>NC_053136.1:912530-2324115 GCF_016808335.1 Panicum virgatum
TCCCAACCCGGTCATCCGTCAACCATCGGATGGTGGCCATCGTGTAACAGTCGGAGTTTGTTCTAGAGACGATGCATAAACCAAGCCACGAAGACTTTAAGCACCGGTTGAACCGATGCAGCGCAAAACCAGGCGTCGGTTTAACCGGTGGTTAAGGAAATTTTCTGCTGAACTACACACTCTACTTCTGATCCAAAATTGCAAAACCAAAGCCATAAACACTCAATTTGGATCATTTTCGAGAGACAACCTCACCCCTCAAACACTCATACTAAGTGCTCGCAAGCTTTTACATAACATAGGCAAATTAAGATCCAAGCGAGGTTTAAACACAAAAACCAAATGTATGAGCCACATTGCCTATGAACTTAGAGATTGAAACTTTAAGTTCGATAGGACGTGACTCAATAGGCATGAAAGCGCAACATTGATCTTATCACCCTTGTAGAGATGATATTTCATATTTAGCATGAATATCTTTCTCGAAGTGTGATTTGCTCCCTTGTGATGCTACTTAACGTGATGCAATGCCAGTGCACAGCTAGAATTAAACATGGATGCATTCTATATGACAAGCACATGCATTGCACAAAATTAAATCTATCTTGTCAAGTTTGAACCCTTGGCAAGCTTCTTCATGATGAACCATTCTTCATGCCATGAGCGAAACGAAGACCACCGGCTCATGCAAGACCCACGTTCATCACTATCTTGACAAGGTTAGACAAGTGTCCTATATGTATGCATTTTTCTATATGACAAAGCAACTTACATGACGTTTGCCGCATCTAATACATTAAGCTCATTCCTTAGCCTAACAAAAGTACTCTCGTTTAAAGGTTTTGTGAAAATATCTGCCAATTGCTCCTCGGATCTCACACCTTGAAGAGATATGTCTCCTTTAGCTTCGTGATCATGCAAGAAGTGATGGCGAATATCAATGTGCTTTGTGCGAGAGTGTTGAACCGGATTTTTGGCAATTTTTACGGCACTTTCATTGTCACAAAGGAGTGGGATCCTATCTAGTTTCACACCAAAGTCCAAAAGGGTTTGCTTCATATATAGGATTTGGGCACAACATGCACCGGCCGCTATATATTCCGCTTCCGCGGTGGACAAAGCCACGGAATTTTGCTTCTTACTCGACCAAGAAACTAGAGAACGCCCAAGCAAGTGGCAACCCCCGGAGGTACTCTTGCGATCCACCCGGCTTCCGGCAAAATCCGAATCCGAGTATCCCAAGAGATCTAAGCTAGCGCCTTTGGGTACCACAAGCCTATGCTTGGGGTATGCTTGAGATACCGAAGGATCCTATTCACAGCCGAGAGGTGTGATTCCGTTGGGTTTGCTTGAAAGCGGGCACACAAGCACACACTAAACATTATATCGGGCCTAGATGCGGTAAGGTAAAGCAAAGACCCTATCATAGAACGATAGAGGGATTGATCAACCGATTTACCGTCCACATCCAAGTCGAGATGCCCATTAGTTGCCATGGGTGTCTTGATTGGCTTGCACTCATCCATCTTGAACTTCTTCAAGATATCTTTAGTATACTTTTCTTGATGGATGAATGTCCCTTCCTTCATTTGTTTGACTTGAAAACCAAGGAAGAAGGTCAATTCGCCAATCATGGACATCTCGAATTCCCTAGACATCATGGTAGCAAACTCATGGCTTAGTGAATCGTTAGTTGAGCCAAAGATAATATCGTCAACATAAATTTGACAAATGAAAAGATCCCCATTGACGTCTTTTGTGAACAATGTGGTGTCCACCCTCCCGATCTTAAAGCCTTGCATGATTAGGAAGCCACGAAGCCTCTCATACCAAGCCCTTGGAGCTTGTTTGAGCCCATAGAGTGCCTTGTGCAACCTATAAACATGATTAGGATTCCTCGGATCTTCAAACCCGGGAGGTTGCTCAACATAAACAAGTTCATTAATTACGCCATTTAAGAAAGCACTTTTCACATCCATTTGATACAACTTAATGTTATGTGAAGAGTAGCAAGAAGGATGCGGATAGCTTCAAGTCTTGCGACCGGAGCAAAAGTTTCACCAAAATCCAAACCTTCGACTTGAGAAAACCCTTTTGCCACAAGTCTTGCTTTGTTGCGTATTACCACCCCATGTTCATCTTGCTTGTTTCGAAAGACCCACTTGGTGCTGATTATGTTCTTGTCTTTCGGAGGAGCTTCGAGGACCCAAACTTCATTGCGGGTGAAGTTGTTCAATTCTTCTTGCATGGCCATTACCCAATCCGAGTCCTCAAGTGCTTCCTCTATGCTAGTGGGTTCAATACAAGAAACAAACGAGTAATTTCGCAAAATGAAGCATGCTTGGATGCGAGTTTCTACTCCCTTGGAAGGACTACCAATGATTTGACCAATTGGATCGATCCTTGGAGATACGACCATGCTTCACTAGCGGGTGTTGCCGTGGATGCTTGTTGGGGTGGATCATGGGTGAACTTGTGTTGTGGTGGAACACTTTGCTCTTCTTGTTCTTGGACTTGGGATGTTGGTGGTTGGCACATCTTCTTGAGGTAGTGGATCATCCTTTTTCTTGATCTTCATCCACTTGGGGTGCCGTAGAGGTGCTTGGTGTAGATGAGGAAGGTCCTCCCCCTTGATCATTGCCTTCATGCACCTCATCCGGCTTGATATCCCCAATGGACATATTTTTCAAAGCTTCATCAATCTCGTCATCACCTACAATGTCATAGCCAACAACCTCCTCTTGGGAGCCATTATATTCATCAAACTCCACATCACAGTTTCTTCAACTAACCCGGAGGTTTGATTGAATACTCTATATGCTTTAGAGTTTGATGCATAACCAAGAAAGAATCCTTCATCACATCTACTTTCAAACTTACCGAGCCTTTTCTTCTTATAGATGAAGCATTTGCAACCAAAGACTCGAAAGTAGGAGATGTTTGGCTTCTTCCCGGTGAGGAGTTCATATGGCGTCTTCTTGAGGAGTCGGTGGAGATACACCCCGTTTGACGCATGGCACGCCGTGTTGATTGCTTCCGCCCAAAATTTCTTGGACGTGCCATAGTCATACAACATTGCTCTTGCTAGAGTGATCAATGTCTTGTTCTTCTCTCCACCACTCTATTTTGTTGAGGCGCGTAGGTGGCGGAGAACTCATGCTTGACACCCTCTGTCATCGCACCATTCTTCAATTCTCATATTCCTAAAATCGGTTGCCGTTGTCAACTCCGGATCTTCACAATTGGGGAGTTGTACTCCCTTTGAGCCCTTCTTGCAAATGTCTTGAAGAGTTCCGGAGTTTCACCCTTATTGCCTAGAAACATAACCCAAGTGTAATGTGAAAATCATCAACCATTACTAGGCAATAGAGGTTACCAACCAATGCTCTTGTATGTAGTTGGACCAAAGAGATCCATGTGAAGTAGCTCGAGCGGCTTGGAGGTAGACAACATCGTCTCTTGATGAGATGATGTGTTGCAACTTGCTTTCCGGCTTGACAATGCACTACATAGCTTGTTCTTGTCAAAGGTGACATCCTTCAAGCCGGTGATCATCCCTTTCTTGTGGGCTTTCTTGAGGTTGCTCATGCCGATATGAGCAATTCTTCTATGCCAAGCCACCCAAGAGAAGACTTGGTGAAGAGGCATGTCATGGTGGTTGTTTGCTTTGAAGAGAAATCCACCAAGTAAATGTTGCCATGACTAAACCCCGTGAATACCAATGACTTGTCTTTTCATGAGTTACTACAACACCATTCTTGTCAAAGGCACACGTTAGTCCAAGATCACACAATTGAGCAATAGAAATGAGATTAAAACTAAGTGCTTCTACAAACAAAACATTAGAAATAGATAAATCTTTAGAAATTGCTATTCTACCCAAACCTAAAACTTTTCCCCCTTGAGTTATCACTATAGGTGACATGTTCATGATCGCCGGGGGTCTTCAAGAGTGGTGAACATGCTATCATTGCCGGTCATGTGTTGAGAGCAACCACTATCAAGTACCCAATGTTTTCCACCGGCTTTGTAGTTCACCTACACACATGAGAATTCACTTTTGAGTTTTAGGAACCCAACAAGCTTTGGGCCTTGCAAATGTGGGACAAGAGCTTTTGGGACCCAAGTTGCTTGGGGAGCTTCTTCTTTGACTCCTTAGTGAGTTTGCCAATGAATTTGGGCATTCACCTTATCCTTCACTTTACTCAAGAGAAAATGGTTATTTTGAAACATTGATGAGTAATTCTTGGGTAAATTAGGAAAATGACGTGATGGTAAAGTGCACTCCCTAGTGTGGTGCCCGGTGACTTGGCAATGTTGGCAATATGAACCCAACTTCCTTGATGAAGCTAATCTTGATCTCCGGAGAAGGAGTAATAGCTATGTTTGGCTCTGGAAATGAACCAAGACCTCTCTTGCCATAGTCACGGGCATTGTGAAGAGAATCTCCTTGTGGATGTATTCTCCTCTTGAGAGCTTCTCCACACTACTCTTGAGGCTTGCCACTTGATCCATCAATTCCTTTTCCCTAGAAGGTACAAGCTTGGGCAAAGCATTAGTAGCATTTGCATTAAGGAGTAGGTCATCACATGAAGTAGAAGCATTGACCTTCTCAATAGTTTCATGAGCAAAGTTCTCAAGACTTGGGTCAATTGCTTCATAGGTAAATTCAAGTTCTTGATATTTGTGAGCCAACTCCCTATGCTCTTGTTTAAGCTTTTTTGTGGCTCTCTTCAACTTGCTTAGCAAGTACAAGTGACTCATTGTGCTCTTTGAGCAAGTCATTGTACTTGCCAAGCAAGTCGGAGTGGGCAAGCTCTAACTTGGCATGAGTGCTCTCAAGAATCTTGACTTTGCCCTTTTCCCTCTTGATAACGGATGTATACTCATTAATGAGGTAGTAAACTCAAAAGGGTCAAGCTCATCATCACTATTATTATCACTATCACTATCCTCCTCACATACCTTTATTTTACCTTTTGCCATGATGCACATGGGAGGTGGAGGTAGCGATGATTCTTCATTGGTGAGGGCGATGGTGACGATATCTTCTTCCTCATCACTTGACTCTTCGCTTGATGAGACATCGGTCACTCACTCTTGTTTTTCTACCAAGAAGCTTCTCTTGGTGTTGCCCTTCTTCTTCGGGAAGAGCTTGGTCTTCTTGTCATGGCTCTTCTTCTTCCCAAATTTCTTGTTTTTATTCTTCTTCTCATCTTCATCATCATTGCTTGATTCATGGCGATGTTTGCTTTTGTTGTCCTTCTTTCTCTTGTCCGGCTTGGGGCAATCGGGAGAGATGTGGCCTTTTTCTCCACAATTGTAACAAGTTTTGTTCTTGACATCCCCTCATGGCCGGAACATTCTTCTTTTGGGGTCAAAGTTGAAACCCTTCTTGTTGATCTTGTCATTTAAGCGTGTGAACTTTCTCATCATGAGAGCAAGTTCTCCATCATCTCTTCATCGGATGAGCTCTCATGATGATCTTCTTCTTCATTGCTTGAGCTTGATTCTTGCTTGACCATCTTGAGCTTGCGGTGCTTGTTGGCCTTGGTTTTGAGAGCAATTGACTTGCTTGTTGTTGGCTCTTCGGACATACCAAGGATACCCATTTCATGAGCGCGAATTTCGCCCACAAGCTCTCCCACTTCCATTGTATCAAGATTCTCCTTTTGAAGCATAGCATTGATGATGTTGTACTTGGGCTTCGGAAGGAGCATGAGAATCTTGCGGTTGATGGAGCCACTGTCAATTTTAGAAACTTCAAGAGTATTAATGTCCTTGACAATGACATTCAAGCGAGAATACATATCATTGCAATTTTCATGAGCAAGCATCTTAAAAGAATCATACTTTGCTCTAAACAAGTGATATTTTTGTTCACGGACTTTTGTGGAGCCTTCATGAATTTCAATTAGCTCTTTCCATATATCACTTGCTAAGTCCATGTCATTTACTCTAGCAAAGACTTCCTCACTAATGGCTTCGAAAATTGCATTTCTAGCCTTTGCATTCCACTTTAGTTGTTCCGTGGTGGGGAGTTCCGGTGAACCCGGTCTTTGTTGCCAACCACACTTCGGGGGCAATCGCATCAAGGTATGCGGCCATGCGAACTTTCCAATAGGCAAAGTTCTTGCCCTCGAAGTGAGGCGGCGAACCACCCATCTTGGCCATTGCTCTAGGCGGTGAAGCCTGATGATCCAATGAGCAACGAGGCTCTGATACCAATTGTAAGGATCGATGGACCAAGAGGGGGGTGAATTGGACCTTTTTCAAATTTCTAAAACAATAAACAACCTTAATCTATGCAATGCTAGTACGGCTCAATTCACCAACCGGCTAACTAAGCAAACTACACAAGCTACTAAAGAAAAGAAACTAAGTAAGGTAGAGCTAAGCTATGATCTCTAAGGTCAAGCACATGAAAAGTTGCATGAAAGTAAATGCTTGAAATGAAAGAGTGGGCAAGAGACAACCGGATTTTTTCCCGTGGTGTCGATTGTGTCGGCACACACCCCTAATCCACGTTGTGACACTCACTAAGAGTCTATCACCTCCATGTCACCGAGGACTTGGGCGCTCACTAAGAGTCTCCGTTCACCATCCCGGCGTGGTGGAGCTCAAGCCACGTACAAACTTCTTCGGGCTCCCACAATCCTTGGCAAGCTCCGAAAGCAACACCTTCAATCACCAAGATCGTCTAGGTGCTGCCAATCACCAAGAGTAACAAGCTCCTAAGCCTTCACTTGACCTACACTCAGTTGGCCCTAGCTCAAGCACACTTGCTACACTTGCAAAGGATGAAATCTTCAAGGTTGAAGCACAAACAAGGCACTAGATCTTCTCTCTTTTGCTCAAAGCTCTTTCTCTTGTCCTCAAGGGTGGCCTCAGGTTTTCAAGGTGTCAAAGGCAACTGAAATGAGCCAGGGGGTACCCTTATATAGAGTGGAGGAGGTCACATAGCCGTTGGAAGTTTTCTGCAGAAAAAACCGTGACCACCGGAAGAACCGACGGGATAGAAGTATAGGCATCGGTTCAACCGGTCTCTCTGTGTCCAATTAGTAACCGTTGGAGTTCTGACACAGTATCCACGCTTGCGTCATTGCACCGGTGCATGCTCCGTAGAGGCATCGGTTCAACCGGTGCTGAAGAGGTTCACTGATCAACTCAAACAAGCGTTCTGGAACAAAGTACATCCAATGCACCGGTGCTTTGATTCTGAAGCGTCGGTTTCAACTGGTGCTGAAGAGAAGTTGAAGTCCACCAAACATGCTCTCTGGAACAAAGTACTTCTAATGCACCGGTGTTTTTCTTGGGACCATCGGTTTCAACCGGTGCTATAGAGTTTTTGACTTGATTCCTGCCTGCTTCCAAAGAAGATAGACCGACAGGGCATCGGTCCTTCCGCCATGCATCGGATGTTCCGATGCTATGGCACCGGTTCAATCGGTTGCTGCTGTTTTTTCTTTGTTTTCAGCTGTTTTGACTTGGATTCGAATGTGACTTTGATTGTTTCTTCTTCCAAGAGTTGTGTTGACTTCTATTGACCATCTTTTGCTGTTTTTGAGTGAGTGTGCAAGATTTCTAAGGCCAACTTAATTTTGATCAAGCTACTAACTCATGAACCCCTCTTAATAGTACGATCAAGAACTAGAAACTATAAAACCTAGCTAAATCAAGTGTCCTTCATCTCCTTGTGACACTTGAGACTAGAAAGGTCCTTAATCTTTAAAATGGAGTCCTTGGTTCGCATGATTGTTTTGAATTGAGGGGTCTCCTTTCATATTTCATATGAGACTAATCCAGTCAATGAGTTTTCCTTTAAAACATACGTTAGTCGCATACGGTTGTCATTAATCACCGAAACTTACCATTAGCATCTATCGGCCTAGAACTACAATAGGTTAACTATAGATGATTCTGGTTTATCCTTTAGATATATTTGGAAAGCTAAGATACCTCACAGGATCAAGGTCTTTTTGTGGCTTTTAGAAAACAATGCTGTTCTAACGAAAGACAATCTGATAAAGAGAAACTGGGTTGGAGATCCATCCTGCTACTTTTGTTCTGAAAATGAAAATTTAGACCATCTCTTTTTCCTTTGTCCCATCGCGAAAGTGGTTTGGGGAATGATTGCAATGTGCCTGGGGGCTTCCAATATCCCTGGAAACCTACTTCAATACAAAAACTGGATCAAGAACTGGTTGCCGGATGGGCAACCGGTTTATACACTTTGCTTAGCTGGCGCATGTTGGACTATTTGGAAATGACGAAATGAAGCTTGTTTTGAGAAAAAGCTGCTACGTAAACCCCTCTGACATTCTGGTCTATATGTGTGCTCTTTTGACTTATTGGCCAGGCTTGTACGGATCGGAGATGCAGGGGAAGATCCTGGAAGGGGTGAAGATCCTCATATCTTGCGTTTACAAGGTGATGCCTCAACAGCGACGCTCCCCTCCTCTCCTGCTCGCCGAGACGGCTCCATCCCAGGACGGAGATGAAGACCTGACTGAAGATGAAGCTTGAAGAATGCAACACAGGCAACAAAAATATGGCCACTTGCGTTGTGAACTAGTCCTTCCCTTTTGTTGCTTGGTGATCTCGGGTGTTTTGGTCTGGTAATGTGCGGACAAACCTAGGAAGCCTAGGTCTCGTTGAACTGTTAGTCGACGCGCTTGGGTGTGAAATTCACCCCTCTCTTGCTGAACTCTTCCAAAACTCCCGTTCACTTTCCCCTCTCATGGGATCGTTGTATTCGACTGGTATTTCTGTTTGATAATGGAAATGGGGTTTCCTCGATTAAAAAAAATGGGAACTGGTTTCTCTTGGGTCACTTACACATGGGGCTGCAGAGGATCTCGTTCCAGATAATGGGGCAAGCTCAGCTGACCCTCACACCCTGGTGGCACAGCAACAGCATATCCTACGATGATACTCGATCGCGGCATATAATTACCAGCACATGCATGAATACCTTGTTTTCTTTCTTTCTTTTTTGAAGAAAAAGAAAGAAATGACTCGACGCACCTGCCGGCTCGAGTATACTCACTAGAAAGATGGTGCGGCATTGCCGCGCTTGAGGGCCCCCTTCCTCGATCTTTATATTTGAAGTGATCTCTGGTGACCTGATTGTGGTAGAAGATGAACCAATTATGGAGCTGAACTGTAACTTATATTTTCCAATTTGAGTTAAAAGTTATGTATACAAAAAAGAACTCATCTTTGCAGCTGAGACTTTTTTTTATGATACAAACTTAATATCTACAACAGCTGTCATCACTCAGACGGATTGGTCCTGTTGCTATGGAATTTGAAAGGAAACAAGTTTGGATTGTTTTAGCCTCCAACCTGCTCAACAAAGTCTTTCTCTAATAAAAGCTTAAGATTCAAACAAACCAAATGCGTTGTGCTGGCCTGAGGCGGCCCGGCGACGCATGGTGGCCGTTCGATGGCTCGATCCGATGGACATTTTTTTTGGGTGATGTGGCACGTTGGTGCTAGGGATAGAGAGGGGCGCGGCTTTGGCGAAACAGGATGGGCCCGCGGTGGGCTCAGCGGCGGGCTGGGGCGGCGGCGCCACGCGCACATGTATATATGTCAAATATATATGGGAATATATATGCTTATATGTGTGTGTGTATATATATATGCGTATTTATATATGTGTACACATATATATGTATATAAATATGTATGTATCTGTGCACACAAAAAAAAATAGTGAGTAAATGAAAATTGTAAGTACCATGGTTTCGATGAATAAAATGATTACATTAGACAAAAAGCTAGAGGAGAAGTATAAATTGTTACTTTAAGAAGGCTTGGAGCTTTTTTTTAATTAATGTTCAATGCAACTGCTCCTTTACAAAATTTCTGCTGCTCTCTCTATTTTCTATTGTTGTTGGCCTCTCACGATTATTATACTTATATGTAAGCCTAGTCTATACTCCTGGAACCTCTCGAACTCTCTTCTTCTCTTTGCTCCTTTCTCACTCTGCTCTCGCTTTTTCTCTCTCCGTGTGCTCTTTCTCTCCCATCTGCGGGACGACAGCAGCCAGCAGGAAGGAGGACCAGGGCGCTGCCGCTCCCAACCGCAGGAGGCTTAGGATGGGCCGCCGCCGGCCATGGTCGTGGCTCCGCCATTGTTGCGCCGCCGCCACCTTCTTCCCCACCGCCGGACGCCCTCGATTCGTCGTTTCCGGTGAGCCCCCCTTCAATTCCTTGCGCTGGGAGCTTCCCCGTCCTCTCCTCGACCGATTCCGGTCCTCATCCGGTCGATTCCCCTTCCGCAGGTCCTCCACGGCGGAGCTCCATCGCCATCGCCGCTGGACGTCGTCGCCCCGCCTCCTCACCGCCGCTCCCCACGTTGCGCTTGGCCGGTGAGCTTCGCCACGCCCTTGGGTAGATAGTACGCGTGCTCGCCCGGCCTCCACTCCCCTCCTGGTCACCTACCCCCACCGGCCGCAGCGCCGAACCGCCGCGCCGCGGGCGTGTGCGTGGCGCCACGGGACGCGCTCGCGCGCCGGGTCAGGGCAGCCGGTCGCACACAAACGAGGGCGGCAAGGCAGGGCCGGGCAAACGGCAGAGCAGGGGCGGCGGCGAAGCAAGGTCTATGCGGCGTAGATGGGAGCGGAGATGCAGGAGGCGGCCGGCCGAGCAGACGATTTGGATGAAGAGGCGGCCCGATCGGACGGTCGCTGTTTTTTCGGGTGACGTGATGTTTCATAGAATGGCCCTCGCACGGACGTCGTTTCATGTTTTAGAGATTCATTCGCTCCAAAAGCTAGCTGGCAGGCTGTCGGCGTCTGAATGATTCGTTCAACGTCTACATTTTTTTTGAGAGGACGTTCAACGTCTACATGGGCTGCATTTTAACCAATGGGCTTAATGGATTATGACGTCTATCTGGGCCCTCCCTTCCTTCTACAGCCCGGAATCCTATCTATCTTCCGGAAGAAAATTTTCTATCTATCTTCCAATGTATAAGATTCGTGCGACGTTTACGGGTTGTCCGTTTCAAACTAGGTTCCACAGCGAATAAGTAACCACAAGTAAAAGACAGACACATGGGTGCGTTGCCAATTCTCTCCCGGCACATGCAGGCATACAGCGTAGAGTATCAAGCGCTCACGTGGCACAAGGTAAGTGGTGGGAGGTGAATATGAATCTAGACACATTCCAAACTTCAATTGATCTTTTCTCTTAAACTATGCAGTCAATTTAAGATTCGATTGAAACATAGTATTCGTTAGAATTAATGTTACAAAATGAGGTCCAATATGTTATTTGTATTTTCTTATATTAGTATTCCAACATTTGAATATAATAGTTCAACATTTTCAATATACCACTCCAACATATATATTATGCGATTTCAACATTTGTTTAAAAAATGTTGAATTAGTTTTCCAAAGTGCTGAATTAGTTTTTTTTCGCTGTTGAATGAGTTTGGTAAAAATGTTGAATCTAGCACTGCAGGTCTGCAGACTGCAGCAACGGAAGTAGAAAAACACATGGAAATATGATTTAGAAAATCAAGCTAGTGTCCGCTGCCCGCTAGTGTGCTCTGCGCTCGTCTGCCACGCGCTGCTGGAGCCTGCTACTACTATCCAGTTGGGCCGTGCTGGGCTCCCATCCATGGGCTGTGATTCATAAACTTTCTATCACACGGAAGATAGATAGGAGCGCCCCCGCGACTGACAGCTAAAGCTTGGAACTAGATGCAGTTGCCTGCGGCGGCGATGACCTAGGTTTCTAGGGCTTGGCGACTTCGGCGGCGATTTGTGCCGACGAAGGTTTTTCACCGACACCAGTCCTTTTCCTCGCGTCCGGTTGAGTCGTCCTCCGCTCGGGCTGACCAAAGGACTGATCTGACTCAGTTTCCCGGCCTTGGCGGAGTATCGGCTTGATTTGCGGGAGTAGGAACAAGGGTGGGATCATGGCGGCAGATAAGAAGAGGCAGAAGGAGATCAAAGAGGGCACTTATCCTACTTCATCGGCAGGCTCCGTGTCGGAGTGCCACCGGGACCAATGAGTTGCTTGAGCTGGAACTGTCGCGGCTTGGGCAATGCCGCGACAGTTGGTGAGCTTCGTAATCTTGCGAAGAAGTATGCCCCGACCGTGCTATGTGTTTTAGAAACTCAGATTCACAAGTCACGGGTGGAGTTGTTAAAAGGTACTTTAGAGTATGATAATTCCTTTGCTGTCAGTAGTGCAGGTCGCAGTGGTGGCCTTAGTATCTTTTGGAATAATAAAACTAGAGTGGAAATTTTACCGTACTCGCAATATCATATCGATGCAATTGTGACAGAGTATGGAAAGGAGCCTTGGAGATTGACATGTGTTTATGGTGATGCTCAAACTGCCGAGCGCCATAAGACGTGGGACATGCTGAAATTTATCAAAGCCTCATCACATCTTCCATGAATGTGCATGGGTGATTTTAATGAAGTGTTGCTGAGGGAGGAGCACCAGGGGGTGCAAGAGCGTAGCCACGCACAGATCGCGGGCTTCCGCGAGGTGGTGGACGTGTGTTGTTTTCAAGACCTCGGTTATGAGGAAAGGAGCTGGACTTTTGAAAAGAGAGTTGCAGGTGGCTCGTACTGCCGAGTTCGACTTGATCGAGCTCTGGCCACGGCAGATTGGTGCTCGCGCTTCTCTGAGGCAAGGGTTTCACATCTTACTGGAGCAGCGTCAGACCACGGCCCAATACTGCTCCGATGGGAGCAGGATGAGAGTGATCAGCGAAGGAAAAAGAAGAAGATTTTCAGGTACGAGGGTGATGTGGGAATCTCATGAAGATTTTATTGCTATGTTGGCTCAAACGTGGCAGGGAGGAGGGAAGGCACATACTCTGCAGGAGCTAAACGAGAAAGTGGCACGCTTGGCGGGTAGTCTGAGCGAATGGGAAGCTCATTCTTTTGGCCACGTTCGCCGTGAGCTTATAGCTTTGAATGAGGAACTGGAAAGGATGAGATCAGACACCACACGGGCTGGGGGACCTTCTCATGCGGAAATTAAAGTGGTGGAGCGAATTATGGAGTTGAATCACAGAGAAGAAATTATGTAGAAGCAACGCTCCAGAATCACGTGGCTGATGGAAGGTGATAGGAATACTCGCTTCTTTCATCTCAGGGCGAGTCAGCGATGCAAAAAAAATTACATCTCCAAGCTGAAAAATCAGAATGGTCAGTTCACTGATAATCAAGTGGAGATGGGAGTTATGGCAACGGATTTCTACAGGACGCTGTACACGTTAGAGGGGACGGTAAATATGAACCTGGTCCTTGATACGGTTCCAACCAAGGTGACAGCGCTATGAATGAGAGTTTGGTGGCTCCTTTTGATAAAGATGAAATAAAAAAGGCGTTGTTTCATATGTTTCCTACTAAAGCGCTGGGGCCTGACGGTTTGCCGGCACATTTCTTTCAGTGTCATTGGGAGCTCTGTGGTGACGAGGTTACTGAAGTGGTACTTCACGTCCTGCGAGGTGAGGATGATCCATCTTTGATTAATTGCACGTGCATTGTGTTAATACCAAAGGTGGAGAGCCCGGAGGAACTGGGTCAGTTTCGCCCTATTAGCCTATGTAATGTAATATACAAGATAGCTTCAAAGGTGATGGCGAATAGGATGAAGTCTGTTCTACCGGAGATTATTTCTGAGGAATAGTCGGCTTTTGTTCCAGGCCGACTTATCACAGATAATATAATTACAGCTTATGAGTGCATGCATTTTATGGAGAAGAAGAGAGCAAGAGATAACAGATTTTGTGCGCTGAAGCTGGACATGAGGAAAGCATATGACCGTGTGGAATGGAGCTATTTAAAGGCTATAATGATTAAGCTGGGTTTCCACCGGATATGGGTTGAGATGATTACGAGACTGGTCACTATGGTGTTTTTTTTCTGTCTTATTCAATGGAGATCGTCTGGATAGTTTTGTTCCGAGAAAGGGAATCCATCAGGGAGACCCAATCTCGCCTTACTTGTTCTTATTAGCAGCGGAGGGCCTTTCGTGCCTGTTAAAATCCAAAATTCAGTCATCGAGTCTAAGTGGGATTAAAGTGGCTGCCTCGGCCCCGATGGTTAGCCACTTATTGTTCGCGGATGACAGCCTGCTGTTCTTCAAGGCAAACAGGGAGAGTGCGGAGACGGTGACGGATGTGTTGAACACATACTGCCAGACCTCGGGTCAGAGTATCAACATGGATAAATCTTCTATACACTTCACCAAGGGGGTGAGTGGTGGCATCAGAGAAGAAATCATGGAGACTCTGGATGTGCACAATGAAGCTCTAAGTGAGAAGTACTTGGGAATGCCTACGGATGTTGGTACTGCTACGAATGGAGCTTTCAAGTATCTCAAAGATAGAGTTTGGAAGAAAGTCCATGGGTGGATGGAGCAAACACTGTCAGCTGGTGGAAAGGAAGTGCTCATCAAGGCTGTGGCACAAGCGGTGCCAACCTTCTCCATGTCTTGCTTCAAATTGCCGAGAGGGCTGTGTCAGCATATCGATAGTTTGATGCGAGGCTTCTGGTGGGGGAGTAAGGAGGGGAAGAGGAAGACATGCTGGGTAGAATGGGAGGAGATGACAAAACCAAAATATATGGGAGGATTGGGATTCAGAGATATTGAGCTTTTCAACCTTGCACTGCTTGCGAGACAGGCCTGGCGCATTTTGCAGGAGCCAGTCACGCTCAGCGCGAGGGTGTTGAAGACAGTTTACTTCCCTAATGCAGACTTTTTTGACGCAAAACTTGGCCCATCTCCATCCAGAGTTTGGAGAGCTATCATTGACGGCAAGGGAGTTCGACAGCAGGGCCTAATCAAAAGAATTGGAACGGGTGAGGACACAGATGTGTGGAGAACAAATTGGTTACCAAGAGATGGCCTCATGAGGCCAATCTGCTGCTTGAGCAGTACACCGCCGGTAGTGGTCAGTGAGCTGATCGATCCGGTGAGTTTGTCTTGGGATCTGGATAAGCTGAAATTCCACTTCATACCGATGGACTGGGAGGTAATCAGGAGTATACCCCTATCCACTCAAAGACAGGAGGATTTTTGGGCCTGGCACTATGAGAAATGAGGAGTTTTCTCAGTTCGTTCTGCGTACCGAATGTTGGTGTCTAACCGAGAGCAAAGGACTGATTGGATTGATCACAACCCAGATCAGTCAGATATGAGAGCAAAACATAAGGATTGGACAGATTTATGGAGTGTCAAAGTTTCTTTCAAAGTTCGAGTCTTTTTTGTGGAGACTTGCAAAACAATCGATCCCGACCGGTGATGTCCGTTATCATAGAAATATGGCGCAGCATAGCAACTGCTCCATATGTGGAAGGCCGGATTCCTGGCGCCACTCCTTGCTGGAGTGCAACATGGCCAAGTGTGTCTGGGTTTTGCAAGGTGAACATGTGCTGGAATTTCTAAGTCAGACAGAGCATGAAGATGCTAGGAGATGGCTACAAGAGGCAGTGGCAAACTTAAGACATGAAGACCTTGTGCGTTTGACAGTCACGATGTGGGCGATTTGGTACGCTCGAAGGAAAGTCATTCATGAGGAGATGTTCCAAAGCCTGTTATTTACTCATAATTTTATTGAGCGGTTCTTATCAGACCTGGAAACAACTACGCCTACGGAGGTAAAACAGAGAGAAGGGGAGAGGATCAGGCCTCTGGTGCCGCGCTGGATCCCACCTCCTCAGGGAGTGTTGAAGGTGAATGTTGATGCAGCCCTATCCAAGAATTCAGATATTGCAGCCATGACCGCGGTGGCAAGAGATAAAACATGGATGTTTCTTGGCGCATCAGCTCTGGTTGTTGAGGGAATTACCTCGCCGGAGGTTGCGGAAGCAATGGCTTGCCGGGAGGGACTTGCTCTCGCAAGCGATCTGGACCTGCAGAAGATCAGAATTGCCACGAACTGTGTCAATGTGGTGAAGAACATATATGGGCACGGTATGGGACTTTACGGCCATATCATTATGGAGATCAAGGCAGGGGCGGCTCGGTTTGTGGATGCTCAATTCGTTCACGAAAGTCGGAGTTCTAATGGTGATGCTCATAGACTAGCTAGAAGTTCGGTCTATGAACCTGTAGGACGGCATGTCTGGCTTCTTGCTCCTCCTGATGGAGTTTGTACCAACTATATTTCTTAATTGAAGGTGGTACTATCTCAAAAAAAAAAAAATAGGAGCGCCCCCTACAGCCAGGAGTAATAAGTGGTATAGCCCAGTCAGTCCACTTTTCGGGCTGGGCCTGGGCCTGGGCTATTATTGATGGATCGTCGTCGTCGCCTCCGGTGGTCCGGCGAAATCCATCCACCCACCAAACCACACCACCGGAGTAGGAGTAGAGCACCATCAGGCTGCCCAAAATGCCGTCCCCATCTCTCCTCCTCCTCCGCGCCCCTCCTCCCTCGCCGCACCTCACCTCACCCATCCACCGATGCCTCGCCCTCCCCTCCCCCTCCCTCAGACCAACAACCCGCGCGCCTCTGCGCCTGGCCTCCGCCGCGGGGTCCCGTCGCGCCCCACGGGCCGCCGCCGCCCGCGTCGTGGAGCCGGGCGACGCCGGTGCCAGCGGCGCCCTCATCCCGATCGCGCGCTGCTACGAGGGCCACCTCGCGCGCCTCGACCTCGCCGGCGCCGCGCGCCGGGAGCAGGCGGTCGCCGCCGCGGCCGCCGTCGACGGAGCGGCCGCAGCGGAGGCGCACCTCGCCGCCGGCGCCGAGGCCATGGTCGTTGAGGCGTTCCTCCCCGGGCCCAATGGGGGAGGGACGACCGCATCGTCGTCCACACGAGTGGTGAGTACTGTAGTGATGACTTGTCAGGGGCTGCTCTGCTATTTGAGGGGTCCTATTTGAGTGCAGGGCTGCTGGCAACAGTATCATCTTGCTTGTGCCCATTTTTTACAGATTGATTGATTGCTTTGGATTTCGTTTAGCCATATGAGTAGTAATTGTGACAACCATTCATTCCAATTTCTGAATCTCCACTATCGACTCCACTTGCGCCAAACATGATTCTTATGCACCGCCACCAATGCTGATCGGTCAGGCAGTTAGGCATGAGTAAAGTTTTCACCACACGCCTTCCTCGATGGTTGTGGTTTCACCACCGAGTGACCATATCCACTCTTCATTGTATGGCACCCACCATAGGGAGGAACCTACCAGTTTACTTGTTTGTGTATGCGAATAATTACAGCAGCCTTGCATTTCTGTTTCATTGCCTGTCTTGTGCTGGACCATCAGTAAGTTTTGGCAATTTTGTAGATTTTGCAAGCCAAGGAAGTCAAAGACAAGGCCAGTAAGATAAAGAAACAATTTGGGTCCGAGTTTTTCTCTGAAAACGAACCTGGTTCAGAGACTATGTTGGCTATGGCCTTTAAGCAAGTTGTAATGCAGCGGCTTTCAAACTTTCGGCTCGAGGTCTTCTCCCCAGGTTCAGAGAGAGACTCCCAAGACTTGGGCAAACCACGAAAGGTGCAAATTCACAAAGCTTGGGATGTTTTGTTCTTCTCCACTCAGCTTACTTCTTGCTGAATGCTGATTCGTCAATGTGCAACAGGTGTCCATGGACTTTAGCGTCATTTCATCAGATGAAAAACTTCTGGCTTCTCTTGCCGAAGCCATTTTCTCCTGCGTCATCCAGGATGCCAGCAAGAATCACCTCGGGGCCACAGGCAGTTTGTTTCACAAGCAGCAGCTCAACTGCTCAATTGATTCCTCCGTTTGTATACACAAAATTTCTGAGGCAGAAATAGTGAGAAGTGCTAAGAGATGCCTGGAGAGTTTTCATCTAATGAAGTCTCCTCAGAATGCGCGCAAAATAAAGAATGGATGGTGGCCAGCACCAAATTATGAAAGTTTGGTGAAGATTGGGGGTCATGAGTTTGCCCTTTGGGCCAATGAGTACGTTCCTACCTATAAACTGCAAATAAAAGCCAAAGCATTTGAGAATACTTATCTTGAAGGCCGTCATGAGTCAGAAAGTAATAGGTGGGAAGTTCTCTTGACCCACTCCCAACTGGTACACTATTATTCCCTCTCTTTTCCTTCATTGAACACATTCATTTTCTGGAAATAATAACAGAACCAAGCAAATGTGAAATTTGAACTTGGTCCATAATGTCTTCTAACTTATTTCTGTTCATTTCTACCACTTGTAGGTGGAACTAGGGAGCGTTATAGACATGTACTTCGAAGATCAATTCACATTACCAGGCAAAACTTTCCATCCTTACTGGAATTCAGATCCATCAAAGATTAAAAAGAACAATGTATGATGATACTATCTAGGTCAAAGTTTACTCGCATTCAATATATATTTATCAAACTCTGCTCATTGACAAATTTTGTTTTACACAGGGCTATTTGAACAGCCTTTTTAGTTTATTGGCTGGTAGCTGTATTATTCTTTTTGTCGCCATCTTTGCTCAGTTATGCTGGCCTCGATCTCTTGGAGACAAAAGGCTATTCAATGGAAGTTCAAATGTGTCATCGTCTCAAAGCTATTGTTCTGATATCAAGTCTCTTGATAGCAGCGAGGTACTTATCTAGTCCTTGTGAATCTGTCGTTTGTCCAAGGGAGGTTAATGTTCAGTTTTTAGTGATGGTTTCCTTTTTGCAATACTCTATTGGCATTTAACATAACATCGATTTCAACTAATTACCTGAAGGATAGTTCTCATGCCATTTTAGCTAGTTTCATTTTTCACTTATACGTACTTATAGCAATGGACAAATAAAAACTAACTGTGCCACCCTCTGTTATGACTCAGAAATATTCTGACAGGCTGCATTTCATCTGTTCTAATTAATAGCTGCCACTTCAAATTCTGTAGTTTCAGGATGCAATCCTTTGATGTCTCTTCTTTTTTCAAAGATTAACCAAGTTCTGTTCAAGGAAAATTTGTAATGTGTGTAAGACTGAAATACTAAATTAATGAGCCCACCTGCATAAATGGATCATAGCATAATTACTCTTTAAGCCATTCTATTAGTTTATTATGTGTGCTTCATATTTTGTCTGATTTACTCCTCTTCTCAGATACAAGCTTATTGCACACCTCTTATTAAGAAAATGAAAGACTCATATGGCTGCCCTGGTGATGTAATGGTTGATGCACATATTGGAGCTTGGGTTGGAGAACTGCCTGATTGCTTCAAGGGAATCAACAGCGAGGATAATGCTGCTTCTGACAATGTTCAGCATCCCTACACTTTTAGCCAGGAAAATCAAGCCCAATTGGTGCCAATTAATACTAAGGTGTCTCATTTGGAACAAAATGATGGAATTCAGGAAACCGTGCAGAATATTGCTAGTTTTCAGGTACCTTGTATGTCTTATAAAACAGAGTTATCTTTGTAGTAGATGTCTTTTTTTTGTCATGATAATGTATATATGCTAACTCAAATTTCTTTCTGTGATCACCCTCTGTTTATAATGAATTGCCTTTTCCTTGGGATAGTTGGGAACTTGGAAGTATCAAATCCTTTCCATAAACATATTGGCTATCACATGGTATTTCACGAAATACCTGCTAATTTAGAACACAATTTTCGTTGCCATTTAGTAGTACCTTTTTACCATGTACTGTTCTCTGGTCACATCCCATAAGAAAGAGACTAAATTTCCCCTATTTTTTGTTGGTATACATCAGTTGTTTGAACTTTTTATACTATGGTTTCATCAGAACTTTTTTTTTCTTTTCTTTACTTTAAGATAGTAGAGTAAGAATATAGAACTGTACTGATTTGGTCTTTCTTGAAACAAGTCTTTATGTGGGGTGTGCTGAATTTTCTTCTAAGCTATGCTCGAGGCATCCAGTACTAGTTTTGTATCTGCATTTTGAATTATATGGTACCAAAAAAAACTCTTGAGGTTGCAACCCACTAGTTGATTCACTTATTCGTAGGTGGTCATGTCAGAAGAAGGTAAAGTAGTGGGATTTCAGCCAACTAACCGCCCAGCTGTGAACCATTGGTCAACAAACCCACTAGCTACACTTCTGTATCAGGGGCGAACACTTTCTCCAGGTACTTTACTGTAACAATGGGCCTTTGTTCTTATACGTACGAACACTGATTATTAATTGCATCTAATTCTTTAAAATGGATATTTTCAGGTATTCTGGAACCAAAGCTTAAAATTTCTCGTCCAGCTAAGGCTGTCCCAATTGAATTGTTGATGTCGGTAAATCAAGATTCCTTTTTTGCTTTGGCAAGGCCTTTTCAAGATCAATGGTAGCAGAGGTGCTATATCACTTTTTTTCCTCCTCTGCTTGCTTCATATCAAGTTGTTTCTTTTCCTAATAAATATGGTTTATATTAATCACCATTACTACCTAGTTATGCAAAAGCTTGTAGTTGCTGACTTTCTCATATCGAGGCATTTACAGTTTTACGCGAATGGCAGCATGTCTTAATCTGATTTGCTTCTTTTTTTGGTCAAATACGTGCCTAATGAATGTATGTCATCAACAGAATGAAAGATTTAGTTGCTCTGATGATGTAATGGTTGATGCAAATATTGGAGCTTGGGTTGGAGAGTTGGCTGACTGCTTCATGGGCATCAATAGCATGGATAGTGCTGCTTCTGATGATGTTCAACATCTGGATGGTTATATCCTAGAAAAATCAACTGCAGTTTGTGCCTATTAATTTTCAGAAGGGTTGTTTGGAACGAAATTATACAACTCAGGAAACCCTGCCTAATATTGCTAGTTTTCAGGTATGTTTGTCTGGCTTAAGTTCTAAGGGGGATTTCTCTTTGTAGCATGCGAAGATGTTCTGTACCTTCTATTATGGCAGCCTATCATCTGAGATTTATATTTGTTTTATGATTGATTATGATTGAGTTGCATATGGAAGTTGGAACTTGGAAGTAACCTTTCCTTAACATATCAACTGTCACGCCATTTGTAAAGGTTCCATGTGCATGTTGAAGTAGAACACACTTATTTTACTGTCTTGTAATGCCTTTTTGCTGAGTATTGAATTGTTCTTTGGTTTTTGACAAGGAAAAGACTGCATTATCACTTTTGCTGGTACATGTCATGGCCTTAGCCCAGATGTGGTCCAAAGGCCAAGTGGAAGGAGTTCAATCCTAGAATCTCTTGCTGTCTGGCTCTAGGTGCCAGCCTCCTCCGGCCAGATCGCCACTGCCCCTTCATGATTCACCTATGTAGGTGATTATGTCAGAAGACAGTTGAGTTGTGGGGCTTCAAGCAACTAGCTGCCTATCTGCCTATCTGTGAGCCATTGGGGGAAAAAAACTGCAAGCAAATTTATGTTGTGAACTGGAACGCTCTATCCAGGTACTAGAACAGAACCATGGACTGTATTCTTAACATTTGTTTTAACACCACTTATCTGTTTGTCTAATACTTTGAATTGGATAATGTCACTATGTTAGCCATTCTGGAGGCAAGGCTTAAAATCTGTCGCCCAGCTAAGTTTGTTCCGGACTCCTGGTTCAACTATTAATGCCTGTATATCCAGATTCATTTTTTTTTTCGCTTTGGTGAGGCCAAATGAAGACCAATGCTAGCAAAGGTGCTTTATCACATTCCATACCTGTCACCCAATTTCAGTTTGTCTTATCCTGTTGTCTCATGAACTTACTGGCAATCCATGGAATGGTATGAACTCGCCTTTTGTTTTTTTTTCAGAAAAACAAATTGCACAAAACCCATCTTATGATTGAATGAAGGTGATGTTGCCGATTGCCCCTCTGCCATGCATCTTCCAGTCTCCTCGGCAAGGTGCTCGATTGTTCGGCTATGTTGGCTGGCACTGCAGATTGCTCTTCCACTCCTTCCCGCTGCCGTTCCAAGTCACCAAGCCCAGCAGCAAATTGGTCTGCTGCCGTCAATCCGGTTCCGGTGACGTCGAACTCCTTGTCCACCAGGCTAAGCTGGCGTAGACAGAATGACATATCGGTACAGGGCAGACCCCTCTGCGCGGTGGCAGGCCTGCCACTAAAGAAAATGCAATCTTTTGTTTACTGAATTTAAGTTCACAACGTCTTTTAGATATAGATTTCTCCAATCGAATTCATTATTGCATCATCTGTGATAATTTGGTTCATTCTATCTGTCTGGTGGACGGCGTCCCAGTACAAATATTCACTGGGATCTGCACAAGTTTTCCAGCCTCTGCATGTTTGCCCTACTTCAATTGTCCCTGTTCCACAGCAGCATCTCTGTCTCTGTCAGCCCTGTAGAGCCAAAGATTCATGAAGTCAGTCGTCCCAGTACCCCTTGTACTCTTCTTAATGTTCTTCCCAAAATTAAAGAACGAACATCTCTGAATTATATGGCGAAACGTACCCAAGTCGTTGGGTTCTGTCGTTGCTTTGGTTATGATTGTGTAGATATCGATGAAGGCAGCTCTGGTATCTGGTTCATTCTTCAGTAGTTGCACAAGTTTGAGTAGCTTCTCGTTGAATGAAGCTGCTAGCAGATTCATGTTTCCATGGCATTTATCTGGACCTGTGCCTAGCAAAGTTCTGACAATAGGTAAGCACCCAATTGGAGGCAGTCCAACAAAGATAAATCTCCTTCCTCCAAGTTTTCTCATTTCCTGAAAAAATGGCAAGGGTTGTTCTCATCTATCTTTTTTGAAGGAAAATTGTTCTCATCTATCTGCTTCCTCCAAGATCTATCAGACTCAAGGTTTGGTAGGCGCATACCTGGGTATAGTTAGCAACGCGTGCTATCAGTTGATCCTCGTAGCAGTGCTGCTGGCAATCTTGTGCTGGCAGGTTTGAGGGGAGATAGTGAAACAGCAGGTCAGTTGTTCCTGCGCTTATGAAGAAGGTAGCCTTCCTCACAAGCTGCTCTGCTCGTCTAGGTCCCGCTCAACTTTTGAGTTTTCTCTTGTAACGCAATAGGCCTTGTATTTGATTGGAAAATGAAAGTACATTCTACCATGCATGTCAAAGAAGAAAACACAGCCAGTTAGTACCAAATCAAATCAAATGCATACGTCCAACAGCCAAAATTTGATTGGAAGAGGCTGATCTACCTACCG
Organism: Panicum virgatum; assembly: GCF_016808335.1. NCBI lineage: Eukaryota > Viridiplantae > Streptophyta > Magnoliopsida > Poales > Poaceae > Panicum > Panicum virgatum. The sequence continues at coordinate 935,572 of NC_053136.1, forward strand.
ATCTCTTTGCAGTGGCGTCGTCGTATCCGGAGCCTGCTGATGCAAAGCTCACACCTGTTACGAGCTGCCCTGGTTTCAACTTGGGGTCAAGGAAGCCTGGGATGCTCCCCCCTATGCCAAGCTTCTCCGCTGCAAATAAAGCCACAAGAACCGTGAACAGCTCGCTACACATTGCTGATTGCTCACCTTGTGGGCAAAACATGAACACTCAGATCTGTACGAGTGACCTATGCAATGTGTCTTCTCTTATTAATATACGCCGAACCGTAAGATTCAAGATCTTTTTAAAGAAAAAAAAACCTATACAATGCATTCAGACATATATACGTACCTAGTAGTGGCGGATCCATTGGAACAAGGGGAGCTAGAGGAGGAGAAAGTGAAGGGAGAAAAAGAAGAAGAGGAAGAAAAAGGCTTCAGCCCCCTATGGCTGTGACCTGGATCCACCACTGGTACCTAGGATGTCAGTGACGAGGCGACCATTGCTGAAGCGGCCTGTGGGCATGCCTCCGTAGAAGCTGACGCCGTAGGGAAGGAAGTTGGCCTTGGCTGCCGTCTGCAGCCGGTTGTTGTTCCCTGGATCCACCGTCGAGTCTCCGAACACCAGCATGGTGCTCCGGCCGGTAGCGGTCGCCGTTGGCGTGGGTGGATCGTCGTCGTCGTCTTGTTGGTGGCCCAAGGCTGCGCCGCGGTGGAGCATATGTATGACGAGGAGTGCCACTGCAATCACCGCCACCCTCCTCATCTATCCACTGATCGAGTTGGTAGGTACCAATGGATGGATGCTTTTGGACCTGCTAGCTCTAGGATGGATCTCTCTCTCTGATGAAATTGCATTGTGTGTGATGCTTGGTGCTATCTATGTGGTTCGTGTCGATCGAGGCTGCTTCGTGTGACATGACTACCGCGGCCTAAACCAAACATGAATGCAATCCGTGTGACTTCCAAAATTTAATTGAAATCCCCGGTCGCAATAGTAAACTGGACTGGTTCAGACTACACTGTACTTGTAGCTGTTGGAAGCCAAATGGTAAAAAGAGCTATATTATATCCAGCTAGTTTCAATTTGAAAGGATGTGGTGCTCTAGACTAAGAGGGGGAGGGGGTGAATTACGCACTCTAAAAACTTAGACCTATAGCTCCAACTAGTTTGCACAAAACTTAAACTAAAACATGCTATCTAGATGTGCAACTAGGTTGTTCTAGTGTGAAAACCCTATCCCAAAAGAATTTAGCAACCTATAGTCTTTTCTATCAAGAAACTATTCTATGAAAGTAAAGGCACACAAAATGCTAGTATGAAATGCGGAAGCTTAAAGAGCGGGATAGGAGATAGCAAACTCTTGACGCGGGTGTTTATCCCGTGGTTCGGTTAGCCACAAAGGCACACCCACATTCACGTTGTTGTAGCACTCACTAAGAGTATTGCTACTCGGCCACCAAGTCTCTTCCGTGAACACAATCACGGTCACCTTAGCCCCGGGTTCCACTAAGGAGCTTCTCCACAAAGGATGGGGGTCTCCACGTCCCCCGCACAAAGATGTCGTCGCCGCTCCACACCAAGTCGGAGAGTCGAGGACGTTGCCGGCGAGCTTCACGCTCCAAGGTGCCGGCGCACCAAGCTTTTGTTTTGGTTCGCTAATGAACCACAGCACAAATGCTCTAAGCCTTGCAATCTCACTCACTAAGAGCTAATCCTTTACACAACACTCTCAAAGTGTGCTAAGGGCTAAGGATATGATCTTGATGCTTTTGTATGGCTTGGAGATGTTCTTGGATGTGTGTGGGATGTCCAGCAACTCCAGCAATCTTCAAATGGCCGGGGTGAGGCGTATATATAGGCCACCAAGTCTTGTAGCCGTTGCACCAACGGTCAGCTGAAAATCTGCGTATCACCGGAAGAACCGATGCCTCTGGCAGGGGTAGCGTCGGTTCTTCCGGTCACTCATAAACCGAAGTAGCCGTTGAAATCCTGACAGCTGATGCAGTGACCACCGGTTGAACCGATACTTTGTTCCGATGCATCACCGGTTCATCCGGTGCTTAAGAATCTTCTCCTGACAGCTGACGTCATTACACCGATGGTATGCACCGATGCTTCACCGGTTCAACCGGTGCTGAAGAATCTTCTCCTGGGGTCTTGACATCGTCTCTGGAACATAGGACGCCCAATGCACCGATGCCCCCTTTTTGACCTGTCGGTTCAACCGGTGCCTAGGCTGACTTGGCTTTGATTCCCTCCTGCACCAAAACTTCATTAGTGCTGGTTCTTCCGACAAGCGTCGGATGCACCGATGCTTAGGCATCGGTTCTTCCGGTGCTCCTGCTCCTGCTTAGGCAGCGGAACCCCCGTAGGGGCGGCCCTTAGGGCCTTGCTACGCCTTTCTTCTCTTTCTCTTTGTCATCACTTGGACCTAAATGCCTGAGAATGTCATCTTAACAATCATATTAGTCCAAGTGTTGTGTTGTCATTCGATCACCAAAATCACTTGAAATGGCACAAATGGTGGCATGTTCCTTACACAATTATTATTACATCACAGGGCCGGGCATTGCTGTAACGATCCTAGAAAATCAAATAGAAGTGCCCAAAGGGTAGGTTGGAAAACACTAACAAAGTGCCGCGGGAAAAAGAACACTCATCTAAACTTATTCTACCTACTCACTTGTGTAAAAAGAAAATCAAAGAACTGATCTATCCAGTAGAACCTCTAATCCTATACCTATAGGCAAGAATCTGTAGGCTGCTCATTCTCATCGCAATGCTGTGTAGACTGATCGTCGCCGCTGTGGCCACTGCCGCTGCACGCCTTTGCAAATCTGCCCTTGACTCGGTTTCGTGTGTCTGCTCGCACCTTCCGGGAGACGTACATGATCTGCTTGCCAAACCTGCAAATGCAATCGCAAAAATGATCTCAATTGAAGGAGTAGTACTAATAACAGCAATCCACCAATGGATGAACTGAGTGGACGCATACTTCCTGTTCTTCTTCTTGTCCTTGTACCTCTGCTTAGCCTCCTGCCTCTTCTCGAGTTGCTTGGTTCTTGCTTCCATGTCCTGCCCTGATGGTGGTTTCTCCGGCGCCGACGACGCCACTAGCAGGGCCGCCGCCTCCGCCTGATATTGGTGGTAGCCGCCCGTCGACGGGCTGCTTACCACCGCTGGGACCGGCGGCTTCACCTCGAAGTCGAAGCTCAGGTGTCTAGTCGGGAGCACGTCCCGTGGCAGCATCGGCATGCCGGTGCCGTAGAACGTGCTGCCCACATTGCTGCTGTTGTTTGCAGTGGCCACTGAACTGAACTGATGCTGATGCTGATGATAAGCTGCAATATTGTTACCGGCCATAGATTCCAGAACGGCATCAGTCGACGCAATAATGGGTTCCGAACAGGATGCGATTAACGGGTGATCATAACCCAACGATGGCGACGCCTGTGGCTGACAGTACCGAACAAATGTATGAGCAGTATGGTACCAGCAAATGTCAAGGACTGACTACTCGTGCAACGTTTTATATATGCGCTACATATATGAGTTATTTTTGCATTTACCAACTCTCTATTGATTTACCATTCAAACTCCAAATCAGATTCTCCATGGATCTAGCTTGAAGTAAGCTTATAAGTTAATTAATCATTGAAGCTTTAAATTCTACATAGATCTTGAACAAGACCTCATCGATCTAGATGAAACTTGTAATAATGTAATGCTTGCAATAGCGATGAACTTGAACATCATTCAGAAATCAGAACATGCATGGGATCGTTGAGTGTATACCTCGAAATTAGGTCCTTCTCTGCGACCCATCAGATTGAAGGAGTTTGTCAAGTTGGAGTCGTGAACAATGAAGTTGAAGTCATCATCGTCGAGTCCTGCTGCGTCGTCGAGGTTGGGCCAGTCTTGTTGCATGAAGAGCTCATCGCCATCGCCGGTCGGTAAGGCTGGTAATGACGATCCGATCATCTGAGCATCAAAGGCCCCTCCGGTTTCGATGAGACTGCCTGGTAGTAACTATGCATCAAACAGAAATGGAAAGCAGACAAGTTCACGGGGTCTATCTGCTGCCTAGAATTCGGCAGATGCAACCCGCGAGGGAAGGACAAAAAAACAAGAAAAAGAGAGATGAATCAGAATTTTTTTCATTTCACCGTTGCCTTCTTCGATCATTTTGATCGAAATAAAGGAAGTACGTTTTTTTAGATCAAAAACTATAGATAGATCGTCTATATACCTCATCACTAGTGTCCGGCCTGGTGATATTGCCATCGCGCCAAGAGCTGCTGCTGCTGCTCGGCAAGTCCGGCAGCAGTTCGACGTTGATTAGGTCGGGGACCCACTCCGCCGGCGCCGGCGACAAAGGCGGCGGGGCGGCGGTGTCACACTCACAGTAGAGGATGCGCGCGAGCTCCGCGGGGTCCGGGATCCCCGTGTAGGCGCGCGCGGCGCGCCTGGCGTGGCGGTCCGCGTCGCAGCCGACGGCGCGCGCGCACGGCGCGCAGAGCAAGGCCTGGTGGTGGGCGCAGCGCGCGGCGGCGGGCGCGGCGTGGCAGCCGTCGCAGAGCGGGGCGCGGCGGTGGTCCTGCGCGGCGGCGTGCACGCGGACGTCGCAGGGCAGGCAGAGGCGCGCGCCGTGCTGGGCGCAGTGGAGGAGCGCGCGCAGCGTGGAGCAGCAGGCGCAGAGGACGTCGGCGCCCATGGTGCCGGCGCCCTCCTCCGGAGACGTATACGTACATGGCGCGCCGCCGGCGGCGAGGCTGGGGTGGGTGGTGCCTGTCGTCGCAGCACTGGCGATGGATCGAGCGAGGGGGTTGCTGGTTGGTGGCGGCCAAGGCCAATCGACAAGGGCGGCGGAAGTGGATCCATGCCAGAGGCGGAGTCTCTCTCTATATATATACATATACATATATATATATACACAGTAGCGCTATTCTACACCCAGCCAACCTAGCATCCAAATCCACCGGCCCAACTCCCATCCGCCCACCTGTTCCGGCCCAAACCCGGTCAGCTCCCACCCCCTGTCCCCACGAGGAACCCGCGAGCGCGAGCCGCGAGACGCGCGGAGCGCGGCGAGCGGCGAGCGCGAGCCGTTTCGTGCTAGCTTCTGCGGCACTCGCTGCGGGCTCCGGGGCACGGCGTGGTGCGCGGCATTGGGAGTGAGCAAGCGCAGCGGCGGCGCGGCCTCGCGGGGAGCAGCAACGGCGCGGCCTCGCGGGGAGCGGCGCGGCCTGCGCGATGCTCGGGGCACGGGGCGCGCTAAGGTGGCCGCGCGCGGCGAGCGGCGGCGGCCGGCACGCGTAGCTGCGGGGCGAGTGACGCACGGGATGGGAGGAGCACGGCGTGCGGCCGCGGGGACCAGCACGGATGGAGAGCAACGCACATGGGCGATAGCTCCTGGAGGAGAAGCAAAAAAGGATTCCCAATAATTACTGAAGCAAAAATCGATTCATGTTAATTGAAGAAATTTGCTTCTATCAGTAATGGACTACGCCTCCTAATATCACTTCTCTCCGGTTGTTTTTGTTGAGATGATTTGATTAATTTTTGTGTAGCTCAGTAGTAGCTGGTCTCTTCATGATTCAATTACTGAAGAAAATTGATTTCCAGTAATCATGCGATCCCTACAAAATGCCACTAGTTCGGTAGTTTTTTTTAAGGTTTTGGTAGTACTAATTACCGAGCTCTTTTAATTCTATGTAGCTCTATAGTTCGGTAGTCCAGTAATATGTATTTGCGAACCTAAGGGCTCGGTAGGCTGTGGCTCAGCTGTGGAGCGGCGGAGTGTGCTCTTGCACCGAAAGGCTGTTTGTGCAGGCTGCATTGAAGCGAGCAGAAGAGTTTGGATATAAATTACTGAATCTTCCTGTTATGATACTGAATCATTCTGACTTCTTGATGAGCTAGTAGTTTTTGTTATTAGTGAGCTCTATTCAATTTCATGTAGTTTGGTAGCTAGTATTTGGTTGTTTGATCCAGTAGTTAAGTGGTTTCTAAACACAGTTCAGTATTGCTGAGCTAATGAGCTCTCTCAATCATCTGTAATTTCCAGTAGTTCAGTAGATCGGTATTTCGGTAGTTTAGTCGTCTAGTATTTTTTTTTCAATAGTTCATAGACATCAACTTTGAGTCATTGTATGTTGCATATGAGTTCTACAGAGTGTATATCAAGCTTACTGGTTTCCCTATCAAGAAGAACATGACAAAAGGAAGGATAGGCAACAATTCAATTGCTCGTTCAAGGGCAGGCACAATACCAAAGTTGTGCTAGAACAGCAGGGGGATGAAGGGCGTGCACCATTGTTGAATTCAATAATTCAAATATTGAACTACTGGATTGATGAATTACTAAGTCAACATACACATAACCATTAGTGGATCTGCATAAAAAAAATACTAAGTAACTGCTGGTACACCATTGTTGAATGCAAAAAATCATGTAAGAAAACAAGAAAAAATATTGGATGTACATAATACATAAAATACTTAATAGACGCTCTCGGTTACTAAATCCAAACATCAACTGAATATTTATTCTGAATCTCTAAATAACTGAATCAAACACAAGGCTATATATACATTCAAATTACTGAATTCACAGAAAATCAACCCTCCCCCCTCAAATTCGCAAAAATTACCGGCCTGCATGTAATACTAATTAACTGGATCTATTGATTACTGAATTTACATATGCAGAAGCAATAATGAATCTGTATATATAAAGAACTACTGAACAATTGCATCTCATTTTGTTGAATGCATCCAATGTAAAAAAGATGTATGTGAAAAAGTCACAAGTCACCAAAACAATGACAAAAGAAATTACTAGATGTACATAAAAATACTGAATAAATAGATCTCTCTATTACTGAATCCAAACATGTACAAGGGTGTTACTAGAAAATAAAGATTCACCAGCAACACTAGAAAAATAATGGAGAAGTGCATAATATAGAAATAAAAATATTTCTACAGATTGCTTAATCCAAATATATACATATATCGTCCGGTGATGGTTACACATATGTACACATATTAGTCACAAATTAACTGTATTATGTAGCCTTGAAAAATCTTAAAAATACACTTGAGGCCTCTCTCTCTTCACTTGGAACCCTCTCCCTTGTGAAGTTCAATACTATCACTGTTATGTGCATGCGGTGACAGAGTTGGAAAAGGAGTGTCATGCCCACATGAACCTGCCACCAGTAAAAGTCCGAAAAGATCTTTGAGAAAAACATAGCAAGACCGGCAGGATACTGAATTACTAAGTTACTGCTTTACTGAGAATAACTGAAGTGCTACATAGTATTACTGGTTTACAGTGAATTACTGAAAAATATGCAAGGTAATTCTGGGGTATCGAGAGATTACCGATATTTGTAAGTATTACTAAATTACTTGAGACATACCATAAGCGAGAGCGGTAGTATGACCCCATGTTTGACAGAATTGAGGTTTAGTTCTTTGTCATCAAGCATCAGTAATAAAAAAATATTGGGCTATCTACAAAACCTAAAAAATTACTGATACTAAATCCTAACAAAAATTACTAGCCTAACTAGCCAACATTGAGCATGGTTTAGAGCATCGAAATGTTCAGTAATCGCCGACAGAAAATGTGCATGTGATTTTGGATATTAAACATTACTCCCCTATTCTCACCTCAATTTGTTAACATCGTTGCTTGCTTAATGACTAGCTTGATTGGATCAACATGTCTCCATTTTCAACATACCCCAAAGAAAATCTAGAACATATATATCGGTCAAAAATTGCGCAGATGATTCAGTAATTAGGCTATTCAAACTATGTTGAGTATCTGGCTCTAGATGATTCATGAGATGATTGAGATCAATAGTTTTTTATTTTCAGTAGTTTTCAATCTCATGTAGGTCAATGGTCTAGTATTTCATTACTAAACTATTAAACTACATGCTCGGTTCAAAACATCAGTGCTTAGGGATCGAAAAAAATACCAGCCTAACCACTAAACCTAACAAATTGGTGATACTACTGGCCTAACCACTTAGCCTAACAATCAACATTTAATAATTGCCGACAAGAAAAAGGGTGTTCGGAATATTACTTAGCCTAAGCAAAAAAGCCATTGTACTACTAACCTAATAAAAAAATATTGATACTAGATGCTAACACAACTACTATACTAACTCATGTGATTGAGTTCATTAGTTTAATTACATGGCTTTTGGTTTTGTTCTTAGCAGTCGAGATCAGTATCTTGCTTTAGATGGTTCAGTAATTAGCCTACTGAATATAAAAATGCACGAGAGCTCAGTAGTTTTTTAGTTTTAGTAGTTTTTGTTACTGAACTCCAATTTCATGTTGTCCAATAGTAAAGTATTTCATTGTTTGATCTTGTAGTTCAATAATGACCGCTGAACTACTATGCTAACTCATGTTGGGTAATGACTGAAAATTACAGATACTAGCAGATGCTTACACAGCTATTTTGGTACTAATGAAAATAATAAAGTAATGAGCCTAAACTAAGCAACAAAAAAGAATAAGTGTGCTTGCAATAACAAATTACTGAACTGAAAATGCTCGCAGAAATACTAGACTTACTACTCTGTTCAGATTGTCAGCGCTCAGTAATAAAAAAAATACTGGACTAACTAATAAACCTAACAAATTACTGATCTAAATCATAACAAAACTGTTGGCCTAACTACTCAATTTGGAGCATTAACATTCAGTAATTGCCAACAAAAATGAGTGTTCGATATTGGATATTGAGCACGGCTCCCACTGTTCTCACCTCAATTTATCAATATTGTTGCTTGTTTAAAGACCAGCTCGATGGGATCGGCGTATATCCATTCCAACATACCGACCCTAGAACACACATATCAATAAAAAAATTGCAAATACATGAACACCAAATTCTGGATCATGAGGGGATCGCAAGGAAATTATGCTCACCGGAAGTACGGCGCGTAGGCTCAGAATGCATCTTCCACATACTGCTCGTCGAGGTCACGTAGGGAAGAGGGCTCGAAGCTCGCGGGCACAACGCAAGGGCGCCCCAGGCGGTGTGTGGGTGAGGACCACGTGCGTCATGCATCTCTGTAGCCCCTGCACGCCGGCCGCTTGATGATGCCGATGAGCCGCCTTTGCTCCGTGCCGCTCGATGCTGCTGCAGCCTCCATGCCCCGCTGCTTCCGCGCCGCCGCCGCCCCCGCGCCCAACTGCTCGATGCCGACGCATCCTAGGCGCCCCACCGCTCGATGCCGCCGCAGCTTCCGCGGCCCGCAAAGCAACCTCCGCGCCACGCTGCCGGGCGCACGGCCGGGCCACGTTGCTCGCTGCCGCCGCGGCCGCCGCTCCCATGGGGCCGCCGCGCTCCCGCTGCTCGCAGCTGCCGTAGCAATTTGGATCGAGATGTGGTGGGGGGTTGGGCTTGGGGCAGGGGCGAGGGGTATTGGAGCATGGTGGGCTAAGCTGGGCTGAGCGAGTCTGGATCGGGTCTGGCGCGGGACGTGATTGAGCTGGCTGGAGTTGGTTGGGTGCTGGGTGTAGAATGCTATTCTACACCTAGGGTGTAGATTAGCGCATATATATATATATAGCTCGCCGCCGCCATGGGAGCAAGCAACCGGAAATAGAAAAAGGCTGCGGCGTATTCGGTCAAAAGCAAACGTGAGCAGTTCCACCACCGAAATGGTAGCTCCAGCCGTTGTCACATTTCGAATGGATGGACCATATTCATCATCCCACAAATTAATGCAAACGACGTTTAATTGTATTTCTTGTGAAAATGCGATGAATGGTACAACCAGTTTTTTTCTTTTTGGTTACCATCATGCAAATTGGAGATGCAAATTTCTTTTCTTTTTGTGCTTTATTTGTCTTCCAAAATCAAATCTATCATTCTTAGACCGCAGACATTGGTTAGGCCGTCGCGACACAGAGATAGGGCCGGGTAGCCAAATCAACGACAAAGAGTGTGTCATGGATGCAATGCAACAATCGGAATGGCTGTGATAAAGGGAACGCCATAGAGATAGATACGTTCACTACTACTACAAAAAAAAAACAGATGTTCTCATAATTTGAGTGACTCCAACCGACTGTCTAAATAGCCCTCTATCTCAACTTTAGAGGATTATAAATAAAAAGAAAAACATGAGGAGGTCTCCAAATTTTCTCATCCACCTTCCAATTCTAGGGGTCTATAGGAAACCCTCTTTTGTAAGCTAGAATTGAGGCTAGTGCTGGAGTTGGAATAAATTTGAAGGGTGTCCAAAAATAGCTTCAATCTTGCATGCATCTAATAATAGGGAAAACCAAAAAAGAAAAGAAACAAAATATAATAAGCCAATGAAGATGCACCCTACAAGCCTGAGTTGAGTTGAGTTCGGTGTGTGTTAATGTCCCAATCCAGTCGTTGTGGTTCTCGTGTTTTTTTCTTTTTCTTCTTCTTTTTCCTAGTTATAGCCTCACAGGATTAATCTTCTGCTATATCAATGTAGCACACTCGTCGAGTGTTGTTGGTTCAAAAAAAAAAGAAAATGCCCCTTACCATCTTGCCCGGGCCCACACTGGCAGTGGCCTCGCCGTCGGCACAATGCCAACGTGCCTTGTACCTTGCTCCTTCTGTTCTCGTGTGAAGGAAGAAGCCGCTGCTGCCCCCCACACGATTGTCGCGTTCCGCGCGCTGGCAGCAGCTATAGCAGCCGTCGTTGCACCTGTCACTCGAGTACTTAACGGTCAGCTGATCGATCGAGCAGCTCAGCTCAGCTCAGCACCACCACACAGGGGAGATAACTCAACTCAACTCAACTCAACTGGGAGGAACGACGTACGTTGTTCGGCCATCATGCTGCCGACCTTCTCGCCGACGGCGAGCGCCTCGGCGGCGACGCCTCCGCCGCGGCCGATACCAGGCAGCTACGGGCCGCCGGTGATCGGCGCGCTCCGGGACCGCCTGGACTACTTCTGGTTCCAGAGCCAGGACGAGTTCTTTCGGCGGCGCGCCGCCGCGAACCGGAGCACCGTGTTCCGCACCAACATCCCACCCACGTTCCCCTTCTTCGTCGGCGTCGACCCGCGCGTGGTCGCCGTCGTGGACGCCGCCGCCTTCACCGCGCTCTTCGACAGCACCCTCGTCGACAAGCGCGACATCCTCATCGGACCCTACAACCCCGGCGCCGGCTTCACCGGCGGCACCCGCGTCGGCGTCTACCTCGACACGGAGGAGCCCGAGCACGGGCGCGTCAAGGAGTTCGCCATGGCCCTCCTCCACCGCGGCGCCCAGGCCTGGCCCGCCGAGCTCCGCGCCGCCGCCGACGCCATGCTCGACGCCGTGGAGGCCGACCTCCTCGCCAAGCAGCAGCAGGCCACCGGCGGCAAGGCCTCCGCCAGCTACCTCGTGCCGCTGCAGCAATGCATCTTCCGGTTCCTCTGCAAGGCGCTCGTCGGCGCCGACCCCGCCGCCGACTGGGTAGTGGACAGGTTCGGCTTCACCATCCTGGACGTGTGGCTGGCCGTGCAGCTCCTGCCCACGCAGAAGGTGGGCGTCATCCAGCCGCTGGAGGAGCTGCTCATCCACTCCTTCCCGCTGCCGTCGTTCGTGATCTGGCCGGGCTACCACCTGCTCTACCGCTTCGTGGAGAAGCACGGCGCGGAGACCGTCGAGCTCGCGGCCAGGGAGCACGGCATCGGCGAGAAGGATGCCATCAACAACCTCCTCTTCGTGCTCGGGTTCAACGCGTTCGGCGGCTTCTCGGTGTTCCTGCCGTTCCTGGTGGCCAAGATCGGCGAGGCCTCTGACCCGGCGGCGGGGCTGCGGCGGCGGCTGCGGGAGGAGGTGCGCGCCACCAATGTCGGCGGCGGCGACGCCGTGTTCGGGTTCAAGGCCGTCCGGGGGGAGATGCCGCTGGTGCGGTCGACGGTGTACGAGATGCTCCGGATGCGGCCGCCGGTGCCGCTGCAGTTCGGGCGCGCGCGGAAGGACTTCGTGCTCCGGTCGCACGGCGGCGCCGGCTTCCAGGTGGCCAAGGGCGAGGTGCTGTGTGGGTACCAGCCGCTGGCGATGCGGGACCCGGAGGTGTTCGACCGGCCGGAGGAGTTCGTGCCGGAGCGCTTCCTCGGCGACGAGGGGCAGGCGCTGCTGCAGCACCTCTTCTGGTCCAACGGGCCGGAGAACTCGCAGCCGGCGGCCGGGAACAAGCAGTGCGCCGCAAAGGAGGTGGTGGTGGACACGGCCTGCATGCTCGTCGCCGAGCTCTTCCGGCGGTACGACGACTTCGAGGTGGAGGGCACGTCCTTCACCAAGCTCGTCAAGAGGCAGCCGGCGGCGAGCTCGAGCTCCTTGTCCCCCGCACCCGCCGCAGCGGCGGAGCCAAGTGTCAAGTGAGTGAGGATCCACGACACGACTAGTATGATCGATCGATGCATGTCTTTCGGCCGTTGAAAATAATTAAGCACTTGTGCCATTGCAAAGTGTATGTATACCACAGACTGTATAGTGAATGATTAGTAGTGATGCAAACAAACAGCTATATATCTCCTCAATTTTCGCTTAAATCATTTGCTCACTACTTAGTGGGACGTGACGCGTCTATTGAAGCGATGCACCTGTGCTGACTTCGTCAACGTTTAAGATCTACTCCTACTGGCCTAGTGAGTAGTGAGTTTGTGTGAGCGTGTGCAAAGTGTACGTAACCTTATCATTTATGTTGACTAGTAGCCTAGTCTCCTTGAGATGTTCATGATGTATGCGTCTGTCTCAATGTGTGCAAAGGGCAACTTACCATGCTCCTCCTAAAAGCACTTGAATAATTTTTCTTACTTTTCATGGCTTTGTACATCTGATAAATTCGTATTACTACGAAAATACTTTTCAGAGATGTTTGAGACTTACACTAAAAAATGAGACAAAAATTTGCCAACCGAGTTGAAAGATCCCGGATTGGCAGAGGAGAGCGGAGGCAAGGAACACGAGGCGAGAAAGAACAAAAAGGAGGAACAGTCCAGCAGCTGAATGGGCTGTGCCCGTCGCTTCCGATTGGCGATGTCAAGAGGAGAGCGACGCATCATGCATCGACAGTGACTCCTTTGCATATCCGTCTGTAAAACAAAGTTCAAATTCATTTCTTGCAACTAGTACATTGGTTTGATGTTGGAGTGTGGACTGAGCCAGGAGCTAGCTTAGCTAACCCATCCAAATTCCAGCCTAAGCTGAGGCTCGGACAGGGCATGTGTCATGTGTGCGACAAATGCTCACTGTACTGCTGCTCCTGCCTGTTGCGAGGGGCCCATATCCATCAGAAATATCTTGGAAAAACTGTGATGGGATCAAGATGCAAGGCCCAAGATGTTCAGTCATGGGCATGTACACGTGGGACTGTTGAGTATAAAACAGTTCCCCGACATGCAAGGCCTAAGACCAGACTTCGGGCAAGGAAAATCCAGAACCACAAAGTCTCCACCCAGTTATGCAGAGAAATATCTCCCTCAACAACCCAATTCGCATCTCGCTAAAAGGAGAAAGAAATCCAATTCCTGTGAATGGAGCCATGGAGCTGGGGATGAAAACCAAGTTTCACTGCGTCGAAGGCCAACGAGCTCAGAGTCAAAAGACACCACGGTGGTGCCGTGCCAGCAAAACTGAGCTGAAAGAGTTCCAAAAAATAAAGAGCCCAAAGAATAGTGCCACTACAAGACTATACATTCTGAATGCGACAATGAAAATGACGCAGCGGGATTTTTTTTAAATAATATTTCTAAGCAAGGAAGTCAGTGTGTGGAAGGGCAAGACTTGGAATAGCAAGTTTCGCATGCAATATATGACAAGGGAAAATAGATATCAACCTCAAGCCAGGCAGGAACTGAATCCTAAAATGGCTATCCTTGCAGCCGTTGTAACCATGCATGGTCCCCACTTGTTCACTACTCAACTCTAGGATGACAGGAAAAAGAACAGATAAAAAGCATGGTATGCGTAATATCAACATGACCCCATCTTCAATTGAAAGAAAAGGCCATTAAAAAGAAACACGGGGCAAACCACACAGTTGGAAGTCCCCTATTTCTGTAATCATGCCTTTAGCTAAACTTGCAAACACAAGATGACAGCAATTCAACCACATATACTCAGCGGACAATTAATCATCAACAAAAAGGTAATACTAAAGGACTACAGCACGAGCTGAAATTGACCTGAGCTCAAAACTTCAAATAGCCAAAACAAAAAAAAATGAATAATGCTCCACAGGTTGCTAAATACACTCAGAGACCATGGCCCTAGCCAAGTTGCTTGGCTGCAATATAACGAGAATGGTATGATCGAAAGTGTGCAGACCAAGCTTCCTAAATGCAATCTTTACAATTCTGTACTATTAAGTCAGATACTCAGATGGCAGATCGAGAATCAAAGGTTCAAAACCAAAGTGATCAACAATTACACACCATACAATTTCATAGCTTGAAAACAAGAACTTACTAATTCGGCAACCTTGTGGGTATACAGATACACTTACTATCTTTAACTAATGGGATCAAAACTTCAACCCTCACAAGAAAGAAAGGCACATAGCATCTCCTTTAAACTTTAAATTCATGCCAAAACTAAACTCTTAGGGACTCTTTTTTTTTGGGTAAAGCCACTAAAAATCAGTAACAAATGCTAGATTTTGCAACAAAATCCATAACAGGAGGTACATCTTTGCTATTATTGCATATGTTTCTTCTCACTAAGATGAAAAAAATCAGGGATTCTCCAAACAGAAAGTAAATGTACCTGCTTCTTGTCTTATAGGATGAAAACACCCACTTGACAAATAGCTCAAGAAGCATCAATGAAAAGAAAGAAACCACATCTTTCTTCAAGTCAAAAAGAAAAAAAATGGATAGTTTCCACAAGAAGGCAGAATCCGCTAAGCACCCATGGCAACCCTTTTGCCCCTCTTGGAAGTCGATGGTGCATTCTCTGTCAAGATCCTAGACAAAATATCTGCTTGCTTTGAGTACCCTTCAGATTTTAAGCTCTCCATCAAAGCATCGCAACCTTTCTGATTGACAACACCTCCTTTGTTCTTGATCTTGCAAAGCATGGAGTAGGCAGGCAATGTCTTCTCCTCAGTGTACAGGGCCTCCAGGACTCTGTCGTAGGTTGAGAAGCTAACATCAAAGTCCCTGTCCAACGCGAAATCAGCCAGCTTCTGCGCCTCCATCACTCTGTCATTCTCACAAAGGCCAACCAGTAACTTATCTAGATCAGGCATACAGCCATTTTCAACCATCAGATTGACACGACCGATCCCCTCCTCCACATGTCCCCTCATGAAGAGAGCTTCAAGTATCTTATGCGCCATGTCCATGTTCTCAGTAACCCCCTTCTCGATCATACTCTTCATGACCCTACTTGCAGTCTGAACACGTCCATCATTGAAGAGAGCCTCCATGACAGACTTGAACAGAGCTGGGCTCGGCAGGTGACCCTGTTGCATCATGCCATCCAATGCTGTCTTTGCATCTGCTGGGTCATTCTTCTTCAGGAAGCTATCAACTAGCAGCGTGTGTGATTCAGGGTCAGTTGGGACCTCACGGCGTGTCATAATGGCAAGAATCTCCTGAGCTGCCTCAGGCACACCTTCTTTTGCATGCCCACGGATAAGACTGTTGAATGCAGCCTTGTCATCCACACCTTTCTTCATCAGCTGCCTGAAGAATGTCTCGGCCTTGGTGGTGCTACCATTGTTGCACAGATACTCAATCACCGGGTTATACGCTGATGCTTCAAGCACAGGACTCTTTGGGCTCAGCAGTGTGCCCTTCTCCATCAGCTCATCTAGCACCTCAACAGCACTATCACACTTCCCGCCTGCGCAAAGGCTTTCCATCAACACTCCATGCTGTCTCGGATCCACGAGAAGATGCTTGAACTGCCCGCTCTTCCGGTGCACCTCCAATGCCCCATCCAAATCCCCAGCTCTGCACAGCGTCGTCACCAGCCTCAGAAACACCGACTTGTCCTTAGGCGTGAGCCGCCGCTCTGCCATGTCATCCACTGCCTTCCGGGCTTCCGCCACCCTCCCCTGATCATCACAAAGGCCTGGCAGCAATGCAGCAAATGTCTTCTCGCTCAACCTCACACCCTTCTCGCCCATCTCCGTGAACAATGCCACTGCCTCCTCCACCTTTTTGGCTTCAACATACCCCTTGATCATGACATTGTATGAGACCGAGTTCCGTTCAATCCCCTCCCCAGTCATTTCATCGAACACCTTGCGTGCACTCTCCAGATCACCTGCCCGCACCCAAGCATTGAGCAGGGTGTTATAAGTGGTTGCATCAGGCGCGACCCCATGAGTCTTCATGTCCCCAAACACCCTGACGGCGGTCTCCATCTTCTTGCAGAGGCCGAACCCCCAGATCAATGTGTTGTAGGTGGACAAGTCCGGGGCGACACCCTCGGCGATCATGGCGTTGTAGATCCGCCTGGCCATGGCCTCGCGGCCGCGGCAGAGTATGGCCTTGAGGACGGCGTTGTAGGAGAGCGCGGTGCGGGGGATGCCGAGGTCGGGCATCATCCGGAAGAGCCTGACGGCCTCCTGCGGGATGGCGGCCTTGCCGTAGGCGGCGATGAGCGAGGCGAGCGTGGCCTCGTCGGGCGCGATGGAGAAGGAGGGCATGGTGTCGAGGACGAGGCAGCGCGCGTGGTTGAGCATGCGGCGGGAGGCGAGCGCCGGGACGAGGAGCGCGAAGGTGTCGCGGTCCGGGCGGAAGCCGGCCCGGCGGTAGGCGAAGCGGAAGAACTGGAGCGCGAGGTCGGCGCGGCCCGCGGCGGCGGCGCCGGAGATGACGCCGTGGACGAGCGGCGCGTCGAGGGTGGGCGAGAGCAGGCGGATGGAGTTCTCGAGGCGCGTGGTCCACTGGCGGCGCCGGATCATGTGCAGGACCGTCTCGTGGAGGGGCTCCTCGCGGAGGGGCGGGTTGGCGGGCGCCGCCGCCGCCGGCGAGGTGTCCGCGGCCTCCGCCGGCGCCTCGACGGCGGGGGCGGGGGCAGGGGTGTCGAGGGTGGAGGAGCTGCATCGCGCGCGGTGGGCGAGAAGGGCTGGCGCGAGGGGCTTGCGGGAGAGGAGCGGGAGGTGGAGGGGGTAAGCGAGGTGGCGGCGCGCCATGGCTGCTGCTGCTGCGGACGAGACGAGGGTTTACCGTTTACGGCGGAATGGAGAGGAGCGAGTGGGCTCTGCTTTGTTTGGGCATCCGGCCCAGTAAACAACAGACGGGCCCACCATGGGATTCTAGCCGATACAACAAAGCCCAGTCCCCTCGAAAGAAACAAAAAAACAGTCCAGGTTTTTAATTGCAAGTCTTATACTCCCTCCATTCACTTTTGATAGATATATTTCAAAAACTCAAATATTCAAGAATGATAGCTATATTTTTTCCACTGACATGGATTGTGGCAATAAATAGCACTAGAAAAGAGGAGTTTTCAGTTAAAACATCGGAGGACCAACAAAAAAAATCTAGTTGCATTTATTAGATTGATATAAGCACACTTGATGCTCTTGTTCATTGTGCCATATGAAAATATATCAATCAAAACTGAATAGATGGAGTATTATAGCCGATACAACAGAGCCCAACATGAGTGCATGCTTTTGTCTTCTATATAAACGAAATTGCAAGTTTGCAACCATTAGCTATATTTCAAAAACTCAAATATTCATAAACGATAGCTATATTTGCTATTGGCATAAGCTATGGCAATAAATAGCACTAGTAACGAGTAGTTTCTAGTTAAAATATTGGAGAACAGTAAAAAAAATATGTATTGTATTTATTATATAATAAGTAAAATTATTTTTTTAGTCATTTTGTCAAGGTGAAATATAGACAGAGGGAATATCTGCGAACGATGAGAGAGCGCATCCTTGGGGCGAGAGTAGTATACAGTGGTGACAAGGAAAGCAGTAGTGGTGAGAACCACGCACACTAGGAGCGTAACTATGACTGTTTTTACTGGAGACATGCCTTTTCCCTTCCTCTGAACTTCCTGGAGATATTAAGCAAACAACATTCAGTAACCCGAATTTCACTTGAACATTCAGTCTATACAGATGGTAAGCTAGTTTCCGATTCAGTTGACACTATTGCTAGTTGCAAAAAGCTCAACATCTAGTACTAAATGAGCCGTTGCTAGCGATGTTGGAGAGGATTTGGAGGGCCTAGCCTCCCGCTGCATGCACTCCCAAGCCAGGTGCGCCATGATCTGCACACCTCCTCCGTCGGGATCGGAACTTTCAGGGAATACTTGATTTTGAAACTATCAGTTGCATGTTGAAATGCAATCAAAAGAATTTGATTACTCTGTAGAGATTATCAACTGTTTGAGCTGTTTTGCTATTAGGATTTGTCGGTACGGCTGGAATATTCATCGGGTGCCGCCCACGTCAGGTATGTTGGAGAATGGTGACCGACGCCGGTGCCGCCGGTGATGGCCGACAAGGCCGCGACCGCAAAGCGCGCGTGGAGGCGGAGCGGAGGATGCGAACGGGAGCCGAGCATGGGCGCGCTGCAGCCAGCTGGATGAGCCACGGCGGCGACGACGGCAAACGAAGTAATGAATCATCTGAACAATGCCGGCGTGAACGTCTCCAGTCGGGGCTCCGTCAGGTCCACCACCTCCTCGTCGTCGTCGCCCGGCGGCGGCCGCCAGCTGCTCCGCCCATGGGGGCTCATCATCAGTAGCATCCCATTCACTAGCTCGCCCGACACCACCGCACCGCCGCCCGCCGCGCCCTTGTTCCTGTCGCCGGGCCAGGACGCGCGGCCCGGCGGCGGCGCGCACCGCCCTTGCTGCCACTGCGCGGACGTCGTCGAGCACTCCTGCTGCCTCTCGATGTCGGCGGGCTCTGGATCGTATCTTCCGACATGCGGCGACGGCTGCAGAATTGACAAATTGGGATTGCAGTGTCAGGACGCCTCGGTGATTGGCAATGGCATGCTTGCTTTGTCTAGCATGATCGATGCCATGATCAGATCGAGAGAGCACTGACCGTGAGGTTGAAGGCGGCGGCGATGGGGAGGTTCCGGCGCTTTGTTCCATGGAGTGTCGGGGCGATGGTGGAGAGGATTTGGACGACCTCGGTCATGGTGGGCCTGGCCTCCGGGTCCCACTGCAGGCACTCCCGCGCCAGGTGCGCCATGATCTGCATCTCCTCCGCCGGGAACTTGCCCTGCAGCGTCGGGTCCGGCAGCTCCGTCACCACCAGCCTGCTGTCTCGCAGCCGCGACGTTGCCTGCGCACCATTCCCATCTCCATCAGTTCACTTTCATCCATGTAATAATTTTGGCAGGCTTCTGCTGCTTCCTTTGAACGGACAGCAAGTCACGTACCCAGATGACGAGGCTCTCGTCAGTCCTGGTGGACGACGACTTGAGGATGGGCGGCCGGCCGGTGATGAGCTCCAGGATCACGACGCCGAAGCTGAACACGTCCGACTTGAGTGACGCCTTGCCCACGATGGCGTACTCCGGCGCGAAGTACCCGAACGTGCCCAACATCCGCGCCGGGGAGCTCGAGCAGCTCGTCACGCCGTCGTTCATCAAGCACTTGGCCATGCCAAGGTCAGTGATCTGCACTCACACACGCAGCCAAAAAAAATCAGCATGAGTTGCAGCATTCAGTGACAAGCATTTCAGGTCGCTGACTGAATCACCAACCTTGGCTCTGAACTTGTCATCCAGGAGGATGTTGGTGGACTTGATATCGCGGTGGAGGATCCGTGGCGCTGCCGCCTCGTGCAGGTACTCCACCCCCCTGGCGGCGCCAAGCACGATGCTCACCCGGGTCTGCCAGTCCATGGGCTTCCTACCTTGTTTCAGGTCCAGACAGTCCCTGAGGTTGCCGTTGGACATGCACTCAAACACCAGCAGTCTCTCCAGCTGCCGGCTCTGGATCTCCGAACAGTACCCCAGCAGTGGCACCACGTGGCAGTGGTTCAGCCTCGACAGCAGCTCGATCTATTCATCACACATGAGAAGTGAGTGAGGAAATTGCAATGGTATATGCAAAGATTGCAGCTTTTGGTGTCTACAGTATCACATACCTCAGACAGGAACTCGAAGTCTTCGTCGGCACCTCCCAGGGGCCTAAGCTTTTTCACGGCAACAACTTTGCCATCGCTAAGCTGGCCTCGGTATACCTTGCTTGATCCACCAACTCCAATAAGATGCTCATCTGAGAATTTCCCAGTTGCTTCATCCAACTCTGAGTACGAAAACCTGATGACAACACCTGGGAATGTGCCACTTTCACTCCCACAAATGATAGGGCAGCTACATAGAAACTCTGCAGGCATAAGAAGAAAATAAAAACAGGGTATCAATTTTCAGGCAATCAATCAAGTAGAACACCCAAATTGCAGGCAGAGAAAATAAATAGGTAAGCATGCCTTTGAGAACTCTGAGCCTTGGTTTCGGTTTCAGTTGGGGGAGAGGAGATGATCGATGGCTGACAAGGTTTGATCTGCTGCTCCAGCTAGTGTATTTATCAAAGGAGTATATCTGAGAACGAGGAGAGAGCGCATCCTTGCGGCGAATGTAGTATACAGTGGTGACAAGAAAAGCAGTAGTGGTGAGAACCACGCACACTAGGAGCGTAATTATGACTGTTTTACTGGAGACATGTCTTTTCCCTTCCTCTGAACTTCCTGGAGATATTAAGCAGACCACATTCAGTAACCCGAATTTCACTTGAACATTCAGTCTCTATGTGGTCCGTATATCTGAAATTCTGAATCGTTGAGCAAGAACATTTTGCATACCGGATGTACAGTTACAGGAAGTGAAGCAACTCCTATCGTGTAGCATAGCATGTTCTTCTTTCTGACGGGTCTTGTCAGAGGCACATGTGCAGTTCCATGACCCCGTGCCACCATTCTCATCTGCCAGAATCCCCAATTCAGGTACCATATTGGTAATAATGATATGTTGAAATTCTGAGAGATATTAATTTACTGCCCTTACCTTGCTGGCAACGACAGGACGAAGAGCAATTGGACAACAAGCTGCTGTTAGAGTTAGATTCACCTAGCGGATGAGCTGCGCATACACATGTCCAATTTGTCATTTCAGTTTCCCCCGTGGTTCCATCTGAATAACAGCATCATGTGTATCAGATATTGTCTCCTTTCATCAGCCATTGAATTTTATTTTAATTTTGCAAGCATTTGCCACAAGACTACAACAGCTACAGAAATAGAAGTACAGTATATTCATGACATGTAGAACTTACCACATGATGCTGCCTGCATCAGAAGAACACAGCTGAGGGAGACAAGGAGAAGTTTCATGTGGAGATCCATCAGCTAGCGCCCAAATAGAGAATGGGGAAAACATCAAATAGGTCCCATTCAGTGCAATCTCTGAAAAATAATGATGGAAAATAAGTATTGGCGAGTTTGAAACCATAGCTTGTTGACCAAAAAGGAATGGAAAACATCACCCAAATACATGCAGAGCACAATGAACAAGTCTCATCACGTTTTGAAATTAAGCAAGTACATGGTTGACTGGCTGTATCATAATATACCACAGCATGCCTAGGAGAATAGGTAAAACAAAAAACAAAAGAGGCAGGAAAGATGAAAGGTGGAGGAGAGATGAAGGCTTAAGAACAGATAGACAAAGAGGGGCAGCTTGTATGCAATACAGGAAATTCCAATAAAGTGGCAGAAGCTGTCAAACACTAGTTTGACAAATATACGTTTGCTTCCAAAAGAATATTAGCACACTCAGTGCAGCAGCTTGCAAGATAGGAGACATCTCAACCTACGGCACTATATATACAGTAGGAGGTAGTAGTAGGCCTAAAAGGCTAAAACGAGAATGCCTGTACTTAGGTGCAGGTGCAATGTTCTAATAGGGGCATTCAACACTGGATTATACTTAAAAGGACATCTGGCCCATAATGTTGGGTGCGACAGTTGCCAAGTCTGGAGGTGATCAGAGATCTCAGGCTGGAACAGACTTCTGAAAGCCAGCCTGTGCAAGAAAATGGCAGAAGAATGTTCACAAGAAGTTTTGAATGATGGGCACAGATTATTCCCAAGGTTCAACTTGTTCACAGCAACATGCTACAACAACAACAACAACATAGCCCTTTGTCCCAAACGAGTTGGGGTAGGCTAGAGATAAACCCAAAAGACAGGGTTATCAAATTTCCGAAAAAAAAAGAATCAATCAAAACAGGGCAGATTTCGGGAACCTGATAGGCTGCTAGTAACCTACTGGTAGAAATCGGCAAATAATAATGATTTGGATTAATAATCACAATCATAAGATGTAAACTCAATTTCAGCCATTGGATTCTGTCGGCCAAGAACGAGAGAGAGGTTTCTTGCAGTAATCAATTGTCCATTTCACAATCTTCATTAATTTGATAGTTGCATCCCATCCCTAAATGCACGCCTATGGATGTGCCCTCTGCAACTACCACTGGAGACTGGAGTTAAAAATATGCTGTTATCTTGGTAGTGACTTGATTGTTGCTCCTAATTTAAAATTGTTTTGGTGGTGCAATCCATCCAAAGAATCGTTGAATGCTAAATTAGTTGCAAGATCCACATCAACGGCATTTTATCTAACACATACCGTAATACAAGGTTTCTCTTGGATCCAGAAGTTCAAATAAACTATTGGGTTATAGTAAATTGACCAAGTTGTTGATCATCCATGATCTCATCTTTCTGCCCAAAATTTCTCCCCTCCTACAGAAAGCAATGCTATACGTGAATGTAAACTAGCAAGCATATTCAAGGAGCATGAAGAGCTCTATCTTCAGATGCAACAAAATGTTAAATTGCTTCTGTAGCCACCTGGCATCTCAAAGAATATATTAACACGAAGGTCGTACTAATCTAACGTTTTCTTTATCTGGGTCCATGACGGTTAAGCACGGTAGGTGAGTGTCGGTACCCCAGGACTGGGGTACCCCCTCTTGCTGTGACTAGGCAAGAGCCTTAGTAGTCATCCTTGACTACAACCAAACAGCCGGACCCCTGCAGTCCGAAGTCCTGTCCTCCCGACAAAGGTCCGGACCTGTTCCGCGGCCGGGGAAGGTCTGGGAACGCCACGTGTCCCAGGAAAAACAGGCGCTCAAGCGCAAGCAGCCAGGGCTCCGGACCTCCCAAGGAATCCAGACCCCCGCGGGGTCCCGGACCCCTCATAGGGTCCTGGATAGCAACCGGACCCCTCTCGAAGGGAAAGTTTGGACGCCCCGCCTCAGGGCGGTCCGGGGCCGACACGTGTATGAAGTCCTTGGTCTCCATATTGAGGTCCACCTACCTTCGCATTCATTGCAGTAGGTGGACATCCACTTTGATATAGTGGAAGCCGAGGCGTTTGACTGACCAGGGGGCACTATTGATCGCGTATTACCAAGGCAGTGGAGCCGATGGCGCCGCCCATGCCGCGTCTGCCAGTCTGCCGTAACAGTCGGATACGACGGCTCGGCTTCACCCATTATGACGCTACATAATAGCCTCAGCAGGCCACGCCGCAAGCTACGCTACTCCAACGGGCACCTAGCTGACGGAACAAGAGAAGACCCCTGTGACAGGAGAGCAGCAGTACGCATATCGAAGGAAAGATTCGCTACCACTGTAGCCGCATTCACGTTGGGCCCACCTGTCGGGGCATCGACGTCCTATGTATCCGCTCCCCCTTGATCTATAAAAGGAGGGAGCGCCGCTAGAAAACCTCAGGCTGGGCAAGAGCCAAGGCCAGCAGAGGATAGGTTCATTCACACAACCAAGACAATACATCTCCCAGTGGACGTAGGGTATTACGCTCCGGCGGCCCGAACCACTCTAAATCGAGTGTTCTTGAGTCCTTGTCTCAGCGAAGATCCAGCCCCATCGCCTAGTACTTCCCCGAGTACTCCCTCACTGGGAATAGGCGGGTGCGCTCCGCCACCCGGCTGTGGGTACCCCTAAAAATCCCCACAACATTTTGGCGCCGTCCGTGGGGATGGACAGGCGTTGGCTGGATCTTCAGGCCTCTAGGCTGTGTTCTCCCTCTGCAACGGCGAACTTGAAGATGAAGGAAGGCACACTCACTCCGCATGCTATGGCACCGGCACTCCGACGCCCTCGGTGCGGCGGCGCACGGCAGCGGCGCCTGCTGTGTGTCGCCACCGCGACACCTCAGAGCCGGCGTAGCAGCGCACAGCGGAGGCGCCGCTGCGCGCCGCTGCTCCTACGTCGACTCAAGGTTTTCTCTCAAGCAACGGCCACGCCTCCTCAGCGGTGGCATGGTGTCGGCTCAAGGCTTTCTCTCAACATGGAGCCTGGAGCCGACGGCCATCCCGGAGGAAGTTGACCGTGTCGTCCCGCCGTCTCCAGCGCCGGAGATCCACCTCAGCGTTGCTCGGTGCTGCTGCAGACAGGACCCCGCCTCCTCGTGCGGGGGCCCCTGGCGCTAGCACCAAGGACAAGCCGGCGAACGACCGCACTTCTCCACGCGTCGCACCGGTCCATCTGCTGCGCAAGGGCTCTGGTTTCCATCGGCAACGGCGACGGCAGGGGGAGGGGGCCTCTTCCATTCAAAGCCAAAGAATTTGTCTCATGCCATGTAAGCATGTGACAGCTCTTAGGCAAGGAGGGGTCCCCCGAGCTCCCGAGGTGATGCTGGATGATGCGGTTCAGGCACGTTCAGGGCGCCTTCACCTCCGAAGAAGAACACGCTGTATAGCATGCAGCCGTAGGTTACTCCTAAGAAAGGAATGAGAGATTTTCTCCTTTGTAATAGCGTGGTGTCTACGTGTGTGTCCAGAGCGGTCAAGGTCCGACCTTGTAAACCCGACCTCTGGCCCTATCACACAAACAGGCAAAAGCGGTCCGGAGCGGTGGAGGTCCGTCCTCGTAATCCCGACCTCCGATGTATACCGTGACAACCACAATAATAAAGGAGATTTTCCTCCTCAGTTTTGCCTAGGCTCCACCCTGATTACATTTATTCGCCTTGGTTTAACTATTCTTTTCTCTTGACCGGAGTTTCCCTTATTGCTAACAATCCAAGTTAAGTTGCTGGCTTGTGGTCAGGTAAAGACACCCCTTCTAGCTGGAAGGCGGTCCGGACCCCTAAGGACCTGCTCTGGAGAAGTGGTATTTGTATCCTGGGGTAGAGAAGCTCCGCGTGGCTTAGCCTGGTAATGTACCCTAAGTTTACGTACTTCACTACCCTGTTACAAGTACTCTAGTATCCAGGACTGCTGACTTTAGAGGTCCCGGGCTCTCTTCTAGTATAAGGCTTGGTTTCTTTGCACCTTACTATGAGGTCCGGTAACATGCTTCATCGGATTGTCAGCCACGGTCGCTCCAAGTCCACTCCGGTGGCCCGCTCCGGCGGAGACCGCTCGCCACGGTCGTTCCAAGTCCACTCCGGTGGCCCGCTCCGGCGGAGACCGCTCGCCACGGTCGCTCCAAGTCCACTCCGGTGGCCCGCTCCGGCGGAGACCGCTCGCCACGGTCGCTCCAAGTCCACTCCGGTGGCCCGCTCCGGCGGAGACCGCTCGCCACGGTCGCTCCAAGTCCACTCCGGTGGCCCGCTCCGGCGGAGACCGCTCGCCACGGTCGCTCCAAGTCCACTCCGGTGGCCCGCTCCGGCGGAGACCGCTCGCCACGGTCGCTCCAAGTCCACTCCGGTGGCCCGCTCCGGCGGAGACCGCTCGCCACGGTCGCTCCAAGTCCACTCCGGTGGCCCGCTCCGGCGGAGACCGCTCGCCACGGTCGTTCCAAGTCCACTCCGGTGGCCCGCTCCGGCGGAGACCGCTCGCCACGGTCGTTCCAAGTCCACTCCGGTGGCCCGCTCCGGCGGAGACCGCTCGCCACGGTCGCTCCAAGTCCACTCCGGTGGCCCGCTCCGGCGGAGACCGCTCGCCACGGTCGTTCCAAGTCCACTCCGGTGGCCCGCTCCGGCGGAGACCGCTCGCCCCGGTCGCTCCAAGTCCACTCCGGTGGCCCGCTCCGGCGGAGACGGTCGACAAAAGCCGGGTCCGGGAAGTAGTGCTACCCCCTGAGCGATCCGAAGTCCGTGTAGCCGCTTAGCTTGGTTCTGTACCCTAAGCCTACACCTTCGTCGCCCCGTGGAGAGCACTCTAGTACCTAAACCAGGCAACAATCATACCGGCCTCAGGGGTCCGGGATGCCCACTCTCTCCAAGAGCACACCAACGCAATCAAGTTGCGTCGGAACACATCACGGTGGTGGCCCCACCCGCGGGTTCATACCTCTCCCGAGGTGGGCCCGGGGGCCACTGTCGGTACCCCAGGACTGGGGTACCCCCTCTTGCTGTGACTAGGCAAGAGCCTTAGTAGTCATCCTTGACTACAACCAAACAGCCGGACCCCTGCAGTCCGAAGTCCTGTCCTCCCGACAAAGGTCCGGACCTGTTCCGCGGCCGGGGAAGGTCTGGGAACGCCACGTGTCCCAGGAAAAACAGGCGCTCAAGCGCAAGCAGCCAGGGCTCCGGACCTCCCAAGGAATCCAGACCCCCGCGGGGTCCCGGACCCCTCATAGGGTCCTGGATAGCAACCGGACCCCTCTCGAAGGGAAAGTTTGGACGCCCCGCCTCAGGGCGGTCCGGGGCCGACACGTGTATGAAGTCCTTGGTCTCCATATTGAGGTCCACCTACCTTCGCATTCATTGCAGTAGGTGGACATCCACTTTGATATAGTGGAAGCCGAGGCGTTTGACTGACCAGGGGGCACTATTGATCGCGTATTACCAAGGCAGTGGAGCCGATGGCGCCGCCCATGCCGCGTCTGCCAGTCTGCCGTAACAGTCGGATACGACGGCTCGGCTTCACCCATTATGACGCTACATAATAGCCTCAGCAGGCCACGCCGCAAGCTACGCTACTCCAACGGGCACCTAGCTGACGGAACAAGAGAAGACCCCTGTGACAGGAGAGCAGCAGTACGCATATCGAAGGAAAGATTCGCTACCACTGTAGCCGCATTCACGTTGGGCCCACCTGTCGGGGCATCGACGTCCTATGTATCCGCTCCCCCTTGATCTATAAAAGGAGGGAGCGCCGCTAGAAAACCTCAGGCTGGGCAAGAGCCAAGGCCAGCAGAGGATAGGTTCATTCACACAACCAAGACAATACATCTCCCAGTGGACGTAGGGTATTACGCTCCGGCGGCCCGAACCACTCTAAATCGAGTGTTCTTGAGTCCTTGTCTCAGCGAAGATCCAGCCCCATCGCCTAGTACTTCCCCGAGTACTCCCTCACTGGGAATAGGCGGGTGCGCTCCGCCACCCGGCTGTGGGTACCCCTAAAAATCCCCACAACATTTTGGCGCCGTCCGTGGGGATGGACAGGCGTTGGCTGGATCTTCAGGCCTCTAGGCTGTGTTCTCCCTCTGCAACGGCGAACTTGAAGATGAAGGAAGGCACACTCACTCCGCATGCTATGGCACCGGCACTCCGACGCCCTCGGTGCGGCGGCGCACGGCAGCGGCGCCTGCTGTGTGTCGCCACCGCGACACCTCAGAGCCGGCGTAGCAGCGCACAGCGGAGGCGCCGCTGCGCGCCGCTGCTCCTACGTCGACTCAAGGTTTTCTCTCAAGCAACGGCCACGCCTCCTCAGCGGTGGCATGGTGTCGGCTCAAGGCTTTCTCTCAACATGGAGCCTGGAGCCGACGGCCATCCCGGAGGAAGTTGACCGTGTCGTCCCGCCGTCTCCAGCGCCGGAGATCCACCTCAGCGTTGCTCGGTGCTGCTGCAGACAGGACCCCGCCTCCTCGTGCGGGGGCCCCTGGCGCTAGCACCAAGGACAAGCCGGCGAACGACCGCACTTCTCCACGCGTCGCACCGGTCCATCTGCTGCGCAAGGGCTCTGGTTTCCATCGGCAACGGCGACGGCAGGGGGAGGGGGCCTCTTCCATTCAAAGCCAAAGAATTTGTCTCATGCCATGTAAGCATGTGACAGCTCTTAGGCAAGGAGGGGTCCCCCGAGCTCCCGAGGTGATGCTGGATGATGCGGTTCAGGCACGTTCAGGGCGCCTTCACCTCCGAAGAAGAACACGCTGTATAGCATGCAGCCGTAGGTTACTCCTAAGAAAGGAATGAGAGATTTTCTCCTTTGTAATAGCGTGGTGTCTACGTGTGTGTCCAGAGCGGTCAAGGTCCGACCTTGTAAACCCGACCTCTGGCCCTATCACACAAACAGGCAAAAGCGGTCCGGAGCGGTGGAGGTCCGTCCTCGTAATCCCGACCTCCGATGTATACCGTGACAACCACAATAATAAAGGAGATTTTCCTCCTCAGTTTTGCCTAGGCTCCACCCTGATTACATTTATTCGCCTTGGTTTAACTATTCTTTTCTCTTGACCGGAGTTTCCCTTATTGCTAACAATCCAAGTTAAGTTGCTGGCTTGTGGTCAGGTAAAGACACCCCTTCTAGCTGGAAGGCGGTCCGGACCCCTAAGGACCTGCTCTGGAGAAGTGGTATTTGTATCCTGGGGTAGAGAAGCTCCGCGTGGCTTAGCCTGGTAATGTACCCTAAGTTTACGTACTTCACTACCCTGTTACAAGTACTCTAGTATCCAGGACTGCTGACTTTAGAGGTCCCGGGCTCTCTTCTAGTATAAGGCTTGGTTTCTTTGCACCTTACTATGAGGTCCGGTAACATGCTTCATCGGATTGTCAGCCACGGTCGCTCCAAGTCCACTCCGGTGGCCCGCTCCGGCGGAGACCGCTCGCCACGGTCGTTCCAAGTCCACTCCGGTGGCCCGCTCCGGCGGAGACCGCTCGCCACGGTCGCTCCAAGTCCACTCCGGTGGCCCGCTCCGGCGGAGACCGCTCGCTACGGTCGCTCCAAGTCCACTCCGGTGGCCCGCTCCGGCGGAGACCGCTCGCCACGGTCGCTCCAAGTCCACTCCGGTGGCCCGCTCCGGCGGAGACCGCTCGCCACGGTCGCTCCAAGTCCACTCCGGTGGCCCGCTCCGGCGGAGACCGCTCGCCACGGTCGCTCCAAGTCCACTCCGGTGGCCCGCTCCGGCGGAGACCGCTCGCCACGGTCGCTCCAAGTCCACTCCGGTGGCCCGCTCCGGCGGAGACCGCTCGCCACGGTCGTTCCAAGTCCACTCCGGTGGCCCGCTCCGGCGGAGACCGCTCGCCACGGTCGTTCCAAGTCCACTCCGGTGGCCCGCTCCGGCGGAGACCGCTCGCCACGGTCGCTCCAAGTCCACTCCGGTGGCCCGCTCCGGCGGAGACCGCTCGCCACGGTCGTTCCAAGTCCACTCCGGTGGCCCGCTCCGGCGGAGACCGCTCGCCCCGGTCGCTCCAAGTCCACTCCGGTGGCCCGCTCCGGCGGAGACGGTCGACAAAAGCCGGGTCCGGGAAGTAGTGCTACCCCCTGAGCGATCCGAAGTCCGTGTAGCCGCTTAGCTTGGTTCTGTACCCTAAGCCTACACCTTCGTCGCCCCGTGGAGAGCACTCTAGTACCTAAACCAGGCAACAATCATACCGGCCTCAGGGGTCCGGGATGCCCACTCTCTCCAAGAGCACACCAACGCAATCAAGTTGCGTCGGAACACATCACGGTGGTGGCCCCACCCGCGGGTTCATACCTCTCCCGAGGTGGGCCCGGGGGCCACTGTCGGTACCCCAGGACTGGGGTACCCCCTCTTGCTGTGACTAGGCAAGAGCCTTAGTAGTCATCCTTGACTACAACCAAACAGCCGGACCCCTGCAGTCCGAAGTCCTGTCCTCCCGACAAAGGTCCGGACCTGTTCCGCGGCCGGGGAAGGTCTGGGAACGCCACGTGTCCCAGGAAAAACAGGCGCTCAAGCGCAAGCAGCCAGGGCTCCGGACCTCCCAAGGAATCCAGACCCCCGCGGGGTCCCGGACCCCTCATAGGGTCCTGGATAGCAACCGGACCCCTCTCGAAGGGAAAGTTTGGACGCCCCGCCTCAGGGCGGTCCGGGGCCGACACGTGTATGAAGTCCTTGGTCTCCATATTGAGGTCCACCTACCTTCGCATTCATTGCAGTAGGTGGACATCCACTTTGATATAGTGGAAGCCGAGGCGTTTGACTGACCAGGGGGCACTATTGATCGCGTATTACCAAGGCAGTGGAGCCGATGGCGCCGCCCATGCCGCGTCTGCCAGTCTGCCGTAACAGTCGGATACGACGGCTCGGCTTCACCCATTATGACGCTACATAATAGCCTCAGCAGGCCACGCCGCAAGCTACGCTACTCCAACGGGCACCTAGCTGACGGAACAAGAGAAGACCCCTGTGACAGGAGAGCAGCAGTACGCATATCGAAGGAAAGATTCGCTACCACTGTAGCCGCATTCACGTTGGGCCCACCTGTCGGGGCATCGACGTCCTATGTATCCGCTCCCCCTTGATCTATAAAAGGAGGGAGCGCCGCTAGAAAACCTCAGGCTGGGCAAGAGCCAAGGCCAGCAGAGGATAGGTTCATTCACACAACCAAGACAATACATCTCCCAGTGGACGTAGGGTATTACGCTCCGGCGGCCCGAACCACTCTAAATCGAGTGTTCTTGAGTCCTTGTCTCAGCGAAGATCCAGCCCCATCGCCTAGTACTTCCCCGAGTACTCCCTCACTGGGAATAGGCGGGTGCGCTCCGCCACCCGGCTGTGGGTACCCCTAAAAATCCCCACAACAGTGAGTATAGCAATACTGAAAGAAAATGATAATGTAACGACGAGATTGTTGGCATGTGCTGCTTCCTGGCAATGTTTTCTCTCTTTTTTCTCTCAAAAACGAGGGGCAGCATTTACACTGCAAAAAGGGGACATGCTACCTGACACATACATGTATAATCTTCAAATATTTCTTTAAAAAAAATAATCTTCATATCAACAGCGGAACAGAAGATCCGCTACGGCATGTATTTTTCAGCTTATGTAGAAGTGGCTACAGCACGCAGGACAGCATGAAGCGTGTGGCTGGCCCTGGACTGGCTATCGCTTTCCTCCGGTGTCACTAAAATTTGGTTTGCTCATCAAGAAAAGAAAAAAGGAAACACCTTGTTCCCCTTTCTCTAACTACTGGTATTAGTGGCATGATAGGTAGCGTACTCAACTTGTTTCTTGTTGTCTTTCAACAAGGAGCATGCCTATCTGCATTTTTGTTTCCCTCGTGACTTTGTCTGCTGAAAAAAAAGTATCCATGGGTGAAGTGAATGAATTGCATCGGTGGCAGAGAAGTGAATTCCCCGATCTAGACCATGCATGTGTCGATCCTAGTCAATGTTAGACGGTGAAACATGGGAACGCAATGCATCGGTCACCTGACCTGTGAGTGAGTGAGTGAGCCAGCGCATTGGGGAGGTAAAAAGAAAGATCATGTAGGAGTCCTCTTTCGCCAGTAAAGAAAGGAGGATGGTTAAGGTCCCGGTGGACGAGTCAATCTCAAGGTTTGAAAGAAAAAAAAGAAAGTTACCGCATCCCCTGGCCTCGAAGGGAGTAAACTAGTTGGCGCTGCAGAGGGCGAATGAACGACTGATTCTGTATTGTGCAGCTGCAGGGAAGGAAGGGAAAGAGGCAAGGAAGGCAGATGGGCTGGGGGCATCATTCTGTCAGAGACGAGAGAAACAAAAAGCCGAAAAGGCATCTCCTCCTCCTTGCTCTGCTGATTATAAAGTAGTATAGTGGTAGGCTTTGCTGAACTACCCAATCCGGGCGTCCGGTTCTAAACGTACGGCCGAGATGGAATCTGTAAGAAGCACCGTGCCGGCAACAGGATCGTGGTGGATTGGTGACTGCTGTTGGGAAGGGAAATGGAAGAAGAGAAGGCCCCCCTCACTCACCAGTTTGGTTGATGGTGAGCTGAGAGAGATTGATGGCTGGTAGCGGAGTGGGGTGGGTCCTGCGATTGGTAAGAGTCACCAACCGGATCAGTGGTGAAAGCTGCAGGAAGGGTGGCATTGATGCGTGGAATGCAGGCGGGCAGCCTGGGCTCGGGAGCAGAATTGTTCCCAGAACAGCAGCACTCACTCGAGTGGCACAACACCATGCACAGGTGAAGCAGCCTAGGCGAAAATTGCCAAAGGTTCAGCAGTGCCTGGACTAGCGGGCAAACTAATGCTGTAAGAAATAATTGTTCCTAGAAAAAAAGCAAATGCAAGAAGAACGGGGGCAGATGCTCCATGTATGTATGCATCGGTGAAGAGGTGGAAGAAGGGGGAGCCGGAATTGGTGGCAGCAATCTAAGCTAATCGTTGAGCATGAGCAAGAGCAATGGGGGTCTGTTCCTGTTGCTGTTGCAGGCAGGCATAGAGCTTGGGTGCTCTGCTTCCTAGAGCGCGGCGGCGGTATGAGAGGGGAGGGGGAGGGGAGAAGAAAAGGGGAAGGGGAGGGTACCTCAGGCACAGGCAGTGAAGCAAGCAGCAGTTGGTCGTCTTCCATGGGGCTCCGTCTCCATGGATTGACCGCACCTCACCTCACCTCCTGTCCTCCTTGGAGATTCCTCGTCTCCCTCCCAGACGCCGAGCACCGCACTGCACTTGGTGCGCGTCAACGTGGAGAGAGAGAGAGAGAGAGAGAGATTGCGCTGGGACCCTCCTCTTCTTGGAGCGTGAGAGAGAGAAAGAGAGGGAGGGAGGAGCCTCAGAGTCGAAGGGCTTTGATTGCGAGCGCTGTGGACAGACACCGGAATGAAAAGAATCGATTCATCAATCCAAGTAGGAGTAACGAAGGAGGTGAGGGGGGCGTGACTGCAGCAGGCACCGTGCACCGTGCATAAATGAGGAACCATTCATTCCATATATCTTGCGCCGTGTTTAGTTCCAAAAATCAAAATTCTAAAAAAAATCCGGCACCTGCATGGAGACTTAAATCTAGGCGAAATAAAAAACACATTGCGACTGCTGCCTGTAAATCGCGAGACGAATCTAATAAACCTAATTAAACTGTAATTAGACGCTAAATTGCTACATTAATACTACAGTAAACAAGCTCTAATGATGAATTAATTAGATTCATTAGATTCGTCTCGCGATTTACAGACGAGTTCTGTAATTATTTTTATAATTAATCTATATTTAGTACTTCAAATGTAGAAAGATGCTCTTTCAAAAAATTTCCTGGAGGCAATTAAACACAGCCTTGCTTGCAGCTCTTGATATGTGACGGTGCAGTACAGTAGCAGCACGGGTGATACGGTGCCAAAAAAAGTCAGCAGCCCCCACCCCGTGGCAGTGCGCCAGTGCCCGTGTTTGTCCGCACGTCCCTTCTTCCCTCGCACTGCTCCGAATCAAACCAACCCCGTCGTCACGGCGTCACCGCACCGCCGCCGCCGCGTACGTCCAACCCGACCCGACCCCCTTAAAATCGGGATGGGGATGGAGGAGCACACGCACCGCCACCGCTGAATTTGAACCATCATCAATCCGTCCATGCCCATCATTCTCCAGCCCCACCGACGGGCGGCGGCTGGTCATCTTTTTTGCACTAGCCTAGCCAGCCCTCGGTCTCCAAACCAACATGTTTGTGTTTCACTTGAGACACATTCGGCGTTCCAAACATCATATCCACCCGAGAACCTACAAACAACATACACAAAAGTCGTATGCACCACTACTTGGCACCGGGCATCCATCAGGTCTGTCTCACCCAACACCCTACAGCAACCACTACCAAAAACAAAACATTCAAAACTACCATCTCTAACACTTCGACTTGGCATTCCTCCTCCACATGCTGGGTGGATCGGATCGGCATGTGACCTCCACAAACATTACATGCCCTACTCTGCCTGCCTGCCTGCAGGCTGCAGGTCACCAGATCCGATCCCAAGGCTCGACCCACCACGCAAACAAACATATTCAACACAAGCAGCAACCTCTCTCACACACAGCAACCCTCCACTGGGGGGCACTAGATTAACAAGAGTGAACTTCTATCTCAGGACAACATACTAATAGTCAACAAGCATCCCAATCACGCATCAAGGAATCCGCCCAACCACAAACAAACAATCCGGGGCTCTATAAAGTTCGCCTGGACCACTTACCATCTGTTCTGCTGCCCCCAAAATGCCTGATGATGCACTACCCTCACCAGCGCCATCCCTTTGTTACCACAGATGCTGCTAAAGGGGCCGCCTCAGATATCAGCACCTCTAATCTAATCCAAACCATGCCTACACTACTGCTAAATACTACTCGTCATCAGATAGGCACACCACTTCTTCACCCGACCCTCCCTGGGCCCCCACGCCACTAGTCTGCGGCCCAGTCCTGGCCCTCGGCTGCGCGTTCGATGAGGCCGGTGCAGGAGCATTAGGCTGACTGGAACCTGCTGGGAGAGCTGCTGCACCGTGCTGCCAAACTCCTGCCGCTGGGTTCACTTGACCTGCCACGTTGCCGAGAGCTGGATTCAGAATCAATGCTTGCTGGACTGCCCTGAGATACCGGTTTGTTGAGGGCACCACAGGGCCTGGATGTGGGTTCGATGCCGATGCTGTCACTGTTTGCTGAACTGAGCTTGGTGGTGCCATGGTGTGGACCCACTGTCGTTGTAAGAGCCGCAGCGCATCTGGACTAGGTTCAGGTGCAGCCTGGTTGGTACCGGCTAGGTGACCTCCAGCTTGCCAAATACCCGCCACGCCATTCAGTGGACCACCTGGCATGTGATGCAAACCTGGAATCAGGCCCGGTGCTTGTTGGGTTGCCATGGCAAATGGGATTGTGCCAGGAGACTGCACAAAATTTGCCATTGACACTGGGCCAGAACCTGGTAGCAGTGAAGATTCTGGGAAACATGGAACTGAGTTCGATGCTGATGGAATTGCTTGCTGAACTGAGCCTGCTGCCATGGAGGTTAATGGGACACTTTCCAACAAACCAGGGGCGTACTGTCTCAACGATGTAATTCCTGGATTGATAACACCAAGTTGTTGTTGATCTCCGCGAACCATAGCAGACCGTGACTGTGTTCCACGTGATTGCTGGAGGAGAGGAAGAGATCCACGTGATTGTGTTCCAGCAGCTATGAAGCTTCCGTTTCGCACAGGCATTGAACCAACAGGTGATGGCGTTGTTCTATAAAGATTTCCAGGTAAGACTGGTTGCAGCTGGACAGCCTCAAATGCTGATGGCCGAACCACCTGTGAAGGTTGGACGCAAGGCCCTGTTGAATGAAAGGAGGTCAATACTGGTGGTTGAGTGGCTAGCGATGAGGCAACCGGTAATGTTGTAGTTTGAGTAGCTGATGTACTAGATGATGCTTGCGGAAAAGGCTGAATTCTGGGGCTCACAGATCTCTCTGTACAAAAAAAAAGGAAGAAGCAAACCATTACTCACATGTTCCGAGGAATGAGAAACATTAAACTCAACAACAATGTCAGATCTAAATATGCGGATCCAATTAAGTAATACTACTAGCCGATACAGGCATAGCATGTGGCATTACAGCACAAGAATCGGGAAAAATATGGTACTAGAGCGGAACTCCTCGCAAGCTGCGATACAGGACATAAATCCACCATAAAAGAAAAACAAAATGTAAGCAGGATACAGGTCAACTGAGTCGAGTGAGATCAAAATGCTTAATATTACTAAAAAATTGTTCAATATTTTAAGAAAATCAAAAGCAAATGTAGACTGGAAGAGCTGCATTAGATATAGACATCACAAAGACCAACAACACCAAATTGGAAATTTGATCCGAGAGTTTTGCACTGTAATTACGACCCTAGAACATCATTTGGAAAGTTACACAGGTAATAGTACCTTGAGCTGGGGTTGATTTCTTAAAATTATCCCAATTCTCAGCTAATGAGTGATGCATAAAAACTTTCCTGTAATTATCATTAAACACTGTGGTCAATCGATCATACGTGCAATTTTCCTTTTGAAGCAACAACTCATATTTCTTCAATATCTTCTCCACTTCTTGGTTGCACTCTGTTTGAAGTTGTGATTTCTGTCCATGCAGAGAAGGAAGATATGAAAATTCTCACAATTAGCATATGCAATCTAAATTAAGGGTAAAAAGCACAGATACAGAAGTAAAATATGCAAACCTTCTTTTCATGCTCTTTACTAAGCATAGCAATCACGTAGTTCAGTCTTCCCAACTCATTTCTCAATGGTTCAGAACTACATAAAAAACTGTTAGATGCTGCAGGTGCCACTGTAAAGTGTTGGGTGAGCTGCTCAGGGCTCAATATTGTGTTTGGCTGAAGACCTATTTGAATCCTCTCATCAGGGTGTGTGCTCTCAGGTGGGATATGCTGAACTGAGGTTGACAATTGTGTTTCAAACTGTGAATTCTGAGCTGAAATGGCAGTCCCCGATGTACCTGCTCCTTCTGCTTCTGCAGGTTGATCATGCATTGGAGATGATGGCTGCACTTCGGGCTGCAAATCCTGTGCAGTGACTGACGGTTGCATTCCATGTTGCAAATACCGAGCTGCTGTGGCACACAACATACCAGCCCTTTCTTCCTCCTCCGGGAGGATCAAGGTTGGTGGCTGCAGATCATCAATTGGAAGCTGCAGAGTTGCTAAACTATTTTGTGCATGGGGACTTCTCATTTCCTGTGCAGGCATACTTGCTTGACCATTCTCAGTTTCAGCTTCACTAGACACTGGTAAGGTGGCCAGATTACATGTAGCACAAGATAGATATTCAGTTTCACCTTCCTCTGATAAATCAGTTGCTTTATCTGGTTGACTGCCAGGTGATTCTGCCACTGCAGCTAGAGGCGTTGAAGGTGCATCACTGCTTTGCAGGCAAGACGTACTTGATAGATTAGCATGAGTTCCAACCTCTGAAGAAAATGGCAACATAGTGCTTTGTGGGGCAGCAATAGTTGGTGATTCTGAGTGGGCTTGATGTGTGCAAACAGCACCATTATTATCTACATCAAACTCCATTCTGCCATCAGCCAAATGGTGATATGTAATACCTCCCTGTGACAAAACAGGTGAAGTTTCTGGCTGACACCTTGTTTGAGAGCTGTCAGCATCCAACATCAGGCTTGATGGTTGAATATCAGGCTGCAAACTCCAGGCAGCATCCGTGTCCAGATTACTTGATGGTTCTGCTTCTGCTGGTGGTTGTCCCAAAATTACTAAATTTTGTTGGGCAGGTAGACTTGACTGATCAATCTGAGTTTCAGCTTCCCAAGCATCTGTCGAGACAGTTGTGTTGTGTGGAGCAATATAAGATTGATTTTCCGAATTCAATGGATCTGCAGCAGCAGTGTCAACATTTTTATCTTTAAATCCCATACTGGAATCACCCAAATGGTCAGAAGTTGTCCCTTCCTGCAATATTTCAGATGTTGTATCTCGTTCAATATTCATTTGACTCGAATCATCAGGGCACATCATCTGATGTTGAGTATCCAATGTTGGGCATGATGTTTGCAACTCAGTTTGCAGATCCCGACCTGTCATTGCAAGCACTGGATCAGTTGGTTCTGCTTCAGCAGATGAATGCTGCAAGGTCATGAGGTTTCGTGGAGAAGCCAAGATAGAGGAATCTAAGTGGTCAGGATCTGCTGCAGCAGTACCATCATTATCTGTACTTGGATCAGCAATATTGTCCCTCTTGGCATGTTCAATACTTCTGGCCTCACCAGTTGACGATTCCTAAATATAAAGAGGGTATCAGTGATCACTAGTCAGGCATCACTGAAACATATACAAGTGGCAATCAACACAAATAATAAGCCAAGTGCAATGGTTCGAGAAAACGCACAAAAAGAAAAGGCATTAAACACTAGTGAAGTACCAATGGTACACTAGAAGCATGAAATGGCACGACATTAAGTGATTTTCAACAAACAAGATAATTCCTTTAAAGAATCTTTTGTATAGAAAGACAATACAAAAAATTTGACCACAGGAGGAGACTCCCCCCGGGCTTTGTTCTAAGAAGACGCCAGGCTTCAAACCCGGGTTGGGACAGAAGTTTCAATGATTCCCAAAGTTCAACCCTCTAACAGGTCCACCGTGAGAAGCTTAGCCAGAAAGACAATATAAAAACTTTGATAGGCTTCAAACACAAAACAAATTTCAATCGAAGCATAGTAAACAAAAGTGTTGTTGTATGACAGATAGCAAAAGAAAGAAAAAACTCAGCTGACAAGTGTAATACCTGATTTATTGAATCATGACTTGCAGGAATAGTACTTGCAGGAATAGTACTTGCAGAACAGGCTCTTTGTAATTCAGTTCCATCAGAACTACAGTGGATATTGTCATCTGGAAGATCTACAGATTCTGATGCTGCTCCCACGCCCAACGTCATATGAGCTTCTGTAGGCTCATTTCTCACTGCACGTGTAGAAAAAGCCTCTGATGGAACTAAATTTCGTACTAGAGTAACTTCCATCGATCTGTCATCCAAAAGCTGGTCACAGTCCAAGTCCGAACTGTTATCAACACGATTATCACCAATTTGTTTCTTAAAATGGATAAATTCCTTAAAGTCGAAATCGGAATCTGGTATAGTATTGCAGAGATCAAGGAATTTATCTAATTGGCCTGATAATAATACTTCCTGCTTGAGTTCTTCCTTCATCATTTGCTCTTCAACCCATGTTGTAGATTGCGATGCACCAAGTTCGGCAAGCTGGAGCTTCATGTGCACCAAAAATGCAAGCATAAGCATAGTGAACCAATTAATCACTAGCTTTATTTGGTCCTTTTTGATCTCTTCATCAATGTCACTTATCCGAATGTGATGAATAACTACATGGCATACCTTCTTCAGTCTCATAACTTGATTGTCTCTCTGGTTTGTTAACTTCAATATCTCAAGTTGTTGTTTCTCAAGGATATTCTTCTTTCTTAAGGAGAAAATGTTGTTAAATAAATCTATTCTTTTGGTTGCGGTCCTACCAGGGGGTTCTGCACTTGACAAATGGCATTCTCTGTTGGCTTCTGGAGAAGATACCAACTCTTGCCCATCTGAAACCATCTGCTCAGCGGCATACAGGCTCTCTTCAGTGCCATTTGTGAAGTTACCATGAAGATCCACTGCCTGCTTCGAAGGAATGTGGTCACTTCTCAAGTTAACAGATGAGCTCTCATGTGGTGAAAATCTATCATTATGTATTTTGTTCCTTCTCCCAACTAGGATTCCTAATTTTTTATAGAAATATCTTATGAGTTCCTCATTGTATCCATAGTTCAAGCAGTCTGCAGCAAGGTCTAGTGATTCTCGATGATCCAACTTGGAATATTTCAGGAGAGAAGCAGCACGCCAACACTGAAGCAAATATTAAAAAAACTTTAAAATTAGATGAAAACCAGTGTAAAAGCAAACTAAGTAACTCCTGGGTGCCTATCTTACCAAGGCTATGTTGAATGCGCGCAGTATGCCCTGTGGCTCACGCATTAATAGATGATTATTTAAAACATACTCAAGGAGCTGCTTGGCCTTAAAGCATACATTATCCTGCAGTTGTGATTCATGTGAGATGGCAATTAAATCTGGGAAGAACGAAAAAGTAGTCCAAAACCAAAGGAACAGAAACTTCTATAAATAATGAGATCAGTATGACACTAGGCGCAGAGAAAGGAAGTAAAAAACTTTAGCAGGACTATTGTTCATGTTAAAGTATATAACAAGCAGTAGTACATCACTGTTTCATACATGCATCAAGAATATATAACCATCAGGCATACCACGGAAAATCATAAAAGGCGCAGAAGAGCAACTCTGGACAGCAGATGTCACACAATCCTTGTTTCTAGTTTTGAGCAAAAGAAAACTACAGAAGATCTTACTTAGTACATACCGGTAGTTTTAACACCTTAATGAGCTTTGATAACTCGCGCTTAAGTTCAGCATGAAGACTTTTAGGCGTGCTCTGGTTTTCCATCCCTTCAAAACGAACTGTATAACTGTATTAGAACAACGTAATATGTACACCTAAGAACAGAAGAAACTGCCATTTCAAATCGTTTTACCTGCTTCAGGAAGTAAATGAACATCAGCACTGGATGGAGTACCAGTTTCAGGAAATAGGTTATTATTAGTCGCATCTGATGAAAACTTTGAAGATGAACCTGCAATTTCACCTGTTTTGCTAAGCTTCCTTCTGGTTTCATTAGTTTCTTCAGTGGGAACTTTGATTGGTTTATTGCGCTGACAACAGGATTTCCCATTAAGCAACTTTAACCAGAATTTAGGTGGATCTCCATCCAGTGAAGACGCTCCCTCTCTCTCACCTATCAGAATAATGTTTCTTGAATAAAACTCACCACTCATACAAGCTTTTGATATGATTGCACTATTTATT
The DNA here is from genome assembly GCF_016808335.1 of Panicum virgatum. Lineage (NCBI taxonomy): Eukaryota > Viridiplantae > Streptophyta > Magnoliopsida > Poales > Poaceae > Panicum > Panicum virgatum. The sequence continues at coordinate 975,856 of NC_053136.1, forward strand.
TTGCAGCTATCTTCAATATCTGTGGACAGTGCTGTTAAGAATTCCAAAAGTACTTTATCCATCATTAATACTGTGTTCCTTTCATAACTTTTACTAGCACAGTTATCTTGCTGAAGGTCGTCAACTCTACTGAAGAGGAATGATATACCCCAGCTTAGCAAGCAATGGCTTAAACTAGGCAATATATCTCGGTCGTTGCTATCAATAGTCATGCTTTGCTTTGCAAGCACAAGACCCTTTTCCTCCACTGTGAAAGGAGTATACAAGCGGAAAATGCGCACATACTTCAGTTGTGACTCTATTTTGATCTTTCGAAGAGCCTTCAGATCATTTAATGGATTCAGGTCACTACCATAAATGATAATGGTATCAACAGATGAAAGGTTTATGCTGGAGTGGCATGCACGGCTATCAATCAGAAAAACAAATCGCCCTTTGGTTGTGTCATTGAACATATTCATTGCTTCTTGTTTCACTGAAAATGCTGAACGGTTTTGAACGCGTTCGTATGACTCGGGGCCAAATTTTTGGCGTACAAATTCTTCTAAGATATTACCCATACCGTCTCCAACCGCTCCATCAGACTGCCACAGTGCAAAAAAACAATTAAAATCATGTTGAACTCATAAACTAAAGCATGTCCTTTAAAAAAATAAACTAAAGCATGCCCTCAATACATGCTGCCTGCAGAGGGCTGACATTACAGCCTCTTAGATTTTATGCAGAATTCATGACCTCATAACCAAGAAAAATATAAAAAAACCAAAGCCAATGCCAGTAACAGAGAATAATACTGTTAAGAGTCCATTGATAATTCTTCAAATTCATAATAACTAGAACTATCCAGTTCTAATTAATGTTTTGCTAGCTAGCATGGGAGTTAACCAAAATGTAGCTTAAAACATTATAAGATGAAAAATTGACAAATGAGAATGACATAGAATACCTTGGAGATAAGCAATTATGCTTGCAAAAGGACAAGTATAATGACTGCTAAAACTAAGAATCTAGGGCACGAATAAACGAAGGAAAAGGCAGGCATAACTCACTTGAAAAAGAACAATGACTCTTAATCTCTTCTTCCTGATCTCTTTAATCATTTTTTCAAGAAGCAGTAATTTACCACTCTCGAGCATTCTACCATCTGTGGATTCAGTTACATCACAAGTGTTGGCAAGTGAATGTTGTACGCCAACGAGGCAAGGGTGATTGCAACACTGTTACATAAAGCCAAGAAGCAGCAGTGTCAATAACTTCACAGAAAATGTGCGTGCAAACGCAGATTGAAAATGAATGGATTTTCTGAAAGCAAACCTTCCAAAGACACATAACAATATCACGAAGAGCTCCAGCGCTGTCAGTTGCCGTTTGTGACTGCAGGATAGATGAGTTTGCACGCAACATAGAAGAATAGAGTTCTAGCTGCACTTGTGAAAGGTAAGCAGGAACCCAATACTCCAAAAAATTTGAAGAACCCGCTTTTCGCTCATATGCGATATGGCGTGTAAACCTTGCTCTCAACACAGCAAGAGCATCAGCATCAACATAAGCTCCATTATCTTCTTGTTCCGAGTTAAGGAAAGCTAGTAGGTTCTTGTATTCGAGAAGATTATCCTACAAAATAGCAAGATTCGACATGGAATTATTTGACAGTGGTATAGAAGCAAAGTTATAGTTTAGAGCTGATGAAAGGCACCTGCACTGGAGAGCTCAAAAGCAACACCCGGAAATCTGTTGGAAGTTGCTTGAGTTGTTTGAGGTGTTTCAAAATTGAGCTTTGACAATAGTCAACAATAACTGCCTCCCAACCAATGCACTCTAAATTTTTAATGTTCTGTGTCATGGCAGATAAAAATGGTTAAGAATTAGCTAAGTGTAATAATGACAACACCAAGGTGTTAAAAAGGAGTCATTTATGTGTCCTAACCAATAAGGAACATTAATAGGGCTGAGAAAATCATTACAAAGTACCTCTAAGATAGCATCAGGATGAGCTAGGAGTACATGTAACATCGTGTGTCTTCTGTTCTCATGGAATTCTGGATTCTGAACTAGTTTGTGCACATCTTTCTCCCCGTCATACACAATAACGTTGATACATGGTGCAAAGCGACTGAACTCAGCCTCCCATAAGGGTAGTGAAGCATTTGTGAGAAGTAGAAAAGGTTGGCAGACATCAGGTAAAACTGACAATACGAATAAGATGGCCTTCATTACATGCTCCTGCATTATAAATGAGTTAAATAAATTTTCTTTCTTTCTTTTTACGAAGGAGAATAAAGATTGAAAAATCCAAATATAGCTGTAAAGATCCGCATGCAGAAATGCAACATTATATTTGGATAAAAGAATGTCGCCGAACATCTAACAATACCACTATAACTAGAAACTGACAAACCAGAAAATGTGGAAGTATAGGTGTCAAAAATAAGTTGTTTATGGTGCAAGACTGTAATGCTGCTAAACTTTGCATAGTTATTACCTTATCATCAACAAATACAGCACCTTGAGACTTGTGCCAGAACTCACGGAGTTTATTAATAGAACACAAATGATCATTGTCAAAATCAGGATGGCACCCATCTGGCAATCTCTGAAGTTTCTGAAATGGACTTTCCTTAACCTGTAAAGAGAAATATCATGTATTTCAATAAGGACAGGAATGAGTTAGTATCAGGACCTATTGAAAATACGAGTCCAGTGTCCAACATGGCTCTAGATTTCCCATGCAATCCAAGCACAAGAAAAGACATGGGGTTCCTGAGGGTCACACACAATTATTTCCTGGACTATTTGGGAGAGAAGACGCATGGATGCTATGATACAAGAGACAGCAAGCTAGGCAAAAAGCAACTGTGCAAGGGACCATATGGTCATGGTTCTTAAAGCGTTAAGGCGAGGCACGGCGAGCGACCCCGTTTGCAAGGCGAGGCGACGCCTAGGCGAGCAAGGCGACGCCTTACCCATATGCCACAAGGAGGAAATGGAAAGAAATAGGAAATAAAAAGAGTAAAAAAGGCAAAGAAGAGGGCAGGCTGCTGCCCAGCCCAACAATTAGGCCCAGCCCAACAATAGCATGCTATAACCCTCCAGAACCCTCTCCCACTTGTTGCCCTCTGCCCTCTCATCCGCGCCGCCGTCTGCCCTCTCAGCTCTCCCTCTCCCTTCGCGCCGCCGGCCCGCCGGCGCTCCTCCGCCCGCCGCCGCCGCTGGCCCGCCCTTGCTGCTCCGCCAGACGCCGCCGCCGGCCCCGCGCGACACCACTACCGGACCCGCGCGCCGTCGCCAGGCCCTCGCGCCGCCGAAGCTCGTCGGCGCTCCCTCTCCCACCTTCCTCACCATGCTCAGGTAGGCCGCCACCCCTCCCTCTTGTTCCCCTTCCCCCGCAGATCGTCGAAATCCTTCCCCTCCTCTTCCTCTCCCTCCTCCCTCACCCTCCCTCTCAGTTTGCTTCTCTTTTGGCACGGCGTCGGCGGACGCCTTGGATTTTTGAGCGCCTGGACGACTAGGCGTCGCCTAGGCGACGCCTTAAGAACCATGCATATGGTGCAGTAAAATGCGCACAAACATATCGAGTTAGAATTAGCAAGCCAGGTTCAGTTACTAAAGTTTTGGTGGCTAGTATCAAGATCAATCATCTTAAACAGTGAAGGTATCTGCATAGCTCACAAGACAGAGACTATCACATATATGTGTTTCGGTTTCATAAAGTTCATTGCCTTAAAAGGGAGGACTAACAAACTAACATGTAAGTACCCAAACATCAAAACAGTTAGGACATATTGCATATCTGAAAGGGGTGGAGTTGAACCCATCAGCTGTAAACAAGATAATGGTACCTTGTTTGTTTTTGTGGGAATAGATGATTGCTCCGATCCAGTAACTACAGCTGCAAAATAAGACACAAATCAGATATGTCAACATATCTGCATGATACTAAGGCATCCTAAACAGCCAAGCGTGGTTATCAATATCATGTTTTCCTTTCCTGCCCCATCCAGTAAGGATGTTTGCACAAAATGCAAGTTTGCATCTATTCGCGCCACACAAAGTTTTTGGTAAAACTTCCATATTTTTTCTTCCACACATCAATTTCTGTAAATTTTGAATTGAGCCTATCCGATCAGTTTATTACCATACAACTGTTCCAAGCCAATTTCTGTAAATTTTGAATTGCTGCAAATGGACAACAGATTGCTTAACTCTATATAAACCACAAAAAAAACAGCCTGACCCCTAGAGATGGTGATATGTGACCTAAGTGGATAAATGGATAATGGTGAGACCATGAAGTACCTGTGGCTACACCCTTGCTCCTCGGCGTGAATTCTGACAAGTAGTTGCCCCTAGGCATACATTTTCGCTTCTTTGGTGAACTCCTAGCACTCCCAACCATGGCGTGCTCACTCAACTGCCCTTTCACACCGTCCTTGGAGCTGTAAGTTCTGTTTGGATCTCTTGGCGTCAGAGGAGCTGAGCCACTGACCTTGACTGCCTCTGAAATTCCGTGGGGTGCTTCCTCCATTAGTGCCTTTCGCTTCTTCTCATAAGAGCCCGATGCCTCACCGCCCAACGTTGTGGGAGGAAATCTGTAAGGGTTCGGAGTACTCCGACTTGACCTCCTCGCAGGGGCCAAGCTGGACAGTTGGCGTGACCTCAAGTGCGGACCATTTATAGCATTCCGGCTGCCGTTTCCGATTGTCGTGTTGCTTCCAGCTGCTCCATCTATCAATGATCCCCCTGGAGTGCTTGCCATTTGGCCTCCCTGGCAATAGCATCATCAATCGAACGAACTTTTTGTCAGCCACAAGGCGCCAACTAGGAAACGCAGAAGCACGAACGAGAGAGGGCAACAACGAGAAAGGAAATTGCTCTTACGACCAGGAGACACCAAACCCTAAATGGTAAGCATTCATCAAGAACACGATCAGAATTCCGCAAAAGCAAGTAGCGCGGAAGCGAGACACGGGCGGGCGGGGGTGCTGAGATTATACCTCCGGGGAGCACGCCCGGCGGGGAATGCGGCCCCGCGGCCGGATCGCGGTGGCGGAGGCGGCGACGCTAGGGTTCGGCGCGGCGGGGTTGCGCAGCCGACGCAGTGGGAGTGGGGTTTTGCGAGCTCCGCGGACGCGGAGGGACGGTGGTGAAGGGACGCGGGCGGTGGGTGGGGGCGGGGGCCCTCCTCCTCCTCCAGACCTCCCCTGTCCTGTAGGCCTCCGTCGCTCTCCGTGAGGCCTTTATGCCTCTGTTTGTCTTTGGTGTGTTTAGTTCCGCGAAAAATTTCCAAAATTTTTCTCAATCGAGCATCATATCGAATCTTACGATATACGTATGGAGTATTAAATGTAGTTAAAAAATATAACTAATTGTACAGTTTGGTTGTAAATGACAAGACGAATCTTTTGAAACTAATTACTTCATGGTTAGACAATAGTTGCCAAATAAAACCAAAACGTGCTACAACAACTTTTTCGCGAACTTTTCGCGAACTAAACACACTCTTTGGGTTTTTTACCTCCTTCCTCCTCCACCCACCTCCTCTACCTCTAGGCTTCACTGCTCCCCGACGCTGCCAGCCTCGGTTACACGGATACTCCTAGATGGTGCCGTATCGCGCATCCGACACGTTTTGGATACAGATACATCCCAGATACGCTTTGGATATGGTTCCAGCCGTATCCTAAAAGATCGGATATTTATAGTCTTGGATACTCGTATCGGATATATTTACGCCACGGCCCGAAGCATTAGCAAGCCCAGTTAGCCCACCAAACTTGAACTACTACTTCTCCCCTCCCCTCCGTGACCTAGCAGCAGCCGCCACAATCCCGTGCTCCCTCACGAACCCTCCCCTCCCCTCCTGCTCCTCCCTCACGAACCCCTAGATCCGGTGGCCGCCGGCCGCCGGCGAGCTCATTCCGCAGCAAAAATCAGTTGCCGGCGAGATCCTCCCTTCGAAACAAGTAAGTTCCTCCCTGGACAGCTACCCTCCCCATGTTTTGCGCCTACTGACCTAGCAGTAGCCACCACAATCCCGTGCTCCTGCTTCTCCCTCACGAACTCCCAACCTGGTCCTGTTTCCCCTAGATCCGCCGGCCGCCGGCGAGCTCCTTCCGCATCAAAAATCGGTCGCCGGCGAGATCCTCCCTTCGAAACAAGTTCCTCCCTGGACAGCTACCCTCCCCATGTTTTGCGCCTACTGCTCTAGTGCTAAGGTCTGAATTGAAGCCCCCTCTTCTCCTTTCTTTGTTGTTTTGGTAGTACGAGATGGCACAGATTGATGAACGTTGTCGGTACCTCCGGACTGGGGTACCCCCTCTTGCTAGGTCCAAGAGCCGCGTAACTACGCCCTAAGGAGCTGAGCAACCGGACCCATGGGGTCCGACTCCATCTCGCTGGACCAGCAGTCCCGGACCCGCCTTTCGCGCGGGGCGGGTCCGGTCTCACCACGTGTCCCGGAGAACGGAGCGCTCAGCCAAATAGCCGGGGTCCCGGACCCCCACATACTATCCGGACCCCTCTTGGTGAGGGAACAGACACCCCGCCTGTGGGGGTCCGGAGCCGCCACGTGTCCGCAGGAGCAGGCACGCGCGCGGCCGCGACGCTTCCCCGGGAAGGGCTCGCCCACCTACCGCATTTAATGCGGTAGACGTAAGTGCGCTCTGCTGTGGCGGAGCCCGAGGTGACTTCTGCCAGGGTGTACTGTTGACCGCACGTTACCAAGGCGCACAGTGCAGCCGCCAGTGCTATCCATGCTTACCAGTCTGCTACGCAAGTTAGACTCGACAGCTCGGCGACGGAGTATCTTAACGTCTACACGATAGACCCACAGTCTACGCCGCAACCTACTCTGCCTCAACGGGCGCCTCGCCGATGGGACAGGTGAAGGCCCCCCTCGGTCAGAGAGACCACAAGGCGATGAAGCATATCCAGTAAGAGATTCTCCATCGCTGAAGCATTGTTAGTGACCTTCTGATAGTGTACTATACATCCTTGTTGGGCCCACCTGTCGGGGCCCAACACCCGTGTACGGCGCCTCCTTTGAGCTATAAAAGGGAGACGCCCGTTAGAGAAGAACCCAAGTCCAAAACAGGGGCTTGGAGCCAGAGGATAGACTCATCCACGGATCCAAGAGCAATACAACTCTCAGTGGACGTAGTGTGTTACGCTCCGGCGGCCCGAACCACTCTAAATCCTTGAGTGTTCTTGTGTTCTTGCTCCATGAGTAGATCTGGGTAATCGCTAGCTCTCCCCGAGTAACCTCCCTCTGGGATTAGGCGGGTGCATTCCGCCACCCGGCGGTGGCCCTCTCCTAGAGCCACGACATCTGGCGCCGTCCATGGGGAAGCGCGCAAGCGTCGGTCAGATCTCCGCTCACTTCCTCGTCTCCGGGGTTGAGCTCATCCTCTGCAACAACGACGAAGAAGATGAAGAGGGGCACGGCACCACCTGTGCCGCATGCCCCGATACCGAAGCGACAGTATCCTCGGCGCGGTGGCGCACGGCAGCGGCGTCTGCTGTGCGTCGCCACCACGACACCTCAGAGCCGGCACGGTGGGGCGCAGGGGCGACGCCTGCCGTGCGTCGCCCTGCGTCATCCCAGAGTCGGCTCAAGGTTTCCTCTCAAGCAACCACCCGGGCCCCCCTGCGGCGGCACGGCGTCGGCTCGAGGTTTCCTCTCAAGATGGAGCCTGGAGCCGGAAGGATGTCTGTCGCCTTCTCCCTCGCCTGGCGCAGGCCTCTCTTGGCGCTGCTGCAGACAGGCGTCGACCTCCGCCATCGGGCGCGGGGGCCCTGTGCCAGCACCAAGGCGAAGCCGGCGAACGACCGCCCTTCTCCACGCTCCGTGCTCGTCCAAACGAGCACCCGACCTTCCGATGCGCCAGGGCGTCAAGCTGGCTTCAGCACATCGAGGGCAGCCATCGGGCTGGCTTTCGCCGGCAGCTGGCAGTGGCAGGGCCACTCCCATTCAAAGCCAAAGAATTTGTTCTCATGCAAACTAAGCATGAAACAAATTCTTGTGCGAAGGAGGGCCCGGCAAGCTCCCGAGGTGATGCTGGATGATGCTGTGTAAGCATGTCCAAGGCACCTTCTCCCCAATGACTAAGAAGAACCTCCAAGGTGGCAGTTCCACTCAGCTAGGAACGTGCATGCCTTATGAAGCGGTAGCTGTAGGTTACCACTAGATAGAATTGAGTTAGTTTCTCCTTTATAATGATATGGTGCCTACGTGTGGTCCAGAGCGGTAAAGGTCCGCCCTTGTAAACCCGACCTCTGGCTTCATCGCACAACAGGCGACACCAGCAGGTGGTCCAGAGCGGTAGAGATCCGCCCTCGTCATCCCGACCTCTGATGTACACCACAAATCAAGTAATGAATGAGATTTGCTTTCTCAGTCCTATCTTACTTTAACCTAATAGCACTTGTTCGTTCAACCTGCATGTTTCTTTCTCCCGCACAGAATTTTTTCTTTTGTTGCTAACAATCCAAGTTGAGCTGCTGACTTGTGGTCAGGTGGGGGACACCCCTTCTAGCTGGAAGGCAGTTCGGACCCCTAGGGACCTGCTTGGAGAAGTGGAGCTCGTATCCAGGGGTAGAGAAGCTCCGCGTAGCTTTGCCTGATAATGTACCATAAGCCTACGTACTTCACTGCCCTGTTACGAGTCCCCTAGTATCCAAGGCTGCTGTCCCTAGAGGTCCCGGGCTCCCTTCTAGTATAAGGCCTGGTTTCCTACGCCTTGCTGCAGGGTCCGGTGATGTAATCCATGGGATCGTCAGCAACGCCCCAAGTCCACTCCGGTGGCCCGCTCCGGCGGAGATCGCTCGCCACGGTCGCCCCAAGTCTACTCCGGTGGCCCGCTCCGGCGGAGACCGCTCGCCACGGTCGCTCCAAGTCCACTCCGGTGGCCCGCTCCGGCGGAAACCGCTCGCCACGGTCGCCCAGAGCCGGGTCCGGGGAAGTAGTTCTTGTCCCCTGGGCGGTTCAAGGTCCATGCAGCCGCTTAGCTCGGTTCCGAACCCTAAGCCTGCACCTTCGCCGCCCTACGAGAAGCGCTCTAGTACCTGAGCCTGGCAACAAGTGCTATGACCTAAAGGGGTCCGGAGCACCCGCTCACGACATGAGCACACCAACGCAATCAGCATTGCGTCACGATAATGGCCCCACCTGCGGGTTCGTACCTCTCCCGAGGTGGGCCCGGGGGCCACTGTCGGTACCTCCGGACTGGGGTACCCCCTCTTGCTAGGTCCAAGAGCCGCGTAACTACGCCCTAAGGAGCTGAGCAACCGGACCCATGGGGTCCGACTCCATCTCGCTGGACCAGCAGTCCCGGACCCGCCTTTCGCGCGGGGCGGGTCCGGTCTCACCACGTGTCCCGGACAACGGAGCGCTCAGCCAAATAGCCGGGTGTAACATCCCGAAAACTCACCAAAAATAAATCGTGCGCTAAAGTTGTTGAGCTCGACTCAAACCCTGAACCCTAATTCCCAGAAACCCTCCCGAACAACCCGACACCCGACTTCAATCCACGTCTCATCTCCTTCCCATCCAACGCGACGCGTCGTGACCGGCCGCCGCGAATCCCGCCCCCCTCTTTTTCCCTCTCTCCTTTTCCCTCTTCCCCTCCGACCGCGTGCCCCACATCCCACGGCCCGCACGCCACGCGTGGCCGACCGCGGCCGCGGTCGCCGCTGGCGCGCACCGCCCCTCCCCCTCCTTTTTCCTTTCTCTCCCTCCCTTTTCCCCATTTCCTTTTTCTTTAATTCTTTTTCCTATTTTCTTTTCCTTTTTCCCTTCACCCTTTTTCCTTTTTCTTTCTTTTCCTCCCTTCCTTCCCTCTCTTCTCTCCTCCCTCCCCTGTCGCGCGCCCAGCCGCGCCGCCCGCCTCCGGCCTGCCTGCCCGCGCGCGCCCCATCCTCCCCCCGCGCGCGACACCGGCCGCCTTCTGCTCCGCCCCGCTGCACCCTCCACCCCAGCGCGTGCGCCCCGCTCGGCCTGCCCTCGCGCGCACGAACAGCGCTCGGCCCAACCGCGCCGCGATGCCGCGCACCGGCCAACCCTGCCGCACGCCCCGCCTCCCTCCCGCGCGCGCACCTCCGCTCCCGGCTGTGCACGCGCGAACGCGCCAGGCCGCCCTGAGCCGCGCCCGTCCCCACCCCGCCTGCCCCGCTCCCGCGCACCGCCGCCTCGCCGCCCGCGCCACCCCGCTGCGCCTCGCCCCGCTTGCGCGCACACGCGCACGGAGCACGGGGCCGTGGGCGAACGCGCCGGGCCGCAGCGACGTGAGCTCCGCCGAGCCCACGTGCGCGCCTGGCCACGCCGCGCGCCGCCCGCCGCTGCCCCGCACAGCGCCGCCCTGTGCTCACCGCTGCCGCACACGTCCCGTCATCCCTGCACAACATCGCTGCCCGTGCGCCGCTCCACGACGCGCGAGTGCGGCCGAGCGCCATTAAGGCCCGCCGCGCCGCCCGCCGGGCGCCACCTACTCGCCACCGGCCACGCCCCCCCCCCAAACCGACCTACAACGGCTATAAAAGGCCCCGCCGGCGCCGCTCCTCCGCACCCAAACTTCCCCGGCCACCACCGCCTCTCCTCGCAGTTCACAGCGCCGCCGCCGCCGCCATTTCCGCCTGCCGCCGCCGGTTCACGTCGCCCTGCTCCCTCGCCGCGCCCCGAGCCGAGGTGAGCTGGGGAGTCGAACCCCACGCCCCTCCTAGCCCCTTTTCCCCCACCCCCGGCCGCCGTCGTGGTCCAGGACGGCCAAATCGGCAGCCGCCGGCACCCCGGGGACACCTCCCCTGTTTCCCAGCGTGGGAAGGAGGAAGGGGATGGCAATTTTGCCAAAAACCCCTCCCCCTTTCCTCTTTTTCTTAAAGGAACCTTCCACCCTTTTTGCCTTTTACAGAATCACCCCCACCTTTAATATATTTGCGAATAAACCCTCTTCCAATATAAACTTAATCTCAAATATACCCCTGACCTCTCCAGAATAACCCAAAAGATTACAAAAATTACAAACAGACCCCTGCCTACTCAAGCTTATTTACAACCAGGCCCCTGGCCCCTTAACTAGCCCACGAACCTTTATAAAACCTATCATTTCATGTACCAAACAACCCCGGATCAAACCAAAACTCTACCCTGCCTAATTTAACTCAGTCTTGGCCATGTCACTCAGAAACCACACGAAATTAGCACTCTATACTCTATATTTTATGTGTCTCTGTTTCGAGCTCAACGATAAACCTTTTATTTCCTGTGTCTTGTTTGATTGCGTCGTAGATCACGGAGTGAACGAAGGAGAGCCCGTCAACGAGCAGTACTGTGAGCAGGTGAACGAGGACCAGTTCCGCGACCCCGAACCCGAAGGACAGGACTTCCCCGAAGGCTACGAAGACGGCAAGTTCAATCCCATCCTTTGATGCATGTTTCTGTCCTAGTTTTTATAAATACAACCCAATGGGCTGCTTTATAAAACTGCATATGTTTTTGCTTGCATGAAAACATGGTTGGATAGCCACCCCTTGATTTGTGATGACCATTCCTTGACCACCTAGATTAATGTCTGATTTTGCTTGGACGTTAATCGATATTAGAACGCTTAGGACTTTACTCATAATATGATCTATTTGAATAAGAAAATGTGTGTGTGTGGGAAGGGATAAAATGTGGATTTTCGAAAGATGAGTATGGACGGGATGGACGGCATTTCTGTGTGAATTGCCGATTGGTGTGCTTATGCCTGTGCGGTAGGGCAAAGAAGGGAGATATCCATCTTGTAGTGTCTAAGGACCGAGTTGGTGTGTCATCTCACCTAACTCCTTTATCGTGCAAACCACTCGACCGTTGAATGGGCAACGGCGTAGCATAAATCCCACTAGTTGGTGTGATAGCCATCAGGAGAGCTGAGAGCAACGGGTGACTAAGGAAAAGGGATAAGCCCCGAGTGACTTATGCCCGGTTATACCTAAGTGAACGGCCAATGACCCCTTGGTGCATCCCGTGATGGCTAGTCAGGCTTAGCTATGGTGGGTAATGGCTATGTTGGGATCTACACCGACACGACGATGTTCGAGTTGTGGTATCCTACTTGTGGGTAAAGTTGCACACCTCTGCAGAGTTAAGAATCTATTCGAATAGTTCGTGCCCACGGTATTGGGCGAGTTACGGTGTGGTCACATAACTAGTGTTTCTTTGGGATGGGCTGGTGTGAGTTGTTTTGGAATTGTGTCCGGCAGTTGTGCCGTGTGCTACGATGGACGGGGAGTCCGGTAGCAGTTTTAAAACCTGAACTCTGTGTTACTGCAAAAACTGATTTCTAAAAGGTTTTCCGTAAAATAAACCCCTGCATAAAATGTCGTTTTCTGCAAATTAAACCGTAACCTTATCCTTGATTTACCTATGCATATTATTCTGTTATAACCCCCTCCGTGGGTGTGGTTGGACTTGCTGAGTACGTTTGTACTCACCCCACTCTTACTTTTTACAGAAGAAGACCCAGACTTCGTACCAGACGACGCCGAGTAGGGTTATCGTTCTACACCCAACCTTGCCTGTGGAACCGGCCCTGTCGAGATGCCTCCACTGTCGCAGTACTCTGAGCCCGTGGTAGACCCTATGTGGTTCGCGGTCTGGTGTTATGTCGTAGCCTGGTTAATTATTATTATCATCTGTATCGAGTGTCCTCCAAGGTTTGTACGGTTTTGAACCATCTGATGTAATAAATGTGGCATCAGCCTCCTGGGACTGGTGCTTTGTATCACATTTAAGTCTTCTCTTATGAGGGGACGCTTCAGGTGGTATCAGAGCCGTAGGTTGGCCGTAGGACGTGACCCTAGGAGCGAAACCCTTTTTCAGGACCTTTCACCTTAGGAGTTTTCTATCCTTAATCCTTTCCTCACACAAACACTTACCTTTGGTCCTTGCCCTGTTCCAGATGGCTGACGATGGATGGATCGGCGGAATCTGTTTCTCAGAGCCCGGCCTTCCTAAGTTGTTGATACTCAGCCTGGAACGCATTGGAGTTGTGGATCCGCCAGAATTTCTTTACCGGGAGTACGACTCCAAGGGCACTCTTCGGTGTGATCTGATGATCTTCATAGCAAGAAGCACCCGCTATCCTGATGTGGACCCTTGGTTCATCTCCACCACTGGATTCCGTTTCCCGGATACCTATCGGAAAGCCGCCCGCAAAGCCCTACGACGTCTGCGTGTGATCTACATGCATCACCTCCAGCGGACTCCTATGGGATTTTTCCCGCCGACTGAAGGAAGAGGACGCACCTGGATCGCCCGAATGAGAGGACTCGGGAGGGAAGAAGAAGATCTGGAAGACACTGTATCCCACCTGTCCATCTACCTCACCGGCCTGGATGAGCTCTACCGTGAGCAAGCAGCACAGCTAAAGCAACAAGTTCACAGAGCAGAAAAGGCAACCCAGGAGCTGGATGAACAACGGACAAGGACTGCACACGCCGAATATTCCCTGGCTGCCCTCCAAGTCCAAATGGATGAAAAAGAGGCAGAACTGGAAGAGCAGCGGACAAGGGCCGCACGTGCCGAGAACTCGCTAGCCGCTCTCCAAGCTCAGATGCGGAGGTACGAGGCTCGCTGGGGAATAGGTGGATGGATAGAGGAAGATGAAGAAGAAGAACCCATGGAAACCCATTGGGACGTAGGTACTCAGACAGAGGAAGAAGAGCCCGAGGAAACCCATTGGGATAAGGGTACTCAGACCGATGATACCACAGATCAGTATCTTCCACTGAAGAAGCGCTCCCTTAGGATTGAGGAAGAATCCCCATGATAGGAGTAGTCTCTAAGTTAGAACCTTTTCTCTAATAATCATGTACCCATGAAGTTGTACCCCACCATGATGCCATAAATAAAAACCATCTACCCCTTTGTGTACCGCAAATATTCGTGCAAGATCTTCACCCTATCTTTGTTTTCAGATGGCTGAGGAAGGATGGACCCAGGGCGACTGCCAAGCTGCACCTGGCTTCCCCAGCCTGTTGATCAATGCCCTGGAGAGCCTTGGCGTTACGGAACACCCAAGGTACTACAGCAGAGAGTACGAGCATCATGGCACTCTCCGCTGCAGGGTGATCATAGTCATCGCCAGAAGTGATCACTACCCCGACATCCAATCCTGGCGAGTGACTGCTACGGGATTTAGGCACCATGACACCTACCCCTTGGCTATCAGGAAGACACTCCGCTACCTGTGCCGGATTTTCGAAGAACACCTAGCACCCACACCAATGAGGTTCTTTCCGCCGGCCATCAGAACCCCTGTTTGGGAAGCTCGCATGAGGAGTCTGGAATGACGCCGCCATGAAGAGGACCCTCTGTACCAAGTGGCTAACTACCTAGCCGCTTTGGATCAGCTCTTCGATGAACAAGCCCACCTGCTGAGGGAGCAGACCCATCGCGCTGAGCAAGCTGAACTCGCGGTGAGGCTTCAACAAGTCCGAGCAGCCCAAGCCGAGGCAAGAGCCGCAGCCGCGATCAGCAGTGAAGCGGTTGCACAGGAGAGCCTCAGACAAGCCCGAGACCGGCGCATGCAAGAATGGACCAGAAGTGGGACCCCAGTTCCGGCCATCGGAGAAGACCATGTTCTACTTGGGACACCCGTCATAGGATGGGGAACGCTCTTTGGAAGCCCTCGAGCCCCACCCGAGAATCCCGAAGGGTCTACTGCTGCCGAAGAAGAAGCCGCTGCGCAACCCCAAGAGAACGGGAGCTTAGAGGACGGTGAGCAAGGACTACTCGCACCCCCCGCCCCAAGAGAAGGCTCACCCCGCGAGTAGAATGTCCGACCCTACCCCAGTGTTGTACCCCTCTAGCCCCTTCGGTTTAAGTTGTACCCTAGTATGAACTTGTACCCAGACGTGTAGTACGCGTTCTAGTCGTGTCCCCGTATTGTACCCTGCTTCGCTTCAATGAAGTTGCTTGTCTGCCTTGTTATGCGTTTGTTGTTGTGTGCTTTTCGGCGGAAGTGTGATTCTGCTTTGTCTTACGTAATAAACAACTTAAACATCACCTAATCTTAACCCTAACCCACCTGTTCTACAGATGGTTTCCCGAAGCGTTACGAGGGCCTCCCGTGTCAGGGACCCTGCAGCCGCTGATGCAGGAGTACGCCTTAACGGGCAAAACCATCCCCAGGAAGAACAAGAAGTGAGTCAGGGCAGAGGAGAAAATCATGATGCACAGCTGCCACCACCACCACCACCCTTCACGGACCTGGCACAAATAATCCATAACCAGACTCTCATACTGGAGACACTGGCCAATGCTCTAGTAAACAGGCATCCATGAGAGCAGACCTTTAATGACAAGCTGACAGCTTTTCTGAGGGCCAAGCCACCCACTTTTGCCGGATCCAGCAACCCCTTGGACGCAGATGATTGGCTCCGTGTGATCCAGAGGAAGCTCGAGCTGTTTGGGTGCCAGGATCGAGATAAAGTCCTCCTGGCAGCACATCAACTCACCGGGACTGCCTTAGCCTGGTGGGAAAATTACTGCGCTGCTGCCAGAGATGCCTCCACCATCACCTGGAATGAATTCGTGAGGGAGTTCCGTCGTTATCACATCCCCTCGGCCACCATGAAGCGCAAGGCAGATGAGTTCCGCGCACTTCAGCAGGGGAGTATGTCGGTGGAAGAATATACTCACCAGTTTATGGAGCTGTCTCGATATGCGCCAGATGAAGTGAACGACGACGAGAAGAAGCAGGACATGTTCAAGAAGGGACTAAACCCAGAACTCAGGACCCTGCTCACCCCTCAGATCTATCCTGACTTCAACACCTTGATGAACAAGGCAATCCTCACTGAGAAGGCCAAGAGTGATGAAAGAAAGGATAACAAGCGCAAGTTCCTGGAGAGTAAGGCCCGCCAGCAGGATCGTTCCCAGAAGGCCAGAAGTTTCAGCTACAATGCACCAAGGACCCAAGCCCCAATGCAGTACAGAACCCAGTCCCAAGCGACAGGACCACGGGCCCCTAACACACAGCTCAGAAGCCAGAACACTATGAGGGCTCCACAGAGTAATGCGAGCCAGGTCACCAGTAACAACAGCAATGTGAGGGCCTGTTTCAACTGCCGAGAGACAGGGCATTTCATCGCCGACTGCCCTTATGCCAAGAACAAGCCAGCTACTTCAGCTTTCTCCAACACAGTGAACGGACCCAAGCCAGTGCTGACCGGTGCCAACCGAGTACCCCTCCGCGGCAACAGCAACAACAACAACAACCAGCAGAGGCAACCTCAGCAGTCTTTTGGACCAGCCCGTGTCAACCACATCGACGCACAGGAAGCTCAAGGAGCCCAGGGCGTAGTACTCGGTGAGTACCTAGTCAGCTCAACTCTTGCAACAGTACTGTTTGATTCTGGAGCATCACACTCATTCATATCTTCGAGTTTTGTGGAGAAACATAAAATACCTACGGTACTACTAAAAACACCCCTATTAACCCGGACTAACGGAGGAGACATCAGGTGTCAACTGGGTTGTCTACGGGTAAGGATCAATTTAAGTGGGGTAGAGTTTTTAGCAGACCTAGTAGTACTTAAGTCAGAAGGGATAGATGTGATCCTTGGAATGGACTGGCTAAGCAAACATAATGGCCTCATAGGTTGTACGGACAAGGTAGTACATCTGACAAACCCAGAGGGAGTCCGAGTGACCTGTCATACCCGGGAAAGTGGAGCAAACCCGATGGTATTCAGCATGAAAGCCAAGTCCTTGGAAGAAGTCCCAGTAGTGAACGAGTATCCAGATATTTTCCCGGAAGAACTTCCTGGTATGCCACCAGATAGGGATGTAGAGTTTGTTATTGACCTTGTCCCTGGAACTGCCCCTATAGCCAAGAGACCTTATAGAATGGCAGCCTCCGAGTTGGCGGAGTTAAAGAAACAACTGGAGGAGTTGCAACGGATTGGCTTCATCAGGCCAAGTTCGTCGCCTTGGGGAGCCCCGGTTCTATTTGTCAAAAAGAAGGACGGAAGTATGAGGTTATGTGTAGACTACCGGGCACTAAACGAAGTCACTATCAAAAACAAGTATCCCCTACCCAGAATCGATGACCTTTTTGACCAGTTAAAAGGAGCCAGGTACTTCTCCAAGATTGACCTGAGGTCTGGATATTTTTAGCTCAAGATCAGGGAGAGCGACATCCCGAAAACAGCTTTTGTCACCCGGTATGGTCAGTTTGAGTTTACGGTGATGTCTTTTGGACTGACAAATGCACCTGCCTATTTCATGAACCTCATGAACAAAGTGTTTATGGACGAGCTAGATAAGTTTGTCGTAGTCTTCATTGACGACATACTTATTTACTCAAAGAGTATTCAGGAGCACGAGCAACACCTGAGAGTAGTTCTGGAGAAGTTGAGAATGCACAGGTTATACGCCAAATTCAGCAAGTGTGAGTTCTGGCTGGAGAAAGTAGCTTTCCTTGGTCATATCTTGACCGCGGAAGGAGTAGCAGTGGATCCCGAGAAGGTTGAAGCAGTCTCCAATTGGCAGCAACCAACTAATGTCAGTGAGATCAGAAGTTTCCTCGGATTAGCTGGGTATTATCGGAGATTCATTGAGGGATTTTCTAAGATAGCCCGGCCGCCCCAGTGCTAACCCTGCCGGATATTCATCGGGATTTTGTCATCTATTGTGATGCGTCCCGACAAGGATTGGGTTGTGTGCTGATGCAAGATGGGAAAGTCGTTGCATATGCTTCCCGTCAGCTCAGGACTCATGAGCAAAACTACCCAACTCATGATTTGGAACTTGCAGCCGTAGTGCACGCACTTAAGATTTGGAGGCATTATTTAATTGGAAATAAGTGCGAAATCTTTACCGATCATAAAAGTCTGAAGTATATCTTCACCCAACCGGACTTAAACCTGAGGCAGAGAAGATGGCTAGAATTAGTCAAGGATTATAATTTGGAAATTCATTACCACCCGGGAAAGGCAAATGTAGTAGCTGATGCCTTGAGTCGGAAATCCTATGGGCCCAAGAATGACCATTTACAAGAGGAAATGGCGCGATTAAACGTGCACATTGTCCCTCGAGGCTCCAGCCAAGTGCTGAACGTTCAATCCACTCTAGAAGAACGAATCAGGAAAGCCCAGAGAGCGGACAAGGGACTGATGGAAATCCGGAGGCAGACCGGAGAAAATAAGGCACCAGACTTTAGAGTGGATGATAAGGGAACGTTATGGTATAAAGATAGGATTTGTGTGCCCTAGAAGGGAGACTTCAGACAGATAATCATGGACGAAGCTCATAACTCGGCCTACTCCATCCACCCAGGATCCACCAAAATGTATATGGACCTAAGACAGAAATATTGGTGGAATGGGATGAAGGCAGATATTGCACGATTTGTCGCCCATTGCGATACTTGCCAGAGAATTAAAGCTGAACACCAGAAGCCGGCAGGATTATTGCAACCCCTACCCATTCCAGTTTGGAAATGGGATGAAGTAGGAATGGATTTTGTGGTGGGGCTGCCCAGAACCCAGAAAGGACATGATTCCATATGGGTAATAGTGGACCGACTCACTAAAGCGGCTCACTTCATACCCGTACGGACCAACTACGGCGGAGAGAAGCTAGCCAAGCTCTATGTGGAAAATATAGTAAAGTTGCATGGTGTGCCCAGTCGAATCGTCTCAGATAGAGGGACCCAGTTCACCTCTAGATTTTGGAAAAGCTTGCATAAAGCTATGGGCACCAAGCTAGACTTTAGTTCCGCTTATCACCCGCAGACAGATGGACAGACAGAAAGGGTGAATCAGATTATGGAAGATATGTTGAGAGCATGTGTTCTCACCTACGGCAAAGATTGGGAACAGAGTTTACCCTATGCCGAGTTCTCATACAACAACGGGTATCAAGCAAGCTTGGGCATGTCGCCGTTCGAGGCTCTTTACGGAAGGAAATGCAGAACCCCTCTGATGTGGTCAGAAGTTGGAGAACGTGCTTTAGTCGGGCCCGCCCTCATAAAGGAAGCAGAAGAAAGGGTGGCCGAGATTAGAGAAAAGCTGAAAGCAGCCCAGTCCCGACAGAAGAGTTACGCTGACAAGAAAAGGCGGGAAATAAGTTTCAGTCCAGGGGATTTTGTGTATCTCAAGATATCACCCATTCGAGGAACCCGAAGATTTCAGGTACAAGGAAAATTAGCCCCTCGGTACATTGGACCATACCGAGTTCTGAAGAAAGTTGGAGCAGTAGCATACCGGTTGGAATTACCAGAAGAAATGTTAGATATACATCCAGTATTTCACGTCTCACAGCTAAGAAGATGTTTGAGGGTACCCGAAGCAGAACATGTGCCAGTAGAAACGATAGATCTACAGCCAGACCTACGATATCAAGAAGTACCGGTCAAGATCCTCGACACTGTCACCAGAAGGACCAGAAATTCTGAAGTACGAATATGCAGAGTCCAGTGGAGCAGACATGGAGTAGAAGAAGCGACATGGGAACGCGAAGACGCTCTGAAGAAGGAATTTCCCCACTTGTTTAGGAATCAGCCGAATCTCGAGGA
This sequence comes from Panicum virgatum, assembly GCF_016808335.1. Classification (NCBI taxonomy): domain Eukaryota; kingdom Viridiplantae; phylum Streptophyta; class Magnoliopsida; order Poales; family Poaceae; genus Panicum; species Panicum virgatum. The sequence goes on from NC_053136.1 coordinate 995,415, forward strand.
CGAGATTCATTTTAAGTGGGGTAGGTTTGTAACATCCCGAAAACTCACCAAAAATAAATCATGCGCTAAAGTTGTTGAGCTCGACTCAAACCCTGAACCCTAATTCCCAGAAACCCTCCCGAACAACCCGACACCCGACTTCAATCCACGTCCCATCTCCTTCCCATCCAACGCGACGCGTCGTGACCGGCCGCCGCGAATCCCGCCCCCTCTTTTCCCTCTCTCCTTTTCCCTCTTCCCCTCCGGACCGCGTTGCCCCACCATCCCGCGGCCCGCACGCCACGCAGTGGCCGACCGCGGCCGCGGTCGGCCGCTGGCGCGCACCGCCCCTCCCCCTCATTTTTCCTTCTCTCCCTCCCTTTCCCCATTCCTTTTTCTTTAATTCTTTTCCTATTTTTCTTTCTTTTTCCCTTCACCCTTTTCCTTTTTCTTTCTTTTTCCTCACTTCCTTCCCTATCTTCTCTCCTCCCCTCCCCCTGTCGCGCGGGGCCCAGCCGCGCCGCCCGCCTCAGGCCTGCTCCGCGCGCGCCAATCCTCCCAAGCGCGCGCGACACCGGCCGCCTTCTGCTCCGACCGCTTGCACCTCCACCCCCAGCGCTGTAGCCCCGCTCGGCCTGCCCTCGCTCGCACGAACAGCGCTCGGCCTAACGCGCCGCGACGCCGCGCACCGGCCAACCTTGCCGCACCGCCCCGCCATCCCTCCCGCGCGCGCACCTCGCTCCCGGCTGTGCACGCGCGAACGCGCCAGGCCGCCCTGAGCCGCGCCCGTCCCCACCCCGCCTGCCCCGCTCCCGCGCACCGCCGCCTCGCCGCCCGCGCCACCCCGCTGCGCCTCGCCCAGCTTGCGCGCACGCGCGCACGGAGCACAGGGCCGTGGGCGAACGCGCCGGGCCGCAGCGACGTGAGCTCCGCCGAGCCCACGTGCGCGCCTGGCCACGCCGCGCGCCGCCCGCTGCTGCCCCGCACAGCGCCGCCCTGTGCTCACCGCTGCCGCACACGTCCCGTCATCCCTGCACAACATCGCTGCCCGTGCGCCGCTCCACGACGCGCGAGCGCGGCCGCGCGCCATTAAGGCCCGCCGCGCCGCCCGCCGGGCGCCACCTACTCGCCACCGGCCATGCCCCCCCCAAACCGACCTACAACGGCTATAAAAGGCCCCGCCGGCGCCGCTCCTCCGCACCCAAACTTCCCCGGCCACCACCGCCTCTCCTCGCAGTTCACAGCGCCGCCGCCGCCGCCATTTCCGCCTGCCGCCGCCGGTTCACGTCGCCCTGCTCCCTCGCCGCGCCCCGAGCCGAGGTGAGCTGGGGAGTCGAACCCCACGCCCCTCCTAGCCCCTTTTCCCCTACCCCCGGCCGCCGTCGTGGTCCAGGACGGCCAAATCGGCCGCCGCTGGCACCCCGGGGGACACCTCCCCTGTTTCCCAGCGTGGGAAGGAGGAAGGGGATGGCAATTTTGCCAAAAACCCCTCCCTCTTTCCTCTTTTTCTTAAAGGAACCTTCCACCCTTTTTGCCTTTTGCAGAATCACCCCCACCTTTAATATATTTGCGAATAAACCCTCTTCCAATATAAACTTAATCTCAAATATACCCCTGACCTCTCCAGAATAACCCAAAAGATTACAAAAATTACAAACAGACCCCTGCCTACTCAAGCTTATTTACAACCAGGCCCCTGGCCCCTTAACTAGCCCACGAACCTTTATAAAACCTATCATTTCATGTACCAAACAACCCCGGATCAAACCAAAACTCTACCCTGCCTAATTTAACTCAGTCTTGGCCATGTCACTCAGAAACCACACGAAATTAGCACTCTATACTCTATATTTTATGTGTCTCTGTTTCGAGCTCAACGATAAACCTTTTATTTCCTGTGTCTTGTTTGATTGCGTCGTAGATCACGGAGTGAACGAAGGAGAGCCCGTCAACGAGCAGTACTGTGAGCAGGTGAACGAGGACCAGTTCCGCGACCCCGAACCCGAAGGACAGGACTTCCCCGAAGGCTACGAAGACGGCAAGTTCAATCCCATCCTTTGATGCATGTTTCTGTCCTAGTTTTTATAAATACAACCCAATGGGCTGCTTTATAAAACTGCATATGTTTTTGCTTGCATGAAAACATGGTTGGATAGCCACCCCTTGATTTGTGATGACCATTCCTTGACCACCTAGATTAATGTCTGATTTTGCTTGGACGTTAATCGATATTAGAACGCTTAGGACTTTACTCATAATATGATCTATTTGAATAAGAAAATGTGTGTGTGTGTGGGAAGGGATAAAATGTGGATTTTCGAAAGATGAGTATGGACGGGATGGATGGCATTTCTGTGTGAATTGCCGATTGGTGTGCTTATGCCTGTGTGGCAGGGCAAAGAAGTGAGATATCCATCTTGTAGTGTCTAAGGACCGAGTTGGTGTGTCATCTCACCTAACTCCTTTATCGTGCAAACCACTCGACCGTTGAATGGGCAACGGCGTAGCATAAATCTCACTAGTTGGTGTGATAGCCATCAGGAGAGCTGAGAGCAACGGGTGACTAAGGAAAAGGGATAAGCCCCGAGTGACTTATGCCCGGTTATACCTAAGTGAACGGTCAATGACCCTTTGGTGCATCCCGTGATGGCTAGTCAGGCTTAGCTATGGTGGGTAATGGCTATGTTGGGATCTACACCGACACGACGATGTTCGAGTTGTGGTATCCTACTTGTGGGTAAAGTTGCACACCTCTGCAGAGTTAAGAATCTATTCGAATAGTTCGTGCCCACGGTATTGGGCGAGTTACGGTGTGGTCACATAACTAGTGTTTCTTTGGGATGGGCTGGTGTGAGTTGTTTTGGAATTGTGTCCGGCAGTTGTGCCGTGTGCTACGACGGACGGGGAGTCCGGTAGCAGTTTTAAAACCTGAACTCTGTGTTACTGCAAAAACTGATTTCTAAAAGGTTTTCCGTAAAATAAACCCCTGCATAAAATGTCATTTTCTGCAAATTAAACCGTAACCTTATCCTTGATTTACCTATGCATATTATTCTGTTATAACCCCCTCCGTGGGTGTGGTTGGACTTGCTGAGTACGTTTGTACTCACCCCACTCTTACTTTTTACAGAAGAAGACCCAGACTTCGTACCAGACGACGCCGAGTAGGGTTATCGTTCTACACCCAACCTTGCCTGTGGAACCGGCCCTGTCGAGATGCCTCCGCTGTCGCAGTACTCTGAGTCCGTGGTAGACCCTATGTGGTTCGCGGTCTGGTGTTATGTCGTAGCCTGGTTAATTATTATTATCATCTGTATCGAGTGTCCTCCAAGGTTTGTACGGTTTTGAACCATCTGATGTAATAAATGTGGCATCAGCCTCCTGTGACTGGTGCTTTGTATCACATTTAAGTCTTCTCTTATGAGGGGACGCTTCACCGGGGTCCCGGACCCCCACATACTATCCGGACCCCTCAGCGGGGAGGGAACAGACACCCCGCTTGTGGGGGTCCGGAGCCGCCACATGTACGGCGCCTCCTTTGAGCTATAAAAGGGAGACGCCCGTTAGAGAAGAACCCAAGTCCAAAACAGAGGCTTGGAGCCAGAGGATAGACTCATACACGGACCCAAGAGCAATACAACTCTCAGTGGACGTAGGGTGTTACGCTCCGGTGGCCCGAACCACTCTAAATCCTTGAGTGTTCTTGTGTTCTTGCTCCATGAGTAGATCTGGGTAATCGCTAGCTCTCCCCGAGTAACCTCCCTCTGGGATTAGGCGGGTGCATTCCGCCATCCGGCGGTGGCCCTCTCCTAGAGCCACGACAAACGTGCTGCAATAGAACTAAATGAGCAGCAATTGAAGAACCCCTTGTGGAATCACGTTGTGCTTTCTTTCGTTTCTTTTCATCAATTAGTGGCTTGATGTCTTTCTTTCCAGTCAGTGGCGGATGCAGGATTGGAGGCAAGGGGGGCTGAAACAATAGAGATGTTGATTTGTGTGAAGATTTAATGGTGATTTGGAGGTCTTGCTATAATGTTTTACGTGTAATTAGGGGAGCTTGGGGAGCTTGAGCCCCCTAGCCCCCCTCCTGTATCCGCCCCTGTTTCCAGTTTCCAGTATGATGTATCTGGATGTCGTTGAACTCAATTTAGTTGTTCTCTAATTGTAGCCTACTAGTGTTAGGCCACTGCGACTATGTTGCTGAATATCTATGTGATATTTATATATAATTATTAATTATCTTAGTCGTATTCCCGTATCGGTATTTTTTTGGGAAAGTGCGTATCCGCGTATCCGATACGTATGAAATCTCTATCTCTACTAGTATACTATAAAAAGAAGGTAAGGGTCACTTTTTTTTCCGGTTCGCATCGCTGCCCTTCGTTCGTCGCCGCCCGTCGTACGTCGCCCCCTCGGCCCCTCCTGTCAGGTTCAAAAAACATCGCACCCTCCACCCCAACTCCGTGTCCTCACGCCCGCTCTGTCCCCGGCGCCGCACGCCGCTCCGTCCCCGGCCGTCCATCCATCCCCGGCCGCCGATCCGCGCCGTCCCGGCGGCCCGTCCCCGGCTGCCGATTCACGCCCTCCCGGCCGATCCGCGCCGTCCGCCGCGCCGCCCCTCCATCCCCTGCCGCCGATCCGCGCCGTCCCCAGCCGCCGTCGGAGTTGCCACTGCACCGCCCCGTACCCGGACATCGCCGGGGTCGCTACTGCGCCGCCACCGGCGTCGCCGATCTGCTCCGTCCCCGGCCGTCGGCAGCATCGCCACTGCGCCGCTTCTACCTGATCACAGCTCCACATTGCTCGGCAGATCAAACGAACTGACGACTGGAGCACTCGCCAAATCATGCCGCCTCCCTTGCTCATCCTCTCTCCTCCCACGATTGGGAACCCCAGGCAACCAAAAGTAAGCAATCCCCTTCACAGACACCTCTGAATTTTGTGGGATTTCTTCCACCAACGAGGTCGGAATTCTCTCCGCGGCTCATCTGCCTAGCTCTGAATGCTGCAATTGGGGATGCTGATTGATATTGATTGTGCGGTTGTGTAGAGGTTGGACGAAGCTCATAGTAGCCCTGGGCTTCACGCTGATGCGGGACCAGGGCTCGCCGAGGAGTGCGCCACCTTGGTAATGCTAGATTTTGGGATGCCTTTTGCTTTCTACTCGCAACTTGCTTGGTAAATATAGTGGCTTGTCGTTTGTGAAATGGTCTGCAGGGTGGCTGCAGCACTGGGATGGCTAAGATGACTAATGCTTATGATCTTCCTGCCAGGTATGTGATTGGATTTTATTCAATTGGGGATTGGTGCTTAAGAATTTGCAGCAGATTAGTATGAGTAGTACTCACTAATAAGATGGCTATTTGAAATATGGAATATTGTTAGTAATACGAGGAAGCATCTTGAAAGTTGAAATGTTGTTTGGCATCCTTAATAGAAGTCCATTCAGGTGTTACTGGAGTAGCCCCCCTCCCACAAGCACCTCATTTGGAAGAGTATGAATTATGTCCCTCATCATGAATGAGTTACAGCTTAACAATAAACATATTATTTGCTAAGGTGGTATCTACTCTGAAGGCACACAAATGGCACACCTGTCACAGTTAGAGGGAGGGAAATTTCTCCATCATTTTTTTTTCAACTTGGGTCAGTATCCTTGTCGGAAAAAAAAACTGTGCACATGCAGTGCACATATTCTATCAGGTGTCTTGGTGATTGTTAGGAGTCAAATGAGCGGTATTAGCGCTATAACTTAGGTGAGGTGACAGCAACTATTATTTTTGTAATTATTAAATTGCTTGAGGAAGATATGATGTGAATCAATAGGATCCACTCTGATTAGATGAATTTGATTGACCTGCATACACGAAAGCTATGCTATTCTTTGTGGTATATGCCTGAGTGCATTCCTTTATAGCAGGTTACTTCACGCCGGTCAGGTACTCAGGTTGAACCGGAACTTGTTCCCGGACAGGTGGATGGCCTCGCTCATGGTCTTGCACCGGCCGAAGAGGAACGACGCGTTCCTCAGTGAGCTTGTTTTTGGCCACCGTGAACTCCATCCAGTGCCTCTCCAGCACGTACATCCAGGGTACGGAGAAAGTGGTTCTGTTTGTTTGAAGATCTTCTGTCAACTCTTATACAACATGTGATTTTTTTCTTTCGCAGTCATCTTTGGAGAGTAGATCTGAATATCCAAAGCATTTACTTCACAACCCACTGCTAAAACAAAATGATAAAAAGAAGATTCTTTTGGCTATTTCTATTTTGTTCTCGGCCAAGTACCGCAGTCAGCTACAATGTTTCTATAGGTTTTCTTTCATGTGCTTTATTGCTCATGTTTTATTGATTTATTATAATTTTTTTCCAGTTGTGTGCAGATTTGGAGTCAAGCACATCCTGGACAGCAATGAGTTGCAGACTTCTTAGAGGCAACACCTTTATGCCCATGATTGAAACGCTTATGTATTCAGTAAGCCTGATTTGTTTAATCCATCTAATTATGTTATGTTAGCTAGATGTGTTAGTGGTGCAACTTTTACATGGTTATCTCACGTTTTCTTTGATGTGCATTATCAATATTTCTAGGTTATGGACTCATTGCTGGGGAGCTCCTTAAATTTCCAGTAAAGGAAGGAGCACCAGTTTGTGGTTGGAATGTCATCATGCAGGTGAGAACTGTTGTATTTCCTGATATGTCTCGTGATCCAGATAGAGACAAGGCTGGATTCATCTTGGATTGTACTGTCTAGCTGATGATGGAGTTAAGATAGATGTCAATTAAGATAACTCTTGCAAATTCTGCTTCAACGGTGGTGGAATGGATCAAAGAAAACAGTCAGTTGTGTTCAATGCTCTCAGTCACTCTACTGCTTGAAAAATGGGCTTATGTTCATTTTCATTGATGCCTAATTTTCATGGATGCTCCATAATTTTGTTTGGTTTATCGCTTGCCAAATTAATCACTAACTGAATTAAGTCAGATGCTTAAGCACTATTAGAGCAATTGTTATTTGTGCTGAAAAGTTAATCGACTGCTCCCAAACATATTTGCATAGGTGTCTGTTGCGGAGTGCGGATGATGGCAAAGATGGAAGCCATGGTGCAGATTTGGGATGCTTGTTGGATGCGGGAGCTTGCGGTGGAACCCATGGTGTGTACTTGACCCTGCATATCAACTGTTTTTCCATAGTATTCTTATTAAGCACCTACATAAACCTGAGAATTTTCCAACTGTCTGTTTCCTTTCAATAAAGACTTTCAATAAAGACCTAGAGAATTCTCTTATACCCTAACCTGCTCCATAAATTGCAGGTTTTTGAACTTTGTTTGCTCTCAATCAAGGTGTGTGAGCATAGCTTCCTATTATGTTTTTGTGTAGACTTTGTTAGGAAACTTAGTGGTCTGTCATCTGTCTATTACTGAAATTTAAATATCAACCTCTGGGCTGACAAGTGCTTGTTACTGTTGGAGCTTGTCGCAGAGATTGGATATGTTTGGAAGGATTTCGCTCCTTTTCTTACCATCATCATGTGGCTGCCTCTTACTTTCTCTAATTCGTGTCCATGCTATGGTATTTCATTTCATTGCTACTTCTAACATCACACAATGGAGTGTCAGCCTTCTCAGGTTACATGTTGCAAAGTGGATGCTATTCTCATACGGTTTATATTATCCATATCCAATTTTACTTGCTCAACAATGAAGGCGCAACAGCAAGCGACACCCTCCATTGATCCGCAAAGAGATTGATTTACCTTTATAGTTTTTAAACATTGTTTCAGTTAATTCTTGTATGACCGCAAGGCGTTGGCATATTGTGATTTTGTATGGCCGCAAGTAGTTTAGATGGTTCAATGGTTTCAGACCAACATATAGTGGTCTTGATTGTATTGGAATATATTATTATTGTACATGGATGACTATTTAATTTTGGTTCCAAACTCGCATCACAGAGTTTGAATACCAGCTATGTTTTTTAATCAAGCATTCTGGATTGTTAATATTCGGGTCGGATTCATTGAATGCTATTTGTAATGCACTATGAATTTTTTGGCAGCCCGTAGCAACGCACGGGCATGAACCTAGTGAAATAGTATAAATAATTAGGAAAAAAGATATTTTCCCCACCCATCACATATTCTCACTTATTTGAAGCTTACTATCCAAGGCGCCATTGACAATGACAGTTGATCAGCCATACCAAAATTATATAAACACGAGAGACTGAAAAATATTATAATGATGGCAACGACTAATAGTCGTTAGGCATGGTGTTAGAAAGGAATGAGATGAAAATAAAAAGATGTGCTAACGGTATTGAACCATTGAAAATAGGGAAGAAGGATCGACAAGGCACGGCGAAAGTAGAGAAGTGGCCGGCCAGTGGATCATCGACGTTCGGCTTGAGGAGGCTACGGTGAGAAGAGAGGAACTCGATACTAGAGAAGAGGTTAGCTATTAGGGTAGGAATGACAATGGAAAGAATTTATAGACCATGGGTTGGCATCGTTCACGGACAGTAGCGCAGGGGCTGGCATCGTTCAAGGACAGTGGCGCGCGGGCTGGCATCGTTCAAGAACAGCAGTGCGCGGGTTGGCATCATTTAAAGACATTGGCGCGCGGGCTGGCATCATTTAAAGACAGTAAAAGCGAATTAAATCTTCTAATATACTATACGTCGTGGCTCAGTTGTCGACATGTGGGCTGACATCGTTCAAGGACAGCGGTGCGCGGGTTGGCATCATTTAAAGATAGTGGCACGCGGGCTGGCATCGTTTAAAGACAGTAGAAGCAATTTAAATCCTCTAATATACTACACGTCATGATTTGATCGTCGACATGTGGGGTCCGCAGATGCCAAGACCCACATGTCTGCGAGCCATTTATAATATCAATGTTGGTTCATTTTGTCAGTTGACTGTTCGTTACTATACTTGTTCGCAAGAATATCAATGTTGTTTTTGGTTGTGGGGGGTGGGGATGTTTGTGGATGAAACAAAACATTCAATGGAAATGGGACAATACTACAATGGTCTTGTTTGGATACCAGGGTTAGAGTTAGAGTTGGCTTTTTGGAGCTCATCTAACCCTGAAATATCCAAACAGGAGGATTAGAGTTGGTTAGATGCATCTAACTCACCAAACGAACTATCCCCTCCAAGAGGTGCTTATTGGGGTTAGGTTAGGTGGGGTGTACCTTTTTCTCCTCTCTCTTGCTAGAAAGAGGTCAAATGATTGGAAATGTGCATTTATCTATCCAAACGCCTTTTTGGTTAGAGTTAGTTCATGAATACTCATAAATTAAATACTTATCTCTAACCTCTAACTTAGTTAGAGTATCCAAACAGAGCCAATAGTAAGATTGATCCCGTTGTGCTATTACTCCATCTGGTCTTCAAAGCCAACAAGCCGTTGTGCTTTTACTCCAGCTTGTGTTGTTATTATCCGGTCTTTGAAGCCAACAACCGCGCTCCATTGTGACCATACGGCATCCATCTTCCTCATTCCTCGAATCTTCACAAGCTTCAAAGCTCCTTACAACAACCCTTCTCTCTTAAATGCTATGATTGGTCATTTTCACTGCCTCAATCGCTGCTATCTTTGAAACTATCCATGTGATTTAATGATCATCAACTATAGAACCAATCCCATATGGTCGTGGAATTCCTGCTATTCGCATTTTACAAGGGCGCTTTTTCTTGAGATTTTTATTAGCTGTTGATGATTTAAACCGCAAGGTGACATTAAGCGACACAAAAAATTGTTATCAGGTAAAGAAAAAAAGGAAAAGAAGAGCAAAAGAAAGAAAATGAAAAGAGAAGAGGAAAAAAAAGTAAAGCAAAAAAGAAAACATGGGCTGTAAATGGGCCGTTTCCCATCCCCACGCAGGCCGAAAGCCCCCTAGGCCCTTAACCACACATAACTCAGCCCATTAGCCCATTTTTGCCAACACAACGGACCCAGAGCAAACAGAGCCTCGACCTCGAAGCCCAGCCGTTCGAGCCTGAGCTGGGCTGGGAAGTTGGGCTCGCCAAGCTCTCGGCTCGTTGACAGCTCGATTCCCATCCCCCTCCCTCTGCTCCGGCGAGGCGCCGCAGCGGCGCCGGCAGCGAGAGCGAAACGGACACAGGAAGCGCGCGCGCGATGAGCCAGCGCAGGCGATCTCGCGCTGCCGGCTCCCCGCCTGGCGACGCAGGCCCGCCGCCTTCGCCGGAGAAGGCGAGGCGCATCCGGCCGTGGGCGGCGCTGGGGTCGGATCGGAGGGTGCTGGCGCTCGCACTGGCGTTCCGCGCGGCCAACGCGCTGCTGGTGCGCACCTACTTCAACCCCGACGAGTACTGGCAGTGCCTCGAGGTCGCCCACCGCGTCGCCTTCGGGTAACCTCGCCTCGCCGCTGCTCATTGTTTCGCGGGCGTTCGTTAAGAGTGCGCGATCCGTTTGCCGCTCAACTCAAGGGAATGCGGTGATTTCCTTGCCAAAAAAAGGAGTTGATACCGGAGTGCTAACGCGTTTCGTCTTGTCGCGGTTGTGGTCGCAGGTATGGCCACCTTACTTGGGAGTGGAAGCGGGGACTGCGAAGTTACCTCCACCCGTTAATCTTTGCTGCTCTCTACAAGATTCTAGCGCTACTCCACCTGGATACTCCATGGTTTATGGTAATAGCTTAACCAATTTGTGGCAAGTCTAGCAGAATATCAATTGAGCAAAGGATGGTACGAGCTCGTGGAGCTAGAATTGTCAGGGAGCATGACCCCTACTATTTTTGCTGGAAACACAATTTCTTAATCGCTATCAATGGGTTATCATGTTTTGAAAAAAGAATCAAGAATTATTAGCTGGCAAATGACTTGGAACTGTGTTTGAACCATCATGTTGGTTCTGTGATACCAGCTTCTTCAGGAACATCCAGACTTGTAGTTCAATCTCATTTCTAAGATACCAAGTTGCAAGCTTAATATGAAAAGCAAAGCGTCATGAGAACCTTGTCTATTATAACTCTGGACATTCGTCCTTACCTCTCCCCTCAGCTTCTTCCTGTTCACATTTTCTTATCTGTTTATCTGTTTTCATGTAGGCAATGGCTCCACGTCTCCTGCAATCTGTCTTTGCAGCTTTTGGAGATCTATACTTGTATAAACTTTCCAAATGTATTTTCAGTGTTCAGGTTGCCCAATGGACAGTATCCTTAAACTCATATATGGATATAAAATATATGATTTCCTTAATGAGTACATAATTGCAGTGCCCTATTGGATGTCGGCCTTAACAAACTGCTTGCAGTTATTTTCCCAGTTGGTTAACTGGTTCATGTTTTTTTGCATCACACGGACTCTATCAAACAGCTTGGAGACGGTTTTGACTGTCGCTGGGCTTCATTATTGGTTTTTCGCAATACAATCTTCCAAGGGAACCTCAGTTGTTTCAAAGCATCAGGCTGCCAGTAAACAAAGTCATCCATCAAGAAAACTGGCTCTTCTGATAGCAGCCTTATCCTGCGCCATTCGGCCAACAAGTGCTGTAACATGGCTTTATGTTGGTCTGTTGGATTTTATTCAGATGAAATCCAAATGTCGTTTTGTCTTTCTCGAGGTCATTCCGGTAGGGTAAGTTATTGTTTAAATTCATGCCAAACTTTTTCAATTTTTTGTTGTTTAGGATTTGTGAATTTCTCTATGCTGTCTTATCTTTATTGTGTCTTGATTTCGTGCACTGGACATACAACAATATTGACATTTTAGAATTAGCCATTCTAAGTTCTTTTTTCCTGTTCCATTCTATTCTGCTTTTCTCTGTGTTTATTTCTTTCCTTGGCAGGACACATATTCCTCATCTATTCTGATGTCATTTTTTCCCCAGACCAATTACTATTCTATATAACCTATTTGTTTAATCTTTCTGCAGGGCCTTTGTCCTTGCAGTAACAACACTCCTTGATTGGTGGATGTATGGTTCCCAGGTCATAGTGCCACTTAATTTTTTGAAATTCAACCTCTTCTCTTCAGGAGGAGACTACTATGGAACACATGTCTTCCACTGGTACTTCACACAGGGTTTTCCATCCATGATTTGGACATTCTTACCGTTGGCAGTATGTGGAATTGTAAAGTCTCGAGAATGGAGGATTTCAGGACTAATCGCTTGGGTATTAGGGGTTTACAGCATACTTGGACATAAAGAATTCAGGTATTCACCGCTCTTGCAAGTGTACAATGTTCATGTAATCAACTAACCTTTTCTCACTATAGACATGATATGATACAAATAGATTGAAAACTGCAGATTTGTTCTTCCGGTGCTACCTTTAGCATTGATGTTCTCGGGATACTGCTTAGCTGCAATGTCACAATTCAAGCGAAAAAATCTGCATGAGAAAAGATGCCTTTCTAGGTTGCAGCTTTCTGTTATTCTTCTCATCATAACCAATATTCCAATGGCCTTCTATATGTCATTATTCCATCAAGTAAGTTTTCTCTTTGCCAATGTTGTTCTTGATTCGTGTTGCTCAATGGATTACTTTTTTTTGCTTCTCCATTATTTCCATAATTCCATTTATGTCTCATTAGCAACACTCATTGTGGCAGAGAGGAACGGAAGATGTTATGTATTATTTATCAAAAGAAGCCCAGGATGGAAGAGTGAAGAGTGTCCTCTTCCTCATGCCTTGTCATTCAACACCTTACTACTCTACCTTACATTACAATATACCTATGCGCTTTTTGGACTGCACTCCTAGGTGGTTATTTTCTTTGTACTTTGAAATGCAATAGATCTTACCTCTCATACTTTGAAATGCAATAGATCCAAGTATACTTGTGCCTGCACGTACGTTGCTGCTGACTTATTTCAATGCTCTCAGTGATAACCAAGGGACCTTGGATGAGTCAGATCGTTTCCTTACAAGCCCATCTGAGTTTGTGGGCGCGGTTTTCGGAAATTTATCTTCATTCAGTCACATTGTATTATTTGAGTCCGAAGAAAGACATGTTCTCCACTTGCTTCTGCGCAATTCCTTTCATGAGGTAATATGTCATGGTGCCTTAGGCATCATGTGCTTTTTTACTCATAGTTCAATAGACGCACATTAGCTACTGCTTTTCCTGTGTTTGTTATTATTTGTCAAGTAATATATTTTAGAGTTAGACTGATACTAACTATTGTAGGAATTTCTTGTTTTGTAATAATAGTACTCAAACTCTTCTATGGTTGGCAGGTCAGGAGATTTTTCCACTCCCATTTCAAGGTTGACAGAGACCTTCAGTCGTCTGTTGTTATTTATTCACAGAGGGATGTGTTATGATGTAGTATTGGTGTGGCAGAAAAGGGCTGTTATCTTGTCTAACAATCTCCTCATGTTTTGTGTTTTAGTTTTTCATTTCAGAAATGAGCTGTAACAATATTGATACTTCTGATATCTTGACCCTGTGAAAACGAAGATGCTCTGTTACTTTTACTCAGGTGCTTTGCTACTGCATAACAATTCATAGCTTGCATTGAGCCTTTATGTCCATGGTCTGTGTTTCTAAGATAAATTTGCAGCTTTAGTAATATTGTTGTAACTAACATAAAATGTAGGAAGTGCAGCCTTCCTAACAACAATGACAAGGGATAGCATGCGTGAGGTGTGTTGCTTCATTCATTTCTTTGTTCACTTGCTCACATACCTGCGATGTGCATAAAGAAAGGATCACACAAATTGGCAAAATTTTAAAATGGCTTCAACTTCATAAGAGTGTCTGGGTTTCTTTGTTTGACCTACATGGAGTTACAAGTTGACAATGTGCTTTAAAAAATTATATGCTTATTTATGGATGCCCTGAATCCCTGATAGTCTTGTATGTAGGCTTTTGTTAGGTGGCACAATGTCCACCATCTTCTCCATATTGACTCTTCTGATTCACTGGTATAGTGGTATATCCAGTCTCATTGCTTAGTCAAAATAGATGAATGATAAGTTAGCTTGTTTACCCACATCATAAAGTAACAGTGAGCTGATGGACCTTTCTTTCACCTTTTATGATGTTGCAGTAGAACCTAATCTTAATGCTCAGTAAGTTTGGCAAAATGTAGGTTTTATCTGGCTAACTGTGACATGGCCAAGTCTCAGAACATCCTAAGTTTCATTTATTTGTATTGTTGAATACTAGTTTCTTGTCAGTTGAAGTAGATATTACAAGGATCAATTCTTTTACAGAGAGGAGTGCTACATTTTTGGTCTTATGGCAAGTTACTGACAATTTGATACTAATTAATGTATTTGTTGTTGATTGCTAAATTTTCTTTCTGTATACACTGTCCTGTTATTCCTGCCTTACGTTGATCATACATGAAAACATTTATAGTGTTACTACCTACATATCAACTTCCAAGCTTGCTTCTATTTCTCAAAGTCTGTTTCAAGAGTAGAGTGTGCATAAATCGTTCAAAAAAGAGTAGAGTGTGCATAAATCGTTCAAAAAAGAGTAGAGTGTGCATAGTTTGGAGTTAGAGGTTTATTGCCATCACTAGTATAGTGCTGTATGGTTAGGTGACACTATCTAAATGGATTTAAGTCCTGACTTCCATGGTGTGAATTGTAATAAGCAATTCCATGACAAATTTGTGTTGCTAAACCTGGCTGGAGTACCTTCAAAATCTGACAAGTTTGCCATTCATATTGAGAATTGATGCCAAAAACAAATGTTACATGTAACAGGGTATTTATGTCAGTAAAAAAATGACGATCTATAGTTTTGGTGTTTGCACATTTATCATCTACCAATTTCTAAATCTAGTGCCACCAAATTTCCATGGCACCCAGTACTAGAAGGGTCATAGTTCGATGGGTTTTCAAGCATACATTCAGTTTCTTCACTAGCATTCTCAGTCAATTGTTCTCGCGAGGTTCTCCGTATAAATCTCAACCTTTCAGCCACTTCTGACATTAATGGCCGTTCTTCCCCCTTCATACTCAAGCAACACTTTGCAAGTTGGGCAACTTCTTGGAGCAGCTCCATTCCAACACCCAATATACTTCTGTCCAAGATAGATTGAAGTCTGCTCTCTTTCAATGCCAGAAGGAAAGATGATGCCAGGCTTTTCTTTTCTTCAGAAACATCAGAATAAATCGCTGTCTTCCTTGTAATTAGCTCTAGAAGCACAACTCCAAAACTGTAAACATTACTCTTCTCTGTTAGTTGACGCTCTTGTAAGTATTCAGGGTCTAGATAACCCAAAGTTCCCTGGACCATGGTCATAAATTGTATTTCATCCTTCGGAAGCATTCTTGATGCTCCAAAGTCAGAAACTTTTGCAATGTAGTTGTCACCTAGGAGAATGTTTGGAGATTTTACATCTCCATGAACTATGGGAGGGGATGCTGATGAGTGCAGATATGCCAATGCTTCTGCAGATTCCTGGGCAATCCTGAGACGAGCTTCTAAAGAAATGGATGGGCTTCGGTATGTGACATGTATCAGATCAAATAGAGTGCCATTTGGCATGAATTCATAGACTAACATGGGAACTTCAACTTCTAAGCAACAACCGAGAAGCTTGACTACATTTCTATGGTTGATCTGTGAAAGTATAATCATCTCTTGCACAAAATCATCTTTCTGAACCATGTTCATGATCTTTGAGCGTTTGATGGCTACTACTCTGTTGTCTTTCAGAATTCCCTTGTAAACAGTGCCATAGCTGCCTCTCCCTACTTCTCTGCTTGAGTCAAAGTTGTTTGTTGCCTGCTCTAGTTCTTCTGTTGTGAATATTCTCACTGTGTCAACTTGCTTAGATCTGATTTGCTCATATAACAGCAGGCCCCCATTTTGTTGGAAGAATCTCTCCTTTTCTTTCATCAGCCTTTTCTTCTGACATTCAATCAGCAGTGCAAAAACGCAGTTAAGCAGAAGTATAGCACATGTTGAAATACCTGCCAAGGAAAATTGTTTTAGTTATCTGAAATCTAAAGTAACATGCATTTGGGGCACTTAATTACTTGATTAAGAACAATACTTTTTCTAAGGCATAATTGCAAACAGGATCCAGTTGCTTCCTATTAGAAGAAAAGGACATGCACTAGTCTGCTACTTAGAATTTACATGTAATACCTTCAACAATAAAAAAACTAAATAGTTTTTATGTTTCATTCTTATTCGATGCAAATAAAGTGGATGATGTGAGGATTGGTTAGGGAGGATCTGCATGTAGGATCAATAATGCTTCTTCCAAGTATCGCCTAAATGTATACGCGGGAACTATGGTTACTTTTATGTGCTGATTAGACAAAATGGTTGGCTGCAGTTTTGTGTCTTGACGCTTTGATATGTTTCCCTTATATTTATAAGTGTTTAATTCACCAGCTACATTTTGTAAAGATTGGTCTAGGATTTTATGGTTATGCATATTTGATTTATCCTGATTTGAGCTGCATAGTCTTTGAACAAGTGTCAGCATATGCATATCTAATGGGTGAGCTGTGAGCAGATCTTTTCTCCTTGTCGTTTGTATGTATGCTACTACACCTTGTGATGATGTTCATGGCTACTACACCCTTGTGATGATGTTCATATCTTTACGAGTGAGCACCTGCTATGATGTTCGCACGATCTGTCATCTACTTTCAATTAAATAGCTAGGTAGGATTTGAATCTAGTTTCAATTGAAGAATTTCTTATGTAAATCACATAAAAATAATGACATGTTGATTTTCTGTGTGAAAGAGATCCATAGAAGTTATTTAGCCTTAGCAATCCTTAAAGTCTATGGTAAGTTCTTGATGTGTTTTTCATTAAGTCCTCATAGGTGTTTTTTTTTTGTTTTTTGGGTGGTGAGTGACACTTCCTTGTGTCATCTTTTGTGCTCAGCTAAATACGGTGGTAAAAATTGGAAGAGATAGTGTTGCTACAAGGACCACAGCCATGTTGGCTTGAGTATGAAAATTTTGAAAATAATGCTTACAATATTCTGTCAACACATTTGGCTTTGGCTACTAGCAAATGGAAAAGATCAAAATTCAAATGAATGTAGTTTCCGTTAAGGCTTCGGAATCTACCCAGGGCTGATTTCATGTCAGTAGTGTTTGAATATACCTGTTACCACTACATCACAATAACTTGTCTATGCCATTCTGATAATTCTAATGAAGTCTATGGAGTGGAGTATAAGGAAATTACCTATAAACATTTTTGTTAATTTAGCCTTTTCTGAGTCTGCATCTGGACTGCAGGTTGAGATCTTTGTATCTACGCTGTGACTCCCAGATGGGCTGGAACAACTGTAATGCCCTACTGTGTTACTGCAAATTCCATGGCACGGATACCGATCTGGATTTTGACATTCATTGATATCTGCAAACACCAAACAAGGGTACACAATAACTGAAGAACAGTGAATAGGTAACTTGAGGTGTAAAGAAGAAAGTGAATTCTGGAGAGTTGATGACCTTGGCACCCATCTTCCAGGTAGGGGTTCCCTTTGAAGCCGTCGGTGCAGTTGCAGAGGTACCCTGTAGCATTTGGTGAGTTGACACACTGGCTGTTCTTGCTAATGCAGGCATATGATGATATGTTCTTAACCGCTTCATCACAGGATTGGTTTCCAGTAACCCAGTCAAACACAGCAGGAACTCCATCCTTGAACTTCTCTGTTAACTTATTATCCTCGAGGTAAGAAGCCTCAAACCTGAACCAATCCTGCTCAGCGACGAAGGCATAGCTGCATGGGTCGAAACCAAGCACCTCGTAATTATTGTACCTCCCATCGAAGGTTATGTTGAAGGAAGTGAGGTTTGGCGCAATTGATGTCTGGCAGCAGCCCATGCCAGAGCACTGGCCACTCTGATCCACGCTCTGCTGGTCCAGGCACATAGATAAGCACCCTGTTGCAGCTGTATGCCCATTGTAGCCTCCCAAGAATGCAAGAGTGTAGCAACCAATGGCCGTTAACTTGTTGGCCTTGCTGGATAGTGTGAAAAACTGAGCAGTACCCGTTGAGACCCATCCATCTGTGGTGGTGCCGTTCTTGTAGTAGCACTTGGAGGTAATCAAGGTGTTGATTCGGACCTGCCCTCCTAGAAGGCTGATGTTGTAGATCTCCATTCGGCTACTTGAGTTGTGCACGAAACTGCGGTTATCCTCGCATGAAACGTCGAACCCTTGGCTGTAGTAGCAGCCAGGACCGATGCCGAAGGGGTAGGGAATAGTGAGATCGCCGCAGGTTTCTCTGCAGCCAGGCTTTGCCATCCTGGACGTGCCGCTCTTGATGGTTGCTAGCAGAAGAGTGGCTGCTAAGGTTAGGCACGGTAACACTCCAGCCATCTCTATATCTTTTCTGGCTCTGTGTTTTGTCCTATGATCCAGGTTTGCCTTTGGGAACCGAGCTATGCTTATATAATGGTCTGAACCTTAGGGCGTGTTTAGTTCCATTTTCCAAAAATTTTGGAAACAGAATCTTGGCATTTAGAAGTACTAAATGAAATCTATTTATAAAACTTTTTACACGGATGAGTTCTAAATCGCGAGACGAGTCTAATTAATCCATCATTAGAGATTATTTACTGTAGCACGACGTTGTCCAATCATGGCCTAATTAGGCTTAAAAGATTCGTCTCGAAATTACACCCGGGGGTTTTAGAATGAGTTTTGTCAGTTATCCATACTTAAGACTTCTAATTAGTGGTCAAACGTTCGAAATTACTGTAGCGCGGCTATTTTTTTGGAATTTTAAGGGGAACTAAACACGGCCTTATTCTTGCTTGTTCTACTATTGCGTTGCCACCAGTCAGAGCAGAGACTTGGTCAGAAGAATTTATCAACCGCGTTTGCTGTTTGGTGTTTGGTCTTGAAATTGCAATGTCTACGAAAAGAAATGGTGAGACAGTTTCATAGCGCCCACAAGATTCGTTCTCCATGTGCTTTGCGTCGTACTTGGCTCATCCAACATACAGTAGATCCTAGAGGAACAGAATTGTCTTCCCACCCTCACATACCAAGTTTTCTTTTGTGCTCATATCCTGCTAGATTCGTGAAATTAATTCTTTGTCCTTTTCAGTCGATGTGTCGTCTTCAGCCACATGTGCAGTTGTTGACACGGTGATAGCATAGCAGCTCGGTTTAACTTTTTTTTTTTTTTGATTTTTCAGCACTGTGCCACTCAGCATCGTGGGAACTGGGACCTAGAACGAAGAAGACTTTCTCGATCCAGCTTATTTTGGTCTGACTTGGTCTTCTAGTTCAGACATCAGACATTGCTCCTCTCCTCTGTACAGATGGGCTTGATGCCTGCACTAGATGCAAATGAAGCGAACATCATGCAATGCAACCGTGGCATGTTATGTTTAAAGTTTAGCAAGCAAGCAGTTGTAAACTCGTAATTGCATCATGGATTGCTTCACGATTTTACGGCCTTGCAGCGCTGAAGATAAACCAGGACGCGTCATTGTATCATGTCAAGTTTTGCCGTTTCTCCTACGGTACCAGCCCCAGACGACGACTGACTCCAACACGGCAGCATCCGGTCTTGGCAAAAGACACGGCCCGCCGGCTTCGATGATAGAGAAACATAAACTGAGCTCCTGGAATTGGCCGGGAAATTCTCTATGGCTTCCACTGCTCTCCTCACCTGAGGTCATGACCAAAGATCTGACAGCTGATCTTATGGCGATGTCAATGCTCCTGTGCTTGTTAAATTCATGGATCAAATCTGGAATAAGCTGTGTCAATGCTCCTGTGCTTGTTAAATTCTTTTTTTTTCGCGACCGTGTCTGGGCACGTTTTTCATTAAGAGGTAGCTGTGCTTGTTAAATTCATGGATCAAATCTGGAATAAGCTGTGGGTGTTACGTAACGTTGAAAAGCTTGGTCAATATTATTTTCTCTCAACGGGAGGTGTCATACATATTTTGGTCAGGTCACAGCATATGGTTCAGAATTGAAGTACAGCATACAAATAGCCGTTTGCACTTAATAATGGTAAAATGCTGAAAAGAATATACATGCAGCACAAACTGCTGCTTATTCTCATGGTGGTGCATCTCAAAGGGAAAACCATGGCAGGCTGTTGGTGATCCGAATGAGGCTCTCAGTGTCGGGCTTGACATTGAAGAAGAAGAGATCCTTCCACTTGCGTTCCCTGCGACCCTGGTACCTCATTCGGGCCATGTCACACAATGTGGTCAGCTCACAAGTTGCCAAGTCGTAGCAGTACATAGCATCTCCTTTCCGCACAGCATGATCCCGCTGCTGCAAGGAGGAAGGGCCATCGCATGGAAAAGACCCGAGACCTGGATGGAGTAGCGCTGCTCCCACGACGAGTTCTTCAGGCCCTCACCTCACCATTGTCGACGACCACCGGTAGTGTCCAGATGGTCAGCATGGTCTCGTCACTGTTGCTGGCCGTCAGGCACAGCTCCCTGCCGCGCAGCACTTCCAGCAGAAAGACATCATCCTGAGCAGGGTCCAATGAATCCGGCAGCCCGATGATGCCAAACTCCTCGTCTTCCAGGCTAAGGTGGAGTAGACCCCGTGGAGGCTGAGGCTGCTCATCAAGCTCCGGCTTGGCGATGCGCCAGAACATGTACCCGTTAATGCTCAGGCCGGTAAAAGATCTCTGAGCAGGGTAAGGAGGATCACTCGCAATCTCCCTCCAAATGGCTCCATCTTTGCTTGCAAAGTTGCAATGGTGAATACGTCCATCCCCATGCTTGTGTGATCCCTTGACCGGTAGAAGGCCTGGACAACCTTGTACTTGCCAGTGCGCCGATCGAGGCCGAGGCCGCTACAATAGCAGGTGTGTGACAGAACCGCCAAATTAAAACTCAAATTAAGCTAAATGACCATCATTTGAACACATCAGGTACATTTGGCTTAACGGTTTAATTTGACAGTCCTTTCGAAACCGACATTCTGATCGAAACAAACACCAGTAGTCCCATTCGAAGGTGAGCGCAGGTAGTACAAACATGATGAGTACATGAAAATACGATTACAATACCGAGTAGAGTACATTAAGTTCTACAACCCTGGTTTAATTACATAAACAATATACAAGGGCGACTTTATTTTAAAACAAAGCCCGATATAGGAAACCTAACGTTTATAATACACGAAGTGCCGTATTGAATCACACACTCAGCCCACGGGTGTGTGATTTGGAAACTAGCAATGACTAAGCATCTGGTCCGGCCACCTCCCAACCATCCGCGCCAAGCTGGATGAACTTAGCACAACAAGGGCAGAAGTCTACCTCATACTGACCTGAAATATTTTGAGCCACAACCCTGAGTATACTAATACTCCGCAAGACTTACCCGGCTATGGGTATACATAGCCCATTATCTAGACATGCACGGATTTCTGGCTGTGGGTTGTTTTGCGGAAAAAGCAGATAAGAGTGAGTCCTTACTTTCAATATTTTAGCTCAAGATTAGGAATGATATCTATTTTCTATGGTTTGCATTTCTATACCAATCAGTGTGGAAAAACAATTGATTAGGTTCAACTATACTGATCATCTCATTCCCTTCCATATTCTTACTACGATGTGACTCGGAGATCAAGGTGCTTATGTCCGCGAGCGACTGACGGCGAATCGATCCGATTTAACCTTGCAAGGTGGACCTAACCAACACGGCACGTATTTGCCCCGTCGGACTATACATACCAACCATTCCCCTCCCCGCCTCGAACTACAGGAACCAGCCCAACGACATATGGTCAGCCGAGCTCAACGTGAGACCACCAAAAGTAAACATCTGCATCACAATTCTCCGCGACTACTCGACTCGCCCTAGGAGTTGGGTGCGGGTTCCTGTACTTTCGAAGCAAGGCAGTACTTGACTTGCCGGTTTCGACTACCTCCTACTCCCGGTATGCGGTTAGTACAAATCAAACCTGATCAGCAGGGCCGACAACGGTACGGTCCTTAACCGACACAGACGGGGCTAGACGGTTCCCGTCCGGTCTCCAATTCTTTTCCTTTCCCCCATAATCCAACATTCCATAATCAAAACATAAAGACATCCTATATCTCGCGAGTAATAGGAAATTACTCGTCTTCTACCGAATCCTATTTTTAGCATGGCAGGGATAACAACATACACATACTAGTACTCCGACCAATGGAATCTAAGAATCATGCAACTAGGGTTTCATCCAATGCCTAGAAACTTAATGCATAATCAAGTAATGTCTATAACATTTCATAAGTTAAAATAGTAGGTTATGCTCCGGGGCTTGCCTGCGGGCTGCTGCTCAATGCTGGTGTCTACTGGGCCTTGGGCCGGGTCGTCACGAAACTCCTGCGGGACTGGCTCCGTCTGCTCCTGCGGCTCCGCGATCACCTCGAACACGACTTCCTCGGTCGCGGATTCTATATGTCATGCATATGAGACAATGAGTAAATTGCATGCATATGAGACAATGAATAAATGCCAACATGACTTTGCCATTAGATGATAAATATTAAATAAATTAACAATTTACCTAAAAGGATGCAAATATGGTGATAATTAACTTTAGCACTAGTGCTAGAAACAATTAGAGGACAGATTATCAAATTAGAGCATGATTTACTATAAAATAAAATATGACTAGCAAAGACATTATTATTTGCCTTTCATAATTTGTACAAAAGTTTACATGTAAAAATATTATTATTCCTATACACATATTTAAATTTGGCTACATTTTATATTCATATACTAAACTAGGTCCTATGAGTATGAAAATTTTATGGTGGATCACTCATGTTTAAAGTAAGTTACTGCAAAAATTTCATAATTTTTAGATTAACAAATCTATAGAAACTAATTAAGCAAGACTAAACACAATCTAAATTCTTGCAGGGGTAAAAAGGTCATTTTGCCACTGTGGATATTTTTCCTCCATAGATCTTACTCTAACAAATCCAACAAAATTTATTTCATATTTTTCGAATTTTTCCTTGAATTATGACACATTTTTGAAGTTTCAGCACAACTAAAGAAATTAACTAACCCTACCCCTGACTGTGGGCCCCATCGGCCAGTGACACAAAACAGGGGAGGGCGGTCTGTCCAGGCGTGCGCCATGGCGCTCGGCTCGCCGGCGCAGGGGGGGCGAGGCCCGCGGCGGCCCGCGCAGGGCGCAGCCGCGGCCCAGGCAAGGCCCGCGCGCGCGCACGGCGCCGGGCAGCGGAAGGCTCGCGGCGCAGGGGGGGCGACGCGGCGGCGGCGGCGCAGAGGTGATGCGGCGGCGGCGGCGCTCGCCGTTCCTGGCGGCGGTAGGGCCAAGCGGCGGCGGGGCTGCGGGGTGCGAGTATCAGCGAGGTAGGGCGGCACTGGGGCGCGCGCAAGGGTGGCGGGGGGCGGCGCGCATCGTGGTGCGCAGCGTGCGGCGGCGGCAAGCACGGCGGCCGACGGCGGCAAGGCGTGGAACGAGCGTGGAAATCAAGCGAACGCGAGGGAACGGGGAGAGCAGGAGCACCAGTGGCTCACCTAGGGTCGATTTGAGCCGTCAAGTGAAGAAATCGATGATCGGACGAGGGAGTTCGACGGCGACCAGAGCTCCGAGCGGCTTCAATGGCGGGCGGCCGGGGATTTACTGATTTCCGACGAGATGGGGCTCGGGGCTAGGTTTGGCGGGGTTGGGAAGGAAGCTAGGAAGGTTATCGAGCTTCGGTTGCGGTGGATTTGGGATCCATGGAGAGTAGCTCGCGAATCGGCTGGAGACAGTGAGCTCGCTCACTCTGTGTCCATGGCAACCAAGGGAGGAGGAAGGGAAGGAACCGAGGGCGCAGAAGGCAGTGAGGCAGGTGGCGAGCTCGGGGAGAGGGCCGTGGTCGACTTGGCGACTCACCGATGGCCGGAAAACCGGGATCGGCCTCCACGACGACACGCACGGCGGGGAGCTTCGGGAGACCGCCATTACTGCGACGTGCAGCACAGGGAGAAGGGAGGTGGGTGTATGACAGGTGGGGTCCACGTGTAAGATTCTTCTTTAATTTTTGAATTTCCAATTGAATTGAATTTGGATTGTTACAAGGTGGTCCGTCGGCCTGGGAGCAGATTGTTCCGGCCGCTGTCTGGCAGCCTGAGGACCTCCTTGGTGGCCGGGTTGAAGACATAGAGCCAGCTGCCGGTGGGAGCAAACACCAGGCCGTCACAGTAAGAGAAGCACTGGTTGAAGTCGTAATCAAATTCAGAGTGGCGAAAGTGCTCCCGGATGAAGATGGGATCGGAGATGATGTCTCGCCAGGCCTTGCAGACGGACTTGCAACGCAGGAGGGATCTGACAGGCAGCCACGCAAGGATCTCGGTAAGAGCAGCTCCAGCAGTGAGAGCAAACGAGCTTCTATATGAAGATTTAGTCGGTGGATATCGAAAATCAATCTCCAACGGGAAGAGTAAATGGGCTGCTATTTTGGTAGGCCTTCCAAATTTCTCTCCCCACTCCCCAATTTGGTGCCCCTCTATTTGGACTGCCAACTATGGGCTCCACAACAACAACATAGTCTTTTTTCCCAAGCAAGTTGGGGTAGGCTAGAGATGAAACCCGAAAGAAATAAGTTCAAGGTTCAGGCACATTGATAGCTAGTCTCCAAGCGCTCCTATCCAAAGCTATCTCTTTAGAGATATTCCAATCCTTAAGGTCTCTCTTAACCGACTCATCCCACGTCAGTTTAGGTCTATCTCTACCCCTCTTTACATTATCGACCTGCTCAAGAACTCCATTACGCACCGGCGCCTCATGAGGCCTTCGTTGGACATGTCCAAACCATCTTAGCCGATGCTGGGTAAGTTTCTCCTCAATTGGTGCCACTCCGACCCTATCCCGAATAACTTCGTTCCGGACTCTATCCCTCCTTGTGTGCCCGCAAAACCACCGCAACATCCGCATCTCTGCTACACTCAGTTGCTGGACATGTCGCCTTTTTGTAGGCCAACATTCAGCACCGTATAGCATCGCCGGACGAATTATTGTCCTATAGAATTTGCCTTTTAGCTTTTATGGCACCCTCTTGTCACAAAGGATGACAGAAGCTTGCCGCCATTTCAACCAGCCAGCTGAAATTCTATGCCTAACATCTTCATCAATGTCGCCATCCTTTTGTAGCACCAATCCTAAATACCGAAAAGTATCCTTCTGGACCAGCACTTGTCCATCTAGACTAACGTCTCCCCCCTCATGCCTAGTCGCGCTGAAATCGTACATCATGTACTCGGGCTCCACTGATTTTTTTATTTCCTTGACTCCACGGGAGCCTTGACGGGGACCCTGGGGGAATCGCGAGGAGGCGGAGCTCGCGGCTCGATCTGGATCCAGAGTTAGTGGCTAGGGATGAAAACGGACGGAAACGGACGGAAAAATCTCATTTCTACTTCCGTTTCTATATTTTTTGGCGGAAACGGGATGGGGTTCGGAAAATACGGGTACGGAAACGGGATCGGGTTACGCGGAAGTACGGAAACGAACCAATACGGACGTTGAGCCGGAAATAATAACGCGATCAAATATTCTCGAGCATACATTAACATAGTCACAAAATAATATACACGTACAAAGTTATTAGTCCAATATTCACTAGTATGCCATGTGTTAATATGTTAACATGCATACTTAGTGATTGATATGTTTTTGTACATATCAATTTTTAGACATTTCTTATGTAGATTAAAAATGGGATGAAAAACGAAATAAATACGGGTCAATTCCATGTAAAAACGGGATTCCTCGGAAACGGACGGAAAAACCTCATTTCTACTTCCGTAAATACGGAAACGGGATCCCACAAATATGGAAACGGATGGACAAAAATAGAAAACGGAACGGGTCGGAACGGGAATATTTCCGTCCGTTTTCAACCCTACCTGTGGCGGAGGAGCGCCGGCGGGGTCGCGCTGCATGCCAGCCCAGGCACGCCGCGCGCGGTGCAAGGCCAAGGCGGGGCGCGCTCCCTGCGGCTCCACTCCGCTCTGCTCTCCCGGGCCCGGGCGCGCGTGCAAACGCGGCCGTGCTCCCCCGTGCGGTGCGACCGCTCCGATGACTGCATGCACGTACGCGCGCGGCGTAGCTGCAGAAGGTGAGGAGGGGAATCGAACCCCCTCGCTCTCCTCTCCGTTTTCCCCCATGTCCCGGCCGCCGCCATGCCCCAGGTCGCCCCATGCCCCCTCCCCTGTTCTGTCCCGAGGAAGAAGAAAATGGCACTTTTACCCAGAACCCCCTCCCTCCTTTCTTTTCTTTAAAGAAACCCCCCTTCTCTAGGTTCTTTTCCAAAGAAGCCCCCTTCTTTGTTCCTTTTCAAGAAGCAACCCCTCCATTACATAAAAATAGAAGCCCAATTTACTCAGCTTGCTGGAGTGGAGACCCATATTTGAGTGAGTAAAATTTAGAAGTGAACTTTTAAATGGACATTTGCTCACCCAAATTTTGCAGCTCTAACAAACAGTCTCTTCCATCAGCTCGGGAGGAAGCCATGGTGCGCTCCGCTTCCTCTTGGCGCCCATCTTCTGCCAAAGAGAAACAAAGACATTGGCAGCGCATTGTGTGATATAAAATATCGGCAACCGTCATGATGTGAAAAAAACCCAAGAAAGTGACGGCTTCGGTATCCATGTCGGACTCGGAGAGAATATCAGACAGCTCAACTTTGTTTCACGATTTAATTAATTTCCTCACGGCAACAAATCCGCCCGGTTATTACAAGAAAGAATATTTTTCTAAACGATTTTCTCAGCTTATTTTTTAAGAGTGTACGTTGCTGATGATACACTCGGCTTATTTTTTATTTAAAAAAAAAACTCCTTGTTTGGAACTTCGCTATTGGAAACAATACTAAAATGTGCCTTCGAGAACAGGTTCCGATCATAGTGTCTACATGCATTTTGCAGGCTCTATATTGGTACGTCTAATCGTCTATATACAAACCCGAAAGTTCAAAACGAAATTACAACATATATACAAAGCCGTTTGCACTTGATGACACAAATGCAGAAAAGAAGCAAGATACATGCATGCAGCACAGGCTAGCTGCTTCTTCTCATGGCGCGCCCGACTCAAAGTCCCGGCAGGCTCTTGGAGTCTTGGTGACCCAGACGAGGCTCTCGGTGTAGGGCTTGACGTCGAAGCTGAAGAGATCCTTCCACTCCCGTTCCCTACGACCCTGGTACCTCATGCGGTCCATCTCACACAATGTGTTCAGCTCGCGAGTTGCCACGTCGTAGCGGTAGATAGCACCTGCTTGCCACAAGATGATTCCGCTGCTGCAAGGAGGAAGAGCCATCGGATGGAAAAGACCCGAGACCTGGATGGAGTAGCGCCGCTCCCACGGCGGGTACGTGACCCTTGCCGTCGACGGCGACCGGCAATGTCCAGACGGTCAGCATCGTCTCGTCAGTGTTGCTGGCCGTCAGGCACAGCTCCCGGGCCCGGCCACGCAGCACGTCCAGTAGAAAGACATCATCTTGAGCAGGGTCCAACGGATCCGGCCGCCCGGTGATGTCGAACTCCTCATCTTCCAAGCTAAGGTGGAGGAGACCCTGCGGAGGCTGCGGCTGCGGCTGCGGCCGCGGCTGCGCATCAAGCTTCTTCGGCTTGGCGATGCGCCAGAAGATGTACCCGTTGATGCTCAGGCCGGCCGGCCGGTAAAAGATCTACGAGCAGGGTAGGGGGGATCATTCTTAATCTTTTTCCAAGGGGGAGGTATGAAGCATCCACCGTGATCATTAACACCTGCAATGGTGAACACCTCCATCCCCATGCTCGTGCGGTCCCTTGATCGGTACAAGGCCTGGACGACCTTGTACATGCCGGTGCGTGGATCCAGGCCGAGACCAGTGCAATAGCACGCTCGCCGCCCATCAGCTCGGGAGTAGTATGCGTTAGTTGATGGGAGTGAGCTGCTCCTCTTCCTCTTGGCGCCCATCGATCTTGTGCTTACCATGGCCGATGCGTTGATGTTGTTGTTGGGCCCCAGTATCCTCTCCATCGAGCCAGTGAAAGCCCATACAAGTCGATGAAAAGGCGGCCCGGCCCATTCACCAGCCCCGGGTCCGTCTGCCGCTATAAAGCGCTAGGGTTTTACTCCCCTCCTTCCCCACGCCGCCACTCCTCCCAACCCTAGCTGAGCGGAGGAGCAACAACGCAGGAATGGTACGCCCGCGCTGCTGCTGCTGCTGCTGCCTCCTCCTCCGTCTCCGTCTGTGTCTTCTCTCGTCTGGCTAACGTGCTGCTCCGTGTCGCGGTGCCCGTGATTTTTGCAGGGGAAGGGTACGGGCAGCTTCGGCAAGCGCCGGAACAAGACGCACACGCTCTGCATCCGCTGCGGCCGCCGGAGCTTCCACCTCCAGAAGAGCACCTGCTCCTCCTGCGGCTACCCCGCCGCCCGCATCCGCAAGTGTAAGATCCGCTTGCCTCCGTTTCCCCCTCTGCTAGATCTACCTAGGTTTAGTCTTTCTCTCTGCGAGCTGCGTGGGTTTGACCTCATTGCTGTTTGACGGTGGCAGATCATCTGAGGTCACCAACCCTGTGATGTGGAATGTAGCCTGGATCTAGTTTTAACTTTGATGACCCGTTGGTAGTTGCCTAGTTTTTACTTGTTAGGTATATATGCATATCCGTTTCTTGTTTTACTCCTGTTTATTATGTGCTTTATGTTTACTATATATATGCTGGATTCGATCTCGAGGGAAACGATGAAGAGAACATTGGTCCGTGTTTCTGATAATCCGTGACCGACAACAATGTTTGTCACCTGATCCCTCTCTGCCAAATGTTGATTCCGTGGCACGGCACAATCATATTCTCTTCATGGCTTTCTTGTTTGGACATTGCTCTCGATTAGATACCTTACTTTATTGTCTGTATCTCTTTGCTGCCTGATTTACCAAATGCTATGATGAATCATGAAATATATTCGCATGTCAGACTTCAGAGATGC
Source organism: Panicum virgatum (assembly GCF_016808335.1). Classification (NCBI taxonomy): domain Eukaryota; kingdom Viridiplantae; phylum Streptophyta; class Magnoliopsida; order Poales; family Poaceae; genus Panicum; species Panicum virgatum. Next base: position 1,024,286 of record NC_053136.1, read on the forward strand.
AATTGCATTGATGAGAAGATGCTTCATGTTCTGAGCTGCATATTAGTTGTTCACTGGTTTCATGTTTTTCACCCAATTTATTCGGTCACTTTCGCTGCTTCACTCTTTTGGAAATGTTTCAGATTATACATCTGTTTCATTGTACAAGTTTCCATTGCATCTAAATACCTTTTTGTCTCCACTGTTGAGGATCAAGTGATGATTATAAACTGCAACAATATGATGGGAGTAATACTCCTATGATTCCCAAGTATTTAAGTCTCTGATGATCCCTCCTTTATCCTCTTGTTTTTTTGTCTTGAATCAAAATGATTATCCATGTCTTTATTCTCATACAGACCTAAAATAGGTTTTACGGCATTAATGAGAAGACATTTCATGTTTTGAGCAGCATGATACCACTGTAGTCTGATTATTGCTGCTGCTTTCTTTGAAAATTTCTAGCAGTTAGTACTAATTTGAGCCTCATAGCGCTGCTTATTCTGTATCCATTTTGATGTATTTCTTTGCAATGTGCTGTTGTGTTTTTTGTGATATCCTGCATTGTCAAATGATGAGTATTAAAATAACTGCAACAATATGATGGAGTTATACTCCTTTGATTCCCAAGTATTTAAGTCTCTGATGATACCTCAGCATCTTTTTGGGCTCTGTTTGCAATCTCACTTATGGAATGGAATAAACTATGTATGTTTTTCTTTTGACTTTACCTTCTTAGTGACTTCAATTGTTTTTGTTTCATTTGTTCATCTATTTGGGTTTTGTTTGCAGCCCTGTTGATTAAGCTGTTTGATTCTGCTCCCTATTTAGTTTGTGGTAATTTGTCCAAAAACTTGATGAGCTCTATGCTAACATAGCAGTTCATCTTTCCAGATAACTGGAGTGTGAAGGCCATCCGGCGCAAGACCACTGGAACCGGGAGGATGAGGTACCTCCGACACGTGCCTCGCCGTTTCAAGAGCAACTTCAGAGAAGGTACGTGACTTCATTTCTTGATCCTTGAGAGTGGACATGAAGGCGGAGTTGTTACCATCTCCAATTCAATAACTTGCTTACCTCTAATCAGGTACCGAGGCTACCCCCAAGAAGGCTGCTGCTGCTTCCAACTAGGTCTTGATGTTGCCATCAAGAACCGCAGAAGCTAGAAATTGGAACCTTTTTTGGCTGAGTTGTACAGTCCGAACTATTTAGACTTACTATGGAAGTATTGGTTTGTCGTTCTTTAAATTCAAGTCAGACGAACATCTGAATTTGTTGCTCCATGGTTTAATATATCTTTCTTGGTGAGCAGTGCATGCATTACAGAAATTTCAATGTTTTGTGGCGCTAGTGCACAGCTAACCCTGCAAACAGTTGTGCCTGTGCTCATTAGCTGTCTTTATCAACTGTGAGATCGGTATAGCTAATGTGTTAACTTGAAGTAGTCCTGATGACTAATCATGCTGATGGCACGGTCATGGACGCATACGAGGTAATTGCATTTTAGTTAAGAATAAAAGGTTGTATTTGTCAGTATTGAAGATGAAGAGTAGAATGCAGTGTACTATTGTTTATGGCATTGTTAGCCTACGAGTATACTACTTTTACAATGCTGTCTCCAAAAATTCCAACTATTTCCAGATAGTTCGGATTTAGTTTGACAGATGCAGAGTGTAGTGCCTCTGGCAAAGCCAGTTGAGATCTAATTTTTTAAATGAAGTTATGAAAAAAAATTCCAATGAAATTAATGTGATACAGCTCGGAACAACAAAGTCCTCAAGCATTTGACTTAAGTAAAATAGAATAAAATAGAATAAACAACGATAGAAACAAAATAATCAATAATCGTCATTCCTTGCTTCGCGTCAGGAACCCTCCTTGGCCATGCACCATTTTGAATTTGTAGATCAGTAGATGGGTTCATCAGTGGCCGCCGGCCACTGTGTCCTTGACGGCGGCGGCCGCGCCCTCGGCCGTGTGCGCCACCTGACCGGCAGCCTGCACGATCGTTGTGTACGGGGATTACATTTTACACGGCAATGAGATGTACAAGTATGCAGCAGCATCTGAATTCCGATATACCTCCTGAACGGCGTCGGCGGCGCGGTGCTGCTGCAGCTGCGCGGTGTCGGCGGCAGCTCCGGCGGCGTCGGCCGTGGCGGCAGTGGTGGCGCCGGCGGCGTCCTTGACGGACTGCGCGGCGTGCTCCGCCTGGCACTGCGCACACACATACACATGGATCATGGGCATAAGGATTGCTTTGGTAGGCAGCAAGCAAACGCTCACCTCAGCCTCGGCTTGCGCCTTGCCGGCCTGGAAGGACTGCTCAATGTTCGACATCGCCGATGATCTGCTTGCTCAAGCTTTCAGAACTACTACTACTTCTCTGAAGGTCGTTGCAGCGCTCGGTTTATATAGAGCCGAACAGGAGCTGCAAGTCTCGACAAGTGTCAGGCTAATTTGTTTTGAGCCACTGCCAATTACTGCAAGCCAAATTTAGAACCTCCAAAAAATAGTAGTAGCACTATTTGTATTTGGAGAGGGCCTGAGCATCATCAGTTTCAGTTCATCACACAAGTGCCAAAAACAGGCATGCTCCTTTGAGTCTGCTTTCTTTCTTTCTTTTATATGGATATATATGTGATATGTGAATAATAAAAATTGCTGAGCGTATTATTCACCTGCTTACATTAATAATAATCTCCATGATCTACGGCTAGTTAATCTTCACAGCAGATTTTTTTAGGTTACAGACAGGCTCAAAACCCTGCAGCATCAAAATCTAGGTACATGAACAAATCATTAACAGGCACTGAAACTGAAAGAAGCACAGAAGCATGTGCTGCAGCTAAGTAAGCTATGGCGCGGCGCCTAGGCGTAGTCGGAGTCGTCCGGCGTGGTGCTGAACACCGGCCTGTCCTTGTCCACCACCACCGCGGCGGGGGCGGCGTCCTGCTTGCCGTCCTTGCCGCCGCCGCTCTTGCGGCGCGGCTTGGCCTCGCCGAGCATGGTGATGACGTCGCGCATGGAGGGCCGGTCCCGCGGCGCCCGGGCGGTGCAGAGCACGGCGATGCGCAGGACGAGCAGCATCTCCTCCCGGACGTGGGCGCAGCGGCCGCCGACGTGCGCGTCCAGGTGCTCCTCCACCGTGTTGCTCCGGATCTTGTCCCGCACCCACCCCACGATGTCCTGCCCCTCGCCGAACTCCGCCTCCACCGCGCGCCGCCCCGTGATGAGCTCCATCAGCACCACGCCGTAGCTGTAGATGTCGCTCTTCTGATCCACCTTCAGCGTGTACCCGTACTCTGCACAAGCATCAAGCGACTTAGTTGAATTAATTAATTCATTCTCTGCTGAATGGATTCATCAAAAGAATTCATTCATCAAGACGATTATTGTCCAAGAATTCAAAACCACCTACCTGGCGCTATGTAGCCGTAGGATCCGGCGACGACGGAGACGGACTCGTTGGTGCGCGCCAGGGCGCGGGCGAGGCCGAAGTCGGCGATGCGGGCCGCCATGTTGGCGTCGAGGAGGATGTTGTTGGACTTGATGTCGCGGTGGATCACCGGCGGGTGGCAGTCGTGGTGGAGGTACGCCAGCCCCTGCGCCACGCCGGCGGCCACGTCGTAGCGCGACACCCAGTCCGCCAGCGCCGCCCGCTTCTCCGCCGGGCCGTGCAGCGCCTCCCACAGGCTGCCGTTGGGCATGAACTCGTACAGCATCATCGCGTCCGTGTCGTTGTGCAGGTACCCCAGCAGCCGCACGATGTTCCGGTGCCGGAGCCGCCCCAGGAGCCCCACCTCCTTGAGCACGTCGGCGGTCAGCTCGCTCGCCGCCGCCGCCGCGTCGCCGGCGTCCACCGGCGCCGGCCGCCACAGCTTCTTCACGGCTATCACGGCGCGCGCGCGCGGAAGCTCTGCCCTGTACACCACCCCCGTCGCGCCCATGCCCACCACGTTCGCCTCCTTGACGCACGCCAGAACGTCGGCGCTCGTGAACCCCAGCCGCTGGAACGCCGTCAGCCGCCACGGCCACGCGCCGGACTCCGCGCCGAGGCTCTCGTCGTCGCAGCACCCGGCGCCGTCCACGTACCACCGCCGGTACGCGTAGCGCCCGCCGAGCAGCGCCGCGAACGCGGCGGCGACGGCGACCATCCCCACGAGCCACCCCACCGCGATGCGCTTCAGGCGCGCGCTGCCGCGGGGGCGCGCCGCCAGGCCCGTGTCGCGGCTCCAGTAGCACGGTGGGAGCACGCCGCCGCACAGCCCGGCGTTGCCGGCGAGCTCGTCGGGGTTGATGGAACGCAGGACGCCGTTCCCGGGCACGGGCCCGGTGAGGTTGTTGTACGCCAGGTTCAGCGTCTCCAGCGCCGGCGAGCTCCCGAAATTCTCCGGTATGCCGCCGGTCAGGGAGTTGCTCGACAGATCGAGAATGGCCATCGCCGGCATCATGGCGAGCGCCTTCGGGATCCCGCCGGTGAGCCGATTGTGCCTGAGGTTGATCTTGACCAGCCTCTGGCACGAGGCCAGGCTGGACGGGATCGTGCCGGCGAGCCGGTTGTTGGACAGATCCAGCGCCGCCAGTGCCGGGCAGTCTTGGAACTCGTCGGGGAGCTGGCCGGAGATGATGTTGTCTGACGCCAGGAAGCTCTGCAAGGTCGGGATCGTGAAGAGGCTCGACGGCAGCGAATACTGGAGGTGGTTGCGGGACAAGTCGATGAACGACAGCGACGTCGACGACGCGAGGTCGCCGGGGATCTCTCCCGTCAAGTCGTTGCCGGCGAGCTCCAGCCGCTGCAGCGACGGCAGCTTGCCGAACCCGAGGGGGATCGCGCCGGTGAGCCGGTTGCTCTGCATGCGCACGCGCACCAGCGACGCGCACGATGCGAGCCCGGCCGGGATCCCGCCGGTGAAGCCGTTGTTGAACATGATCAGCTTGGCGAGCGCCTTGCCGTCGCAGATCCCGGCCGGCACGGGGCCGGTGAAGGAGTTCGACGACACGTCCACCCACTGCAGCGGCGAGCTCTTGCCGAGCGACGCCGGAAGCTGCCCCGTTAAGGAGTTGTTCCACAGCTCGAGCACCTCCAGGCTCAGCATGTCGCCGAGGGTCGCCGGCACGGCGCCGTCGAGGTGGTTGCACATGAGGTTGAGCAGCCGGAGGTGGCTCAGCTGCGATAGCTCGTCGGGGATCGGGCCCGTCAGCAGGTTGTCGGACAGGTCGAGGAAGACGAGTGTGGAGATGTTGCCGAGCTCCGGCGGAATCTTGCCTTGGAGGTTGTTCTTGTATAGGTAAAGCGAGGTGAGAGCCGGAAACCTGCCGAGCTCAGCTGGGATGGGCCCGTCGAGGCTGCCGACGGCGAGGTCGAGGTACTGGAGGTTGGCGAGGTTGCCGAGCTCCGGCGGGATGCCTCCCTCGAGCGCATTGTACCCGATGATCAGGCTCTCGAGCGACTCGAGCTCGCCGAGCTCCGGCGGGATCTTGCCGGTGATGTTGTTGCCGGAGAGGCCCAGGAACCTGAGCTTGGTGAGGCTCCGGTACGCCGCCGGGATGTCACCACCGAAGAAGCTGCCCCTCAGGTCGATGGTCTCGAGAGAGGTGGCATTGGCGAGGTCGGCGGGGAGGGCGCCGACGAAGTTGTTGCCGGATGCGTTGACGGTGACGAGGTCGGCGCAGGAGCCGAGGCCGGCGGGGAACGCGCCCTCGAAGGAATTCTGGCTCACGTCCAACACCTGGAGGTTGGACAGCGCGGCGAGAGACTTGGGCAGCGCGACGGCGAACGCGTTGGAGGAGAGGTTGAGGACGGTGAGCGACGGCAGCCGGAGCACGTCGTCGGTGACCTTGCCGCTCAGGTTCTTCCCCGAGAGGTCGAGGCGGTCGACGAGGCCGGCGGCGTTGCACCCGACGCCGGTCCAGCTGCAATGCGACGACGAGGCCCTGCCGCCATCCTTCCAGTCGGCGAGCGCGCCCAACGAGTCAACGAAGCCCGCCTTGAGCGCGAGCAGCGCCGCCCGCTCGTCGCCGCCGGCCGCGCCAACGCCGGTGGCCAAGATCAAGGGCAGTACTGTCACTGCTAGTGCTAGGACCAGCACTGGCGCTCTTGCTTCCATTAGAAAGAATGTTCTAGTACTTTCCTAGAAGCGCTTTTGGTAGCTGAAATCAGTCAGCTGCTTCTAGCACCTATTCTGGCTGCAGGGGCCTCTGCTGTTTCTAGTGCTGCGCCATGTCAGAGGCACTGTCTGGCTTGCCTAGCTAATTCACTGACACCGCATCTGCAGGAGGAGCAGAGGCTGCAGCTAGCTAGAAGATGAAGATGGCAGAAAAGGCTTTATATCATTCTCATTAGAAGATTGGTTAAAGCATGTAATAATCTAATGAATCTTCTTGGCATTTCTTAACATGCCACCATGTTGTTTGTTTAGTGCCTGGACACCTCACCCAGTGAACGAATGTGAGCTGGGTTCCGGAGCTGGAGGATGGAACATGAGAACATGGAACATGGAGGGAATGTGTTTTAAAGTCATGGCTTTTCCAACCTGCTTTTGGGCAATGTGGCATTGTTTAATCTTTTACTTTGTGCCTGCCCCCATATGATCAGTGTAGATTAATAGCATGCTTAATTTACATTCTCTGTCACTGCAGACAGTCGATTAGCTGCTCTAGCTTTCAGGGTCTGATTACTTGTAGTACTAATAATCAGAGACCGACCTGGTGTAAGTAAACTGGGTATTCGTACGGCCTATTCTTTGGGAGCTTCTGCTTATGAAGCTCTGAAACAGGTCAGCTTCTCCATTTTGTGTAGATGCTGGCCTAACATTTCAACTGATCCTGATCTAGGAATACCAGTAGGACTGTAGGAGCTAGTTCCTACTCTCTGCGATACACACAGAAGCCATTAGGACAATAACAGGTACTGCGATTTTTAGCAAAACAAGCAGTGTTAATACTATGCCATTTTCCAGTCAGAGGAACATGATGCTTCCATTGCAGAATAGAGTTAACCCAAAGGGAGACAAGAGGGTATGTTCTTGGTGTTGCCCTGATTCAAGCACCCTAGCTAAGATCTGGACACATGTCCTTCATAAAAATTAAAGAAAGTTTACCCGTCCTGGGGGATATGTATGTACCGTGGTGCATGTGTTAAGGCTGCCCAAGTTGACCTTGTTAAAATAAAATTTATGCTAATCATTCCTGTGACAGTGGGCAGTAGCAGCTGCTGTTACTTCTGTTCTCTGACAAGAGGATTGCTGGTACATTGCTGGGCACATGCCCCCAGTAGAATGTCACCACAACTGCATCTATGGAAGGCAACATAGGTACTAGAAGCGTAATTAAATGGGTTAATTAGAAAGCAGAGTTGACACATTTAGAAGGCTGCAGCACTCAGGGAAAGAACCACAAGTGATTAGTAAAATTGGCCTGCAAGGCTGCCATATGCACTTGTTCATATCTGATCATTTCGTCACAACAGTAGCATGATCATTACACAGGGAAAGAAACATTAGAACATAGAGCAGACAGGGAAGTTCTTTGAAATAAGAAAAGAGGGAACTGGCATCCCGAGAATTGAACTGTTGAAGCTTCCTTCTGCCATCCGAGTAATTAATTAAGTGTGACCAGTTGATCGTAATGGAAAACACAATTAGTGAAAAGAGGTCTAGTGGTACAAACACTGAGCAAGGCAAAAGTGCAAGCAAACATTTCGCACATGAACAGAAGAACACCCACAACCAAGTAATTGCGGTCTATCAAGTATCAAGCTGATTTCATGGTCTTTGTTTTACCAACTGGCACTACGGATGGTATCAACTAGCTATCCGCTAGCTTTCTATACTGTAAACTCTAGACTCTAGTATAGGACTGAAGCCCTAGCTGATACTCTACAAAATCTGTCAGTCTTGTGCTTTCAGAGGCTCAGAGCCATGAGTACAGGCATATAGGCCCTAGGATGCCACCCCTACGAGAATACTGAAATATTTGTAATGTTATAGGCCATTTGGAAGCTAATAGACACTGATTCAGCCTTTTAATTAGTAACTAGCAATTAACTTGTAAATGGTGCCAATTTACTAATGGTGATCAGAAGCGAATAACCTATTGAAGGTTAGACAAACAGGAAGCAAAAGAATGTTGATCGCCAGGAAATGCCGAAATGGGGGGAAAAGGACACAATGCTCTTGTTTAATAGCATCATTCTGGAGTTTGAATGCCTTGCATAGCTAGGTCTTTTATATTTGCTATTCTTAAAAGAAAGAAAGAAAGAAACAGAAACAAAAATAAGGTAGCTAGGCTTAACCTCAGTACCTTTATGCACCATGCATTTTGTAATGTCGAATTCTGAACGATAAATCTGATTGTTGCACCTTGGAGGAATGCTGAGTTCATGACAATTTAGCACACCATTGGACAACCGAGGAGGCACTGAAGTGATACTATCGCTTTACAATACATTGAAGGGATCTGAACTTGTGTTTCTACTCCACTTTGATGTATGTGGCACAAATCATCATCAGAATGCCAGTATCCAAAGTAATGTGCCACAACGCACCAAAACGTCTAGAAACACATCTTGATCAAAACGGCTGAATTAATACAAAGCCTAGCTAGGGAGTAGGGAACAAAAACCAAAGCAGTTTATAGGGTCTCATGCATATGCTCTAATCAACTTTTGAGCTAGCTATGCAGACTTTGATGTGCAGCGAGCTAGAGGGTGCAGGCTAACGTACTCAAGATGGAGAGATGATCAGGTCATGCAATGGCGTGCTGTGCTATTTAAGCAACTGTTGGCTCCAACCAAACTTAATCATGCAGACATGAGTGTGGTGTGTTGAGGAAACAAAAGATCCCTCAAAGTTGGTTATGCTAGCCTGTAGTGACATTCTCTCATCATTAGGTAGCCAGCCTTCTTTGCTTGTAATATCCATGCGGCACTCAATCATTTTGCACCGGCTTCTTGCGAAATCTTTCAGTTAGTAAGTTTCATGCATTTATCGAGTTGTCAATTTGTCATGTCGTCTACTAATGTAAGTTTCCAGTTTTCCACTGGGTATAGCTAGTTGATTAGATGCATGGTAGCAGTATCAGTCGACTTGAGTCATAAACTTGTAATACTGGATAAATTCCTTACACGTACGTTTATTAACCGACAGGAGGACAATAAACAAACAAACATGTCTCAATAGACATGATGGAGATGTCACTGTCTTTAGCGCAACTCGAGGAGTTTTCCACAGCACAAAGCTACCATCGATCCAGGACTCCTGTCCTATCATCCCTGGATTAAAAAGTCAAAACCATAACGAATCCCTGAAGTTTTCGACTCATTCCCTGCTGCTGGTTTCTACCTCACCTTGTTTGGCAATTATTCTCTCATCAATCATTCAGAAGCAGTATCAAATTAAGGACAGATCGAACAGGCTAGACGGCACTAATGCAACCGTCAAGTAATAAACAAAGCTAGCTCTCCCTTATGAATTATGGAAGATTAGTTGGGGCGCATGTTGCCAGTGGGAGATCAGCTGGTGAGAGTTTTGCCACCCTTGCGTTGGCACGAGAATCTTCCCATGTTATGTAAGTTTGTTGCCGCTTCATGCAGGAGAAGGGTTGGTTTGCATTGGGTGGATGGAACATATAACATCTCATCTTTGGTGTCTGCTGTCAGCTTTATTTGTTAGGTTCAGGTTCCCTTTGTACACAACCAAGTTGAAATTTTGGCTTAACAGATATAGCATTATTAAGCTGACATTGTGTATTATACAGTTACAATGTCACATTGTACAGATATTTGATAAATGAGGAAAACACAGAATGCATTCCAGCTTAATTAGTATGTATTTACTAGCAGTCATAGAAATATTTTAAAGAAATCCTGATAATTCCTTCCACTAGAAATATTAATGTACAAAAATTAGCAGACTTATACATGCCCACGGAAAAAGTACAGATCGATTTATTAGAGTAGAGGGAATTTGCATGTGAAATCAAGAGAGGTTACTGTTGCAAAAAAGCAGAAGAAATATATATCGGAATCATTTAACATGGAGAAGTTAGTAATCATGGAGGGAAACATGCAGATTAATCATGGAGAGGGAAGGGGAATGATATTCGGTTGGCTTATGAACAGCCTCACCACCCTACTAGCCGGCCACTAGCAATTGGCTATAAGGTAAGCGTAAGCCACATGCGCACATGTGGCCCATGGATGGATATTAGATAGGCAGCAGGCAACGATAATAAACTGATGAGGTTGGAGACCATGCATGTGAAACCCTCTTGCTAAGCAGCTTCCAAAGTATACTGCACCTTTTCGCTGTGATGATAGATGCATGCATTTTTAACACAGGAAATATTGCTCCAGCACTGCCTCGCATGCGTGCCACCCACTTCCATGTGGGTCCAACTGGACTGGGCCCCTGCTTGTCAGTGATCAGCAAGCATGAGCATCAGCAAGCAGCATGCATGTTGCTGACATTTCCATGTATCGTCGTCCATGGATCGGTGGAGCTAGTTCTAGTTCTAGTTCTAGTTGGAACCAACCCAAATCGATGGATATGACGGATCAATCATCCATCGGCAGCAGGTGGCGGCAACACATGCATGAGCACGATATGCTTGCCGCAAACACGCAACTGCAACACATACACGCCATGACATGTGCATCAAACTGTTATCCCTTCCATTTGGATCGTCCTGCAGCAGGAAACCAGCAGACGGCTGAAATTCTGGCACACTTTACTCCTATCCTCCAGGCTACAATAAGCAACAGCATCATCAGAGAAATTCAGAGCTAGCTAACCCTTCATGCAATCCGTGAATTTAGATATGAGCACTGCCTCCTATGGACTAGTAGCATCATAGAATTCCGGATTGTTGCATATTCAAAGTTAAGCCACTGTCAATGCCAAATCCATGAGTAAAAAAAATTCCCAGGAATCGTACAAATTCGTTTTTTTGAAGGGGGGAATGTAGAGATTGTTGTACAGGTGCGTCGGGAAGAAGCCCAATGCACAAGAACCTAAGGCCTAAGGCTTATTTGCGCTCTCGTCAGCCCACTAAACTGAAATTGCCGGCTCTAAGGCCTAGAAGAACCTACTGGGATTTGGAAACAAACCCGGAGGCCCAAGACACTTACTTGGCCCAGTCCGTGGCTTGCAAAGGTTTCTAAGTGCCTGCTCCCGGTGCGCGCGCTCGACGGCCGCACCACCACCGTCCGCCTCCGTGCGGGACCTCAAGGCCGCGCTGCGGGCCTCCTTCCCGCCCGCGCAGGCCGCCCCGGCCTTCCACCTCTTCCTCCGCGGCGCCAAGCTCCTCCTCCACGCCAACCTCGCTCTTCTCAACCTCTCCCTGGGGGAGTTCATCTCCCTCATCCCCTTCGCCCCCAAGCCCACCGCGCCCAGCGCCGCCGCTCCGAACCACAAGAGGATAAAGTTTTCCTCCTCCTCTTGGCAAGATCGCCAGGGTGCCCAGCACCAACCCCGCCTCGCCGTCCTTCTACTGCCACGCCGCCCACCCGCTGGGCCCCGCGCCCATGGTGGAGCACCTCAAGCAGGGGCTCGGGAAGCACGGCCAGGTCAGGCACGTCCAGGAGATCCCCGGCAGGGAGGCGTCCTTCTCCCCGCTCCCTCCTCACCTCTCGCGGCCCACGAGGGACGCGCTCCACGCCATTGGGGTCACGAGGCTCTACACCCACCAGGCGCAGGCCATCGACGCCGCCGTCTCCGGCGCCAGGCACGTCGTCGTCTCCACCTTGACCTCCACGTCCAGCGGCAAGTCCCTCTGCTACAACGTCCCGGTGCTCGAGTCCGTCTCGCGCCCGGGCTACACGTCCTGCGCGCTCTACATCTTCCCGACCAAGGCGCTCGCGCAGGACCAGCTCAAGACTCTGCTCGAGATGACCACCAAGGGCGGCGGACGCTGCGATCTCGACGTCGGCATCTACGACGGCGACACTCCGATGAGGGACCGCGCCAAGGTCAGGGACGCCGCGCGGCTGCTCATCACCAACCCGGACATGCTGCACATGTCCATCCTGTCGTGCCACGCCCAGTTCAGGAGGATTCTCTCCAATCTCGAGTACGTCGTCGTCGACGAGGCGCATTCCTACAAGGGCGCCTTCGGCTGCCACACCGCGCTCATCCTGAGGAGGCTCAAGCGCATCTGCGCAGATGTCTATGGCAGCCGCCCCAAGTTCATCTTCTGCACCGCGACACTGGCGAACCCCCGGGAGCACGTCATGGAGCTGGCCAAGCTCGACGACGTCGAGCTCGTCCAGAACGATGGGAGTCCGTGCGGTTCCAAGTTCTTCCTCCTGTGGAACCCGTCGGTGGCCAGGGCGCAGGAGAGGCGCCCGAGCCCGATACAGGAGGTCTCCTACCTGTTCGCCGAGATGGTCCAGCACGGCCTCCGCGGCATCGCCTTCTGCAAGACTAAGAAGCTCTGCGAGATGGTGCTCGCGCGCACGCGCGAGATCCTCGAGGAGACGTCGGTGGAGCTCGCGGATTCCATCTGCGTGTACCGCGGTGGCTATGTCGCCGAGGATCGTCGGAGGATCGAGGCTGACCTCTTTGGGGGAAAACTACGCGGCGTGGCGGCGACCAACGCTCTTGAGCTCGGGATCGATGTCGGCCACATCGACGCGACGTTGCACCTCGGGTTCCCCGGAAGCATTGCTAGCTTCTGGCAGCAGGCAGGGCGATCTGGACGGAGATCGAAGCAGTCCATTGCTGTTTATGTTGGCTTCGAGGGTGCTCTGGATCAGTACTTCATGAACTTCCCACAGAAGCTGTTTGGCAAGCCGGTTGAGCATTGCCAGGTCGATTCGCAGAATCAGAAGGTCCTGGGGCAGCATCTTGCCTGTGCTGCTTTCGAAAAGCCGCTATGTCCGGAGCACGATGAGAGATACTTTGGTTCTGGTATGAACAGTGCGATGGTGACACTGAAGGACAAAGGATGCCTGATGAACAATCAGCAGGCTGAAGATTCTGGCGTGTGGAAATATGTTGGACCTGACAAGAGCCCTTCGCGTACAGTGAGCATACGAGCAATCGAACACGATCGGTACAAGGTGATTGACAAGCAAGGTTATCGAGTGCTAGAGGAGATTGAGGAGAGCAAGGCTTTCTTTCAGGTGTATGAAGGTGCTGTTTACATGCATCAAGGCTGCAGCTACTTAGTTGAGAGGCTTGATCACTCCTCAAAGACAGCTTACTGTAGGGTGGCTGATCTGAAGTACTACACTAAAATTCGAGACCACAGCGAGATCACTGTCCTTGAAGCTGATGTTGCTTTGCCTCCTATGTGCGCATCATCTAAAACTGACATGGTCAGGACAACTGCTCAAGCAAACAATTGCAAGGTGACGACCGAATGGGTCTGCGTTGACCGGGTTTGGAAATCGAACAACATGTTCTCTGACAGCATTAAGCTTGACTTGCCTTCATACTCCTTCGACACTCAAGCTGCTTGGGTTAGTGTTCCCAAATCGGTAAGGGCAGCCATCGAGCAAAGGCAATTGGGATTTCAAGGTGGTGTCCATGCTGCGTCGCATGCTCTTCTAAGTATATTACCGAGTTAAATACACCAGCGGCCCTCGAACTTGTCCCCAGGTGCCACTTAGGTCCACGAACTCGCAAAATCGAAATTTAGCTCCATGAACTTGTTAAGTTGTGCCACTTAGGTCCATACCCCTTCAAGGGGCATGAATATATGCAAAAAGGCCTTTGAGTTTTATCGTCTTCTACCTTCACATCCTTGAGGGATAGAAGGCAGGGCTGCCGCACACAGCGCGCGCCTGCCTCTGCGAGCCGCCGGCCTCCATGCCGCACGCCCACCTCCGGCGAGCCGCCGACCTGCGCGCCGCTCCTCCCACTGCCGGCGCGCCTCTCCTCCTCCGTCCCGGCGCGCCCCTCCTCCTTCCCTTCGCCGGCCAAGAGCTGCAGTGCACGGGGAGAGGGCGAGCGCGCGAGGGCTCCTCCTCCGGCCACGCCGGCTCCTCCGGTCAGGCCCCTTCCTCCGCATGTCCATGGCGGCAGCGGCACCATGGCGCCGGCGGCCAAGCTCCGCGGCGGGGGAGGACTGTGGTGCTGGGGTAGGAGACCCAAGTGGATCCGTCGCCCCCTCCCTCCTCCACCCCCTTCCATGGGGGCGGCGCTGGCGGAGGCCTCCGCTCTCCCATGGCGGCGGTGTCCATGGCGGGCCCAGCAACAGCAGCGACGAGGATGAGGATTGCGGGCCGACGCCCACCGCCGACGCCGTTCCTCCCTAGCTCGCGGCGAGCAGGGACACAAACCCCTCCTGCTTCCCCCTCCCCCGCCCCCTCCCCCTCCCCCTTCCCATCCTCGAGCTCGGCCCTCCCCGGCGGCGAGAGCCGCGAGCCATGCCGCCGCGGCGCGTGTGGGGGCCACAAGCTCCGCAGCCGCAGCCTGCGCGGGAGCCGCGAGCCACGCTGCCGCGGCGCGTGTGGGGGCCGCGAGCTCCGACGCCGCCGCCTGCGCGGGAGCCGCGAGCCACGTCGCCGCGGCGCGTGTGGGGGCCGCGAGCTCCGACGCGCCGCCTGTGCGGGAGCCGTGAACCACGCCTCCGCGGCGCGGGGGCTGCGAGCTCCGACGCCGCCGCCTGCGCGGGAGCTGCGAGCCATGCTGCCGCGGCGCGTGTGGGGGTCGCGAGCTCCGCCGCCGCCGCCTGTGCAGGAGCCGCAAGCAACGCCGCCGCCGTCGTGCGTGCCGAGGAGGGGCTACATTGGCGCGGAGGTAGTGGCGAGATAGTGGGGGAGTTTGACGACCTCCTCCGTGGCCGCGCGGGCGAAGCCCGCAAGCTCCGTCGCCGCCGCACATGGCTCGCGAGTTCGACCGGCGAGCCAGGGGGGCGGCCGCGAACTCCAGGGGCGGCGGTGAGCGCGAAGTCCGCGAGCTCCAGGGGGCAGCGACGTCCGCGAGCTTCGGGGGGCAGCGGCGTCCGCGAGCTCCAGTGGAAGGCGAGGAGGCAGGGCGGCGGCGGCGAGCTCCGAGGCGAAGCAGGGGAGGCATGGGGAGAGAGAAAGAGAGAGAACGGGAGGGAGGGGGCTGAAGGTAGAAGATATTAATTTTAGAGGGGTTTTGTGCATATATTCATGCCACATGGCGTCATATTAAGGGCTGTGGACCTAAGTGGCACAACTTAACAAGTTCAGGGTGCTAGATTTCGATTTTGCAAGTTCGTGGACTTAAGTGGCACCTCAGGACAAGTTCGAGGGCCGCTGGCGTATTTAACTCTATATTACCTTTGCATATGATGTGCAGTACCTCTGATCTCGGGACACAGTGTGCAGACCCTCAACAAACCTCTAAAGCTCCTGACAGAATTCTGCTGTACGACAAACACCCCGGTGGCATCGGCTTGGCATCACAGGTCAAGCTGCTCTTTGGGGAGCTGCTGGTTGCCGCTTTACAACTTATACTTATTTCGACACGCTGCTGTACCAACTTGGATGGTTGCCCAAATTGCATCCAGTCATTTGCTTGTGGCGGATATAACAAGAATCTCGATAAGGCGGCAGCAGTTTTGATTCTCAAAGGAGTAATTGAAAACGAAGGGCTGTCTGTTTATGGCAAAGATGGTTCTCAGCAGAGCTGATAACCTGATGTGCAAGAGAGACACCTGACTGCTATAACGTCCTTCTCTTCACAAGGCTCACTCCATTAATTGATGTAACATGACTAGTAGCATGTCAGGACATAGAATTTTAAATGAAAAGGATTGAGTCAGTATTTGTGCTGTTATGTAGGACAGTAATGAGTTGCAATTATAATCCCAAACAAATTTGCATACTTGCCTCTACTTTATTGGTATACAATGGTGTTTCTGTCTTTATTTACCGATGCTTGTTTTGTCATATGCCTTATCGATACCAACCGATGTCTATTGCGTGTTTCAGGGTCAGTATTTGGAGACAGGTTTGGTTTTTCCCCCCTTGAATATGGCTTGGGTTAGGTTCAGTATAATAAACTGAGAATGCAGACTATTTAGATTCCTCAGTTCAATGGTGGTCAGAAATATTTGTGGTTCCATTTTCTTGCAGTCCTCACCAAGTCACTGTTTTTCCACAAATATCATGGGAGGACATTACATAGATTTTTCAAGTTTTAGCTCAAATCGTAAAATGAATGCTGCTTCCTTCGGTCGCGAAAAAAAATGCTGCTTCCTTGCAGGGAAAATGAAGAAGTGTGCAAGTGTGGGATACTAAATCAGCTCGCAGTATTATGCTGATTGAGCTAACATACACCTTACCCCTTCTCCTTCTTGGTTTATTTAATGCCGATTACGATATTCTATTAAAAAATGAAGTATAGGAAAGATAAATGTAAGAGGAACGAGCATGGCTATGATCCTTTTTCTTTTTGAAAATAAACCTTTCCTCTTACACATGTGTAGAGTAAGCTCTGTTGGGATAAAAGCAATAACATTGCGCTAATTAATCTCTCATCTTGTGATGAACATTGAGGAGAACATTTACCAATAGATATGCAGCGGAATAATAACAATCACATGCACAAAGACACAATGAGTAAAAACCCACGGGACCAACCGGTCCACTCCAAGTTTCCACTATAATCAACAAATGGTTACAAGGAGTCTTCTCTAGGACCTCTAGAGAATTACACCAGCAGCAACACATTTACCATGATGCAAAGTTGGCATCAACAACAACAACCACAACTATATAACAAGAGGTATGACTGCTGTCAAACTGAGAAGTAACAGATTCTGTCCCCTTTGGTATCCAGTTCGTACCTCACAAACTATATGTCCACTGTATACAAATTTTGGTAGGCAAGTAGATCTACGAGTCCTCTGACTACTGACAAAATTTCAGCTCAATCGGACACCGTTTGACCACCCAAACAAATAATCTACCGAAACTGCTCTGTGCTGAAACTGCAGTCACCCGAACTGACAAAACACCTCTCAAATCTGATGCTCTGCTCAACCAATCCTCAAACCAACAGACCAGATTGAAGTACTCAAGTGTAGAACGAGGTCACCAAATTTGGCGCAAATCCAAGCACATTTGAGCCTCCAAACACTGACTTGAATCAGATCGGTTCACAGCCACCAAATCTGGACATACCTCCTTCTCCTTCTTCTTCCTCTCTTCTCTCAAGTTGTGTTGTGTGTGTTCTGCTTCTCACCCTCTCCAAGTGACGACCAAGGTTAGGACTGATGGGGATTTAGGGTTTCTTGTGCTTTATACTTCCTTTTGAAGTGTTCTCAACCGTTGGATGAAGCACCATATCAACGGTGCACAAGCATTGGGCTTGTGGACTGTTTTCTTGATTTTATTGGGCTGCCAACCATCCTCCATGTGGAGGGATAACCCAACAAAACCCAATGCCGAGATTCCTTTATTGCTTAGTTTTGACACCAGTCTGACAGCTCTTACAGCACTGCCGGTGTGTGAGAACTGCTCTTACAGCATTGCTTAGTTTAGGTCCTGCACTGCCGGTGTGAGCTGCTATTGTTATTTCAATTGAAGGCGTTTAGTTATTTCTCATCTGTCAGTTCACGTTTTGATTGATGCTTTTTGCTCGGCTGCAGTCTGCAAGTTCTCGTTATTCTTATAGGTCAGTTCTGCTGGTGAAATTTGGTAATGTCCATAAGGTGAACTCAGCACTACGTTATGGGTACATGAGTTCCTTAGTTATCCCTCCATGGCCCTATTGCATTTGCATATGAGATCAAGTCTTTTGATCTATGAACACTCCCTCCAATCGTGGCAACTGTACAGTATCCAGTAGCACTCTGCCTGTCTGGAACGGCAGGCTTACTTCAACTTTGTCAGGCAGGGCTTAAGAGAAGTTTCAACAGGAATAACTGAAAAACCAGAAACTAAAAAGAACTCATGCGTTTGTGTTGTCCGACCTTTAGGTGATCTCGTGTTGCATTGTTCACCTCTTTGGCTTCGAAAATTCTTAGGTTTTCCTCTTGGCAGCACATGGATCGATCGGCTCAATCTGCTGATGTGGTTCCAAGCGTGCGCTGACTCACCGAGTCAGTGAAGGGTCAGCATGCTGAGGGAATAGGAGAGGGCTCCAATCCCCAAGTCTTAGCTGCGTGTATAGTTGACTTGCGCTAGCTTGCAACTTGTTCGAGTAGGAACCAATCCTGTGGTGTTACAACTTGTTTATACTAGACGAATCTCTGATCCTATTCTGATTATTGGGAGCCCGAGATTACGGATCTCTGCTGATCGTCTGCTTTGGACGGCTGCAGGGTGCAGATAAAAAAACCCCTACTGTTCTGCCCGTTCTGCGAGACCAAATGATCGAATGTATACTAGTATAGTACATGCATTGCATGCTTTAAGTACTACTATATAATGAAAGTAAATAAGAAAGAATTGAAGCATTAGCTGGGATGATGCGTGCTTTATGAGTAGTAACTGGGATGGATGGATGGATTCAGAATTAAAACTCATGGTCCAAGAAGTTAGTTGGCCATCAAACTAAGGTGGTCGATCGATTAGGACTGGGATTATAGGCCACCTTTGCAAGCAGATTATGGAGTAGATAAAAGACATGTTGCATTGTTCAGTTAATCAATTGTTTAGTTTTCAGATGCCCACACCAAAATCAAAAAGATTAGCATACCTTTTCTACTCTCCCGGCCCACCGAAATGGATTTCTTTACAAGACTAGCACCAAAATTAAGGAGATTAGCATATTTTTTAATCCAAAAAAATTTAGAATGCTTTATATTTGGATACAAATTTTAAACTCTCCAGTGCCTTACATTCGAGTACTTACGGAGAGGTATCTCTTTCGTGTGACCGACCGTACGATGCAACATGAATATAGTT
Source organism: Panicum virgatum (assembly GCF_016808335.1). Classification (NCBI taxonomy): domain Eukaryota; kingdom Viridiplantae; phylum Streptophyta; class Magnoliopsida; order Poales; family Poaceae; genus Panicum; species Panicum virgatum. Next base: position 1,043,097 of record NC_053136.1, read on the forward strand.
AAGCAGTCAGCAGTTGTTTAATTATTTGATGTAGATCATGGTGATGGTTGGGTGGTTGATAGCTGTACGTACGGCTGTTGTACGTTCGTCTGGCGAGCTGCGTGTGAGCGCTCGTGTGTTTAGTTCGCGAAGAGTTTGCGAAAAAGTTGCTGTAGCACATTTCGATATTATTTGGTAACTATTGTCCAACCATAGAGTAATTAGTCTTAAAAAATTCGTTTCGTCATTTACAACCAAACTGTGCAATTAGTTATATTTTTTAACTAAATTTAATACTCCATGCATGTATCGTAAGATTCGATGTGATGTACGTCAGTGAAAAATTTTGGAAACTTTTCGCGGAACTAAACACAGCCAGTCAAAATCGTAAACAAGCATGCAGTTGGCTACACGTGGATTGGAGGTTGAGAGAAAGAATATGGCATTGGGACCCACCAACCCAAGAAGAAGCAGGTAGCGGCCTCTCTACGACGAGTAGTTTGACCAATGCAAATATCTTAGCGAGAGATAGCCTATCGTGCATTCATATAGCACGGTTGGCAGCCCACCACCCATCAGATAAGTTATCTTTTGTTCGTGTGTTTTGTCTTTTTTTTTCAACACTTCAGAGTGCACGTTTGCCGATAGCTTGCTTCGATTCGGGCTTATTAGCTAGGACGACTTTTTACTGCTACCTAGCAAGCCATGAATTTAATTAATTTGCTACTAATAGTTAAAACATATGACGAGCTAATAGGATGCATGCATGAAAACTTTAAAAGAGGGTGATCAGCTATATATACTCCACATCAAGATCCGGACATGCATGGTAAAAGGATCAAAGGGTTAGGATCGTAGGGTGAGAGTAATAATAATAAGAGTTTGCATGCATTAAGTGCTCGGCAAAACTATTTTCTAACTTTTATTCGAGGGCTAACAATTAACTGTATTCAAGGAACAAAGACGTTGGTCCACACCACTACTGCACATGCGTCCCGAAAGAAGACAAACAGCTGTTCGGACGGCCTCAGCATCACAACAATTTAGAACAATTTTAATGGGAGTGTCATAAATAAAAGTGTCATGAACATTAAATTTACTGACATGTCAGAGTTATTATAAAGAGAGGAGAGTGAGTGTCATGAGATGTGAGAGGAATGTCATCAGTCATCACCATAACACTCCTCTTGCTCGGTTACCTAGTTCACAATTTTGATAACTGTGTGATAACATTCCCCACTGAAACCAACCTAAGTAATCAATCTCAGCTTCCATGTGTTGTTCCATGTGCTATTCTGCACACCTTAGGTGTATGTGTAGCAGTTTGTTCTACACCAATAGCTAAATTGAGCAAAATATATATTCTAAACAATTAATTTTTTAGTAGTTCTGTAATCAACGATCTATTGCTAACATCAGTAACTTGGTAAATTTAGTTTAATATTTTGATGGTTACTTTTTACTATAGAATAGTATGGGTGTACACTTAGGGTGGACATAGCACCACCGTAGGAATACAATAATAAGGTGGACGGTAGTACACATGTAGCTGGCCTAAATGTCAACTTATCATCAGTTGTCGCTTTGCTAATGATAATATAATCTAGCAGTAAATAATTAAGCAATGCAAGCAGTATAGGACTATTCCAGAAGGATTATTACTTAAATTGTAACGCATGACGATTTCGTTGAAACCTGGCTTTCACTACATGGGGTTCTTGCACACCGACGTAAAGTCAAACACCGCATTCTACGGGGCCGCCGTACGTACGGAAGCCCCATTTGGAAGCAACGCGCCCACCTACATCTTAATTAGAGTACTAAGTATTATAAGAACATGCATGTAAACCGGCTGCATGAATAATCACAAACTCTCTCATGAATCACAACAAGCAGGTGTTACCCTACAGTCGTAGTCGTACTAACAACTTGTAAGATTAGCAGTTTAATTATTTTCTTTCAAGATCGTGTGGGTCCTTGTACGGCTGGAGTACCAACTAACAGTGTAGGCGACTTTTATCAGACGCTCGGGTCAAAGGCAGTCCCAACATAAAATATATAAGTATAATAAGCAATGTCGATGCGTCGATGTAGAGAACGAATATTTGGACTCTCAAGCATCAGATCTACAAAAGCTCATCAATCTGTTGTTTACTCTGCTACTAATAATAATTAAGTACTACTCCCTCCGTTTTTATTTACATGTCGTATTAGATTTGTCCTAAGTCAAATTTAGCTAGTTTTGACTAATAAGTCCATAGAAAAATATAGCAACAACTATATTATCCAACATATGCACTATCACCACCGTATACTTCATGGTGGGTTCAATGAAACAAATTTGGTATTATAAATATTATAATTTCTTTCTATAATAATAAGTTTGATCAAAATTTGCCAAATTTGATTTAGGACAAACTTAATATGACGTAAATAAAAACAGAGGGAGTAGCATGCAGAGCAGTTGGGTTAATTCACCCGCCCTAGGGAGTAGCTGCTTGTACTACCGTTATGGTTTTCGGGAACATATCAGGTGCAAACCAACCTATTCGTGCAAACTATGGAAACTTCAATCTGGGTCATCGGATCAACATCCAAGGGGAGGGGAGCGCAGGGGGTGGGAGGGGGGATCTACAAAAGTGTGATTACCCAATCCAAGGGCGGGTTCAGATTATAAAATTACCCAATCCCACATGCCCCTTGGATGTTGATCCGACGACTCAGATTGAAATTTTTCATAATTTGCACGGAGAGGTTGATTTGCACCTGATACATTCCCATAGTTTTCAGCCGTTAAAAGTAGCTAGAGTCCTACTACTGTAGCAGTTCCTCAAAATTTGACAAAATGACTGTATATATGTGTAAAGACTCACAAGCTTTAATTTTGAGAAGAAACCAAACATTCTTTCACAAGATATACATTCTTTTTGGCTTTTTGAGACACAGTTGAAGGAAAAATGTGGCCATGAAAAAGAACGTACGTGCGTCTTGTTTCCTGACCAGCAGCTTGTTGTTGAAGCCGACATATATAGTTTCATTTGCCATTTAATTTTATTAAAAGGAAAAGATAAATACCAGCTCTCTAGAAAACATGAACTACTACATCTGTTTGTGATGCACAAGGACAAAAAATGGGAACATAACTATATTTATATCTTTTCAAAGCTAGTGTATTAATTGTACGCTGGCTTTGGAGATGTACCTACTTAATTATAGTGGCAGTTTAACTTTGAACTTGTATGATTTGGTTAAAGAGTAAGAGAAGCCGTATTGCTCGACCATGCATATGTGTATCGAGATACAATATAGCATCAACTAGTAAGAGAAGTTGCATTAATTGCTCAACGCTGGCTTTGAAGTCAGGTTTGCAGCGAGGTAAACAGAAGCTTAATTTAAACTTGTAACTTTGTACCGATCGAGGTAATAAACTTGAGCACACATGCATCTGTGCACAGTATGATGTACACGCAGTATGTAGTTGTTAAACTAAAAGAAAATGAGAAGGCAGAGCTTTCACCTGGTGCATGTCAGAAACACGACAGCACCGTACCGGCACATGCTGGGGAGTACGGCATCCAATGCTTGCAATTGCATTGCCTGGACGACTTGTACCAATCTCTGCTGGATGATGGCAACAATGTCAACTTCTCCGGGGTCGGAGAGTACTCGTATCATCAGCAGGAAGCTATAGCTCTGGCCCTAATTAATTATTATATATAGAAAATGTGAGCTCGATCGTCGGCTATAAAACCCCATCCATCGATGCGGGATCATCATCCCCAACTCCATCCACCCCAATCGCGAGCGAGCTCAAGCACTAGCTACTCAGGTCGTTCCTCGATCAGGCAGTAGCTAGCAAAGCTAGCTAGTGATCGAGTCAAGGGACGAACGAAGGTTGAAGAAGAGGTCCGAGAGGAGAGAAGGAAAGGGCGCGGCCATGGCCAGTGACGGAGCGCCGCCGATGGGTAGCTCGTTGCACGGGATGTCGGCGCGCGAGCCGGCCTTCGCCTTCTCCACGGAGGAGGGCCGGGGGCGCCCCGAGGAGAACGCTGCCGCCGCCGCCGCCGCCGCCAATAATAAGTTCGAGCTGCCGGTGGACTCGGAGCACAAGGCCAAGTCCCTCCGCATCCTGTCCCTGGCCAACCCGCACATGCGCACCTTCCACCTCTCCTGGCTCTCCTTCTTCACCTGCGTCGTCTCCACCTTCGCCGCCGCGCCGCTCATCCCCATCATCCGCGAGAACCTCGGCCTCACCAAGACGGACATCGGCAACGCCGGCGTCGCCTCCGTCTCGGGCGCCATCTTCTCGCGCCTCGCCATGGGCGCCGTCTGCGACCTCCTCGGCCCGCGCTACGGCTGCGCCTTCACCCTCATGCTCTCCGCGCCCGCCGTCTTCTGCATGGCCGTCGTCGACAGCGCCGCCGGGTACATCACCATCCGGTTCCTCATCGGCGTCTCCCTCGCCACCTTCGTCTCGTGCCAGTACTGGACCAGCACCATGTTCAACATCAAGATCATCGGCACAGTGAACGCGCTGGCGTCCGGATGGGGCGACATGGGCGGCGGCGCCACGCAGCTCATCATGCCCTTCGTCTACGAGGGCATCCTCAAGTGCGGCGTCTCGCCGTTCGAGGCCTGGCGCGTCGCCTACTTCGTGCCGGGGATCATGCACGTGGCCATGGGCATCCTCGTGCTCACCACGGGGCAGGACCTCCCCGACGGCAACCTCCGCAGCCTCCAGAAGCAGGGCGGCGCCGCCAGGGACGGCTTCTCCAAGGTGCTCCGGCATGCCGTCACCAACTACCGCACCTGGGTCTTCGTCTTCGTCTACGGCTACAGCATGGGCGTGCAGCTGACCACCAACAACGTCATCGCCGAGTACTACTACGACCGCTTCGACCTCGACATCCGCGTCGCCGGCATCATCGCCGCCGGCTTCGGCATGGCCAACCTCGTGTCGCGGCCCCTGGGCGGCGTCCTCTCCGACGTCGGCGCGCGCTACTGGGGCATGCGCGCCCGCCTCTGGAACATCTGGATCCTCCAGACCGCCGGCGGCGCCTTCTGCCTCTGGCTCGGCACCGCCGGCGCGCTCCCGGCCTCCATCACCGCCATGGTGCTCTTCTCCTTGTGCGCGCAGGCGGCGTGCGGCGCCACCTTCGGCGTGATCCCCTTCGTCTCCCGGCGGTCGCTGGGCATCATCTCCGGCATGACGGGGGCCGGCGGCAACATCGGCGCCGGCATCACGCAGCTCATCTTCTTCACCCTGTCCGACTACTCCACGGGCACGGGGATCCGGAACATGGGCATCATGAGCATGGCGTGCACGCTGCCGCTGGTGCTCGTCCACTTCCCGCAGTGGGGGTCCATGCTCCTCCCGCCCAGCGCCGACGCCGACGAGGAGCGCTACTACGCCTCGGAGTGGAGCGAGGAGGAGAAGAGCTTGGGCCGCCACAGCGCCAGCCTCAAGTTCGCCGAGAACTGCCGGTCGGAGCGCGGCAGGCGCAACGCCATCCTCGCCGGCCCAGCCACGCCGCAGGACAGCAATACGCCGGAGCACGTCTGATATATAATATTTATAATAATTAATACTATGGATTAGCAGATTTGTATGCATAAATAAAATACAAATGCATTTAATTTGTAGTACTACGAATAATGCTATCGCTTAGTGTGGACTCTCTAGCGTCGTCGTTGGGCACTGCTTTTATTTTGACCATGTGATGGATGCTCTCTAGAACCGTGGCTGATGGATGCTCTCAGAGGGTGCAGGATATCACCGGAGCTTTGGCTGTTCAAAAGTACTTCTTGATTACCTCAGGGTTTGGGATTTGGTGGGAGCCACAGAACTACACTCTGATACTCAAGATAAGCTCCTCTGGAAGTGGACGCCTGATCAGAATTTCTCTACTGCGTTGGCCTATCGTGCTTTCTTCCTTGGTCAATGAAACGAACATGGCACCATTTATGCCATTTCGAGTGATTTTTGGTGATCGAATAACAACACAACACTTGGACTAATATGATTGTTAAGATGACTATTCTCAGGCGTTTAGATTCAAGTGATGACAAAGACAAGAGAAGATAGGCGTAGCAAGGCATCGGTTAGCGGACGGGGGTCGAGGGGGAGCCGCCCCTCGCGGGTCTCAGGGCAGCGCCCTGAAAGCTCTTCGGATGAGGAGCACCGGAAGAACCGATGCCTAATCATCGGTGCATCCGACGCTTGTCGGAAGAACCGACGTTATGATGTTTGGTGCAGAAGGGAATCGAAGCCAAGTCAGCCTATAGGCACCGGTTGAACCGACGGTCCAAGAAAGGGCATCGGTGCATTGGGCGTACTGTGTAACAGAGACGATGTCAAGTGCCCAGGAGAAGTTTCTTCAGCACCGGTTCAACCGACGGTGCATCGGAGTATTGTGTCGGTGCATTGACGTCAGCAGAAGAGAAGAGCCCAACAAGTTGCTGTGAGAGACCGGTTGAACCGACGCCATAAGCATCGGTTTAACCGATGGTCCCTGGAGTCGCTGCAATTGTGTCAGAGAAGCCAACGGCTACTTCAGTTGCTTAGAGTGACCGAATGAACCGACGCTACCCATGCCAGAGGCATCGGTTCATCCGATGATACGCAGTTTTCTGCTGACCGTTGGAGCAACTGCTACAAGACTTGGTGGCCTATATATACGCCTCACCCCCGGCCATTTGAAGCTTGCTGGAGTTGCTAGACTTCCCACACATACTTAAGAACTCTCCAAGCCATACAAGAGCATCAAGATCATATCCTTAGCTCTTAGCACACTTTGAGAGTGTTGTGTAAAGGATTAGCTCTTAGTGAGTGAGATTGCAAGGCTTCGAGCCTTTGTGCTGTGGTTCATTAGCGAACCAAAACAAGAGCTTGGTGCGCCGGCACCTTGGAGCGTGAAGCTCGCCGGCAACGTCATCGACCCTCCGACTTGGTGTGGAGCGGCGACGACATCTTTGTGCGGGGGACGTGGAGACCCCCATCCTTTGTGGAGAAGCTCCTCAGTGGAACCCGGGGCCAAGGTGACCGTGATTGTGTTCACGGAAGAGACTTGGTGGCCGAGTAGCAATACTCTTAGTGAGTGCTACAACAACGTGGATGTAGGTGTGCCTTTGTAGCTAACCGAACAACGGGATAAACACCCGCGTCAAGAGTTTGCTATCTCCTATCCCGCTCATTAAGCTTCCGCATTTCATACTAGTAATTTGTGTGCCTTTACTTTCATAGAATAATTTCTTGATAGGAAAGGCTATAGGTTGCTAAACTCTTTTGGGATAGGGGTTTCACACTAGAACAACCTAGTTACACATCTAGATAGCACGTTTTAGTTTAAGTTTTGTGCAAAGTAGTTGGAGCCATAGGTCAAAGTTTTTATTAGTGCCTAATTCACCCCCTCCCCCTCTTAGACTAGAGCACCCGATTCCTTTCAGTCAATCATCGATCCCTGGCGCAAAAGTACTTTGGAAGGCTAGAGCACAGGGGAAATGCAAATTTTTTGGTTGGCTCGCTCTACATGATAGATGCTGGACTGCAGAGAGATGAAAGCGTCACAATCTTCAACAAGATGATCACTGCACCCTTTGCAGTCAAGAATCAAAAACCATTTCACATCTATTGGTTGGTTGCTCGTTCTCAAGGCAAGTCTGGTACAGAGTCCTTTTGCGCGGTCGGTGGCATTCGGTGTTGCCACAGCATCCGGCCACCATTTTCACAGATTGGTGGTTGACAAGTCGCAAAAAATTTGGCAAAGTCGAACGTAAATGCTTTGACAGTTTGGTGATCCTCATCTTCTGGATTATTTGGAAAGAGCGGAATCGCCGAACTTTTGATCATACTTCTCGCTCGGTGAATGAGGTTGTTAGCTTAATTTTTGAGGAAGCCTTGTCCCGGCGGCACGCAGTCTTTAGATCTCCAAAACCTTTTCTTCTTTGTTGTGGCGTCATTCCTACCCAGCTTGTAGGTCGCTTAACAATTGCTTTGTAATCGCCTACTACTGAACTCTCGGCCTGTCATGAACTGCGGTTCATGATCTCGTCGTTGTATCCTCTTTATTCTTTTCCTCTTAATGAAATACGTGCTTAGGCACGCTCGCTAAATTTTTTTTTTGACCATGTGATCGATGATCGAGATGTTCATAACGTCAACTACGACTCTCTAGTCTCTACACCGTATGATATTGATACTACTCCGAGCTAGCTAGCTTATATATACATCATATATTAAACACATGTTTCGACGTATAAACATAGCTTATAAACATAGCTAGCTTCAATTCCTTTCTAGAACATTGCAAATAGATTTGTTTATATGCAGTCTTCCTTTTTCTTTTGTGGTAGCAAGTACAACAGATCATGACCCAAGCAAGGAATAGATCGAGATCCATTTGTCAACAACAAAGATATATCTATGTAGCGCAACACATGGGGGGTCGGGTGTTCTTATTATTAATTTATGCAGCATTTCAATTTCATTTGCTCACAACATTTATTTTGAGGCAACACGGACATGTTGGGAACATTATATTATTGGGGAGAAAAATTGAATTTGCAACAACCTTAAGATCCTAATAGCAACATCCAAAATCATACGTTATTACAACTTAATAATAAACTGAAACTGAAACTCTCAAATCATCCTGCGTGGGGGTACGGTATTAATAGAGAATAGTTGCCCTCAAGTGTGAAGGAGAGAGCTAGCATTATGGTCATGGATTTGGGGCACAGAGGTAGATAATATTAGATGATTTCTCCGCACGTTGTTGCCGAATTTAAGGGAGCTTTTCAGTAAATTGTGACTAAATGATGCAAAGTATTTTTAAGTAAAATAGTTTGGAGAGTATGCACATTAGATCAATGCAAGTTTGTTGAAAATATGACTAATAAAGAAAACTTGTCATTGAGCTAATGAACGCACGGATGAAATTAATAGACTGATATTCACATACAAAATAGATAAATGTTACTTAACACATAGTGGTAATTTTGGTTTAGAGATTTAATCTTAATTGTACTCGGCTTACATGCATGAACGTTTAATTTCTTTGTTGGTTAATTAATAAATAGGAGAAGAAAAAATTAAGAAGACACGAAGTTTATCGGGCAAATATGTTAATTCCGATGATACGGAGAAGAGAAAAATAACATTTATGACAATTATGTGGTAATGATATAAATTTGTCTTGCATGTTATTTTTTATTGGATATCGAATCTGATAAAAATAGGTAAGCTAATAGAAAAAACCAATAGAATAGAATATTTGATCACATTATAGAAGAATAGGTGATGAAAAATAGCGTATGTATATGACTTTACGTTAATTGATTAAAGATTAAAAGTATCACATATAGTAGAGATGACATGGACATTTTTTGTAATTAATAAGGGAACATAGATATATTGCATGAAAGAATTACAAGTTAGTTATTGGTGATGAAAGGCAATAGCATATGCATATGACTTTACGTTAATAGATTAAAGACTAAAAATATTGCACATAGTAGAGATGACATGGACATTTTTTTGTAATTAATAAGGGAACATAGATATATTGCATGAAAGGATCGCAAGTTAGTGGCACACTTAGTGAGAAATGATGTGGACACCTTGCATGAAGAGGTAATACATTTAATAGGAATCTAATTGCAAATTTAGTGGGACACTTAGTGGAGAATGATGTGGACACCTTGCATGAAGAGAGAATACACTTAGTGGGGACCAATTATATAGGATATATAGATTACGTACCCCCGCCTAGTTCTTTTTACAAGGTCGCGTGTATATTTTGTTTTGTTATTAGGACAAGATTTTGATCAACAACTGCTTCACTAATGCTTGTTTATGCAATAATATGAAATTAATGGCAATTAACCCGCAAAAAAAATAATGACAATTAAGTACCTATTTTTAGAAACAAATATAATCTACCATCACCGTTTTTATGAAACAAATTGTGTAGTATTGATAGAGAATAGTCGCTGCTCAAGGTTTTTTACTGGTTAGGTTAAGTAGGTGCGGTTAGTTAGGTGCATGTGGCGGCCTTTGTAATTGACGGGGATGATGAAAGAGTAACACATTCATCCAGGATTTGTGGGATATATAGAGCTGGAAATAAGCTAGGCTACATTATTGTTATACATTACATACGCTGATACATATATCTTCGTCTACAGATGCGTATTATTCTATCATCTCCTTGGTTGTTGGGCGCACGCATTTTCCGTTGATTTTTTTTTTTTTGCTGTGCTTGGATTTCTTGAGAGGAAAGGAAAGAGATGCATGGAAGAAGTTGATCTCCACGCGGCCCTGCTAAATGTCAACTTATCAGGCGTCGTCGCTCGCTTCGTCAGCAAATCATGCAGGACAGGAGTGTGTCCACTGCTTTTATTATTTGTACCACATGCTGGCTGCAACCTGCGATCCATGCATGCAATGCGTGGGGTCAGGGTGCTGGCTTGTTGCAGTACGCGTAAAAGGTCAACACGATTCGAGGTACGGCACAATGGTCAAAAGTTGTATCCATCCAAAGATTCAAATTTATTATGTTCTGCCGGCAACCGGCAGCAAATCAGCACCAGCCACCAGTAGTATTTTGCTCTCATAGCAAATCAGCACCAGCAACTAGCCACAGCCAGTCGAAACAGAGTGATTGCAGTTGTGTGAGGAAAAATAGACTTTGGCCGTAGACAAGGGAGATAAAGAGGACCTTTTTCTATTATAAACTAGTAAAGTGCACGTGCTGCATGCACGTGTTTTGATTATTTGCAATTGTTATTTGATGTTTTTTTTCATAATTTTTAAACTTTTATAGAAAGCTGAAGCAGTCGATTACACATAGGTTTTTTTAATTTTTTTCCCCTAATTGGCCAATTATATTCTTTGTTTTCTTGAAAAAGATGATTTGCCCAATTATTGTCGCGCTGTCCCCATCCGTTCATTAGGCGGTACAAGGTCATGATCAGATTTCACTCAACAATTTTTTCTTACTGAAAACATACCATTTAACGAATCATAATTTTATTGATATAGAACAATCAGTCTCTAACTATAAGTGCAAGGATACATGCAACACAACTGAAAACTGCAGCAGACAGATTGATAGATTAAAGATACTGGTTGCCAAAAATTTTATCAGCAACATAGAGCATGTATAGTCAAGTTGCAGAAATTTTAAGACGGCGTGCACCAGAATAAAATTGAGCAAGGACCCAAATATTTCTGAACATGAACATCTAGTTTGAATGAAGCAGATTTCCGAGCCCGTCTCATCATGCAGTTCACTGCCGTAGCGCCACAACAACTTGAAACGAACGCAAGGCCACATCTCTTTCTATCTTGACCAAAAGGATCTCACCAAACCACACACGGAGAAAAAGCTGCGACGTCCGGCTCGAACGAGGGGCTCTCTGTTATCGCTTTCGCTTCTTAGCTGCCCGGCTCCTCGTACCTGCTGGTTGACCATGCTGCTCATGGCCGACTTTAAGCGTACGAGACAGCTGAGCGTTTTCTGCTCACCTGGCAAGCTTCCTCTGATTCTGATGACTTCAGCACTTCCCAGCTTAGCTCTGAAATATTTCTCTTGACTCCTACTCCTGAAAAATAGATTTTACTGACAATATGATTTGGAATCCAAAATCAATATTGTATGCAGATTTTAATGAACAAACAATAGGCATATTAATTATTTTGTTTCTTTCTAAAAATAACAAATAGGTTGTTCTGTTACCCACTCTAATGTTATAACTATGTAACTTAACAAGGATGAGAATATACTTTTCACTATAAGTGTCTTTTACTGACAGTTTATATCAAGATGGGAAGTAGCTTGAGCTCTCAAGCACATTAACTATGTCATCCAAGCAGCTGCGGAGCACACAAGCAGGGATGACCATCGCCATGTATTTTTTTTCCCACCAGAAGCTTCCACTTATGGTTCATCATGTGGTCACCATTGTGCATCCATCCCAATTACGACCACACTGTGTCCTAAAAATCCTAGAAAAAATAAATATACAAACCATGCAGGAGAATGTAGATGTGCATGTGTTTTTGGCAACAATAATCCACAGTTTGCTTTAATAGTGCATCTACTTCTCTAGCACCTGAAAGTGTCCTACTTACACATGATTGTCTAAAGAAATAGGATGGAATTAATCACGAAGAGTCAACTTGACTGAGATAACACAGTAAAAAGAAGAGAAACTCAAAGCGCCTCTCATGCACAAAGAGGAATCAGTGACCTTCCACTGTGGCCGAAAATTATGCCATGCAATTGCCATGGGATTCGACGATAGCATCTAGTTTCCATTTACATTTTTTTTTACAGATATTAACATCAAATCATTTGTAATTTATCCCTCTCAATCGATAGTGTCAGTTTAATGTGAGCTTAGTCAGATGGGCTGACAGAACTAACAAATTATATGCTAGTGGTATCTAAGTTGGTGTATGGGCTCTGGGCGGCAGCTAACTCGGGATACTAATCATTCAATACAATTCTTTGAATTCAAAATTTCGTCAAGAACATGGCAGTAGTCGCAACTCAGATGTTTCAATGGGTAATTTCAACAAGCACCTAGCATGCATCGGTGAGAGGTGCGTACTGCTTAGAGGCGTACATTGTCACATCGATACCTTAGTATTCAGCAACGTTGCCGGCGATGACTGTCATCAGGATTGCAGATTTGCAGATCCCGGCACCAGTACAACTGCCCGCCGCCGAGGATAGGGGAATCGGAGCAAGGGCCTGGACTCCCGCTGCACCGGCGCTTCCAAGACCTGGACGTTCCGGCGGCCGGCGGCCCGGATCCTTCCCCAGTCTTCGGGCGACAGCTAGGGCGCTCACCGGTGGAGGTGACCTCGGCGCTGCTCCATCGCGACGGTCCAAGCCGCGGGCACCCGCTGCACCGCTCGGTCGTCCTCGTCGGCGCCGGCGGCCAGCTCCCCGCGAGTCCCTCGGCGAGCAGCCACCCGAGCACGCGCGAGCACCGCTCCATCACGAAATTCCAGGCAGGGCCGTGCCACGAGGCCCGGGCAACGGCGAGGGTGGGGGCGGTGGCGCGCGGCCGTCATCGGGCGGCAGTGGCGTGAGCGTGGCGAGCGGGAGGAGGGGAGGTGGCGTGCGCGCGACGAGTAAGGAGGCGGTGGCGCGCGGGCGCCAACAGCCCGCGGTGGCGTGCCCGGCGAGTGGGAGGAGAGGAGAAAGCGGTGGCGCGCGGCGAGCGGGAGGAGGGGAGGGCCGTGGCACGGAGCAGAGGCAAAGTAGAAGGTGAACGGGGACGCGGGTGGGAATGCGAGTCATCGTTGAAAAAAAATTAGGTTTTTTTTGGCAGAAACGTGTTACACTCAAAATTGTCATGACTTAAAAAAACAGAATAAAGATCAAAATAATCAATTCAATATTAAATTTTTATTTTGCAAGTTTGGCATGTATAACTATTGTGCAGGACATAAAGATTGTTTTGAGATATTTTGGACATGATTTCATCAATGAGATAAAGAATGCCTCAAAACAGCATTAAGATGAGGCCAAATCATAAGTTTGAGTGCACCAAGATGAAGCTATTGTCGAGACGATCGAAACGGATATATGGATCGCCTAATTTGGAGTCCGGACGTAGGAGATATGGCACCTGCAAGTTTTTGTCCGGGTAAATCCAGTATGACCGGTTTTGGCTGCTATGCGCCGTAATAAATCTGGTATGTTACCGGTCTGACCGGTTTTTAGCAGTTTAGTCCGAATTAGAGTTGTAAGTTGATTATAGGTCGGTTTTTAATGTATTTTCGACAGACCTTTCCACCATATAAATATAAATATAAAGGGTCACGATCGATTGAGGGAACAACCCAATCGAATCTATCAAATCAATCTATTTTTATTGTTTTTACCTTTCTCCCTCATTAGCCTACTTTTTCAACCTCGACATGCTGTTCTTCTCTCGTCTCCATGGCGTTTGAGGACGCTCTAGCTGGCCTGCCGAGCCTAGAGCAACCCTACGCGCGCTTGCCCCGACGGGGTCCCTCCCAAATGAGCGTTCGTCGGATCGCCGCCGTTCTGCACGGCAATCGGTCTGACCGGTTCCTCTTACCGGTCTGACCGCTCCACGCAGGAGGCGCTGCAAGGAGCCCCTCCTCGCGCCGCGCAATCTAGTGCGTTCGTGTATTGACCAGAAAAGACGTCAACACAAATTGGCGACTCCACTGGGGAAGAAAATCTAGCTATTATGGCCGATCTACCAAACTCCAGTGATATGATGGCACTTGAAGGATTACTTGAAGAACTACTCAAGTATATCCATGATTATATACTTCCTCACTGTTATCGGGTAACGGAACAAGGCGTCATCACGATGAAAATATTTGCCATCAATGAATTGAGGATGTACGATCTACCGAAGCATAGTAAGTCCACAACCAGCTTTATAAGTGATTTGCTTAATTTTGTGGATGATCTGATTGATAAAAAGAAAAGTGTAAATCTAATTTTTGTTATTCAAAAGTCGGCTATTGAGAAGCCAGCTAACAATCCTTACAAAAGTTTGCTTGATGTTACTGGTCAAGATACAATTCGGCCGTCTCAAGCCAAAATTATTGAACCAAATTCCCCTAACAAGTATACGGAAACCAATTCTAGTACTTCTACGCTCGGGGAGCAACAAAACAAAGGCAAATGCACTGGTTGTACCGCAACCGGTCTGACCGGTTCTCCAACTGGTCTAACCGCCCCTCCCAAGGTTTCGCAAAATAAATCAAAGCCAAAGATGGTTAAGCCCAAGAAATCAGAGATTGGTGTTTGGAAAACTGTTGAATCCAAAAGCCGTCGTAAGCATGAAAAAGAAAAGCCAAAGCCAAATAAGAAGGTTCCGGCTACATCCTCAAAACAAAAGGATATCAAACATGCTAGTCAGGCTAAAAATTCCAAGCAACCAAAATCTGTTCCAAAACAGAAATTCTATAATCAGAATCGGCAATGGAATTATGCTCCTATGTCAATGCCGTTTCCGTCATATGGATTCCCTATGAATATGTCATGGCGTGTTAATTTCAGTCTGCTTTATTCTTGTGCACCATAGTTTCATAATTCATATATGCCGTCTCTTCCTACATATTTGTGTCCAAATTATATTACTTATAGGGAGCCGGCAATTAGTGAGACATCACCTACAAAGAGTGACCGTTTTGATCTTAAAAATCGGCCTATGCAGAAAAGGAAACACAAGGTGATCAAACAAGTCTATCGTGTCAAAAAAGATGGACGATTGAATAAAAATTCAGATTTGACACAAGATAAAGAAAAGCCGACCGTTAAAGAAACATCGGCTAGTTCTATTAATAAAATTGTCCCTGATATTGAACATGTTTCAAATGATATGGCTGAACAATGTTCAAGTTCGGCTGGGGGGCAAAATAAGAGCAATCATATCGGTTCTGGTACGATCGGTCTAACCGGTTGGTCCGACCGGTCCGATCTGTCTGAAACTAGGAATTCTGGTGGTGTAAAAAATAGAACCAAGCCGGCCTTTGAGGAGCTTCTGGATAAATACAAGAAGATATCTAAACAAAAACCAAGCAATCAATTGGAAGGCAAACAAAGAAGGAATTCTTCACCATCAAGATCAAGAAAGCATCAACGGTCATCGTATTGGTCTTCATCATTTATTCCGTCGATGCATGTGCCATGGAATGCATATTTAGGTATACCCAGTTATAATTTATGGTTTTGATATAATCTTTGGTTGACATGTTATGACTATCAATCTCGTACTTATGCCTTACCAAGGGGTCATGATTTGAATAATCGGCTGCATTAGCCGTATCATGATTTCTGTTATTAGACATGCTAAGGAATTTGAAAGCCGAAATAGTTTGCTGATTTTAAACCATAAATTGTTGTATTTGCTGGTTTTCTTATTTCGGCTATATTAGCATGCATAACAAGTATAGAAAAGAAATATATGGCCGATGTATTATTTGTCATCGTCTGAAAGCATCTAAGCCCTCAAGGTATGTTTCGGTGATTAATGACAACTATTATTGTGACTAATGAGTTTGTGCAGCTTAATGAAATCTTATCGCTCATTGGATCATATGTTAAAGAGGCCCCTAAATTTCATTATTCAAAAAGGCGATCTCGGTATTCAACTCAAATATATAACAAGACTAAGGATCTTTCTAGTCCTAAGTGTCGCAAGGTTGAGAAGGACACTTAGGTTAGTATATGTTTTATAGTTTTGTAGAGGTCGCACTATTAAAAGGGGTTAAGGCCAAGTAACTTGAGCACGGACATGATCAACCAATAAATGGATGCACACATTGGTCACTCAGGTTCTTGAAAGCTCAAACAAGTGCTACTCAACTCATATCTCAAACAAAGATGGATTCCATTCAAGACTCAAATCAAAACAGACAAAATCAGGAAAAAGTCTTATCACCGGTTTAACCGACGCCTTCAAGTTTCTATACGTCGGTTAAACGCTGTCACTGAAGCATGGACACTGAGTACACCGGTTAAACCAACGATATTTGAAATTAACGTCGGTGCAGTTGTCCAGAACGTTGGTTTTTCAGGGATTTCTAAGCTTATACTCACCGGTTAAACCGACGATGGATTTGAGTTAGCGTCGGTGCAGTTGTCCAGAGAGTGATCAGTGAACAACTACACTCACCGGTTAAACCGATGATACGTCAGTTAAATTGCCCGAGCTGTAACGGCTAGTTTTTCAAATGGGCAATTTACATTCATCGGTTGAACCGACGATGACTTTTGGAGGGCCGTCGGATTAACCGGCGTTGAATACTTTTTCTGGCAGCTTTTCTCCAACGGCTCTATTCGCGTGAGCTGCCTATATATACCCCTCCAATGGGTCATTTTGAACTCTTTTGACACCAGGCAACACTCATACACTCATTCTATTGTTGAGAGCCACCTTGAGCTTCACATTCCACTCATTTGATCATTCAATCATCCAAGAAGCAAGGCTAAGGACTTGAGTAGGGAGAAGCTTGTGTGCATCCGTTCTTGGTGATCGGTTCTTACTCAAGTGAAGGCCCTAGCTTGTTACTCTTGGTGATTGGCATCACCTAGACGATCTTGGTGATTGAGGTGTTTCTTACGGAGCTTGCCAAGTTGATTGTGGGAGCCCGAAGAAGATTGTATGTGGCTTGAGCTCCACCACGCCAGGATGGTGAACGGAGACTCTTAGTGAGCACTCTCGTCTCGGTGACTTGGGAGGTGACAAGACTCTTAATGAGTGTCACAACGTGGATTAGGGGTGTGTGCCAACACATCGACACCACAGGAAAAAAAATCCGGTCGTCTCTTGCCCACTCTTTACATTCAAACACTTACTTTCATGCAATTTATTCATGTGCTTGACCCTAGAGATCATAACTTAGCTCTACCTTGCTTAGCTTTATATCTTGTTATATTCTTTATAGCTTGTGTAGGTTGCTTAGTTAGCCGGTTGGTGAATTGAGCCTTACTAGTATTTGCATAGGTTAAGGTTGGTTTATTTTATTTTAAAATTTTGAAAAAGTCCCAATTCACCCCCCCTTTTGGTCCATCGATCCTTACATCGTCTTTAAGCATTTTTTGATCGTTGAGAATGTTTCTTGGTACGCAAGTTTTATCAAGAAACAGGGGGGTATATGTTGACACTCAAAATTGGCATGACCTAAAGAAAGCAGGATAAATACCAAAATAACCAATTCAATACTAAATCCTTATTTTGCAAGTTTGGCATGTATAACTATTGTGCAGGACATGAAGATTGTTTTGGAATATTTTGGACATGATTTCATCAATGAGATAAAGAATACCTCAAAACAGCATTAAGATGAGGTCAAATCATAAGTTTGAGTGCACCAAGATGAAACCCTTGTTGAGACGATCGAAACGGATATATGGATCGTCTAATTTGGAGTCCGGACGTAGGAGATATGGCACCTGCAAGTTTTCCTGTTTGGGTAAATCCGGTCTGACCGATTTTGGTAACCGGCCTGACCGGTTTTGGCTGTTATACGCCGTAATAAATCCGGTCTGACCGGATTTGGTTATCGGTCTGACCGGTTTTTAGCAGTTTAATCCGAATTAGAGTTGTAAGTTGATTATAGATCGGTTTTTAATGTATTTTCGACCTCCCACGGGTACAGACCTTTCCACCCTATAAATATAAAGGGTCACGACCGATTAAGGGAACAACACAATCGAATCTATTAAATCAATCTATTTTTATCGTTTTTACCTTTCTTTCTCGTTACCCTACTTTTCCAACCTCGACATGATGTTCTTCTCTCGTCTCCATGGCGTTTGAGGACGCCCTAGCTGGCCTGCCGAGTCTAGGGCAACACTACGCGCGTTTGCTTCGACGGGGTCCCTCCTGGATGAGCGTTCGTCGGATCGCCGCCGTTCTGCATGGCGATCGGTTTGACCGGTTCCTCTTATCGGTCTGACCGCTCCACGCAGGAGGTGCTGTAAGGAGCCCCTCTTCGCGCCGCGCGATCTAGCGCGTTCGTGTGTTGACCGGAAAAGGCGTCAACAAAACGCTCTCCAACTCTCAGTTTTTATGGGTCTCCACCCCCTCCCACCTCCCTCGGCCCTGACAGGTGGGTCCGGCGTGAGGGGTTTGGTGGGCTAAATGTGGGTAAAAAAAAGTTTTCAATTATTTTCGATCTTTATAGTATAGATATGAAAACGTAACAATAATATTACATCCAACCCAAGATGAGATGCCTGACGTGGCAGAAGAGCCCATGGAGGACGACGCCTTTTCGCAATTAATCCCAACAGGTACGCCTGCTAACGGGGGAAGCCCCGACCCACACCCACCCCAACCCGTGGTTGACAATGCAAGACGCTAACCCACCCCCACCCGCCCCACAAACAAGCAAACCCGCCCCAACTTGCCCCAATCTGACGAGCAACGGTTGTCAGCACCCCGTGAGCGCGGCCAGCCGCAGGGGCCCGCCCATCGCCGCCTCCACCTCCCGGCACTGTGCCGCCGAGCTGCTGTCCATCCACACGGGCGACTCCGGCGCCACGAACACGCCCACGAGCTGCGCCGCGAGGCTCCCAGCTGGGTCGAGCGCGGCCAGCTCCTTGCCGCCGCCGTCCTTGCCGCTCTCGCCGTCGCCCTCCACCGCCGCCTGCTTCTTCTTCTTCTTGCGCTTGCCGGTGAGGTCGAGGGAGCAGTCGATGTCCTCGATGACGATGATGGACTTGCTGGTGGTCTCGATGAAGAGCTTGCGGAGGTCGGTGTTGGTGCGCACAGAGGTGCGTCGAGGTCGTCCACGACCTCCTTCTTCTTGGCCGGGTCCATGGCCAGTGTCACGAACGTCTTGGGGTGCTCGAACACCACGTGCCTCCACGAGCTGCCGCCGGACCAGAAGCTGGCGCAGGTTGATCAGCTGTCACAATCGCAAGAGGAGCTAGCACTAGCAGTCAACGGTGAGCCACTAACCCGTCGGAGTCCCAGCTGCCGCCGGAGATGTTGGTGAAGAGCTTGCACTGGCGGTTCTGGACCATGACGGCGCGGCCCTCGCGGAGGACGTGGGGGAGGTACTCGCCGAGGATGAGGTCGCGGTCGCGCTCGAGGAAGCAGAGGCGATAGAACCTGCGGGCGGCGCGGCCCCAGAAGTAGGAGGGCCCGCCGGCGTCCTCGCGCGGCTGCGCCGTGTAGGTGAGCCACCAGACGGTGGCGCCCCGGAACTCGTCGGCGACCTCCTCGTTGTCTCCCATGCTGAGCACGAGGCGGTCGGGGTCTCGGTCGGGCTCGGCCTTGAGGTGGCGCACCCCGCCGCGCGGGCCTCCCGCGTGGCGCGCTGCAGTTACGCTTGGGCCTCCTTGTACGCGTCGCTCAGGCGCATGCGGGCGCCGTCGTACTCGGCGACGGTGACGGTGAGGTAGGGGTCGAGGGCGGCGGCGAGGCGGCGGGAGTGGCGCCCAAAGAAGTGCTGCAGCTGGAGGCCCTACAGGCGTGAGACGAGCCGTCGCCGTCGCAACGGCAAGGCTGCCCCGACCCGCCCCTAACCCATTTTCGTGAAAACCCAACCCACCCCGACCCGTACTCTTGTTAAACCCATTTGCACCCATCCATATAGGCCCTGTTTGGAACTGCTTAACTCAGATTTTAAGTGAAAAAGCCAAATAATCCCGCCAAACGCTTCGATTATCAACCAGCTTATTTGGACCGCAATCGCAGAAAAATCCTCCTCACCACGGCGTTTCGAAACGCGGCTCCAACCTCGCTTATCCTGAAATGCGCCGCTTTTCCCCTTACAGCCCCTCTCCTCCCGCACGCATCTGAGCGTCACCCCTCTCATTCCTCTGCTCCAACCGGATCTGGGCGCCGGCCTGTCCTCCCTGCCACCGGCCGCCGGCGCTCTCCACGCTGCAGCGCCCGGCCGGCCCTGTCCGCCTTGCTGCTGCTTCACCCGACTGCGCCCAACTCCTCCCAGCCGACTGCGCCTGCTGCCTCTGTCCAGCCTGCTGCGCCTTCAGGGTGCGCCGGACTGGAGCAGCCTCCCTGCTGCGCCGGGGTCCTGCAGCGCCCGCCGGCCAACTGCGTCCGGCAACAGGCGCTCTCCACCAGCGACAACAACAGGAGCAGGCAGCGCCCTCCAGTAAAGTGCAGTGAAGGTGAAATATGTGTACTTTCCGTGATGCACTTGCTGCGGCTTTGGTTGCTTGATTTATTGTACTCCATTTTTAGTATTTTGTAGCACTTTCAATGGTTCAAATGTGAGTTAATTTGAATTTTATTGTACGGGTACATTTTAATGGAACTAGATTTGTTTCTCAAACTTCACAAAGATGTCGAAAATTGTCTTCACATCAGTGTTACAAACAAAAAGAGGAATTATCAGCCTCAAGGGTATAACGGTCATTTCATACCCAGAATAGATAATCTACTAGCAATAATCAGGCTAGCCAAACACCCTCGCTTATTCAGAAAGCAGATTCTCCAGATCGCGACTTATCAGATAAGCCTGCTCAGCTTATAAGCGAGTCTCAGAAAAGCTCTCCCAAACAGGGCCATAGACCCACGTCGGAACCCGCCCCAAAAAAACCCATCAAAGCCCAACCCGTTAGCAGGGCTACCAACAGGCCGAATTCCTCCAGAGCCCAAGGCCAACTGCACAATGAAAAGGCGGCGCCGACACCGACCACCGGAGTTTGAGAACCCAGGTGCCGCCGCCCGCGGATTGGGCCTGTCCGCCGCGAACAAGGGCAAACCCAAAACGGCAGCGAACCAGACAGAGAGCTTCCTGCTGTGCCACGCCGAGATCCTCCAACACCAGCAGCCCTGCCGAGCTCCCTTCCCCTCTCGCCGAGCAGCCGCGGCGGAGGCGGAGTCCGAGGACGAGGACACCATGGTGGTGCTGGTGGTGGCCACCTCGTCGGACCCGGCGTCCATCGGCCCCGCAGCTGCCTTCCTCGCCATGCCCGGATGGTCCCCCGGCCCGCCCATCGCTGTAATCAATTCAACTAACTCCCCCCCCCCCCCCCCCCCCAGCCTAAGGTCGCGCTACAGTACAAAGGCGTCTCCTTCCAGGCGACTCCGTCGCCGGCGTCGATCTCGCTGGCTGGCCTCTCCTCTGCTTGCCTTTTAGGCACCGGAGGAGTTGGAGAGAGCAGATCGACGCCTGGCGGTTCTAGTTGAGTAGGTTTGAGGTAGGTGTGTAGAGTAGTGTAGTTGTCTAGGGGTTGAATAATCTGTGTTCTCCGGGTGATGCTGTCCATGGCGGCTTCTCGCCGGATTTGGAGCTTGCTGATGGTGCAGTCAGCGACGACACCGTGGGATGTTGCTGCAGCATCTGTCGTTGGCGACTCCACCCTCTCTAGCTGGTATGTGGATGGTAGTTTGTTGCGTTTGAGTGGGATACCTGATATCCCTTTGTGTTTGCTTGTCTGTGGCTCGTCGGGCTCATGCTTGGCGAGGGCCGTGTTGGATTCTGGTATCTCAGCTCTGCCATGGCTGGAGTGGGGGTGCCAGATGGAGGTTCCCTTGATCATTCCCAGCGATGTGGCTGCCGATGTTCTTTCAGCGTTATTAGATGCATCTTGGTGTGGCTCCGAGGCGTTGGCTGTTGTGGCATGTCCAAGGTTTGGGGCCTATCGTCGTGCTGGTGGCCAGCTCCGTGAAGATCTGGCCGGAGAAGATGAAGACTACAGGGGTACCCTGGATATGCCTTGATGTAATTTTTGTTCTGTCCAGGGACTTGGATGTAAGTCAGGGATGTACTGTGCTCTCAAATTAATATAAATCCCCCCCCCCCCTTCGCAACCCCCCCCCCCCTTCCCCACTTCCATCTGATGGATGGATGTAAATTTTATCCGCTTTTATATTTATATGTTGTGCTAGTGCTAAGGAAGGCATCCAACAGGTGTTAGCTGATATTTTGCTGCCACTCTGTAGATGGATAATTTTGCCCAAATTTTGTTCTGCAGGAGGGCATGCAGAGTTTTACTAATGGGAATGTCCGGTTATTGAAGCATGAACGCAGCATCATTGCAGAGGACCATCTTGACCAGCGATGGCAGGAAGCCACTGGAGAGCCCGTCTCTGAGGTCATATTCCTCAGCAAGCACACTGCAGTCTCCAACCGTCCAGCACTCACGGTGCATCCAATCGGTCCGTTCTCCTTTCATTCGCCATCTCCTTTGTGTTGCTTATACCATACAGACATATGTTAAGGTTTTATTTTATCAACTGTTGATATGCGTTGATATGCTATGCCTCAATGCCTGATAATTTATATGGGTCCTTACTGGTAAATTGCACATATAAAGGTGTGCCACATCTGAGGGAGGATGAAACCCCACCCCAAGGAGGGACTCCTGGATGGGCAGCAATACCAAATCCTCGAATCGGCCCTTGGCTCCGGTTGATGCAAAAGATTGCTGCAGAACAAGGTCTTGTTCCAGAGTTTGAGGTAGTTTGCTCTCCGTCAGTGACCCATATCTTTCTGTGACAACTGATTTTAATTATGACCGCTTCTGAAGATTACACTTGAGGCTACTCACCATGGACCAGTTACCAGCACGCCCACCATGTTTGTCGAGATAGGTACAAGCTTATATCCATCCTTACCTTTTTTTTTTTTTTTGTTTCTTGCATGTTATCATCGTCCACCCTCTTGAAAGTTCTTTCTACAATCTCCAGAAAAAACCTTAAAATTAGCTTAGCAGCCTCTTGGACCTGTTACACATTAGTTGTGTGCTGTTTGCGTCCTACATGGCGCGCCGTCATCCTCAGCTCTTATTCACATGCTACAAGCAGTGCATTCCATGTGTTGCAGTTGGAAGTGTACATGTACGCCATAATCAATAGTAACCTGTGCAACATATATATTCTTTGATTAGCGGGGATATCTGAAAGCTGGATCCATACTATGCTTGTGGGTTGGTAGTTATCCCTTTTTTTGGTTTTCCATGTTGAGTTTACTTTGCAAGTTACTGTATGCTCCCTCTAGTTAAATTACCTTTTGTTTTAGTTCTGTACTCGCAAATCAAGGAGTGAGTTAACACTTTGCTTTCTATTGTAGTTTGCCTTATTGATTATGTGTCAGTAGCTCCATTGTCATTACCAACACTCAAAAGATAGGGCCATTTATTAGAAAATTCTAGCCTTGGAAACCTAAGACGACATTCTTTTTAAAAACCAAAATGTAAATATAAAAAATGACATTTCTATACAGAATACGTATTTTTCAAGTTCAGCCATTACAATGATCTGTATCCAGTTGTTGTTTTTTAGTGGTATCGACATACATTTACATGGTTTGCACAAGCTATATGCACCGTGCTTTTTTTTGTTCTTTTGAGCTGGAAGAATTAGTCGCTACCTTATGTACATACCTACGGATTTAGGTAACAGAATACGGTCGTATCCTCGAAAAAATTACAAATAAGAGGTAGTTACCTTAAGCATGTGAATTTTTTGAAAGAGATGATGCTTATAACATGGGCATGATGAACATGATGCAAGCAACCAGTCTTTCTAGTCAACCTTTTCAAAAGGGCATTGAGTTTATGTGAACTCAACTCAATATGGCTCAGCGCACCAATCCTGTAGCTGAAATAATAGGCATACCAAATATTAAGCTCTACACTGCCATCGATGCATGTGGTAGACGTAGATCTGAAATTGCTAACTTCAATACTCTGGACTGCTATATATATCCAGGAAGTACGGAAGAATACTGGGGTAGACAAGATGCTGCGCAGGCAATTGCTCTGGTGAGTCCTATCCCTCCCTCCCTCCCTCCTTATTACGATATACTTCCTTACTTGCAAGACCAGACAAGAGTGTTTCCTTGTTGGGATGTCAAGATCATATATCATGTAGAGTTTCAAAGCAGATCTTATACTACCAAATTTTTACATTCAGTATGGTTCATTGCCCTCAGTTGACAATCAAACAACACGGATAGTTTTGAAAAGACGACGACTTTCATTTGCTATGTGCCCAACTAAATATTACTCTTACTGTCTTATCATTTAGTTAGAATGTTATCTTTTAACTTTTCTCTTGGAAAGCAACCTTTGTTGGAAACATGCAATTGAGTTTTTCAATACTTGCAGGTTCTACGGAAAGGTCTTGGTCTGGAGGACGGAAATGATGTTGGAAGTTGGCAGGGGTACGTCGATATGCATTTCATTTTACCCCCTTGTTATATATACTATGGCATCGATGGGGGTATTGTCAGATTATAATCTATACAGAGTATTATCCTCAATAGAAAGTATGATAGAACCTAGGTACGGCACATTGCTGCAAATTAGGAATGCATTAGTGACACTAGCACACAGACAAGGCACCAGAGTGGAGTTGAGTCAGTATCGTTATATACCACTGGGAAATTAAAGTTCTATTGTGTGAAGATGGATTACAAATTGGAATTCTAAGTGTCGTTCCTTTAGCACCATCTATAACTCGTTAACTGATCCCATTAGGTGAACCAGGGTTCACAAATAGATTCCTCTTCCTTGGTCAAGTAGGTAAAATTTTGGATACCAAGTTTAAAATGAAAAGTGGGAATGCCATTTGCTCCCTGTTTGTTCATTATAAAATGGAAAGTACTGAAAATTTTGCAAGCCCAATTCTGGACAGTCAATCTTTAATTTCGGATAATATCAGGGGAGAGCCCTAATGGTATTTATTAATCATTATAACATACAAAAAGAAAGGTCGAAACAAACAGCAGTGCGTGAAGAATTGACTAGTAGAGTCAGATCCAGTTGTTTGTATGAAGCCATGAATTTCCAGAGCAAGGGACAATTACAGTTTAATTCCAGTCCCATTGTGAACACCCTGTTTTCATCACCAGCCAGGCTATGGCTATTTTGCTTAACCCAATATCTAGATTTCTTTATGTGCCGCTGTTGATAACATACATTTTATTTACCATTTGCTTTCTTAGATATATTATCTCTATGGCATGTGGGCACAGTGCCCACGAATCATATTTACATCCGATGGTATTTTCCAAATATGAGCATTTCTTTTTTGTGTTGGCATCCACATCCACCTAATTTTACCTTTCTTTTTCTTCTAAGTATTTGTTTGCTACCCTCTCACTCCCCCTTTTTCTTTGTTTATTTAAGCACATGAAAACCCATTTCTTGTTATGCAGGAATGGTGAAAAGGTTCTACTAGGTATAGGAGGTGGTCACTATGCTCCTCGACACATGGATATTGTCATGTAAGCACTGTGATGAAGTTGTCCTTGAAGGAAATTTCTAATTATATGCTGTCTCCCCTGTAGTATTTCCCTGTTAAAAACACCAACATACTTTGCCTTCTTTCAAGTGAGGGGACAATATAATGCTAGTGTTAATAAAAAAATATTTCGATCTTAAACTGTTTCTATATCATGTGATATTAGTTAAGTGTAGAAAACCTGTGTTCTATCTTTATTTTAGATTTTTTATTTAAGGTCGGAATGAGTATTTTAATGTACTTGAGGAATACCTATATTCTAACAGTCGCATTCACACAATATTTCAGCAAAGATGGTGTATGGGTGGGTCATTTACTCTCTGGTTACTCATTGCCAATGGACACACCATCCCAAGTAAATGGAAAGACTTCTGGAGAGGTTGCTGGAATGTGGAAGCACTCCATCAAAGTTTCCTATGAAGCCACAAAGGCAGCATTTCCTGGCAGTGAAGTTATCGCACATCTTGATCACAAGTAAGTGTTTTTAACCTGTTAACCAGTTAGGTGCATCTAATCTATTGAAGATGCTACTTCATTGCGTTCGTTGTTTAGCATATATGCTGTAATTTCGGATTGCGAAACCACTTGCTCGTATTTTTGAGTTTAATAATACCAGTTCCATAAATTGGCATGCCTAGTGTCAACTCCTGAAGCCCTTTGATGTGTGTTAATGCATTTTTTTTCTTTGGCAGAATTATATGCTGATGTATAACAAGTTGTTAAAGGAATGTTTTAGCACTCCTTGTATTATGATTTATACCCGCATATATAAGGCTCTTAACAGCAGCTTTGGAGCTAAAATAACATCTATCATGGACCCTTGGAATTCAAATTTTGATTAGACTTGCATGGCACCTTTAAATATACCTGTACTAGGTTGACTAGGGGATATACCATGATATATTGTTAAATTCTGTATAATGTTGAATGCTAAAATGGCGAGGGCTTTCTCTTTTTTTTTCGCAATACATACACAGTAAGATTTGTGATGATCTTTAAATTTGTCTGTTGTCTATGTCTATGTGAAGTTCAATATTTGCAGCTCAATTTTGGCTGCAGTTACCCAACTGCCTGTGCTCAAAGCTTGGAAAAAAATGTTGAAAATGTCTTTGTTTGCTAGTAATTTTTTCTTCTGAAAGACAGTACGTGTTCCTACCTTCTTTGATAATAAAAAATATATATTGTTTTGCTGGAAAGTTGTGTTGACTAATTTAGCTTTTTTGTAGATAAATAAAAATAATGGACTCTGGCCATATTGTTTCTTCTATTAGTACAGCTAGCCTTCTGGCCATGCTCTGAATTATTATTATTGCAATGCAAGCAACCTCAAACCATTTCAATTTTGACATTGTTAATCTTTTGGCGTTTTCTTTATAGGAGCTTCAAGGGCTGGCAAAAGAATGCTGTCACAAGCTACTTGCAAGAGGAGAACATTAGGATAGGAAAGCCCAGTGATTTCTTCTGATATGTTGCAACAGTGCTGTACACGAATTTTTGGCGCGGATCATGTCGGTTTGCGAGTGCTTTTGAGCTCAACTCACCTCTCCACACAAACCGAGTACATATGGAACAAAACAACAGACTTTAAATAACACAATTTCCATTGTGATTCCAAGAGCTTGATTCCAACGCATGCATGCCCTGAACTTCTAGCTCTTGATTTGTTATTTGCGATTATCTCTCTGGTCAGGAGCAGCAACGTTCTGCCTTGGGAAGTGAAAGAGTTGGCAAGTAGGGCAAGACTGACCAAGTGCCAGTGCTGCTAGTTGGCCAGGACCTGAGCTTTTCATTTGTGTGTGGTTCGTTCAAAAAAAAAATATTTGTGTGTCGGTGACAACTTTGTATGAACCTCCATATCTTGATCTTGATCTCGCTGAAGATGCTTAAGTTGGACTATGCGACCGAGTGTCATGTCATTAGCTAAATAGTTTGACATCAACATTCCCTAGTGATTAAAAGTCATTGTAGGGGTTGTCATTGTAGGGGTTGATTCCCTCAACATCAAGCTAAATCTAGGCGGTACACAGTTGACAGAACCACATACTGACATACATAATTTCCTCAAAAAATAATTAGGCTTCGTAACATGCGGGCCTGGTTTGTTGTCAAGAAATCGTTACGGCCCATGTTGATGGCCCACTTAGACTTAGCCCAGGCCCACTCCCCTGGCCGCGGCAGTGCAGCAGGCAGCAGCGATCGACTGCTTTTGATTCAGGATGGATTCAGCGGGCCATTGCACGTCTATGGTTCTTCTTCTTGCCAATAATGTTCTTGCTTGTGCCTCGACGATCGAATCGATCCTTGTTGAGGAGCGTCTCCATGGCTAGAGCTCCAGCACGACAACTGAACAATTTGTTGAAACAATATAATGCAGATCATCGACAAATTCTTTGTTTCTCTGAAGGTCGAGTTGCCAAATGTTTTCGTTTTGAAGAGAACTTACAGTCTGAATCCGTGGTGACCCAGTGAGCCATCCTCACGTCATCATCCTCCGACCAGGAGCTGCCACATGACAGCCGCAGCACGCTGGTCGCCGGCGAGGACATTTCTCGCCGCTGCCGATCCTCCGTCGCTTCGGCTCGCTGCGCGGATACGAACGCCGGCCACAGCAGCGGCGAGACGTTGGCAGGGGACAGGCAGCTGGCAGACGCTGAGCAGCAGCTCTCTGCGGCGGCGGCGGCGGCGGCGTCCCGGCTGTAGCTGCTCTGGCTGGAGATGGACGACGACGAGCTCAGCATGCCGCCGTCTTCCTGCAGAGCTGCTGCTACCTGCTGATGGTTCTTGCTCCTCCTCTGGATCCGGCCGACGGCTCTCTGATAAAAAGATCCCAAAGGGAAGATTAAAATCATACTATTTAGCAGACGTGCGTGAACTATATATCTCTGAAGTCTAGTAACGAGTACCTTCCATTTCTTGGCTGTGGCGACGGTGGAGCGGCGGAGCTTGGAGTGAGCAGACTGCGCGGCGGCGGCCCGGCTGAGGAGCTCCCGCATCCTGGCCACGATGGCCTTTCTGCGCTCGGCCAGCCTCGTCATCTCCGGCGAGCCCTCCCCCTCCCCCTCCGGCTCCGACTCCTCCTCGATGACGGGAAGGACTCTGCAGCCTGGCTGGTCAACAGCAGCAGCAGGACCAATTCCATGCCCCATACTGAATCAATGCAAAAACGAAGCTCGAATCTGTTGGCTGTTCTTGTGCTCGACCAGGACACGTCGTCAGTGCTGGCTATATATACGCATGGCTCGTACCAACCGATGGATGTGCAGCCTATGATGCCAGCTAGCTTGGAGGGATCTAGCAAGAACAGCGGATGCAGGAACTGAACATAGTCTCTAATCTGGTCTGCATTTGGAGCCTGCCTGCCACCACATCAAGGTCGATCATTTGAACCCATGTTCTTGATCTCCCTGCAGAGAATCTTGCGGAGTTGTTTAATCTGTCACTCACTCGGGTCGAGGGTCAGGAGCAGAACACGTAAGCTACCGATCGGTGACTGAAGATCTGGTTTGTCTCCTTCATTAGCTGAGACTGCTGCGGTTCAGAGGAGGAATAATCAAGCTAATAAGGAGGCTAGCTGGATTGGTTAACTGCAGTTGTTGTCGTTAGTGGGCACACTTGGATTAGATTGGAGGTGCAGGTTGTAGCCATTAATGCAATGCAATCAACTACTAATCCGTCCGATCTATAGCTATAGCAGGACACACATTGATTAATGATGAGAACATATAACAATCCGAGATGCTCTGACTGACAGGAAGAAGGGAGATCAAAGGAGAGGCCAACTAATGACTCAGCATGGAACGCATGGGCATTTGTATCCATGGGTTAGCGGCGGCCGCTGCTGCAGCTTGCTTCGTTGGCCATGTGATGTGATGCAGTTGCAGCCATGGAAGAGACAAACAATGCAGTATGCAGCCGACGATCAAGGAAAAGATACAGGGTAGATAGTGGGCCAGAAAAGAACCATCGCAGTGCTTTATATGCAGCCCATTCGAAGAGAAATGCCTTGGGCCAAGACAAAAAGGCCATGTTTGGAAAACAAGGCTCAAAAGGCCTGCTGCTGCTAAGAACGCTGAAAACAAGGCCAATTCGATCAGACGGCTTCAGTTTCTTTTGTTTGAATATTATTACATACTTTTTCTAAGAGCAACGCAACTTTGTAGATCGTGGGCCCTCGTACGGCTGCTGTACGAAAGCCAAGATAAATTTGATTAGCGATGCAAATTATTTGCCTGGATGCGCAAGTCAAACACCACCTACTCATCAAATAAAACAGTATGAGCAAGCAATGTGTCATCCATGTAGTTTGACTCTCTTAATCATCGCTTATCATCGTGGAAAGGTATGCATAACAGGGTCGGCAGCCCAGATATGTTATAAGGGCCAACTACACTTCTTTAGATTAATTAGCTTCTTCTTCTTCTTCTTTTCTGAAGCTTAGATTATTAGCTTCTTCAATGGACAAATAAACTGCTGCCTTTTTTTCTTTAATTATCTCTCTTTCTCCTAAATTAAAAGCTATTCTCTTTATTTATTGATGAGTCTCAACAACTACCTATATATTACATAGGAATAACAAATATGCAGGGTTGATTATTATCTTTATATACCGCTATACATCAGCTAGTATATAGTAGTAATTCAATTCAATTCGATTAATCCTTCCCTTGGGTTGTTATTACGTACTGGCCGGTCTCCTATATTGAGCAAGAGGTCATTTGATTTGTTGCCCCCTTCCATTAATTCGGCCCTGTGCTCGGGGAGTAGGCAACGTAGCTTGTTCATCCCATTCCCATGTCGTCAGGTCACACTCACACTGATGGAGAGAATAATTACTGTATTCCTCCAACCATATAAGGGTGGGTATATATAACACCTATACATGAGCATCTAAACACATGGGCTCAATATACTCCAACACCCCCCGCAGTCTGAACTACCGGCGCAGCGGTGTTCAAGACTGGACAACAAGAAAACTAACACCCCCCGCAGTCTGAACTACCGACGCAGCGGTGTTCAAGACTGGACAAGAAGAGAGTACAAATAGCGTACAAAGGGCAAATACCCCCCGCAGCCACAACTAGGCACCGGCTACGTTGAGACTGGATAGAAACTCCGAGAAGGTCGAGGAGGGCAGCCCCTTGGTGAAGATGTCAGCAAACTGGGAGGTAGTCGGGACATGGAGTACCCTAACATCGCCGATTGCGACTCTGTCGCGCACGAAGTGTAGGTCGATCTCCACGTGCTTCGTCCGCTGATGCTGGACGGGGTTGGTGGAGAGATACACGACGCTGATGTTGTCGCAGTAGACGAGTGTGCTCTTGGCGAGCGGGCTGTGGAGCTCCGCCAAGAGCTGTCGTAGCCAGGATGCCTCCGCTACGCCGTTAACAACAGCCCGGTACTCCGCCTCGGCACTGGAGCGAGAGACAACCGACTGACGCTTGGAGGACCAGGAAACCAGGTTGCCGCCCAGGAAGACGGCGTAGCCAGAAGTGGAGCGACGAGTGTCCGGGCAGCCAGTCCAGTCAGCGTCTGTGTGGACCACCAACTCAACAGAGGACGAGCGGTGAATCACCAGGCCGAGGTCCACAGTGCCACGGACGGAGCGGAGGAGACGCTTCAGCGCAGCAAGGTGTGACTCCCGGGGATCATGCATATGGAGACAGACCTGCTGGACAGTGTATGTGAGGTCCGGCCTGGTGAAGGTGAGGTACTGCAAAGCACCAGCCAGACTCCGGTAGGCAGAAGGATCAGCCACCGGATCACCCAGATCAGTGGACAATTTCGCCTGAGTGTCGACAGGAGTGGAGCAGGGCTTGCAATCAGTCATCCCAGCCCGCTCCAGGATATCGAGTGCGTACTGCCGCTGGTGCAGGAGAAGACCAGATGGGTGAGGCTCAACAGTGACGCCCAAGAAGTGGTGGAGCTGACCGAGATCCTTCATAGCAAACTCCTACTGCAGAGAGGTGATGACACTCTGAAGCAACCGCTGACTAGAGGCTGTGAGCACAATGTCATCAACGTATAGCACAATGTTTACGGTGGTAGACGAAGAGAGACGTGTCAGACTTGGCCTCGGTGGACCCCAAAGTCAGCAAGAACGTGGCGAACCGAGAGTACCAAGCCCGAGAAGCCTGCTTCAGTCCATAGATAGACTTGTTGAGCCGGCAGACCATATCCGGACGACTCAAATCCACAAATCCCACTGGCTGAGAGCAGTAGACAGTCTCTGACAGAGTGACGTGAAGAAACGCATTCTTCACGTCCAGTTGGTGCACAGGCCAAGAGCGCGAGAGCGCAAGCGAGAGGACCGTGAGCACCGTAGCGGGCTTCACGACTAGGCTGAAGGTCTCATCATAGTCCACACCAGGCCGCTGAATGAACCTCCGGAGAACCCAGCGAGCCTTGTAGCGCTCCAGTGTGCCATCAGCCCGATGCTTATGCGTCCAGATCCACTTGCCAGTCACCACATTGCAACCAGACGGACGCGGCACGAGGTCCCATGTCTGGTTGGCAAGAAGAGCCGCGTACTCCTCTTCCATTGCGCGACGGCAGTGAGGATCCGCCAAGGCGTCGCGGACAGAGGAGGGTACCGGAGAGACCCGCGGCTCTCCCACGGTGGCGGAGAGAGTCGCGGCCTGAGACGCCATCCGCCGAGTCACCATGGGATGGATATGCCGAGGATCCCGATGGATGACTGGCGGGTGGTATACCTCCGGCTCGGCTCGAGAGGGAGCCGGAGGAGGCGGCGGCGGCGACGGCTCTGGCGTCGGCGTCGCAGGAGCCTTCGGAGCAGGAGGCGGCGCCAGTGTCGGCGCCGAATGACGCCGGTACACTTGCACCGGCTCAGCGTACCGCTGCGGTGTCGGGGTCGGGGTCGGCGCCGAGCGACGCCAGTACACCTGCACCGGCTGAGCGTACCCCGCAAGTGTAGGTGAAGCCACCGGGGCCGCGCGTGGCGCAGCGGAAGACACCGGGTCCGCGCGCGGCACGACCAGAGGTCCGGTGAAGCGTCCCCTCATAACAGAAGACTTAAATATGTTACAAACATCAGTCCCAGGAGGCTGATGACACATTTATTACATCAGATGGTTCATTACCGTACAACTCTACGCGGTAGTGAGCAGAGAAGTACCACTATCGCGAGGACGCAATGATATTAAATATAAAAAGAAAGTCATCAGAGTCTTGCGCCATGCGGTATCTCCTGCGGGTGACTCAAATCCACATGCAAGGCTAGGTGTAGGACAGTACCCTACTCAACGTCCTCTGGAACGAAGTCGGGGTCATCCTCTGTAAAAATTAAGAATGGGGTGAGTACAAACGTACTCAGCAAGTCCAACCACACCCACGGAGGGGGTATAAACAGAATATAATGCGCAGGGTAAATCAAGGATAAGGCTAGGGTTTAATTTGCGGAAAACAGTATTTTATGCAAGGGTTCATTTGAAAGAAAATGTTTTCCAAAACCAGTTTTCCTATTCCGAGTAACACAAAGGGTTGATCCACACAGGATCCAAGTTTTAAGCTGCTACCGAACTCCTCATCCTCCGTAGCACACGGCACAACTGCCGGACACATTTCCAAAACAACTCACGCCAACCCATCCCGAAATAAACACTAGTTATGTGACCACACTGTAACTCGCACAGTACCGTGGGCATGGCTATTCGAATAGATTCTTAACTCTGCAGAGGTGTGCAACTTTACCCACAAGCGGGGTACCGCAACTCGATCACCTTAGTGTCGGTGCAGATCCCAACAAAACCATTACCCACCTTAGCTAGACCTGACTAGCCATCACGGGATGCACCAAGGGGTCATTGACCTATCACAGAGGTTGTAACCGGGGCATAAGTCACACAGAGCTAATCCCTTCTTCTTGATCACCCGTTGCTCTCAGCTCTCCTGATGCCTATCAGACTAACTAGTGGGGTTTATGCTAAGCCGTTGCACATACAACGGTCAAGTGGTTTGCACGATAGTGGAGTTAGGTGAGATGACACACCAACTCGGTCCTTAGTGGTGACAAGATGGATATCTCCCTTCCTTGTTCTGCCACACAGGCACGAGCACACCAAACGGCAAATCACACAGAAATGTCATCCATCCCGTCTAGACTCATCTTTCGAAAGTTTCCACTTTTGTCCCTTCCCACACACAGACACATTTTTTTTATGAAACAAGTTGTATTGAGCATGTGATCCTAAGCGTTCTAGCAGTGATTAACATCCAAACAACACATTCATACATTAACCTAGGTGGTCAAGGAATGGTTATAACAAATCAAGGGGTGGCTATCCAACCGTGTTTTCAGCAGGCAAAACATATGCAATTTTGTAAAACAGGCCAATAGGTTGTGTTTACAAAAACTAGGACAAAAGATTGCATCAAAGGATGGGATTGAACTTGCCGTCTTCGAAGCCTTCGGGGAGGTCCCGGTCGAAGCACTGTCCTTTGGGCTCGGGGTCGCGGAACTGGTCCTCGTTTGTTGGCTCGCAGTACTGCTCGTTAACGGGCTCTCCTTCGTTCACACCGTGGTCTACGACGCAAACAAACAAACACACAATCAAGAAAAAGAAATAAAAGTTTTATCGTTGAGCTCGAATCGGAAATAATTAAGATATTGAGTTCGGAGTAATATTGTTGAGCGATTTCCTAATGTCCTAGCCAAAACTATGACATGAGAGGCATGGTAAAACTATGACGCCGCCGGCCAGCACCGAGCGGACGCCGGGAAGCCGAATCCTTCACAGTAAGACCAGAGGAGTCAAATTTGATAGAACATGAGTTGTCAGCAGTAAACTGGCAAATAGAAAGAAGGTTGTGAACCATTTGAGGAGCAACAAGAACATTAGGAAGACGAGGAGCAGAACCCACGGCGGTGACAGGAAGGTAAGACCCATCACCAACCATGATAGAAGAAGGACAAGCGGGGTGTGGGGGTCGGACAGAAGAGAGAATACCAGCATCTGGAGTGGTGTGGAATGAGGCACCCGAATCGGCGATCCACTCGGTGCTGGCCGGCGGCGTCAGTCCCATGGTGCTGAAGGACTGCGCCAGTGCGGCCTGGTCCCACCCCCAGGCCAGGTCAGCTGCTGGCTGGGCTGAGCGGGTGGAGTCCAGGACGGCGCAAAGAGAGGAGCAGCGCCAGTGAACATGGCCGTCGGCTGGAGCTGAGGACGACGCCCCCCTCCCGGACCCTGGAACGGCAACCTACAGGGGCAGGGGCAGGAGCGGGAGCTGGAGCCGGTGTCGGCGCGCCCCGACGGCCCCCACCGGTACTGGTACCCCCAGAAGCAGGGCCACCGGTGCCACCACCGCCACCACTTCTCCCTCGGCGGCGACGTCCACGCCCCCCCTCCTCCAGTCTACCCGGCAGGAGCAGCACCGAACAGGGAGGTGGCAGGAGCAGCGGAGGAGGTCGGTGGAGCAGCAACGAGCGCGGAGGGGGTGGGCGAGGACGATCTGGGTGCGAGACCCCTGGTGATCTCCTCGAGGGCGAGATCGACCCGGACCTGCAGGAAGGTGGGGAAGGGCCTCTGACGGGCGATCCAGCCCTTCAGGTGGTCGTAGGTGCTGCTCAAGCCCCGCACGACATTGAGCACCAAGACCCGATCGGACACTGGATCCCCAAGGTCGTGAAGAGCATCGGCCATGCTCTTCATCCGCCGGCAGTACTCACCGACGGAGAGGTCCCCCTGCACAAAGGTGCGGAAGGTGGCGTCGAGCTGGAGGGCGCGGTACTCGGCGTTGCCGAGGAACTGGCCCTCGAGCGCCACCCAGGCCTGCCGCGCGGTGCCGCCGTGGACCCTGACGAGGTCCTGAAGATCCAGGGAGATGGTCCCAAAGATCCAGGACATGGCGACGCTGTCGAGGCGCAGCCACGCCACGTCTCGCGCCTCGATCGGCAAGTCGACAATGACGTGGTCGTCGAGGACGTAGCGGCGGAGGGCGAGCAGAACCTAGTCCCGCCAGCGGCCGTAGGAGGAGGACGCAGGGTCGAGGAGGACGGAGACCAGGGCCCTGATGTTCTGGACCCCGGCGGCTTGGAGGTGGAGCTGGGCGACCATGGGGTCGGTCGGGTCGTACCGGGCTCAAGATCCAACGGGCGAGGCACGGCGGGAAGAAGAGGCGCCTAGCTCGGGGTCGACGGGCAGCTAGCCGGAGGAGGCGCGGAGGAAGCGCTCCGCCTTGGCGACCCGGAGAGCGGAGGCGTCGGTCGCGGCGCACTCGCGCTCCCAGGCGAGGGCAGCCACGCGGACCCGCTCCTGGGCCGTCGAAGCCTCCGACTTGGCGGCGAGGAGGGCTGCGGCGAGGGCGGCGTCGGCCTGCGGCCCGCGGAGGGCGGCGGCGGAGAGCGGCGCATCCGCAGGCGACATCCCGAGCCCGGTCCACGCGGCGCATCCGTAGGCGACATCCCGAGCCCGGTCCACGCGGCGCATCTGCAGGCGACATCCCGAGCCCGGTCCACGCGACAGCGGCGCGGTGGGCCGCGGCGGTGGCGACGGGATCCTGTAGCAGCTGCGCCACGGCCTGCAGGGCGGCCGGATCGGCGCCCGCGGCCTGCAGCAACTGCGCCGCGGCCCGCAGGACGGCCGGATCGATGGCGGCGACGGCGGCGCGGTGGACTGTGGTGGCCGCAGCGGACATGGCCGGCTGCAGGGGACCGTCGGGGGGTCCCGCGCCTGGGCCCGTGCCTGGAGTAGGGACGGCGGCATCCAGGTTCTGCTGCAGAGGCAGGGCCGGCTGCAGGGGGCCGCCAGGGGCAGCTCCCGCGCCTGGGCCCGCGCCTGGAGCCGGGAGGGCGGCGTCCAGGGCTCCTTCGGCGATGGCGGCGTCCGCGTCCTGCCCAAGAACGGCGGCAAAGGCCACCGCGGGGGCGGGGGCGGCCGCCGCGGTGCCCGCGCGCGGGCCAGGGAGGGCGTATCCCGTGGATCCCGCCGCGCCTGCGCCTGGTCTAGGTTGGGCGGCGGCGGATCGGGGCCCCTCGGGTCGGGCCCAGGCGGCGACGGCGGGCTGCAGGGGCCCCGCGCCGACCACGCCAGCCGGAGCATAGGCGGCGGCGGTGGGCTGCAGAGAGGCGGCGGGGCGGATCTGAGGCCAAGCCGCGGCGGCATCCCACGCAGAGGCAGCGCCCGGCGCAGGGGAGGAGGAGGAGGAGGGAAGGAGGAGGGGGAGGGGGGCGGCGCCGGCGGCCCGCGACGGCTGCTGCGGCAGGGGAGGTAGGGGAGAAGAAAGAGGAGAGAGAGAAACCCTAGGCTAATGATACAATAATGGAGAGAATAATTGCTGTATTCCTCCAACCCTAGAAGGGTGGGTATATATAATATCTATACATGAGCCTCTATACACATGAGCTCAATATACTCCAACACACACGGTTGGTTGTTGCTAGCTGAACGAGCGAGCTGATCCAGCAGGAGCTGGATCGCTAGATGCACGTCGCCTGTCAGGGTCGGCATACGTGTGTCGTCGTTTGCCCGCAGATATTATATTAATTCCAAAGTCTGATCGACACCCAGACCGATGCATTGCATTCAAGCATTATATTGTCGTCGTCGTCTGTCTCCAATTCTCCTTTGCATCATGCATGCTGCTGTAATTGTAAATAATTGTGGCCGTTCGATAGCGGCAAAAGATATGCTTTCTGTCGGCTAACACACACTATATTATCGTCTATTATTCTCTGAAATTTTCCAATAACAAGCTGCTGCACTGAACTGATGGATCTCAAGTTCTCAACTTGCATGCAGCATGCACTGAAAGTCTGAATTCTGAAGCCGCCAGCTGAATTTCATGTACGATCCTTTCTGGTGTAGCGATGAACACTACTATCTGGAAAAGCTAAGGCACAGCTACGAATGACGGACCAAGACGACGGCGACCTTGCTGG
This sequence comes from Panicum virgatum, assembly GCF_016808335.1. Taxonomy (NCBI): domain Eukaryota; kingdom Viridiplantae; phylum Streptophyta; class Magnoliopsida; order Poales; family Poaceae; genus Panicum; species Panicum virgatum. Next base: position 1,080,703 of record NC_053136.1, read on the forward strand.
ATTTGCGTTGCCGACCCCGAGCAACCAGGCGGTGACCCCGGGCGGATTATTGTCCTGATCCTTGGAGGATTCCAAGGCCATGGGGAGGAGAAGAGGACGCCCTCTCACTCCCGCCAAGCTGCAGCGTCTCTGGAGATGCGGCGCGCAGGTTCTCCCCCAACAAGCTCTTCTGACTTCAATTTGTTCTATATTCTAACCTCCCCTCTTGCCCACTTGTATATTCGTCTTTGCTCTGCTTGCTGTTTCTGTTCAATTTAGATAATAGAGTAATGCGAAGGTTATCGATCGATCCTGTCGTCTCATCAACTAGCCTATAGTCGACCGTACTTATCCACGGCCCCAAAGGCCAAGCACCGGTTCTGCCCTCACTGTCATCGATCGGGCCCAACACGTACGGTTGCCGTACATACCAGACAGTACTGTCTGATAATCCCAGTGAGTTTTGCAAAATGTCAACTCCACCAGGAGCTATAAATACCGATCAATCCAGTGCAGATAAAGCATCCCAAGCAAGCACCCAGTGATCGATTAGCTTCAGCAGCTACCTCGGTCACACACCGATCGAGAGCAGCTAGCTAGCAATGGCGGCCATGGAGATCGGCGCACCGGGGAGCTCGCTGCACGGCATGACGGGGCGCGAGCCGACGTTCGCCTTCTCCACGGAGGATGCCGCGGCGGCGAGCAAGTTCGACCTGCCGGTGGACTCGGAGCACAAGGCCAAGAGCATCCGGCTCTTCTCCTTCGCCAACCCGCACATGCGGACCTTCCACCTGTCGTGGATCTCCTTCTTCACCTGCTTCGTCTCCACCTTCGCGGCGGCGCCGCTGGTGCCCATCATCCGCGACAACCTCAACCTCACCAAGGCCGACATCGGCAACGCCGGCGTGGCCTCCGTGTCGGGCTCCATCTTCTCCCGTCTCGCCATGGGCGCCGTCTGCGACCTCCTGGGCCCGCGCTACGGCTGCGCGTTCCTCATCATGCTCGCCGCGCCCACCGTATTCTGCATGTCGCTCATCGACAACGCCGCGGGCTACATCGCCGTCAGGTTCCTGATCGGCTTCTCGCTGGCGACGTTCGTGTCGTGCCAGTACTGGATGAGCACCATGTTCAACAGCAAGATCATCGGCACCGTCAACGGGCTGGCCGCCGGCTGGGGGAACATGGGCGGCGGCGCCACGCAGCTCATCATGCCGCTCGTCTACGACGTCATCCGCAAGTGCGGCGCCACGCCCTTCACGGCGTGGCGGCTCGCCTACTTCGTGCCGGGGTCGCTGCACATCCTGATGGGCGTCCTCGTGCTCACCCTCGGGCAGGACCTCCCCGACGGCAATCTCAGGACCCTGCAGAAGAAGGGCGACGCCAACAAGGACAAGTTCTCCAAGGTGATGTGGTACGCCGTGACCAACTACCGGACATGGATCTTCGTCCTCCTCTACGGCTACTGCATGGGCGTCGAGCTCACCACCGACAACGTCATCGCCGAGTACTACTACGACCACTTCGACCTGGACCTCCGCGTCGCCGGCATCATCGCCGCCTGCTTCGGCATGGCCAACATCGTGGCGCGGCCCCTGGGCGGGATCCTCTCCGACGTCGGCGCGCGCTACTGGGGCATGCGCGCGCGCCTCTGGAACATCTGGATCCTCCAGACCGCCGGCGGCGCCTTCTGCCTCTGGCTCGGCCGCGCCAGCACGCTCCCGACCTCCATCACCGCCATGGTGCTCTTCTCCTTCTGCGTGCAGGCGGCCTGCGGCGCCATCTTCGGCGTCACCCCGTTCGTGTCCCGGCGCTCCCTCGGCATCATCTCCGGCATGACCGGCGCCGGCGGCAACTTCGGCGCGGGGCTGACGCAGCTGCTATTCTTCACGTCGTCCAAGTACTCCACGGGGACGGGGCTGGAGTACATGGGGATCATGATCATAGCGTGCACGCTGCCGGTGGTGCTGGTGCACTTCCCGCAGTGGGGTTCCATGCTCTTCCCGGCCAACGCCGGCGCCGACGAGGAGCGCTACTACAGCTCGGAGTGGAGCGAGGAGGAGAAGAGCAAGGGGCTCCACAGCGCCAGCCTCAAGTTCGCCGAGAACAGCCGCTCCGAGCGCGGAAGGCGCAACGTCATCGAGGCCGCCGCCGCCGCCACGCCGCCAAACAACACGCCGGAGCACGTCTGAGGCGTACAGTAAGAGCATATATAGGCGCCTGCTGTTTGTGCGCATGAATCTTCCTATATACATGTATACGGCAGCAATTCAATAAAGGTTGTGAGGCACATATGTACGTACTATAGTGAGTACACATTTTACATTTTGTTGTGTAATAATAAAGTATTATATTGCTCTTGTACAAAATGAGAAGGAATTACCATCCTTTACCCTTTATAAGGCCATTTTTGTAAAAGTTGCCTTCTTAAAGTGTAAAAGTTGCATCAGTAGATAAATAGTATATACTTTTTCATTCGTTTGAGTATTTATTATTTTTTTCTATAAATATTTATGCAGATCGTTAAATATAGTTGAACCTAAAGTATTTTTCTATAAATGTTCATGCAAATCTATAAACATTTATGAAAAAATTTAGTAACCATCAACTTTTACAATTGAGATATATATGCTACTGACCTTTAATTTTGGTTTGTGTCGTTCCTAGTAGTATCATAGTCAATCCATATTCCCAGCTCAATTCCTGAACTGATGATCGATCACTGGCCTATATTTTCTCCATCACAATATGCTTGTTTTGACTTGCCTAATTAATCTGACCATCTCATCATGTCTCGTCTGATTCAAAGTTTACATTGTGGATTGGATCAGACAATTAAGCTCCAATTGCACATTTATCTAAGGAAAAAGTTCAATTTACCTCTCTCAACTATAGCCAAAGTCTGGATAACCCCCTAATCTATAACTTGGTTCAATTTACCCACTAAACTATGCCATTTAGTTCCCCATCATACAATTTGTCTTTTTTGTTACTCCATGCACAAGTTGAATTTTAATTTCAAATTTTGCAGAGTAGTAGTGGACATCACAATAAAAATTTAGAAAAAAAAGTTATAAATTTTCCCCATTGGTTTTCATATAAATTTGAACTGCAATGATTAATTTATTATTAAACATCCTAATATATCAAAATAATGATAAAAATTACAATGTATCTAACCTGCGTTGTGGTGTATGATGTTATCTTGCAAAATTTCAACTTAAAACTCCACCTATGAATGGAGAAATAAAAAGATAAATTTTATTAGAGGGTAATTTGAACCAAAGATCATAGTTTGGGGGCAAAATAAACTAAACCATAGTTTAGAGGGTTATCCAGACTTTAGCTATAGTTGAGGGGGTAATTTAGACTTTTGCCCTTTATTTGATTTCATACAGAAGCTAATAGGTAACTGACTTTGGGCTACCTGCATAGGCGCGGAGCCGTGCGCGGCCGGCCGGGGAAGGGGAACAGGGCGCGGCGCCGAGCTGCTGGGCACGATGGCGGCGGCGGGCGGATTGCCGGGCCCCGGTCCTCTCCCCTGCTCCCGCTCGGCTCCTCGTGGCACAGATGGCGGGACGGCTCAGCGGGCGGACTGCTGGTCCCCACGGGAGGTCCTCTATCCCTCTAGATTTGAAGGAAACAGGGAGCGACGCAAGGATACCGGATGGCATGCAGTACCCCGCTGCCGGGATATTTTCTTTATTCCGGTACTGCAGGATGCTATGCAGTACGCCCGGGCGCATAACCTGAGTCCAATAAAAGTGACATGGACACTTGCGACGTACAAATGGTCGTCGAAAGACCAACTGACAGGTATGCAATGTATGCTTAGTCGGATAAGGACACACCCTATTCAACTTGCATTTGATTTTCTAACTGCATGCAATTGAGACTTGTGCGTGTCCGGGCGACGCACACTTTTTCTTCTCTCTCGAAGGATGAGAGCATGATGTAATTAATCTATGCTATTTTTTAAGCAAGCAATAATTTATTAATCTATCAATCAGTATCATAATCGGAATCAGAACAAATCAATCGAAAACCTAATAATCAATAATTTGCACGGCTTATACATGGATACATGGAGTCAAAGAGCATAAAATTGGTGGTCTTATATAGATCCGAGTAAAATTTATATTACCTATAGTAAAATTGGGATGGAGGGAGTATTTGCTAGTTAATGTGAATAATCCGTGTCCGTGTGCGCACAACATAGTCCACTACCTATGAGGTCGGGTCAGTAGCGGGGCTTTCCATACAGCAAGCTTATTTCTCATGACGTATGGTGGGTGGGGGGTGAGTAATTACATGCAAATCATTAGAAGATCCGATGGCTATTTCTATCAATATAAGGGGAAAAATTCAGTTTGCACCATCAAATCAACCTTCTTCAACAACAAAACCGAGTAACATAGGTCAACTGTCAAAACCCCACAAATCAGTGGCGGAGGGCCCAGTGTGGCGAGGTGTGGCTCTCGCCATACCTCGGCCCGGCCCATAGTGGGAATATACATCGGCCCATGAAGAAAGTCCGGTTTACCTCCCTGACCCTAGCAGCCGCAACTTCGTCAGTACGCCCTCGCCCAGATCCCGGCTCCCTGCAGCGGCGCCCTCGCCCTCCGCCCCTCCGGCCCCGACGCGCCTGGGCACCTCACTGCCTCCCCGGCTCCCTGCTGCAGGCTGCAGTGGCGTGCCGGCGCCCACGCCCTCCGGCCTTCATCCCCGGCTCGGCGCCTCGGTGACTCCCCGTGTCCGCGCCGTGCCTGGGAGCCTCGCCGCCTCCCCGGCTCCCTGCAGCGGCGCGGGCGCAGCCGGCAGCCCCCTCTCCGGCTCCCCGCAGCGCCGCTGCGGCCTCCGGTACTCCCTCCCTCATCCCTCTGTCCCTTACCCTCTCCCTCCATCCCTCGGTCACTCTCAAATCTCAATTACAGAATTACTCACTCACTGCAGCAGAAACTAGGGAAGGGAAGGCAGCCGCCGGCTCAAGCTCCATGGAGCAACAACCAAGCTCTAGCAGAAAATGGAAAAGAAATGCACAAGGAAGAGGTGAGAGAAGTAGTGTTTTTTTGGGTGTTGTATAGGATTGGGAACTTAAGCTAATTTACTTTAATGTGGATTTGACTATTTATTTCAGATCTAAAGAACTATTTTAGTCCATTCGGATCCAGTAGCACAAACCCAAGCACTCATGGAAGTGAAGTTGGTAATGCCATAATAGAGGAGGAAGAGGTGGTGGAAACTCATTTGGAGGACACTAATACCATAGGCCAACAGGCAGGTAGCAATGAAAATGATCAAGGTACAATAACTGAGTTCAATCCGGATTATATCATTTCTGATCCGGGGCTTCGGATTCCAATTGAGCAATTTAGTCCTAATATTAGAGATGAAATTAGGAGGGCTTTCATGGAACGAGGTCCATCTCAACCTAGTAGTCATGTTTTTCCTAGTAGTTATGAGCCACTACTTGAAGAAGTCAAAACATTTTGCCAAGAAAATGATAGTGTACCAAGATTTGGTAGATCAAGGAAAGGAGGGAGAAACAACATCACTCAAGATCATTACTTTCATGTTGATACCTTCTTTGCTACCATAGATGCTATCACAACAGAGTTTGATCATCGATTCAGTGAGGTATCATCGGAATTACTTACTTGCTTTGCTTGCCTTGATCCTAGAGATTCATTCTCTAACTTTGATGTGAATAAACTTGCTCGCCTCACGGATATATATTTGGATGATTTTTCTTTTGATGACCGGAAAAGAATAAGAGACCAGTTAGAAACCTTCATTATTCATGTTAGAAGAGTTGAGGCATTCAGAGCTTGTTATGACCTTGCAAGCCTAGCAATAAAAATGGTTGAACTTAAGAGGCATGAAATATTTCCCTTGGTTTATCGCCTAATTGAGCTGGCATTGCTGCTACCAGTAGCAACTGCATCAATTGAAAGAGCCTTTTCAGCCATGAAGATTATTAAAACTGAGTTGCGGAACAAGATGTCCGATGGTTGGCTTAATGACTTGATGGTGGTGTATATTGAGCGGGAGATATTTAAAGGAATTGAACTTGAATCTATCAAGAAGGCTTTTCAGAAGAAAAAAGATAGAAATATGAAATTGCCAAAGTCTCCTAGACGCCACTAATAATAAATATACCGGTATAACTCTATACTCTAATTGTGTATCTTGTATTATATTTAATATTTTAACTCTAATATTTCGTTACTAATTTATGTTTTCTCTTTGTTTGATAGCTTCTTTGGTCCAATTGTTGATTTGATGCGTACTTTACGTGTTTTTCTTCATTTGAGGTACTTCTAAACCATATTTTTATTGTGAACATTTATTTCCGTATAATATTTGAACATAATCTAGTAATCCACCGCCACACCTAAAATTTTCGGCGTCCTCCGCCACCGCCACAAATTTTACCCTTTCGGATGGTTTCAAAGGTGGTTTTTCTGAAAATTAAAAATATTCAAGTTTAAGCTGAAAAATTCATATATAATTCATTTTAAATTAAAAAATATGAAAAAAGGTGTCATTACTTTTCTGAAAATGTAACCTACCCATTGACATTCTACTTGTCAGTTATTCGAATCTATTTTTCTATTTTTTAGTATTTAGTTGCTTGTATTTATGTCCATTATTTTAGATAAATAATATTTACATAGAATAAAATTAGATAGGTTATATTTTTAGAAAAAAAATTTGGTACTAATTTTCTATTTTTTAATTTAAAATGAATTAGTTTTATTTTTTTAGATCTTTTTTAGAAACAACAAGATCGCCTTTGAAACCATTTAAAGGTTGTAAATCGGATTTTTACGAAATTCGAGGGTGTAAAGTGTACACTGAACTTTAACGATCGAGTCTATGATATTTTTGGTTTTTTAGGAACTTCTTTACATGTTGTTCAATTCAAAGCATCCCTTATATGTGCAGATTAGTCAAGGCTTCGGAAATAAAATCCTCCTGGTAGTAAAATAAAATGTGTGTATTTGATTTGTTTGAGATAACGGATTACAAGTACATAAGACACTTCTCACTTAACTGCAGTACGTACTAGAAAAATGCTCATGTCTTTTTCTGTTTTTTTTTTGAACGTAAGCTCATGTCTTTTTCTTGTATGATGGCCTGTATGTATATATCTACTTTGTTTAGACGTGCTCCGGCGTGGTGTTTGGCGGCGTGGTTGCTTTGGCCTCGACGGCGTTGTTTCTGAGCTTGCCGCGCTCGGAGCGGCTGTTCTCGGCGAACTTGAGGCTAGCGCTGTGGAGGCCCTTGCTCTTCTCCTCCTCGCTCCACTCCGACCCGTAGTAGTGCTCCTCGGCGGCGCCGGAGCTGGGAGGGAAGAACATGGATCCCCACTGCGGGAAGTGCACGAACACCACCGGCAGGGTGCAGGCCATGATCATGATCCCCATGTACTCCAGCCCCGTCCCCGTGGAGTACTTGGACGACGTGAAGAATAGCAGCTGCGTCAGCCCCGCGCCGAAGTTGCCGCCGGCGCCGGTCATGCCGGAGATGATGCCGAGGGAGCGCCGGGACACGAACGGGGTGACGCCGAAGATGGCGCCGCAGGCCGCCTGCGCGCAGAAGGAGAAGAGCACCATGGCGGTGATGGAGGCCGGGAGCGTGCTGGCGCGGCCGAGCCAGAGGCAGAAGGCGCCGCCGGCGGTCTGGAGGATCCAGATGTTCCAGAGGCGCGCGCGCATGCCCCAGTAGCGCGCGCCGACGTCGGATAGGATCCCGCCCAGGGGCCGCGCCACGATGTTGGCCATGCCGAAGCAGGCGGCGATGATGCCGGCGACGCGGAGGTCCAGGTCGAAGTGGTCGTAGTAGTACTCGGCGATGACGTTGTCGGTGGTGAGCTCGACGCCCATGCAGTAGCCGTAGAGGAGGACGAAGATCCATGTCCGGTAGTTGGTCACGGCGTACCACATCACCTTGGAGAACTTGTCCTTGTTGGCGTCGCCCTTCTTCTGCAGGGTCCTGAGATTGCCGTCGGGGAGGTCCTGCCCGAGGGTGAGCACGAGGACGCCCATCAGGATGTGCAGCGACCCCGGCACGAAGTAGGCGAGCCGCCACGCCGTGAAGGGCGTGGCGCCGCACTTGCGGATGACGTCGTAGACGAGCGGCATGATGAGCTGCGTGGCGCCGCCGCCCATGTTCCCCCAGCCGGCGGCCAGCCCGTTGACGGTGCCGATGATCTTGCTGTTGAACATGGTGCTCATCCAGTACTGGCACGACACGAACGTCGCCAGCGAGAAGCCGATCAGGAACCTGACGGCGATGTAGCCCGCGGCGTTGTCGATGAGCGACATGCAGAACACGGTGGGCGCGGCGAGCATGATGAGGAACGCGCAGCCGTAGCGCGGGCCCAGGAGGTCGCAGACGGCGCCCATGGCGAGACGGGAGAAGATGGAGCCCGACACGGAGGCCACGCCGGCGTTGCCGATGTCGGCCTTGGTGAGGTTGAGGTTGTCGCGGATGATGGGCACCAGCGGCGCCGCCGCGAAGGTGGAGACGAAGCAGGTGAAGAAGGAGATCCACGACAGGTGGAAGGTCCGCATGTGCGGGTTGGCGAAGGAGAAGAGCCGGATGCTCTTGGCCTTGTGCTCCGAGTCCACCGGCAGGTCGAACTTGGCTGCCGAGTCGCCGGCGGGTGCCTCCGTGGAGAGGGCGAACGCAGGCTCGCGCCCCGTGACGCCGTGCAGCGAGCTCCCCGGCGCGCCGAGCTCCATGTCCGCCATTGCCTCCCTCCTCTTCAACTTGAAGCTAGCTTTTTTGAGCTTGCTCGCTCTTGTTGATGAGTGCTTTGCAAATGCAGGTGGTGGCTGATTGGTGCTTGTGCTTGATGATCCGGCATGGATGGGGTATATATAGCTAGCAGTAGCAGGGGAGTTGACATTTTGGGGATGACGATCGATCACTGGTGGCGCCTGGAAACTCGCGTTGTTGCAACACGGTCCGTGGAGATTGGATGCAGCGAGACACGCTCAGTCGTCGATATGAAACAATTAACAAGGTGAATTATTGAGGGTGACGGGATCAGGTCAGGATTAATCTAGTAGGGTTGGAGGCAGTATCTGGCAAGAAGAATGCTTGAAAACTGGATTCCTCGGCGCCGCATCACCGGAACTGGAATGTGGCTCTGGCCTCATCCCGTGGGATCGGCCAAGGATCAGAATCTGCTGCTGGCGGCCAACCGGCTGCCTGTCCAGACTCGATTCTTAGCTCTCTTTTTTTCTTCTTCTTTTTTTAGGAGAAAATCGATTCTTAGCTTGCTGGCAGCTGCTGCAGGAGAAAAAAAATGGCCACACCTACCGGCTGCTGCCACAAGCTCTTGTTTCTTTTTCTGGTCGACGATGACGACTGAAACTTGCCCAAGTTTCATTCATACTGCGTGCAGTGCAGCCGACTGTCAGCTCACAAGCTTCGTTGTTGTTGACAGTAATCCGAGCTGTGTTCAGATATTTCTGTATCTCTGAAGCTTCGGCTTATTAGGTACATCGATCAGCCACTTAGCTTGTGTTAGAATTTAACCTGATAATCTGTATGAATGATCAAGAGATTAATTATACTAGTAGTATAGCTGGGGCCTGGGAGTCTCCTGTGGTGCTAGCTCCAGCTGCCATACAATCATGCATGCTAGCTAGTGAAATGAATCATATATGTAGCTAATAAACAATTTTCAGTCCTAAATATATCTGAAGCAGCGATTGCTTAATTTCTTCATCCATCTCATGATATGTTTAAGCTTCAGATGGCCAATAAATATATGTTTACAGCGATTGCCTGTGAATAATCGAGAGGGACAACAAACTTGCATGGCAACTTGTGTGCTTGTGAATAATCGTGCGAGTGAGAACAGCGTGGAGGTAAGGTATATAAACATTGGGATTGCCATTTGTGGGGGCAATCTCAGCAGCTAGCAGCTCGACCCCGTGTGGTCTCTTGAGGTCCTGAATCATCATCAGCCCATCTGCCGTGCATACACTGCATACTGATTTAATTTTTCAGTCCTAAATATATCTGAAGGAGCTTGCGTTGCTTAATTTCTTCATCTCATTGATGTGTTTAAGCTTCAGATGACCAATTAATTAAGGCTAGTAGCTTGCTTGCGAGGGAAAGGAAGAGCTCAAGGCTGACGCACTCTCATCCGTTTACTTGCTTATTACACGGGGCCGACTTGCATTGTCTCGTTCGATCGATCGGGTTAACCTCTAGCTAGCTACCTACTTCATCTTTTGCAGCGATCGAACGGCCAGAGGCGAACAAGATTACACATCTTCATCAGCTGACGCATGCACGCTTTTCATTGGCCGATGACCAGTCCGTCGACGACTTCCATTCCCAAATTTTGCAAAACACTTTTAATTTATTCATACACATGTGTCAACGACGACGACCCTAACTAACAGAGATCGATAGAGCTAGCAGCTTAGCTTAGGCGGCGTGTTCATTCTCTGCCTGTGAATAATCGAGAAGGGACAACATTTCTCCAACTTGCATGGCAACTTGTGTGCTTGCGAATAATCGTGAGAGTGAGAACAGCTTGAAGGTAGAAACATTTGGATTGCCATTTGTAGGGGCAAGAATCTCAGCAGCTAGCAGCTCGACCGTGTGTGCATACGCATACTAATTTAATTCAGAGGCCAAGGTACATATAGTCAAATGCAAAACTAATTAATCGAGAGTACACATATACGTACATGAAAACTGAAAACAAATTAACTAGCGATAATAACCTAGTTGCGTCTTCGTTTACAGCTAACTTTGTGCAATAACCCGGTGGCGCGCCATGTTTTTTTTTAAGATTACACAGTACAACACAGTACCCCAACTTGCTTGGGGAAAAAAGGCTATGTTGTTGTTGTTGTTGTTGTATTACACAGTACAACACAGACACTCATGATTTTTACAAAAAGAAAAAAAAACTTTTCCAATCGACTGAAAAGGAAAACAATAGTATTTTTTCTTTTATGTAGCTTCTGCAATATATATATATATATATATATATATATATATATATATATATAGCTGGACAGGCAGTGGGATAGAAATATGTGAGTAGTATGTGACCGTTTGAACTTATCAGGGTTGTCGGCCGCAATTTATAAGCTAGCTATGATGCGTCTCCTTGATTCTTGGATCCTCCACGAATTAACAAGTTGCCATGTTGCTAGCAGTTGCTTTCAACAGCATTTGACTCGAGCAATTAAAAGACCCATCTAGTAATGCATGTTTTTCATATATAATTTGGTTCAGTTTGTGTGCTATAGGAGTATATGATATACATCCAATTTGCTGTTTGTTCAAGTTTTGGAAGCTTAGAAGTTGACAGGTATATGTACCTTTTTTTTCTTCTTACTATCAATTTGCCCGATCACATTACCTGATTGCCAACACGCATTATAAGGAAGCAAACAAGACAATTCGGCTGCATCCATATATACATTTAATTAATTAACTCCGAATCGTCGACAGTCACGGTGATAGGAAGTTAGGTAGTTTCTGCGAGATCAATTTTAGTTTGTTGGGGTTTTTTATTCGATCACTCAAGTTCAAGTTTTTGGGGTTTTTTTAATATTTAGAATAGGCACTAAAGTTGAAGCAAGTGTAGATGGGCTTGATGCTCGACGGCACCCTACTCTACCAACCTAGACCCAAATTAACACACTCTGCAAATTGGTTTGGTGTATTAAGAAGTATCGTACCTAATCTAAAAAAAAAATATCGTAGCTTATCGTCACTTCCGTTAGGTAACATAACAGTTGGCCTTTGGCTTTTCAGTAGCTAGAGGCAGACAGAGCCACAGAGGAGGGGTTGCAGCGGCAGTTAGGAGTTTTCAAGTTTTATACTATTTACACAAGCCAGCTTTCAAGTTTTGTATTGAATGGGCTAGATCAAGGTTTATGTGGGGGTTTCAGAGTGGGCCGTGTGTGTCAGGCAGGCAGGCTGTCAGCCCGTCCTGTCAAAAGGCCCAGACCAGCTGCAGTATGTACTAGTCCAAAAAAAGAAAGGGAGACAAGAAATAGAGTCCGTGAAAAGATTACATGACACGATAAGGCTGGTAGCGATGTACCGTATTGATTATTGGTCCCCGAAGACGAACGGCCTGAACTTGGGGGCGATGCGACACCACACACCCCGTCCCCCCTCCTCCGACAACAAACGATACTACATGCCGCTGCCGAGAATGAAATAATGGGGTTTTCCAGATGATGTAACAACTTGATGCCATGGCCGTGACGCCTGACCTCTGACTTTGGATACACTACAAAGAGAGGGCCCCCGACGCGACGATGCCGAATTCACTCGGACACTAGAGCCATAAAACATGGGAATAAATAACTAATTTATTATCAAGGCCGACTGATCCTCTTCATCTTCAATGCTACGTGAACGACATTTTCTAGCTGCACCGCACCACCATAAGAATTCCCCCTTTACAGAATGATGAACCTAACATACAAGGAAAAAATTCCAGATGCCCACAGCAACAAAAGGCCAGCAAGGCGGTCATATATGCAAAGGATGGACTCGACAGGATGCCAAATTGACGCGAATGTACACCGCTGGAGTCCACACTTCACAGGTTAGACCAATCAAGGATGCCAGAGAATGTACACCGCGATGCAAAGAATCCTCACAAATGGCTCGGCCGCCTCTTGCCGGTGTCAGTCCTTTGTCGCTTGGCTGGCTTGGCCCACTGGATGTCCCCAATGCCGGGTGTCGAGGAACTCCCCCCATGATCTGAGTGCGCACCCCAAACAGTAGAATGCATCGACTGCTGGGATGGATGCGCATCCCTTTGGAATGGCATCCTGGCACCTCTGGGTGAGGGCACCGCGCCCAGCCGCCCAGGGTTGGTTGGCGAGAGCGGTCCAGCTCGGCCTGAGCTAGATGGAGAACCAATGCTGTTCCTTGGCCGTTCTTGTCTTTTCTTCTTAACAATGAACATATCGCTTGGGTGCAATAACCCAGCACCATCCGGGAGTTGATCCCTGTTGCCAGATCCAGAATGCCTCGAATCTCTCTCAGATCTAGAACTGTGAGTCCGGCTAGGAACCTCGCTAGGCTGATTATGCCTGCTATGTCCCGAACCATGCTGCTCTGCTTCACTGGTGCTAGCTCGGCGCTTATGGCCCAAAGCAGCTTGCTTTGTCGACTGCCCAGCAGCACCACTTGCAGCTCCTCCGGGATTCGAAAATGACATCGCATTCTTAGCTTCGCTGAAGTCTGAGTCTGGGAAGGCAATCTTCATTATGTTGAAAAATAAGTTATGGAGGGTCTCAGCTTCTATTCGGACCTGCATTTTTAATTGGAGTAAATTAATATTCTATTAGGCTACAACACCAAGCACAAGTTCAGAACTGTTAGAAGCATAGATGACAAATATAACCAATGTTTGATGCAAAACAATAGGACTACCTCAGGCCTATAGCTGAAATGCTGAACCACACTCTTCAACATCTGCTGCATGTCCGCTATGAACTCAGTTACAGCGCTATACTCGAATCCATCAACTCGCTGTTCAATTTTCTGTAGGTCAAGGGTGCTACCAGCTGGACCTCTGAATGAGGAATTTTCATTCCTCCGCCACCAAGAAGATATATTAGGTATGATTTGATGACCCTCTTTGTCAATCCTCCTCCATAGCTTGCTTATCACATTCTTGCACTGCAGGTATTCAGGTCGAAAACAGCTTCAGCTCAGCCATATGGGATAGTATATATATAACAAAAGGTAAAATATAAAGATCCAATGACAAGCCAGGAACAAAAGAATCCCTGCTGAGACAATATTGATAAATACTACTACCTCCGTCCCAAAAAAATTTTTGTTTTAGCCTTTAAAATTTGTCCCACAAAGAGTGTTTGTTTAGCTTGTAGTAAGATCCATCTAATTAAAGCAATGTCAAGTACCAAGAAAAAATTGTATACAAAAGCGAATAGAGCGAATCAAATGTTTTGTAGATTCTACTTTTCTAATTCCAATGCATATACATTTATTGAGGATCTAGAAAACCAAATAAACAACACCTTTTTCAATCACAATTGCTAAATTAATTAGGGGCAACAAGGTCATTTCTTAGGATGAGTAGCGCGTATGAAATTTTCTAAAAGAACAGTCTTTTTGGGAGGGGAGTATATGGCATGCCAAGAAACAGAACGAGCCACAAAATAAAGCTAAATCTTAAATTCCAATTACATACGTATAAAGCTAACAGAAAACACTTCCACTGCATGTGACCCAGATGTTAAAATATGTGGCACATTAAGCATAACTTGTCAAAACTAAAATTATTTTTTTTGCAAAAAATGGTGCTTTCATGATACAGCCCTTCCCATTCGTATGGATGAGGCAGTCCTCACTCTGCTTCACCTCCTGGGCAGGTATGGAAAGTCGACAAAATTCTACAGATAATTCCTCCAGAGAATCCCACTCAATTTGAAGAACATTCAATAGAACAATCACCAATAAATGCAGTACTGCACAAAGAGTGTAAGTTTGTGTGCGTACCTTTCTTTGCATACTGTCAGACATCTTTGTGCCGCGGTACTCTGGGGAAGCAGAGTCAATGGCCTTACTGCTCCAATTTTCCTTGGAGCGTTCAGCAGATCCTTCACCAGATCCAGACAAGTAAGTCAATTTCCCTGTCCTAGAAGCAGGCGAAACCTTCTTAGATGGCATGTTGCGCTTCTGTTTGAATATAGGATGAACTGCGTCTTGCTGCCTGGCAGCTGGATCAGCAAAAAGACGGGCACCTAAGTCAGACTTAAATTGTGAATCATAATCACAATCTCCTTGAAATGCAAGATGAGTACCACGCTGGGGGAAGACCCCTTCTCCGCCAGATCTATCTTCCTGCTTTTCTGCATTAGGCCTTGGACGAACACGAATACTCCTTTTGCGTTTTATTTTTGGTTGCAACACTTGCTCATCCTCGCCGTCATCACGTTCATGATTCCAGCTCCCTGACTGCTGGACGTCCATATGTGAGTCACCTGACATTGCAATCTCACCTTCCTCTAGGTCATCAGGCTGCAAATCACCAGTTTAAAAGAATGATGAGCTAATTAACATATAAATTCAAGCAGAAACAAAAAAAAAAGACATAACAACAATATGCCAAGTTGCCAACACATACAGTTCTCCTTGACAAAGAACCAGGGCGGGCATCCAGAGCAGATAGGGACCGCAATTTTTTCGAAGATGAAGAAGGTGCAGGCGGTGGTAATCTCCTGCTTCCAGAAGAAGAACCTGTGGAACCAGCGTCTTCCATCCTGTTAGCTTTTCTGCTACCTAATCCATCGGTAAAATTGTACCTGCCATCATGGATAGGCTCTTCTTCCTCTGATTCATCCTTGTTATCAGGTACCAAATCATCATTGTCCTCTTCATCTTCGAATTCCCCTATTTCCCCATCATCAGGCAGGGGTGTGGTGGTATTCCTCTCTTCAGAATCTTCATCAGATTCTTCAAGATCTTCATCATCAATCTCCCTGTAGATGGAATACTTGCCAGTACCCTTTGGCCGCCCCCTTCTCTTCTCAGGTATATCATTAGTGTCTAAAGCAATGCCACCAGATGACATATTTCTAGACGGTTTTTTGGATAGACTTGCCACAACAGCATCTACTTCAGTAGAGCTAACACGAAGCCACTTTGGAACCTGATGATGTTTCACCATATCCCCAGTCCAATCGAAGTCTTCGTCCATCTGATCAAAAAGTTCAACTTCACGTTCAGTCCTAGCAATCATTCGGTTCACTTCCTGTAATGAAGGCACGTCGTGAACAGTTTCTTGATATCTCTCTTCATCATGCAGGAGTGTCTCTAAAGTCATCCGCCTTTCCTCATGGGTCGTTCTTTGATCAAAACGACCAGCATTAATGACCTCATCTGCCATATCAATTTTGTATTGTTGGATATTGCTGCGGATGAGACTCTCAATTGATCCCATGTACCTGTCTTTCCCAGCAAGATCATCCTCCAAATCTCCACTCCCTCCATTTCTCAACTCATCCTCTTTGTGATAACTAGATATGTTATCAACAACAGCCTCCATGTAAATAACCTTCACCTCCCTAGTCTGCCCTATACGATGGGCCCTAGCAACTGCTTGCTCTTCGTTTTGTGGATTTGGATCAGGGTCATATATTACAACAGTGTCTGCGCTCTGAAGATTCAGACCCCTACCAGCAGCACGAATACTAAGCAAGAATATAAAACAATCAGAATTAGGCCTGTTGAAGTCAACAATCGCCGACTCTCGATCTTCCAAGCTTGTTGTTCCATCAATTCGCCTGTAAACAAGTCGCCTCCATTGCAAATAGTCTTCCATGATGTCAAGAAGTTTTGTCATTGTGCTAAAAAGGAGAACACGATGGCCTGCCCTATGAAGCTTAATTAAAATTCTATCAAGATTCCACAACTTCCCGCAAGATCTGATCACAAAATCTTTCCCATGATTCAAGAATGGATATGACAGGAGAGGATGGTTACAAACTTTTCTTAGCTCCATGCACTTGTTGTTGAGATTCTTGTATGTCTTGAACTGGTACATGGGATTTCTTTGTGCACGTTTTTTCTCATCTTCAGGATCAACTCTAATAGTACCAGTAGATTTGATCCAATCATATATAGCTCCTTGAATGGCAGACATTCTACACCTCAAAACAATAGAATCCTGCAACAACATGCCGGATTAATAATGTTGCAAACTTACCAAACAAATTGACCAATGCATGACATGCGAAAAAATGATAGCACCTTCCGTGGAAGTGAGCCTTCAACATCTTCCACACGCCTACGTAGCATGAAGGGTTCCAAAATCTGATGCAGCCTGTGAATGATTATTACTTTCTTCTCTGTCTCAAGCCAATCATCTTCTTCACTATGTGTCTGACCATCCCTCTGAAACGGCTTAGAGAACCAATCTTGAAATGCCTTACTACTGTCAAATACTTCTGGAAGCAACAGGTTCAAGAGGGACCAGAGCTCCTTGAGATCATTCTGCAATCAATTCCCAAATGCATTAAATAACTACAACAAAAAAGGTGCATTAATGACATGATAAAATAGCTATACTGGTAAAAAAGAGAAGGGGCTTCTTTCATCAGTAGATAATAAAGGGAGCCTCTTTTTTTAGTAAAGCTATATTGGCAACAATAGCAATACACATTTATCTGGTTTACCTGTAGAGGAGTACCAGTGAGAAGGAGACGTCGTTGGCAACGATAGCGATCAAGATCACGCGCCAAGACTGAGTCTCTGTCCTTCATCCGCTGCGCCTCATCAATTATAATGTACTTCCAATCAACCCTTGAAAGCTTGGAACGGTCAAACATAACAAATTCATATGTTGTTACAAGAACATTAAATTTCATGGCCATAACCTCCTGCAAGACGATTCAAAAATTAGAAGCAAAATTTCTACAAGAGCTAAATACAAGAAAATACGCATGTATTTGCTATAAGATAGCTTATCAATGCAAAGTAACAGAATGTGGCAAGCATTACTTCCAATCAAGAAATAAACCAGTGTTCTAAAAAACATTTTTAAATGTCGTTTAATCTTGATTAAACACTGAACGGTGGCCAAGCGTTGTGTTTAATCACAGTGTCGTTTAATCACAACACACGTTTAATCATGTTCAATCTACGTTTAATCACAAAAAACTCTAAACCATAGGCAAACGTTCGCCTAGCGTCTAGCGTTTTTTAGAACCTTGAAATAAACAGGGATCAACTGATAAGAGCAGCCATTCAACTAAGAAGAAAACTAAACTGGAATCGTGTACAGCACAATTTAACTTACTCCAAATAGTTTAAAGCACGTTTGCTCATGTGTTCTTATATATTTAGGACAGATATGGTTGACATGAAAACAGATCCAATAAAAGGTATGCAAAATAAGGGCGATGATACTAATTTAGCAGGTGATTCCTTCAAAATCAAACAGTGCATGATTCCCATCCCTTTCTAGAAAGTTTTCAAACTAAGCGATGGCAGGGCAAGTCATTGGGATTGATTGTGTTTGTTCACAAGAAATCAGCAATTTTGCTAAAATAAAATGTAAGTACAGGCTTGACATATGAAAAGCTACCAGAAGAAAAGGCAGCTTACTTGAGAGAACAGCTTCTGCCTTTGGTCCTTTGCACCGACATAAAATATGCAAGATGCTGATGGCAACCAATTTAGCAGTTCACTCTGAACCAAGAATAGACATCACAGCAAACTTTTAAGTTTATACAACAAATACAGTATCTAGAAATGGAAAGTAAAAAATAGCTCAAAGCTTGAAATGACATGGAAGACGTACCTTCCAATTGACCAAGACAGCATTTGGCACTATTATGAGATGTGGGCCATAATTCCCTTTAAACTCCATCAGGTATGCGATCAATGCCATAACCTGTGATAACAAATAGCGCAGCCATACAAATAAACTAGCAGCATTGGATTGAATGAGAAGAGGGAGCATTGATGATAAGAAAAAATGTCGTGATATAACAGGAGTAAAGCAAGCAAATCAGAACAAGAAAGGGATGCCACACACCTGCACAGTCTTGCCAAGACCCATCTCATCAGCCAAAATACCGTTCAACTTATTATTGTACAAAGAAAGCATCCACTGTAGGCCCACCTAGATAACCAACAAAATGAATTTTAAATCTCCTGTGATAGGACATAACTACAATGAAAATGAATATTACTTCAGTTAAAAGAAAACATCCTACCAGTTGGTAGTCCCTTAAAGTTCCTGCTCGCAACAGTGATGGTTGCTTGGTAACTCTTTCACTGACAGCATGAGCTAAAGTGTAGTACCTAAAAATATGAAAGAAGTAAAAAAAAACTTATTAAGAGTGAAAAGTATGTTTTGAATCTAATCTGACAAACCATACCTCAAACAGTCAAATGTCAAATGGAAAAAAATGCAGGCTCCGAAAATGCAACATAAATTTACTCCAGGTGCATATCTAAATTCTGAAGTAAAGAAATAGCAACTTGGAAAAAAAAATCTGATGCATTTACATTTTCAACTTTGTCGATTTCTTACTTGTTAACTGACGTATTATCCCTTGGTGCATTCATCTCAGAGAATGTGTTCCTTATCATAACCTCCTGACCAGCACATTGTGCAGCAGCCCTCACTTCTTCCTCAGATAGACCCTGTAAAACAAGAAGCATGTTCATGTATAGGACTAGCAACAAGGAACCTGGTTACATGCAGCAGCGAGGCACAAATGCTTGAAATAATGTCTACAAGAAGCTTTGCTATCCAGCGATAACCAAAAGAGGAGGGAGCAGGGGACAGAGCTGTTTCACTAGTCCAAAGTGAAGAGTGTCAAATACCTGTGCCCGTGCAGCTGCAGCTGCAGCATTTGCTGCTTCTTCTACTTGTTGCTGACTCTTGGTAGCGGTTATTTTTCCTCCAAGCTTATAAAGGTACTCTTCAGTCTGAGTCAGGAAAGAAGATAGAACATTGTATCTTTGAGCTGCATCTCCAGGAACACTCGTTTGCTGTTCCCACAAAATTTGACGGTATCTTTCCACATCATTGTTTTTCAATGCCTCCATTCTTTTGTTCCTATCATCATCTTTCCTCTTTGAGAATTCTCGCAACATCCTCTCATGGTACTTGGCCACCCCTCGATTACGAGTTATTCGAGCATCACGAATAGCCCAATGTGCCTCCAAAAGCTTCTTGCGCCACTGGAAAATGGATTTCAGCTGCTTCTCTCTCGAGGCTTTCTGCATCTGCTGAACTTGTCTTGCAAGGTCAACACGTTGACGTTCACATTGTCTGACAAACTTTCTGTATATCCTATCTGGCATTGCCATTATTTCTTGTTGCTCATGCTCAACTTCATCCCGGAGCCGAGCCTGATGTTCTAGGAGTTTGAGCTTCTTTTCTTCAATCTGTAGCCTCAAGACAAGATCAGGTCGGATTCTTTTCCTCTCTAGATTAATAGCAAGCAAACCACTTATCTTTTTTAAGTTATCCTCACGTTTCTTACCAAGAACTATCATTCCTTCCTGAGCTAATAAATCTTTCACATCATAACCTAGTGACAGATTACTGTTGTAATTTGTAGGTCCCAAGGAATCGTGCCTCCTAGTGAAAGACGGGAAATCGAATAGCGGACCATGGTATTTTCTGGGAACATCTCTTGGGACTGGGGCACTGCTTGTCGAGGCAGCCCTTTTTGTCTGCTCAGCATCTACTGAACCACTTTCTGCTGGTAAAGATTTACCCCTCTCAGCATTGTAATCACTTCTCCCAGGTGTTCTCTGGATACCCCGTTCTAGATCTTGCTCGGATTTAATCACAGTATTGTTACTATGCTCTGGTACTGAAACTGGTCCAATTTTAAGAGACTCTTTTGGAGAAGCTTTCATCACTTGCATGGGACCAGGACCACTGGCAGGACTAGCTTTATCTTCTGAAGCAGAAACTTCCACCTTTGGCAAACATGGTCCCTTCAACAATGCCTGTTTTTCAGGAGCTTTATCACCAGTCTCCATTTGCCTTCCATGTTCATCTGCGCTGCTTACACCAGGCCTTTCACGGTTAGGTGTTGCCTGAGGTCCAGAAATCTGCTGCCCTTGTGAATCAGGAGGCCGTCCAGTTACAATCAATTCAAGAACTTCTGGCGGGAGTGTTCGATCACCGCGCTGATATTGAGGGACAATCAAAGGAGCAAAAAAGAAAACCGCAATGATATTAGATTGATCAGCTGAACATCTTAAAATTACAGGCTGGATCTCATAAACATAAACAAAATAGACTTTTAAGGTTTATCTTTATTGTACCTTCAAACGCCGAAAAGCTAATATCTGAGCTTTGAGTACATGAAGTTGATTTTTTGTGAAACCCGTTTGCCCCGTTTGCGACCGGGCACTTGGAGTTGGGGCCTGTGACCCTCCTGTTTCACCAGGGATTGCTGTGGGGGCAGCAGCTTGGTTAAGCTGCTGCATCTGTCTTGCATGCTGCATCTGCACCGCTTCAGAATTTGCAAGGACATTTTTTGGATTGGATTGCTCAGGAACCTTATTCACATGCCCAGAACTCTGTGGGATATGCATCGTCTGTGAACCATTACCCACTGTCATAGGTGGCCTCACAGCATTTGAGCCATCCCTGTTATGGGCAGATAACTGTTGTTGCAACTGCAAGTTGCTCGAATTCACTACCTTAGCCTCTTCTCCACCAGAAACTGAGCTCAGGGGAATGGGCTGCCTGGCCTTCAATGGGGCACCCTGACTGGCAACATTGCCATGCCCTGGGGAATCGCTGTTCATTTGCGAGGATGTTGCTTGCTGCTGCGCAGCCATAGCCTCATTTTGTTTCTGCATGGCTGCCATCCTGCTAGACTGCCAGATCGGCAGGAGTTGAGAAATCACACTCATGTTTGTAGGATTGGACAGGTCTAAGTTGTTCTCCTTTGCCCAGGCTTGGATGGCTTGAAACTGCAATGGTGTTAATGGGCCACCACCGGCACTGCCCATGCCCACTTGGCCTTGCATTGGCTGCATGGGCCTGATCATACCCACTGACGACAACTGCTGTCCAGGTACTCCTTGAGGAGGCATAGGAGGCCTCATATCCCCAGTTCTTTGCTCATTACTGCTTGGTTGTCCCTGCTCTTTCTGCTTCTCAGCCTGCTGAATATGTTCAGCTTGTCGCTTAAACATCTGAAGGGCCATAAGCTCTTGCATCTTGGCAGGGTTGTTAACCATATCTTGGTCTCTTGACGATGACCCCGGCATATTCATCTTGGCCTGCTGCTGGAGGAGCATACCCTGGGCCGCCTTCTGCTGCTGCTGCTGCATCGCAAGCTTCAGGTATTGTTGCTGCATTGCCATCTGGTTGTGCATCTGACCTCCAACCATGCCCTGCGGTCCGCCAGATAGCGGCAGGTTCCTCTGACCCTGAAACGGCGGCATTGGGCTGGAGGACTGAGGGAAGCTACCGCCGCCGCCTGGTCCCATCATGCCATGTGGTGCACCGGATTGGTATGTTTGCTGCTGTTCATGGTGATGCATCATTCCCTGCAACACAAGGTGACCCGTTCAGAAGTCTAAAACCTCGCAAAACTAAGAACCGAAAAAACCCAGTTGTAACACTGCATCAAGACAACAAGCAAACAAAACCGATTGAATGGTTGGGATTTTCTAAAAGCAAACAAATTTTTCGCATCAAACCACACTAAAGAGCAGAGGTGGCCCAAATCACTCGGAAAAACAAACAAACTGAATTGAGACGAGATCAGAATGAGACAACAATTCCAAATTGAAACCGGGGACTACAAGAAACCCCACGGGCTGGGGAACCTGGAGACACACACAACACATGCAAACCCAAATCGAAACGGAACCCGACCAGCTGAAGAACACCATGGGGGCAGGACAAGACAACCAACCAGACGCACTGACACTCCTGCACTGCGGGAGGATCGAGGAGACCTCGTTACCGTTTGCGGCAGGCCACGTACAGGCGGGAGGGAGGCCTTTTCGCCACGGCCGCAAGATTTTTTTCCCCGAATCCCAACAACCACGCGCGCGCGCAGGCGCACGGTTCCCCACCAATCACATCGCCCCCAAGAAAAAAAAAACGACCACCCAAAATAAATTCGAATCCCACCGAGCCGGGGGTGGGGCAGACAAGGCAAGGCCTACCTGGCTCCTAAACCCTAGCTGCTGCTGCTGCTGCTGCTGCTGCTGCTGGGACTGCTGCTGCGCCGACGCCGGGGTGCCCGGCTGCGGCTGCTCCGGCCGCGGCGAGCTCGCCGGCGAGCTCCGCGAGCTGCTGGAGGGCCCCCCGCTGGGCTGCATGGTGACGGGCCCGGGGGGTCCCGGGAGGGCGCGGGAGCTTCTAGATCTGGCCGATTCGGGGTTCCCTCATGCGCCCGCGGCAGATCTAGGTCGACCGGGCCCGCGCGGCGCCGCGGGTCACCGGATCGTCGCCGGAGACGGCCCCCCGGAGGCGGGCTGCGGGGCTCCGGTGGCCGGTGGGGGGCGGTCAAGCCCTAATCCGGGTTTGGGAATGGAGATTTCTGTGTCTTTTATCTCCCGGGATTCGACTGGTTTTTTAACGAGACACACAAGCCGGGGAAGGGGAAGGAGACCCAGGCTGGGTCCTCGGATCGTAAATTGTATAGAGTTCGAGGGTCTTTAAGCTAAAAGGGAGACAGAGGGGTTGTATTTGCACGGAGCCCCTCAAACGTTTTATAAATTTATACTGAGCCTTGCGCCCATGATCTAATCTGGCTCGGGCAGCTTGTCCGAAGCTAATGGTAGCCTCCTAACAGCACACAGCTGTTAGGGTTACCTCTTTACTTAATACTAACCTCTGTTCACGAATACTTGTCAATTTTGATTTTTACTATTGCTACTTTGACCGCTAATTATTTAAAAAGTATTCAGTTAACGAGAACACTTAGAGTATCATTGTATGTTTAAAATGGTATAACAATGAATTTATGAGAAAATTAAAGGTCAAACTTTGAATAGTAAAATCAAAATTGTCCATTATTTGTTAACAGAGGTTAGTACTAAATGGTAGTGCCCACTTTTCCTTTATTTTTCTAAAAAATATTTCCATACTTTTTCCCGTGGAGATTTCCATTTCTATCATGGTTATACATAGTACACCGAGACCGCATCGTGTTTCATAGATTCCGATAGACATCAATCGAAGGTTAAAAAGTGTGGAGCGATGCCTCCTTTGTGAATTGTGAAACCATGTTGTAAAAAGAGCATCTAACTTTGTGTAACGAGTTGTACACTAGTATTTCTGTGTGTACGGGCAAATAATAAGCGCAGGAGAATAAACAGATTATTAGGCCTGTCTGTTCTTTTTTTTAAACGGAAATCATCCTGGCCTTCCGGTTTTGTTGTCCGTACTGCAGTCTCGTGAGTTGACACCAGGGTTCACCATTTCGTTTTTCGGTAGAATCCCGGTGATCGGCGGAAACGGAATTCCGTTCCGGAATTTCGGTGAATTTCGGCGAATTTCGGTGGATTTTGGACGAAATTTGTTGAATTTTGAATTTTGAAACGAAATATATCGAAAAATACCGAAATTTCGGATCCCGGTAACTAGCGGAAACGGAAAAAAAACCGAAATTTCGGCAAAATTTCGCCGAAAAGTTAAACCCTGGTTGACACTAGCTGTACTGTACACCTCGGGAAAAGGCAACAAGGATCCTGCAACTGCCAGCTGGAGTAGTACATGGCAGGTCAACGTTTCTGTTGGACTGTCAACCCCCAACTGTTTGTTCTGGCTGCCAACGGATTGGCGCTTCTTCTGTCGGTTATAACTGTCTTATCAGTCATCACGCGGTGCATTAACTGTCGGTTATAACTTGGGCACGCAAAAACAAGCTACTGACAGGCAGCTGAAGTGTGTGAGCCGGCAAGGGAATGCATGAACCTGAAAACTGTTTCGTTGGGTCTGAGTTCAGACCAGTCACACCTGATGAACTGACCTTGATGCAAATGTGAAAGCCCCATCCAAAAAAATCAACTTTTTTTCTTTCAAGACGTTGCTTTCTTCATCTAGAGTGATGGTTTGAACTGCTAGCTAGATTTACAACCCGGAACGGCTATCATTCGGCAATCTAAGGCGCTGAGCAAATTTGCATCTTGAGAATTCCCAAAGATGTAGTATCTTGAGAAACCATGAGCAAGAAGGTCACAGCTGAAGGAAGCAGCACTAGTGTATTTGTTCAGAACATACGGGTGTGTGTGTGTGTGTGTGTGTGTGTGTGTGTATATATATATATATATATATATATATATATATATATATATATATATATATATATATATATATGTCACTCAACGTGGTACAAGTACAACATGCATGCCAAAGGATTCGACTTGCCCTGCAGAAGCCACCGACGAGACGAGCAGAACTAGGTAGAAATCAGATCAGACCCCCCTTGCAGTGTCCTCCGGCGTCCCCGCTGCCGGAGAAGAGCGGAAGGCGACACCGGCAGCAGCAGCAGCAGCGCCCTCGCGCTGTCCGGCGCGGGCCGGTCATCATCAAGAAGGCCGCCGATGCGTTGGCGACGGCGACATGGACGCAGAGCTCCGACCCTCGAGCACCAGACGCTCCTGAGCAGAGCAGCATTGCCGTTGCCATGGATCCAGATCGAGGCGTACTGGATTTATAGCTGATGGATGAGTTTGGGGGCGAGAGGGAGAGGGAGATAGACACGAGTCGAGGAGAGAGCAGCGATATGGGCGGGCGCATCTGCGAAATTCGGCGGCATCTTCCATGGATATGCTCGTCCCAAGTAAATGCTTCACAGTTCACTCCACCTGCCTCCCTTCCTCCTCCTGGATCGTTGATCCTTTTTCTTTTCCCACCTTTTTCTCCCGTTCGTTCGGCTCTGTTTGGTTTCTTATCACACCTATCGCACATGATTCCTGAGAAAAAATCTCATATGTATGGAGTACTAAATGAAATTTATTTATAAAACTTTTTCACGAATGGGTGTAACTTTTCACGACGAATCTAATGACAGTAATTAATCGATGATTGGCTACAGTGATGCTAAGTAACCATCCTCTAATCGTGCGGTCAAATGCCTCATTAGGTTCGTCTCGCGAAGTAGCGCAGAGTTGTGGAGTTAGTTTTATAAATTATTTTTATTTAGTATCCCTAATTATTGATCAAAACTTTTGTGATACTTGTGCTACTTGAAACCAAACACCGCCGAAGTGTGCCGGCGGCGCTGGTGTTGTTCGATGAGCAGCTTTTGGCCCCGTTTAGTTCCTAAAAATTTTCACCCAAAAATTTTCACCTCCCCTTTAAAACACATATATGAAGCACTAAATGTAATTAAATAATAAAACTAATTACACAGTTTGGATGTACACGACGAGACGAATCTTTTGAGCCTAATTAGGGCATGATTAGCCATAAGTGCTACAGTAACCCACATGTGCTAATGATGCGGTCAAAGGCCTCAAAATATTCGTCTCGCGGTTTCCAAGTGAGTTCTGAAATTAGTTTTTTAATTAATGTTCGAAAAGCCCTCCCGACATCTGGTCAAACAACGACGAGACACCCAAAAATTTTTGATTTTGGGAACTAAACGCTCCCTTTGTTCCTTTCTCCGGTTCTCCCTCGTCTAGTATAGTACTAGTACTAGTACACAGTGGAGCGCAGCGCCCCATTGGTGAGTGCTCTACCCTTTCGGGCGAACAAAGATATTTTTTGAAAGATGGCGACCAAAGATATTGCTTGCTCTTTTTTTTCTCTCTGCGTCAATCTTTTTTTTTTCAGATTTTCTCTGCGTCAATTCAATCTACATACCCGGATGGGATGGGATGGGATGGATGGGCCCTGTCTTTTTGGTTCTTGGGATTATTCCTTGGTTTGTACGTTCCGGAGAATCCTGCTGATGAGTCGAGTGTTGCATTGGTATTGCTCCTCCAAAAGATAGAGGTGAAGCTGGCGTGGCGTGGTCGGTCCTAATTTAGCCTCTTGGTTGTTGGTACCCATCTTCTTCAACTAAATGAAATACAATTGTGCTTAAAGCAAAAGATGGGGGTTATTTTGTTTTGGTTCGTCCTTAATTTCTAGGGCCATATATCTCAAATAATAAAGTTAAGGTTTGAACCCCGCACTCTGTAAGAGAGTACTGTAGCTAGCATCATCTGATCAGAATGTTCCATGCCACTCATCTCTTGACCCAACCCATGCCCGAGGAGGATGAGTACAGTCTTCAGAACATCATGCAGCACTTGCAGCAGGCTGCCGCAGCCTCTGCAGGGATGGGGAAGGGGGATGTGACATCCGACTGAGGGCGGTAAATTTCGCGCGTTTCCCGAGAAGAGAATCTCGGAGTATTAAATGAAGTCTATTTGTAAAATCTTTTTAGGGATAAGTGTAATTTTTCGAGATGAATCTAATGACGGTAATTAATTGATGATTTGCTACAGTTATACTACAGTACCATCCTCTAATCACGCGGTCAAAAGCCTCATTAGATTCGTCTCGCGATTTACACGGTGGTTGTGGAGATGGTTTTAGAATTAAATTTTACTCCCTCCTTCCCTGTTTATAAGGCATACACGTATATCAAGATTCAAACCTTGTCATCTTTGACCAATAATTTGACTATTAAATTTTTATTTTTATAATGCAAATTTCATATGATTGTATTCATAATCAAATATATTTTACAATGATTATAAGTTTATAATCAAAAGTGATATAATATATGATAAATAAATGGTCAAAGTGTTATTTAGAAGACCGTGTCATGTTCCACCATGTCTTATAAACAGGAAAGGAGGGAGTATTTAATACTCGTAATCAATGGTTAAAGTAGGGTGAAATTTTTTTCACCCTACAACCAAACACGGCCGAGATCAGAGTTTGGTCTGGCTGGTTGTTCAGACGGCAGTGGGGACACCTGACCTGACAACTGACTGCTCCTGCTCCTGCTTGCTGTTGCTGCTGAAAGCTGAGGGCGCGTTTAGTTCCCCCGAGCAAAAATTTTTGGAGGTCAAATCAGCACTTTGACCGGATGTCGGGAGGACTTTTCGGACACTAATTAAAAAAACTAATTTCAGAACTCACTTGGAAACCACGAGACGAATCTTTTGAGGCCTTTGACCGCGTCATTAGCACATGTGGGTTACTGTAGCACTTATGGCTAATCATGCACTAATTAGGCTTAAAAGATTCGTCTCGTCATGTACATCCAAACTGTGTAATTAATTTTATTATTTAATTACATTTAGTGCTTCATACATGTGTTTAAAGGGGAGGTGAAAATTTTTGGGAACTAAACGCGCCCTGAAGCTTCGGCTCTCACTGATCCCGGAACCACACACTAGCTTCTCTGACCAAGACCTCGAGGTGTTTTCAACGACGGCTGTGTTTAGTTCCCACGAATACACTGTAGCGCGGGGTGAAAAGCACTGTAGCGCACTGTAGCATGTTTCGTTTGTTTGTGGTAGATATTGTCCTACCATGACCTAACTAGGCTCAAAAGATTCGTCTCGCAACGTACATCAAAACTATGCAATTAGTTTTTTTATTTACCTACATTTAGTACTCCATACATGGGTCATTTGCTATATTTAATGTTTCGATGTGATGGAGATGTGATGGAAAATGATGTTTTTGGTGGAACTAAACACACCCGACATTGTCCTGACCTCGAGGTGTACAGACATGCTTCTCCCCTGTTCAGGGAGCGAGGCATGTGTGAAATGCTCAGACTTGTTTAGTTGTAAAATTTAAAATTTAAAATCTATCATATTGAATGAGAATCTTACATGCATGGAGTATTAAATCTAAACGAAACAAACAACTAGTTGCATAGTTTACTTGTAAATTACGAGACGAATCTAATGAGCCTAATTAAGCCATAATTAGACACTAAATTACTACAGTAACCATGCGCTAGTGACGGATTAATTAGGCTCATTAAATTTGTCTCGTAATTTACAGACGAGTTCTGTAATTAATTTTGTGATCAATCTATATTTAATACTTCAAAATTGAAAAGATTCTATTTCAAAAACTTTACACTCCGCAACTAAACGAGGCCTCCGTCTTTCTGGTGTCAACTCCATCTTCCATGTCGAGGATGAGCTCGTAGTGGATCTTGTTTAGTTCTCTCTCAAAAATTTTACACATCAATCACATCAATATTTGGACATATGTATGGCCTATTAAATATAGACGGAAAAAATCGATTTTTACAGATTGCCTATAAATTGTGAGACGAATTTTTTGAGCTTAATTAGTTCGTGATTAGACAATAAATTGCTACAGTAAACATATACTAATGATAAATTAATTAGTCTTAATAAATTCGTCTCATAGTTTACAGACAAATTTTGTAATTAATTTAGTTATTAGTCTATATTTAATACTTCAAATATGAAAAAATTACATTTCAAAAATTTTATCCGGGGGAACTAAACAACTTATAGCTTGGTTCGAACTTCATCTTCCTCACATTCTTGTGAGAAAAAAAACTGCTCCAATCCTATCCTAGCATTCTAGCAACAGCATGTAGGACATTGCAGCCACGAGTCCTGTGTCCTTGATACCGTGTCCATTGCCCGTGTGCGCCGTGGGCGGGCCCACCCTGCTCTTGCTGCCTGGCACACTTTTGAGTTAGGATGCCTGTTGCCTGGTGACTTCGTTTTTTTTAAAAAAAAAACCATAAGCATGCAGCTGCTGGTGTTTTGTCTCTCTGTCTCTTAGTGCTGATATTGCATCTAAAACTACCTTGCTGGAGATGCAGAGGGAATGCCAAATCCTTTTTGGTGGTCCTACACGATTCTCCTGCCACGCACCACAATTGTTTAGCCTTGTCTTCAACAACTCAAAGGCCCCTTCAACACACTGGTACTACATCGCACGCCTAGCAGAGAATGGCGATCATGCAGTGACACCTCAAAAGCTTTTCTTCATGTGAACCAGCAGGCTAATCCTGAGTGGCCTGTGGTCAGTTGGTGAATGAGATCTAGCGGTGATCCCAAAAAGATTCAACTTTTGCAGCAGTGTGCCCCTTTTAAAAAAAATTCTGAATGTGCGAATGCGAGAGGGACACAGTGTTGGCAAGCTGAACAGCAGGGAAAATTTAAGGACCATCTCCTTTTCATTTAAGTTATGCAGCTCAAAACTAACCAGCAATGCCGCGACAGCGTTCGAAAAAAAAAGGGTTGAGCTTTGCATGTGACTTCCAGTCAGTGAGCGTGCGGATCAGACAGCAAATCACCAAGAGGATTAGGACAGCAAATGCCAAGAGGATTCAAGAAACCTTTCTTTTTATTATTTTTCTTTGGGATCAGAGCGCGTATACATGAGATGCTTTACAAGAGCAGCAGACAAGGCTTCCAACACTGTCCCCTTCGTGTACTGGGTTTCTCATCATCAGCATACATGACTGGAACTGTAATTACATTTCAGGCCTCCCAAAGTTATTATCAGGGTTATATTTCAGCTCGCACCGTGGATAAAAATTAATGTAAACAAGAAGCTTAGGCAACACACTCCTTGGAATGACAACTCATACTACCTAGCAAGCAACTCTGTTCAGGTCAATCACATCACTGCCTTAAAAACCATCGACTCGGGAAGCAATTCCTTCAGTTTTCCTTGGGTAAATCTCCTCAGCATTTCTAGAGAAGCTTTGGGCTGATCCATTGGAACCATGTGGCCAGCATTGTGAACCTGCATTTGCATGGAAACGCATACCTCGTGAGTTTGTTTAGCCTTGTGATGCTTAGGTGCGAAAGAATTCTAAAGCATTAGACAGCCAGGTTCAGTGGTCCTTAGTATGCAGTTATGACAAGATTTTACTAGGTTATCTTCGCACATTTTGTAAAGTACACTTAGATTCCTAGAGGATCCAGTCTTAATTTGCCACAACTTTGCCAACACGAAGTATCTCCTTTTGGGGAAAGAACGGAGTACTAAGAAACAAGGTAAAGTGAAAAGAGTGAGATTAGATCACAACCTTGAGGAAGCTGAGTGGTCCGTGGCTCTTCAAAACTCCAGCTTCGGCACCATCTACTACAAATGATGACTCACTAGAGGATACAAAGTCTTTCTGGCCAGACCATTCCATTGAGTGTACCCACCTCGAGTTTCCTGCTTAAACAGAAAAATTCAGAGATTCATACTTGATACCTTGCTGCAAAACCAGTAAACAATCTGGTGACGCACCTGTAAGACAGCAAACAATATATGATAATCTTAAGTAGGATAATTGTTATATCAATATTGATAAAGCCCCTCCACAACTGAAAGTTTGCAACTTGCAGTTGAATTGACACGCATTAACATTTTGTACTGTTTCCAAAGTAGAGACTTAGATCTGATGTAAACATGTCTTTTCGGTCTCATAAGACAGAACAACAAGACCAAACATGCCACATGTTGTCCCCCCTAGTTCTTCAGAAAGGACTATTTAGCATCAAAATGTTTTGCATCTTTTTGCTTTTGTGAATTGACAAGCAAACTAATTCGATATAATTTGTTTCTATTATTTGCAAACATATTCTAGATGGTCCCTATTTATCTGCAGTAGTAATAACTTCTTTATTCTTATGAACATATTAGCAATATTTTGATTCATCCATAAGAAGGCAGGCAGACAGAAAATAACTTGTCAGCTGGACTCATTGTGCTTACTATGTCTTCAAAAGTGGGGAGGGGGCACAGTGCTAATTGGTAAAAGTCATTTATGCAGCTGAAATAATACTGTGCAAACCAAATACTGATTGAAGTAATTACTGGATCTGATGGATGTCAGAGCTAAAGTTATTTTGAATTTACTGCTCGTAGCCTAGTGATTGAGTCATTCTGTTTCGCATTAATTAACATGGTTGACAAAAGATTCTGTATGTGCAGCCATGTTCATAGAGAAGGCATTTCCATAATTATGATGCAACAATAGATAAAAGAGTGCAAAATAAATACATAGGTAAATTAAACTATGGAGCACGCTGTATCCTTACCGAGCCAATTGCATATAAGGTCATACTCCCCAGCATATATAAGGACATTGATCCCATCCTCTAGTAGAGCTGGGATACCAACTTCCAAATTCCGCATCCAGTCTGTGAGCATTGCTTCATAAACTGTAATACTGCAAGAGACGAATTCAATGTCACCAACTCCAAGTGCCTCTTTGACCGTTTTATCACCAAAGAACTTCTCCAAGTTTGAGAAGTCATAGCAAAGTTTCCCTTCACATTCCTTCCTAACATCATAGTACTGCAAAGGGGCCACTAGTGTTAAGCTCCACCTTAGTGAGCTGCAAAGGCAGGTTAATATAGAAGGGTATTGCTTACTTACATTCTTTGTCCCAACAAGCTTCATGATAGAGTTGAAAATATTATTGCAGACCATATAAGCTGCCATGCATGATGCTTTCCCATCGGTACCTGAATCATTAGCTTAGTATGGATAATTTTAATATGGAGTTACCTCAGGATGTGTCATTCCAATGAACATTTTAAGTACTACACTATAATCTTCTTCTGCTAGAATCAGGAAGTTCACCATATGTTGAAATAAAAGATTTTCACGTAACCAGAAAATAATGCCATTTTTTGATTTAATGATGATACTTGTCGGTACCCCAGGACTGGGGTACCCCCTCTTGCTGTGTCCAGGCAAGGATCTTGTAGTTATCCTTAACTACATCCAGACAGCCGGACCCCTGCGGTCCGGAGTCCTGTTCTCCCAGCAGCGGCCCGGACCGTTCCACAGCTGGGAGAGGTCCGGAGACACCACGTGTCCCGGAAGAGGCAGGAACTCGTGCGCAAGCAGCCGGGGCTCCGGACCTCCCAAGGAGACCGGACCCTCGCAGGGTCCCGGACCCCTCATGGGGTCCCGGACCCCCTGTATAGTAACCGGACCCCTCGCTAAGGGAAGAGATCGACGCCCCGCGTCGGGGTGGTCCGGAGCCGCCACGTGTCTACAAGACATGGCCGTCTGGGTTTCCATACCAACGTTCACCCACCATTGCATTCATTGCGGTTGGTGGACGTCTGCATTGATATGACAGAAGCTGAGCCGTTTCATTGACCAGGGGACACTATTGATCGCGTATTACCAAGGCAGTGGAGCCGCTGGCGCCGCCCATACCGCATCTGCCAGTCTGCCGTGGCAGATGGATACGACGGCTCGGCTCCGCCCATTATGACGCTACATAATAGCCTCAGCAGGCCACGCCACAAGCTACGCTACTCCAACGGGCGCCTAGCTGACGGGACAAGAAAAGACCCCCTGAGTCAGGAGAGCAGCAGTGTGCATATCGGAGGAAAGATTCGCTACCACTGTAGCCACAGTCACGTTGGGCCCACCTGTCGGGGCACCAACGTCCTATGTATCCGCTCCCCCTTGATCTATAAAAGGGGGGGCGCCGCTAGAAAACCTCAGGCCGGACAAGAGCCAAGGCCAGCAGAGGATAGGTTCATACACACCACCGAGAACAATACATCTCCCAGTGGACGTAGGGTATTACGCTCCGGCGGCCCGAACCACTCTAAATCGTGTGTTCTTGAGTCCCTTTCTCAGCGTAGGTCTAGCCCCATCGCCTAGTACTTCCCCGAGTACTCCCTCACTGGGAATAGGCGGGTGCGTTCCGCCACCCGGCTGTGGGTACCCCTAGAACCCCCACGACATTTTGGCGCCGTCCGTGGGGAAGAACAGGCGCTGACTGGATCTTCAGGCTTCTGGGGCCGTGTTCATCCTCTGCAACGACGAACCTGAAGATGAAGGAAGGCAGGGCCACACTCACTCCACCTGTCTTGGCACTGGCGCAGCAATGCCCTCGGTGCGGCGGCGCACGACAGCGACGCCTGCTGTGCGTCGCCACTGCGACACCTCGGAGCCGGCGTAGCGGCGCACAGCGGAGGTGCCGCTGGGCGCTGCTGCCCCTATGTCGACTCAAGGTTTTCTCTCAAGCAACGGCCACGCTTCCCCTGCGGTGGCATGGTGTCGGCTCAAGGCTTTCTCTCAACATGGAGCCTGGAGCCGACGGCCATCCCGGAGGAAGTTGGCCGTGTCGTCGTGTCCGGCGCCGCCTGAGGTTCTTGGTGCTGTTACAGACAGCACCAAGGACAAGCCGGCGAACGACCGCACTTCTCCACGCGTCGCACCGGTCCATCTGCTGCGCAAGCGCTCTGGTTTCCATCGGCAACGGCGACGGCAGGGGGAGGGGGCCTCTTCCATTCAAAGCCAAAGAATTTGTCTCATGCCATGTAAGCATGTGACAGCTCTTAGGCAAGGAGGGGTCCCCCGAGCTCCCGAGGTGATGCTGGATGATGCGGTTCAGGCACGTCCAGGGCGCCTTCACCTCCGAAGAACACGCTGTATAGCATACAGCCGTAGGTTACTCCTAAGAAAAGACTAAGAGAATTCCTCCTTTGTAATAACGTGGCGCCTACGTGTGTGTCCAGAGCGGTCAAGGTCCGACCTTGTAAACCCGACCTCTGGCCCTATCACACAAACAGGCAAAAAACGGTCCGGAGCGGTGGAGGTCCGACCTCGTAATCCCGACCTCTGATGTATACCGTGACAACCACAAAAATAAAGGAGATTTACTTTCTCGGTTTTACCTAGGCTCCACCCTGATTACATTTATTCGCCTTGGTTTAACTATTCTTTCCTCTTGAACGGAGTTTACCTTTGTTGCTAACAATCCAAGTTAAGTTGCTGGCTTGTGGTCAGGAGAAGACACCCCTTCTAGCTGGAAGGCAGTCCGGACCCCTAGGGACCTGCTCTGAGAGAAGTGGTATTTGTATCCTGGGGTAGAGAAGCTCCGCGTGGCTTAGCCTGGTAATGTACCATAAGTTTACGTACTTCACTACCCTGTTACAAGTACTCTAGTATCCAAGACTGCTGTCTTTAGAGGTCCCGGGCTCTCTTCTAGTATAAGGCTTGGTTTCTTTGCACCTTACTATGAGGTCCGGTAACATGCTTCATCGGATTGTCAGCAACGGTCGCTACAAGTCCACTCCGGTGGCCCGCTCCGGCGGAGACCGCTCGCCACGGTCGCTCCAAGCCCACTCCGGTGGCCCGCTCCGGCGGAGACCGCTCGCCACGGTCGCTCCAAGCCCACTCCGGTGGCCCGCTCCGGCGGAGACCGCTCGCCACGGTCGCTCCAAGTCCACTCCGGTGGCCCGCTCCGGCGGAGACCGCTCGCCACGGTCGCTCCAAGTCCACTCCGGTGGCCCGCTCCGGCGGAGACCGCTCGCCACGGTCGCTCCAAGTCCACTCCGGTGGCCCGCTCCGGCGGAGACCGCTCGCCACGGTCGACAAGAGCCGGGTCCGAGAAGTGGTGCTTACTCCCTGAGCGATCCAAAGTCTGTGTAGCCGCTTAACTTGGTTCCGTACCCTAAGCCTACACCTTCGTCGCCCAATGGAGAGCACTCAGTACCTGAACCTGGGAACAGGCATACCGGCCTCAGGGGTCCGGGATGCCCGCTCTCTCCATGAGCACACCAACGCAATCAACTTGCGTAGGAACACATCACAATGGTGGCCCCACCTGCGGGTTCGTACCTCACCCGAGGTGGGCCCGGGGGCCACTGTCGATACCCCAGGACTGGGGTACCCCCTCTTGCTGTGTCCAGGCAAGGATCTTGTAGTTATCCTTAACTACATCCAGACAGCCGGACCCCTGCGGTCCGGAGTCCTGTTCTCCCAGCAGCGGCCCGGACCGTTCCACAGCTGGGAGAGGTCCGGAGACACCACGTGTCCCGGAAGAGGCAGGAACTCGTGCGCAAGCAGCCGGGGCTCCGGACCTCCCAAGGAGACCGGACCCTCGCAGGGTCCCGGACCCCTCATGGGGTCCCGGACCCCCTGTATAGTAACCGGACCCCTCGCTAAGGGAAGAGATCGACGCCCCGCGTCGGGGTGGTCCGGAGCCGCCACGTGTCTACAAGACATGGCCGTCTGGGTTTCCATACCAACGTTCACCCACCATTGCATTCATTGCGGTTGGTGGACGTCTGCATTGATATGACAGAAGCTGAGCCGTTTCATTGACCAGGGGACACTATTGATCGCGTATTACCAAGGCAGTGGAGCCGCTGGCGCCGCCCATACCGCATCTGCCAGTCTGCCGTGGCAGATGGATACGACGGCTCGGCTCCGCCCATTATGACGCTACATAATAGCCTCAGCAGGCCACGCCGCAAGCTACGCTACTCCAACGGGCGCCTAGCTAACGGGACAAGAAAAGACCCCCCTGAGTCAGGAGAGCAGCAGTGTGCATATCGGAGGAAAGATTCGCTACCACTGTAGCCACAGTCACGTTGGGCCCACCTGTCGGGGCACCAACATCCTATGTATCCGCTCCCCCTTGATCTATAAAAGGGGGGGCGCCGCTAGAAAACCTCAGGCCGGACAAGAGCCAAGGCCAGCAGAGAATAGGTTCATACACACCACCGAGAACAATACATCTCCCAGTGGACGTAGGGTATTACGCTCCGGCGGCCCGAACCACTCTAAATCGTGTGTTCTTGAGTCCCTTTCTCAGCGTAGGTCCAGCCCCATCGCCTAGTACTTCCCCGAGTACTCCCTCACTGGGAATAGGCGGGTGCGTTCCGCCACCCGGCTGTGGGTACCCCTAGAACCCCCACGACAATACTAAAGAATGAAGTATTGTGCAATGTTCTCAAAGACTTCTTTGTAGCACTCACCACACATCTTAATTGCAAATTCACATGGTGGGATGAACCTGTTGATCCTTTCATAGTCAGATTTCTCAATAAGGTTCATTTCCAATGCATAGTCTGTGTAGGCTCTGTATTGGATTTCTGGATCTGTGAGACCATTACCGATAGCAAAACCCTAGAAGAAAATTAGTTAAGAATTGCATATGTTAACAAAAAGGGAGCTAAGGATGAAAAAGGGTTAAAAAGTTGATGCAGAGAGGACAACGATCAAACCTTTAAGTTTATATGAATGCCCTCATTTGCTTTGTTTCCTTGGTGAACTCTGCTTGCAAATGCTGGAATGTAGTGCCCAGCATAAGATTCTCCAGTTATATAGAAGTCATTCTTTGCAAATTCCGGGTGCTTCTTAAAGAATACCTGAAATGGCAGTTCAGAATAATTAGCTAGAACCCATGAATGGCATGTTTTACTCAATTCAACTCTGTCGGTACCCTGTACCAGGGATACCCACTCCTACTGCAGCAAAGCAGGACTCGCATAGTCATCTGTAACTACGCCTTAAGGGGCGGAGCAGCCGGGCCCCACGGGTCAGGCTCCTACCTCACCGAGCCAACGGCCCCGGACCCGCTCCCCGCTCTGGGACGGGTCCGGTGACGCCACGTGTCCCTGAGGAGGGGAAGCTCCGCGCCAACAGCCGAGGGCTCGGACGCCCCATAGGGGTCCGGGACCTCCCCGCGTCCGTCCGGACCTCCCACGCGCGTAGAACCAATATACCGCCGGGGCGGGGTCTGGGGTCACCACGTGTCCCGCAGGCGCAGGAGCGGGCGTGAGTCTTCCGCTGGATGACTCGCCCACCCACCGCATTCAATGCGGGTGGTTGAGGCGTGCTCTGCCGCCACGGCACGCGGGACAGCCTTTGACAGGCCTCACTGTAGAACCGCGTATTACCGAGGTACACAGTGAGGCCGCATGCGCCGCATCCGCGCAGAGCCCGTCTGCTGCATTAAATGGATACGACGGCACGGCACCTTTTCATCATACCGCCTACGCCGCAAGCTACACGGCCCGTTCGGCTACGCTGCAGGCAACGCCGCAAGCTACACCCTGGCGCCGTTTCGACAAGACAAGGCATGGCTATGCCGGACGGAAGATTCCCACGGACAGAGCAAGGAAATCCAGGAATAAGATCTCCGTCACCTGCAATGCCATAATGTCTGTACAGTATGTCACTTTATACTACATCGCTGGGCCCACCTGTCGGGGACTCAACGGCCGTGTACGTGCCTCCCTTGAGATATAAAAGGGAGGCGCTCGCAGACCCCCTAGACTCGCTAAGCTCGAGTCAAGCCAGACACAACACAAGCTCGGTTTCACTCCGAACTACCGAGCTCTCAACCTCTTGAGAGCGCAAGCAATACAACACACAGTGGATGTAGGGTATTACGCTCCGGCGGCCCGAACCACTCTAAAACTGCTGTGTTCATCGTATTCTTCCACCGAGATTGGGCTAATACTAGCTAACCCCCGAGTACTCACCCTCTGGGTTTAGTCGGGTGCATTACGCCACCCGGCTGTGGGTTTGCACACCACGACAAACTCGATACAATCAAGCCCAATATATGACTCTGCTACAGTGGAATCCCTGGTTCCAAGTTGAAAAACTACATAGGGAGGTTGCGATCAGGACCCCTAACAATATCTAAGTAGAAATATCTACACTACCAGGGCAAATATACATTTATACAATATATAGCAATAGCATTGATATCCAAAAATTCTTGCTAGTACTTAAGGGCACTGATCCGTACAATGGACAAGTTGAAGATAATATAAGATTAGGCATACATATGCCTCTACCTGCTGATGCCTTAGTAGTTATACCACCATGTATGATTTTTTTAGTTTTTTTTTTAAAACTAGCTCAATACACTTCCAAATCTGACACATTTAGACAGGCAAGGGCCGTGGTGTGGCCAAATCCTTGGTGACTGATGCAGCAGCCAATTTAGGTATCATGTGAAGGCCCGTGGCATGCCCAAAAAGGGTCACATTTGGAAATCTCGTTTAAAGTTTATTGTTAGTTAAAAAAGGTTTTAAAAAAAATCTTGTGTGTGATCATCTTTTTTCCTGAAAGAATTAGGACCAGAGTTCTACATGTTATGCTCCCTTGTGCCAAGTAACATTATAGTTTCTTTTTCTATACTCAAGTACTTTTCAAAAATAAACTGACCAAACTTCTATAGTTCTACGTTGTTATAACACATCACATGAACTTGATGATACAACAAAAGAAAGAAAGCACATCAGCTATAGAGAATCAACAGAAAAGTAGGACCTGGAGAAAGTCATATAGATCATTGCTGACACCAGTCTCATCATGACGAGTATCACGATCATCAGAGCTGTAGCTAAAGCCAGTTCCAGTAGGTTGATCAACAAATATGATATTTGAGATCTGCAGAAAGCAAGTCATATCAAAATTGGAGGTGGCAAGTAACGATAGCTACACAATTGGCATATCTAGAAATCAACATATGGCAGTAATACCAAAAATCTGTTTTTTGACATCCTCTGAATAGTCAAGCTGCAGTACCATAGTAAGCATATTTGCTGCCGCTGGTGTTTGCAACTACTAAGTAATACCCTGGACCTATGAGAAGTTGGTGAATAGAGTGTTTGTCGACTCAGAATGGATAAAGATAGCAAACGTGGTGATGTGATTGTAATTGACTAACTAACCGTTACCTAAACTATAGATAGCAAATATGAACATTCTGATTTATGGATAAGAAAGTCCCCCCCCCCCCACCCCCTAAAAAAAAAGAGAGCCAGTGTACTTTAAAAGATACTTATGTTGACCTTGTTTCCACTAATAGCTTAACTATTGGTACTCTAGTCAACTTTGGATGAAAGACTTGATAACATCATCATCAAATTTTAATAAAGCTTCCCATTTCGAATTAAAAAAATATTCAAATTTGGTCTGTCAAAACTGGAATTTGCTATGTGATCAGGTCGATTTCCCCTGACGTGACAGGGATCATAAGAGAGGTATGATGTCAATATCATTGCTTACCGTATCCCAACCAAATTTGTTCCAAACAAGCGACATGTTGTTTGCAATGGTGAAGGGCCCGTTCTCATAGAAGACGGCCAACTCACTGCTGCAGCCAGGCCCTCCCGTTAGCCAGATCACTACTGGGTCCTCCTTCTTGCCCCTCGATTCGAAGAAGAAGTAGAACATCCTGCAGCACCACCCAGGCACACAAGGCTTATTCTTTGTATCAACTACACGCAAAGGCAAAGCTACCACATAGAAAGGGACAAGATCGTATCTTTCTACAGGCTACAGCTAGTATTTCAGATAGTGAAATTGTTATCTTCTGGAGAACTATTACCAAGCTTGGGACATTTAATTTCATAGGAACAAGGGAAATAGGCCAGAGTTTCAGTTTCTTATTAGAACGCTACTTTCCCAAGTAGAGATCCAAGCTTCAGTTGCCAAGAGCGCAATTTGACTGCCTTTTCAAATTTATAAGCTGGAGATTTAAATTCATCAAGAAAACGGAGCAAATTCCCACCAAAAGATCCAAGCTTTACCACCCAAGAGCGCGGGATTATACTAATCTCTCGGAGCAAACAGGCAATGCGGCCTCGCTCACCTGGCGTCGTGCGTGTGTGGCAGGCGGAAGTAACCGGCGTGGTGGCCGAGGTCCTGGACCCCGTCGGGCGCACCGGGCAGCCTCACCCGCCGCTCCAGGAGCTCCCCAGGCGCCACAGCGGGGCCATCGCCGGAGACGGCCGGCCCTGCCTCCTTTGGCAGGAGGTTGAGCGCGCGGATGAGCCGCTCGGCCTGCGCCGCCGGGAAGCTGGCGCCGCGGGGCAGACGGAGGGCGTCTTCTCCGGCGGACGCCACCGCGACGGCGGCGGCGAGGCAGAGGAAAACCAGGAGGCGGGAGGTCGCCATTGGGGCGGAGGACGAGGAGGAGCTTGCAGTTCGTGGGGGGATTGGAGCGGGGAGCG
This sequence comes from Panicum virgatum, assembly GCF_016808335.1. Classification (NCBI taxonomy): domain Eukaryota; kingdom Viridiplantae; phylum Streptophyta; class Magnoliopsida; order Poales; family Poaceae; genus Panicum; species Panicum virgatum. The sequence goes on from NC_053136.1 coordinate 1,120,903, forward strand.
ATTTCTCCTCGAATTTATAGCTAGCGCGCGTTGAATCGAGTTGGTGTTTGAAACGGACCAGTGCTCTTCTTCTCGTCAGGTTTGGTGGTTTCAGAGTTCAGACTGGCTTCAGTAGTACTACTAAACTGGATCCTGTTTGGTTGCAAGTAGCGCTACTTGCGCTACGAGAGAATCGTGCCTGCATGAAGCACTAAACGAAGTTTATTTAGAAAATTTTTTCACGGATGGATGTAACTTTTCGCGACGAACCTAATGACGGTAATTAATCCGTGATTGGCTACAGTGATGCTACAGTAACTATCCTCTAATCGTGCGGTCAAAGGCCTCATTAGATTCGTCTCGCGAAGTAGCGCAGGAGTTGTGAAGTTAATTTTATAAAATACCTTTATTTAATATCTCTAATTATTGGTCAAAGTTTAATACAGGAGCTTGCCCTACACAAACCAAACATTAGCTTTGCTTGCAAGCAGAGACCAGAGAGATTCCTTTGAACCTTTCCTTTCCCCTACTACTAGTGTTTCTTTTTTGCATTCAAATATTATTCATCTCGTCGTGAAACTTTGATGTACACCTACTACGGTCATCAATTTTAAAGTTTGTACTGCCGTTATCATTTTCCTTCTTTACCGGCGCGCTGAAAAACAGAAGGAACAAATTGAGATTTGACAATGCTCATGGTAACTGTCGAGTTGTTCATGCGAGTGTCCGTCCCTGCTGCCATCAGTTTCGCGGACATCAGGCAGGAACAATGCACTCGTCGTCAGGTTACAGAAAGAGCTTGGAAGCAGCAGCAGCAGCAGCAGCAGCAGCAGCAAGCAGCCTCTGGTTGATGCTTCTCCCCTGCTCACCGATCAGTTATAACTGATATCGCGGCACCGTTTGAGTTGAGGTAAGGCCGCCCATAGCGGTGGTTAAACGCAACTGAATCTTCCTCGGCTATAAGTAGGAGTCATGCATTCTTCTCGTGAATCTGTTGTAGTGTTGTGCAGCTTAGCTCGACTGAATCTAATCTGCAGGCTGCTGTCACTGCCAGCTTGGCCATGCCTTGTTGGGCTCCGGCCTTTGGCTAGCACGAGCTTGGGCAGGCAATGCCCTCATCGATCCGAAAATCCCGCGTGGCCATGGCATCTTGTTGGTGAGCTCGATCAAGTTAAGGGGTTGGCTTGTAAGGCTGGCCTAGAAGGTGAGGCGATGTGATGCCTCACTAGCTCTCTGCTTCGTTATTCTAGCTACATAGTACAAGTTGATGGATAGGATAGATGTGTTTGCCAAGACTAGTAATCGACAGCGTTAGCGTGCGACTGGCACTGACTGAATCGCGTAACGCAATTGCGCAAAATAAAGCAAGCTCGTAATCGATGGATGGATCATGCATCCATCACCTATATTATACATGCGCATTCCGTCACGCAAGGACAAGGGCAGGAGCAAGAGCTCGTGATCGATCGATCGACATACTCGCCGGCATCTGCACGTTGTTGCTTGCATTGGTGCCCCCAAAACCAAGCAGATCGATGATGGTCGACCCCTGAAGCCTGGATCAACATGCATGTTGCTTGCACGCAGCAGGGATCCATGGGTCACTGATCAATCGGTTGGTCGATTTATGGACAGAAAAACCTGCAGCAAGCAATGCAAGCTGCGGCGCTCCATGCATCCATCTGCCTTGGAGTACGATTGGTTGGTATGGCATGGTATGGTCCGTTGTAAATTAAAATTCTTCATTCTTTTGTACATAACTAGCGGAGATGTATGTGCCACATGCACGTTTTTAATTTTTCTTCCATCAAGCAATGATGTTAATTATTTTCCTTCCAAAAATAATACACGTCTTTTTTTCTTCCATAAACAATAATGTCAATTATTATTCTTCTAAAATAAATAATGACACGAATTATGGGTGAATGCATGTGGAAAGGAAAATAAAAATATGTGCTAAAGTAAAGTAATACGTGGGTATAAGAGGTGGGGTATAAGAAATTGTTAGTGTAAAAAGTATTAGAATTTTGGTGGGAAACATTGACGAAACCAATTTCTCCTTCTTTTTTGTCAAACCTTTTGGACCGACAAGTGGGGTCTCCGTGAGGGGTACGGTGGGCCTAAGCTTGGTGAGAAATGATTTCAATTATTTCAACTTTTTATAGATTGATTGATACACACAAATTAAAGCAAGGTTTAATTGCTGTTAGAGCAAGTATGATAACAGGCTAGAAGTTGGTTGAGATCTCCGTGGAGGAGAGAGAAATGAAGAAAGAGAAGGAGATTGGCGTCTGGCGATGCGCCAGCTTCAGGCGGGCGGAGAAGCAGCACGCCTGCTGCTATTGGCTAAGCCTGCCGCTGTGCTCTCTACTACTGGCTGTTGCTTCTGCCATTCAATAAATAGTGGTGGGGTCCGCCTCCACCCATGCATGCGTTGCAGCCGGCTATCGGCGAAATCATTAACCATGCTCTTACAAATTAAGGTTCAATTTGACACAACAAAAACAAGCTTAGCGCACACACACTGGGTCCATACACTCGACCATATTAACATACGTAACTCAAATGTATACATTAGTGTTGGAACTCATGTGCTGAGGGACGCGGTCTTGCGCACAACGCGCCCTGCACGCGACGCGCGACACGCTCCCCGTCTCGCGGACGACGCGCTCCACTCGGCTCCGTTCCGCACGGCTCCACGCGTTCCACGCTCCGCGCGCCCCGCTCGGCGTCACCCGCAAGGCGCGCGCGCGCTCGCCACACCCTGCATGGCTCACCCGCTGACTCCTGTAATCTAGCTGAGTTTGTTAGTCTACAGGTCTCTTGTAAACGTGTATATATACTACACAGAGCATCAATACAACGTACGGTTGATCCAAATCCTTCTCTACATGGTATCAGTTACCTTTGATCCTCTTCTCTAGCTTCCGCTCTCCCTCTTTTCTGCGCGCCGCGCCGCCATGTCGTCGCCGGCGCACTCCTCCTCCAGCTCTTCTGCCTCCTCCAACCTACTACCAGATGCACCACAACCTGCTCCCGCCGCCGTCGTGCAGCAAGTGAACATCCGTTCCCACGTTCCCGTTCTCCTTGACTTGCCGACCGCGAACTACGAGCAATGGCGGTGCCTCTTCGAGTCCGTCCTTGGGAAGTTCGGCCTCGACGAGTTCGTCCGCTCGGCGCCGCCCATGGCTCAGCGCACCGCCGAGTGGCGGCAGATCGACCAGACGGTCGTCAATTGGATCTACACCACCGTCAACAAAAGTGTCTTCGACATCGTCTACCGCCCGCGCGTCTCCGCGTTCACCCTCTGGGGCGCCGTCGAGGACATCTTCCACGACAACGAGATGCACCGTGCTGTCCTCCTCGAGACCGAGCTGCGGTCCATCACGCAAGGCGACGCCGGCATCGACGAGTACTGCTCCCATCTCAAGCGTCTCGCCGACAAACTTTGTGACATCGGCCAGCCCGTCTCGGAAACGAGCCAAGTGCTCAACCTTCTCCTCGGGCTCAACCCCAGGTACCGCCACTATGGCTGGGCAGAAAACCCGATACCCGATACCCGAACCCGAAAAACCCGAACCCGAACCCGAAAAGTCCGAACCCGAAAAACCCGAACTCTAATTCGGGTTCCAACCCACGGTACCCGAAATTAATACGGGTAGTTCGGGTATTGGGCCACGGTACCCGAAATACCCGAACAACCCGAAATGATTTGTTTTTTCATCTATGATTTGATTTGTGTGCTTCAAAACTATGTTTATTAATTGTGATATGTGAAGTGTGAACTGTCACGGTTTGGACGTGTGAAGTGTTAGTTAATTTCGTTTGAACTGTCAGTTTGGACATGTGAACTGGATGTATGGTTGGGTGTATTTGATTTGATTTTATACTGCATATGTGGAGTTCCAGAATTTCGGGTAATTCGGGTAAAACCCGAACCCGAACCCGAATTTTCGGGTACCCGAATTTTCGGGTTCTTCTTTTTCCCAACTGATTTCGGGTATCATTTTTGGAAATCCGAAATTCCTAAAACCCGAATTACCCGACCCGAAAATTTCGGGTAACCCGAATGCCCAGCCCTAACCGCCATGTCAAGCCGGTGATCACCTCCAGGCGCTCGCCCCACACCTTCCAGAGCGCGCGCTCCTTCCTCGCCCTTGAGGAACTCCAGCTGAAGCACGATGACAAGACGGAGGCCGGTCAGGCGTTCCTCGCCGGCCACGCCGGTCCCGCCAACTCTGGCGGACCCACTTCTCACGGGGGCTCCTCTGGCCATGGGGCCCCTCCCTCTGGCACCGGCGGCTCCCCCGGCGGCGACACCGGTGGCAACCGCGGCTACCGCACCAAGAACAAGCGTCGCGGCCGCGGTCCCAACGGTGGATCCACGCCCTCCGGCGGCGCAGGCGCAGGCGGCACAGGTGGTGCCTCCCAGCGCCCACCGGCGCCGTGGATGGGCAACTTCAACCCATGGACTGGACTCGTCCAGGCCTGGGGCATGCCTTTCCGCGCGCCTGCTTCTGGTGTCTTGGGCCCCCGTCCACCGTTCCCGGCCCAACAGGCGATGATGGCACACCACCAACCTTCTCCCGCGCCGGGCCCTTCCTCCTCCTCCGGCGCGTCAGCCTGGGACACCAGCGCCCTCTACGCCGCCCTCAACAACGCCGGCGTCGCCACCCAGCCACCAAGCTCTGCAGATTGGTACCTCGACACCGGCGCCCCCTCGCACATGTCATCCGCCTCCGGTATCACTTCCTCCCCTCGGCCTCTTCCCTTTCCCTCCTTTGTCACTGTCGGAAATGGCGCACGGTTGCCTGTCACACATACAGCCGACGCCACCATTCCTACATCATCCTCCTCTCTGCATCTCCATAATGTTCTTTTTACTCCTTCTCTGATTAAGAATCCGATCTCAGTCAAACAGCTAACCCGTGACAACAATGTCTCCATTGAATTTGATCCCGTCGGTTTCTCTGTCAAGGATCTGGCCACTCAAACGGTGATGCTCCGATGTGAGAACTCCGGCGACCTCTACCCTTTGCGGCTGCCACAGCACCAAGCTCTCACTGCCTCATCGTCACCAACGGTGGAGCTGTGGCACAACCGCCTTGGGCATCCAGGCTCGCGCGCTCTCCATCAGATTCTCCAGTCCTTTGATTTCCAGTGTAATAAATCAGCTGCTCACTCGTGCCATCATTGTCAGCTGGGCAAACATGTTAGGCTCCCTTTTGTTTCTTCAGATACACCCATTTATTTCCCTTTTCAGCTAGTGCATTCCGATGTTTGGACATCTCCAGTTTACAGCAATTCGGGTTATAAGTACTATGTTGTTTTGATTGATGCCTACACTCATTACATATGGACTTTCCCGATTCGCAATAAGTCTGATGTCCAGGATGTCATTCGCACCTTCTTCTCCTACGTTCATACTCAGTTTCAGCTGCCCATTCTTGCCCTCCAGACCGACAACGGACGCGAGTTTGACACTCACGCCTTGCGCAATTTCCTTGCTGCACAGGGCACCTGCTTCCGCCTCTCTTGTCCCTATACCTCACAACAAAATGGGAAGGCCGAGCGGATCTTACGTACAATTAACGATTGTGTTCGCACGCTACTAATTCACAGTGCAGCTCCCTGTTCTCTTTGGGCGGAGGCCCTGAACACGGCGACATACCTCATCAACCGGCGTCCTTGCCGCGCCACGGGTGTCATGACGCCACACCAACTCCTCCTCGGTGCACCACCTCTGTACGACGAGCTTCGTGTCTTCGGCTGCCTTTGCTACCCCAACGTCATGCCAACGACGGCGAACAAGCTCAATCCGCGCTCCGTGGCGTGCGTCTTCCTCGGCTACCCCAGCGACCACCGCGGATACCGTTGCTACGACATCGAGACGCGACGTGTCTACACCTCGCGTCATGTTACCTTCATCGAGAACGTCTTCCCATTCCGGAACGCGACGTCCCCACGCACGCCAATGACGTCTACACCCACGGCTGTGCACACCGACGACGACGCTCCACCCACCTCGACAACGCCGGGGCCCGCGCGCCCTCACCGCCGGGTGTACTGTGCCGTCCCTGCATCCCCACCAGCGGCGGCGTCATCTTCCTCGGTTGCCACCGGTTCCTCTCCACCGACGCCACACGTCCCCACCACGTCGGCCCTGCGTTCGTCGCCCGACTCCGGCCTCTCGCCACCGCCAGCCTCGCCCACACCGATGACGCCCACACCTGTCGGAACACGCTTAGCCCCGCAACCACCACAGCATCACATTGTGACGCGTGCTAAGGCCGGCATCCTCAAGCCAAACCCCAAGTACGCCCTCGCGAGCACCGCGCCTACGATGTCACCCCTCCCGCGCTCCGTCCGTGAAGCTCTCAAGGACGACAACTGGCGCCAGGCCATGCAGTTGGAATTCGACGCTCTCCAACGCAACAAGACCTGGACGCTGGTCCCTCGACTTCCTGGCACGCAGGTCATCACCGGCAAGTGGGTGTTTAAACACAAGCTTCACTCCGACGGCACTCTCGAGCGCTACAAAGCTCGGTGGGTGGTGCGTGGATTCCATCAGCGACCGGGGATCGACTTTGGCGAAACTTTCTCCCCCGTCGTCAAACCAGCGACCATCCGCACCGTCTTGACGCTGATCGCCTCCAAGAACTGGCCCGCTCACCAGCTGGACGTCTCGAACGCGTTCCTCCACGGCGACATTTCGGAGCGCGTTCACTGCCAGCAGCCGACGGGATTCGAGGACGTGGACCAGCCGGACGCCGTATGCCTTCTCTCCCGCTCGCTCTACGGCCTCCGTCAAGCACCACGTGCCTGGTTCACCAGGTTCGCGGAACACGCCATCTCGCTCGGCTTCCGGCAGTCTCGCTCCGACTCGTCGTTGTTCGTCTACGGCCAGGGTGCGTCCATGGCATATCTCCTACTGTACGTCGACGACATCATCATGTCTGCCTCCACGCCGGCGCTGCTTCATTTGCTCATCGGCAACCTCAAGTCCGCGTTCGCTGTGAAGGACATGGGCCCCGTCAGCTACTTCCTTGGCGTGGATGTTCGCCGCACCGCCGACGGATTCACTCTCTCACAGACCGCCTACGCCCTCGACATTTTGGAACGCGCCGGGATGGCCAACTGCAAGCCAGCAACCACCCCAGCCGACTCCAAGGCCAAGTGCTCCAGCAGCGATGGCGTGATGAGGAGGCGTCCTGGTACAGAAGCATGGCCGGTGCACTGCAATACTTGACACTGACTCGGCCCGATATATCTTACGCCGTTCAGCAAGTATGTTTGCACATGCATGCGCCCATGGAGTGTCACGGTGCGATGCTCAAACGGATCCTTCGGTACATCAAGGGAACAACGACGCTCGGGCTTCATCTTCATGCTGCCAAGTCGCCAACGATCACCGCGTACACGGACGCCGACTGGGCAGGATGCCCGGACACCCGTCGTTCTACCTCTGGGTTCGCGGTCTTCCTCGGCGACGCGCTCATCTCGTGGTCCTCCAAGCGACAGACTACCGTCTCCAGATCATCCGCGGAGGCGGAGTACCGTGGCGTCGCCAATGCGGTGGCTGAGTGCTCTTGGCTCCGACAACTTCTTGGCGAGCTTCACTACGCCGTTCCGAAGGCGACGGTGACCTACTGCGACAACATCTCCAGTGTGTACATGGCTCGCAACCCCGTCCATCACCGGCGAACCAAACACATCGAGATCGACATCCACTTCGTTCGGGAGAAGGTAGCCATTGGTGAACTTCGCATTCTTCAGATTCCGAGCGCCCGTCAGTTCGCGGATATATTCACCAAAGGTCTGCCGACGGCGTTGTTTGAAGACTTCCGATCCAGTCTCTGCGTTGGTTCCACGAGCTGAGACTGCGGGGGGTGTTGGAACTCATGTGCTGAGCGACGCGGTCTTGCGCACAACGCGCCCTGCGCGCGACGCGCTCCCCGTCTCGCGGACGACGCGCTCCACTCGGCTCCGTTCCGCACGGCTCCACGCGTTCCACGCTCCGCGCGCCCCGCTCGGCGTCACCCGCAAGGCGCGCGCGCTCGCCACGCCCTGCATGGCTCACCCGCTGACTCCTGTAATCTAGCTGAGTTTGTTAGTCTACAGGTCTCTTGTAAACGTGTATATATACTACACAGAGCATCAATACAACGTACGGTTGATCCAAATCCTTCTCTACAATTAGTCTTCAGTTAACTGATGTACGCATCCATGTATGCATTCTTTATGGGCAAAGCGCAAAGCTCAAAATTAGCACAAGCAAATACATTATCCAGGGCAGAGAGTATGCAAGGAAATACAGGCCACTGCACATACGGCCAACGAAATCCTAGATGCACTCCCAAATCTCGTTACAATAGCATCAGAACAACATCCAAATGTGCAGTATTATTTATGGACGGAGGGAGTAGGTAAATACGAAAAATAGAACTGGATTCACTTCATGTGAAATATGAACCAATGTCCATGCAAATTCATGGTTCTTGTCAGGCCACAACATATTGTTAAGCTGAAAATTAAATACCAGCATACATTCACTAGCTAGCATAAAACTCTCAACTTGGTACATATATATCACATGGCTCAAAAAGCCTGCAAATGATAAATGTGCAAAAGAAGATACTTGCAGCAACAATCTGCTTAATTATTCTCACGATCGGCTGTTAAGCGATCGGAACAAGACTTTCAGTGAAGAACATGAGATCGAAGTTAAAGAGAGTTTCCCACTCGCGTGCCTGGTGGTATCTCATGTCACGCAGTTCGCACAATGTCTTCACCTTGTCAGTTACCGGGTCATAGTAGTATATAGTGTCACGTCGCCACAGGATGACGTTGTTGCTAAAAGGAGGAAGCGCCATGGTGTGGCAAAGACCAGCCGTGAACTCGATGGCGTATCGCCACTCCCACATCGTGTACAGGCCCTCGCCTGCTATAGGCTGGACCCATACATCCAGTATTGTCTGACTGCGGCTACAAGCCGTCAGGCACAGATCCCGGCCGTGCAGCACATCCAGCATGAAATCATCTTCAGGGTTGAGATCATCGATCTGGCAGCCCAACGCCGTTGAACTCCTCATCATCCAGGCTGAGCTCAAGGATGCCCCACAGCTCTTGCTCCAGGGGCTTGTCGAGGCGCCAGAACATGAACCCGCCGACGGCCAGGGCGGTCTGTATTCTACTAGCAGGGTACGGAGGATCATTGGCAATCTCCCTCCAACCGCCGCCGCCACCAACAGTATACACCTCCATCCCGTGTTGGGATCCAGTGACCGCCTGACCGGTAGAAGGCCTGAACAACCTTGTACTTGCCGATGCGCGGATCTAGGCCCAGACCTGCACAATAGCACTTGGATCTTCCACGTGCTCGTCGTAGATCGTTGCGGTGACTATCCGGCAGCGCGATGGCGTCCCTGGTGGCCGGGTTGAAGAGGAAGAGCCCGGTGTTGGTGGGGGCGAACACCAGGCCATCACAGTGCGTGAAGTAGCGCAGGAAGTTGAAGTGGTAAAAGAACTTGTCCTTTGCGTCCAGGAACGTCACCTGCGGAGGAGGATTACTACTATTGGGAGTAGAGGTGCCAGTGCCACTGCCACCGCGCCGTCGCAGCTGCCATTGGTAGAAGAGGAGGTGGCCGGAGAAGGTCGATGGCCACCTCTCGCCGCCTCGCCGGGGCTCACTACGTCCAGGCTGTGAGGGCTGACGATGAAGCATGGGTCCTGCTGCCACATTGCCTGGGAATATAATACGTATAAATAAATAAATAAATAAATAAATAAATATTGGCAACGTATGTATTCCGGTCCGAGGAAGACAGTCACCGTATCCGTCTAGGAGACGAAAACTCTCAACCCAATTACATACAATTAGCTAGCTAGGAAATCAGCAAACGATGATCCCTGCTGACTGATCGATCAATATAATTGATCTAGGAAAAGTAATTAAAGATGCAGTGAGCAGAAGGTTGCTTTGCTTGGCGCGACATCGATCTGGGAAGAGAGGATGGATGGAGGACGCGATGCATGGTTGATTGGTTTAATTTCGCAGGCCGGCGGTTTGCTTGGCTTCCCCTGATATCAAGCACGTACTACTAGAGAGGGGCAGCAGCATCCATCCAGATCCAGCAGCATCCTATCATGCAGCAGCACTATGTGTTGCTTGCTCTCTTGCTTCACGAATCAAGATTAAACGGACTGACCTAAGATCTCAAAACTGTGCAGCTACTGCTACTAGCTTATTTAACAGAAATATTGTTGGCATCAACTCAAAATGCACGCACACATTAATATTAACAGAAAGATTCTTGGTATCAACTCAAAATGCATACACTCAGCCTTATTTCAAACTGATGCACTCATCCATATCCATGTATGAACAACAAAGCTCAAAAGTAGCAGAAGCATATTACCCCAAAGACAGCAAGCAATCAAATCCAACAAAATCCCAGATCCACCTCTAACCACCGTAAATCTCATGTTACAAATATCATTCACAATAACATACAAAAACATCGCAGGGATTAGCTCATTCGCACCCTAAGGGATACCCAACAAGGGTTCTGTTCTACCATCAACATCAGCTGATCTGTTAACTTGACAGAATACAAAACAAGGGTTCTACCATCAGCAAAAAATGTCTAGGAATCTACCACCAAAATTGCAGATGAGTAGCGAAATCTTTACACCTAAACTTCGCCGAACAATGGACCAGCTTCATCTCTTATCGTCTCAGTCATAATGATCACTCTTACACCTTTACACTTAGCTGTTGCTTTATTTACCGCAGTCGCTATAGCACTAGCAATAGTGGCACATGAACCCACAATGCTTACAAACAGGGCATTCAAAGACGACACCTTATCCAGGTCCAAGACTTGAACTTCACTTGAGGTCTTTAAGTGCAGCTTCTCAAGCTTAGAGAGGCATCCTTCTTTGAAACCGAGCTCAAGAGCATCTGAAAAGACAAAAAAACGGTGGAGCTGCAAGAATGAATCTTTGCCAAACTCAATAGATACAGGACTTTCAATCCACAACTTTAGAAGTGCCAAAGAAGGCAACTTGCCAAGTGCTGTCACATCTTCCGCTTCAATAACTTTCATGCTTACCGACACATGCGCAAGCCTCAAGTAATACGATGTGAATGGGGGAACACGGATCATAAAGCATTGGTTCTCCACGCAGAGCTTTCGAAGCTTTACCATGGTGTCAAATCTGAAAAACCTCAGTGCAAGAATACGGACCATAGACTCATTTCCTCCGCTCAGCGTTAGCTCCTCAAGTTTACCTTTTGTGACCAACTCCCCAAGGGATGTCTCAAACCAGAAAATGCGAACATCATCTTTTTGCTTGATGGTACTTAAGCCCCAGCAACATGAAAATACCCTCAAGTTATACAGGCTCCCGAGCTCTTTTACAGCATTTTCAACGCTTGAACCGACATCAAATATCTCTAGTTTCTCCAACTTTTGCAACCTTGCTATGCCAGAAGGAAACGCTACCTCGCCAACTTTCAGGCATGTCAACATCTCAAAATTGATAATACTATTTGGCAGCTTGGTCACTGAAGAGTCTTGTATAATTAGTGACTCTAGCATTTGCAACTTATGAAATTGACGAGGCAGTTGTGTTACCGACGGCGTGTTGAGTATCAAAGCTTTCAAGTACACAAGCTGAACAATTGATTTTAGATTTGCATTGGAGAAGTCAATGCACCGGTGTACTAGCAGCAGTCGCAAGAATTTGCACGTGGAGAGGCTTGGAACACCTCTGCAGGAGTACAATATCATTGCTCTTGTATGATGACTGATTAGATTGTTGTCAGCAATGAAGCCCGCATTTTCTGAAACAAGAGACAGCCGATTCAGCCTAGTCTTATCCAATCTTGATACAGGCCTTGAGGCAGCCGTGTAGAACCCTTTATCATAAGATATCTTTGCTAGCATATCATGCACGAGACTCGAAACTCTAACCGACTCAGCCTTTCCATCTGCAGCAGTTTGCACAGGCTCCAACAAATGTTGATTAATCAACTCATCCACATTTGCTGCTCCACTAGACCTTGAAGCCACAAGATCTTCTGCTATACAACAACAACAACATAGCCTTTTTTCCCAAGCAAGTTGGGGTAGGCACAAGATCTTCTGCTATCCATGACGAAATTACAACATCAATATCAACAATGCTGCCCCGTGGAAATCCGGCCAAGAATAGAGCACAATCTTTCAGCTGCCTTGGCAGAAGTGTATAACTCAGGAACATATTCTGATGGAGAGAATGAAGGGATTCTGACTGGGAGCATTCCCGAAAGCAGTTCAACTCTGATGATATCTCCTCCCAAGCATCTATTCGCATAGGCCCACGCCCTAAAATGTGACCAGCCATTTTCAAAATCAGCAATGGAGTGCCACCACATTTCTTCAATATGATTCCCATGTTTCTTTCAAATTGAAGAGGGCAATTGTCTGTGCCATAAATGTTAGAGAAACAATTTTCTAGATTCATCATCATTTAAGGGTGACATCTTTAGAACTAACTCTTTCCTTTTCGAGCAGATGAGCGCAACACTGTTAAGCCTAGTGGTTAAAACAATTTTGCTACCAAGTTTGTTATTAGGAAATGCTGGTTTTAAGCTTTCCCACATTCCTGTTCTCCATAAATCATCCAACAAAATCAAGTACCTGTAGAGCAGCAAAAAAAAGGATGTCATAAAGGATATCAAGAGGCATATTGAGACATCAGCTTCCATTTTAAAAAATACATCAAAATGTACATGAAAAAAATCAAACAAAAATATATATGGGTAGTTGATGCAATGTTACACGTTCATGTAAAATTTAAGCTTGAACATTTTTTTTTTCTGCAAGAAGAAACAAAAAAGACAAAATCAACATGCAACCGATGCGGGTTGCGGATCCATATGAACAGTGTATCCAACTCAATGGTATCCTTGCTTTGTCTTTTTTGTTTCTCCTTGTACAAAATTTGGTTCAAGCTCATGCAGGATATTACTGAAAACTGCCTACCTCTTGAGGTGCCCAGAAATGATCTAAAGCTCTTTATGTGTGCTATATTCCTAATTCACCAACTGAAATTCTTGTTCAAAATTACATCATGCTTGCAGATGTGGTGCGTACTATTAAAGGATGCTGATCGCCAACATTAGACAATCATAGAAAGCCACTGGAGACTTGGATTGGATGAAACTGTTCCTGGAGGAAATCAAGAACAGACTGTCCCAGGAGGGCCTTCTGTAGTTAGTGTGCTTTGATACGGCTATTTTAGAACTGTTGGGTTTATGGATATTCTAGCAGGCTTTAAGACTTGTAAAGTTGTAAGATAGCTGTTTTTGCGTTGTTCCTAATTTAGCTAGCAACCCCAGAAGCGCTTGGTGGATCCTGTAAAACTCAAACCATATATACTTTCTACAAAAATGGGATTAGCCTGATTCGAATTAAATATTGAGATATCTGTACAGAGAGGGAGGAAGAAAAACCTTTTTGTTGCTAGTAAAGCAGAGATCTTTCGAATTAGATGATTCGTTTAAAGTTCACCAGACAATAGATCCACAGCACCAACTTGCATACAGATATCCTTGAGTAAGCTTCTAGTATCAACGCAACCAGAGACACATATTGATGCCCTGCTCTCAAACTCGTTGCCGATTGAGTTGAATGCTTCTAGTGCTAAAGCTGTTTTTCCTGAACCAACACTGCCTACAATGGTGATAACCTTGAGGCTGTCAGGAGATTTTGGAATCTGCAAGAGGCCAATGAGGTGATTGAGCTGCCCCTGACAACCGAGAAGGTCTCCATGGTCTTGTGTTAGGATAGATGAAGCTCTGCAGCCCATTCCATCAAGCATATTTGAAGATGTTAGTTGATCCCAATTACTGCTTTTATAGTTCTTAGCAAGCATTTTCAATCTTCTCTTCAAGTCCTTTACATGATCCACGAGCATATACCTGACTATGAAATCCCTTGTACATGAGTTCTCCTCACATAAGAACTCAGAGATGTAGTGGTCCACTTCATACCGTATCTTAGTAGCTCTTCGAGACCAATCAAGCATCTCGTCGCATGGCCAGATGATTTGCTCGAGCTTTTCCACCCATGATTGTATGCTCGAAAGCTCATATGTGAGTGACATCAATTCATCTTTGATGCCATTTACTGAGTTGTACTTTTGCACAAGGTCATCCTCAAGGGCATTTCGTAACCTTACAATCTCTGGTGCTATAAGAGGGATCACAACACCTGCGATACCAGCAAATGCAAGTGCCTTCATGATTCTGCAGTAGACATAAAAAAAATTCATTAGCATGTCCTAAACTCCTAATGAGAGCTTGTAGGGATAGGTAGAAAATAGATGGAAAGCTCTTTCTGCATGTATAAGAAATGCTCTAAAAGAAACCATAAGAGTGCAAAAAAAAAAACTATTAACATTTTTAAGAAATCATAACTAGGCAAAAAAGAACAAGCCAAGACAACAACACATTCACAGGCAATAAACACATGCCACTATCACACACTCCTGAAAGCTCTAGTACACACAATGGCAACAAAAGTAGAAGCAGCAACAGTCAAGCATATTTAAGATTTAGTAAACAAGATTTCAGTAAAAATTCTGGAGTAATGCTCCCTAACTAGACAAACAAGCCCCAACAGATTCCATGCTAGTTCCAGAAATCAATTTACAAGCACAAGACATGACAGTGACTAGAAAATAAAGACACGTGGACACAACAACCCGATAATTTGTGAGTTGCAATGACACGTTCGATTGGTCTCATAAAGTGAGTAATCATAGCCATCGCATGCTAGTTTAGAATTACAAAGATATCCTAACACACACACACGCAAGCGCGCGCACCCACTCACACACCCTATAAAACATAACAGTATCAACAAAATCTGAGCATCCTATGATTTAGTAGGACAAATTCAAAATAATCCCTAAAATTCCTACAGCAATCTTCACAACCTGAAAAAATTCCTAGAGCAGTCAATCCTATCCAAACAAGATTCCTATCTGAATTCTCTCCTCCCAACCCATACATGCCCTAAATAATTGGATGAAGAGGAGCAAGTTGAACCTTGGGGTGGTCGGGTGGAGGATGATGGCTACAATGATGCAGTGGATGATAGAGGCTGGTGGCTAACAGCTGCAAGCACCTGGTCAACAGTAGGTTCTGAATTAATGGTTGCCGATAAATGTTTTCAAATGGCCCACAATGCTTCCAGCTGTAAGTTTCAGATCCATGAATCTGTTGACAGTAGACAGAAAATTTAATCAGCATGAAGGTCCCAGCAAGGGCCTGTTTTCAATGGCAGGAAGCAGATAAAAAAAAATACTGAAGCGGTTTGGCATTCCAAAACGTATCCTAACTCATGTATTCCAATAACCCTAACATGCAAAAGTAGCAGCAGGACCAACATAAGCAAGCACTATCATGAACTGTGAGTTTGTGCATGATGACCCTACCCTCTTTGTATTACCGTACTCGACAGAACTATTGCAAGTTTGTGAGGTTGACACTGGAGTGGAACCTGCAGATCACCGCCCCCCCCCCCCCCCCTAATTTTTACTCACACTCCGCTACTGCATCCTAGTTTACAGTAGCGAAAGGTATCCTAACACGCGCGACCACATACACCCTAATGGCAGCAGCGGCATTCCAACATCATAGGGTTCAGCACAACGAATTCGGAGTAAACCCTTAAAATCCTCACAATCCTGCAAACCCGAAAAAGATCCCGCGAGTATTCGTTAGTACCCGGACAAGATTCCTAGAGAAAACCCTCTTCTTCTCACCCGAACAGGCACTCCATTTCATCCATCGGAAGGAGCAAGAAAGGAAGATAAATTGGTTTCGACCTTGGGGTATTGGAAGACGGCGGCGATGGTGAAGGGAGAGCACTGAGCAGCTGATGGCGAAGAGTGAAGGCGCCGCAGCTGCCGCCCCCGCCCGCGGCAGATGCGGCCCGCTAAGGCCCTAACCGGAGCGAGGGCGATGGCGGCGAGTCGCCGGGGCGGCGCTGTACCGGGCTTCCACCTCGAGGCGAGGAGGGAGGAGAGAGGGGAAGAAGAGAAGGTTCTCGAGTCAGAGAGAAAAGCGCCCTAAAAAAAAAGTCAGGGAGAAAAGCCCGTCTCGGCCCGAAAATGTAGGCCCGGCCCGGCTAATGAAATTTTTTATTGTTTTAATTTGTTCGTAAGGAAGATACACACGCACAAATATTTCTGGTCACAACATTGGTTAGACAACTTAAGTAATGTGTGGATAACTAGTATTGTCTAACCAATATATATCAAACTATAAAGTATTGATTTAAGACAACTTAAGTAATGCGTGGATAATTAGTTTGATGTTTTAATATAAGACAGATCTTTTAAGCTTCAAACCAGTGCCGATTTTAGCATGTTGATGTTCATATGAACAGATAAAAAAATATAATAAGTTTAAATTATATTTGTTCCTTTTTGTGTGGGATTCATATATAGTAGAATGAGTTTGCTTGGGAGTTTGGTGTGTGCAGCAAGGAGTTAACAATTTTCTTCTTGAAATCTAATTCTTAAATAGTACCATGATAGTTAGTAGTGAAAAGTTAGCTTGTTATACTATCTAATACACCTCCAGTGCAAAATTCTCAAGGATTTAGGTCTTTAAATTGATTCTGGTAACAGGGACAAAAAGATTGACCTGCCTTTTGTTATTAATTACTCTTACTTTCAGAAATATATCACACCTTGCAAAGATCATTGGTGACTTCAGCTCTTGTATATGACAGTTCTAACCCCAGCCACTGCATTTGCTGGAGAGTATTTCATAGCAGCTTCCTTCTATGCAAAGGTGATACTCATAATATTATTTGTGCCATGTGGTAACATTTATAGATATTATGTTGCCTTATATATTTGAATTCAAAGTAAGTATCACGTCGCTTGGTTATAGATGAATTAAATCCTATCGTTTGAGGAAATCTACCTAAAATTTATATCAATTGGTGAGCAGATAATAGATTATCCAACCAGTTGTGTGTTATATAAATTTGTATAGTTTTGAAAGATAATTTATTGCATACCATTTTGTACATGAATAAATCCAAGCACATGTTATGCTTGGATTTATTCATGTACAAAATGGTAAGCAATAGATTATCTTTCAAAACTATATAAATTTATATAACACACAGCTGGACCATTTTGATCTCCTTTAAGTTTTATACATGTATTGATTTTATTGATGTATTGAACCAGTTTACCTCAAATCTTAAAATTTCCAATTTCTCTGTTGATTCATATGCACAGATGTCACAGTACCAAGTTGATGCACTACTTCAACTTCAATTTAGTAAAATGAACTTCTTTTACAATATAGCTAGGAGATCGGAAATTTGGTAAAGTTAATTAGCACTACGTACAATTAGGTCCTACTTCTTAACTTTACACCTATCTTTCCATATTGCTGGTTCAAAAGTTTGATGGTACAAAAGTGGAATCATATTTCATATGCAAATCATATTGTGTCAGTATATAACCAGTACAGAGAGCAAATCATATTTTATATGCAAATTATGATGTCTAAGTAAAGATGATTTCAAGGCAATGTCATTTGTAAATATATATTCTGAAAGTAATAATTATTTTCGAATTGGCTATTAGCTCATGCTGAAAAAACAAGTAGACAAGTGTCATGCTATATGCTAAATTATGCATTTTTAATTAGATATTTATAAAAAATAACTCTAGCATGAAAGTGGCTTGTTACTGCTTTTCTTTTTGTGCCCCATGTAAATGATATGAACCAACATGAGTGACTAGATATTGCAAATGTTTTTTCAGAGTAAAATATGGATTTTAATGGCACGATGCTACACGAATTTTCCATGGTAAGTGAGGGGATTCAGGGAAGAACCTTCTCTTTCATTTTGGTGGTAGAGCCACATTTCTGATGTGGTTACTGATCACTTAGTGTGATCTTCACCTTATGATTCCCTACGAGGTCTTGATGTATTTAGAAAGTTCAGTCGGATGTGTACAAATAATATTTTATCCTCTTTCAGGCTTTTTTTAACAAATGAGTTTCAGACCTGGTGTATACATATTGGATTATGAATTTCTAAAAAATAAACACGGTTTGAGTTATTTTGATTCTTATAAAAATGTATCCAAACTCGGTTTTGCTTGACTGTATGGTAGTTCTCGCTAGTATAGATTATGAAGTATGAATATCATATCACAAAATCAATAGGATATTGTCCGATAAGCGGCAGTGCAGTATCGTGGACTAAGACCTGAGCCACAAGATTGTAGAGTTGGAGTTTGAGCGAAAGAGAATGTAAGCCTCACTAGCACATGAGATTCTGGGTTCGATTTTTCATGGGAGCGAATATTCTGGGATTTAACTGCGTTGTGCATTAAGTGGTAGGTGACGTTCTCGTCGACAGCGAGGCGTCTGTGGTGACTTTGTCAATCTCGAGGATTTGCCGGCTCAGTCTTCGAAGATGCTCATAGAGGTAGGATTTGCGTATGTGTATTCATAGAGATGTGAGTGTGCGTACGTTATGAGTGTCTGAGTTGTACTTTGTAATTAAAAAAAAAAGAGTTGGAGTT
Source organism: Panicum virgatum (assembly GCF_016808335.1). Lineage (NCBI taxonomy): Eukaryota > Viridiplantae > Streptophyta > Magnoliopsida > Poales > Poaceae > Panicum > Panicum virgatum. The sequence goes on from NC_053136.1 coordinate 1,139,500, forward strand.
TGAAACTTGCCTGATGAAGCAAGTGGGAGCGGCGAGGCACAAATATCAGGCAAGGTGTGGCACCCACCTCATATGCGTGACCGGTACCGGTGCAATACATTCACCCTCCCTTTGCTGACATATTTTTTTGATAGATGTGATTTTGCATGTGACTGGTGATTTTGCGGGTCACGGTCGTGTTTGGGCGCGTCGCTGGCTTGCTTGCTGCTTGGTTTATTTGGGCTGGGAACGTTGCTGCTCATTTTCTTTTTAGCCGTTTCCGCTCGAGTTTGGCGCGTTTGCGTTCGTTTTTTTTTTGCGTTAGCTTCACTGGCGTCCGTCAAAAAACGCGACGCGGGTTGGAAGCGAAGAAGCGGAGACGTAAATGTGCTGAACGGTGCAGACGGCAATCAAGGCAGGGGCAATCGCGGCCGCGAGCGCATCCACCTTCACCCTCCAGTAGTCGGGCGCGGCAATGAAATTAAAAGGTCTTCCCCTCTCGCCTAGAAAGTGTTGTACCGACGAACAAGATCCATTGATGGATCTTTTATCTCTCGCCATCTTGGTCCGATACTACTTTGATCGATCGCTGCTAGCTGTTGACGATTTTATCCCTGGGCGGCCTGATTATGTTCCAGTGGCGGACCCAAAGGGTAGTCCGGGTAGGCCCAAAACTACTCAAAAATTTGGCCCAAAAACTTTTTAATTCTTCAAAATAGTGTCCAAACTTGGCCCAACAAATCCCTTGGCCCAACTGGTCACCTGTCCCTCTCTCCGAGTCTCCCTCAGCTGAAGCCTGAAGGTCCGTTCGGCCCTTCCCCTACCCCGACCCCGAGGGCGCCGCCGCTACCCGCGCCTACGCCTCCAGCCGCCACCCGCGCGGCCCCACCTCCTGGCTCCTGCCGAACGCGGCCGTCCGCGCGGCCCCGTCTGGCGACCTCCCGCCGCCGGCTGCCTGCCGCACTGCGCCCGTGTCCCCTGCGCGGCTGCGCCCTGCTGTTGGGCGCCTGGGCGGGCGCTGCACGCACCGGCAACGGCCGCGGTGAACCCGGCGCGCCGGCGCCTCCCGCCTGGCCGCTTCCAGGCTCCAGCCATCCCGTGCACACGTGCGGCCGCCGTCCGGACCCTCACTGCCACTAGCACTAGTAAGTACTTTCTTTTATAAACATGAAGCGATTGTCAAATCGGTGATTGTGATTTCATCTCAATCTCACTTAATGGAAATATTTCTCTATTTTTTCATAAACATTGCACTTGAGTCATGAAGAATGGAAGCATTGCCCTTCTTTTTAAGAAACATGAAGCGAAAGCAAAGAAGCAAGATTGCTTCTTCCCCACCAATTTCAGTTTAATGATGACAGTGGTATAGGCTCAAATTAAACTCCATTGTGTGATGGCAGTGGTTCACGTTCAGCTGTAGTTGTGGATGATGCTAGTGGTTTAGATTCAAATCCAGTTGTGGATGATGCTAGTGGTTCAGATTTAAAGATGATAGTTCAACTGAATTTTTTTTGCTAGGACTACCCTAGTTTCAATTCCTGGGTCCGCCACTGTCATGTTCGGAACTATATTCTTTGTATTGTGTCAATCTCAATTATTTACGATATGAAGATGTCTCAAGTATATATACTCCAAACTAATTTTAGAGTTTGGATAAAAACCCACAAGTAAGTGGACAAGAATCAGGACTTTATTTTAGTACACCCTCCATAGTGTAAAGAAGTCATTTTGAATCTGTCTTAAGTCAAATATTTTAAATTTTGACTATAAATAATTTTTTTTGAGTTGAGTTTGAAAATATAAAAATGATATAAGTATATTCATCTTGAAATGTAGTTTTATGAAAATATATATTGACTATATTTTATAAATTTTTTATAGTAAAAAAATAGTGATGTTTTTGAAAATCGTATCGAGGTCCGAAGTGACTTCCTTTACAATAATACTAATACTGTATGGCGGTATGGAGGAAGTGTATAGTTTTACTTTGGAATCCCAGTTCTAGAAACTAAAACGAGTCAGACTATTTGACCATCTCGAGAAGGACTCCAGGTGCACACGGCAGGCACAGGCAGTTACCCCTGCTTAAGTTTCATTGCTTGAATTGCGTGCTTTTACACGTGCGAAGCACATAGCTGGTTCATCATTAAACAAAAACAAAAAAAAACAGAGATGAACACAATCACGAAGCTATGATATCAAACCCGAGGATCTGGTTCCCTTTTTACACTTTAATGGTACCATTGAAACACAAATCGTGTGGCTGCTCACAATTAACTACCTCTTATTTATTAAAAAATAATAAATAAACTACCTCTAACTCACTCATCAACTACTTACTACTATATATGCAGTAATAATCATCATTACTTTCATTGTCATAAGAAGCCCTAGAGTCGCAGCAGCAGCAGCAGCAGCGCTTGAGTGCGCGCAATGCCCTCCTGTGCCACAGCCTCTCCCGTTCGCGAGCGTCAATGGCCTTCCGCCTGGCTTCCTTGGCGGCCATCTTCTCCGCGAAGGTCGGCAAGCCCACCTTCACCCTCACGTAGTCGGGTGCGGCAGCGAAAAGGTCTTCCCCTTCCCCCCAGAAAGTACCGTACTGACGGACAAGGTCATCATTGGCCGCCATTGATGGATCTCTCATCCTTGGCTGTGTTGGTCAGATACTACTCTGATCGATCGCTGCTAGCTGCTGCTGATTTTATTGCTGCTATTGTAGCCTGATCATGAAGGTGTCTCTTGTATATATACTCCGAACTAAGCTTAGAGTTTTGATAACAATCCACATTTAACTGGACAAGGATTAGGACTTTTAGTACGCTTTAAAATACTTTATGTCAGTTCTAGAAACTTAAAAACAAGTCCAATTATTTTTTACAACAGACCACCTCGGGAAGGACTCCAGGTGCACACGGCAGGCACAAGCAGTTTAAGTTTGGATGCTTGAATCACTTCAAGCTCGATCCGAAAATCTGGAATGGTCAAACTGTAAATGCGTGAAATTTGATAGCAAAGTTCGGATTGGACGGGTGAGATGAAAGAATGCCATGTGAACAAAAATGTACTGCAGGGTCTTTCATCATTGAGTACTTTCCGTTCATATGCACGCTGATCATCACACTGTTCCCAATCAATCAATCAGTCAATGCAGCAAGCATGCGGCCAATAAGAATGTTCTTCGATCTTCATGCAACCTTCTTGGCAGCAGCATCGTCGTCATCCCTGCTGCCGGCCTTGTTGGTCTTCCTGACCGTGCCGTCGTTGCCGGCGAGCTTCATGTACTTGTCCTTCCTGGTGAGCGCCGTGCACTCGAAGCCGAGCTCCTTGGCGATGAGCCGCTGCACGTGGTTGGCCACGTCGACGGCGCTCCTCCCGCCGGCGCCGCACGTCTCCTCCGGCCGCAGCGGCGGCAGGAAGGTGACCTCGTACCCGGGCCGCGGGTTCATGTAGAAGAAGTAGGGATCCAGCCACTTCCACCCGCGCGCCGTCGACCCGTAGTAGGTGCCCTGCCTCGCCTCCAGCGCCACCGGCACCACGCGGTCCGTGAGCTCGGCGAACAGCGCCGAGAACCGCAGCAGCGCCGGCTCCCGGCACGTCGTCCCCTCGGGGCACACCACCACGTCGCCCTCCGCCAGCAGCGCCGCCATGCGCGCCGCGTCGGCGCGGCGGTCGCGCGTCAGCGCCACCGCGCGGATCGGCGAGACCGCCGTCGACAGCCGGCTCACGCTGTAGGTGACGCACGTCACGGGCCGCCCCAGCGCCACGGAGATGATGATCGGGTCCAGAGCCGTGCGGTGGTTGCACACCAGGAGGGACCCCGGCGCGCCCGGCCGCGGTGGCGGCGGCGGGGTCCCCCGGACGGCGAGGCGGATGCCCGTCAGGCGGTACGTGTGGCGGACGAGGCGCGCCGGGATCATGAGGTTGAAGAAGACGCGGAACAGGGCCAGGAGGAAGCCCAGCGGGAGGTACGCCAGCGCGAACAGCGCCTGCGCCGGGTCCGGCCGCCGGACCAGGCGCCCATCGTGGAAGATGGCGCGGGACAGCAGCGAGTCGGCGCCGGCGCGCGGGGCGCGGCGGTCCGGCGGCACCATGTAGGCTTCCTGCACACAACAACATTTATATCAGTGCCAGACAATTGCATGTAAAAAAAACTTTTTTTCTGCAGAAAATTTTGTTTTGAGATGTTTTCTAGTACTAGATAGAAAGTTTTGCAGCCACACAAGCTGGGGTCAGAAGATGTGACTGTGAGCACTCACTCCAGGGACAGTAGTATGGTTGGGTTATATTATTGGAAGAACAATACAGTAGCAATTAATAATTATATTTGTTGCTTGAGCCAACCAAAGAAAGAGTAACAATTACTACTCAGAAGCACTAGTCAACATAGTTAATTCGACAACAAAGTTGAATCAATCCATTTGTTGGTAGTTGGACGGATGATTAGTGTCCCTCCTACCTTGCAGATGGCCATGAAGTCGTGGTCGCTCTCGCGGTCGCCGAGCCCGACGTCGGGCATGTCGCCGCCGGCGAAGAGCCTCTGGACGACCTCCCTCTTCCTCTCCCCGACGAGGACGGCCTTGATCCGCCCCGTGAACCTGGTTCCCCCGGCGCAGGTCTCGAGCTCGGTCCCCGCGACCTCGGCGCCGAGGAACTCGCGCACGAACTCCCCCACCATGACGGCGGGCGAGGCGGTGACGACGACCCGGCGGGCGTCGCAGCCGCGGAAGACGGCCCAGGTGTCGGCGCGCACCCCGGCGGCGTAGTGCCTGGGCAGGACGCCGCGGGCGACGGCCTCGACGTCGCGGACGCGCAGCCCCGCGAAGGTGACGAGGACGAGCAGCGCGATGGCGGCGGCCTCGGAGACTGCGGTGTAGAGGAGCAGCAGGAGCGGCGCGGCGAGCAGGAGCGCGAGGGCGCGCAGGTAGGAGCCGGCCTCGAGCGCGACGAGGAAGTAGTAGGGGAAGGCGGAGGAGGAGGCCAGCAGCGTGCCGTCGAGGTCCGCGGCGGCGGTGCGGCGCGGGCGCGCGGAGGCGTCGTAGCGGTGCACCGGCGGGAACCTCGCGCAACCCGGCGGCGGCGGGGGCGCGGCCATGGCTGCGGGCGAGGGCGAGGCGAGGTGTTGCTCTGCCTTGGATGGGATGGCCTGGCCTGGCCTCTATATCGTCGTCGCGGCGGTGGCTGGTGCGTTTTTTTTTGGGGGGGGGGGGGGGGGGGGTGCGGCCTGATCGAGCAGAGGTCCTGGTCGGAGCGGGAGCAGAGCAAGAATCGGAGCAGGGCAGGGGATCCGATTCCGATTCCGATTCCGAGTCACATGCGGCGGCGGGCGTTGGAACGTACGGATTCGTTCGTGGGATGAATCAACGTTGAGATTAGCATCACGGGCACGCACGCCACCGGAACGGATCATTAGCCGTCGCGTTTGCGTTCACAAGACGTGACAATCTTGTGCAGTGCAGCCACAACATTAATCCGTGTCTGTTGACGCACGCGACGGACGTCCATTCGATGGCGGTGAGCGACCGTACCGGTGGTGGATTGAAGATTTGGCAGCAAGGAGGGAGGGAGGGAGGGGATGTTGGAATTAGAGGGCAATTACGGTTCATTTTAATTCTAAAAATGAGAGCATAAATCATGATATTTTTATAGATAAAATTAAGAGCATGATTCAACGTGCTTGTAACAAAAACAATAAACATGAACATGAAGTTCAGAAAGTACCCAGAGGCGGGGCCAGTTCCGAAGGAACCAGATGCACCGTTACTCGACATCGCTAGTCGAGCCTGTTTGATGTAGCTGATCAAAATCGATGCCGTGCAGGTGTTCGCTGTGCAGAGACGAACGCCGAGAAGTAGACGAAATAGTTGTTCACAGTGAGCACTCGCGCTGATGCGCTCCCCCCAAAACTTGATCGCCCTCAACTCGGTGCAGTCTCGAAGAGGACGGAGTTTCGGAGGCCTGCTCTTCCAGCAAGTCTGTGCGCCCACACTTACTAGAACGGAGATGCTATGGATGCAACAAAAGTGTGGAGACAAGTGCGCGATCAAGTTCAAAACCAAGAGGGAGTCTTGCTTTTTATTTGCAACTCAGAAAACGAATGAGTGCATAGACATTAGTCACTATGGAGGAGTAAACTCCAGAGCACAAAATCCTTTCATCAATTCTGTAACTCCCTCCATTAGTGACGTTTCATTCTCATATAACTCACGTGAGAGTAAGTGGTGCATGCATGAAAAAGACTATTATTATCAAGAGCAAAAACTCTTGTAACCCCCTCCATTAGCTAGCATTTAACTTGACTTAGTAGAAGATGAAACATCTTCCTACCAACGTTAATAGCATTGAGTTTCAGTCACGCCATGCATGCACACACCGCATCATGCACCACAAAGATTATTTTCAGCCATAATTAGCATTCTCAAAGTGCAAAATTTAATACGGGTCTTAGTTTATTTGATTTAATTAAATAAAATATGAGACAAGCCCATATTAAATCTAACAATCCCCACCAAATTCTAAGACACATGTTAAATGTTTCTCAAATCCACTATTTTTTGATATACCAGACTTTTGACGAAGACTGTGAAGTTGAACATCCGCCTAGAACAAAAGTTACACTCATTCACAACTGAACAATGGATTAAACTTTGAATTGACAGTTTTGTGCGAAATGAGTTTTTACCAAAGTCCTTTATCAGGTAATAGGCTGCAACAAGCATCCCCTCTGGTTGAAGCATATAAGCCATACTTCGAGGCCTTTCATGAGTCTCTAGAAATTAGCCGATCTCATAGACTGTGACTAGCAGCCGAACTCATATAGGTGTGTTCCTCAAAAGATGTTTCTGCAGGACAACATCTTTGCTTTCAAGAAGCCACTTGGATCACATTAAGGTATTCACTAACCTGCCATGCAGAAAAAGGAAAAAGTGTATCTTCAATAGAGTGGGTTTATACAATAGTATTCTCCTTCTCAGTTAGTCAATAGTTTGTTTCGCTGTCCTAATTCATGGGATCTCCGATCAAATAGAACATGTTACCACTATGACATAACTCTCATGTGGGTCTCAGTGCCATCTCCCTCGATGCCTCGTCAATCACATTTCGTGATAGACCTTTCATAAAAGGATCTACCAGATTTTTAGCAGTCTCAACGTAGTCCAATGCTATTACTCCGGAGTTTCTCATTTTTCTGATAGATTTCAACCGCCTTTTCACATGCCTTGATAACTTCATATTGTCTTTTAAACTGTTCACTTTGACAATCACAATTTGATTATCACAGTTCATTAGGACAGCCGGTATTGGTTTTTCAACCACCGGCAGATCCATCAACAACTCACAAAGCCACTCAGCCTCAACTGTGGCGGTATCCAATGCTGTGAGTTCTGCTTCCATTGTTGACCTCGTTAAGATAGTCTGCTTGCAAGATTTCCAGGAAACAGCGCCACCTCCAAGTGTGAACACATATCCACTTGTGACTTTTATCTCATCAGCATCAGATATCCAATTCGAGTCATTATAGCTCTCAAGTACCTTAGGGTAACTGGCATAGTGAATTCCATAGCTCGCTGTGCCCTTTAGATAGCGCATCACTCTCTCGAGAGCCTTCCAATGTTCATCTCCAGAATTTGAGACAAACCTGCTGAGTTTGCTCACAGCAAACGAAATATCAGGTCTCGTGGCGCTAGCTAAATACATTAGCGAGCCAATGATTTGAGAATATCTCAATTGATCTCTTGTGATTCTTCGATTCTTTCGCAACATCACAATAGGATCGCAAGGCGTGGGAGCAGATTTGCAGTCACTATATCCAAAGCGACACAAAATCTTTTCCACATAGTGGGACTGCATAAGTATGACCCCACCATTGCCATCTCTCAGTAGCTTAATGTTCAGAATCACATCAGCCACTCCCATATCTTTCATCTCAAAACTTTGAGACAAAAAGCTCTTCACTTCCTCAATCACATTGAGGTTAGTCCTAAAGATCAATATGTCATCAATGTACAAGCACATGATCACTCCTTGTCCCCCACCGAAATGACAGTACACACACTTATCAGCTTCATTCACAATAAAGCCTGCTGACGTGAGAGTTTTGTCAAATTTCTCATGCAATTGTTTAGGTGCTTGTTTCAGGCCATATAAAGATTTTAGCAGCTTACACACTTTTTCTTCCTGACCTTCTACTACAAATCTGTCAGGCTGATCCACATAGATTTTCTCGTCCAGCTCTCCGTTGGGAAAAGCCGTCTTAACGTCCATCTGATGAATGAGAAGACTGTGTAAGGCAGCCAAGAACAGTAGTACACGAATAGTTGTCAGTCTAGCAACAGGTGAATAAGTGTCAAAGAAATCTTCGCCTTCTTTCTGGGTATAACCCTTAGCCACAAATCTTGCTTTGTACTTTTCAATAGTACCATCTGGCCTAAGCTTCTTCTTAAAACCCCACTTGCATCCAACAGGTTTGCATCCATATGGACGATTGACCACCTCCCAAGTCCCATTAGACATTATGGAATCCATTTCACTTCTGATTGCTCCCTTCCAATAGTCAGCATCAGATGATCCATAAGCCTCAACAATGGTTTTTGGAGTGTCATCTACAAGGTACACAATGAAGTCATCACCAAAAGACTTTGCAATTCTTTGTCGCTTGCTCTTTCAAGTTACTTCATTGTCATCCTTCTCATTATTTCCCTCAAGTGGTTGTTCAAAGCATACTATTTCATCATTATTTCAGGGGTTTCACCAAATTTATGACTAGAATTGCTAGGTGTTTCTTTCATTGGAAAAATATTTTCAAAGAACGTAACATCTCTGGACTCCATGATTGTACCAACATGCATGTCCGGTACTCCAGATTTATTTATCAAGAATCTATATCCAACACTGTGAAAAGCATAGCCTAGGAAAACACAGTCAACTGTTTTTGGTCCGAGTTTGCGTTTCTTAGCAACTGGTACATTAACCTTAGCTAAGCAGCCCCAAGTACGCAAGTATGAGAGTGTTAATTTTTTATTTTCCCCTTCCTCGAATGGTGTCCTCTCTTTGTTTTTCATAGGACCTCTATTAAGAGCATGACAAGCTGTCAACATGGCTTCACCCCATCATTCCCAAGGAAGTCCAGCTGTTTTTAACATGGCGTTAACCATCTCTATTAGAGTGCGGTTTTTCCTTTCAGCCACTCCATTTGACTCATGAGAATATGGTGGAGTTCTCTCATGAATAATACCATGCTCCTCACAAAACAAATTAAACTCATTTGAAAAATACTCTCCACCTCGATCCGATCTAACATGTTTTATTTTCCTCTCAAGCTGATTTTCTACTTCGGCTTTATAGACCTTGAAAAAATCAAACGCCTCATCTTTTGATTTAAGCAAGTACACATAGCAATATCTAGTAGAATCATCTATCAAAGTTATGAAATGTTTCTTTCCTCCTTTAGTCAACACACCATTCATTTCGCATAAATCGGAATGAACAAGTTCTAATGGTGCCAAGTTTCTCGCCTCTGCAGCCTTGTGAGGTTTGCGTGGTTGCTTAGATTGCACACATACTTGAAATTTAGGATTCTTGACCAAAGTTAATTTCGGAATTAAACTCAAACTGGTAAGCCGCAATATACAACCAAAATTCACATGACAAAGCCATGAATGCCAAATATTAGATGCATCATCCTTACACACATGATTCACAACTTTATTACAAGAGTCTGATGACGATAGGCGAAACAAACCATCACATTCATATCTTTTACCAACAAAGGAACCGAATTTAGACAGCACACACTTGTTCGACTCAAACACCAACTTAAAACTATCCTTACAAAGAAGGGATCCACTAACAAGATTTTATTTATTGAGGGGACATGCTGCACATTCCTCAGTCGCACGGTCTTTCCCGAAGTAAACTTTAGATCGACCGTACCAACACCACGAACAGCCGCATTCGAGCCATTTCCCATCAACACGGATCCAGTCCTTGTGACCGGGTAAGAAGAAAACAGAGAAATATCAGCACATACATGTATATTAGCCCCTGTGTCAATCCACCAATTTGGTAAATGACAAACTGAAAGAACAATAGCATGATTACCATACCCTGATGTTCCCTTCTCAGCATCGCCAATAACAACATTTGCAGACTTCTTCTGCCCGTGCTGCTGCTTATCCTTGCGGTCCTTGCAATCCCGAGCCCAATGATCAGAACCACCGCACACAAAGCATTTTTCTGTGTTCTTCTTCTTCTTAAAGTTGGTAGTCTTAGCAACTTTGTGCTTGTAATCTACCTTTCCTTTGCCTTTGTTCTTATGGGTTTGGAAATTCTTTTTCTGCACCACATGGGCGCTAGAACCTCCCTCATTGCCACGAGCATGCATGTCCTTTGATCTCGCCTTTTCTTCAACATCAAGAGTGCCGATCAGACTGGCTACAGTAAACTCTTGTCTCTTGTGTTTCAGAGAGGTAGCAAAATTCCTCCAAGATGGAGGCAGCTTGGCAATTATTCCGCCGGCCATAAATTTTTCCGGCAGATTACACTTGAAGTTATCAAGCTCCTTTGCAAGCGCCTGTAACTCATGAGCTTGTTCGACGATAGAACGATCATTGACCATCCTGTAATCGTAGAACTGCTCCATGACGTACAGCTCACTGCCTGCATTGGAGGCACCGAACTTTGCTTCAAGTGCATCCCACAGTTCCTTGCCAGTGGGAATATGCATATAAGCATCCACTAGGTTCTCTCCAAGAACACTGATCACAACCCCTCTGAACAAGTTGTCAGCAGTCTAGTACGCTCTCTCCTCCTCGAGAGTGCGAGGTCCAGTACTAGGACCTTCAGTGATGAACCATACGCTCATCAATATGAGCCACAACTCAAGCTTGCGGACCCATCTCTTGTAATTTGTTCCATCAAAAGGATTTGGTTTGAGATGTGCAGCAAAACCAGAAACCGAAAAAGCCCTATCAAGTTTTTGGATTGTTGGAATTAGAGGTCAATTACGGTTCATTTTAATTACAAAAATGAGAGCATAAATCATGACATTTTTATAGATAAAATTAAGAGCATGATCCAACGTGCTTATAACAAAAAACAATAAACATGAACATGAAGTTCAGAAAGTACCTAGAGGCGGGGCCGGTTCCGAAGGAACCAGATGCGCCGTTACCCGACATCGCTAGTCAAGCCTGTTCGATGTAGCCGATCAAAGTCGATGTCGTGCAGGTGTTCGCTGTGCAGAGGCGAACGCCGAGAAGTAGACGAAGTAGTTGTTCACAGTGAGCAGTCGTGCTGGTGCGCTCCCCAAAAACTTGTTCGCCCTCAACTCGGTGCAGAATCTCGAAGAGGACGGAGTTTCGGAGGCCTGCTCTTCCAGCAAGTCTGTGCGCCCAGACTTACTAGAACGGAGATGCTATGGATGCAACAAAAGTGTGGAGACAAGTGCGCGATCAAGTTCAAAACCGAGAGTCTTTCTTTTTATTTGCAGCTCGGGGAAACGAACGAGTGCATAGACATTAGTCACTGTGGAGGAGTAAACTCCAGAGCACAAAATCTTTTCATCAATCCTGTAACTCCCTCCATTAGTGACGTTTCATTCTCATGTAACTCACGTGAGAGTAAGTGGTGCATGCATGAAAAAGACTATTATTATCAAGAGGAAAAACTCTTGTAACCCCCTCCATTAGCTCTCCATTAGCTAGCATTTAACTTGGCTCATTAGAAGATGAAACATCTTCCAACCAACGTTAATAGCATTGAGTTTCAGTCACGCCATGCATGCACACACCGCATCATGCACCACAAAGATTATTTTCAGCCATAATTAGTATTCTCAAAGCCCAAAATTTAATACGGGTCTTAGAATTTATTTGATTTAATTAAATAAAATATGAGCCAAGCCCATATTAAATCTAACAGGGAGAGCAATCAAGTCGATGACGTGAACTGGTACCGACTGCACGGCGAGGCTTGGGCGTCCCGGAGCAGCTAGCTGCCTGCCTGCCTGCCTGCCGCTTGGAGGTGGCCGACTCACTCGACCCACCCAGCTGACTAGTGTTGACGATGCATTCAGTGGTTGAACAGGCAGGCGGCCCCGGCGAGAGTCGAGTCCGGCGGCCGTTGGTGGCTGCCACTGCCTGCCTGCCTACACACATTGCGTGATCCATCTCCATCCAAACAGGCAGGGGTTGAGAGAAGAGACGGGAGGCGACCGATCGACGCGATGTGGATGAGCAGCCATGAAATGAAAGAAAATTGCTGAAACAAGCAAGCGTCATCATCACTCACTGTCGTCGGATCTGTTAGCCTGCCCGCCCGCCCGCCTGCCTACCGCAAACCACCACCATCACCCTACTTTGTTTCTGTCTGTCCTGTTGCGGACCTGGCCAAAACAGACTGCCAATTTCGTTTTCAGCCAGAGACGTGTGCGGAACGAGGGATACGCAGCTTCCCTGTTCCAGTAGACGCTGACGGCACGTCGTCAGTCGTCCATGCGCTTCGAGGAAACAATAACAAGTTTGCATCTGCACCCTGAACAAAAACATCAGAGTGGCGCAGCGGAAGCGTGGTGGGCCCATAACCCACAGGTCCCAGGATCGAAACCTGGCTCTGATATGATTTTTTTTTTGTCCTGTTTTTTGTTTTACCTCGCTCCCTATGTCAACAGGTGACCAAAACCAAATCGCAGCATATATCTTCGGAAGAATTACAAAAAAATAACATGCAAAGTCAGCTCTCACTCAAAGATTGAGAAACAAATACCAACGGGAAACTAATCACTTGATACGGTATGACGACAGGTCTTCATTACAAATGTAGCCAGATTTCGCCACTTATATTTTGTTGCAAATACATGCATGGAAACTTCATGTGCCACAAGAGCCGTGCACATATGACCGTCAAGTGCACAATGATGCTCGCTGATGGAGTAGAATGAATGTTTCTTTATGATAACAAGCATCACACTCTTCAGCTTTACAGGTATCAATCATGTCATCTATAAACAAGTATTACACAATGCACAGCCTCAGATCTTATCTTTTCTTTTCTTACAGTCGATACAAAGAGAACAAACTACAAAAGAGCCAAAACAAATGCAGCTAGGAGCTGACTGCATGTGTCAACCTTATTGAATTCACGGTATATGTGCATGAAGAATCCCAATAACCCAACAATATGGGCAACAAGGATGGTAATCAGCGTCAGTCATATGCCACCTTCAGATGGTGATAACCCTGGATCTCTCGGGAGACAAATCTTGCTCCACCAATGGGCCAGTGGAAGTGGTAACCAAGAACCCATCAACTCTGGCAGCTGTATCCATATCGACTGTCACTATGCTCAACCCTCTTCCAATCACGTAAATCTTCCTGCCGATGGCCACAAGTTGGCACGGAGGCCTTGTAACCTTGTCCGAGAGCCTGCCAACCATGACCCACTCCTTGGTGTCCTTCTGCCACATCATCAGCGTCGTCCCAAGCTTCTGCTCTAGCATGTACAGTGTCCCATCCACAACAACTGTTGGGCTGGAGAAACAGCGTGCAATCTCATTTTCTGTGCCCCTCCAGGTGCGGTCCAGCGGATCATATATGCCAGCAAAGTACATTCTGTTCCAGGCTGCCTGGTGAATGGTCACCAGCTCCTCATCCAATGCAACAAACTTCACTATGTCAGGGGTGAGCATTGGGTTCTTGTGTGCGCACCAGGAATCGGTGGCCGAGTCATAGATGTCCCAGGAATTTGGTGACTTGTCTGTCAAACCAAGTCCACCAGTTATGTATAGCTTCTCGTTGATAGATGCTGACACAAAATAGCACCTGAAAATGAAGCAACAATGCATCAGCAAGTGGTAACCAATTTTGTAAGAGATGCTATATATATACCACTGATACAACATGAGATGCTACATGTAGGTATCGCTTAAGAAAAAAATGAGATGCAATATATATGTACTGCTTATTGAAAAAAATGAGAGCTATATCTACTACTGCTCGAGGTAAAAACATGTGATGGTATACATAGGATACAGCTTAAGGTAAATGGTACAGTCATATACAGATACTGATTAAGGGAAAACATTGTCATTAGAAGTACCTGGGTGTAGGCATCGGAGCTGCTGTGCTCCAGTGATTCGACAATGCATCATAACAGTAAACTTCATCCGTAGCATCATTTAGCCAACTACATCCACCCAGAAAAAATAGCCTTTTGTCTAACGCCTCAATGGTAACACCTTGCCTCCCTGAGCATGGGGGTTCAATGATATGCATGACTCTCAAGGACCGACTTGAAGCATCCGGAGCCAATACATGGCATTTGATGCCTGTTTCTCTACAGAGTACATAAATCCATGACTCATCCAAGTTGTTCCTCTTGCGGCAAATGTGCCATTCTTCACTGCATAGCAGTTCTCTCCATCTCTTTGACACACACCTGAGAACATTATGAAACCGCCGAGGAACCCTTGCTAAGCAAATGAGAGCAATCTCATCAGGAAGACCATGTATAAGAGGGGTATGACCAAGAGCAGATTCCATGAGTCTAGTGGACAGCTTTTAAAGACGTACTATTCTGGTGGTGGATGATCATCCTGACAGAGAATTAAGAGCATTAAAAATATGCAGTATTAGCAAAAGAGACAAATCAAAGTGATATTCCAACAAGATCACTTCAATAAGAAAAAAAATGTAATCACATCATTGCAACAAAATATAGCTGATAGAGAACCACTTCCTCATATAGCCAACAGCACAACTTAGCAAATGTAATCAGAACATAGAGCAAGGCAAAATTTCTCATAAGGTTTAGCTCTAAGAAGTATAACTCATGTACAACATGTACTGCATGAGAATGTAAGTGCGATAACCAACCACAAAGAATAATGTTTACAAAATTCATAAAAGCAGAAAATATGATTAAACAGTGAGCAAGCACATCCAAATAATGACTCTAACTCAGATAACTACACTGGATGCTAGGTGCATGACTCAACTCAGATAACTACACTGGGTGCTAGGTGCAAGAGAAGTGTAAATGCTAAGTGAGAATAACCCAGAAATATAAATCTTCAAAGGTAAATATCTGGAAGCCATGCTAGCCAAACTCACACGCAAGTCCATTATTATATTTTTAGATAAATAGAACTGGAATTGAACATGCAGAAAAAAACAAGAATGCTACAAATGGATAAATAAAGTAAGCATAGAAGAAACTATAGCAACACAATGTTTTTTTAAAAAAATATGACTGCATGCTTTATTACTTTCTCAAATTATACTCAGAATTCCTTGTCAGTTTGGATGTAATCACAGGAGGAAGGCTTTTCTAGCACAACCTCACTCAGATACCGTCCTTGAGGAATCATCACAGCAAAAAAAAAAATTATAAAACCAGCAGGGTTCGAAATAGGACAGAGAAGATTACAAACTGTGATTGGAAATAGAAAATAACTAACCCAATGCTATGGTAACAGTGGCATAAGGAAAGCAAAGAATGCAAATGCATCAGTCAGGTCGAACAAAATGGGAAAAGCATCAATTGGGTTCTCTGGTGGTATGGCTGGATTTGCTCAGAAACCATATTCAGTTTTGGTATAATCAGAAGGGATGCACTTAAAAGTCACCCCGTTCAGATACCGTCCTAATAGGAGTCATCACAGCAAATACAAAGATCAGGCATGACACAAAAGAGGGTACAGAAGAAAATAGAAAAGAGATGATATAATGACATTAGCATCAGGAAAGCAATTACATCAATCAGGTCGATCAAAAAGGATAAATCATGAGTTGGGTTCTATGGCATATGGATGGACTTGCTCAGATACCATATTCAATTTTGGTATAATCAGCTGGGGTGCACTTTAAAGTGACCCCCTTCAGATACCGTCCTAATAGGAGTCATCACAGCAAATACACAGAACAAGCATGACCCAAACGATGACACAAGACAAATGTTCTAGGAAGTAGAAAATGCATGCCAATGCTAATAATGTGGGCATTGCAAAAGGACAAACGTAATTAATAATAAAGGGTAAATCCATTGTTGGGTCCATAGTTGTTATGCCCAAATTTGCTCAGAAACCATATTCAGTTTTGGTATAATCAGATGAGGTGCACTAAAGGTCACCCCTTCAGATACCGTCCTAAAAGGAGTCCTCACAGCAATTATCCATTGACACGTAACAATAGATCAAAATATTACAAAATAGCTACCAATTTTCTAAGAGGGACAAAATAGTTTTGCTTATTGTAAACATTTAACACATGGACCATACAAGCACAGGCAGCAAAAAGCTTTCAAGGAGCTACATAGAACCACAGCTATGAACACAAGTGTTCCGTTCACATATTTAAGTCTGCTCAGATATCAGTCTCAGTTCTAGATGTAATCATGCAAGGAATGGCCTTTTAAGAACCAACCTCGCTCAGATACCGTCCTTGTACAAGTCATCACCGCAAGTGAGGGATGGAACTGGAACCTAAAATTACAAAATCTGAAAACTTGCATAGCACTGATGTTTAACAGCTATAGGGTGTCGAACAAGGGGGATGCAAAATTTTTAAAGAAAGCATGATAGCATTTGGCTATAGCAGCTCAACTAGCACAGCACGTGCTTCACCTGTTTGCTCAGAATCTCATTCAGATTGGATCCAATCACAGAAGGGGCACATTTTGAAGAGCCACCTTACTCAGATACCGTCCTTGTAGATGTCATCACAGCAAACAAGTGACCGGAGAAGCATGAAATTTCCCGAGAGCTTTTTCGACCAAACAACAAACATAACGCGAATACAGCAAAGTACTACTCGTACTCTTTAGATTTGCTCAGACATTTTGTCTCAGATCAGGTATAATCATGCGAGGATAGATTCCTCGCTCAGATACCGTCCTTGGTAAGTCATCACAGCAAAAAAGAAAGGGAAATAGATAAATAAATCTACATCTCACTGCTCGTACAATCGAACTTTTGAGCACAGTACGCCGGCTAGTTCATTCTCGGAATTAGTTCATCAACGAAGCCGGCTAATCGCGACAATGAATGAAAGAGAAAACACTATCCACCGATAAGTATACGATACAGTACCATTAAAAAAACGAGTCACACGCTGCGGCGCGCCGAATCTGAAGAGAAAGCAAGGGCGGGCGGGTGGGTGGGACGGATTTGGGCGGAGAGCGGCAAGAGCGACAGTAACTTGGTCGACGGATCGGGGGATGCCCAGACCCTGGATCTAGTGGGAAGCGGCGGCGGCGGCGGCGGCGGGACTAGGGTTTCGGCCGTTGGCGGAGGCGAGAGCCGGGGTCAGATGAGGAGGCGAGAAGGGGGGAGGGCGCTGCCGCTGAGAGGGGGCGCACTTCTTTATGCTGGTGAGGTGAGGATGAATGGATGATGGTGAGTTTTCACTAAGGGGTCCTTACCGTTTCGATATTCTAATCAGGCCCCATATTACAATTAACTAGCAAATGTTACAATTAACTAGCAAAGGGAGTACTGAAACGCAAAATACCTGACACATTTAGCGCGCCCATCCCGCGGGAATACTAAACCGCAAAAGCAAAGGGGGGAAACAGAAAAGTGAGCCCCCAAACCCTAGACCCCATGGAAGCGTGGCCGCCTCTCGCCCCCGCGGTCCCTGCTTCCGACGATGCGGCCGTCCCTCCGCCTCCCCCTCCCGCCGCCGGGGCGTGGGGGGCCGCGGCCACCGCGCAGCGGAAGGCCGTGGTGCAGGAGTCGGCTGCGCAGGCGGTGAGCCGGCTCGTGGCGAGCTGCGCCAACTCCAGCGGCGTGGCCGTGGCCGTGGTGGACGCTAACGCCGTCATCGCTGGCGGCTCCGCGCTCTCCACCACCGCCGGGCGCCTGGTCACTGTGCCGGAGGTGCTCGAGGAGGTTCGCGACGCGGCCGCGCGCCGCCGCCTGGCGCTCCTCCCCGTCCCCGTCGAGACCGTTGAGCCTGCGCCGGAGTTCGTCAAGCGAGGTCTCGAATTATCGCTCATATCCCTTTTTTGCTCTTTCTACATAAAAAAATCTGAGCTATATCTCCCCTGAGCTTTGTGCTCGTGGTCGTTAATTTGGACTTCAGTTGCGGAAATAGCCTTTATTCAAAAAAAAAAGTTGCGGAAATAGCAAGCTTGTTGAACCACTAGGTGCGTTTCAGATTTTATGTACTCTGGGTGCCTGGGGAACTGAAACATCTCCAGATTAGTGAACTACTAGTATTCCTTTTATATCGTTTTAGTATGTCATCCTGGCTTACTGTATTATTGTTTGCGTTCTTACTGCAATGTGTTTAGCCTTGTCAAATTAGAAACTACATTGGTATAATTAGTCTTCTATACTGCAAGTTGTCCTGTTCTGAGCACTGTGTATTGATACGCCATATGGGAGGCTCACTTGTGTATCCTTATTGCCCGCAGTCACCAAATTTGCCAGGGAGACAGGTGACATCCAAACACTTTCAGATGTTGATATCAAGATTATTGCTTTGGCTTACATGTTAGAAGCCGAGATCCATGGGACTAGCCATTTGCGGGAGCACCCTCCTCCTCTGCGTGAGGTGAATGTCAGAAAACTGTCTGAAGCTCCACTTCCTGGTTGGGGCTCTAATGTCCCTAATCTGAAAGAATGGGAAGAGTTGGATCAGGTGTCTGAAGCAGGTGGAGATATCAATTCTCGGATACTTCCACTGAAGGATCTTGAGAATCAAGATATCCCCATGAGTGAGACCAACAGTGTTTGTGAGGCACAAGAGGATGCAGAACACCAGCCTAATAAAGATGCACGCACTGCATGGGAAGATGATGAGAATAACGAAGGTTGGACACCTGCTGTTAGCCGCAGCACACACAGAAGATATCTGCGGAGGAAGGCAAGGCGTGACGCCCTTAAGGAATCTGGACAAAGTCTTGAGACAAGTTCTGTTGCTCCATCAATTGATGCTGATAAGGTCCTCTCTGAAAATGGTGGGTCTGAGTATGATTTGACTCCAACAGATGGCCCTTCTTCTGCCCCTGAGCAAGTCAATTCAAGTACTGACGGATTGGAATGTCAAGTAGAGAATGAACATGAAATTGCCGGAGAGCATATACATTCTGATCAACTGGCCAATGATGATGATACTGATGAATGCACTAAGGAATTGGATAACCTCGACATAAAAAGCGAGAGTGATGGAGGTGATGATGCGCATTCTGTGGATGATGAGAGCAGTGAGCAGAGTTGGGCCCTGAGGTCCTTATCTGAGTCTACTGTAGCATGTGTTACTAGTGACTATGCCATGCAAAATGTCATCCTGCAGATTGGCCTCCGTCTCTTGGCACCAGGTGGCATGCAGATACGCCAAATGCATAGGTGTGTGGCTTTAACATGTTCAGGCCTGTTTGGCTAGCTATTCAAGTCCATATCCATTTTATTTTTATTTTTTTTCAGATTCCTTACATATGTAGTTGGTTTTTTATTTGACAGATGGGTTTTGAGGTGTCATGCTTGCTATAAGGTGACCCAAGAGGTTGGCAAAATATTTTGTCCAAAGTGTGGCAATGGGGGAACTTTACGGAAGGTTTCAGTAACTGTTGGTGAAAATGGGATCACTATGGCCTCACGACGCCCACGCGTTACACTTCGCGGCACAAAGGTGAGTTATGCAATTATGCTGTTTTTCTTTAATGTGGCCTAGATACGTGTTCTTAAATCCTGTAGTGTAGGGTGGTGGATTACTTGATTACTTTCTGTATTGCTCATGACATGTTTCTGTGCGATTTCTTTTCATGCATCTATTTGTCAATGGTGTTCAGCAGTGCAGTAGTGAAGAATACTTTGCCTTAAATTAGGTTCAAAGAATAGTTGGAAATCTGCTGTGATATTGGCAGACACATGTTGCAGTATGATGACTTCCTAGACTGCACATTGCTTGCAGTATGGTGTCCATGAGGACCTTTCATGTTCATTTTGAATTAGTTTGAAATCTTCAATTGCATTTATCTTTCCATGTGCTGACCTGACCATTTTACAGAATCTATTCCTGCTAGTAACAGTTTGCCTCTTCACTTGCAGTTTTCCCTCCCAATGCCCCAAGGTGGAAGAGATGCCATAACTAAGAACCCCATTCTACGAGAAGACCAACTTCCTCAGAAGGTTCTTCATCCAAAATCGAAGAAGTCCAGCAAGCAGGTTAGTGCCATAGCATTTCTAACGTAAACAAAAAGCATATTTTCAATCACTGGTCATATTCTGGAGTGCTTAATTTTATGAAGACAAAGAAGTTTCTTATGCTATCATGTGGCCTTTCTAGTACTTGTATATTATATATCGTAGTTGTGATGTTGTGGGTGCATATGACTTCTCCCTCTTGTCTTTGTTACAAGTACTTCAGATGCCACTTTAACATATTTTCATATAGGAGGACGATTTCTTGGGCATCGACGACATATTTTCACACAGCGGTGACAAGAAGGCACCGTTGAAACCTCCAGTGAGGAAGGCACTTGCAATGTTCAGTGGGAAAAGAAATCCAAACGACAACCATTTTTCCCGCAAGAAGCACTAAGTTGAAGCGCATCTCCCTCGTTTGTTCCTTTTCACAACTATGATAATACCTTAGTCCCAGTTTGCGAGTTGAAGCAGAGTATGTCATCCAGACTTCATTTTTTGAGGTTGCGGAGAAAGCATGTAAGCTTATGCAGTTTTGGCAACATCTATGTAAGGTTGTTATGATATTACTACACAGTTCAGCTGGAATGAGTTCTAATTTAAATTGGTTCACATGGACACAGGGAGATGTCTCTGAGAAGCAATGTTTTGCTGTGATTTCCGTTGAGCTTATGCATGTCATCTGTATATTGTCTGTCGATTGGATTAGGGCAGGACTTAACCAGTTCGATTTCGAGGTCCATTTCCACACAAATCAAGTACCAGCTGAAAATTTGAAAAGTAATTGAATAATGGCCTCTTTACACTGGAAAGTCCTGTCGGAAGCATACTGTACGTCGACTAACTCACATTTACACTCCCACAAACAGATTCATGCGCATTTTTATTGTAGGAAGAAACCAAAGAATTATGTCCAGCCTAGGGTGTGTTCTCTACATCACATTAATTAATTCTGACAAAAGAAGAAGAATCAAATCGAAGTATACCGCGGCATTTCTTGCTTACACTCATGCACGACACAAACACTGTTCACATGACACCTCCCGCCACACCGTCAGTTCAGAAGAGCAGATCATCGTTCGTCGAGCTGAACCCCCCGTAGATGTCCCCCATGTTGAGCAGATCAAAGTACCCGCTACCTGCAATGCCGGTGGCGGCGGCGCCATGGCTGCCGACGACGGCCTGGTTGTCCGGGTGCGGCGGCAGCGCGCCGTAGCTGCCGCTCATCTGGTCCCCGAAGGCGCCGCCGTGCGACGGCGTCACGTTGCCGGAGCTCGCCGTGGAGGCGGGCCAGTGCGTGCACACCGAGTAGCTCTCCGGCTTCGGCACCCAGTCGGAGAAGACGAAGTTCTTGGGCTGCTGCTGCGCCTGGTGATCGAACGGCTGCTGGGCTAGGGGCGCAGGGCCTGACAGGCCGTTGCTGCTGATGTTGGCGTCTTGGTCGTGCGACGTCGTGGTGCTGCCGCTGCTGTTCTTGGCGTGGTGGTGGTGGTGCATGGACATGGACATGGACATGGCCGGCTCGGTGGTGCTCATGGAGGTGAGCTCGGCTGGGCTCTTGGGGTTGGAGCCGCCCTGGGCCTGCATCACCCTCTTCTTCAGGTACGAGTTCCAGTAGTTCTTCACCTCGTTGTCGGTCCTCCCGGGCAGATGCATCGCAATCTGCGACCACCTGAGATCCCAATTCATCAGCAACATGCGCATGGTGTGAAATGTGAATTGTTGTTGTTTTTCTTCAACAGTAAAGCTTCTCTTTTTTTTTGTTGCAGTTAATTATTAGCAAATTTTCTCTAGGCTTGTCAAGGTCGTACCTGGCTCTAAAGCACTAGTTAGTTTGCTATTGTATCTTAAAAAGCATTCTGTCGTTGAATACTTCTTTGGAAAAACATATAGTTCGGGAGAGAATTACTTGTTGCCCAGCTTGGCTTGAAGGTTGATGACGACGTCTTCCTCCTCCTGAGAGAACATTCCACGCTTTAATCCGGGCCTCAAGTAGTTGATCCAACGCAGGCGGCAGCTCTTGCCGTTTCTCTGGAGACCTGAGGAAACAAATCCAAATTGCATCCCAAAAGGATAAAGGAAAGTCAGAAACGAACGACGGTAGAGTTTGCAGCTGAAAATATGGATTGCTCTTGTCCTCGCTAGTCAAGCATGTGGCGTTTCAAATGAAACACAAAGCCGAATTTGAACAAAATTTCTATGGTGATGCAGGAATTTGAACAAAGCAAAATTTGCACTTGCTGATTGCAGTCTTGCAGACCAGGCTAGAATTCAGCGTCAGCGGCAGCCTGCTGGAGTGCATGAATGCAGCAATGTGCATGGAAGGATAGGAGAAATCAGAGCATCTTCTCACCAGCCTTTGCGGGAACAGCACTCCAGCAGCCGAGGCCATGCTTGAGGATGTAGTCCCTGAGCCTCTGGTCCTCCTCAGGTGACCACAGCCCCTTCCGGTAGTTCATCTTGGGCTTCTCGCAGGACCGGCACCCCATCGCCGCCACCGTCGTCTTCCTCCTTTAGGCTTGTTCTTGCGCCTCTTGTGTCTCTGAAGATGAGCTGTTGCAGTAGTAGCAGTCCCTCGGCACCATGTGCCCCTTGTGATTTAAAGGGCTGTCACATTTTGCTTCTCGGTTTAGTTTAATTGAGAGGAATTGAGTAGGTGGCTGCCTGCACATGCTTGAGATTATGAGGGGGGAGCTTGGTCAGAGGATGTCACCTCTATCTCGCCATTAGCCCATTACACAAGGAAGATTCTCAGAGTACCTCACTAAACTTTGTCTTCGCTCTAATGATGATGTGAAATATGAATGCTTGCTGGCACTAGGATCACATACTGCTTTGTTTCAGCAATTAAAATGCTGTCGTAGTCGTAACTGGTGGCGGTATTGGTTACGCTGTTTCAAAGTTGTCTGAGTTTTACTGAATGGCACAGCAGTTCAGAGACGGTATTTTCAGAGACCGTAAGTCTGAGGATTAAGTTTCAGATGAAGTGGTCAGGAACTAGTATAATGTACGATCCAATTTCTTTAGTGAAAAGCGCCGTTATCCAATAATCAGCGCGATGAAGATCAGACTGTCGGGCAATTCTATTTATCACGCGCGCGGCTGCCAGCCATCGCGTCGCATAAGCCGAGAAGCGCAGAAGTCGCTACGGAGTTCCGCTGCGTTATTCGGCTGTTCCGTACGCTGGACGTGGCATCGATTTTTTCTTTCTTTTTATCCGGCTCATCTAATACTATTTCACTTTCTATTAGGTCGGTCCATATTAATTCAACACATGTTCTCGTATCAATTCGTCAGCTACTCAGTTCTCGATTTTCTACCCAGAAGGTGATATGGAATTTGCAGGCCTCATTTTACCATTATTTTAATTTTGTTAATAGATTAGGAGGGACCAATGACACTAGGATTCTCGTTTCTTTCTTCTAATCCTAATTTTACTTCTTTAATTTGATTTAGGAGTTGTTTGGTTTCAGGGACTAAACTTTAGACTATGTCACATCAAAAAGAATCTTGATATTTATTAGTATTAAATGAAGTTTGATTGTAAAACTAACCGTAGAATTCTGGGTTAAATTGCGAGAGGAATATAATGAGGTATATTAATTCATAATTAATGAATTATTACTGTAACATTACTGTAGCAAATCATAGATTAATTAGGCTCATTAGATTCGTATCACAAATTAGCACTCATCTGTCAAGAAAATTTTATAAACAAAATTTATTTGGTACTCCTAAATAGTAAGATTTCTTTTGATGTGATAGGGGCTAAAAAACTGATGGAAACAAACATAGTCTTAGCTTTTGACTTCGTGCATTAGGTACGGGGCATTTATTCATCGCGCGTGCTTTTTGCGCGCCGCTGCGTCGCCGGAGGCTTTCCCCCTATTCTATTGTACAATCTGTTTAGCGTCTTGAAGTGTTAAACAACATTTAGAATTCTGGAACATTTTAAAGTGTTTATAACATTTACTCAGAACTTTTTCAAATGTTCTAATATTTCTGTACAATTCTGAAATGTTTTACAAACATATATGAAATGTTTTGAAACAATTTAAAATATTATCCAAACAAACCTGAAATATTTTTTAATCATTCAAAATATTATGAAGTGTTTAACATTATTTATTGGAAACTTTTCATGTTCCCAAACAAATCAGCATGTTCCGGAAGACTCTGAAATGTTCCAAAAGAAAGTTCTCAATGTTTCAGAACTTTTTCTAAATGTTCTAATGTTCCAGTACAATTCTAAAATGTTTCTCCAAACATATCTGCAATATTTTACAACCATATTTGAAATATTTTAAAACAATCTGAAATATTTCTAAACAAACCTAAAAATATTTTTTAATCATTCAAAACATTATAAAGTGTTTAACACTATTTATAGAGTACTTTTCATGCAAACACTGACAGCCTATTCGGCTGAGCTGAAATGGCTGGGCTGGAGATAACCAGCTCTAGCCAGTGCCAGACCGGCTGATTCTGCAACCATTCATCATCTTCTGCAGGCACACGCAAGCTAAGCCAACCATTCATACGGTAACAGTTTTGAAAAAAGTTCAGGAACACTTTTGAAAATGTTCCGGAACACTATAGAAATGTTCCAGAATTTTATGAATTGTTTCGGATTACTTTTGAAAATATTCTGACAGACTTTTTGAAAACCATATTAACGTTCCGGAACAATGTTCCAAAACACTTGTGACAATGAAACATTATAGAAATATTTCGAAATTCTTTTGAAAATAATGCAGAATACTTTTTGAATTGTTCTGGAACACATTTTGAAATGTCCCGGAACACTTTTGAGAACCATCTTAATGTTTCAGAACAATGTTCTTGAGCACTTTTTTGAATTGTTCCGAAACACTTTTGAAAATATTCTAGAATATTTTTGAAAATTGTCTTAATATTTCGAAACAATGTTCCAAAACACTTGTGACAATATTCCGGAACACTATAGAAATGTTCCAGAATACTTTTGAAAATATTGTGAAACACTTTTAAAATTTTTCGAAACACTTTTGAAAATGTTTAGGAACACTTTTGAAAATGTTCTGAAACACTATAGAAATGTTCCGGAACTTTTTGAATTGTTTCATAACACTTTTGAAAATATTCCAAAACACTTTTTGAAAACCGTCTTAATATTCCGGAACAATGTTCCGGAACAATGTTCCTGAGCACTTTTTTGAATTGTTCCGGAACACTTTTGAAACACATTGGGGAACACTTTTGAAAATATTCCATAATATTTTTGAAAATCGTCTTAATGTTTCGGAACAATGTTCCAAAACACTATAAAAATGTTCCAGAATACTTTTTGGAAAATGTTTCCCAAAAGTGTTCTGGTCTTAATGTTCTTTCGGATCTCTTTTGAAAATACTACGGAACACTTTTTGAAATATTTCGGAACACTTTTGAAATTGTTCCGGAACACTTTCGACAATGTTTGGGAACACTTTTGAGAACCGTCTTAATGTTCCGAAATAATGTTCCTAAGCACTTTTTTGAATTGTTCCTGAACACTTATGAAAAACGTTCGGGAACACTTTTGAAAATATTTCAGAATATTTTTGAAAATCGTCTTAATGTTTAGGAACAATGTTCCAAAACACTTGTGACAATGTTTCGGAACCCTATAGAAATGTCCACGAACACTATTGAAAATATTACGAAATACTTTTGAAATATTTCAGAACACTTTTGAAAACGTTCCGAAACACTAAAGAAATGTTCCGGAACTTTATGAATTGTTTCGGAACACTTTTGAAAATATTCCGGAATACTTTTTGAAAACCGTCTTAATGTTCCGGAACAATATTCCGAAACACTTGTGACAATGTTCTGGAGCACACTTTTGAAAATGTTTCAGAACAATTTGGAATGTTCCAGAACACTTTTTAAAATGTTTCGGAATACTTTTGAAATGTTTCCGGAACACTTTTGAAAAAGAAACACTTTTGAGAACTGTCTTAATGTTCTGGAACAATATAGAAATGTTCCGGAACTCTTTTGAAAATACTGCGGAATAATTTTTGAAATTGTTCCTAAACGCTTTTGAAATGTTCCGGAACACTTTTTGAAAAACCGCGGCATTATGAAAACAAATATATCTGTAAAGTATTAAACAATTAAAATTGTTTACAAAATACCCTTAAACAATTTGAACTGTTATCGAAACATGAAGAAAATACATTTTCCAGAACATTTACAAAATACCCTTAAAATTTTTTACTTCATTGGATATAGTGCCATGAAGCGATCAATTTGAAGCGCATCCGCATGCCAAAACAAAAGAATTTTGAACCGTGAAAACAACTCAGAAGTACAGAACATTTCCAAACAATTTTTATCAGAACATTTCCCAATAAATATCACTTCTGAAGCAAATGGCAGGCCTAACATCCAATTAGCTTAATGGGCCGGGCCCCAGCTTCCGTTGCCGCTCGCGCCATGCTGACGCGCGTGTGGCGCGCGCCCGCCCGCGGCCCGCCCATACTTCTACGATGCT
Source organism: Panicum virgatum (assembly GCF_016808335.1). Lineage (NCBI taxonomy): Eukaryota > Viridiplantae > Streptophyta > Magnoliopsida > Poales > Poaceae > Panicum > Panicum virgatum. The sequence goes on from NC_053136.1 coordinate 1,166,139, forward strand.
GTCGCCTAAACTCGCTTAAATCGACATATAGACGCCCCCCCCCCCCCCCCCCCCCCCCCAGACTGTCTCCACCAATGATGAGCGGAGAGCATTGACATGAGCTGTTCTTGCAATTGAACGGACACTTGAATTGGCGATGACACGGCCCGACTGATTAATCCATCCCTCTTCTGATGGCAATCATTGGGAAGCATCTGCCTAGAGAAGGCAAAGGATGAACCAAAGAGCCATGAGCGCAAGAAACGACAGCTTTGTTGGGATCCAGAAGGATTTGCGTTGCAAGGATCAAGATGGTAAAATGCGCTTTGGGTATATGCATAAACAATGACCTCAGGAAGCACACACCAACAATGATGGGAAGCTTGGATGCCAATCACGGTGCTGTTTTCACCCAATGTCAGAGCAATTGAGTTTTTTTTTCGCGACCGTGCCTGGGCACGTTTTTCATTAAGAAGGTCAGAGCAATTGAGTTGGCAGAATGGTTTGCTCAGAGCTCCTAATCAGTTCGGCTTACGCATTTTTTGTGTGGTCATAACTTCATATAGTGCGTAAACCGGTGTCCTTTTCCTTTGGTGATACATCAGCCTCTATTTCATGAACTTGGCTTGAATACTGGTAAGTGATGATGTGATGCTCAATTTCAGGATAACTAATGGTTTCAGTCTGACAACTTAAGCATAATGAACTCTGATGTTCTTGTCCTTTCCTGGCAGTAGTTGTTTTCAAATCTAAGTGCAGGCACTACTTTTTCTCTTTCCTTGTTCTTAAGTTCTTCACTTGGGAAAGAGAAAAGACCTTCTGTATAATGACAGATGAACCGATGTCGACACTGCTACATGATGGATGAGGTTCAAACACAATTGCCTGTAAATCCTTTAGATTTGGAAGTTATGTATGTTGTTAAACTACGGACATTCACGATCCATAATTAAGAGGGAGCAATTACAGAATTCGGCTAGATTTTGATGTAAATATTTAAACTAATGACGACCGGTAACTATGCTGAAGTGAGAATGTGGGATTGACCTCGATATTTACAAATGGAAGTTTCCCATAGGCTGTTCTGCTACAGAATGCAAGAAATTGTTAGAATCTTCTGAAGGTTAACCAAGTTGAATCAACGCAGATCACTCCTGCAGTTTCTTCCTCGCCAACTGTCACCCGCAATCAAGTGTCACATCTATACTGGTACAGTAATAAGATTCAACAAGTGTATATACCTGGCAACCACACCTTCTCTTAAGGACTGAAACATGAGCTCAAGCTCGCAAGGCACGCGAACCGAAAACAAAGAGGCATGATCCAGTGAGTAGCTATAGTTAACCCCATATAAGAGAGACACATATTAGCAGAAATTTGTTATCCAGTGCGTAGAAAGAATTAGAGGTAGCTAATAATATGGCATGATTATCAAAGGTGCCTATCATGCTTGATATCTCTGTCCTATTTTAATACGCAACCATGTCCTACAAGAGAGGACAATTCCATGTGATCTCAACTCAAGGGGCGTCCTAATCCCCTCTTGTTTTCTGTCTCAGCATCAAACACGGCGATTTGGTTACGAGAAAAATCAAAAGAATCCTTTCTAAACATTAGCCGACAGCTATAAACTAGAAGAAGCTAGGCAAAACTATAATTGTTGGCAAATTGACTTGGGCACAGCTGCATGTGGACAAACACCTAATCGTCATACAGTTTCGCATCTTGCACTATAAAATTATGAGCAACTGGTTAAACTATCTGCATTGCTCTGAATGGAGGGATGATATGAGGAATCTTTTGGCTGAATGGGAGCCCTCTGAAGTCTGAACTCCACACCCCAGTTAACAACTTCCTGAGCAGCAAGACTTTTTGTTCTTCTTGTCACATCCATCCATCTAGAATGCAAAGTAAATATGAGAAACGATTTGATTTAAAGCTCGCCGACGAATAAAAGAACACGGAAACAATGGTGATGTGCAAAATATGCCGGGGACTAAACAATGCCACTAGGAACATGCACTGGGGCTCATCTGTACTTGCAATGATAGGATGCAAGTCAATGCTTGCTTGCTTGAGAATTATAATCCACAGAGGGGCAGGCGAGATGGGGTGATTGTATACGCAGGTCCAGCTCATACGAGGACATACGCGCCGAATAATCAAGGCTGCCGTCACTGCAAATTGTCAGTATATCTTTGCAGAATTAAGTAGGGGGTGCGGAGAAAACTATGTCATCTTGCTAAGCATGTATGCTAGAATAATTAGGCCGTGTTGTGGCTCTTGAGTGGAGGGCTAAGTGGACATCTGTGCCCAAATACGAATCATGGTGACTTTGTTCTTGAATGATGAAGAACAAGTGACATTGCAATGACAGTTTGGGGTTGTGATGTTGTGTTCGTCAAAAAGAATATTTGGAAGCAGGAAAAAAAACGAGTTTATGCAATGCATATTAGAGCTGAAAAATAGGTAATTTTGCCATTGATCCTGTGGTTTTTGTCTATCTAATGCTGGAGCATAGTAACTAGGAAACAGCATTGCTGAGATTGCCTTGGTGATTATGCCTTTGCAAGAACGCCATTTCTGGTCTCGGAAAACAAAAGGCAAGCAAAGAAAAGCTTATCCAAGTGTGTGCAGGTGCATTATCCTAGCATGCCTGCCTGCGCCAAGGGCGGTGCCCAAAGCCCAAAGTGGAGGAGATGAGGCCATCCATGTACGAGCAGACTCATTTCTCACAAGTTCTCAAGCCAATGCAGATCACATAAATCTACTTGTTTTATACATCTGAGAAGAAAAAGGGGATATGTCACAGCTATTATTCAGTAGCCACACGAGTGCTCCGATTGTGCGTCAGCCATGACGAAACGAATTTACATCTTTGGGAATCAGCATCCAAACAAGCATGAGTTCATCAAAACCAACCGGCCATGGCAGAACAGAGTGTTGGAGTATATTGAGCCCATGTATAGAGGTCCATGTATAGGTCAATATATACCCGCCCATATAAGTTTTTGAGGAATACATCAATTATTTCCTTCCAACATGGTATCAGCCTAGATTCTTTTTTTTCTCCTCCTACATACCCAGGCGCCGTCCCTCCTCTCCCCTTCCTCCTTCCCTCCCCTCCCCTCATCTTCCTCTGCTACCGCGCAGCAGGCGCTGAGCTCTGCTGGCGCCCTCCCCTCCTCTGCCTGGGCCGCAGATCTGGCCTGCTGCCGCCCTGCAGCCCGTCGCCGCCGCCGCTGCAGCAGCTGGCGCGGGCGCGGGTGCCGGGCCCAGGCCGCCCGCCGCCCTAGTCTCCTCCCTGCCGCCGCCGGATGGGGCCGCCGCGGATCCCGCAGATGCTGCCGCCGCCGCCGCGGGTGCAGGTGCAGGGGGGAGCGCCGCCGCCCAGCTGCCGCCTCCCTTGCAGCAGGCGCTGAGCTCTGCTGGCGCCCAGCAGCCGCCTACCCTGCAGCAATCGCTGAGCTCTGCTGGTGCCCAGCTGCCGCCTCCCTGCAGCAGGCGCTGCAAGTGCAGCCCGAGACGCAGCGGCCCACGGCCGACGCTGCTGCAGCTGCGGCCGCCGCCCAGAGCGCCCGCGCTGGTGCCCAGCGCGCCACCGCCGTCGATCCGGCCGTCCTGCGCTGCTGCAGGCCGCGGGCGTCGATCCAACCGCCCTGCAGGCCACGGCGCAGGTGCTACGGGATCCCACTGCCGTCGCCGCAGACCACCGCGCCGCTGTCGCCGTGGGCAAGCAGCCTGCCGCCGACGCCGCGCCTGATGACGCGTGGACCGGGCTCGGGATGTCGCCCGCGAATGTGCCGCTCTCCGCCGCCGCCCTCCGCGGGCAGCAGGCCTACGCCACTCTCGCCGCGGCCCTCCTCGCCGCCAAGTCGGAGGCCTTGGCGGCCCAGGAGCGGGTCCATGTGGCTGCCCTCACCTGGGAGCGCGAGCGCGCCACGACCGACGCCTCCGCGCTCCGGGTCGCCGAGGCGAAGCGCTTCCTCCGCGTCTCCTCCGGCCAGCTGCCCGTCGACCACGAGCCCGGCGCCTCTTCCTCCTGCGGTGGCCCGCCAGCTGGATCTGGAGCCCGGTACGACCCGACTGACCCCATGGTCGCCCAGCTCCACCTCCAAGCCGCCGGTGTCCAGAACATCAGGGCTCTGGTCACCGTCCTCCTAGACCCGACGTCCTCCTCCTCCGGACGCTGGCGGGACCAGGTCCTGCTCGCCCTCCGCCGCTACGCCCTCAACGACCACATCCTCCTCGACACGCCGATCGAGGCGCAGGACAAGGCGTGGCTGCGCCTCGATAGCGTCGCCATGTCCTGGATCTTCGGGACCATCTCCCTAGATCTTCAGGACCTCGTCAGGACCCACGGCGACACTGCGCGGCAGGTTTGGATGGTGCTCGAGGGACAGTTCCTCGGTAACGCCGAGTACCGCGCCCTCCAGCTCGACGCCACCTTCCGCACCTTCGTGCAGGGGGGCCTCTCCGTCGGTGAGTACTGCCGGAGGATGAAGGGCATGGCCGATGCTCTTCACGACCTTGGGGATCCGGTGTCCGATCGGGTCTTGGTGCTCAATGTCCTGCGGGGCCTGAGCAGCACCTACGACCACCTGAAGAGTTGGATCGCCTGGCAGAGGCCCTTCCCCTCCTTCCTGCAGGTCCGGAACGACCTCGCCCTCGAGGAGATCACCAGGGGTCTCGCGCCCGAATCGTCCTCGTCCACCTCCAACGCGCTCGTCGCTGCTCCACCGGCTTCCTCCGCCCTGCCACCTCTCTCCTTGGTGCTGCTCCCGCCGGGCAGACCGGAGGTGTGTGTGGGGGGGGGGGTCGTGGACGTCGCCGGGGGGGGGGGGCGTGGTGGCACTGGTGGCTCTACTTCTGGTTCTGGGGGTACCGGTACCGGTGGGGGCCGTCGGGGCGCGCCGACTCCGCCGGCTCCGGCTCCTGCCCCTACCCCTGGAGGTACGCACTGGCCATCCTTCAGCAACCCATGGTCAGGGCGCATCTCGATGTGGCCGTTCTAGGGTCCGGGAGGGGGGCCTCGTCCTCAGCTCCAGCCGGCGGCCATGTTCAATGGCGCTGCTCCACTCTTCGCGCCGTCCTGGACCCCGCCCGCTCAGCCCGGCCTGCAGCCGACCTGGCATGGGGGTGGGACCAGGCAGCTCTGGCACAGTCCTTCAGCACCATGGGACTGACGCCGCCGGCCAGGACCGAGTGGATTGCTGACTCGGGTGCCTCGTTCCGCACCACTCCTGATGCTGGTATGCTCTCTTCTGTCCGACCCCCACACCCTTCTTGTCCTTCTTCTATCATAGTTGGTGATGGGTCTTGCCTTCCTATCACCGCCGTGGGTTCTGCTCCTTGTCTTCCTAACGTTCTTATTGCTCCTCAAATGGTTTACAACCTTCTTTCTATTCGCCAGTTTACTGCTGACAACTCATGTCCTATCGAATTTGACTCTTCTGGTCTTACTGTGAAGGATTCGGCAACCTGGTCTCTTGGTCGTCCAAGCGGCAGCCGGTTGTCTCCCGCTCCAGTGCCGAGGCGGAGTACCGTGCTGTCGCTAACGGCGTGGCGGAGGCGTCCTAACTACGACAGCTCTTCGCGGAGCTCCACAGCCCGCTCGCCAAGAGCATGCTCGTCTACTGCGACAACGTCAGCGCCGTGTATCTCTCCACCAACCCCGTCCAGTATCAGCGGACGAAGCATGTGGTGATCGACCTACACTTCGTTTGCCATCGGCGATGTTCGGGTACTCCATGTCCCGACTACCTCCCAGTTTGCTGACATCTTCACCAAAGGACTGTCCTCCTCGACCTTCTCGGAGTTTCACTCCAGTTTGCCGGTGGCTAGTTGTGGCTGGGGGGGTATTTGCCATTTGTACTCTCTTCTTGTACAGTCTTGAACACTGCTGTGCCGGTTGTTCAGACTGCGGGAGGGTGTTGGCTTTCTTGTTGTCCAATCTTGAACACCGTTGCGCCGGTAGTTTAGACTGCGGGGGGGTGTTGGAGTATATTGAGCCCATGTATAAAGGCCCATGTATAGGTCTATATATACCCACCCATCTAGAGTTTAGAGGAATACATCAATTATTTCCTTCCAACACAGAGACAACACAGGAAAAGGGACTGCAACAACGTGGACACCTTTCATCCGTGACATCATTTGCATGCGGTGACGTAGATTGACATAGTACAGTCAATCGATTTCACCAATAACCCGATTTTCGGTGACAGTGCAAGTTCTGATGCAATTATAGGTTGACCTTGCAGGCTAACGCAGCAAGCACTCCAAAATACAAAGTCCATCTAGACAGTGATGGGATGCTGATCATTAACTGATGGCTTACTTAGATGATGGTGGGTGAAAGTGATTCGAACATCACAACACGTACAGGAATGGCAACATGAGTGGATAGACACAAATATTTCCGCATGCATAAACAGTACAGATTTCCTATTGGAAGTCTCGCTGTGAAAGAGCCAAGTTCTACATTCTGTTTGGAACATCAAAGTTTCATATCTGCCATTACCTGACATGGCTCCCTAGAGGAAAACAACTTCTCAGATCTAGATCAATCTCACAGGAGCCTAGTTCATCCTCTTGAGGAGCTCGTTGATGTAGTTCTCGCGGTTACCAGCATCACCACCCTCGACATAGTGGTTCCTCTTCTTCAGGCCACCAAGTGGTGCCTTCAGCTTGAATGGCCACAGGAAGTTGTTGGCCTCCTTGAAATGTGGACCAACGGTCATGATCTCATGGACAAGATCCTCGATGCAGATGATGTTGTGGTTCCCGAGGCCCTGGCAGGCAGGGATTAGAAAAAAATGAGTTAGATTCAAACTGATATGCATATATCAGCAGAATGCAACAACAAAAGATGGCAAACCTCCTCAATGACATTGTTGTAGCTCAGAGGAATCCTCTGCTTGTTCAGCTTTCCATAACCCCTCTTGTAAATCAATTCCCTTACACTCTTCAGGTTTGGATACCTGAAGATAAAATACTAGATGTTTCAGGCTATATAGAAGCATTTAAATCATTGATACTTAAAATACAGAGGAACTGAAACATCAACACGCTATGACAATAGGTATCTAGTAATATCCATGACTCTGGTGACTCAGCTTTATGATCCAGACGTTAAAGCACCTAATACGAACTAGATTTTCGCAGTAGGCACAAAAGGGCTGAGTCATGTAGCATTACACGTAATCAATCTAAATCTGGAAGTGTACACATCAACATCGTGTCAGTAACTCAGTATGCCAATAAAAGACAGCAAGGTTCCGACTGAACAAATAGACAGAATGTTTACTAATCTTTGAATTCAGAACCACTAACTGGATAGATAAGGACAAGAATAATGACAAAAGTTTAGGCCTTTCTCCAGAACCAGAAGATTCATAAAGACCTCAAATCTTTCTACTGAATTCATGTCACAACACCACGGTCCAGGTACATACCACAACCGATTACAGAAACCAGGCATTTTAAACATCATAATAGTAAAGTGTGCCAGCCACACTAACAGAAACCTAAAGAGTTACTACTGGTCTGCGATGTGAAGGATTGCAACAATTTCTGTTTACACATTTGAAATGTGCCATATTCTTAGATACAAGGTCGAAGCAGCTAAATTTGGAAAACAGAACATGCTCAGATTTGAACTTACCCATACGCAACGTATGGCTCCACCCTGCGCAGCATGTTAATGGTGGCCTTGTTAACCTTGAGGAAAACACCATTGAAGATCTGCCTCAAACGCAGGAGCTGCAGGATCTTGCGGGTCTTAGGGTGCATGGCATTGATACTACACATCAAATTCGCCAAAAATTAGCATTTCAGCACAGCAAGCGGATCAGCAAGTGCTATGAGGACGGCTTCATACCCACGGATGCGGATCACAAACAGAAGCTTGGCCTCAGGGCTCACATAGAACCCACCCTTGAGCCGGGCCTCACGCTTGAGCTGCACAAGCTCCTTCTCCTGCACATAACGAAAAAAAATCCATTAGGACATTTCTAACTGAATAAACAAAGCCTAATTAACAATTGGTCTAAAAATCAGCAACCATATCCCCGTCAAGAATCGGCATTATATTATCATAAATCATAGCACTTGTAATCAGCAAGGTACTCGGTGTTCACCAAATCCTCCAAAACTAAACTGTGCGCCGTCCCATCAAATACCAGTCGCAAGCATCCAGGCCGCGCAACGCGGCACGAAGGGAGGGGCTTGGACACAGATGGGAACGTGGGATCGCTCACCTGCGCGTCGTACTCCTGCGCGTACTGCTCGGCGCGCGCGAAGATGGCCTTGCGGCTCTCGAGCGCCTTCTTCCTGTCCGCGAGCGCCTTCTCCTTCTTGTCCGCCGCCCACTGGTCCCCGCGCTTGCGCTTCCGCAGCACCGACTCCGGCACCGCCGCCGCCTTCGCCTCCGCCGACGACATCTGCGCGGAGAACAGCAGCGCGACGCCTCAGTCCCGCGAGGAGGGAGAAGGATCTCACGCGCCCCGCGCGCGCGCTAGGGTTCCGGAGGACGCAGGCGCAGTAAGCTCACCTCGATGGCCTGCCGCCTGCGTGTGGTGGAAGGACGAGGAAGAGAGAGGCCGCCGCCGAGGTGGTAGAGAAGGAAGAAGGAAGTCGCGGCGGGGATGACGAGAGGCAGCCTTAGGGTTTCGAGTTTGGGCCTGCATGGGCTGCAGAAATTTGGCCTTCTATTAGAACAGGCCTAAAGAACCGAACCCTAAGGCCCAATTGGAGGCCTAGTCCACTGGCTGATGTTGCTGGACAGCACACAGCAGGAGTAACTACATAGGCCCATGTAGTTTCAAAAAAAAACTACATAGGCCCATGTAGTACAGCACATCGTTTGTTTTTTTTAAAAAAACAATGTAGCAAGGGCATGACAGGCAGGTTCATTTTTTCAGTTTGGAGTAGAAATCCGTACTGCGTTGTTGCTGTAGAACCGAAGTACGATGCACGTGCAATTAACAACAGAGCGAAACGCCTCATAAATGATGAGCTCGTGCAATGCAAATGCAAATGGAAGCATACCAAGGCCGTGTTTAGTTTCAAACTTTAAAATTCTAAAAAAAATTGTAAATCGCTTGCATGGTGTATTAAATATAGTTGGAAAAAAATCGCATTACACAAATGGACTGTAAATCGCGAGACGAATTAATGAATCTAATTAGGCCGTGATTAGACACTAAATTGCTACATTAAAACTACAGTAAGCATGCTCTAATAATAGATTAATTAGACTCATTAGATTTGTCTCGTAGTTTACAGACGAGTTCGGTAATTAGTTTTGTAATTAGCCTATATTTAGTACTTCAAATATTAAAAGATTCACTTTCAAAATTCCAAAAATGGAAAACTAAACACAGCCCAAGTTACAACAATGCAAATGCAAGCAAACAGAAGCATATGTGTAGAGTGAATTCTTCACGGAATTTGATAAATAAATAATCGTGTCATCATGGTATTTCTTATTATTCATTAAAAAATAGATCAGTACATTGTCAGGGATGATGCGTGCATAATCGCCCAGAAAAAGAAAAAAGAAAAAAAGAAAAAGAATAATCTTCAGCATCATCGATCTCTCTTCTGTACTCCCCTTTTATCCGCTCATTTAATTTCAGTCTAACATGTACTTACCCTCGTCGCTCAATTCTTCTTTTCTTTTCTTTGTCCGAAAGAAAAGGAAAAAAAATATAAACAAATAATAAAAAGGGAGAGACAAAGAAAAACACAAGCAAAGCAACAGTGTCACATGAGAAGAGAAGCGTCGTCGCCGTCCCCGGCCGCCTTCCGCCGATGGCACTTGAACATCTGGAGCACGCCGTCCGACCCGCCGGCGACCAGCGCGCCGCCGCCGTCGTGGTCGCCGCCCTGTCGCCACGCCACCGCGCTGACGAACCCACCACCACCACCAGCAGTGGCTGGGCCGCGGGCCCCTCCGACGAAGGGGTGTACCCAGAGGGGCTTGGCCCACCGGAGGTCGTAGACGAAGACGTGGTTGGACTCGGAGCCGCTGGCCACGAGGCCCGCGCCGCGCCACACCCCCATCCCCACGAAGCTCCGCGCGCTCGCGTGGCCGCTGTACGACCGCACCTCCCGCGCCGCCGCCGCCGCGGGGCCGCCCCACTCCCACAGCCGGTGGGTCCCGTCCGCCGCCGACGTCACCACCCGCCGCGCCGCCCCGGCCACGGCGCCCGCCCACCGCACGTACGTCACGGCGCGCCCGTGGCCGTCCATCGAGGCGACGGCGCCGCGGCCCAGCGCGCGGACGTCGTACACCACCGCGCGCCGGTCCGCCGAGCCGATGGCCAGCTGCGGCGCGCCCGAGGGGTCGAACTCCACGCACAGCACGGCGCCGCCCGCGCGCGCGGTGGCCCAGCCCGCCGACGGGGCGCGCGGGTCCCACACGTGCGCCGTGCAGTCGTCCGACCCGGACGCCGCCATGGCCGCCGCGCCGCCGGGGGGCGCGTAGTCCAGCGACCACACGCGCCGCCCCGCGTGCTCGTCGCGCTCCCACGCCGCCACGCCGCGCTCCACGTCGTACTCCGTCACCACGCCGTCGTAGTCGCCGCACCCCACCGCCGCCGCGCCGGCCGGGCGCCACCGCACGCTGCTCAGCTTCGCCGGCACGCAGATGCACGCCGCGGGGCCGGGGCCGGCGATGGTGTCGTCGCTGCCGCTATCCACCAGCAGCAGGGAGGCCACGTCGTACAGCCGGATCCTCCGGGCGATGCCGCCGGTGGCGAGGAGGCGGCCGGTGGGGTCGAAGTCGACGCTGCCGATGGCGTCGGACGCCCCCGGCAGGGCGGTGGACGGCACGGTGGCCGCCAGCCGGAACTCCCATTCGCACCGCGGAGGCGACAGCTCGGCGTTGTCGTCCTTGTCGTCGGCGAACGCTGCAGCTGCAGCAGGGGGGAGAGTAATGCCGGCGGCCTGGCTGGCTCCTCCGGCGGATTGCTGATCTTGCTGCTGCAAGGTCGTCTCTTGGGGATGCTGAGCGGCGGCGCTGCTGGACGAGGCCGGATAAGAGGGGTTGCTCATGGACTAGACCTCCTCATAGCCGGGCATTGCAGCTGGATTGTTTGTACTAGTCTGTATATATCTAGCTACCAGCTCATCTGCTTGCTTCCTGTTCGTGGTGTGTGTGTGTGTGTATGTGCTAGCTGTGTTCTACAATCTTTTCTTTGCTGAATAATGATGCATGGGAAAGTTTGTTTTTTTCTTGGTTTTGGTTTGGTGCCTCTTGTTAGTTTTGGGGGCTGGATCGGCCGGGGCTAGTCTTGCTTTAATTACTTGAGTCGTACTAGCACTTGCTCCCCAAACGACCCAGGCCTAGAGAGAGAGAGAGAGAGACAGATGAACATCTATCGACAGAGAGGTAGAGAGAGAAAGAGAAGATGTGTGGTGCTGTGGGCAGCCACAGTTGCTAGCCGGCCAATGGGAAGACAAGGAGAGGTTTTGGGAGGTTGGAAGGTTTCTGTGGTTGGAGCTGTGGCGGTCATGCATGTCGTCGGAGCAAACCAAGTGGAGCAGAAGAGGTACAGCTAGCCTTGCCGTGCGTGGCTATTTAGTTAGTTAGGCCAGCCAGCGAGCTGAAGAATCAAGAACTTGTGTATTGTGCGTGTGTTCCGATTAGTTTGGATCATTAATACTAATATTAGTTGGGGTGCTTGTTGTCTGCCCGGTGGTCTTGTGTAAAGACTAGTACATTATATATTTTTTAGTTTATATTTGTGGCATTGGATCGTTCTCTTAAAAGTTTGATGTATCAGTGGTCGGTCGGGTATATGCATTTTCTTTATTATGAAAAAGGAAGAGGCAGACATTTTTTTTAAAAAAAAATAAAGAACTAGAGAATGCACAAGTGTGATTTATTCCCATCAATATTGATTTTTAGCTGATTACGAGAGCTAATTTTGGGGGGTTTTCAAGAAAAAAGAGATATTTTTGTGCACACGTGATTTTGAAGGGATATTAGTATATAATAATCTCTTTAACCACCATGTATATATGCATGAAGGAAATTGGGAAAAAGGAGCTTTGCGCGGCTAATGAATGAGTAATCTTGTTGTACAAACAATACTAACCCAGTTAATAATTAATATTTTATTCTATGTACAAGATACCCACACGTAGGACCTAAATTTGGTTGCTAAATTACGCTTTAGATATGAGATCCGAGTGCGTCCAAGTGTTTTGGTGGTTACACTATTGACAGGTACGTACGGCAGCCAATGCAAGTGGATGTTATGGGCTTGGACTAGATCCTTTTTAGTTTTGTGAGCGACGCTAATACTTTACAGTATTTGGAGCTGAGGTGATGATCCAGGACTTGAAACAACAAACTCCATCATACACATACCCAAGTCTTAATTAATATCCACCGCCTCACTCGCAAAAAAAAGATGCGTCCACCTCTTAATCTTAGTTAATTTTTTTGCAACATTAAATTGCTGTCTAGGCCTGGTAGATCCTCGATCGATGCCGCACGGACGTGACACAGAAGCATGCACGCAATCGATGATGCATGCAGAGTGGATAAGAAGAGAGATAGGATCGAACAAGGAAGTGGGGTAGCAGTGGCCCACACACAAGCACTTGGAGGAGAGATAAAAAAAAAGCTACCCTGCTGTACTGCCAAGATTTTTTTTTTGAAAGATCGAATCGGTGGTGCAGGCCACCTAGCAGCTAGCTAGCTTTAAATATAGTTGACTATATATATTGTGTTTCTCCATTACAAATTATACGTTATTTTTATTATACTAAAAAAATAAAACTATGTATCCAGAAAGGAAATTTTACTTGTAATTATATTAAAAAGAGTGAGTAGTATATACGTGGACACCACCGTCGACCGTGTGGGCACTTGCCAGGATTGAAGATATACAAATCAGAGAGAGTGAGAGACTAATATAATTAATGTAGTAATAGAGACATACTCCACTGTTTACAAATTAAAGATAGAGGGAGGGACTTGGCGATGGAGAGCAAGATTAATTAAGCAATTTGTTGATTAGACAGCGAATGAATAATCAGGAGAGGGATCGGATTATTGCAGCTAGCAGTCTACTAGCAGAGAGAGAGAGAGAGAGAGAGATGGTCAGGGGTGTGGTTACGTGTGCTCACGTACGCCTCTCCTGATCATCGATCGGTCGATTCTTTGCGCCCACAACTCTGCCGTCGCCACCCCCAACCCCCTTAAACCTCGAGCTGCATACATTTGCTCCATCGGCAGTACATTCTCGCCAGCTTAAACCTCGAGTTGTTCTCCCCCGCGTGCTCCATCATCGCCCCTCGCTCATGCGAGTTGGGATACTACAACGCGTTCAAGCAGTGTCGATCGACCAAAAAGTTTAGCAAGGCCAACAAAGCTGGGCCACCAGTTCTCCCGCACAACTTCCACCGGCGTGCCAAGTGGGTGACTGTTGCTTGCTTCTACCAGCTCCTCGTCGAACCACTCGACATCGCCGACTACCACTGCCGGACACGTGGGAGGTACATGACCCACGCCCCGGAGCGCCACTGCTATGGAGAACGTGCCCCTACCTGCCGTGGAGTCTGGAGCGAGCGAGGAGGAGGAGTCGGCACCGGTGGCGGCACCGGAGGCGGTAGTGGAACCGAATCAGGGCTCGGTGCGCTGCCGGCCGCCAAGGATGAGGTTGGAGGAGGGGATGGTGGATGGCGTTGTGGGCCCACTCGTTCAGATTTATCCTAAAATGTAGGTCATTCTAGAGTTTAAATTTTGTACTCAAATGTAAGGCATCCTGGGTTGAGAGTGTACCTAACCATCTTGATTGTGCATCGTTTTCGGGTCTTTTCCAATAGATAGACGTGCATGCGGCCATATGTAGGGTGGCGCATGTGGGAGTGGTGCATGAGTAAGGACATGCTATTTTAATTAGCACATATTTAATTATCCAAATAGAGTTCCAATGTTTAATAATTAGGGATAGGAGAGTCTTTTCTACACAACCATAATCTGTTCTAAAAACTCCAGAACGTCTTATATTTAGGGATAGAGGGAGTACATGTCAATGAGTTGTAGAGAGGAGAGAGTATAGCTGGATATATAAAGAGTGAGATTTGACTAGTCTGTTGGAGTGTAGTCAAATATAGAGCGACAATATTAGCTAAATAGAAATATAGAGTGAAATATCAGCATAAGTTTTATGTGCAAGCAGGTAGGCAAACGGTTGAAAGAAAAAGGAGAACAGAAGAGACTGACGTAGACTACACACTTTACCACCTAGTTATTCATTCTTCTCTTTTGCTGTTGTGCACGTGCCACAAAGTGGACCACACGTTTTGTTGTCACCTTAGAAGGATCGAAGCGGGGGCAAAAAGGGAAAAAGTAAAGATGAGAGCCAACCAAAAGCGCGTCCTTCCAATAAAGTTGGACAGAGGTGGAGGTGTGACATACATACATCTCTCGGTCAACTTGCATGCCAGCCGGCCACAAATGCCAGATCACCAGTAACTTACGTACCACTGCAGCTGCAACAATTAACCTGATCATGTTTTGGGAGTGCATACACCTCACCATACCACTAATGATCACAGATCACTGCATTCCATTTCCACCCTGATCGCTCGCAATGGAAAGGAGCAGCAAGCATTGTTTTCAGATGGTGATGCACTGATGCTCCCATTAATTATTCGCACCTTCCAAAGTCAATTAGGGCAGGAAAACAAAACTTCCAAACTGACAATAATAATCAATTCTCAACTGAAAACAGGTGTCTTATTTTTTTTATTTTCTATGTGCATATCTACTTTTTTGCTATACATGTATCTATAGGCATATATCGAAAATCTACTTGTTTATATAGTAATAAAAACTATTGAACAAAAAAAGGTAAAAAAACTAGTTATAATTTGGAACCAAAGGGTATTAACAAATTTGATAATGTGTGTGACCACGGCATATAAAAATCTTGCTTGGAGGCCATCCATTGCATGCACGGCTCATTCTTTTGTAATGTCTCTGTGATGGCGAATCCATGAAAAAACTAGCCATATGTAGTAGTTTCATCTCATTTTCCAAAGATATCAGTGCTTGATTATCTTCTCGTGATGACATATCGGACAACTAAATACTTAATCGTTGCAAGAGAAGATGACAAATCAATAATGCCCGTACCTCGCCGATGATCAGGAACAGTGCTTGGTGTCGGGGCCGGGACTCTGGGGCCGGGCTGCTCTTTCCCTTTCTTTCAACCTCCGAGAGATCCATGGGCTGGCTGGACGGATGGACGGACAGGGAAGCATGCAATGCACCATCCTGCTGCATGGATCTCTCTGCAGTGAGGGCTGCCGTCGGATTTGAGATTGATCGAATCTGGAGTGTGTATGGGATTGGAGTGAGATTTTCTGGGTACGTTTTCTGGATACTCATGGATTGGTTACCTCAGCGGGGGACAGTTTGCAAGGTGGGCGTAGCTAAATTCGCATCCATGCTTTAGGAGATTGATTGATGATACATAGTAAAAAAAAAAGACATATGTATAATACAATCAAACTTATTGGCGTAGCGATATCATCATTTGCCACGAAATATATACAAAGTTGACACCCGGAGGGCACATAGTCCCACCGCAGCAAGAGCGTGAGCAATTTGTTACATGCGACCTGTTTGAATCCCTGGGTTATTTTTAGTCCTTCCTCGAATAGCCCAGATAGCTCTAGAGGAGCCAAATAGGAGGTCTATTTTTGAGCTATTTGCAAATAGTCCATCCAAAAAACTATCCCCAAAGGATGCTATTTAGAGCTATTTCGAGTGGGGCTCAATTCTGAAAAAATATTTTATGAGTCAAATAATAGCCCTTGGATTCAAACTCCTCAAGGGCTATTTCATTGAAGGGTTATTTTCTTGGAATAAATTTTAGCCCTCAAAATATAATCCTTGACTATTGCTTCAAACAGAGCAATGATCTATTTCTATATCTATATATTTCTAAAGCGAGCAAAGTTTTCACCTAAATTTTTGGTTTGGTCCGTCTAAATTTTTGGTTTGATCCGTCTTGTGTCGTTGACATGTGGAACTTAGCTCATCCCGTCTGTGAGTCGGACTAGACCTCTGTCCATGACTCAGATCACGTGTGTCATCCCTAATCCATCAATTTGGGCAAAATCCCATCCAAGTCAGAATTTGTTACCAGTTAAGTGGTCACCATGTACACGGGATAAAACAAGACATGATATACCCAAGGGGCTAAATATATATCAAACGCCGCTGCCATCGGCTAAACCTTACTAGCATGACAATCAATTGATCTGCCACTCAGCCCCATAGCCATGGAGCAACTCGAGAGTCGAGATCTATATATGTGGGCGATAATATGTTGCTCGACAACGACAAGGGAGTACATACGGAACTCGACTGTGTCCTCGTTGTGTAGGCAAAACTGCATGTATGACATGAACCTCTTCAGACTTGTGCAAAAAGCTAGCTGTGACGGCATAGGCATCACTCGCAAGCAGCTCGCTCACATCTGCCCACTCGTCGTTGAGCTGCATAAACCCCCAACCGCAGTTAGAACCATGGCGAGTGGAGTTCCACATGCTCTCTCAGCTACTCACGCTCATGGATGGGCTCTGGACACGCGCGCTTAGGCCGTGGTCCTAGCGGCTTTGACGTAATTGGATTTGCTTGTGCTGGCGGTGAGTTAAGTGCTTTAGGTGTCGGTTGGAGGATGAAGATGCCGATGCACAATGACTACATTATTCCATGACGAGCGAAAGGTGATGAACAAATGAAGGGCGGAATCGATGGAGGTGGGCAAACAACCGAACTGCTGACATGCCAGCATGATGGCCTCTTCAACAGACGGGTGGGGTGGGTCTTGGCTGTTAGCTACGTGTTTGGACTTTGGATGAGTCATAGTATAAGCTAACAAGAAAGAAAGAAAGAGAATAATCTCAATGAAAAAGAGATGAAAGACGTGCAAACGTTGAGGAACTCAACGCCTGTCGACATGCAACAGAGCGAAGAGATTGAAAGAGGCAGGGGATTCAGAGAGGATCAACTAGGCATTGTGGCCAAGCACACGAAAATTCAAGTTGTTTATCTTTCTCGATCACTCAATTTAACTAGCTAAGGAGTTCCAAATTTCTTGTACTAGGAAAGTGTGATATAGAATGCTTGCATATCTATGGTGAGAGGCACAAGGTCAGATTCTATTAGCAATATAAATATAGTTCAAACATTATTTTATAAACTTTAGAAGCAATGAATAAGCATTTTTATATTTTATTTTTTTCTCCCATAGTAATGCACGGACATATGTCTCCTTTCATGACTCAATCATGTACATATAGATACAACTGACCATCTCAATGAATTATACATGCTATTAGTGTTATATCTCAATGCTTAAGTATTAGATCTTTTAACAAAATGTAGACTTATATTCCTTTTCGGATATTATATTTAAGGATATTGATGCTCAAGATCTAAGACCTATTTTGAAGAAATTTAACATAGATCCAACTAGAAAAAGCAAGATTTGCTTAGAAGAGTAAAATAACAAGAGCTCGAGCTCAGGTTGGAGGAGATTGCACAGAATGTCAGGCAAATAAGTTAACGAGAAGCAAAGAGCACAATGACATTGATCTTAAGGAATTGTAAAAAAGAGATGATACATTTTTTGTTATTATTAAATAACTATATAGTTATATTTTTAACTATATAGTTATAGTTAAAGTATTTAAGTAGAATTGTATTATCTAAGAAACTAATTTTCAATATTGTAGGAATCTGAAGTTTTACAAGTGAAGATCGAAAGAATGGCAGACTAACTAAAAATAATATGCATTATATAAAGGTCAACTTGAATCGGCACTTGGACCATGGATCATGTTGAGAAATTGACACCTCTAATAACCTTGGCATCGATTCTTTATGTGAACCTTTACCCACTATTTTCTATGTGGATACTTTCACAACAACACTAATATATATGGGAAACCAAATATATATATTGTGGATTTGCTGCAACGGGGGGCCGCTGCCCACCCACCCACTGTCAATGCTAAACGCATAAAAACTCCCTGAAATGGTCTTTCTGTCCATAGTGCTGATCACGTCTACACATGTAGGGGCATGGCGCACCACTGGGGTGTCCTTGCTACGCTTCCTGTTGGTCAGCAGGCTACGCCATTCAATGTCCATTTGCTGGGTTGACACGACGTTCCCTGAGAATTTACTGCAAGAGTTTACTTCCATGCCCACCAGCTGTTCATATTTGCTGGTCTTTCCTCGTTCTTTATTACCCCGGCGCTATCTGAACTGTAGTCTTGCTCCATGGATCCATTCCTTCCCTCTGTATTCCTCTTCTTCGTTCTGTGCTCCATCCTGTTAAACGGTGGTGGTTTGTCAGCGATTTTGTTTTGGCTTGCTGTTGTTGCTGGGCTGTCCTTGTTGTTCCATCATTTTTCTCTCTCTAACCGTGTTGTTGTGCCAGTTGGTGGTAGGCGGACGCATGCTTTGCTTGCCGCTTTGACTGCATTGCTTTGTTCGGCGCTTATTTGTTGGAAAATATACTACGTGTACTCTAAGCATGTCGCCGTTGTTTGTTTTTTCCTCATCACCTGTTTCGCGCTGTCTGCTTTGTTGTTGTACGGCCTCACTTCGGACAGCTTGACACTGGAAGAGCAGGCCGTCGAGCGTCTTGTTCACATGGTCTGATTTCCCCCTTTGGTGCCGGACAAGATGTACTCGTAGTACAGTCGTCCGTATACCAAAAAACCAGCGGGGACGTAGCCCTTCCCGCCCAGGTTTGGGTGTAAATTTCTTGGAAACTTTTGTCTCCGGTCTTCTTGCTGCCTATAAATAGTCCCGACCCGCAAGGATTCATAAGCCAGCTCGTTGTTACTTCCCTTTACGATTCTCCAATATGATGAGCTCGGTCCCTGATGGTGTCCGGTAAGTTTTGGTGCTGACCTGCACTGTTTTTTTTGCCAAAGAGATTCTTTGAGCCTTTTTTTTTGGTGGCTTTGCTATATTTTGTTTGGTTCGTAACCTTTGTTTGGTTATACTTGCAGGCTGCCGGCCGCTTGGAACTATGGTGCTATTGAACGAGCTTTGCGGGACGCAGATGCCCGTGGCGACAAGTCAATCTTTGAACCCGAAGTAGGCAAGCTGTTTGATTCTCCACAAGAGGGGTTTGAGTTCTTTAACATGTATTCTTGGGAACTCGGATTTGGAATCCGTTTTGGCCGTAGCAGAACTAGCATTTCCGGGAGAAGGACCAGGCAGGATATCGTTTGTGCCTGTGAGGTTAGTCAAGATTGGACATGAAACTGTTCCTAGGCTTTTCATATCTTAAGGCGGACTTATTGTTTAGTGATTTCTTTTCGGTTGTAGGGGCGAGATTCTAGCGAAGAGGCACGATCCGTGCGTTGTGGTTGTGCGGTAATGATTCGCCTGCTGCGCAAGGACGATGACTCTTGGTTTATTAGTCGTTTTGTGGGCGCCCATAACCATCCTCTATCCTCTACCTGCGGTGAGAGAAGGCAGTGGAAGTCGCACAGCAGGATAGATCAAATGACGCGTGACCTAGTACAAAATCTTAGGGCTAACAACGTCCAAATCTCTAGAGTTTGTTCTATTTTGGGGAGCATGCATGGTTCTAGCAAATATGTTCCTTTTAGTCGCCAGTCAATTAGGACTCTTTGTGGGCGGCTAGCTCAAGAGTCGATTGAGGGTGACACGGGCAAAACAATTGGGCTCTTTGCCGGCATGAGGGAACAAGATCCAGCTATGGTTGTCAGGATGCAGTTGGATGATGGGAGGCGGATCAAATCTCTGTTTTGGTGTCACGGTGCTAGCCGGTTCAAATATTCTTGTTTTGGGGATGCAATCACTTTTGATACTACTTACCGAACCAATTTGTACAACTTGCCGTTTGGTTTGTTCGTTGGCGCTAACCATCATTTCCAGACCGTCATATTTGGAGCTGTGCTGCTTACAGAGGAGACTACGGATGCTTTTCAGTGGGCATTCCGTACCTTCGTTGAAGCTATGGATGGTCTACGTCCTAAAACAATCCTTACTGGTGTGAATTTATGTTCCTTTTTCCTTAATCTCAGTTTAGCTTTTTTAAGACACGTTTAGTTCTCGTGAATTTATAGGTGCATATTTGGTTTTTATTTTTGCAGACCAGTGCCCGGCCATGAAATCTGCAATTGCAATTGAACTCCCGACCACTCGGCACAGGTGGTGCAAATGGCATGTTCTGAAAAAGGCTAAGGAGTCCCTAGGAGGCATATACAGTAAGAACTCTGTTTTTAAGAAGCAGCTGCATGAGCTTGTAGATGAGATTGTTTCTATCCCAGAGTTTGAGACTCGTTGGGCACAATTGGTAGAGGAACATGGTCTTGGGGCAAATGAGTTTCTTGCTCGAGCTTACCAGAACAGAGATATGTGGGCTAAACCTTTTTTCACTGAAACTTTCTGCGCTGGGATGACTAGCACTCAACGCAGTGAGAGCGCTAATCATCTTTTGAAGACTTATATCCCTAGGTCGGCTCCCATGCATCTTTTTGTTTCCTAGTATAACAGAATGATAGCAGATAGTGATGCCGATGAAGGAAAAGAAGAACATGCTACTAAACAGGTTTGATTTATATGTTCAGCACCGAGCGTCAATATAAGATGATATGCGTGTTGAATTTTTTCCCCTAATAGGCTCACCGTTCTCTGCGCGTTGGGGTGCCTCTGGAGTTACATGCTGCTCAAGTTTACACCAGAGCTATGTACGAGAGGGTTTCCAAGGAATTGTTTAAATCCGGTAAATTTGCTTGCGCTGACGAACCTGAAGCTGGGAACTACAGAGTTATCCTTCTCGATTATGGCCCTTATATGGACCATGGTCTAGTTGAGTACTGTGTCGGTTCGAACCCATCTGCAACAGATTTCTTTTGCCAATGCAAACGTTTCGAGCATTGCGGGATCCCCTGTCGTCACATTCTGAAGGTGCTGTTTTGTCTTTGTCGCCAGGTCGTCAGTGAATTGTTCCCTGATGACATTATATTAACTTTGTTGTCTGTTTGGTTGTCAGGTTCTGACCCATCATGGTTTCACTGAGATTCCTGCTGGCCTTTTGTTGAAGCGATGGACCAGGGAAGCAAAGTCGGTTGGTGATCCTAAGCTTGCTGCTGTCATTGCGGCGCAGCAGGTTACTGATCTCGATGTCGCTGGTATGCATACTTTGCTCTATGCAGCTGCTATGGAGCTGGTTGGTTTAGGTTCAACGTCTAGGCCAGCTTTTGAAATCGGGATGCAGTCTTTATCTCGTGCGAAACAGGCCATTACTTCTTTGACAGTGATCAGTGACGATGGAGCGATGGGGTCTGGTCTTGGTTCTGACCACCCAACCGAAGAAATGGGCAGTGGTAATGAACTGGCAAGTGCCAGCGCGCCACCGCGCGTTCGTTCTCGGGGTAGGCCAGCAAAGTGCCGTTTTAAATCTCCTTTGGAGAGCCCAGGTGCTAGCAAGCGCAAGGAAGCACAACCAATGGGTGTGCGCCATTCGAAGAGGCTGAATGCTTCTAGTCGCAGCAATGTTGCTGAAGGTAAATGCAGGTTGTGCGGCTCTGATGGTCACTACGCTAATGCTTGTCCTGAGAACACTGTTTAGCAGCGCAAAGTAAAACAAAGCGTTCATCGGGCCATTCTGAATTATTTATTGATGTGATTACAACGTTCTTACCAGCCATTCTGGCACCACGAAGTGTCTCGTTGGGCGTGTTCCACGCTGATCAGCTAAACCAAGCTCTAGTTCCCTTAGGAGCCGGACAATTGTTGCAACCATACTGTAGTCGAGATCAACAGGGCGGAGGAGCATATCCCTTATCTTGATGCCTGCTAGTTTTATTGGCAATTTAGCCTTTATGTCTACCCAGCAACTGCAATGGCAAAAAAATAAAGGAGCAGGAAATGTAGTTAAAATTTAGTGTGGGTGGGAACGGCATGTGATAACTATGAATTTGAATACTTTTATGTACCTGGCCAGCACTTGCGGTGTGGCCATGTTATTGATCCACTTTTCCAACTCGTCGCAAGCTTTCCCCAGAGGCTGAATGTTCTGCAACGTACTGCTGCGCTTCTCGAGCAGCCCTGTGTTTTGCTTCCATTGCCTGAATGTTGTGTTCCTGCAACCAGAGATGCCGGCATGAGGAAAAATAGGACAAAACGGTTATTCGGATAGTAGGTATTTGCCAGGTTAACTACAGAAGAAAAAGCATAACCAAAAAATGCGAAAAAGATATTGAAAAAGAGGTCTGTGGTGCTAACATGTACGACTTCAAATTTGGGTATAACCTCTGGCTCGTAGCTTCTGTTCCGGAGGAAGATCCCCCTCCGGCAGATGCATGGGTTGTTTTCCCCTTCATGATATCTTCTTCAGGGCTTGTTCCACTGAGGTCCAGGGCAAATGGGGGGCGTGCGCAGTGTTTGTGATGAGCTCCTTTCCTTTCTCTTCTTGCTTGATGCTAACATGGCCCGGAGCTCCTGGATCCGCTCGGAGATGTTTTCGCACCAGTTCTGTATGGTGGTGACTCCTTCCGAGCAATATGCTAGCCCCTTTTCAATTTCCATTGTATCAGGGTGCTGGCTACCTTGGTCCTCCTGTTCAAGTAGCAAGTAAGCGCGCGTAACGGTGGCAGCGGCGATGTGCACTGCAATTTGTAGGTAATCTTCCATACGTTAACGTTGGAGGTGCCGGGTAAGGCTTCGGCCGTAGTTGTTGCTGCGAGAACGTTGGTGTCGATGCAGCATTTTCCAACCTGAAAAAATTATGACGGCAGTTAAACAAAAAGTTTGGTGAAAAAAAAGGGAGTTTCCAACCTTTAGGACAGGGGGATTCTGTTAGGCCACGGCCAAAATCAACAGGGTTCCGTGGATTGAATTGCTTGCCTGGGTTGCTGGATTCGTCGTGGAAGAACAAGACTCTGCTCGTTCCATGGGAGGCTTTCTGTATGTGTGGAGTGCTGATGGGCACAGGGGGAGGAGGCTCGGGGTCTATATTTCTAGGCTCGTTCAATGATTTATTGTGGGTTTTGGTAGGTAAGCAGTAAATTCATTTCAGTCTCTGTACTGTTCGTCTAGAACTCATTGTTCTAGAATAGTAGGTGCTACACTTCTTTAAAAAAAAAGGAGGTGGTGCAGATGGAAAAAAAATAGTTAATTGGTTTTGTTTTGGGATGCTCACATCCAGCAAATATGCCTACCAAATCATGGCGATAAAGCCCATGCATGCTACGAGATATATAATGGGAAAAAAACATAGAATAATGCTTTGAGGAGCTTTGTTTACCTCGTTGGGGTGGTTCGATGATGCTCCAACGGAATATGGGGCCGACCATGGCTGGCTTTGCATGGGTGGAAAATCCATGTCAGATGTGCCGCTGGGCCCATGATTGTGTTCAGCTGCAATGTCTTGCCAGTAACCGCCCAGCTCGAAAAGGTCGTCGTAGTTACTTATACCTCCAGGCAGGATGATAGGGCTCTCTGGTACCGTGAAGTGCTAGCAAAGAACGGCAGACAAAAAAAAAAGAGATTATTCACTATTGACATGTATAAAAGCTCATCGGGGGCGGGGGGGGGGGGGGGGGGGGGGGGCACAGAACGGTTGAGCGGTTTACCTGATCTGTGATCCCTAGATGTGTATTGTACTCGGGTTGGCTGCCTTGGTATACGATTATTGCTTTGCCGTCGTCACGGATTGTTGTACTTGGATTTTGTTCTGAACCTTCTTGCATTCCGCGGAACTGCAATTGTAAATATGAGGAATAAGAACATACTCAAAACAGAATTAAAAGAGTAGCTCTGCACGTCGATGGTATCGTCGACCTCAACGTCAACAACTATTGCTGCCGCTAGGGGGAAAAAGAAACCTGGTGATGTTGCATGTGGTCGCTGGCGTTGTACTCGTCCATGCCGGATGAATCACCAAGACCTCTGTAAATTTTTGCTCACTTTCCTTTACCTGCCTATTTGTGGACATGGAGTTGCTTATGCCCTCGGTTGCAGTTGATTCATAAGGAAATGTGGACGGCGAAAAAAAAGACACCCACAAAATGAGAAGTGGGGGGGGGGGGGGGGCGTTTACCTGGCCTCCGTCCCTGAGCTTTCGCTGCATGCCTGACTGAGAAAAGCAGCAGCTGGCTTATATACAAGATTGGTAGCGCCATCTTGCCGGGTGGGTAGCTGCCATAACTAGAGGATGTTCTTGTGTATGGAGTTCCTGTACCTGTCGAGGTCAAAGTAAAGAGACGGTGTGGCAGCAACGTGGAGATTAGACACTTCTCTATACGGCGGGCTAAATATTGAACAAAGATGTACGTACAAGTAAATGCCAAGTTCAAATTCTTCAGAGCCGTGCATGAAGCTGGATACGCAATCAATGCCACCGATCTTCGTCGTGCCAAGCAAAACTGAATGCAGTCGGCCACATTACACCGGCCTCCACGCAAATTGGAGTACATGCACAGGATTAAACTTGATTGGCCGGTTGGAATAGAGGAACGCAGGGCATTGGTTGGATTTGCATGCAGGCAGGGCGCGCAGGCGAACGGCTTGCATGGAGGCAGCGGGGGGAGGGAGAGGCGTGCCGCCGCGTACTGCAGTACAACTCCGCTGCTGAATTCAGTGCAAAAAAATGAATGTGGGGGGGGGGGGGGGCAGCTGGCGTGCCCACAGCGACGCTCTGTCGGCGTGGAGAGGACTCGTTTCCCACTGGGCGACAGCACCGCATAAAAAGGTGCAAAAACACCGACCGCTAACTGCTAATCCGGAGGAGCGCTCGTGCATGGGTCAAAAAAAAGGTAAAGACTCCATACCAGCCAGCCGTAACCTTGCGTACTTGCGTTTGTGTACGGCCGCTCCATCCGCCATCGAAAGCCACGACACAAATAAGATTTCCACTCCCGAGTTCTGCCTCCGTCATTTCACCTCCTCCCATTGTCTCTCTACTAGGTTAGCTTCTCTCCCCACTCTCCAGATCCGCATCGAGCCTCTCAAACCCGCCGCAGCGGGCGGACGCGTCGTCGCCGCCGTCCTCGCCGCTCCCTCCCCTCCGCCACACCGAGGCCTCCTCGTCCGGGGAGCCTCTCGCGATCTAGCTCGCGCCGGAGGCGGTCACCGTCGTTGCCACTATCCTCGGCCCTACCGCCCCATCCATCACACTGAGGCCTCCTCGTCCGGGGAGGCCTTCGCGCTCTTGCCCGCACTGGAGGCGGTCGTCGTCGTTGCCTCTGTCCTCGGCCCCCCATCCGCCACGCCGAGGCCTCCTCGTCCGGGGAGCCCCTTGCGCTCTCACCCGCAAAGGAGGCGCTCGTCGTCCTCCTGCCTCCATTGCCCTCCCTCACGCCGGTGAACCCCCCACCCTCCTCCCTCCACCGCTCTCCCTCACATCGGCGCCCCCCTCCCTCCTCTATAGATTCCTTCGATACTCTTCCGTTTTCCGTTGCGAAGCGAACTGAATTTTTGGGGATTTTTTTCTAGGGATTTTTCGATGGAGATGCGGTGAGATTTAGGTGGTGGTGGAGGAGCAGATGCATGCGAAGACGAGAAATGGTAGGGATTCATCTAGGGGATCAAACCAGGTGACAGATTCCTCAACGGGATCTTCAATTTTTACTGCCTTCTCACACATTTTTTACCCCCAATCCCTGAGCGCTTGTGCATTTTTTATCCTTTTGTTTGTCATGAATTCAAGGCCCCTGGACTCCTGGGGAATAGTGTTTTTGCTGCTAGCGCAAAGGCTGCCTCCTAGTGAGAAAGTGCAGAAAGTTTAGTCAAGCATACTCATTACTCTCTTTTTTTTTCAATTCAGTATAAGGAACAACATATCTAGTTGCTAGATTTTTTTACTACTTGTCTAGGCATCTATTAATTGTGTTTAATCCTGGGTTAGTTGATCAAGTATCTCTAGGATTAGTTATATTCGAACATACCGTCAACATGGAAGCTTTTCGAATCCGTTTTTGTTTAAATCCAGGACAGAGGTTACTTTGTCTGAAATCACTAGCCAATTGTTACTGTCGAGAAGCACAAGTACAATGCGATCAAGCTTGAAAATATATTTCAGTTTTTATGGTCAGGTAAAGAATAGACAGCTAAGATTAAGAGCTTAAGAGGAAGCATGTTGATTTTTAGACATGCCTTTTTCCGTCGGAAGAAATAATAACTTAACTGAATGATATTCAGAGCTAGAGCTAGATAACTGAATGCTTTTTTTTTCTTCTTAGCTTTTTTACCAGTGAAATGTTTTAGCTTAATAATGATTTTTATTGGGTTTGAGGTGGGGGTTCTAGCATAGATTTTTTTTGGCGGGTCTAGCATAGATTTGACAGCAACCTTTTCTTAATCACTTGGATATATTTCTTATGCAGAACCACATAGCTTCGCTCTCTAGAATTTTCTTGTTATTATTAAGCAATCTACATATCATGCATGAGTTCACAGACCGCACACTAAATTTTGGGGGTTTCTTGTTTTCCCCTCTGTTTTGTCGTCGACTATGGAAAACTGAAGTGATTTTCTCCTAAGCAGTAGCCAGCGATTGCAACTGCAGTTGTTTTGTATTTTCTCTCTGAATTTTCAGGGGCAAATACAGCCTACAGGTAGGCAACTTATGCTAAATCAACTAGCATTTTGGTACAACTTATAAGAATTTACTACATATTGGATGTCTGGGATTCACAAACTTATCTACTATCATTATCAGAAGCATTTTCACATATTTTAGTAGGCATTTAAATACTATTCAGATAGCCTTTTAAATGTTTAGGTCAAGCAATTTTTTTAGCATTTCATATATCTCATGTGTCAGACACACTTTTGGTCTAGAATTAAGGTTTTTATGTTATTACCATCACGGAACAAATAAATTAGGTTCCAATTAATACACACAAGCTTTTATCTGATTGAAAATCCCTTTGCTTATTTCTCTGTACATTTTGGAGCGCATGACTTGGTTGACTTGCAAAATCCTACACTTTTTACTTCCTCTTTGCCTGAACATCCATCCCTTGTTAGCTAGCATGTTTTCCTTTTCGGTTCCTGTCGTGGTGCTGCAAACCACGGCCGGGTGGCGGAAGGCACCCGCCCTAGCCCAGAGGGTGTGTACTCGGGGGTTAGCTAGTCCCAGATGGATCTCACTCAAGAACACGATGAACACAGCAAGATTTAGAGTGGTTTGGGCCGCCGAAGCGTAATACCATACGTCCACTGTGTGTTGTATTGCCTTCCCACGAGAGTGAGAGAGGTTTTGAGAGCTTGTGTGTCCGGAGAGCTTGTAGTGCGCAGCGAGCGCCCCCCTTTTATATCTCAAAGGAGGCGCGTACATGGCTGTTGGGTCCCCGACAAGTGGGCCCAACGGTGTAGTATAAAATAACGTACTGTTCATACATCATGGCGTCGCGGGCAACGGGGATCTCTCTCCTGGAATCCCTTGCCTGCTCCTGGAGTCCCTCATTCATCATGTCCAGGCGCTGTCTTGTCGGGACGATGCCAGACGTAGCTAGTGGCGTCGCCTGCCACGTAGCTGAACGGGCTGTGTAGCTTGCGGCGTAGGCGGCATGATGGAAAAGTGCCGTGCCGTCGTATCCATTTAATGCTGCAGATGGGCTCTGCGCGGGTGCGGCACAGGCGGCTGCACTGTGTACCTTGGTAATATGCGGTGCACAGTGAGGCCTGACAAAGGATGTCCCGCGTGCCGCGGCGATAGAGCACGCCTCAACCATCCGCATTAAATGTGGTGGGTGGGCGAGTCTCCTTGCGGAGGACTCGCGCTCGAGCCCGCGCCCGTGCCTCCGGGACACGTGGCGGCTCCGGACCCCCACGCGGTAAGGGGGGTCCGGATGGGCGCAGGAGGTCCCGGACCCCTATGGGGGGTCCGAGGCCTCGGCTGTCAGCTCGGAGCTTCCCTTTCTTAGAGACACGTGGCGTCTCCGGACCCATCCCCAGGCAGGGAACGGGTTCGGGGCCGTTGGCCTGGTGAGAAAAGAGCCTGACCGGTGGGGCCTGGCTACTCCGTCCTTGCGCGTAGTTACGGATAACTACGCGGGTCCTGCCTTGCTGCTGTAAGAGTGGGTATCCCTGCCACAGGGTACCGACAGTTCCCTTTTTAACTTTGGATTTTGGTGGATTGTTTATGTTTGGTGCTGCAGTAGCACGACTAGCAGCAGCTGGATTAGTTGGGGAATTGGGGATTATGGTTGAGATACCACCAATACGATGTGCCTGCAGGTGTATCTAATTAGTTACTGAATTTTATTAGGCAGTAACAAAGTAATAATAGCTATGAGAATATACAAATAAATGTACTCTGCTCAAGCAATGTTGTGGTAAGGTCTAAGGAAAAATAGTCCAAATCATGAGGCAATTTTTTACATCATTCTTTCTTATCTAACTGCTCTTTGTTTTTCTGTTCTTACATTGCAGGTTGCTAAATTATCCAGCATGGGAGATCATGAGCAAAGCTGGTGCATGTGCAGGATGAGCTAGATCAAGTAAACAAGTACATGTGTGGTGAGACCAAGTGCATTTCTTGCCTTCTTTTGCCTAAATATTTACTTCCATTAGGCAATGATGTTGTTTAGATTAGGCAAGTTATGCACTTTGTTTTAGGCAATAATATGGTTCTGGATTAGGAAATAATGTGGGCAGAAATATAGTCTAATATATTCAAATTTAGGCATTAATATGGTCATGCATTAGCTAAACAATGTACTTCATTAGGTCATATAAAACAAGCAACGTTTCCTTTAAAAAAAGGATTAAACAACATTTGTTTCTAGAAGTATTTAGTCTTTGGTGATATATTACTCACTAAGTGCACTTGCTATCCTTTTCATGAATTCATGTTTCCTTACCTAGTTTCATGTTTCGGTGAGGGTGATTTTTGAGCGGCATGGCCTACCCGTGAACCGTCACGAAGGAGACGCTTCGGCTGCGGCCGTCAATGACACCGCTCCTGGTGCTGCACTTCTCCATGGCCAGCTGCAGCATCATCATTGACGGGCTCGTGGTCCTGGCCGGAAAGCGGGTACTGATCAATGTCTGGCCATCGGCTTGGAAGGGGTGACACTGTTAATTTGGGTTTCAGGTATGGAGCTTCAGTTTGGTTTGAAATGGTTGTCTTTTTCTTTTTCACATCGTCATAGGCATATCAGTACTTTGCAATAGCCATTTTTGTCAAATAGTAGAAGCATCTTCATTACTTTTCTAATAGAGAATTATATCAATTACTAGAAGCATTTCATTACTTCCCAATAGGCAAATACATCAAATTATGTATTATATTATTTTCTTAAATGCATTGCAAATTTGCAGGTCATGAAGGGGAAGCAAATGTGCAGTCATTATTGGTGAATTGCTTGTGATGTAGTGCAAATGCACAAATATCATATCATAGCCTGCAGATTAGAATTAATTATTTGCAAGATCCGAATTAGTTATGATCATTACATTTGTTGGGCATATGGTTGTGTCCAGAGAATACAAATATTTGAAATTATACTGTGTATTAGTTAAGAAAACCATATCAGGTTGCTTTTGTACAGAAAATTATGAGACAAATTGCTAAAGAATTTATGAGATGTTGCTTGACAAGAATTATTAGTAGTTCAGGTGAAGATATGCATGCGTGTAGTATTTTAATTTTTTTCCAGGCAAATTATGTACACTTGTGTGGAATAGTTAAATTTGCTGGATTACGTTGGGTTGGGGGTGCGCAGTGGTGTGGCAGAAAACAGCTGCAACGACAGCATGGGCGACACGGGGTTGGTTGCCTAAAATAGAAAGCTAATCAGTTTTTGGTTGCCTAAAATAGAAAGCTAATCAGTTTTTGCTTTCATAAAACGGTGCGGCCGTACGACAGGCTAATTTACGGGCCGTAAATTAGCTGCGTCCCAAAAAAAGGCGAATAAAAAAATGGTAGTAGGCGATGTCCTCCCCCTCACCTACTGACTCTGTGTCAGACACTCAAGATTATAGGTCAGTGATTTCAGTGATGGCATCGCATGGGGTACGTTAATTGTTGCGGGGGGTTGCCGTCCGATCCGGATCTAAGGCTCCTGCGCGGTGGGGGTAGCTGCCCACCGTTGTAGCTGTCAATTTCCGATATAATATATATATATGAACTCAAACATTTATTTACAACTCAACTTGATACAATACGAGAGGATACTTACACTCTTTATGTGGGAATCCTATCATAACAGTACATGGTAATATTATTGTCATGATATGGGAAGTGGGAAGGAGAGTAGATCTATTTATAGGACTCCATGATATATGTTATTGTCATGTTTTCAGCTTCTACGCATTTTTACATTTTTAGAGTTTTCTCTATTTTTGTCTTATCATACAAATATTTTTTCTCTATAGTATTCCACACTTTAACATGAAACATGATAACTATTTCTCCACTTTACTAGAGTGGGTGCGGCAAATCCATGCGCCGCGTCGGGGTCTCTCTCCGGGGTAGGGGACACGTGTCGCTCTCCGGGGTAGGGGACACGTATCGCTCCGAGGGCAGCCGGTTGCTCTCACGGCTCCCTCTCCTAGGTGTATTGTATACAGAGTATATGTACTCTGGGACGTGGCGAGTGGAGGCTTTCCACCCAGTTGGAATTGGATGGACAGACATGAGCTCTGTTTACCCATCGGACGGTCAAGATGGCGCCACGTTTCCAAAATCCAGCCGTCGACGACGCAAACCCGAAAAGCCCACATTACGCGCTTTATCCGTTACGGCGTCCCAATTTCAGCTAAACCCCCACTTTGGCTGCCTTCCCCCACCGCTCCGGCCATGGAATCCTTCGCCGGCGCCGCCCCCGCGGCCGGCGTATTCGCGGGCTCCGGAGCCGCCGCGGCGCGCCCCTTCTTCCTCCGCCGCCGCGTAGGCTCCTCTTGCTCCAGCCCCGGACGGCTGCGCCTCCTCCGGGTGCCGCCGCCGCGCGTAGGCGGGGACGGAGGGGACCTGCCGCCGCTGGACAAGTGGGACATGATGGAGATGGATTTCGGACGCTTCCTCGGAGAGGACCCCAAGCTCACCCTCGCAAAGGTCGCCCCATTTCTACGTATTTCTAGTGCTAATCATCCCATGCCTAGATAATACTATGATAGTGGGATGAAAATGTTGTCTTGTTCACCCTTTCGGTGGAAATTCGTGCTGGGATTTCACATTGGTACATTTTGGTGAAAGGAACATTGCTAGAACATTCGTATAAACATTTATGTGCAGCTTAGTGCAATTTTGCTGTGTCTGCTATTGCTTCAGACCTTCAGTTACTGTTTCGGTAGTAATTATGAAACCATGCCAATCCGATAAAATACTCTGTGCCATGCGTGGTTACTGCTTCTGACATGTGCGTGATGCTAATTGTTATCTGATGTACACCATGACACAACCCACTTGATATTGTGTTTAGAATGCATGGTTTATATTGCTTCATTTTCTCTCTCTCTACAAACAGTTAGCATGACTTGCATCTCCCGTAATTCTTTCAGATTCTGGTTAAGAAATCAGACCCAGATGCCTCATCCCTCGATGTAGAGAAACTGATTGCCACTAAAAAGGACAAGCTGGATGATATTTTGAGGGAGTTCATGGATGCCAATAAGAAGGATCAGGCTTTCAAAACACCAGAAAGTGTATCCCCGATGAATACGAGACAACCGACAATAAGCAAGCCAGTTGAAGGAAAGAGTTCTTTGAATATTTCAAGGCCTGTGATGGGGAAACCGAAACAAGACGGGCCTCCGTTGACTTTACTGCGACCAGCAGGAAGCAAACCGAAGCAAGACGAGCCTTCTCTGTCTCAGTTGCGACCAGTAGGGAGCAAAGCAAAGGAAGATATTCCACCGCTGACCTTGTCACGGCCAATTGGGAGCAAGCCAATAGTACGGGGCACTCCGGTACAAGATAGTTGGCCTAGCAAAGAGAGTTTAGCTGCTGCAACAAATAACAGTGAAGTGGGGAGCATCTCAAGAACAGCTGATGTGGATGTCACCTTGCGGAAACCCACCGTGCATCACAGTGAGGATGATGATTTGAAGTCAAAGCTGAAAATGAAGCCAAACATTAACCTGAAAATGAGGAAAGATATGAATGAGGACTTAACAAACATTTCTCTTCTTCAAAAACCAGATGTTACAAAAGATATTGCTAATCCAGACCAGGACCATGCCTCAGCTAGCTCTGCCACTATTTCTGCTGCAGAGGATAGCCGCGAATTTGAGCTCGAAACTAATGGTGAATTGCAATGCCCCAAATTTGTGACCCAAAAAGCAAACTATTCTCTCTTTTTTTTTTTCTCGAACACGCAAACTATTCTTTTGAAGCTGATGCTGTAGAGATGTTCGAAATTTCAGGTCCTGGCACAAAATTAGTTACTGAAAACATTCATGAATCATCTGGGCTTGATGACGATTCTAGTGCAGGTAAGGAAGGCGTGAGGAATCTGTAATTTGCTTCTTTTCAACTATCATGCTAATATAATGTTGGTGTTTTCAAGGACTACAGCCATCCAGTCAAACTGTCATTCAAGAAACTAATAATTCTGCTGGTTCAGTGGATAACCAATCGGCTACTAGCAACAATTTCTCTATGCAGGCTTTCTTACAGGGAAAACCTAAAAGGTACTTTGCTTCTGGAACTGGGACAATACAATTATATTTTGGCATATAACTTTTACCACTTGATATCTGCATCCTTATTTGAAGCTCACATGGAAATATTACTGACATGCTAGTTGAAAAGTAGGGATTTTTACAGTGGTTGTGAAAGATCTGTTCCATTCCTGTATTTTCTCGTCATGGTATTCATGTGCTTTTCATTGCAAAATTATCTAATACACATGCATTTTGCTATTTTTGTGCTAATGTCCTAAAACCTTACTTCTTTTAGGAAGTTTCTTACCATGTTTCATGCACATTTTGTTCCTTACTCCGCACCGAGACTTGCAGTTGCAGGACTAGATAGGTGGTTATGACATGTACACGTGTATTATTTTGGTAACATATTAAGAACATTCCATTGTTCCATGCTCTTTTGCTTTTTGAAATATCGTATCATTAAGGTTTCATGCATGCTGTCACCTTAAAAACTAACATGCTGATTACTACTTTGTAGAGAAAATCTATCTGTATTGCCATCTCCAGTTGATGAAAAGATGAATGCTACTGATAATAGGAATTATGTTGATGATGGGGGAAATGTCTTACCATCAAAACTTGAGGTAATTTCCTGATATTTTAGTTTCAGTATCTCAAGGTTTTTCAGAACACCCCAAAACTTCTTAGAGTGGATGTAGCTTCAGTGATGTGATGAGATGTTCTCCATAAAGGGTTGTACTTGACATTTATATGAATCTTAAGTTACTGAGTCACTAATGCAGGACATTACCGAGAGTGATTGGACTAGGTTAGAGCATTATGCTAGTACTGGGGAAAAAGTTGAGGTGGAGCTGATAAATTGCAGTCCAAAGGGATTTGTTGTAAGTTTTTAGCTCGTTTTTCAATATTCGCCTATTTTATGAAACTATTGCATTGTTCTTGTCTGAGCTCTGTTACAACTTCCTTGCTAGGTGTCACTTGACTCACTGATAGGTTTCTTGCCATACCGGAATCTTGCTGCAAAATGGAAATTCTTAGCTTTTGAGACTTGGTTAAGAAGGAAGGGTGGTGATCCTTCCTTGTACAAGCAGAGTCTGGGATTAGAGGATGGTTATGAGGTTCATGACAGTAGCATAGAACCAGAATCTATCTCAGTCTCAGAAGTAGCTGGTGAGGATCAAGAATCTCTTCCATCTAAGCCGAAGATCGAGGATCTTCTTCGGGCATACAACCAAGAGAAATCCAAATTTTTATCTTCATTTATTGGTCAAGTATGCATCTGCATTTATTGTATTGTCCTATCATTCTGTTGCATTTATATTATTGTAGTTAGCACACTGTTGTTTTGCAGAGACTCCGAGTGTCAGTTGTCCTTGCTGACAGAAATTCAAAGAAGATATTTTTCTCTATGAAGCCAAAAGAGAGTGAAGAATTGATTCAGAAGAAGAAAAGTCTGATGGTACTTTTCTCTTGTTTATATGTTCCAACTTTTACGGATATATTTATGTCACCTAACATAAAGATAAAATTATCAGCAAAAGTTTAAGGGAATAATGTGTTTCTGTCCTTACTCCAAACCTCAATGGTGATTTTACCCTATCTAAGTGCAAAGCACTGATATCTAACAGCAAGTAGGAGGGGAATCGAGAAGTCTTGTATGGAATATAACTCTTTCAGTCTGTGTGCAGTACGAGCCCATGAATGGAATCCATAACATCTTTGTAGTCCTACTTGTAGCTGAAATGGAAATACACTCTCTATTACTCTAATTGGTTTGCACGGTATTCACTATTCACTACTGCCTTATTATGCAGGCTAAGCTTAATGTTGGAGATATTGTTCAATGCACTATCAAGCGATTTGTTTACTTTGGGATATTTGTCGAGGTAGGTCCAGTTCCGTCTTCCGTCTGTCGTTGTATGATTTTTCATGAAGTATTGGCAGCTGACTATTTCATTCAAAGGTTGAAGGGGTTCCTGCATTGATTCAGCAATGGGAAGTATCTTGGGATGATACCTTAGATCCAGCAGTTTCTTACAAAATTGGTCAGGTAGGCAATTTGCAGTTGTGATGCTCCCATTATTGATCTTCTCCCTCTTTTAGTTGCTGGACTATTGGTACTGTGAGAAGATGAATATACTGCGAATATTGGATGATATGTAGTATATGGTGGCTTGGATCTCAAGCAATCATAGTGATTACAATCAATCAATGCTAACAAACTCTTATCAATCTATCCTACCATAACTGCCGGAACTCTTCCATATGCTCTAATAGGTACTCCAGATCAATATCTTTTGCTTGGAAATATTGCCTGTGATCGTTTTGAGATACGATTATGTTGACAAAATGTTAGAGAAGCCCTTATAGATTGCATCTTTTTTTTTCTGATTACCTTCAGCTCTCGCAGAAATGCTCTATTCTTTTCAAATACTGCTAAAACGCTCATAATATTATAGTTTTTGAGATACATTTTTTTTTTCATTCGCAGGTTGTGGATGCTAAAGTTATTCAACTGGACTATAATAATAACCGCATCTTTTTGTCACTTAAAGATGTAAAGGTACTGGACTTAACCCTTTATCTCTTAAGTTTTCAGCATGTTAAATTTGTGCTTTTCAGAATTCCTTTTGTTAATTCTTGCCCCTTCCTGTGCTATGCAGCCAAATCCATCGGTAGGTGCTTTGGAAGCAGTCATTGGTGAGGACTTATCACTAGGTGGAACTCTTGAACCTGTACAGGCAGATTTTGAGGTTTGGACGATCTCATTCTTTCATTAAACATGGTTTAAATAATGAATATTTTTAAGGGTGTGGAATTCTGTCTGGCAAAAGCATAGTATGTATGATGAGGACCAAACCTTCCTGCAATGGTACGCTTTACTGCATCTCCACTGATGGGGCCTGTATCGCATGCGCACACACCACACATGGGTTTGTGTTGTCCTAGGGACATGTCTGTGTTAAGAGTCCATGAAGAACTTGGAGTGCTGTACCTGAATTAAATTCGGTATTTTAAGCTTGGGATCTTCCTACTTATGATTTTTGGATCTTAGAATCGTAGTCCTTTTTCCTTCAAAAAACAGAATCGTAGTCCTTTTTCAGTTGTCTTTGATCAAAGTCACATGTTCATTTGAGAGAGATAAATTTGTTGAGTGTACCAATGCCTAGATAATTCGGGTCCTGCAATGGTTGTGTTATTGTGTACATGTATCAAGTATAAAGCCTTGTACTGATCTACTTTTATTCGTTTCATGTTTCCTGGCCTTCAACAAGTGCCTTGTTCTGCGAAGTTGACTCACCCTCTGATGTACGATTTGAATATTTCTAGCGGCCTGAGGTGGATGCCCTTATGGAGGAGATGCGAAAAATAGAGGATGTAAGAGATGTTTATAAAGGAAGATTCTTCCAAAGCCCAGGGTTAGCTCCAACCTTTCAGGTATAAGATCCGCAACTTGGTTATTGGGAGCCCTCCACTGAAATCTTTTATTTCCTAAATAAATTGATTTCTCTTGCCAGGTTTACATGGCGCCTGTGGTTGGTCTCAAATACAAGCTGCTCGCACGGTATGGGAACAATGTGCAAGAGGTATGGACTTTTAAGTTTACAGGCGGGTTCAAATGAACATAATTGCTAAGTATAGATTGAATGTAGCAGAGTTTTTTTTTATCTCATTTGCTTTTATTTTTGCTGCGCAGGTGATGGTGGAGACGACACTGGACAAAGAGCGGTTGAAGGAGGCTATTTTGACGTGCACAAATAGGGTTAGCTGATTAGCTAGGATCTCGGTGCTGCACATTGGACGGGACCCTCCCGGTGACAATTTTGAGTCATTTTGATTTGTTTTCCTTTCTCTTCCTTTTTCTCCCCCCTGCTCTTTCTGGGGCGGAGGACTGGCAAATTAAGGCCTGTCTGTACAGAAATACTGTACTGTGGCTGTTGAGAATGCGTTTCAGTCTTCTAGGCTACATTAACTCTCGTGATTGGCTTACTGCTGTAGGATAATTTGTAGAGGCTTTCCACCGAATCTTACAAGTTTGAAGGGCAGGGGCGATCTTGTGAAAAGTAAGCAACGGAAAATACTTTGTGCCCACGTGGGCATGTGCCCTCACCCAGCGCCGTTAGGCCGGCTCCGTTAGCGTTCCCTGGAGTTTTTTTTTCCTACTAGAAAGAATTTTTTAATAGTGTGAACTTGTAGGTACAGAACAGATCGTTCTTCGATGGGGCCGACTGGGTGAGGCCAGGGACGGGTATGATGATATATAGAGCCAGAACACAATTTGAAATTTGTACCTACAATTTCACAAGTTCTACTTTTTAGGAACCTCCGGAACACACCATAAACTAGATAAGCATGCTTATCCATTCATACATCATCTATACCTATTACTAAAGCGAGTAAGGTTTCCACCTCAATTTTTGATTTGGTCGCCTAATTGTTTGGTTTGGTCCCCCTTATGTCATTGACAGGTGAACCTTAGTCCATCCCGTATGAGAGTCAGACTAGACTTTCATTCACGACTCGATCACGAAGATCCCTATAAATTAACGGGCAACTATACGTATTCAATACTTATGCCAATTTTGCGTTGCTACGGCACGGGCACAATTGCCTAATAAAAAAAAGAAAATAAGATTCTTCATACCGGCTAGGATTCAACTAGGTTGGCTGTAGGCATCCAGCAAATCACGCAGCTGCATTAGTGTCGCAGTCGCGTAACCAAGTTGCTGCTTATAGCGAAGATGCACAGACGTCCTGCGTAGTATCCGTTGATACAGCATAAAAGTAGACCGTAAGATCCTTCCTAGGCCACGAGATGAAATAGCTCCTTCAGTTTGTTGACAAACATGACATAAGTCTCTCTTGTCGAACCATTAGATAGTAAGAAGTACGATGAAGTTGGCAGACGCGATTCATTCGACATCCTTCCTCTTCCTGCAATACATTATAAATACTGTGACAAAAATGATCTAGATGGACGATGTTCAAACTAAACTTGCTTCTGTTAGCAAGATCAGGCTAGCATGCAACGGTGCTTCGTAAATTAAGTAAGTAGTTGTGCTATAGAAAAGAATTGCCAAAAACAGAGACACTACTGAAGGTAAATACGTACTGGTATACTTTACTTGCAACTGCTAAATAATTTATTTCCAACACCATACTATGTCTATGAAAGAAGGTATTGACAACTAACTCCTCCATTCATAATTAAGCCTATTGCTTATCTTTCGCTAAGTAGCATGCAGGCTAGCTACATCACGCACTGTTCTGGTTGGAGAAATATATATAGGCTGCTAGATCTTACAGTACTCAGTAGTGAAATGCTAACAAGTAAGATTAAATTAGTGATGAACAGCTTGCATATATGCAGCAATAAATATGCAACCAGCAAAAATCAATTAAGCAGCTAGCAATAATAATGTTACCTTGAGGGATGATGCTGGAGGTACGCAGGTGAGGAAGGGCAAGGGAGAGGTGGACCTTCGTCGGGTCAAGTCGGCGTCCACGGGAAAAAGGAGTCATGAGCTCTCCTCAACCGCCGCCGCCGCCTCCGCCACCACCACCACCACCACTGCCTTCACAGCCGTCCGGTGACCCACCGCCGGCTACACCCCGCTCGCCAACTACCCATGCCGTGCCTTTCTCTACCATTGAGGAAGCGTTAGATCTACAGTTTTACTCGGCATCGGAGACCTCAAGCCCTGGTGCTGGGGCATTCAAGTCTGGCGGAGGAGATGGGGATGATTCAAGGAGCGTATCCGAGGGGCAGCGATCTGGGCTGCAGAAGGATGGGCGAAAGCTCCGTTCGGTCGTTGTCAAGCCGACAGCGCACCGCGTTTCCTACAGGGATGCTCTCGTCGGGGTCAGGACCTTTCGACCGCGCATCAATGCTGCTACTCAAGCTAGGGGTGGTTGGAGCGTGGAGAGAAGTAAGCTGCGGGGCGAACGCACCCCGGTTTGGGAGAGGCTGCTGGCTCGCATTCATGACCGGGCTGGAGGGAAGGTAGGTCTTCATGGCCGGGATGCTCGCCGGGTCCCCGCTCTGGAGCGTCTTGGCGACCGCGGTTCCTCGTCCTCCAGCCTTATCCAGACTCTCAGGGCTAGGGCTGGGGATAGGTGCTTCAACTGCTTTGCTCGCGACCATCGCATAGCTCAGTGTAGAGACCCGCCGCGCTGCATACTGTGCTCAAAGTCCGGCCACAAAGCTCGCTATTGCAAAGCTGCTAGCGCTGGAGGACGTGCTGGGTGGAGACCTGTTGTCAAGGAGTCGGAGTCGGGAGGATCCAAGGAAGCGGCGCCGGCGAGGAAGATGGAGCTCATTCCGGGTGATCCGGAACACCGCCCTGCATGGGTGACCGCTTGTGCGCCCCGCACTAGGGCCATCAGGGAGGCGGAGCGCGATGTCCAGCTGCATTCTCTCGTTGGGGTGCAGCTGGATGCAAGGGTGCGCTTGTCATGTGAGCAAGTGCACAGGGATGTGTTCCAGCAGCTGCGCATTCCGGGGTTTGCTGTGACTATCTCCAAGATCAAGGATGCTACCTTCCTTCTTCGGTTTGGCCAGCCGGCGCAGCGCAACGCCGCGCTGGGGCGTCGTCAGCTGTCTGTGGGAAGCACTCGCCTCCATCTTATGCCGTGGACGCGTCAGTTCGGGGTGGCGTCGACGAGCAAGCTCAAGTTTCGGGTACGTGTCTGTATTGAAGGAGTCCCTGCTCATGCCGCCGACATCGACACCATCAGCATGCTGTTCTCGGCGGAGACGGTTGTGGATAGGATCGACACAGAGAAGCGGAGGGAGGATGAGAGAGCCTGCGTGTGTGTCTGGGTCACCACCAAGGATCCGGATAGCATCGCGGTAGAGGGTACTTTGAAGTTGGAGGAGCCGGTGGAGTTCTCGGAGGAGGAGTATCATGAGTTCTTGGTGCAGATGGGGAATGCAGACATGGAGTTGCCAGAGGTTCGTCCGGGGATTGCAAACCTGCTTGATTATGAGGTCATTCTGCACATTGACGAGGTTCCGGATTTCACCTCGCCGCCGGGTGGTCCATCTTGGAAGAGTTACGAGAGCGACAACAGCGGGTTTCCGGCTGATTCGCCGGAGAGAGAGTGGCCGGTGAAGCATCATTTCAACTGGCGCCTTGGGGTACCGGATCGGAGGAGATCGCCGCCGAGGATGCCGGCGCGTGACAGACTGGGTGGTCGTCGTCCGGACAAATCACCGGACAGGGGTCCTGGAGGTGGTCGTATGCAGTTCCCTCCGCCTCCCCTGGCCGGTTTCCGGCGCGCGGATGGGGGCGCCGCCGGTGGAGGTAGCGGACACCAGAGTGGCCCGTACGCTGGCCAGAGCTCTGGGAGTCACTTTCGTGGCCATGTCGCGGAGGTCGTCGAGCAGGTGAACAGTGCCTTCAACGGACTTGGGGAAGACAGTGCAGCTGGCGGCCGTGGCGCCGTCCCCGAGGTTCGCACCCGAGTTGGGAAGGCAGACATCGCTGATCCGGCGGAGGCAGGGATAGGTTTCCTCTTTCATGAAACACCGGATAACCATGCAATGGGGTGCGACCCAATGCTGCTGGAGGCTGCTGTAAAGCTTGGGGTCGTTCTGCATGCGACTCAGGAGCTTCGTTCGCAGGGAGAGATGGGCGTGCTGCAGCTGCAACCTGACATGGCTGCGCTGCTCCAAGGAGATCACGAGCGCGCCAACTTGTGCTCACAGCTTGATTTGGATTTGGATCCGATGGGTCTGGAGGCTCTCTCGGCGGCAACAAACATTTCTGCTGGTTTTGGGCCTGCTGCGTTTGCCGCGATGGGGGGGACGACGGGCTCGGTGATTTTGGGCCGGGACACAGAGGCCGTTTCTGCTTTGGTCTCTGGGCAGGATGGACAGATGATAGAGGGAGAGGGGCTTGGTGGGCCTGGTCTGGGACCTGATGTTGGACTTGTGCTTCAGGCGGGGAACGAGCGGAGGGATGATCCGGAGGGTTCAAATTCTTTCGCGCGCCTGGTTGCTCCAGTCAGGGAGTCTATCCTCCATACTCCGCCGATCAGGACCAGGGCAAAGGCTTCAGGTGTTGCTCCGGAGCCAAAATCTGAAAGGCGCAGTGTGCGGCTGGCGAGTAAGCCGAAATCTGGCTTGACTGTGGAGGAGCAGGCGACTGCTTTGCTCTTAAAAAAGTGTGGCGTCAGTGTTGCAGCTAGCATCCCAACTCCTGCCGAACAGAATTAGTTCCATCAGACTTTTCTGGGACCTCTGCAGCATGAGGTCGTGGGGGACATGAGGGAAGCTTTTGGTTTGCCGGAGGGAGAGGCCGCAGATAGCCTGGGGCCTCTGCTCATTGATGCCGAAGCATGATGTGCGGCCTTGGCCGCTTCAAGGGGGAGTCCTGCCTGAGCTCGTGTTGGTGTTGATGTGTGTGTTTCGTGTGTGTGTTTTAGCTCAGCTGGGGGTCCTTTGTATCTTAGTTGGTAGTTGTGTGAGTGTAGGGGGAGTTCCTCGTTACTTGTGTGGACCCCAAGGGGTTTCCGTTGCTTATGTTAGAGTACAACTGTAACATTCTGAATTGGAATGTCCGGGGTCTCAATAACCCGGTCAGGAGGAAGGTGGTCAGGGATTTGGTATCTGAAACTAAAGCAACTATCGTCGCTCTGCAAGAAACAAAGCTTGAGCAGGTTGATGCAGCTCTGGTATCTGAGATCTTGGGCACATGTTTTGTGCAGAACTTTGTTGTGTTGCCGGCAATAGGGACGAGAGGGGGCATCCTTTTAGGCACAAATGAGGAGCATTACAAAATTGTCTCAGCTGAGGTGGGTGTGCACACGGTAACTGCAATAGTGCAAGCTATTTCAGGGGGGGAGGTGTGGTGCATCACTGCTGTCTATGGCCCACAAAATGATCAAGAGAAACTGCAATTACTAGGGGAGCTGCGCTGGATCAGTCAGAGCGTGCTGGACAAATGGATTATCATTGGGGACTTCAACCTTATTCTGCATGCAAATGACAAAAGCAATGACAACCTGAATAGGCGTCTGATGGGAGCTTTCAGAGATGTGGTACAAGACTTGCACTTGAAAGAGCTAAACCTGAGAGGTCGCAAGTTCACTTGGTCAAATGACCGAACTCAGACAAGGATCGATCGCGCCTTCTGCACCCCCGACTGGGATTTGTTGAAACCGAATGTCTTTCTTCAGGCACTCTCTTCTCGAGTGTCTGATCACTGTCCTTTATTCATGGCTGCACATGAGGCAATCAAGAAGCATACAGGGTTCAGATTTGAAGCTTTCTGGCCTAGACTGCATGGTTATGACGATGTGGTATAGCAAGCCTGGAGCAAAGAAGTGTGGCTGTCAAATCCGTTTCTGCGTCTGCATACAAAACTACAGAGAACCAGCACTGCCTTGAGAAGCTGGGCTAGATCGATAATTGGAAATAACCGGGTCCTCCTTTGTGCTGCTAGAATGCTAATTGCAATCCTTGACGTCGTCCAAGATTTCAGGCAACTTAGTCAGGAAGAGATTGATCTGAAGAGGGATTTGAAGGTCAGATTCTTCGGAATGACTGCTGTGGCAAAACTGAGGGCAAAGCAGTCGGCCAGATTAACAGTAGTCAAAGCGGCAGAGGCAAGCTCAAAAAATTTTTACATGCAAGCAAATGGCAGGAGAAGGAAGAATTTTATTCAGTCACTTAAAATAGGAGATTCAACACTTTTCTCCCACCATGATAAAGCCGAGGCAGTTTTCCAGCACTACAGTTCACTGTTTGGCCCTCCTTCGCCAAGAGAGACAACACTAAACTGGGAGCATCTGCAGTTGCAGCGTCACGAATTGGCACATCTTGAGGATCCTTTCACCGAGGAAGAGGTTCATGCAGTCATCGGCAAAATTGCTGCCGACAAGGCACCGGGGCCGGATGGGTTCATTGGGCTGTTCCTCAAAAGAAGTTGGCCAATAATTAAGAACGACATCATGGCAGCTCTGGAATTCTTCCATCAACAGCATGATCAACATCTCTTGCATTTGAACAAGGCCCATATGATTCTGCTTCCAAAGAAGGAGGATGCGCAGGCAATTGGGGACTTTCGGCCTATAAGCTTAACACATTCCATTGCTAAGCTGATCTCAAAAATTCTTGCAACCCGTTTGTTAGGGGAACTCAATGGTTTGATCTCAAGAGCTCAGAGTGCCTTTATCAAGCGCAGGAGCATACATGACAATTTTCTCTATGCTCAGAGTATTGTCAGAGAGTTGCATAGGTCCAAAAAATCTGGACTTTTTCTGAAGTTGGATATTGCAAAAGCATTTGATAGTGTAAGGTGGGACTTTCTAATGGAAGTTTTGGAGCAATTTAGCTTTCGGACAAGATGGAGGGCTTGGATCTCGACTCTGCTGGGCTCTAGTTCAACGTCAGTGCTCCTGAATGGGGTCAAAGGAAAGTGGTTCAGGCATTTCAGGGGGCTCAGACAAGGAGATCCCCTATCTCCCCTTTTGTTCATTATAGCCATGGAACCTTTGCAGCGTCTGTTTGAGATGGCAGCTAGGGAGGGTGTCCTGACTGATTTGGGAGGTAGATCAGTTAAACTGAGGGCAAGTTTATACGCCGACGATGCAGCAATTTTTCTGAATCCGGTTAGGGATGAGGTGCAGGCAGTTTCCACTCTGCTGCACATGTTTGGTCAGGCTTCTGGTTTGAATATTAATCTCAGCAAGTGTGCGGCTTATCCAATTCACTGTCATGATGTCAATCTAGAAGATGTGTTGCAAGGTTTTCCCTGCCTAGTAAAGAATTTTCCATGCACCTATCTGGGTTTACCGTTACACACCAGGCAGCTGCGACGTGTCGACATCCAACCTATCATCGACAAGGTGGCCAACAGATTGCCAGCTTGGAAGGGCTCGTTCTTGAACAAATCTGCTCGCCTCAAACTCGTCAACACGGTGCTCTCATCCATTCCAGTGTATTTCCTAACCATTTTTGAACCGAAAAAATGGGCTATCAAGAAGTTAGACAAGATCAGAAGGGCTTTCTTGTGGAAAGGAACTGCGGAAGCCAATGGTGCACAATGCTTAGTTGCCTGGGACAAGATCAAACGGCCGAAGCTTGCTGGAGGGTTGGGTGTGCTTGACCTGGAAAAATTCAGCAGAGTCCTGCGTTTGCGATGGCTATGGTTCAAGTGGACCGACCCAGATCGGCCATGGGTGGGGTATGACATTCCTTGTAATGAGACTGATAAGCACCTTTTCAGATTCTCAACAGTGGTTACTCTGGGAGATGGTCGCACAGCCTCATTCTGGGATTCAACGTGGTCTGATGGGGTTGCTCCTCGGGATCTAGCTCCACATCTTTACAAGCTGGCTTGGCGCAAGAGTTTAACTGTCAGAGAGGAGGTGGAAAATCAAACCTGGACTCGGGGTTTATGGAGGATGTCAACTGCAGAGGAGATGGCTGAATTTGTTCTTCTGTGGGAAAGAGTGCAGGAGGTCACCTTCTCTGATCAAGCCGACACAATCACTTGGAA
This sequence comes from Panicum virgatum, assembly GCF_016808335.1. Classification (NCBI taxonomy): domain Eukaryota; kingdom Viridiplantae; phylum Streptophyta; class Magnoliopsida; order Poales; family Poaceae; genus Panicum; species Panicum virgatum. The sequence goes on from NC_053136.1 coordinate 1,210,272, forward strand.
ATGGTCTGCAAATGGGTTGTACTCTTCCAAGTCGGCGTATGAGATCCAATTCGTCGGGTCTTACTGCACCTTCAATTCTAAGGCTATCTGGAAGGCAAAGGCTGAGGGCAAGCATCGTTTCTTTGGATGGCTTTTACTTCAGCAAAAAATTCAGACCGCAGACATCTTGTTGGTCAAAGGAATTCCGTGTAACCCGGTGTGTTGTCTCTGCGATCAAGCACCTGAAACAGCTGCTCATCTCTGCTTGCATTGCCCGTTTGCTCAGGAGGTTTGGTTCTTGGTTCACACTTGGACGGGGGGCTCTTCTCTATGCCACCGTCGGGAGTGCAGGTTCAGGTTTGGTGGAACGATGCTATGTGACTAGCTACAACACATACCAAGCCCACACTTGCGGCCATTCTTCTCTACACGGTGTGGAATATCTGGAATGAGAGGAATAGGAGGATCTTCCAAGGGCTCATGCAAACTCCGGTACGGATCTTTGGCCTCATCAAGCAGGAGATGGCCTTCAGGCAACAGGGCGTGCGAGGAGCGAGGGACTCCCTAGTGTTGTATTGTTGTTGTTGTCAATGAGTTTGAGTCTATTTAAGTTTTATGTAATCACAGCTATTGTAAGAACTCGCTTGCTTCTTCTTCTTAAATGATCTGGCAGTGCTCCTGCCTTTAGCTTCAAAAACAAAAAAAAGTCGGCGTCCACAGTTCCAAGATCCTCGTCGCCATTGATATACTGAGAAAACGACTCCACAGTCGTAGTGTTCATGTCAACGCTGTAGATGAAGAAGTCCTGCGCCGCAACGGAATCGGTGGCGAGGTGGCGGTGGGTCGCCAGGATGCCCAGGGGCGTCAGCTTGTTGGAGGCGGGACACGCGTCTGGCCATCTGGGAGGTAAGGTTTGGACTTTCTGAAAATATCCCGCTAGAAATGCACAAAACGGACTCCCAACTTTCAGTAATCTGGACGGCAATTGTGGACTGGACAGTTGAGAGGTACTTTACTCCGGCGAGATCGATCGATCGATCGCCAGGAGCTGAAGATGACTGACGAACGCCGGCCAAGCAGCGTCAGGCAACGTTGGATTATCGATCATCAGTATACTGTAGTACTTGAGCAGCGGCTAGCAGTAATGTTCATCGTCGATACATGCATTCAGGTATATATGTAGTAGAGTAGAGTAGTACATGCGTATGTATATACATATATATGTGACATACATAGGAATATATATAGCATGCAGATGTAACGAATAAACTTGACTGACACACACGCATGCAGCCTGATGATGATCAACATCTATCAATCTATCTCTGGTGTCCTGCCGCTGGCTCGTGTTATTGCTCGCTGGATAAGGAGAGGAGAGGACGGCCGGACTCCATATATCTTCACATGCTTGGCTTGACGTTGAGGCGGGTGGCGATCTTCTTCCCCAGCGACGCGTCGCACTGCATAGACGACGCACAAAATTCAGATACAACTGATGATGGAACTGAAGGAAGATTATAACTGTATTCAGAATTCAGATCAGTACCTTCGAGAGCAGGTCGATCCAGATCGATCTCAGCTCCTGGCTGACCTTTGGGTGCCCCAGCGAGTCGGCGAACCTCCGGACGAACCGCTCCTGCCTGTCGGCGTCCCAGGACCGGTACCTCTCCCCGGGCTGCTGGAAGTCGTTGGGCTTCCTGATGGTGGCCTTCTCCCTCCTCCCCGCCAGCGGCCTCGGCGGCACCGGCACCGGCGGCGCCTGCCGCAGCGGCGCGTGCCTGGACGGGTAGTAGTCCACCTCCTCGTCCCGGTGCATGAAGTTCATGGCGCCGTCGTAGTGGTTGTTGTGGTGCGCGCACCGCGGCGCGTTCACGGGCAGCATCAGGTAGTTGGGCCCCAGCCGGTAGCGCTGCGTGTCGGCGTACGCGAACACCCGGCACTGCAGCATCTTGTCGTCCGAGTAGTAGATCCCCGGCACCACCAGCCCGGGGCCGAACGCCAGCTGCTCGTTCTCGTTGAAGAAGTTGTCCACGTTCCGGTCCAGCACCAGCCGCCCCACCGGCCGCAGCGGCAGCAGGTCCTCGGGCCACGTCTTGGTGTCGTCCAGCGGGTCGAAGTCGTACTGGTCCTCTGTGTCCGGGTCCATCACCTGCACCAGCAGCTGCCACTCCGGGAAGCTGCCCGCGGCGATGGAGTCGTAGAGGTCCTGCGTGGCGTGGCTGTGGTTGCGCCCCCCGACGAGCGCCGCCTCCTCGTCGGTGCGGATGCAGCGCACCCCGCAGGTGGGCTTCCAGTGGAACTTGACGTAGCTGGCCTTGCCGGCTTTGTTGACGAAGGTGTAGGTGTTGACGCCGAAGCCCTCCATGTGGCGGTAGTCGGCGGGCACGCCGACGTCGTCGAAGAGGAAGAAGAAGGTGTGGAGGCTCTCCGGGTGGTGCGAGAGGAAGTCGAAGACGCGCCAGTACTCCTGCACGTGCGACCTGGGGTTGGGCTTGAAGGCGTGGATCACGTCGGGGAACTTGATGCCGTCGCGGATGAAGAAGACGGGGAAGTTGTTGCCGAGCAGGTCCCAGTTGCCCTCCCGCGTGTAGAACTTGACGGCGAACCCGCGCGGGTCGCGGATCGTCTCCGGGCTGCCGCGCTCGTGGATCACCGTGGAGAAGCGCACGATCACCGGCGTGCGGGCGCCGGGGCCGCGGAGGAAGTCGGCGCAGGTCAGGTCCGACACGTCGTGGGTGCACTCGAAGAAGCCCTTGGCGGAGGCGCCGCGCGCGTGGACGACGCGCTCCGGGATGCGCTCGCGGGCGAAGTGGGCCACCTTCTCGATCAGGTGGTAGTCCTCCAGCAGGATGGGCCCGCGGGGGCCCACCGTCAGGGCCTCGTTGTCGTTCCACACAGGAGCGCCGGCGTTGGTCGTCGTCACGCCGCCGTCGTGCGAGCTCGACGGCCGGAACTGCCACGCGCCGCCCACATGCCATGCGCGTCGTATTAGTACTTGCTTGATTAATACTAGCACACGCGCGCGGAGTAGTTCATAATAAAAACAAAAAGATTTATAATTTCATTGCTAGTAATAATTAGTAGCTAGCTCGACCTGAGTGTATAATTAATCAGAGATTAACTAACTAGCTACAATAATACTCCATGCCGATGGAAAAGATGGCTGCTTGCGCTCACCTTGGTGGGATCCATGGCTAGAGCTTGCTGTGAGTGGAGTGTAGGAGTGGGACTGCAGCAGGAGAGGAGTAGAAGAGTGTGCCTTGCTCACTCTCCCAGCTGATCTGCCGCTTAAATAGCGGCGAGGCGAGCGGTGCCGCCACCTCCCGGTGAGGTCGCCGGCAACCGCCACCACCCACCGCCAGGCGGGCCCGGGAGACGGCCATGAGTGGATGATGTGGCAGGGCCCCGCCACGTGTGGAAAAACGTACTAAGGTCGATCACCTACGGTATGGGAGGTTTTGTTTGGTTTCTCTTAGAGTTTCTAAAAGACCACTTCTAGACTCTGCATAAAGTACTAAATGAAGTTTATTTGCAAAATCTCTTCAGAAATAAATGTAATTTTTCTCGACGAATCTAATGATAATAATTAATTAATTGGCTACAGTAATGCTACAGTAACCATCTTCGAATCACGCGGTCACAAGTCTTATTAGATTCGTCAGGATTCCTAGCGCAGGGGTTTTGAAGTTGATTTTATAAACTACCTTTATTTGACACCTCTAATTGGCGGTCAAAATCCAAACAAAGCCAAGGAGCTAGGCTGCTAGCTAGGTTCGCTGCACCTTGGATTGGATCCGGCGAGTGGGCCCCTGTGAAATCTGGAGGCGATAAGGTGATCACATCGATCGGCGGTGATGATCCAATCTTCCAATTAGCGTAGGATTAGGCGAGGGGCTGCTGGCCTGGTTAGTGCGTTAATGACTCACTAATGTTGAATTTGTTCGTCGACCTGTTTTGATTGTTTAATTTGTACCGAACTCAAGGATCGGAGGAGACGGCGGCACCTGGCCTGATGGAGTGATGATCAAGAGAGGAGAGAGAAATATCAAGGACCAATGAGAAGCTCGACGAGCACAGAATCACAAAGATAGGACGACGCTACACCCCATTTGTTGCGCGTGTGGTGTACTACTCGTGTGGTGTGGTGTCACTTCAGTTAGTACGGAGTACTTCTACTTCACTCACTGCTACGCTATTAGGCTTTGTTTAGCTGCGAAATTCAAAATTCCAAAACTATCACATGGAATGAGAATTTTACATGTATGGAGTATTAAATCTATACGAAATAGAAAACTAATTGCATAGTTTGTTTGTAAATTACGAGACAAATCTAATGAGCCTAATTAGATCATGATTAGACACTAAATTGCTACAGTAATCATGCGCTCATGATGGATTGCTTAGTCTTAAAAAATTCGTCTCGTAGTTTACAGACGAGATCTATAATTAGTTTTGTAATTAATCTATATTTAGTACTTCAAATGTGAAAAAATTTCATTTCAAAATCTTTACTGCCACAACTAAACAAGGAGCACTGACAGAGTACTAACAAAGTGGCTGCAGTCACAAGCTGCACTTGGGTGAACCGGTGAAGGTCTACTAGGCGGCTAGGCCACATGCATGGTTACGTTTGCCTCTACAGTCGATGCACAACACGTACGAACGCAAAAAGCTGCCAAGATCTGGATTTTTTGTTTGCCAAGATCTGAACACAAGAACATGAATTTTCTTACTGTACTGGTTGACACAGGATTGGGAAGGAGATGGAAATCTGTCGCTGCTGATGGGCGACTAACTTGTGCCTGCGTGCGGGACACAGCTTCCTTCCTTGGGATTCTAGCGAGCTTCTAGTGTTTAGCCGCCAGCCGGGGCATGAAAAATAAAATCTTGTACTATAATTTTATTTCTCTTCTTGTAGCACAGTGCGTGGTAGCATATTCTTGGTACAGATTAATTTAGTTAAATCAGAGTTGGCTTGATACATAGATAGATTGTCTTTCTATATATGATGAAGTATTCCATAGTAGTAGTACGTGCATGTAGTGTGTGTGTATACATATATTCTGAACAGCAAGCTGGTTGAACTCCGGTGCATTTCCTGCACATCTAATTATTATACAAGCATATATATACACAAATAATTCAAGAGGCGTACGTTAACTTATTAGCTTGCTTTAATTGGTAGCTAGGACAGAAAAAGGAAAAGGGAAAGTTCCATTATTTATCATTTCTGGCATGATTCATTCTGGAGTGTTATTATTAATTAAGAAAAGTGTGGGCAATCATGCATCTGCCCCACTTATCACTTATCGTGTCCAGTACTGCATATTTGCATCATGCTACAGTAGGAACAGATATTTATTATACTAGTTTGCAGTCTGTGAAAACCACAGGAAGGCTAGGAAGAGAGGCAGCCTAGCTGTGCACGCACGAGCTTGACTAGCAGCAGTGCGTTTCCAAGATAGCTAGGTGACATGAGATTATTCGTATCTTTCCGGGGTACGTGACAAGGATGCCTGGCCAGCAGCCGTGTCCTTGAGTCGATGGGTCGCTGCTGCGCTCCCCTGCTATATGGATTGGATCGGATGGGGATACACGGGAGCCTAATTAATCCGTCATTAGAGATTGTTTACTGTAGTGTTACTGTAGCAATTTAGCATCTAATTATGGTCTAATTAGATTCATTAAATTCGTCTCGCAATTTACAGGCAAACTGTGCAATGCGTTTTTTATTTCATCTAGATTTAAGTCTCCATGTTTTGGAATTTTGATTTTTTTGGAACTAAACACGACGTTAGCTAGCTAGTAGCTAGCTAGCTTCATCGATCGATGTATGTATATGTATCTATATATCTTAATTTGGTCCATATATAATCCATCCGATATCTATCTATCTAAAAGTCTCTCTATCTCTAATCTAGAACAGGAGTAGCGTAGATCGAGAAGCGAGACTAGCTTGCTCGTAATTTCTTTTCATTATTATTACCTCTACAGTCGATGCACAACACGTACGAACGCAAAAAGCTGCCAAGATCTGGATTTTTTGTTTGCCAAGATCTGAACACAAGAACATGAATTTTCTTACTGTACTGGTTGACACAGGATTGGGAAGGAGATGGAAATCTGTCGCTGCTGATGGGCGACTAACTTGTGCCTGCGTGCGGGACACAGCTTCCTTCCTTGGGATTCTAGCGAGCTTCTAGTGTTTTTATGTGTACGGTTATCAGAGCTTGTCATAGAGTCCCATGCATGCATCCAATTCGATCGTTCGTCCATATGCATCCATCTAGAGCTTGGCAGTGGGCGGACCACCTGATGACCATGCATCCCGGCCGGCCGGTCGGCGCTAGCTGGTGGTGCCCGTGACAAATATAATTATTCACGCTCAAGATTTTTCTTCAATTCGTTCCCGGCATGTTTTTTTTAAAGCACCCAAGAGCACTGGGAATCATATAAGAACTCAGTTCGGCACCCGCGCCGACCGCACGCTCAAACGCAGGTGAGCTACCGAGAAGTCTGGGGACGCATCTACCGGAGCACACACCTACACACTCACCCACACACACCACACCCCGGCACCCCTCAGGGGAATAAATCCCCGGCTAGGCACGCAGGAACCGTCCCAACCGGGGATCGACCCCGCGAGCGGTGGCTCCACAACTGGGAGACCGACCAACCGAGCTAACGCTCGTCCTCCGGCATGCATTATATTCGATATCGGTTAGATTTATAGCTTTTTTTCTCTCTCTCCATCACCTAGCAGCCAGCTAGCTTGTATATTTTTACTTTTTTTTTAATTTCTTCCCCCTTCTCAATCGATCTGTAGCTCATACTAGATAGCTACCGAGATCTGTTCTGCTGGCTGCTTCTCCAGCCACCCAATAGTATTTTTTTCTCACACCAAGTCAGCACCAGCCAGCCAGTAGTAATTTTCTCTCACAACAAACCAGCACTAGTCACCAGCCGCATCCAGTAGAACAGAGTGCATGGACAAAACTTGAAGTTGTTGACTAGTCCTATTCCTGCAAAACTCAACACTTGCATGCATCCCATTCGAGTACTATAGGCTAGTACTCGTCCATATATATGCATTATATGCAATGTGTTGCTTTGCGATCCATCCATATCCGTGTGCATGCTGCTAGTCCAAATCCAAGCTACTTGCACAAGCATGATTCGCTCGGTGACCGACGGCTACCTCGGTGGCCACAGCGACCGTGCGACTCCTGGCAGCCGCCCGATCCGAACACGAGCGGTCTGGATCGAAGATCCTCGTCTACGCCACGCCTGTGTGTGGGTTTGTCTGGTGGGCAGACGCCTTGGAAGTTGGAAGAAGGAGCGCACGGACAAACCTGTCTAGCTCCATCTCCGTCGCAAAAGTATGGTTGCATGCCCTCGTCTTACTAGTAATTTTCTTCTCATGCTCATCTCTCATCAGTCACAAAGTCGATTTGCGTGTTGGAATGGAATGAACAACCGGCCGGCTACAATTATTTTCTCTTCTTTTTCTTTTTTTTTTATTTACTGCAAAGGCTCCATGTAGTGACGACGTACGGGTGGTCAGTCATCATATAGATCTCTTCGATCGTGAGAATAGTGAAGTTGGCAAAGGGTCGTAAACATGCCATGCGTGTGAGAGAAATTAAACTAGAGGTGATGAATACGTAGGTAATTATGTTCCTCTCTGGTAGCAACAATAAAATTTATTCTCTTCTTTTCTTTTGAAATTACAAAAAATAATTTTCTATTTGATGCTGAGACACCATTTTTAATTTCACATCCTGCCACCCCAACATTTTCTTCTCAGCGTGAGGGGAGGGAAAGGGAACCACATTTTAGGTTTTTTTTGAGATCACACAATACAACTCCGACACTCATAACGCACGCACACTCACACCACTATGAATACATGTACGCAAATCCTATCCCTATGAGCATCTTTGAAGACTGAGCCGGCAAATCCTCGAGATTGTCGAAGTCACCACAGGCGCCTCGCTGTCGACGGGAACGTCGCCTACCACTAAATGCACAACGCCGTTAAATCTCATAATATTTGCTCCTATGGGGAGTCGAACCCAGGACCTCAGGTGCTACCGTGGCTCATGTAACCACTAGACTACAGTGTTTTGAGGCCTGTAGTATTGGGCCTCGACGGCATCATCTGCCAGCCCAGCCCTACAGCGAAAAACCCACCCTTTTACATATCATATGGGCCATCGATCCAGATGGCCGGCCGCTTGTCCTTTTCTTACTCTTGTGTTCCGTCCAAAATTAATGTGTGAGTATTTCCAAATTTCATATATTTCACAGAAAATTTATGTATGTTGTAAACTAAATGCTGCATCCTTTACTTAGCTTCCTACAGTACATCTTAGTGATAAGTGCATGAAGATTTCACGTGGGTGAAGAACAGGCCATCAATAAAATCCTACTTGAGATCTGGAATGGGAGCATTCCATTCCATACGGTGAATATATAAGTGTGTGAGTAGTTTAAGAGCATATAACAGTTACCTTGTTTAATACTAAACATGGCCAATCTATAAGTCCTCAGCAGTTTAATACATAAGTGTATGAGTAGTTTAAGAGCATAACAGTTACCTTGTTTAATACTAAACATGGCCAATCTATAAGTCCTCACCAGTTTTAAACTCTATGCACAATTCAAGAAAGAAGAGACAATTTGATGACTTACACAGTTGTGCAAAGTAAAGAGTCCACTGCATTGATCTGAACAATGACTATCAAACAAGCACTGGATTCAAAAATAAAGAGAAAAAGGAGAATGCCTTATATGCTGATGACATCTGAAAATCTCTATTTGGTCTCATCAGTTTTACTCCACATTTTGGGCATGTAGGCTACACAAAACAGTTTCAATGTGATTTTTAAATGACAATCAAATCTATATGACTACCAAGTTCAGGCATCCCGCACCTAGTCTCAACAGGGAGCACATTTTTTCAATAGCATATATTGGAAAAACAAGCAGCAAGCGATCCATCACTAGCAAATATTCTGTCGGCAGTAGAATTTTCAGAAGGTTTAAACTGAATAGACGAGTAGAAATTCAAGCAAGCGATTCTTAGAGCAATGAATGGATACTTCAGCTACTTAATGATTAGTATCAACATGGTTTTCTTCTCAGCTAATAACTATGCACAATCCATATAAGATAATGAAATCATGAAAGGATGAACATCGCCGGTAACGGATGACTGTACAAACTACCAATCCTGGAAGCAGCAAGCAGCAGTTTTCACTTCCAGGTTTTGATAGAACAATATTAGCAACAGACATTGTGCATCTCACAACCGCTCCTAAACACCATTGCGCAGTCCTCCTATTTTTCCAGCTGGCAGGCCGCGGGGCTTGCAGCGCGGGTCGGTCCAATGGGCCTACCGCAAAACCCGCCCCGCCTGCATCCCTAACAGCTCCTTGCGGTATTCTCTCACAGCTGCTGGTATACTAGTGGGAGAAAGCTGCAACAGCAAAATATTATATTCATGTTGTTATTAATAACTAGAGCTTCAATAACAAGATGCATTCTGTTGAAAAGTTACCTTTACCAAGTCTGTTTGATATTATAGAAATAAGTGCAACCGTGCAAGATTGATTATAGTGAGACACATATCTTACCCTTCCATAGTCTGTTATGACCAAAGTTCTAAATAACCGGCTATAGCCACTGTTATAGCCTGCATAGCTTTTGAGAAAGGAGAAAGCTAGGATATCCATCTCTTAGCTCTAAAATGCTAAATCTGCTAAGAGACAGTTATATCCCGCTATAGCCGCTAAACTAAGGGTTATTTATTAGCTAGGTAAACTATATAAATTAGTCTTTATTTATTATTAATTTAGTATTGAACTTCGTCATTTACAAAATTTAGTATTTTGTCAATGATGTGACGAGGGAATGAAGTTCAAGATATACTTCAGTACATAAAATTTTCTTGATTTCATGTTTATATGCAAAATTGCTCATAGATTTATGCATGGTGTTGAAGTAGAAGTGCATAATTGTGAGAAGCTTCTAGAAAATTAGAGAGTATATATATGCATGAATCATGGTTACCATGCTTCATGGTGAAATATGAAATACTCCAGAAATTAGATATTTGTATGGTTAGATAAGTACGAGGAAAATTCTAGAGTTAGATATTTTGTAAAAAAGTGTGTAGAAGATGGACATATGGCAAAACCATATGAGCCATAGAGTCATAAATAGGGGTGCTCCTCTCCCCAGTTGCCACACCATGACATAAGAGGTCTCAAATAGAAGATGACAAGATTGTCATGTAGTGTAGTAGTGTCATGGTAGAATAGCGAGATAAAGAGTACTACAGTCTTGTGTTGTAGTAAGTTATGGTGAATAAAGAGTTGAGTTCCATATAGAGTTGATCTCTCACATTAGTGTCTATGTGAGGGGTTTTTTCGGTGTAGTGTGGGTATAATGTCTACAAAAGAAGATGGTGTCAAGGTTAGTGGGTTAATTTCTGAACACGTGATATTTATAAAACCGCTATATGGGTTAGCTAGGCTGTAGCCTGCTATAGCCTTTTCTAGCCTCTACAAACACCAATCGCTAAATGCTTTAGCTCGCTATTTTAAACAGTGGTATTCTTATATACACATGTTAGGATGATGAACTTAACTATTTGTTTTCTTTAGAGGCTGTATTTTTAGAGGTTGTTCCTGTTATTAGATCAGTAATGGACGGTTTTGATGTATGCATATTTGCATATGGACCCACTAGAACCAAGAAAACATTCACAATGGAAGGAGTTCCAGAAAATAAGAGTGTAAATTATAGAGTTTTGAAAAAATTGTTCAGAATATCAGAGGAGAGAAGTGGGTGTGCTGCATACAAATTTTGTGTCAGCATCTTAGAAGTTTATAATGAAAACATCAGAAATCTCCTTTGATAAGAGCATTCAGCAATCAAAGAGGTAGGTACATTTGATTTCTTTCTCCTTTTGACAAGAAAAGTTTTTGTTGTTAAATCATGTTATCTTGTTATGATGCAAGGCTAGATATTAAGTTCACTGCTGATGGAACTGAAGAGGTACGTAGTTTGACTGAGTTCCAGTACAAAACATCGATGATGTATGGGAGAAATTGAAATTTGGGGCTCAAAATAGATCTGTTGGATCCACTAATGCAAATAAACTCAGTAGCCGCTCTCACAGGTAGGCCTGCTACCCTTTAAATTCAACATTTGTCAATAGCATAGGGATTGTCATTACTGCAATATTTTGATAACCATTTTGCCTCGTGTTATGCAGTTTGGTTCGGACCACTGTTAGGAGCAATAATTTGGTGATGGGTCTGAGGAGCAGAAGCCATATGTGGTTGGTAGATCTTGCTGGTAGTGAGAGAGTAGCTAAAATTGGAGCAGAAGGAGCTAGGCTGAAGGAGTCACAGTTCATCAACAAATCACGGTTTGCCTTAGGTGATGTTATATTCGCCCTTGCCTCAAAAGGTTCTCATGTCCCATACTGGTTAGTCCTAAGGCATCTGCCATGCTTAGCTACTTAATTATGGGTAATTAGCCTTGCTCCAGCTCACACACGTCGTGGAGCAGCTATGAGATGCTCTGCACCTGTACTTATACTGACTAGCAGCAGTAGCTAGCTATAGTAGTAGCTGTAGCAACAAGTTGCAGCATGGTAACAATAGAGAGTAGTGGTTGGTAGGAACTAGGGTTCCACTATGCAAGGCGTGAGCAATGAAGACGATGAACGAGAGCGTGGAAGAGGAGAGGGGCGGCTAGGGCTTCCAGAGAAGCCGGCAACAAAATATTTGTTGCAGCTTAATTCCTCAATGAGTAAATGTTTACAATATATAGGAGTTCCTAGGGTTTCCCTCTGTTGACACCGTTTTTCGGCACGTGTCAATGATGATCGGAAATGTGAAAGAGAAGGTTGCCGATCTGGAAGAAACCAAATTATGTACAGGACTGGGGTCAGCCGATAGAGTTGCAGCCGATGGACCGAAGGAATATTCTAGAAGATACTGATCCGTTGGGTTGTGCAATTGGATGATGGTGGTTTTTGCCAATGAATCAGGGAGAAAAAGAAAGTTCGATCTCAACCAGGATTATGATGATTCGGTTATTATTTAGTATAGTTTATGTAGGAAATCTTTTTACTTTCTAGTCAAGCAATGTGTTTGATGTAATCGGCTAGGACTTGTTAGCGTAGGCTATATATATCAGTTGTACGGGACCGGAAAAAGTGGATACACATTCAATACAACAACCCTTTACAATTTCTCTGCAATTTACTTTTTTGTCGGCGACTTCGCTATTTTCTTTTCGACGAGTTCTTTTAAGCTGATCAAGGACGTCTCACATTCGATCGACTTGATTTGCTGGTAAGTCTTCGTTTTACCGAGTATATCTGAGCTTTAGCTTTTGGGCGTATCGTTGTAGCTTCGTTTAGATCTATTCAAAAGTTATCGAATCTATCTAGGCTTTGACCTCTGGTGCATCGCTGTTTTCCCGTCTAGATTTATTCACAATTTATCAATATGGTTAGATTTATAGCTTTTCTTTTCTCTCTCACCATCACCTAACAGCCAGCTAGCTTGTATATTTTTACTTCTTTTATTTCTTCCCCCTTCTCAATCGATCTGTAGCTCATACTAGATAGCTACCTAATCCAGCGATATGATGGACAAAAATTGAAGTTGATGACTAGTGCGATATGATGGACAAAAATTGAAGTTGATGACTAGTCCAATTCCTGCAAGACTCAACACCAGCATGCATCCCATTCGAGTACTATAGACTAGTACTCGTCCATATATACGTATGCATTATATGCAATGTGTTGCTTTGCGATCCATCCATATCCGTGTGCATGGGATCAAGATTTTATACTCCCTAGTACCATGGTAGGTCTTATCTGTACCGTTGAATCTGCTATGGGGATACATGCTATACCAGACAGATGTGGGGACATGTACTACTGTCATGTACTTTTTTTGTTGGCAGATGTATTGTACGTATTTGCGTTCACCGAGAAATACGTCTGACGTGTCGGGGCAGTAGCACATGTAGTTGGGGAACATTTCAAAATCATTTGAATCCTCTCTCTCTCCCCTGCTCCTCCCCGGCGGCGGAGCTCCCCGCGCCCTCCCTCTCCGTGGTGGCCGAGATCCCCGTCGCCTCGCGTGCTCCTCGCGGGCCATGGCGGGCCGGAGCAGGGGTGGCCGGGGCAAGGCCTCCACGCGCTGCGGTTGCCGGAGCCGCCGCCGCCGCCGACCGCGCTCGCCATGGAGGCATCCAGATCCAGTGCCGGCCCTCCCTCTCCTCTCCTCCCAAGCTCATCCTCGCGCCCTCGCCATGGATCCGGATCCGCTCTCTTCACCTCCCTCTCCGGCAGAGCTGCGCGTCCAAGGGAGCCGCCGCCGGCCATGCTCGCGGCGGGCCCCTGGCGGAGGGTGCGCGGCCCTGGGGTGGAGGGTGCGGGGGGCGCGGCCTCCTGCGCGGTGGCCTGCGAGGTAGCGGCACGGTCGGTTCTGGTCCACTGACGGGTGGGACGCCGCGAGCCGCACGTCCGGTCCGCTCCTCTTCGGCTCCGGCGTCATCAACTTCGCCGGCTCCGGGGTCGTCCACATGGTCGGCGGCGACGGCGGGCTCTGGGGCGCGCTCTCTTCATCCCCCGTCAACCCCTCTCTCTCCTCGCGCACTGCACGCCGCCGCAAATCTGCACCAGCTCCGGCGCCCTGGGCATCGCGGGTCATGGCGCGGCACGGATCCTTGCCCGCCTCGGACACCTCCTCCGCGGGGATTGCACGCCGACCGCCGCCTCCACTAGCTGATGGCCGTGGACCGGGAGGATGGTGTACTACCAAGATCCAATGGCGTAGGTGCTAGATCCAGCAGCTCCGAGGCCGCCGCCGGGGCGTGCGGCTCATGGTCAACAGCGGCGGCGCCGGCGAAGGTCAACACAACACCGACGACACCTATGACAAGAGCCTCGACGATGACGCCGCCGCCGAGGAGGAGCTCGCGACTCGCTACCAACCCTCAGCATGGCGCTCGCTGAGCATCGCGGTGAGGGTGCTGTTCGGGCTGGCACTCCTTGAGGACCACCGCGCCACCATCGGAGCGGGCCGACCGCCCTGAGGTGAACGTGGCCGCCCCGCCGCGCCTCGACTGGCTTTCCAGCTCGGGCAAGAGGTGGAGGCCATGGTGAGGGAGGGGCTGCGGTGCACGCTGGAGCGCATCGCGTCGGTGTTGCAGACGCGGCCCGAGGAGCTGCTCGGCGCCATGGCTGGGGTCAGAACTGTGACACCCTAGGTGTCTGCACAGTAGTTGTGTATCTATTGTATGCATCATATGCTTGAATGGCTTGAAAAAAGATATTTTTGTAAATGTAAAGGTTATATGTGTAATTATGATTTTATGCAAGGTCCTTTCTGCAGTTATATTTGAATAGGATGTGAAATTATAGCTTTTGTGGAGGGTGTTTTTGCAAAATGTAGTGTAATCATTACATGGCAGGAATCTTTTCAATTCAGCCTAAATTTGAAGTGAAATTGCATTGAAAAAGACAAAATTCCTGGAATTCAAAATCCCTCTTATGTTTTCAAAATTAGCTCTTGAATCTTTGATCAAATAAATATTTGCACAACATCAAAGTTGTAGATCTTGAAAAGTTGAACAACTTTCATGTTGGGCACTTTTTCATTTGAGCCCTATTTTAAAAGTTATCTCTTCTTTATAGTTTGGTCCCTGGAAATTTCAGAAATTACGTTTGGGTCCTTTTCCCCTTCCTCCAGCTCCTTTCCTCTGTTTTCCCCGCCGCCGCTGTGCAGAGCGCCGCCCGCCCGCCGTGGAGAGCCGCCTCCCCACGCCACCTCCTGCCTGCTAGCCCACGCGTCGCTCCGGAGCTTCCCCACCGCCCTTTGCTATCGCGCTGTGCCCTTCCTTGCTCTGCCACGCGCCCCCGCCGAGCCCAGAGCCGCCCTCGCAACCCGTTCCCTTCATCCGTTTGCCGTTTCCCCGACCCCAAACCCCCGAACACCACCACCCAACCACCATTAGCGCCGCCATTACCGCCCGAGCTCGGAGCTCGCCGCGGACAGCCACCCTCCGCCCCTCAGTGCTCAAATCCGCAGCTCTATCACCTCCATCGAGTTCTACCGAAGCTCCCCAGCCCAATCTCCCCCTCTACGCCTCATCGGAGCGATGCCTCCACTAGCGTAGCTTGCCGCTGGCCGCCGGCACACGTCGAGCCACCGCTGCAGTCCACCTCCACCCCACCCAAAACCCTCTTCAGATGCGCCGTGGTCCCCTCTAGCTCCCTGACCTCTCCCTTCTCGCCGCCGACGACCCACATCACCGGATTTTGGCCGGCCCCCCTTCCCTGTTCATCTTCCCTGGCCAAGGACCCCGTGTTAAAAGGAACAAAAGTTCCAGGGGGCTGTCTGCAAACCCCGTGGCACATTTGAATAGTAGCATTAAGGGCTCCTTTGTAATTTTTGCAGTGAAATTTGAAATTCAATAGAAATTCGTAGAAAATTCGTAAATTAGCAAATCTAGTTGTTTTGGAATCTTTGAGAGTAGATCTATACAGTAGAATCATAATATGCTGGGTGTTAGTTGAAACTTTTTGCTGGAAAATTAGATTTATGTTACTAGGTGCATAAATACTAGTTGTTTTATCTTTTTCTTAACTATTGTTTGAAGCCATGTATTGCAGTGAAATTTTTATGGTGAATTACTCGTGTGAATATAGTGTTTCTATAAATATTTCGTGGTCAGTTCTCATGTGTAGCTATTTATTTGATTTAATCCTTGTTTAATAGATTTTAATTATGATAAATAGTTTATGCTGATGATAAATCATGCAAATATTTATGAGTGATCTTTTTGAATAGTTTGGCTTGTCCGTGAAGTTTGAGACCCAATTAATGAGTAGAACAGGAGCTAAAAATGAATCTTGTTAATCTGATGTCTTTTTTGTTTATTTTCTCAGAATTGTTTATGTGTAGATAAAATCATGAAAAATTCACCGTTGCTAACTCATCCCTGTGTAGGCCTTCTGTTAAATTTTGAGATTCTGTTTTGCTATGGTTTAGCCTGTGTAATTCAATCTTGTTCTAGGTGTGGTCTGAATGATTGAATTGTTATGAATAATTGGCTACATGTTTTGGCATGATTTTTACAGGATAGTCTAATCTGTTCATGTTATGTTTAGGGTAATGTTTTGCTAAATTTATTACTATTTGTGCTCTGAGTTGTTTATTTATTAGCAAACCATAGTTTACTTGCTTTAGGAAACAACTCCCACTCGTTTAGGAAGTTAGTATAGCTTTCTTGTGCTGTTGATCATGATGCCTTGTGTAGTTAGATTTGTTGAGTTACTACTCTATAAATGATTGTCCATGTGTGTTTATAATATTGTTTTTGCATTACATATAGATACGACTGCTTTATCGGACGGAACGTAGGAGCTAATCCCGGATTTCGAAGGAGGTGATCTCGAAGCTCAAGCGAACACTACTATACTAACTGAAGCCCCGGACCAAAGTTCGGAAGAGCCTAGGGCTGAAATAGTTAGTGACTACCGAGAAGGCAAGCCCCGGACATAACCTATATTTCAAATTATTATCATTTACTGTTATTACTTGCTTATGCATTTACAGTTCTTAGGTTTTGAATTGAAACCCTAGATGCATGATCCTAGGAACCTATGTACTGAACACTAGACTTGAGTTCGACTACTTGCTAAGCTTATAGGACCGGTAAAAGTCGAGTGATTGCCTGTCACTCGCTAGTTCTATAGGAATTGCTTGTTTACCTTTCTGTTATCAATATAAGGACGACAGACGGGGTTGTGTTCGATATCATGACCTTATGTGAGACCTCGTCTGTGTTGATGAACTTGCTAAGGTTGCGGTGTGTGGTAACGGTGGTTAAGTTTTTGAACGTACTAGCCACATGCCGTAAATATGGTACGCGGCAAGCCTAGTAACCGATTGGACCGGGGAGTGGATATACCTTTCACTCTCTCTTAGAGATAGGTTTTATTTATGTTTATGTTGCGCAACACCGCGGCTGCAGGGAGGAAGTTGGTGCCCTGTAGTCGGGGAGAGTGACCCTATCCACAAGCCGGAATGAAAGGTAAATGGTTGTTTGGGAACGACCCGACGGTGTTCCAGACGTGTGTGTTAGGTCTACCTGGCCAGGTTAAGAAATTCGATTCGAATCGTCTGCTTCTCACAGTTTGGGACTGCTTGATCCCTTTGCCACACAGAGTAATAAGAGCAACAATATTATGATCAATCTTGATGCTTGCTTAGAAGTTCTACAATGATTGGATAGTAGTGGCTTACATAGAATGGTTAATCAACTAGAATCTTGAAAGCTAAAACTTGAAAGTAAGGATCTACTCTTTATTGCTTTTCAGCAAATGGAAAACCAGAGCCTCACAAAACCTTGCATAGTCTAGCTAAAGTGGGCTACTTATACCCGTTGACGGTTAAGACTTGCTGAGTATTAGAATACTCAGCCTTGCTGTTGAAACCCTTTTTCAGGTATGAGTTTTGAGGATCAGATCGCTAGCTTGACCTATCCCTGCTCTTTGCCTCCTGGCTGGTCCGTAGAGTGGGATACGTCTTCGGCCGGCAATGACCCTGACGAGTGATACCATGGTTGGGCTAGCCTGGTATACTTTTGCGACGTGTTGTAGCCGTCGTGTGTTATCTTCCGCTGTTTTAACTCTGAAGTTTTACACTTAAGGCTTGTATAACTGTTTTACTAAAGTTGGTTTTTGTAATAATGGTTTGAACTGGTTTGTAATCATTACTTTGCCTGTGTTGTAAAATTGTGGTTGTAATATCTCTGGACTCGCCTTCGTGCGGGGTATGCTTGTTCGATCCGAGAACCGGTGGTTGTATCGGGATGTTACCCGACAGACCAAGAATTGTTCTGTTTGAAGTGCGTTTGAGCTGGTGTTGCCTTTATGGTGATGTCCTGCGCACTTGAGCCGGGATAATTCAGGTGGTTCTGCCACAAGAACAAGAGCAGCGGCGGGGAGGTCGAAAGCAGCGGCACCGCGTGCTTGGCGGCCGCAGCGTTGTCCTAGTCTGGCGAGACCGCCTCCATCGTCCTCCAGCGAGGCCGCCGGCGCCCCGGTCCCCGGCGTGCCGGCTGCCGCGGCCACCGAGCAGGCCATCTGCAGCAGTGCGTGGGCGGCGCCTTGCAGACCGGGTGTCCTGGGCAACAGGAGGCCGTCCCGACGCCGCGCACAACCGCTTGCGCCTCTCCGCCGGTCAGCGTCCCACTCCACTCGTTCGGCGCCGGCGACGAGAAGACGGAGAACCCCGTGTGTGCGAGCTGCCAGGACGGTGGCTCGGCGGCCGCCCCGACGACCCCAAGACGAGCTAGCTCTCGCCGCGGCTGTGGCTGCTGCTTTGACCGTGGCTGGCATCCTGCAGCGCCACCACACGGCTCAGGTGCGCAAGCGCGGCCGCGCAAGCCGGCACACGGCTCGGGCATCCCGGCAACACGAAGGCCGGCGCGTGGTACTGGGTTCTCTCCGATTCAGTTGTTTCTTTGAATATACTACTCGTTCGAAATGGCCATAATCCGCTGATGCTTCGCATTTGAGTTTCTTCACCAATTATTCTATTTGAATTGTTCCGGCTCTTTGTTTGGCCTTCGATTGGAATTATTTCGCAGAATCTCTTCATGGAGAATTTGAGATCTGCAAGCTCTGCAACTGGCTCGTTCAGGGCCAGCGCTGAAGCAGTGGCCATGACCATCCCCAGCACCAGCTCGTTCAACAACTGCACCACAGCCGTCCACAACCGCCGCTGCCGAAGATGTCGAAGTCTCTATCTTTCAACCAGGAAGAGATTGAGGTAGCCGAGATGCTGTTCAGGCTCACCAGGCAGTTCTCGTGCCTTGTTTTTGGAGTTTCCATACCTAGTATATTCACAATTAGTGTACTTGGTATTTTATTATGCAAGAAAGCGTACCATGGTGTACATATGAGTGTCCTGAGGTACCTAATTTTATTAGTGTGATTATGATTTGATTTTTTATATACCTGATATTTTATTATGCAAGAAAGTGTAACATGGTGTACATATTAGTGTCCTGAGGTACCTGATTTTATTAGTGTACTTATGATTTGATTTTATGTTTCTTCTATTTAATTGTACTGTACAAGAGAGAAGATGGCTGTGAATAAATATTATTTTTATTTTATTAGTGCGTTGTTGTGAATGTTTGTTTTTTGAAATTTGTTGTGTACCTATTCTGATTTATAATAAATTATAGATCAACTACTTTTAATACGTTGAGATTTAGTTGTACATTAAAGTTTCTAGTATACATGGGTTAAAAAAATATTTCAGTTGAACAAAGCTGATACATGAGAATTTTAATTTTATTTCTCTTGATATTTTTTTCTCATGAGCAAGATGTGTGTTCATGGGTTCTTCGTATGCAGTATCAATGTGTATATCAAAATGGTACCTTGATTTGTGTTCAAATAAATAGGTCACCAGTTAAATTAAAAAAATATGGTACCTTGGTTTATGTTCAAATAGTTGGACCATTAATCAAATAAGTGGCCATGTGCAATGGTAGTTTTTTAAATAAGTGGTACAGAGTGAGTCAGCTTTTTGCATGTCTCAAAGTAACTTTATGTGCTCATGTGTCAGCTCGAGATTCCATCGGTGGCAGTAAAGGTAGGTATATGGTAAAAAAAATAAA
The DNA here is from genome assembly GCF_016808335.1 of Panicum virgatum. Lineage (NCBI taxonomy): Eukaryota > Viridiplantae > Streptophyta > Magnoliopsida > Poales > Poaceae > Panicum > Panicum virgatum. The sequence continues at coordinate 1,229,988 of NC_053136.1, forward strand.
ATATCACTTGTATACGCCATGTGGGGACAGGATCTCACACGATTGGCTTCACGATGGACGTAAATCTGTCATGACCGCAAGGTACACCTATGACTTTCCCGTGTACATGCTGCTAGTCCAAATCCAAGAAGCTACTTGCACATGCATGATTCGCTCGGTGACTGACGGCTACCTCGGTGGACACAGCGACCGTGCGACTCGTGGCAGCCGTCCGATCGAATACGAGCGGTCTGGATCGAAGATCCTCGTCTGCGCCTTGGAAGAACGAGCGCGCGGACAAACCTGTCTAGCTCCATCCCCGTCACAAAAGTATCGTTGCATGCGCATGCCCCTCGTCTTGCTAGCAATTCTCTTCTCATGCTCATCTCTCATCAGCACAAGGTCGATTTGCGTGTTGGAATCAACAACCGGCTAAGATTTTCTCCCTCTCATTTTTTCTTTTTTTAATTTACTGAGAAGGCTACCTGAAGTGACGACGTACGACGGTGTGGTCAGTCATCAAATCGATCTCTTGGATCGTGAGAATACAGTTTATTCTCTTCTTTTTCTTTTGGGATTAAGAAAATAGTTTTTTATTTGATGCTGGGACACCATTTTTAATTTTACATCCTACCACCCCCAACATTTTCTTCTCTGCCTAGAGGGGAGGGATCTTAGGTGTTTTGAGGCCTGTACCAGCCTAGCCTCTAGTATTGGGCCTAGACGACATCATCTGCCATGCCAGCCCAGCGCTACAGAGAAAAATCCACCCGTTTACATATTATATGGGCCATCCGGACGGCCGGCCGCTTGGCCTTTTCTTACTCTTGTGTTCCGTTCTGCCTGCTGCTTACGAGAATTCTATACATTTTCCAAAAAAAAAATCTCCACCTTTTAGTATTTGAGATTTGTGCAAACTATCTCATTTATTGAATTTTAACTCTGGCCTTTCTCCTCCTACCCGCTTTCTCGCCATGCGCCACCGCCGCCCCTAAGCCCGTGCTTCGCCTGCTGCGCGCTGCGGCTGCTGCGTTGCTGTGCTGCGCTGCGCTGCCTGCTGCTGCCGGCGCTGTGGCCGCGCACGCCGCCGTCGGAGAAGAAAACCTCACCTCGACCTCGCCGGAGAAGAAACCTTCAACATCTCTATTTTAGTGTTTTCAACATTTGTCTTTTACAATTTCAATATTTTAAAAGCCAAATGTTGAATACGTTTAATAAAATGTTGAGTTAATCCCAATAAAATATTGAACATGTTTGCAGCAGATAATTAGACCAAAGTGAACTTTAAAGATGAATGTCAAGATAGATAGGAGCTCCCTACTGCTGATGCTAGCATGCTGCTCACCTCTGTTTTGGAATGCTATGTATATCTGAGTTTTGTCTGCCGGCAAAATGGAGCGAGCGAGGTTTGCACGCGGAGCAGATTCTCACTTCCCAGTTCCCACTTCATAATAAGGACATGCATGGACGGGGCACCACTCTTGTTCAACTTAATCATCTAAACTTTTCAAACTGATTTATTTATTTATTTTTCGAAAATGCAAGAGAGCTTTCGCTTCTTTATATTAAGATAGAAAAAAACAGTTTCGAGTTACACTTGATGTTACGACTACCACCTTTTACTAGATTCCTAAATAAAAGTTGGGACAAGGGAACATAAAAGCGACTACTCACTGAGTGAACAACCTAGCCAAAGCGACTACTCACTCACTGAACAACCTAGCCAGCTAGCCAGCTTCGTCGCAGGACGATCAAGCACAACTCCTCCATGGCCCGAAATACTTGGGTTGGGGCCAATCGATCTGTAGCAGTCGCCTTTTGGTTTGTCAAATTCGGTTTTGAAAAAAAAAATCAAAAAGGAAGGAAGGAAGAAAGAAAGCGGCACAAAACCCTTGGTTTCCAATCCTACTGGGTTGCGTTCAAAGCAATCAGCTTTACTTCAACCACATCACCATTCAATCCAGATTCATAAAGTGGCACCAGCTACTTAGCAAGCAGAGCGGAGGCAACCAAAGATAAATTCCGAAGCATCTTTTTTTTCTTCACATAAATTCTGATTCGAATCCTCTAGTAGAAGAAAAATCACAAGCAAAAATAAAAGAGTTCTACACTCAGAAGACTAGAGACAGAGCAGCGATGCATCCATTCAGAGAAAGAAAGATTAGTCTCCGTAACTTTCCCGCCGGCCCCAAGAGTCATTCATATGCCCCCCCTAAACACCATTACAAAATTTGGCTTTCCAGAACCATCTACAGCTCATCATGGTCGTCATCAACACCGCCCTCGCCGTCAGCACCACCACCCGGGGCACCGCCGGACCTCTGGTACACGGCCGAGATGATGGGGTTGCACACGGCCTCCACCTCCTTGAGCTTCTCCTCGTAGTCCTCCTTCTCGGCCGACTGGTTATCGTCCAGCCACTCCAGGGCCTCCTTGAGGGCCTCCTCCACCTTCTCCTTCTCCTCGCTCTCCAGCTTGTCAGCCAGCTTGTCCTTGTCGCCGATTGTGTTCTTCATGTTGTACACATACGTCTCAAGCTGGTTCCGGGCGTCGATCTTCTCCTTCACCTTCTTGTCCTCCTCGGCAAACTCCTCCGCCTCCCGGACCATGCGGTCAATCTCCTCCTGGCTCAGGCGGCCCTTCTCGTTGGTGATCGTGATCTTCTCTGACTTGCCAGTGCCCTTGTCCTCAGCCTTCACGTTCAGGATACCGTTGGCATCAACCTCGAAGGTCACCTCAATCTGGGGAGTGCCCCTGCAAAATTAACATACCATCATCGGTCAGACAACACTGGACTCATTCATTCACCAGGTTAAACACACAGACTATTATCTCTTTCCTGGATAGCAGCAACGCACCTGGGAGCTCGTGGAATGCCAGAGAGATCGAACTTGCCAAGAAGGCGGCAGTCCTTGGTCATGCTGCGCTCACCCTCAAAGACCTGCAGAGATGCAGATAAAGCAGGTTACCACCTATATAGGACACAGCTCATAGTGGAATTTCCAGCAGAGGCAAAGCAGGCTGCTCGTCATTACCTGGATGGAGACAGTGGTCTGCTGGTCCTGGTAGGTGGTGAACACCTGTGACTTCTTGGTGGGGATGACTGTGTTCCTGGGGATCAACTTGGTCATGACTCCTCCAACAGTCTCAATACCAAGGGTCAGGGGAGCAACGTCAAGGAGAAGGATATCTGCATAAAGGCAAAAAACCACACTGGTGTAAGCAGGATGATAACTAATTAACTGTCTGCTAGCAGTCAGAAAGGGAACACAGAAAGATGAGACAAACCTTTGGTCTCGTCACCACCCTCGCCGCTCAAGATGCTTCCCTGCACCGCAGCACCATAAGCAACAGCTTCATCAGGGTTTACACCCTTGTTCGGCTCCTTGCCATCAAAGTAGTCCCTGAGGAGCTGCTGGACCTTGGGAATCCTGGTGCTTCCACCAACAAGGACAATCTCGTGGATCTGGCTCTTCTCAAGGCCAGCATCCTCCATGGCCTTCTTGACAGGGCCCATGGTCTTGCGGAACAGATCGTTGTTCAGCTCCTCGAACCTGGCACGGGTCAGCGGCTCCGAGAAATCGGTCCCGTCGAAGAGGGACTCAATCTCAACACGGACCTGGTGCTGGTTGCTGAGGGCTCTCTTGGCACGCTCAGCTTCCCTCCTCAGCTTTCCAAGAGCACGGTTGTCCTTGCTGATGTCCTTGCTGTACTTCTTCTTGATCAACTTGATGAAGTACTCCATGATCCTCTGGTCAAAGTCCTCACCTGAAGAAAAGATACAACTCAGCATCAGTCATGCCAACAACAATACAAGTTCACAGTAAATAAATGTTCTAGCAGATTACTCATGTAATAATTCACAGAGCTGAAGCAATGAATGTCAAGAAAGGATGCAGACCAGATTCAATGTAAAAACCACATTTATGATTGATTAATTCATCTCAAAGCAGAGCATGTATCATAATATATTTAAATGCAGACAGCTTGTATATAATTACAATGATGTCTGAATCATAGCCATACAAGTTCTCAAGAAGCCTATGAATGTATGTCATTATCATGATTTAATAGTACTCAACAGCTATGTACTGTACAGTCAGCTGACTTAATGACAAAAAAAAAACATTTCACTCACCTCCAAGATGGGTGTCACCGTTGGTGGCAAGCACCTCAAACACACCATTGTCAATGGTCAAGATGCTGACATCGAAAGTACCACCACCAAGGTCGAAGACAAGGATGTTCTTCTCGCCACCCTTCTTGTCCAAACCATAGGCAATAGCAGCAGCAGTTGGCTCATTGATGATCCTAGCAACATTGAGGCCGGAAATGACACCAGCATCCTTGGTTGCCTGCCTCTGCGCATCGTTGAAGTACGCTGAAAACAGAGCAGAAAAATGTAAGCCACAGCATTGATATAAGAACCACAACAGGTAACCTGCAGAACAGTTACTAACCAGGGACAGTGACAACAGCATCATTGATCTTCTTGCCAAGGTATGCCTCAGCAGTATCCTTCATCTTGCCAAGAATCATGGCACTGATCTCCTCAGGGCTGAAGACCTTGTTCTCTCCATCCTTGATCTTGACCTGAATGTAGGGCTTACCATCCTTGTTAACAATCTTGTAGGGAACAAGTTTCATGTCCCTCTGGACTTCCTTGTCCTCAAACCTGAACAATCGGGATTACAGTTAGGACACCAGACATCCTCAGAAAGAAGAAATGTGATAAATAGGTTGTGGGAGAGAGGTGTTACTTTCTTCCGATCAGACGCTTGACGTCGAAGATGGTCCTTTCAGGGTTGACAGCTGCCTGGTTCTTGGCAGCCTCACCGATGAGCCTCTCACTATCGGTGAAGGCAACCCATGAGGGTGTGATACGGTTACCCTGGTCATTGGCGATGATCTCGACATGACCGTTCTTGTAGACACCGACACAGGAGTAGGTGGTACCGAGATCAATACCAATCACAGTTCCGAGCTTCTTGGTCTCCTCCTTTGCAACTGAGAATGCAAACAGGGATCCTGCATACAGAACAAGAATGATTAAGTGACAATGACCATGCGGTTGCCCTGAACATTACCAGAACATATACAGCAACTACAACTGAAATGTAATTGTGGCAACACAGACACCAGTAAAGAGCCAATGCAGATACATCCCTACTACTCCACTGAAACTGAATGTTCCACACTAAGGGGTGAAACTAGCCTGTTATATTTATTCCAATTCCAAATCCAATGCCCTTGGATGTTTAGGACATGAGATGAAAATCACACAGTTTGCTTCATACACTTAAATTACAGCGCAAACTCTTTGTTATACCATGATCCCGATCAAGCCAGTCACAAGATCGAGGCATCAGGGCAATTACATGTAATCAAACAGCTAGCTACTGCGAGAGCTCAGTCAGAGCCAGTGCAACCGAGTTTTGTAGGGGGGAAATCGCATTCACTAGACTCCATTCCTCGCGCAACAGAACTACCTAGAAGTATTATATCAAGGCGGTACTAGAAACAAGGTTGTAAACCCTAGATCACATTAACAGGCTAGAGGATCCTATCAATTATCAAACTGAGCACCCAGTCTTCGAACCCGAGTGACCAGCTTTTCTGATCCACCGGCCTCACTAGTCGCTACCAATCATATCTCCTCAATTCATCACCCAACTCATTCGTATGTAAACATCGCAGATCGAGGCCAGAGCAACAGTAAACCTAACCCAATCGCAGATCCCGTAGCAAATGAAACAAACGAGCACGCAAAACCCCCCAGAGAAACCCCGCAGGGGGGGGGGGGGGGACGAGAGGAGATCGCGTACCTGCGAGCAGGACGGCGAGCAGGAACGCGGATCCGCGAACCCGATCCATGGCCGCACCACGACCAGCCGCAGCACCAACGCGCTCCCTCTCCTCTGGAAGCTTCTCCGCTCTTCGTGGGGGGTGGGCTTCTGATCCTTGGTTTCGAACTGACGAGTCTGATGGTGGGGGGGGGAGAGAGAGAGAGACCGCGGCTTATAAAGTGGGCTGCCGTGAACGGGGGCTCGGGATCTCGCGGCGCCCGTCGCGCTGGCCGGGACGTCATGCCTCCGACCTGGGCCAATAGGAGAGAGACGCGTGGAATCCCGAGCCAATCGCGGTGGCCTCTGTGCTGGGGGCGCCGCGGCCGTCCGTGCAGCGCATCCGACGGCCGGGACGGGCCGCCTCCGCTCGGAGCCGTGGGATTGGCTGGGGTCGCGTGGCTGGCCCCCTCGCGCGGTGGACTCGGAATGGTCGGGACGCGGGAGAGGCGTGCCGCGTGGCTCGTGCTCCTACCGGCCAATTGACATGTGAGCCCACCCCCACGGGTTCTTCTCAGGCACTTTTTGTGTGTTTTTTTTCCTGAATAAAAAATCGACAGAGCGGTTGGAAAATTCTCGCAAAATAAATCACTTTTAGAAGAAAGAAGACTGATCGAAACAATTCATCACTGCTTTAAATATAGTATGGATGCTAGGCGCTTATGTGAAGCATACTTCCGAATACACGCACGCACATTTACCCTAGTAAGAGATTTATCCTTGAAAGTAGTTTCAAAATATTGTTAGTTTGTTGTATTTCAAATATTGTGCAGATGAACCTTTGGCGAATAATAGACATAGACCCAATTTCCATGCAGATAAAAAAAATGATGCCTAGTACACTTATTTTAGGGCAAAGTTATTATAGTATATAGCAGAGAGTGGACCAGGCCACAAGGCTAGAGACTTAACCTTCGTACCAAAAGGTGCCAGGCCTCCAACCTTGGTGTGGCTTTCTTGCAAAGCAAAGCAAAAGGGCCATGCGAGTCAATTGCAAGATCAAGCTCCGAAGGTAAATCAAATTACCTTAGGGGTAGATCCTTGGATGGAGCCAATTAAGGCTATCTAATTAAGCAGCGACACGGAGGCGGCACCAAAGTTACATCAGGGGTCCGCCAGGGACTGCGCTTCCGCTTCATGCCCGTCATTTCTCCAGCTTCAGGGCGTACCTATACATGCATGCAGGCTGCAGCAAGGAGAAAGACTGAACTCAATGCGATTTCCGCTCCCTTGCTTGAATTTCGTGCGTTTAAAGGCAGGGTTCAGCAACCAATCATAAGCCTTCATTGTGGCAGAAGTTTTTACCAGGAAAGTACGTTGGTTTTGCATAAATAATTAGGGATTTTACAACTGATCCTTCCCAGAGAATTAAACGGTCTGGCAATAGATCATGACTCAGTATCAGCCTCGGAGCAGGAGAATTCTTAACTAGTTCTTCACAACCACCAAATGACTCCAACAAGAAAACACATAATTGAAAAGCAAGAATCTTCCGAGAATCTTCCAATAGACGGCAGAATTCTTCCAACAAACATAGCTCATATCAGACTTTTCATTTAAAAGTGAAATGGTCAAAATACACTACTGCCACAAACTACAACAGAGATAACAAGTTCCTTACAAAACTCGAGCGCTCCTGTACTAACTACTAATATTAGATCAGCTGCAGCACACACACACCACCACCACCAAACTGCACCAGCTTTTTTTTTTTTTTTGGGAACCAAACTGCACCGGCTTTACATACCCTAAAATATACCCATGTACAGTGTGACACCTTTCCCAACATAGCAAAAGACGCCGCAGGCTACTGAGCTTCATCACCACCTGATAGCAACCAGCTTAGATACTCCGCCCCATCTAACAGTGATGATGCCTCACCAGGAATCGTCACCCTCTTGCGTGTCAATGTCTCCACCGTCAGTGCTTTCCTCTTCCGTCCACCTCTCGGTCGCGAGCGCAGCTGCTCGTCCATCTCCTCAAAGTCTCCCTGCATGTGGTAGCTTGTTACTGACAGGTTCACATGATTTGATCACAGGACACGAGCAGCATTAACTCTAACGACTAGCGTAACGTGGCAAAGTCAGGTAGTGGACTAGCTTGTCTATTAGCTTGAAAATTATACGAGTCAGGTAGTGGCACTAACCTCAACATATACATGTGCGCTGGATTTCTCATGGTTGTCCCTAACGTGCTTGTAGGTGAACACCTTGCCACACCCAGCAACTCGGCATGTGAAATGTTTCATTCGGTCATGGCATGCCTTCTTATGCTTAGTCAGATTTGATTTCTGCAAAGGAACACATGAACATTTCAGTTCAAAATCTGCAAAACAGTTAAGTATTGGACTGAAAGGAGACATCGCCAAGTGCACTTGAGAATCTATAAAATATTGCTTACACTGGAAAAGGAGCGATCACAACCATCAAAGGTGCATTTGATTCTTTCACCGGAGGCCACCTCGTCATGGGCTTGTAGGTGCCGCTTGATGTTCTTCTTCAGGTGCTTTTTCCCACATATCTCACACTGAACATGCTGATGGCAAGATTGGTTATGAGCCCTCAGGCATTCAACATTTGTGAACATCTTCATGCAGCCCGGTTCACAGCACACTACCTCAGTATAGTTCAATTTGACTGCAAGAAAAACATCACATAAAAGCACTCAAATTTGGAGATACCAAAAGCTGTAAAAAAAATTGAACAGTCCTGATGAACATAACAGCAAATAAGTTTCAGTTAATTCAATTTAATATCCTAATTATATTTCTGGTAGTATTGACATACCATGTGACTCCTCATGTTTCTTCAACTTTGAGAGATACTTGAAAGCCTTGTTACAGCCCTCCTCTTTGCAAATAAACTGCTGGTTGCTTTTAGTGACATTTTCATTGTCATGGAATTCCTTAACATCGTCATGGAACTCCTTAACATGCCGTTGCATATTTGCCTTGATACTGAATCTCCTATCACAACCGTCCACAGTGCAACTGAACAACTTGCCCTGATGCTTAAGCATGTGTCTATTCAAGTGGTCCTTCCTTTTATAGCTGAAGGGGCAGTCTTCGAGTTGGCAAATGAAGAGTCTCTACAACCAAAGCAAGAACATGGGTTAAGAACAAAATATTTCCATTCTTGTATGTTTACAACTTTGGTAAATGCTTCAAACATTTTAACCAATCAATTATCTAAAACAACCCAGAATCATAAACGCTACTGGATTACGATGAGGGAACCACAGAGGAACTGTTAGCAACATCTTTTCGCTGTAGTTGTTAAAATCGAATAACATCATGTTCAGAATAACATCACGGTCGCAGAAAAAGAATAACATTAAGAAAAAACAGTGTAACACAGAAATAGAAGAAAAAGCTCTAAACAAAAAAGGTAAAAACAATATACTTCTAAACTATGTAACGTCATGTGAAGCAAGCAACAGAAATATAACAAAGCAAAAAAAAAATCAGCTTTGTGAGTACTACTATACAAGGACTATTGTCACCATAGCGAGCTGAGAACCAAAGAAGAATGGCCCTAGCTTTCTGAGACGACATTTTAATATTGGATCCTCAAGCATCTTCTTAAATCTCCCATAAGGAAGCCTGTGAAGACATGGCAGAATGAAGGGAGGATATCCCACCCTTATCTCCAGAGAGTCCATATACTACTTACAGCACAAGACCAAGTTCAGCACTTCACTTCAGTACATTGTTTTTTCCTTGCACGGTGACAGGGTAAAGGACTATTGTCACCATAGCGAGCTGAGAACCAATGAAGAATGGCCCCAGCTTTCTGAGGTGACATTTTGATATTGGATCCTCAAGTATCTTCTCGACTCCATGAGGAAGCCTGTGAAGACATAGCAGACTGGAAGGACGATATTTCAAGCCTTATCCACAAAGGATCCATATGCATCTAATCTTTGCAGCAGTCAAGTGCTTAATGTCAAGGAACAAAATTCAACACCATAACAAGCTAAAGGAGCCCTTTTTGCGAAGGCCCAAGATTTCTGAGATGATATTTTTGATGTTGGATTGCCAGATTGCCAAAGGCTCCCAAAGTTAGAGGCCCAAATAAACAAATAAAGAATAAGGAAACAAAGGAGGAAATGAACTCCCAAATTCACTGAATTCATCCATAACAAAAGGTGCCATACAAATTAGCACTGTCAACCATAGAACTATCATGCGTGTTAAGGGCAAGAAGTAATTCCATCATTAGAAATTAAGGGATGCAATGTTTATCCAATGAGCACCATGGTAAAAAGAAAAGGAAATTTTGTACAAGGACAAACCTACTCAATGAGCGTGAAGGAAGCAATCTTGTTGAAGCTTCACAGGTGGTCATCCCAACCTGTTACTAGTTCAGACAAGATGAAAAATTGCCTCATCGCATTTTGGAGTTCTTTAAATGGGATCCAATGCTTCACGCTGTTAACTATCTATATCCTGCAAAACAACTGTATTTAGTGAATCAAGTAGTAAAATAACAATGCTACAGTGAGCCTGATAAATGCATAGAATATGTTTAAAGCATGTTCTTTATTAAATCTAAAATCTGACATGTTTTGGTCCATCAGTGCCAAAACTATAAAAGAAGACAGCTCATATTGGACTTAGAGATGATGAATATCGAATACCAACCTCATTTGAGTGACTTTGCATGTGCTGCTTCAGATGAGCTGGTTTCTGGAAACAAGCTCCACACTCTAGGCACCTATGTTCCTCCTCACAAACAATCTTTTCCCCATTGGAGTTGTAAGTTTCTGATTTGTCCAGTTCATCCTGCAGATACATTTTGGAGAAAACTCTGGAATTATTGCAATGCTCCAAAACAATGATAATGTAGCTGGAATAGTGGGTTTCATGATACAAGAATTATTCCAAGTTTTGCAAGGCAGCCATTACAAAGTTAAATGATGTTAATATAGCTAGCTCAAGAGAACAAACTGATACAAGACTACAAATAAGATAAACATATGGATATCAATACAGCCATTATCAAGGATAAAGGCACGGGCACATGCATCTAATATATTACAGAATGCTTGTACCTTATGATGTTCAACCATGTGAGCTTGAATCAGGCATTTCTTTGACCTGACAACAGTGCAAAACTCACAATTGTAGCGCCTTATATCCTTGAAACCATTATGTCCAACACTTGCATCTCCATCGATCTCATCTCCAGAACACATCTAACAATAACAGAATCACAATTAAAAAAATGTGACATGCATAATCATGCATCATAATGTAGGAAAAAGCTGAATGAAACATTTCCATAAAGAGAATACTCCATCCCAAATTACAGGTCGTTTTGGCTTTCGTACATAGCTTTCGCTATGCACCAGATATACCCTACATCTAGATACATAGTAAAAATTATGCATCTAGAAAACTGAAAATGACCTATTGGAACGGAGGGAGTACAATGCAGTAAAATAGCCAAAAAAGGAGAGGAATCAACTCAATAAATAAAAGTTATGTATCTATCTGTCTTGCTCTTCTTTACACCGAGCTCATTAAACACAGTTATTACAAATTCATAAACTAAAGGAGAACAGCACGCTATTTAGAATAAATTTCTTTGAAACTTTGTGTTTGAAATAAAACATGTAAAAGCAATCCCATAATATTTATTATAATGCCTTTCCATCAATTTACAAGAATTGAATGCCTACAATTTTGATCTAGAGTCACATGGAGACAAATCAGTAAGCTCCCAATTATAATAAGATTATTAAATTCAATTTAGGAACAAAAAGGCTATTTCGTGGGACGACTCATATGAATCAATTACACTAGAAATGGACAGTATATGAATCTAGAATCTATACAATTATTTCCCCATCAACAAAGAAGGATGAACTATGTTGTTCCCATGAGTGTGATCTAAGATCCATCTTAAACTGCCTATTCATGTACTCCAAGGTTTCATAAATTTCCCTTCGAGCATCGTGTGTCTTGTCCTCTACCAAGAATTCATGGACAACACCATCAACTTCTATCCAACTACACCCTGGTTTTTTGAAGATCTTCCTAGTCAACATTTGCTGCCTTATCGCTCGAGCTTCTCTCCATTTATTTGATGAGGCATACATGTTCCAAAGAAGCACATAAACCCCATCATCCCCTGGTTCTCTCTTCATAATTTCCTTTCCAGCAATCTCAGCCAACCTAGCATTACGATGAACCAGGCAGGCACTAAGAAGTGACCTCCATATAACAATATCAGGTTCCACATTCATATCAACTATAAGAGCTTCTGCTTCCTCTAGCATCCCTCCACGTGCTAACAGATCAACCATGCATCCATAGTGCTCAAGCTGGGGATCAATACCGTACATTTCACGCATTGTGCCAAACAACTGTCTACCTTCTTCTATTAGTCCAGCATGGCTGCATGCAGACAAAACAGAAACAAATGTTACACTGTTCGGAACTACACCAGACCTAAGCATGTCCCAAAAGAGCTCAAGAGCTTTTCTCCCATCTCCCTGGACAGTGAAACATGAGATCATAGTAGTCCACGTGAAAGCATCCTTTGATTGAACTTCTTGGAATACGGAAAATGCCATCTCAACGCTTCCACTCTTTGCATACATATCCATCAGAGCATTGCTAACAATTATGTTTGAGCTAGCATTACATTTTATTCCATATCCATGGATGATTCGTCCTAGATCCAGCGCACCAATGTCAGCACAAGCTGAGAGTACGCCCACAATTGTGACATGAGTAGGGCAATGGCCCTCCAGTACCATCCTACCAAAAAGCTCAAGGGCCCGTACAGGCAACCTGACTTGTACGTGACCAGTAATCAGCGCTGTCCAAGCGACTACACTCTTCACAGGCATCTGATCAAAGAATGATAATGCCAAATCGAAACCAGCACACTTAATGTAACCATGCAGCATGCTACCCCAAGTGATCTCATCTTTCAGAAACATTCTATCAAACACGAGTAGTGCGGACTCAAACTTCCCACACCGACTATACATATCAACCAGCGCATTTCCAACTACCACTTCAGAGTGCAATCCAAGCCGGAAAATCAGGCCGTGCACCGCCCTACCAACCTGGTGGTCACCAGCCCCGCCAGAGGCCGACAGGGCACCGACAACAGCAAAGCCGTCAGGGCGGTGACCATCGGCAACAGCACGCGAGAACAAGGATAGAGCCGCGCGGTGGCGCTCTAACCGGATGTGGAGGGACATGAGGCTGGTAAAGGAGACGAGGTCCGGGCGGGGGATCTCATCAAACAGCTTGCGAGCATCAGCTGCGCGGCCAAAGTCAGCATAGCAGCGGAAGATTTTGCAGGAAACGGACTGGTGACGTGGGTGGAGACCCTGGGCAACGGCCTGGGCGTGGAGTTTCTGGAGCTCCCTGAGCGTTTTGCAGAGGGAGAGAAGGTGGTGGCAAATGCTTCTATTCATCTACCTCCCTCCCTCTCCTCCTCAAGGGAGGGGCGGAACCAGTATAGGACACGCCAATAACTGCTAGGGGTCAAATCATGGTCAGATCCGAATTCAAATACCGCATGTTAGAGGTTTGGGTGTTTGATTTCGCGCAGCAGGATGGGAAGGGAGGGGAATAGGCAGGCATACCGCTGTCGGATGTTCGTCGCCGGCGAAGCGCCCGTCGCTCGACGAACAACGGGCAGCGGCGCAACTCGCCCTGTCGTCGCCGCCAGGAAAGGAAGACCGAGGGCCGAGAGGAAGAACAGACAAGTCGTGGGAGCGTGGAGGGCGGCGCACGGGGAGCTGAGTGAGGGATCGTCTCTTCGCTTGCAGGTTGCAGTGGTGCTAGTGAGAATGGAGTGGCGGCGGCGGCAGGGAGAGGGGAGGCTCTCTCATAACGTGGTTGGTCGCCTCGAAACCCTAGAGAACCACAGATGGGCCTAGGCCATTTTGGGCCGAAAGCCCACCTTACAACCCATCCCTCCTCTCGTATGACTGACATCTGGGCCCCACTACTGATTCCCCCACTGCCCCAGCGGCCTCGCGCTGGCCCCTCAGTCCTCACTCCTCCCTCCTTGCATTCACCGGCGTTGCTCGGCGAGTCCGTACACCGGCGGCGACAAGGGGCGTCCTCTGAACAAGTACAGTAACAAAAATCTCTCTCTTATCTTTCCTGTTTGCTACTGCCGATACTTTTGTCATTTAGCTGGTCTCAAGGATCGCGTTTGTATTCGGGAAAATCTTAGAAAACCTAGAATTTCTTCCCCTTTTCCCCTGGCCTCGCCAGCAGATGTTGCTTCGCATTGATCATCAAATCCTTGGTCTCGATCAGATAAAGTATAAGGCGCACACTACATATATGCAATTTGATTGTCCACAGTAGTGTTCTCCCCATTCCACAATTGGGGAAAATTATTCTGTATTTACAACAGCCTGTGGCTGATAACTACAGTTAACCTCATTACAAAAATCGAAGAAGAACAAGAAGAGGTATTCACATATGGCCAGTAGCTACCATTAACCTCGCTACGAAAATCGAGTAAGAAGAATAATTTACACAAGGACTGTCTGCCAATTTACACAACTACCATTAACAAACCACACTTTAGTGAGCTTGTTTTGCTAGGAACGCATCTACCTTCTCGTTCACATCTGAAGCCAAGAACCTTATGCACATTGGTGGAGTGACATTGTAGATCCCCATCAATGAGTCTGGTATTGCAAATATCCCTTCGCCACAGATCAGTCCGGATGCCACTACCGATGCAAGAAGATTCGCATCTTCGGCGTCAACCTTGTTCCACGCTAGAAGTATTAAACTGCCAATGCACATGTCTATGGATGTGGTAGGATGTATAAGAAATGCCACTGATATTGCAGCGACGCTTGGGATATAGTGCTGGATGCGCCAATTCTTATGTATGGCGACCTCCCTAATAGCACTCGTGGCTATTGCTAAAAAGAAAATGGGTATGCTGATTGCAATGGAATACTTTGGTAGTTCAACGAAGCCTCCAGCACCGACCACGGCTATGATGCGGTAGACCCTGGCAAATGGCGCAGGGTAGCTTCCTGTGGAGTCATGTAGGTAGCAATGATAGAACACCCAGAAAAGAATTGGGTTGATGATGCAGCCTATCGTTGTTCCAATCGCCTGAGCCAGGAACATGGACCTTGGCGAGGTGAGTGTGAGATAGCCAGTCTTGAGATCTTGCATGAAGTCCCCAGCTGTGCTGATGATTAGCGTCATGATTACACAAATCACAAGACCACCAATCACCCCACCCTTTGCAGCAGTGATCCAGAACCCAAATATCATGATCACAATCTTTGCATACTGATTGTAGAGGTTTAGGTCTGTGATACCAGTACCATAGGCATTGCAGAATGCCAGGAGAGGGGCAAATATGTAAGCAACGATGATGTGCTGATATTTTATCTGGCAATAGATGTGTGGAATCGCAATTGTAGAAATAATTGCCAGTATAGTGTAGCCCAGGATGGCATAGGAGAGGGGAATGTTATCTTTGAGAAATATATGTGTCCTGCGGCGATCATCAAAGCTAAGGACAGTGCGTCTTATGGCATCCACGCTCCTGAAGGCATTGGTTGCTGCTGCTAGTTGTTGTTGTTTCCTGCGTAAATTCCTCATTGCTTTGAATGGTATCAGGAGAAGCTGGAATAAACCATCCCCAAGCATCATTGCTATGGAGATCAGCACCTGTTCCACATGAATGAATTGGGATGACCATAGTTAAGCATTGAAGACAAATTCCTAACAGGAAAATGAACTAATTTATTGTCAAATTGTTAGCAATGTTATTTATGTTGCTAAGCCTGTGTGAAGAATGTAGCATGATTACCTTGTACCCATAGATGCCCATCATACTGCTTTCTTTGTATTCTGAATTGTACCATACTCCTTTCTTGGATTCAATGTAGGGCAACAAGATTCCCGAGGAGAGAATGCTACCAGCAAGCATTGAAATACTTACAACTGTTGGGCAGATCATTCCAACACCAACGTAAGTTGCAGAGAAATTAAAGTAGAAGCTGCAAGGATATAAAACAATCTCATGATTAATTAGATTTTTATACTATACGCTTCCCAAAAAACATGTATGACTTTAGAATGATTTTTCGTTTGTGTTAGTGTTTCTACAAGGATGTCTTTAAAAAGATACTTTGCATAGTTTCATTGCACATATAATTGCTAGTTTGCTGGTAACATACACATCAAATTCGATTTTACCCCCTCGTATTTTTTAATTGTTTGCCTATTCCTTACCCTCTTTTGTATGCTTTGAGTCCAAACGTCGGGATCGAAGCAAGTCCACAGTTAGGTCCACCTGTGTAAAACCATTGAAAAATGTTCCAGCACAGGCTTCCTGTGAAGGATTGAAGCATGACAGACACTTGCCTCCTACGCTCGAAAAGTGCAGAAATGTAAGTGATTTGGTAATATGTTTACAAGTTTGTTAGCCAAATTATAGCGATCATTAATGTCTCACCTTGCTTGCTGAACTCCTTGGGGTGTATGGAAGCTGTTGATGAGGTGTGCTGTAGCTGTGCCAGTTGCGTATGTTAGCCGATGGCGGATGATCATGGTCTAGGAACACGCAAAAGAAAAAAAAACAAGAACACATTTAGAGGGGACAGAGGAGCCCAAATGTCGAATTTATAACCTTGCTTTCGTTTAGTCATTAACTGAATGATACTGATTCGATTATTGTGCATGAGCTAATATGGTAGCTGATATTGCAGGGGCAATTATCATTACCTTCGTCATCGGAATAATGGCAAACAAGCCAACAAAGCTTATGAGTAAATAGAAGACTATTAATTTTCCTAGACTTGGTACACTGATGTTTATGTCGTCCTGTCTAGCTTTGATGTCCACTGCTTCTCTTGAACTCATTGAGAGCAAGAACGATCCAAAACCACCTGATAACATGCTAGAGGTGAGCTATGATCACATCCAATTATTTTAGTTAATGATGATTGCATCTATATACTCACCACTGGACACCATGCTGGCACATGCAACCACACATGTCTGGATGATTGTGTTCTCCTGACGGGTGAAAGGCTCATGGAACACATCGAATCTCCATAATATGTGCGTCCATATCTTAAGGAGAATTAGACTTAGCATGGCTGCTGGGATGTTGAGAGATGGCACCACCCCAGTCATGAAGACAAGATTCATGCCCACACTACTTAAGATGGTGCCAAGTAATATGCTTGCCACCACTGATCGCACGGTGATCTGCTCAGTCCATGCTCGAACCGGCTCTCCTTCAAATGCGCGCTCTGTTGATGGGCCCTCTCTTGGATCACCAACTGGCTCCATGCTTTCTCCCTTTCCTCTCTCCAACAAATTGCATATGACAACTTGTCAGAGAGAGTTTGAGGGATGCATGTAAGGGTGGAAGATTGTCCTCAGACGCCGATTGCTCAAGCTGATCTTCAGAATTTTGATTGGCTACAAAGGTTTGGCTCTTTATAGAGAGAATGAGGTCGCAGGTTGGGTTGTTGCAGCTGGTTGCATTGAGGGACAATTCTAACCATACAATGTTGTGGAAATTAGAAGGTAATTAACGGACACAACCGGTTGGCTATAGGAGATATTTCAATTTAATCGTGCCTCACACGCTCCACTCTATTTTCTTGCTAGTTTTAGTAACGATGCATTCTTGTCATTTTCTTTGCATGGTAGTTTGTTGCACTTTGTTTTGACACGTGATGCTAATAATATACTTATTTTGATGTGTGTTACAGATTAATCCCACGAAGAAACGAAACACCACTATAAAAAAGGCAAGCTAAAGATAGTTTCAAGGTTGCAAATGCGAACACCCTATACTTAGAAGGAACAGTAGTCCTTAATTAACTACCATGCTCCCTATAAAAGCCTTCTCTCCCCTTCTCTCCAATTGCATCGAGCATTTGATTCTGTGTGTATGTCTTGGTTTTAACCAAGACATACACACAGAATCAAATAAATAGTTAAACCTTACTGTTCCATCAAGAGCAACTAATCGGTCCCCCACAATGGATCATGTCAACGATCCCCAGGAAGGCATCTCAACAGAACGTGCCTTTGAGGCTGATCCCATCTCATCGCTGTCGGAGACCATCACCTTACGGTCATTGGTGGTTAGCCTCATCCTTGGTGCATCCCTCAGTGCCGTCGCCATGAAGATCAGCCTAAACTCAGGCTTCCTCCCACCACTCACCATCCCAGCCGGCCTCATTGGTTTTTACCTCTCTCGTGCATTAATCCGTATTCTTGATTACTTTGAGGTGGCACACCTGCCATTCACCCGGCAAGAGAACACTGTCATCCAAACCTGTGTCGCCGCCTGCTCCGCCATTACATTTAGTGGTATATGTTATATGCACAGCATGCAAATCTTTAGTCACTATACTCTATCATGTTGACATCCTATTACATGGGGTAGTAGGTTGTAACATGCTTCGCTAATTTCATTTTCAGGAGGGTTTGGAACATACATTCTCGCAATGGGCAAGGAAGCAGCTGGAGGGGATGTCGGGGATGGAAAGAATATTGTCGAGCCCAGCATTGGCCGGTTGATCACTTTCCTCTTCCTCGTCAGTTTTTCTGGAATGTTCATCCTCATGCCCTTCAGGAAGGTCATGATCATTCGACACGGGTTGACATACCCTAGTGGCATGGCCACAGCACAACTTATCAATAGTTTCCATACCCCTCAAGGCGCCAACAACGCAAGGCACGTATCATCAGCTAGCTGAATGAACTGAAAACGAGTAAATCCATTTGTTGGATAAAAAAATTTACTCATTTATGTGCTTGCTCTTACAGGCAACAAGTGCACATGCTGTTCAGATCATTGGGGGGGACCATATTCTGGAATGCATTCCAGTGGTTTTTCACTGCTGCAAAGGGCTGCGGCTTCAGAGCCTTCCCAGTGTTTGGCCTCGAGGCATATAAGCATGGGTATGTAGCAAGGCTATCAACCAGCTAATGATCCATTTTTACATCGCAAATGTATGGAATTAACAATTGTGCTTTCAATTTCATTGATCAGATTCTACTTCGACTTCTGCATGACCAATATCGCCATCGGCATGCTATGCCCATACATAATCACCGTCTCCTTGTTCATCGGGAGTGTTATCTCATGGGGGATTGTTTCGCCATACATTGCAGCAAAGGAGGGGATCTGGTACACTACTGACCTTAGCACGGCAACCCTCAGCAACATGAAGGGATATAAGGTTTTCATTGGAGTGTCCATGATACTCGCCGATGGCCTCTTCAACTTCATGTCGATCATGTTCTGCACATTGTGCGCCATGTACAAGAGGCGCAGGCAGCCAATGCAGGGACAAGATCATGACAGTGATGATGATAGTGACATGCAGTTGCCGTTCCACAGCCTCAATGCTGCTGAGCAGCAGAAGACGATGCAGAGCTTTGACGACCGGCACAGGGCACAGGTGTTTGTCCGGGACCATATACCAAACTGTGTTAGCATTCTCTGCTACATCCTCCTATCGGCGCTCTGCACCATCGCCATCCCCTACCTCTACCCGCAGATAAGGCCCCACCATGTCGCCCTCATCTACCTGGCTGCTCCGGTCTTCGCCTTCTGCGACGCCTATGGTTTTGGCGTGACTGACATGAACCTGTCGAGTACCTACGGCAAGCTGGCTATGCTCCTCGTTGGCTCGGTCGTGGGCTGTAACAATGGCGGTGTGATCGCTGGCCTCGTCTCCTGCGGGATCGTGATGGCGACCATGTGCAACAGTAACAACCTGATGCAGGAACTCAAGACTGGGTATCTAACCCTAACCTCGCCGCGCGCGGTGTTCATCAGCCAGGCCATCGGCACGGGGCTCGGGTGCGTCATCAACCCGGTCATGTTCTGGGCCTTCTACAAGGCGCAGGACGGTGACACCAACCTCTTCGACGCGCCCTACGCCCGGGTGTACCGCGGCATCGCCATGCTGAGCGCTGGCGGGAAGGGGCTGCCCCTGCACAGCCTGTGGCTCTGCAAGCTCTTCTTCGCGCTGGCGCTGGCGCTGAGCGTGTTCCGGGATGTGGCCGCACGGAAGCAGTGGCGCGTGGCGCCGTACATGCCGAGCACCATCTGCGTGGCCATCGCCTTCGTGGTGCCCGCGCGCATGCCCATCGACATGTTTGTGGGCAGCCTGGTGATGTACCTGTGGAGGCACGCCGACTCCGGCAAGGCGCCGGCGTTCTCGGCGGCGGTGGCATCGGGGATGATCTGCGGGGATGGGCTCGGGAACCTGCTGTCGTCGATGGTGGCGCTGACGCACGTAACGGCGCCCATGTGCATCAAGTTCGTGTCGAGCAGTGAAAATGTCAAGTTGGACGCCTTCCTGGCTACACTGACTAGGACATAGCTTCTTCTTCTTGGGATCTTTGTAAATTTTCCGTAGGGAAGACCGTGGCGTAGTTGCCGTGTTGTATCCACTTGTAATTGAGTTAATTTCAGTCTGAATTTACAAGTGAATACATGCAATTTTTCATCTCCGACTCCGATCCATGCTTGCCTCTGAGCATTGTTGATTCGCTAGCTGATAACAGGATTAGAATTTGCCATAAGCATGCACCGCGCGCCTTTATTAATTTGATTGCTCTTCTTGAATTGCAGGTTAATTAAGTTGCTTTTACATAGCAGTGTGCGTATGGTAGTAGTCAAAGTTAAGGGCCGGGGTTGTTTGAATGTGAAGTTTGCACTCTCATTTCAATTGGAGTTCTGTAAGATTACACACATAGTGCACGTTACGTACGTTATTAAAAATCTTAAGGTATTTGGCTGCAGCGTGTCAAATGAAATGCCATGGCTAGCTAGAACACAGAAGTTGCATTGGCTTTATATATTTATATTGTCTCATCTCCAAACGTACAGAATCTCTTTGAAAAAGAATAGTGGAATTGATTGAAATGGCACAATTTATTTCAAAAGCAGAGAACCTGAATATGCAGAGCCGCATCAGAAAACCGTTCTGGCTACTAGAATTAATTGACTTGGTAGGGAGACAATTAATGCAAGTTAATTTCTCGAGATTTCAATTCCTACAGTAATGCATGAACAATGCTGTTTTTATAAAATACAAGGATCGATCAATCACCATCTTCTACACTTACCAAATCAGCCAGCAAATTAAAATGAAGAAGAAGCTAAGAAAGTACATACATGTATATGCTGTATGTGTCTGTAAAACTTAACGACCCTAGAGCGAGGTAGGTACAAGTACAATCAAGACTAGCTAGCGCACTCATCAAATAATATAATTAGCTAGCATGCATGCACTAAACTAATAATTAATTAGAGCTAGCTGGTGATGATTTGGAAGGAATGAAGAAATGGAATTAATAATGATCAATGCAAAGCACGCTATGGCTATGTTGCCGCCGGGTTGCGCAGCGTCCAGAGGAACTCCTCCACCTGATAGTTGGTCTCGGCGGAGAAGACCCTGAGGCACATGGGCGGGTTGATGTTGAGCAGCGACAGGATGGAGGACGGCAGCGACCAGATGCCGTCGCCGCAGATGAGCCCCGACGCGACGGCCGGCGCGAACATGTGGGCGCGCACCCGGTCCGACTTGCTCCACAGGTAGAGCACGATGCTCCCCACGCACATGTCGATGGTGAAGAAGGAGCCCAGGAAGAAGGGCACCGCCATGCCCAGCGCGCTGGGGATGTAGTCCTGCAGCCACCACCCGCGCGCCTTGGCCACCTCCTTGAGCGCGCAGATGGCGATGGCCAGGAGGAAGAAGGCGAGGCAGAAGCGGAGGCAGTACTTGGGCAGCTGGTTCCACCCGTTGACGCCCAGCAGCGCGATGCCCCGGTAGATCTTGGCGTAGGGCGCCGGGTACCCCTCCTCCAGGCCGATGTCGTAGGCCTTGTAGAAGATCCAGAACACGACGGGGCTGATGATGCAGCCCAGCCCGGTGCCCATGACCTGGCTCACGAACATGGAGCGCGGCGAGGTCAGCGTCAGGTACCCCGTCTTGAAGTCCTGGATGAGGTCGGAGGCGGTGGAGACGATGCCCATCATCAGCCCGCACGCGGCGAGGCCGGCCACCACGCCGCCGTCCTGGGACCCGATGCTGGCGCCGAAGATGAAGATGGCCAGCTTGCCGTAGCTGCTGGAGAGGGACCAGTCGGTGAGGCCCGTGCCGTAGGCGTTGCAGAAGGCGAAGACGGGCGCCACAACGTAGGCCCACACCACGTGCTTGGGCTTGAGCTGCCGGAAGATGTGCGGGATGGCAACGACGGAGATGGCGGCCAGGAGCACGTAAGCGCCGGTGGCGATGGAGGTGGGGATCTGGTCCTTGAGGAACACCTATATATATATATAAGTGTTATATATATATATATATATATCGACAACCAATGCAAACCCACCTGCGTCCGGCGGCGGTCGTCGAAGCTTAGCACCTGGCGCTCGTTGATGTCCACGCCGGCGAACGGCTTGGCCGCCGCCTCCGCCGGCTTGGTCCGCTTCAGGTACATGTCGTAGGTGGTCCGCACCAGGATGACGAGGAAGTTGAAGAGCCCGTCGCCGATGATCATGGCGATGGAGATGAAGATCTGGTAGCCGTTGAGGCCGTGCAGGCTGCTCCGGGGCAGCTTGGCGTCGTACCAGAGCCCCCGCTTGCTCTCGATGTAGGGCCACATGAGCCCCCACGACACGACGGACCCCAGCAGCAGCGAGAAGTTGATGATGTAGGGGCAGATCATCCCCACGCCCACGTACGTGGCCGAGAAGTCGAAGAAGAAGCGCCGCCGGTAGGCCTCCATGCCGAAGGTGGGGAAGGAGCTGAAGCCGCACCCGGGCCCCGCCGAGTAGAACCACTGGAAGAGCGACCACAGGAAGCTGCCGGCGAAGGACTTGAAGAGGATGGAGACCTGCTGCTTGGCCTGGATCGCCCCCTGCGGCGTGTGGAAGCTGTTGATGAGGTGCGCCGTGGCGGAGCCGCTGGGGTAGGTGAGCTTGTAGCTGATGATCATGATCTTGCGCAGCGGCACGATGGAGAAGAGCCCCACGAAGCTGACGAGGAAGAGGAAGGCGATGATCCGCCCCAGCGACGGCTCCTCCACGTTGATGCTCGTCTTGGCCTCGTCGAAGCCCTCGGCGATCTGCTTGCTCATGCCAAGGATGTAGGTGCCGAACCCGCCTGCCGCATAGGCATGCACATATAGATATCATATATGCAAATATTTGTGTATATATATATATATATAATTATATATGAACAACAACAACCACCGAGCTAGGCACCGACCGCTGAATGCGATGCTTGAGCAGGAGATTACGCAGGTCTGCACGACGGTGTTCTCCTGGCGCGTGAAGGGCTTGGGGAAGATGCCGCAGCGCTCCAGCGCGCTGGTCCACGTCTTCATGAGGAAGAAGGCCAGCAGGCCCGCCGACATGTTGAGCGACGGCACGATCCCGGACGTGAGGTTGAGCTTCATGACGATGAAGCTCAGGAAGAGCCCCAGCGCCGTGCTCACCACCAGCGACCGCACCGTGATCTGCTCCGACCACGCCGGCAGCTTCTCCCGCTCGAACGCCTTCTCCGTCGACAGCGCCTCCCGCACCGCCGCCTCCGACGACCCCTCCGCCGCCATCCACCGCCAATATAATCGATCGACGACTAGCTCTACCTAGCTAGCTACACAATTGATCTGATGATGATGCCGATTGCCACCGCCGGGTGGGATCGATTCGATTCGACTCCCCTGCTGGTGCCGTGCCGTGGGCGACACCGGCCGGCCGGACCGGGCGATCGAAGAAAGCGGACGAGGAGCCGAGGAGGAGGATGATGAGAGAAAGCGAAGCAATGCATGCAGAGGAGAGGGATTCGACGTTTGGGGGAGTTAATTAGTGGCTGGGAGGGACTGTCTGTCCCTCCGTGCTAGCTAGATAGCTCTCTCTAATTTCTTCCCCCACTGATGATGATGATAATAATAAAGAAATGAATAATAATAGGATTTATCAAGTCGCTGATCGAGAGTGAGATAATGCTTGCAAGGCACAACGACAGAGTGTGATTAATCTGTTGGAACTCCGATCGATCCTCATTCCATGTGTTTTTTAATTTTTATTTTTGTAATTAATAATGAAGATTTTTTTTTTGGCCACTTTCCAGGGCGAGTAAGCGGATGGTCGTCATGCAATCTCGCGCACTGCATGGGGTTGCTAATTTTGGCAGGGGTCAATGGCTACGTGTCGAGTTGCTAGCGACGACAAATTATGATTATGACGTTAATATTAACTTTAAACATCTAAACAGCAAGGTTTCGTGGTGTAGTTGGTTATCACGTCAGTCTAACACACTGAAGGTCTCCGGTTCGAGTCCGGGCGAAGCCAATATTTCTTCATATTTTTTCCTCCGAAAAAATTATCTTCCAATTCGAGCCTGAAACAGCCATTCAGCAACAGAAACTAAAAACAAAAATTTATTTTCGCCAATCTATTTTGGTGAGACACGAATGCCTTTTCCCCAATGCAGTAATCCAGCATGCACTTACAGATTATTAGGGCCAGTAAACTCCAAACGTTAAACGAACACGGTAATATTACATTTACATCAGTCGCAAAACGTCCAACACTTGTGTTCGAGTCATCTTCTCCGCTGCCATATATGTATTTACCGAACTGGGACAGATACACAGGTAACACAACACAAAACAATCAGATGCATGGGATCCTGATGGCTGATAGGTACACGTACAGCTCTTCTGAATAAGCAACGCCGTCCTCAAATCAGGCAGTGATTTTACATCTTCCGGCACACCCACAAGAAATATTAAAACAAAACCTTCATTCAGTCGTCATCCTTGAACTCCCTGAGTATCACAAGTGAAAAATCGTCAGACGTCTCTGTTATCAAAGTTTCACCTTGTCTGCTTCAATTGCTTTCATTTTTGGAATTTTATTTAGCCAAAACTTTATTTATTTTTATTAAAAAAACTTTAGCCATAGAAGAAAGAACATATAGGGTCCTTTTGATTTTATGGACAATGATCAAAGGGAAAAGAGAAATCTTCAGCATGACAGGTTATGTATCATTCACTCAAACAATATGGGCTACCTGAGAGAAGCAAGTGTTCCACCTCTACACAAAGGGCCCCATGTCAAGCACATTTTCATCTTTTTTGTGACAGAAATGTATAGTTTCATCTAATTTAGACATGTGGAACATGATTTTCATTTTGGTAAGTCCATGATGGTGCCCACAATTTTTGCTGACACGAGCGATGAGGTTATCAATTATAAAAGGAAATAGAGATGCTTAATTGCATGCAGAAACTTTGGATAAGAGCATATTACCTGCGGTCAAGATAGCGTGGTTGGATCCCAGAGCCTTGGCATGTGGTGCATGTCAAAGAGCCGATGCCATCACAGTTGACACACTTTGATTCTTCAGTCTCGCCTGCGCCAAGCACTACAGTAACGATGCCCTTTCCAGTGCAAAACCTGCATACCTCTGGAAAATCAACGGTTTTCTGTTCAATATTCTGGACTGCTAGATGCTATTCCAAATAAAAAAAATAAAAATGAAGAGAATCAGTCCAGTTACAAGCTATACCGTATGTATTGTATAAATCAATCCCTGCCTAAAAGATATCATCTATTTCTATGCATCATGATTAGTTCAGTGAAGCTCGTGCATTTACCTTCACTGATATAGCGGTTTCAACCTTCTTTCCTGATTAAGTGAAAAGAAAACACTGCTTTGAGTGCTTTCTCAGTGGCATCATTTTTAAGTATGGCCATGAGGATAGAGCAGTCACAAAGATTCGGAGTCGATGGGGTCGAGGAACGGGGTCGAGGGACGAGATACGGTCCTCGTGAGAGGTTTTTACAGGGCGGGAATGAAAATGACCCTGCATTTCCGGGATGGGATCGGTGTTTCCAGGTCAAGGAATGGTACCCTCGACCCCGAATCCTGTGACTATGGGATAGAGGGACACGCTGTGGTGTTTGAGAAACATGAAAATTCAGGTAGTGTTAACCATCCATAATATTGTGTCGTACCACTCAGCTGCACGCATAATGCCAATATATTATGCTAATCATATAATGCTGGGAATGGCAAACAGAAGAACAGAGCAAAGTGAAGGCATCAATTGTAAGGTTAGGGGGCATAATCAGGACATACGTGCGCCAGAGCCGCTGCAGGGGAAGCACGGCTGTGTATTCTCCCTCTTTGACTGCATGCATCAAAAAAAAAGGCATCAAAGGCTGACTTTTCACTAAATATACAGAACATTTTTGAACTTTAAATATACAGAACATTAGCAGTTAGAATCGAGCTTGGATCTTCAGTTACAGTCAACTGTGTTGTACGCTGCTAGTAAGTGTAAAGTGTTGACTGTCAATTCTAAATTGATGAGTGAGAAGAGAACTGACAGCATTGTCGATTTGGGTCTCGTAGAAGACGGGGACACCTATCCCGACGGCGATGCTGACGACGCCCACCGATATGGCCACAATCTGGATAGATCGGAGCCACCAAGAAAGAAATCAGACACGGTTGATCTGGGCACTGATGCAATGCAATGCTCCACCGGTGGCGTGCGTCTTAATTTATTACCGTGTTCTGGTCGAGGTCAATGGCCCGGATGCGAGGGTACGGTACCCTCCGCCGCCGGGGGGGCGCCGCCACGTTGCACGGCGGGGAAGGAGTGGAGGAGAGGAAGGAGGAGTGGAGCGCGGCGAGCGGCGAGGAAGAGGTGGCCATGGCTGCTGCGCTGCGCTGCGCTGCGCCGGCTGCGGCGCGGATGGCTTTGGTTGGGCCCGGAGGACATCCCGAGCGGGAGGGGAGGAGCATTTTGCACCGCATGTTTTTTCCCCCTCCTTCCTGTGGCTGTGTATGACACGCACGCATGCTCTTGTGGGTGACGTGGCTTCACGGCCAGCTACCAAGCTGGGGCCCGCCGCCGCGGCGCCGCCGTGTCCTTTCCTGTGCGCCGCCGCGCGCTTGACGCCTCGCGCGTGCGGGAGCAGAGGGCGGCGGCGCACGCAGCGCAGCGCAGCCGACGCTGCGCCGCTCCCCGCCCGCCCTCCTCTCCACTAATCGCTGTTCTAGTCAACGGCGATGCCAACAGCACGGAAACAATGCTTGCTGATTGGTAGTACAAGCATTCCTGGGCTGTGTTTAGTTCCTCCAACTCATCCAAATTTTTCAAACTTTCCATCACATCGAAACATTAAATATAGCAAATGACCCATGTATGGAGTACTAAATGTAGGTAAATAAAAAAACTAATTGCATAATTTTGATGTACGTTGCGAGACGAATCTTTTGAGCCTAGTTAGCCTATGGTAGGACAATATTTATCACATACAAACGAAAAATGCTACAGTGCTTTTCGCAAACACTTTTGTCATCCTTTTCGCAACTAAACACAGCCCTGGATGTCCAGTCCAAATTATTACAAGTATCAATCAATGCCTTAGTTTACTGACACAATTAGTCTATGTCCATCTATCCTCCGACAACAAGGAATGCTCCAGCAAACATACAAAGGGTGCGTAGAGAAATGGTGTGGATGAACCCACCTGAATGGGCAAGGAGCATTCATCAATCGACAAAAGTTTGTGGATGAAAGGGTGTGTGTGGGCAGGGCACTAGGGCAGGTGCGTAGAGAAAAAAGTGTCGGCTGCCGTGCATACCAATTTGCATCTCCCCTCCCCTAGTCCCCTCTCATAAACATCAACATTCAACAACCTTGGGGAAGGTCTGATGTCAATATGCACAAAGATGGTGGAACCTTCGTATATCATCATATCTGTCTCATTCACTTGCACAAAGTACAGTTACTGTCCTGGTTAACAGTTACATTTGACTAGGCATCGCGTATTTCAAAACCGCAGCATCATATTTCTAATTAATACTAGAACAGAAAAACCTGAGCTTTAAGCCTTCAACACAAGGTAGGTACCTTCATGACAATGCTACTAGCAGGCCACAAATTACCAACCATCTCTCGTGAATAAAAGCAGCAGGGCATCGGCTATCTAGTCACATGGATCGTCAGCGCTGCCATCTCTTGAATCTTCACCAGATGGGTTCTATCATCTCTTGAATCTTCACCAGATGGATTCTACCATCTCTTGAATCTTCACCATATGGGTTCTAAGTCAGCTTACGTGTATATAAGCTCAGTCTTCTGATTCCTCATCGTCCATGGAATCCTTCTCATCGGGATGTATATACTGCTTCATGTATTCTTCCTCAATTGTCTCTTTCAGCAAACTTAATCTCTGGATGATTACCGGGTCGCTCATCTTCCTCGCATCCATAAAATCCGTCTCCTCCTTGTTGAGGTGGTATGAATCGAGCATCATTTTGATCCATTTGTGGAGTTCGTTGGGAGTTCTGCATGCAAACAACATATCAATAATGCCATGTCTCAGTCCGACTGACTTCATGGAAAACATCTGATCACACCAAGCGCCTTAGCCCTCAGCTCAAACAAAAAGTAAAATGGCACCCATTTATTTAGCAGATTACAGTCGTGCCTAGCTCAACAGCTTGTTTTCTAACATATGATGAATTCACTTTATATATTCTGGATTTCAAATTTCAGTCATGTACCCAACTATGAACATTGTTCCATAAATCATTACGTGGTATTTTATTTAGACATTTTACTTTTCATGGATAGATAGGAATCCAGAAAAACAGTCAAGCATCTAGGCACTGCTGAAGGATAACTAGTTGAGCAAACAAAAGGGGGAAAGGTCAGTGAATTATCAAGTCATATCATTACTTAAATAACATTACTTAAACATAATGTTGTCCAATAACTTCAAATAAAAGTATAGATAAGGAATCAGAAAATCTATATGTATGGCAAAACTAATATGTCATATCATGAAATAGTTTTGCTGGTCATGAAATCAATATAACCAAATCTTCTTTGCCAATAAATTCTTACGTGTAAAGAGCATCTTCATCCTTGGTTTCTCGCTCATCTCCTGGAGAGAAAGCAGTTGCAAGAGCACCAAATCTCTCTTCAGGATCTTCAATATTCAGCAGATACTTAATAAGCTTCATTTCTGGAGGTGAGATGCTCTTGAGGCTTTCCTTTGTAGTTATATAAATATGATACATTATGTCCTTGACCTGCACCATGCATATGAATAAGAAAAGGTTATCTGCAAGTTTTAGCCACTAATTTTGTACTAGTATATGCACTTATTTCTTCAAAATCTTATCATATACTTACTACACCGTATAATCAGAGTATCAAATTTAGTCATAGTTTTATACAACATGTTGGTGATTCGGAAGTCAAATATGAAATGGAAATAGAGCGCGCCTAACTGAGTCTAGAAATCCCATAGCATCTAATTATGCAATGATGTAAGGCAACCAACCTCATCCTTCATAGTCGTAGAGTCTTTTGCAGCAGCCCAAGCTCTGTTAATTAGAAGAATTAATGATGAGTCAAGTTCTTTAGCCTTAGCTAAGCTTTTGATCTTGTCACAGGCATCCTCTAGTGAAGAAGAATTCAGTATATCGTCGAACTTTGACTGGGCAGATTCAATGTCCAACTGTTCCAGTGTGCAATCGTACGCATGGATTGCAGATAGACATTTTGCCCCAAGCCTGGCAACGCCTGCATAACATTTAGAGCTAATCAGCCCATAAGATAAAAAGCAATATCCAGAACAATAACTACACTGCAATTCATGTCTTCGCACCAATTCACACCAAAAGAAGATGGCAATAACTAGACTGATATGTTCATACAATATGTTGACTGGGTCAACATACCATCCAGATGAAGCAAAAGAGAAGACTAAATAAAAATAACCTAAACACAACTTCTATGTTGTGCATGTAACCTTTTTATCCATATTTTGAGATCTGGAATTGAACTAGAAATCATGCTCCATGTTCTCAGGAAGCAACAGGTTCTTAAGCTTAGTCTGTTTTAATATCCTTATCATAGTGTGAATATTTGTTAGTGGTTAATCACCTTATTAAAAAAATGACAGAAGGTAGACAGTTACCATCTCTCTCATCAAGGCCATTATAAGCATTCACAAGGAAATTAAGATGGCGAAAGAACTCCCCAGTGAAATCCTTTCGTCGTCTTGCAACAATAGCATTAATATCAGCAGGGTTATCTCTAATCTCAGTGAAGAGTTCCATGTGCTTCTCTATTTCATCATCGATCTGAAAAATAATTGAAAGCATGAAAAATGTTACAAAATTATGAGATAATGGACCTACGCATTTCTATTGTTTGGTTAGAAATCAACAGTAACGCTATCTAATCTAAATAGCTGAAATTCCAGAAATTGGCAGTGACAAAGATTGCGGTTTTTTAGGGCAGTAACAAAGATTATGTTGAGAATCGTCAAAACACACTGGACGAAGGTGCATAAAGAGACCAAATAATGACTTACCTTCTTGACTTTTCTAGCAAGTACAACCAACTTCTGCTTCAATGAAGAATCAGTCTCCATATCTATGCGCACTTGACAACGCTTGTAGAAGTGTTTTCTATACCTCTGCCACTCCTCTCTAAACACCAATACTTTTCTCCAGTCCTTTGTTTCCGGTTTCTTGTGCATGAAGAACTCAATGAACTTGTCGCATATTTCAGTCATTGTGTACCCCATTGCAACTTCAGGCTCAGTTTGGTCTTCTGCTTTAGCAGTACTTGGAGCAGCTACACAGCCTGCAATTACATGTTTGTCATGATGTAAGGCATACTTTTCTAAGTTACATAATGCTAGCCTGAGCATCCACAGCACACAGAGCGAGGGGTATATGACCAAGGAGATCAAACGTGTTATTACAAAAGTCAGCTTCAAGTATTTTTGAAACAAGGAAAAGATAAAAATCCAACTCAACATAGGTCCGATCGACATGCACACATTAGTACCCAAAAAAATTTGCCCACTGAACTACAGTAAGACCAGTTCCTAAAGAATTTTGTTAATGAAGCATATACTCTGTTTATTATGAGGTTTCTTCTAGTTCTTATTATAAGCGCTTACTCACTGGCGGAGCTGTGTATTGGCCAACGTGGGCCGTGGCCCCCCCTTGGCCCAGACTAAATCTCAAGGATATGCTGCGATTTGGCCCAGACTAAATCACATCGCGGTAGTCGCATTTGCTGCGATACAGCCGGCCAGCGCCACGGTGCTGTGTATCTCGTCGGGAGTCGCCTCCCCCTCCGCCGCCGCCCCCTGGATTCTAGCTCCACCGCCTGCCGCCGCTCATTGGCCTTCGTCACCTGCTGCTAGCTTCGCGAATCGCAATCTCCAGACTCCAACGGCTGCAATCGCCAATCCCCATTCCAATATCCCAATCCCCAATCCATTTGTCGAATCCCTAATTTTCTAGACTGCCGCTGCACAGCCAGGGGAACTGAGCACGAGCAGGTCTTGTTCCTTCTTGGTCAGGGGCTCAGGAAGTCAGATTAAGGTAACTAGGCACATTCTTTATCTCTTCTTGATTATTCTTCCTTTCGAACCTCAAGTACAGGGGAACTGCTTTTAATTTTTTAGGTACAGATGGTTAAAGAAAAACCCATTTATGAATTTTTCAAAAGGAAAAGAGATGATCCGATTGTGGACCAAGAGGAACCTCCAGTTCCCAGCCTCTTAATTGAAATGGAACAAATACAAGATGAAGAACAACCATCAGTTAGTCACTTGTGAACATGTTGATCTATTTTATTATGCAAAATAGCCCCCCCTATGTTTGGTTTCTAGCTCCGCCACTGCGCTTACTCCCACAAAAGCAAATGACGAGCGCAACCGATTCAGTGCGCACTTGCCCAGTTGCCCACAAGCAGGCAGAACCCAAACCATTCCCGCTCACTACAAAAGCTGAATGGTGACTTAAAAGAAGAGAGAAAGAAAGGGATTCGTGCCTTACGTGGTGGTGGTGGTGGTGCGGCGAGACGGCCGCGGCGGCTCCTCGACGTAGCAATGGATGGGGAGGCGGCGGAGGAGGAGGAGCAAGAGAGAGACCGCAAGAGAGCGGCGGACGTAGGCGCCGGCGAGGGCCGGGGAGCGCGGCAGAGGAGAACGCCCTGGTTCGTCGTCATCGCGGCAGGGCGGTGGCAAGAGCGAGCGCAGCCGGAGGTCCGGAGCGGCGAGGACGGTACGGTAGAAAGGTAAGATTGGGGATGGAAGCGATGGGGTGGGGTCATTATGTCAGTCTAACGCGTTCAAGGAATGAATCCAACTTCATTTTTTTTCTTTTTCTGAACGGCGCTAGCAGCGTCCGCATATGCGATAGGAAATTCGCAACATTAAAAATATAACATAAACATAAAAAAGATTAATATTTGCAAAATGAAACGCATCAAAATGCATATGGATGCGAAGGGTAAATTCCCACCGTCATGTCATAACGTTGTTTAATGCAACATTTATTAAAATCATGCAACATCAAGACAAGAGTACCGCAACATCAAATTCGTGCAACATAAAAAATCAACCCACAATCAGAATATCCCCATGGTAACATCTTCCAATATCGAAACCTGGGTTCATTCCCCGGCACCAGAGCGTGCCAGGTCGCGTCATCGCCTCGACCGTCCGATCGGGCGAGCGGATGGCCTAGATCTTGCATTTGCCGATTGTTTTGCAAAAAGGTCCTCAAACTTTAATAAAATCAACCCGCAGTCCATCCTCCTCTCTCAGGTTTTTTTTGCAAAAAACCCCTCACCTTTCAGCAAAATCTTGATAAACCCCATTCCAAACTCTCCTCCCTCCCTCCTCCTTGCGGCCCTCTCTCTCCCTCCTCTCGCCGCCGCCCCCCCTGCGTAGGGCGGCGTGCCGTGTCTGTCGGCGCCCCAGCATGGGGGAGCGACGCGCAGCTCCGGCTCTGGCGCGAGGGTGCACCAGCAGGTCGAGCTCGGCAGGGGCGTCAACGCGGTTTGTTGGCGAGAGCAGTGTGCGTGCGGCGTGCCCCCCCTCCAGCTCCCCCTCCCGCTCTTCATCCTCGGCGCCCTGCTCCTGGTGGTGGCAGAGACGCGCGGCGCGGGGACCGGGTGGCCGTGCCAGAGGCCGGCGATAGAGGGCAATGCGTTGCCGCTTGCCGCTCCGCCCACCGGCTCCGTCTACTCAGCCGCAAACGTCATTCCCCCTCGCCTCTCTTCGCCGGCGACCGCGTCTGGGCTCAAGTAGTCTGCGTAAGCCGCCGGCGACGTTCCCCCTCGCCTTTGCCACTCGCGCCTTCCTTGGCTACTGACCTCGTCGCGCCTCCCTGCTGCACTAGGATTGGCCACCAACACCAGTTCCAAGTGAGAACGTACCTCTCCCCATCCACTGTCGCTCGCGGCGGCGACGGCCGACTGCTTGCTTGCCTGCTCTGTCCTGCCCGCCTGCTCTGTCCTGCCCGGCCGCCGGGCTGCTACGCTCGGCGCGGGTGGGTGCGGCCGACTGTGCGACACAGGCGAGCCGCGGCTGTGCGTCCAGGCCCGGCGGCGCGCGGTGGCCGAGCGGCTGGCGCGGCGGCTCGGCGTGGCTTCCTGACGCCGCGTGGCGTCGTCCTTCTTCGTTCTCGTCCTACACAGTGGCCCAGCGGGCAGCTTGGCGCGGCGCGGCGGCACGGGCGGCCCGGCGTGACCCCACTGTAAGGATCACTGGGTGTCCGACCCTAGAGGGGGAGGGGGGTGAATAGGGTCGCTAATCGCTTTCTATCCTAGGGCTCAATCTATTTGCATAAGATAAACCTAACACGTCCTACACATGCTAGTTATGACTAAGGTTTATCTATGCTACTGTCTACTTACCCCTAAAAGACTTGCAACCTATAGCCAATCCTAATCAAACTAACTAGGAAAGTAAAGGCACGCAAGAAAGAGAAAATGCGGAAACGTAATACGGTAAGTAAAGAGGTAAGGGAGAGAATATACAAACTCCCGTGAAAACACCAAGACACACGATTTAACGTGGTTCGGTTAGGACACCAAGTCCCTCCCTACGTCCACGGCCACTTGTCCAATACGAACAAGTGTGATGCCAAGTCTCTTCGCTTGATCACCGTCTTGCGTTCACCACCAAGACTTCCGGCAAGCAAAGGCTAAGTGGCGCCAAGTCACCAAGACAAGGCCACCGCCACCGTCTCTCTCAAAGCATCACCAACGGCACCGTCTTCACTATTGGAGCTTCTCACCAAGAGGGGTCTCCTTCCCCGCACAAAGTGTCGTTGCCTCTCCACACCAAGTCGAAGGGTCACACGACGAGTACACGATTGCTTGTCGCAGCAAGACTTTGCTCAAGGGAGCTCTCGCAAGAACTAATCCCTATACAAGTGCACAAAGCACTCTCTCAAAGCTTCTCACAAGCTAGATATGACACTAAGCTTTGCTAGGATGGTTGGAGATGTTAGTTTGCTTGGGCAACACTTCCTTCAACTTTTCTGGCGTCCAACCATATGCAGCAACCGGCCTTGGGGGGTATATATAACACACACACACCCCAAAAGAGCCATTGGAAATGTGGCTGACAAAAAGCGTTATCACCGGTTATACCGATGATCCACTTTGTGTCATCACCGGTTTAACCGGTGAGCACCTTTTTCCAACTAGCCGTTATACTTCAACGGCTACCTTAATCAACCGACGTAATCAACCGATGAATGTATCTTCATCGTCGGTTTAACCGGTGCATGTAACTGTCCCAGAGTTCCCGAAAACCAACTCTCTGGACAACTACACTAACGTTCACTTTGCCTTGATCGCCGGTTTAACCGGTGCTTGTAAAACTCCTGCTGCTTCTTCGGCCTCCAAGTCCATTACACCGGTGAGTGTAAAACACCCAACGCCGGTTAATCCGGTGCCAAACCCTAGCTCGTAGCTTCTATGTGTCATTGCACTGATGAGTGCAATTTGCTCATCATCGATTTAACCGGTGATAGCAAATTGTCTTCATTTTGATCTTTTCGACTTGGATTTTTTCACGGTCTCTTCAATTCTTGTCCTTTGGACCGAAGAGAACCACCGTAGGTGCGGCCCTTCGGGCCTAGCTACGCCTATCTTCTCTTTGTCATCACTTGAACTTAAAAGTCTGAGAATGATCATCTTAACAATCATATTAGTTGTAACACCCCAGTGTTACTGAGCGCTAATTATGAGCTTAGATTCGCTAATTAGGAGTTAATCTTGTCATTAGCGTTAATCGTGTTCGCGCGGTAAACATCGGTTTAGTCGAGTTCGAGCGTGTTTTTCTCCATGATCCGAGCTTCGAATCAACTTGCGCCCAAAACAAAAGTTGCAGACTTTCTATTCCTCTACAACTTCTATTTTGGTCAAATTTCATGTTCCCATATGAAATTTGTAGTTTTGGGCTATCAAACTTTGGTCAAAATCTGTGCAAACGAATTCAACTGGGCTACTGTGCTCTCGAAGTCGTACGCGCGCCGACGGCAACAGCACCGGCGACGCCACGCGTCGGACGTCGGCGAACCTCGCCCGCCGCGCTCGCGTGCCCATCCTTATCCCCTCTCCCAGAGCCGTGTCCGTTTTCCCCTTTCTTTCTCCTTCCTCGCGCGTGGGTCGAGCCGAGCCCGAGCAGGCCATCGCCGGCGTCCCCGTCGGCCATCCTCGACACCCCGCCTCGATCCCTCGCGCCAGAGCTTCCCTGGCTTCGCCCTTTGCCTCCTCCACCCGTTCCCGATCTCGTTCGAGCCAACCCCGGGCCGAATCGACCTCCAGAGCGCCTGCGTCACCGGCCGCCATTGCCTCGCTGCGCCGGAGCTCCGCCCCTCCGTCGATCTCCGTCCTCCGGTCCACCTCCGCCCGATTCAAGCCGTGGTGAGCGTCTCCGCGAGCCCCTCATTGTCCCCGTCCCTTTTTCCCCTTCCTTCGGCACCGCCCTCGCCGGGGCACAGCTGCGCCGCCATGGCGGCCATGCTGCCATCGCGGGCGCACGCCGCGGGCTGCCCCTGTGCGGGGCCACGGGCCGTTGCCGCGCGCCCCGGAGCCGCCTGGGGGCCCTGGTCGTCGACCCAACCTGCTGCGCAGCCGCCGTGTCCCGCGCTGGCGAGAACGCCGCGCGCCCCTGCTTCGCCGAGCACCGCCGCCGCCTCTGCCTTGTGCGCCGCCGCCGCTTAGCTCCGCCCCGGGGTACCCCCGCGCGGGCCTCCCTGCGCGCGAGCTGCACGCTGCCCCGCCTGCGCTACCCCGCCGGCCGACCGGCCGACGTAGGGCCGGTGCGCTCGCGCAGGCGCGCCGCCGGCACGCGTGAAAGCATCTAGGCCCCTAATTCGAGTTCGGTAATTAATGACAACGGTTTGTGGATTAACGATTTCAGTTGAGATAATGAGTATAGGTTGATCCACGGATGAAAGAGATTTGATTGTGAACGTATGGAGTTTTGGAGATGATGAGCAAAGCTCAGGCTCAAGGCAAAGGTATAAAATAGGGCTTTTGTATTTTACCGGTCACAAGGCGTTTAGTGGATGAAAAGTGACTGGATTTATTGGATAGATAGCCGTACTATCAAGAGGGGTTGTGTACTCATGCTTGACGGGTCTTTAGTGCCATTTTGCTCAAAATGTCTAGTTGCATGCATGAGGGCTAACGGCGTTTTGAAAAGATTTGAAAAAGACTAAGTTTGAGAGCTGACTGAGTAACGGCGGACAGTCCGCACCAGAGGGGCGGACAGTCCGCGACCGTTCCAGAGAGCTTGCAGAGTCTCTGGTGGGCTCGCGGACGGTCCGGCCCAGGTGGGCGGACGGTCCGCCACTGTTTTTCAAATGTGTACCAGAAAGGGTGTCTGTCTGGTGTGAGCTTCAAAGTTGAACGGCGGACGGTCCGCCGGCTAATCTCAGGTTTGTACCAGAGAGGATGTTTCTCTGGTTTGGGCTCAAAAGTTAAACTGCGGACGGTCCGCTCCTGAGGCGCGGACGGTCCGCAGGCTAATCTCAAAATTGTTCCAGAGACGATGTTAGTCTCTGGTGGGTTGGAACTTTTAACTGCGGACGGTCCGCCACTGGGGCGCGGACGGTCCGCCAGGGCTTAACGGCTAGTTTTGACATGCATTTATTGCACTCTGACTCACTGGTTTATAACGGCGGACAGTCCGGTTTTTGAAACGCGGACGGTCCGCGACTTCGCAGAAAAGAGTGTAACGGCTAGTTTTTTGAGGGGTGTCTATATATACCCAATGCCCGGCCATTGGGAGGCTCTCTTGGCCATTTGGACAGCATACTTGACATCTTAGAGCTAAAGCATCCCTCTCTCACACACACTTGCTTAGAGATTGCATTCTTGAGAGTGTGAGAGCTTCCTAGTGTATTGCATCAAGAGTTTGAGCTTTGTGGCATTAGGGAAACTTCAAGCAAGCATCATCAACTTGTTACTCTTGGGAGTTGCCGCTCCCTAGACGGCTTGGATAAGTGGATTTCGTGGAGCTCCTCCAAGGAGATTGTTGAGGAGCCCCGATTTCGGTTGTGAGAGGTTTTGTGCTCACCTCACCGGAGTGGTGAAGAGCAACTCTAGTGGAATCGAGGTGTGGAGCGGTTCCTTGATTCTAGCCGGCTCAAGATCAAGAGGTTCTTGATAGAGGAGCGGTTGATTCTTGGAATCCACCTCAACGTGGATTAGGGGTGACCGGCAAGTCATCGACACCACGGGATAATCTCTTGTGTCAAGCTTGGTTACTTCTCTTGCTCACTTTAATACTTGCTTTTACTTTGAGCAATTTACTTTACTAGAGCTTGATTTGTCTCTTGTCACCCTAGGTTGCAAACCCATCTAGAGATAGTAATAGCATGACATAGGGCTTTCCTTTGTTACTAATTAAATTTCTCTAGTGTTGTTGGCTTTAGATTTTAAACCGTCTATTCACCCCCCCTCTAGTCGGTGTTCTTGATCCTACAACGCGGCCGAGGCAGGCAGAGCAGGGGAGCCCCCCTCTCTTTTCTCTCGGTGCCACCGCCAAGTGGGGCCCACGGGTCAGAGGGGGGGTTAAGGATAGTTTTTCTTTTATTCTTTTTGTGATGTTTCAGCTGAAATCATTGAAATTTTGTATAAAATCGAGGAAAAATCCTAAAAATACAAAATAAATTTTGTTAGGTTTCTAAAATCGAGGTCTTCAGAAGAAAAATACTTGTGCGGGTGAAATGTCACTTTTGGCCCTGCTAAAATTATGATTTACGTTTAAGATAATTCATTTTGTATCGGTTGTTCTGTTTGTCTAAAAATTCTGAAAATTTTATGGTAGCTTACTCCTTGCATGTGTAGTCCACTGAAAA
This sequence comes from Panicum virgatum, assembly GCF_016808335.1. NCBI lineage: Eukaryota > Viridiplantae > Streptophyta > Magnoliopsida > Poales > Poaceae > Panicum > Panicum virgatum. Next base: position 1,268,042 of record NC_053136.1, read on the forward strand.
AGTTTCAGGTGCATGGCCTTTGTGTGTGTGTGTGTATCTGTAGTGTTTAATTTCTTTTCTAGGGTTGTGTTTAATCCTTCAAAGCGAGTTTAGTAACTTTTGCTTGTTAGGAAGCACTTCAGGCTAAAAGGAATTAGCAACCGAAACCCCATCTCAACACTACACCATTCCTTTGGACCGTAGTTTTGAGAGTGCTATTTATCGGTTTTGTCTATAATTTTAGTTGCGAGTACTGCATTGCATTGTATCTTTTCGTGAGTCTCATGCATGGCATATTTTATCGTATAGACGTGGAAACCGAAGTCGCATACGAGCTGATTGCCGAGACAGTCCAGAAGCCTTCCGCAGAAGAACCGAAGCCAGGAGAAGTCGTTGATCAAGCTCCCGAAGAAGCCACTAACACTGTTGACCTGCAAGGCAAGCCCCGGAGCATATCCCTTATTTTAATTACTCCATGTTATACTTTAAGTATTGTGCATTTACATTCAAGGAATTGATTGGAACCATAGATGCATAATCTTGTATACCCAGTGTCTTTACTAGTGTAGTTATCGTTAGCACCGCTATGTTTAAGTAAACTCGGTAGAAGACGGGTGATTTCCTGTCACCCGCGAGATATATGGTTGTTACTTCAGGCAGTGTTATGAGAAATAATGCAATGAGAAGGGAAATTGGAGACCGGGCGGAGGGAAAGTTGGACATGGTTATTGAGTAAAGAAAGTTAAGTCTCCGCCTGTGTCGATTGAGGACCGTTCCGTTGTTGGCCCTTTGACTGAGGATTGAACAGTACTAACCACATACCGGGAGTAGGAGGTAGTCGAAATCGGTAAGCTAATTACCTTAATTGCGTCGGAATCTGAGTCTCGACCTGCGGTGCTGGGTAGGGTTGACGGATGGTGAAGTGGCCCACGGGTTCACCGGGTATTCGCACGTGCGGGGCTCATCATCCGGGTGTTTGCGGGGTTGATTCAGACTTCGGGGTAATTGTGGGAACAGTTGACGTGTGTGGCCCGACGGGGTTTTCACGTGTCGTGTGAGTTAGGTCCACCTTGCAAGGTTAAATCGGATCGATTCGCCGTGACTCGCGGATATGAGAGCCTTGGTCAATGCGTCGCATCGTAGTAAGGATTGAAAGGGCAGAAAGAGAAAAGATGGATTTATGTTGATGTTCTTGAAAAGATAATATGATTAACCATGTATGCTCTAGAGAACTAGGCAAATCTAGTTTCTAGCTATCAACACAATTGGAGCTAAAATATTGAAAGTAGGGATCCAGTATTAGTAGCTTTTCAGCAAAAGAACTCCAGAGCCAAAAGCCTTGCATAATTAGGAGTCGGCTAAGTATATACCAATAGTCGGGTAAGCCTTGCTGAGTATTAAAGTACTCAGGGTTTGGTTGTAATCCTTCTGAGCAGGCTGTATTCCGGAAGACTTCGAGGAAATTGGTGCGTCCTGGATTGGTCAGCCTCTTCCTCCAGGTTGGACGGTCGAGTGGGTTCCGTCTTCTCCGTGAAGTGCTGGCAGGGGAGCCTCACATCAGTGGGCAAGATGCGAAGCTTTTCTTTTGTCATCGACGTTATCTACCGTAATGTATTTTGAAACTTGTTTTAACCTGTTTGTACTTTCCGCTGCGTTTGAACTCTGTATTCGAAATGTAACCTGGCTTGTAAAACTTTATTGTAAATTAATTTGGAGACTTTTGTTTAACTCTGGTTGTAAGTTAAGTTTGAAAACTTTTGTTGCTTGTAATCACATGTGCTCGTCTTTTGGTGAGAGTTCCCGTGTAATCGATCCTGGTTATAGCAGGCAGTCTGGGTATACTGGTGAAGTGCAGTAGCAGAGGATTAAGTTAAATGGTTGATTAGTGCACTTGATCGGTGTTATTTGGACTGTTCTGTGACATTAGTCCAAGTGTTGTGTTGTCTATATCAATCACCAAAACATTATATTGAAATATGGCATGAGAGGCCATTTTCGCTACACCCGCGGCTCGCGCCGAGGACGGAGGACGGAGGGCCCTCCATCTAATCTGAAGTTCTGAACTGCCATCGCCGATGTAGCTGCACCCATCCGCACAACCAGCAGGATATATTAGCGAGGTAACATCATAAGCTTTCCCTTGATTCAATTTAGCACCATTCGGACTAACTTTTGTTTGATGAATTTGTCGATTTTGGCAGGCATGCAGTTCTGAGATTGCATCTTTATACAATAGCTCAATGCTTTGTGTAACTCCAAATTCTGAATAGACATTCAGTTTTTCCCCATTAATAATTAGACAACATTTGACATCTCTGTTAGTTATAGTAAATAAGCATACATTCGGATGGTTCTTATACAAGGTAAATATAATTCAGGATACAAAATAAACCCTCAAGCTGTTATCCTTTATCTTACAGAAAATAAAAAGTTTCAGCATATCAATATCATAAATCGTAATAGCCAATTTATTTTACTACCTTCAATTTTTTGTGGTGTATTATCAAATCAGTACAAATCAGAACATCCAATGGATTACTTGGCACAAGTCCATCGTGATTTATGACAAGGATCTATTCAAACTATCTCCGAACTTTTCTTATTGCTTTCCGTATATGCTAGGTTCTGAATAAGTCAGCTAATTTCTGGTTATATTTCTGGGGGGCACCGAGATGCTATCCTCTGTAGAGATGTTTAAGGTTATAGTGTCAGATGGTAATATTTGGTAACTTTGCAAATGTCATTTCATGGCACGTCCAATCCATATATCAATCAGAATTTTTAAAGTGTAGGGATGAAAAATAAAATAAGCCTTTCTGAGGTGTACAACTGAGAAATGAGTTGGGCATACTTAATCTTCCGATGTATGTATATATGTTTTGTATACTGCAAATGAAACAAAATGAAGTGTTTACATGTTCATCTATCTGCTTGTACTCTAAAATTTAAGAATACAAGTTGTGAACTACACTTTCTTTTATTCAGTAATTCTGAATTAGTTGACTTGGGGATTACATTTTCTTTCATCCAATAATCCTGACTCAATTGAGTTCTTATCTAAAAATGGTGTACCAACAGTTCCAGAAAGTGACAGGATAATTTACTTTTCATATGCCCTTTCTGAAATGATGAAATTTTAAATTACTTGGTGACTGCAGTCCTAAACCATTTATTTATATTGTGAAATCCATCTCTGTTGATGCATCTATCAACATTATTATTTAATCTCTCATATGTTATTTCACTATACATACACATTAAATGAACATCTAATAAAACTTTGTAAAAAAAAGAACTACATATTCACTACTGTTACAAATCACTTCCATAGCTGTTGCTACTCTTCAATGCTCGGGGGCCTATATTTGGAGAACATGAACTGCTACATTGTTTTTTTTATTTTTTGCAGATCCCAAATATCAGAAATCAACAAATCAACCAGACACAAGGAGAAAAAAAAAGGAAAATAAAGGTAAGAACTCATTTCCTCTTTAATACTTATTTCAAGTACACATACATCTGAATGACTTAGTGCTACTTACATTACTTATCTGCTTTGCTTTCCTCCAAAAGGGAAAGGCTTACTGAAACTAGCACTAGCAGTGCGTCTTGCAATCACAAGGGCGATAGTAAAAAATTCCCAAATCTTGCTACTTGATTGTGTATCTTGTGCTGTTTACTTGAGAAATCTATTGATAACTCAATATTCCAGCCTGACCAGGCCAATCTACAGCTTCCATCAGCAAAACTTCTGGAAGAAACTGATGATCATATTACACACGTTCAAGTAACAATTTGCAAGGCTGGCCGATGGTCAATAGCAAGCAAAACATCCTTGCAAACCTGCATGATCTCATTCTTCATGTGCTACATTAGTAAATATCATAATCTAGCATTGTCGTTCATCCAATATTGCCATCTACCTTTTTTTTATTTTTTTTTACCATAAGATTTTCAGAGTTATTCTGTTGTGGTCAACAGACAGAAAATGCCTAGTAGGAGCTATACCATGTTACCTGCTTGGACCACGACATACGAGAGAATGGACAGAGGGGCAAACTGTACGAGATTATGGAATATTTCTTTCTCAATATTTCCTAGCAACCCAAATTTAATTTTGTTACTATCGACAGATATGTATCCGGGCTCATGGTATTCATGCTGGCCAATCGAGGCCGAAGCGCGGCAACGCCGTTTTGAAACAATCATTACAACAATAAAAAAATTCCAATGCAACACCATGGGAGCCTCACCGGCCCCGAATATCCTGCCGCCGCCGGCACGGAGCTTGTCGCCGGCCTCGCGCCACCACCCGGAGCTAGTCATGTAAGATTTCAGACGTTCATGTTGACCGGACTCAATACAAACAAAATTATCCGAGTAGTCTCGAAACGTACCATACTGAGGCACTCTCACCACACGCGCGCGCACACACTCACACACGCACGCCTCAGCACCCGGAGGGAAAATCCTCTCCACACCTAGAGCGCACACCACCTGAGCTACCGCTCGGTCCCCCTATAATCTCAAGTCTCAACAGCACTGAAAGGAGCCATAGGTAAGTATGCGCATCACAGTAGTGCCTAAGATTCCAATGCACGAGTAACTACTGTAACTTTCTTTGGTGAAGCAGTCATGAAAGATGTCTAGGAAACTCACATGCGTGCATCTCCATTATAGTTCCCTAAATGATGTCAATTTTCCCATGCTTTTATCACCATTTCATCCACTATACAGCCACGCTAAAATTTCAGCTAATTAAAACTGCGGCTTGGACTGAATTAAATTGAGCGTGACAGATATCAACACCAGGTTCAGTGCTACCCACTCCTTTCAACTTGGACACCTACAGGTGTGTCTGTTGAATGCATTAATTAGTTTGATCCTGGATCTACCTCCAAACCGGGGGGGGGGGGGGGGTTGGTGTTGAGAGCGCCTATTCATCGCAATTTTCACATCTCCGGTCCTTCGGCGCACTGCTCCACCGCCCCCGCCCCGTTCTCCAACGCTAACCAAACTCGCTACCGTCGACCACTGCCCACACAATGTCCGGCCCCGCGCCCGGCTGACGGCGCTCCTGCATCACCTAACCCTCCATCGGTCGGTGGCCATGGAAGTCCCGACAATTCGAAACTCTATAGCTTCGCTGCCTCCTTCACCACTCCGGTCACCGGCGACCTCGCTCGCTGCCGCTCCACCCCCTACCACCCCTCCCCCTCCCCTTCTCCTAGCCCGCTGGCGGTTGCTCCCCCTCCTCTAGCCCAGGCAAGAAGATGAACATGGGCTTTCCGCCTTTCCCCCTTCTGCGACGTGTTGGTGCGACGCGTTGGCTCGCAGCCGCGTGCGTGATGTATAGATTTTGCGGAAAAAAATTGACAAATCTTCTAGAATTTGAGAAGTGTACCTTCTAAAACAAAATCGTGTGGGTAGATGCATAGAGTAAACAGTGCCGATGGAGCCTGGACTACCTACCCATGGAGTATCATAGAGTTTTGTAATCAATCCTCCGTGGGCGCCACGGGGCGTGCAGGTCCGACAAAGGCGACAAGGGCTCCAAAAAGCAGCAGCGTGAGTGCGTGGCACGTGAAAGCAGCAGCGGCTGCTTGACGGATGACGGCTGCAAAAAGCAGCCGACTGCTGCACAGCTGCGGGCGCATGCAGGATGCAGCAGGAGCAGCCGCAACCAGCCGCAAGCAGCCCAGAATGGGCCAGCCGAACACGGAACGGCCCAGCTGGAGTCGCCGTCTCGTGTCCGTCGCGGCAGCACAGATCGCCATCTCGCTCCAGCTCCACCCACACCACTGCACAGTAACTACCACCAGTCCACACGACGCCGGCGCGGCCTCCTCCCTCCCTCCTCAAAGATTCGATTCGTGTCTTCTCCCTCCTCCTCCTCCCACATGGCCGGCGACCTGCGCCACCGCCGCGCGCCGGCGGAGGACGGGGGCGAGAGCGCCTCCTCAGCCGGGGAGGGAGCCGCCGCCAGCGGCAAGGATGGGGCGGGGGAGCCGAGGGGGAAGAGGGAGGCGCTGGGGTGGCTCGAATGGGGCCGCGGCTGGATGGCCATCGTGGGGGAGTTCCTCTTCCAGCGCATCGCCGCCAGCCACCTCGCCAACCCGCTCGAGCTGCCCCCGCTCGAGGGCGTCTCCATCATCGTCACCGGCGCCACCAGCGGCATCGGCCTCGAGATCGCAAGGTCTCTCTTTCCTTTCTCTTCTTCGCGTTGCTGTATCTTTTATCCGGCCATTGCGGTTTGCCTGCTGCCTGCAGGATTGTTGCCGAGCTTAGGGCTGTTTCTTCAATTCGAATGGATGATAACATACTCAAGAGCAGATCCTGTTTAGTGTATCTTTCTCAGTCTTTTTGCTGATATAACGAGAGGGGGGGGGGGGAGAGAGAGAGAGAGAGTACTTGAGTATAGCTTTCCTTCACTAGAAAGTTGTGAATTCAATCAATCAAACATTCTAGATGATCATGTCAAGCACTCTAACCACACAAAATAACATAGGGAAAGGTTTTTGAAATAACCATAGAAAGAATTAAATAAAGATACAAATAACACATAAGAAGGAAATTTTGAAAAACACAAATTAGAGTTCTTTTTCTTTACAAAAAAGTAACATTTTTGCTTATTCGTTGATGTATGTGGAAAACAAGCATCCCTGGCTCGACGCATGTTGTCTTTCCGTTCATGTGAAATGTGACTTCTGTGCCAACCAAAAATTAATTGAAGTATGCATTTTGCTATGCACCTAGACATATATTATATCTAGATGCATAGTAAATACTAAGAATCTATAAAAGCCAAAATGAACTACATTTTGGAACGGAGGGAGTACATGTCTCCTCATTTCATTTGTGTGTATTTTAGTGACTTAAGTATTTATTTCTAGTTCATGATGGTGCCTCGACACTCTACAAACCTGTAAATACGTCAAAATCTGACTGCGCTCAACATGTCAACTCTGCATCTGGCCATGCAGTAGCTTAAAATGTTCTGTTGTGTTGATTCAAAACTTTCTTTTGATCTAATCAGTGAATTAAGGAAAAAATTGTTCAACTTCAAGGTGTCTCTGTTTACTCACCTCCATTGTATATTGGAGAAACTAGTCTTCTTGCCAGCTCACATTTTCCTTTAATCAGTGGGAATTTTGAAGTGAAGTTGTCTTTGTACGAAGCTATAGATCAGAAGGCAGGCTCCACTGTGAGAAGCTTGCATCTTGTTCTGAAGATGATACTAATCTGGATCCTTTTACCTTCATCATCATAACAGACAACTCACACAGGCCGGGGCACATGTTGTGATGGCAGTTAGGAGACCCAAGGTGGCACAAGAGTTGATTCAGAAATGGCAGAATGAAAGTTCAGAAACAGGAGCTCCACTAAATGCTGAGGTAAATTTTCAAGATGCTTGCTATGGCCCTGGTTGATGGATGAGGGCTTTTAACATGCTAAATATATTTTGTACTTCCTGATTGTTGCCTTCAAGGCATATATTACTACCCTTTTTTGATCTGATGTAACATAAATTTGAGCTTCTGATTATGTTTGTTTAAGATGTATGCCCTTAACCACTTATGCTGCCATTTTTTTTAAAAAAAAAACTAATGCTGTCTATATCTATGCTCACACTGGACATCTATAATCAATCAAAAGATATGGATACCTTTATTGTTGAAGAATGAAGGCATGTTTATAACTTTGTCAGGCATCTTTTCATTTGGTTTATCTTCAAGGTATTTGATATTTCTTGAACATTAATCTTTAAGGTGATGGAACTTGACCTGCTTTCCCTCGATTCGGTTGTCAAATTTGCTGATGCTTGGAATGCTCGTATGGCACCCTTACACGTGTTGATCAACAATGCTGGAATCTTCGCTATAGGAGGTCTGCTTAATTACAAGCGCAATCCTTTGGGTGTTGACCTTCTAGGGTTCGTTTAAGCAGACATGCTGTATTTAAGTTGTACTAGAGGTAATCAACACTTTCGCTTTCATGCAGAGCCACAGCGTTTTTCAAAGGATGGTCACGAAGAGCACATGCAAGTAAACCATCTTGCACCTGCATTACTGGCGATGTTGCTTATACCTTCCCTTCTCCGAGGTTCTCCCTGCAGAATTGTTAATGTCAATTCAATTGTGAGTTCTGTTCCCTCACCAATTCTGCTCTAGTGTGCAATTTTCTACCATGAATGCAATCAACTGTTTTTCCAAGTCCAAAGATTTTCCATTCTGATGTTGATTTGAAATCAAGTATGTTGCAATTGTACAGTTTTTATTTTGACCATTAGCAGCATCCGACATGTATGTCTCCAATTACAGATGCACACTGTAGGCTTTGTTGATGCTGAGGATATGAACTTGAGAAAGAGGAAATATAGAAGTTGGCTGGGATATTCAAATAGCAAGTTGGCACAGGTACCACATTTGTCATAGATTGCTACTAAAATGTTGTTTGTTTTTCAACTGTTTTTTCTTCTGTTCTATTGGAACAATACACTAACCTATACATGCATGTGTGTTTCATGTTAGTTAGGTCTGAACTATTCTTTGTTTCACTCTCAGATAAAATTTAGCAGCATGCTTCATAAGAGAATCCCTGCAGAAGCTGGCATCAACATTATTTGCGCTTCTCCTGGGATTGTCGACACGAATGTTGTGAGTTCCATTTCCATTTTTTCTCTCTCTAATCATTTGTTCTGTTTCACGAGGTGAATTCCTATAACATGTTTGCTACCAAACTTTCACGTTTTGAGAAATATATAAAGGGTTGGAAGTCAACCCTCATGATTAATTGAACACAATGACACCTCATGATTAATTGAACATAATTAAAAGGTGCATATATTGCGGGATAAGTGGTTCATGTGTACAATGTATCAACCCATTCTTCTTTCCTTTTGTATGTTTGTTCGCTAAAAGTTGGTGCTTATCACATGACACAGGCAAGAGATCTTCCTAAGGTTGTTGTAGCTGCCTATCATTTGATTCCCTACTTCATATTTGATGCTCAAGAAGGTGAATTTTTGAACTTCTGTTGGCATATTTTATCATTTAACAACCTATACATCTTCTGATATACACAAATATTTATGCCATTCAGGTTCTAGGAGTACAATATTTGCAGCATCTGACCCCCAGGTTCTGGAATACTGTGAGATGCTGAAGTCTGAAGACTGGCCTGTTTGCGCTTGCATTAATTACGATTGTAATCCAATGAATGCATCTGAAGAGGCACACAACCTTGAAACTTCGCAGTTGGTTTGGGAGAAAACACTTGAGATGATTGGCCTTCCGCCAGATGCCCTGGAGAAGCTCATCGCTGGGGAATCCATTCAGTGCCGTTATGGACAACAGGAGGCATAATAGAAATCGCACAGATCCAAATCGAAAAGTGGTGGGTTTGTTCCTGTTCTTGATTAGAGCACCTTTGTTATATCATTCTGATCCTGTATTTGAAGGGGAAAAACACATAGAGGAAGCGGAAAGAGAAAACTGAGTTTGTTAACAGTTATGCAAGTTTGCTCTAGTTTGAGATCACGGGGAGCCTTTTCTTTTGAGCAAAAAGGACATTGTAAAGAGCAGTAGAAATACACTCCCGTATTATTTGTGATCACTGACAATGATAGTGATAAAGAGATGCGTATCCTGAGTTGTTTTTCCCTTTGCAGAGCATTTTTTTTTTATTTTTTGTCGATGAGCTCATTCCTAACATATTTTCTGGATCAGCTGTATGTGCATGAGCTGAGAACCGGAAATGATTTATCTTATCACATTATTTTATTCCGCTGTGCATGAGCTGTGTGCTCACACGCTAACCCTGACGAGAACTAGCACGACAATACAAAAATTGCTGATGCTCAAATCGGAACCTTGGAAAACAAAGATCAGACAGACAGCTTCAGCAGATCATGCTCACAGATGGTGAGACGAGACAAGGTCGCAATGGAATATATGCAACTAGCGGGTTAAGATCCATATTAATTACAGACATCACCCTTCAATGGAACAACTGCTGGAAATAACAGTAACAGAAAAATCATGACCGGAGTTGCAGACTTCTTTCCTCTCCAGGGACCTACAGACACTGATTTGCCGCCAATGGATGAGACAGCAGCATTATGCAGTAGCTGCAGCTAAGCATTTGGTGGCCAGAGCTTCGGATCTTGAGTTGTGTCCACCACAGTCGGAGGCAGCCACTGCCACATTGCCATCCCAAGGAACGCTGCGGGGATTGGAGCGCCTTTATTGGTTGGAGCCTGCTGCGGTGGTGCAAATGGAGCAAAAGCAGCAGGATGGTATGCAGCTGGATGAGGGAGATGGGGAACATATCCTGTAGGAGCTGCACTCATTGCTTTAACTTGCTGCTCCAGTCTCTCCTTTTCTGCCTTCAGTCTCACTTTCTCTTCTCGGAGCTCATTCTTCTCCTCCTGGAAAGATAATATATGATTTCGCAATTGAAAACCTACAAATTCGCTGGCTCGTAGGCTCTATATAGAGGTATGGGAGGTCAAACCACCGATCACTAAACTTGCATATTAATTATAGCATATCTAGAAACTTAATTCATGGACCAAGCAATGGCTGCGGGATAAACAAAATGGGCAGGACTTAGTAGAACAAGTTTGCCTGCTTGGACCTGGTATGTATAAGCAGAACAACAAAAATAACATGCATTTTCACCACACACAATTGTAAAATACATGAAGAATGCAGAGGGCATCAAATGTTCTGAAATCCAGAGGAATATTTGTAAGAAAAATCAGCTGTATGAAGAAGATACCTTCAGGTCCTTGATATTCTCTCGCAGCTTCTCATTTGATTCTTTAAGCTTTTCTGCCTCACCTCTAAGTTGTGCCAACATACGGGCTGCATCACTTAAGATATTTGCTTTATCCAACTTAGCTTGCTTACCAGGATTCATAACCGAACTTAATTCCAGAAATCTGCAGGTCAAAATAATAGATCAGAACTAAGTTATATGCAAGTATGTGCACCCTTTCTATGTGCACCCTTTCTTCTAGAACTATGGCTGAGAGGTGTAGTTTCACTTTCACGGTACCTGTCATTCAGCCTATCCCTCCTCATTTTTTCACGACAAGCTTTGGATTTCGTACCAGATGAAGATGGTTCATCTCTAGGCCTGCATAAAATCTAAGTAGTTGTGTTAAACAAGTGGATAAAAAAATAATACTAAACAGATGCTATGTTGGTAGTGCTAGTTATAACATCGGCAAGCATAAGAAATAAAAAAAAGTTGTAGCATTATGCTATTGGGTGAGTATCTGGCTGGATTTGCATGCTTGTTATAAACACTAAAGTCTCGAGTTATCCAGTTGGGAGATTTGAACCAATGAAATGGAAGGGCAAGAGGCTCAAATACATCCACACGCATTAAAGAAAATGATTCAGCTAAATACAAGAATACTTCAAAATCAGAAATAAGGGTAAGGATATAAAGCCATACCTTTTCCCTAAATTAGATTGCTCAAAGCCACAATCATCTCCACTGAATCCATCAATCCCAAGTCTGCCACAATTGCAAATTAAGTACCGAATACAACAAAAGAAAATATAAACAGAACATGTGTAAGTGCAGTGCAGCTGCTCAAGTATCTGGTAAAAGATTCTGCTGCTTATATTTCAGTTGAAAGATAGAATACAAACATCTAGCCCATAATTATGCAAATCATTTCCATATATTATATAATGCAGGATGAACATCGGAGCAGCCTATCCCAGGCTCCCAGCTAGCACACAAACGCTGATTGCTTCAAGGATCGCTAGCAAGACTTGTAATGACGTCAGCACCAGCACTCATATATGCAGTAAAATCTACGTACTTGTAACAAGAATTAACAAGTAATGTAGAATATTACCATTCACAGGTATCAACACAGCATTTGCTTGGATGCACCTATGGAGCAACTAGTGCTGCAATTCTCTAATGCAAATATCAAATTCAATCCACCCATACACAAGGACAGCCGACAGGTGAAATTTCCTAAACTCGCATAAGCCAAAACCGCAGATTAGGTTTCAGTCTTACAGAAATGCAGGGACTCTTCCCTCAAAACTGTTTCCTGACAGATCATAAGGCTCCTTTCTTTTTGAGGGAAAAAAGATACGCGAAGGCTATATGGAGTAGCACATAGGCATCAGAGACTACATCACCCAAATCAAGTCTATAATAATTTAACGAACACCGCCCACAAATTAAAAAAAAAACAATCTGCAGCGACAACGACCGCGGGAGTATAAAATCTACGCACGGCATATAGTCTACTGCATCTACAAGAAAGAAAGAATCGTTACAGTTGGTTTCGCCGTACCCTCCATCGCCGGCCAGCGTGGGCACGCCATCGCAGAAGATGGCGAGATCTCCGTCGTCGCCGGCGCCACCGAGGAGCAAGTCTTCGACGGGGCCTCCGCCTCCGGCGCAGTCCATCGTCGCGGCGGCCGCGTGTCCGGCGCCGGAGAATACATCGGACGGCAACTCGATTCCTGAACTTCGTTGGGCTGTTTACAGAGCCCATTATCTTCGGTTGCTTTTTGGGCTGATACTTCTTGCAGTGGGCCAAATCAGGTCTGACGTGACATGCAAACCACCTGATGCCTTCATTTTACCCTTTCCCCCCTTCTTTCCGTGGGAACAGATGCCCCCTTCAGGTCATCAGGACTAGCACAAAGAAACAGAGCAGACTTTTGTAACAGCGATTATATGTTCAGTATTTAGTGCATTCCATACAGTGATTCGAAATTTCAAAAAAAAATTGCACACAAAAAAGTGATCTTGCTATTCAACTCTCGAGTGATTCTTCATTTTGCATATCTATCAAGTCTGTCCATTGAAATTGCTTCCAGAATCACCTATATATATGCATATATTTGTTGGGTCCACAAAGAGCAAAGAGCACAAGCATAAAACATGGGTGAATATAAAAATTTGTATGATATACTGATATGGTTTGAATTTGCACTAGAAGATGCTTAGGGCTTCAGCTTACACAATCTATACGATCCTCAGAGAATGGCAGCAGCAGTGGGGCCTAATACCCTAATCTGCTGGGAGCCATGATTATCCGGCTGGTAAAAAGGCGAGCAACTTCATGGCCTTGGACTTTCGGTCTTCCAAACCAAATATGTTTGCACCTCCACTTGATGCATGTCTACAAGCACTGCACACACAGAGTGAGAGATCACAGAGGCTGAGAGGCATCCAGCTCCACTCACCCTCAAGAAATTTCCATCAGTCCAAGTGCTGTCTGCAGATTCCCTTTTATGCATGCCTCTGCTTTATACCCCTCCCATTCCACAAAGCAAATGTTCTATGGATGGATGGAAATATGGAATGGAACTGATGGATTCCCCTCCTTTTTATCACCAGCTACAAGAGTGCAAGGGCTTGCAAACACCTGGAAATGTGCCGGGCAATCTATCTATTGTTGGGGTACTACTCACACTAGATGCATCATCCACTATCACCGCCTAATTGCGTCTCGTCATCACAACAAAATTTTACTTTTTTCTGAATTGATAAAAAGAGTGTCCACTAATGGAGAGCTATAGCTCTAATATTCTATGCAAATTGAGTGCTTTTATTTCCTAAACTTTTTTCTTGAACCACGTACTAAGCATATGAGGCTCTATCTGTGGCAGTGCCTTATAGGAAAAATGCAGACAGATATGTAAATATACACAAGTAGCTTTTTTTTTCAGAATCATACAATGGAATTCTAGATGTAACATTTCATAAAGTAACTGTCACACTTTGAAGACAATCCATACATTTTAGTTTATAGCAAATCAAGAAAAATAAAAGCTTAGGCACAGTAGATTGTGAAGTGACCAAAAGAAGATTTGTAATCCTGTGATATCTCTGCCTTTCAAGCCCTAACAACAAGTGGATTCCACCACCTCCACCGCCTTCATATTTTATGCCTACACAAATGGTTGACATGCTGTGAGCCGTTGCTTCTGATCCAATACTCATCATGAGATTAAAGAAAGCTAATCCCTGGATGCGAAGCAAAAGACGCCACCATCTCACCTCCTAATGAGCACAAAAAGAGAACACACCACCACAGAGATGTATATTAATTAAATGCACACAAAAATAATCTCCATGTATACCTCATCCCTACATGGCAACAGTGATGTGGCTGACCCTAAAAAATCATGCTACTTTTTAACCATATCCTAAAAAAACATCTTTTTGCAGTGGTGTTTTGCACTCAGCCCTTTGATATGATGATGATGACTTTTGCAAATCCATGGGTGGCCACTCATTAAAATATTAGAAATGAGGCCGGAAATTATTTGTTGAGTGGGAAAATAAAGCTGCATCGGATGGTTAAAAAGTAGGGATTTTACCTAAAGGTTAACAACAAGTGCAGCTGTCTTGAGGCCCAATGGTGATAAGTAACCGCCACTTTACCGTTGTGAGTTGGTCAGCTACAAAGCATGCCTTTTTTATTTTCTGAGTAGTCGTGAAGCATGCCTTTTGGTCTTGTGATCCAAGAACACTGAAACTGACTTGTGCAGCACTAGAACAAGCTGGCTGCTCATAGATCTTGTTGCTTGTAAAGATGGAGCCTGAGTGCAGTTCAAGCGCTGCACATGGCAATGCAAATCTGGTCTTACACTATTTTACATATTGCCATACGCTCGTTCATGTTCTACTTTTTAATTGACAGTCCATTTTGGACCTTTTTACCTTGAAGCTCTTGTTGTTTAAATTTTGCAAATGGTAGGTCGATTTTCACAGGCCATAACACATCATTTGAACATTGAAAATATTCATGGATTTTATATTGTGATGTACGCATTTCATTCATAAGCTTAAAAATTAATTAGTTTTGGTCAATCAGCAAGAAGCGTGTATCAATTACTCAAGACTTCTGACTTTGAAGTTCATTCATTTTTGTTTATCATTTGAATAGAGATGGAACATTTGCCCGTCCACAGTTCTTCAAGCACTGAAAGTCCATTGCGATAGTCCTTGAATTGCAAGCAAGCCATCTTGGTTGCTTCAGCAAGCAACCTTTTACCTGATCTTCCTAAAAACAAATTAAAGGACAGGTTTGGACTTCTGACCATTCACTGTTCGAACCAAGCTTGCTTTTTCTCTCCTAAAGACGTGGTTTGGACTTTGGAGTTTCTGACCATTCACCATTCTAGATGATCACTTGTTCAAAAAAAAAACAATCTAGATAATTGTTAATCACATCAGATGGTTTCTGCTCCGTGAGCATGACAATTATACAATCTCTAGAACAAATTAAAACGGGAGCTGATGTTTCTAGTGATAACATTATTGCTGATCTTTTTTTAAAAGATAAATTTAGGAACGTGATTAACTATGAACAGCCCAATGCAAAAAGTATAAACAACCTCGTTACCAACTCCATACAATTCATTGCATCTACCCCTACATGTTCCCTTGACTTTTATTCAGAGCTCAAACACAAACTAAACTATTCTTAGGTTTCATCTGTACTTGAAGCTCTTGGCTTATACCTCAAACAATTAGACCGACATGGAAACACGCTAGATTGCAGATAAACTTGTATCAAGATCATGCCATCTGACCTCTTGCAGATATATAATAATATATGCACGCAATGATGACAAAGGCTGCTAACTAACCTTTTCATTTGTAATATAACAAATGTCATCGTCTTTGCCAGTTGTTCTCTGTCGGTGATTTGCTAGTTCCACCGATAAACAATAAAAGAGGAAACCCTGCACTTTAAAGTATGAGAACAGCCAGAAAATAAAGTTACGATTGAGGTACATCTAGATCCAAACAATGCGCTTCACAATTATATGACTCCAAATATCGACTTCGCTAAAATGACTCAAAACATTAACGCTTTGTTATACATGACATTAGGTGTATTTTTCCTCTTTTCTTTTTTTCTTTTTCATGTATTTGAGGTGTGTAATGTCCCTTTTGCCCCCTCTGTGTTTTTGCTGCAGCCCACGTCATGGGCTTCGCGGCGCGGCTGACGGGGGCCCAGGCCGCGCACCTCGCCTCCCGGCACCACGGGCGTCGTGATAGGCCTCGTCGACACCGGCGTGTACCTGAAGAACCGCGCGTCGTTCGCCGCGGACCCATCGCCCCCGCGCCTAGCACGTTTGGTGGCCGCTGCGTCTCGACGCCGACGATTCAACGCCTCCGCGTACTGCAACAACAAGCTCGTCGGCGCCAAGTTCTTCAACCTAGGGTACCAGACTGCGCACGGAGTGTGATTGAGGAGACGGAGTCCAGGTCGCCGCTTGACACCAACGGCGGCGGCGGGCGGCGGTGTGCACGGCGTTGGGCGTCGGCGCTTAGGGAGATGATGAATTGATCGATACGGGGTGGCGTCGGTCACGGAGGAAAAGCAGAAGGGCAAAAGAGTCGCATCAAGGTAAAATACATGTATTTTAGAGTGAATGTTGATTAAAGACCACAAATATCATGCATAATAAAGAGTCAATGTTTCAAAGGTCATTTTAGTGAACCTATTGTTTCGTGTCCTATAATTACAATTTTCTCGAACTACTAATGTGAGACTAATTGAGAATTTGCTCATCGCCATCAAAATCTATACCACTTTCCTCGTTGCCATAAAAAATCTGTAGGGTTAAATAAATGGTACTGATAGATTGTTGAATAACCGATCTATAGTGTTGCCTATAGCTGAGGTGGATCTTGCCACAATAAGCTTGCTATCTAGAACATCATTAAGGGTGCCCTTATTATTATTATTATTATTATTATTATTATTATTATTATTATTATTATTATTTGAACGGGAGTAGATGGTTTTGGCAGTGACAAGTGTCATGACCGACAACACGACCAACAGAAGGCGCCTTCCCTGCCGTTCGTTTCGGCGCCCCCGGACCTCGCCACTTCTGGCGGAAACCGGCGCCCCCAGACCTCGCCACTTCTGGCGGAAACCGGCAGCTTCTAGGAAGGAACCTCGAGCGCGCGACGCAGAGCAGATCTCGAGAGCGCGCGGATGGACGCCAAACCGTAGCCCGCACCCACCGATTCGGCGCCCGATCGATAAAACCCCACGTCGGCCTGCCCAGCGGTCGCAACCACGGCCACTCGCCGGCGCCCGCAACCGGTAAGGATGGCAACGGGTCGGGTTCGGATCGGGTGGAGTCTCCGTGCACCCAAAACCGAAATCCGAAATCGAAACCCGAACCCGAACCCGAAACCGATTCGGGTGGAAATCCATCACCAAAACCAAACCCGTGGATACCCGAAACCCGAATGGATACCCGAAACCCGAATGGATACCCGAAACCCGCAGATAAATATACATATATTCACATGAATAAACAAGATGCAACAAATAATAAATATTTTCATGACTCAACTTTCAATAAATTTAATAGTCTAAGTAAACAAATTATCATTAATATATTATAAAACATGAGTTTTAATTCCAAATAATTTATTTCGGATATCCATTGGATATCCACGGGTGGAAACCAAAACCCGAAACCGAACCCGAAATCGAACCCGAACCCGAACCTGAAAACCGTGGGCGAAAAACCAACACCAAACCCGAAACCCGAAAACCCGAAACCCGCAGATACCCGCACCGAACCCGATCCGCTGCCATCTCTAGCAACCGGCGGGGCGGCTAGTGTCCATTTTTTCTTTTATTATTATTTCTATTTCTATTTTTATTTTGTTTCTTTTTTCTTTTTATAAATAAATTTCTATATATTTTGCACAAAATAAAATGTTCCATAATATTTTTGAACAATATATTTCGCATAATGTCTCGTAAAAATGTTATACAATAATATTTTGAGAAAATTGTTCAAGAAAATGTTCCAAAACAACATTTGGGAACATTTGATTAATACCGAGAAAATGTACTGACTATTTGATTTTTGTTCCAGAAAATGTTTCTAAAAAATATTCTAGAAAAATCTTCTGGAACATTTGATTTTGTTACCTAAAAATATTCCAAAAAATATTAGGGAATATTTAATTTTGTCCCAGAAAAATATTCTAGAACATTGTTACAGAACATTTATTTTTAAAACAAATATTATTTACCTTCTCATAGTGGGCCTATTTAGGACAATCTAATGGACCTAAATGGGCTGTCCTACTCGAGGTTACGAGTAGGACATCCTATGGATAGGAGGTCCCGGGGTTGGACGGGGACGGAGAAAAGGGAAGGAGGAAGGAGAAAACGAGAAAGGGTTTAGCCCAAACTATAAGCTTTTAAATATTTTAAATCTTTTCAAACAAGAACACCAATACAATGCCACCATGAATGCATCATTTATAGGCTATATTTATTTAAGTTAAAAATGTTCCTGACTATTAAGAAGAAGGGGAGTACAACAAACAACACAACCACTCGACCAAGACACCCGAGCTCCAACTTATAGAAAAGTGTGGGACTTACTCCAACTCATAGAAAAGCTACATGTTGAAATATGCAATGTATATTTGGAATATTCTAGAAGATTGTGGAAATCACAGAAACTAACTTTGTAATGCACGAGGATAAAATCATGGCAAGGTAAGAATGTTCTAGAAGAGTGGAGAGCAAGTATGAGTAATAGTTGTCAAGCTTCATGGTGAAGTGTGGTATTCTCTAGAAACTAGGTATTTGTATGGTTAGATAAGTATGAGGAAATTCTACAGTTACATATTTTGTAGGAAGTGTGTAAAAGATGGACACATGGCAAAATGAGCCATGGATTTCTATAGATAGGGGTGCCCCCCTCCCCCTTGCCATACCATGGCATAAAGGGTCACAAGTAGGAGATGGCAATGATGCAATGTATTATAGTGGTGCCATGACAGGATAGCCACATAAAGAGTGCAAGTGTTCTCTAGTGTTGTATCAAATTGAGTTGTGAATAAAAATTTGAGTTCCCCTGTAGAGAGTTGGTCTCCCATATTAGTGTTGGTGTAAAGGTATCTATAGAGAAAGTAGTGTGGGTAATGATCCATATAAGGAGTCGAACACTGATTTCTCAATACTGCAATTAGAGAATCCATACTCAGGCTGCATGTTAATCCGTAAGCAATGATCATAGTACATTGATATAGAGCAGAGGCTGTAAGCATCTAGGCCCTCAAGGTATGTTTCGGTGATTAATGACAACCATTATTGTGACTAATGAGTTTGTGCAGCTTAATAGATCATTATCGCTCATTTGGTCATATGTCAAAAGAGGCCCCTCAATTTCGGTTATTCTAAAAGGCGATCTCGGTTTTCAACTTATATATGTCAAGGCTAAGGATCTTTCTAGTCCTAAGTGTCACAAGGTTGAGAAGGACACTTAGGTTAGTATAGGTTTTATAGTTTTGTAGTGATCGCACTATTAAGAGGGGTTAAGGCTTAGTAACTTGAGCATGGACATGGTCATTTGAAAATGGATGCACACTATGGTCACTCAGGTTTCTAGAAGTTCAAATAAGTGGTTCTCAAACTATATCTCAAGAATATTTGGATTTCATTCAAGACTCAAATCAGAAAAGACAAAATCAGAAAAAGTCTATACACCGGTTTAACCGACGCTCTCAATTTTCTATACGTCGGTTAAACGAAGTCAGCAGAGTCTGGACAAATTCAATACACCGGTTAAACCGACGTGTTTGAATTTAACGTCGGTGCATTGGTCCAGAGTTGGTTTTTCCAGGGAAATTCAAGTTCTATTCACCGGATTAACCGACGCTGTTTGAATCAAGACGTCGGTGCAATTGACCAGTGAGATGGTTTTTTCAGAGGA
This sequence comes from Panicum virgatum, assembly GCF_016808335.1. Taxonomy (NCBI): domain Eukaryota; kingdom Viridiplantae; phylum Streptophyta; class Magnoliopsida; order Poales; family Poaceae; genus Panicum; species Panicum virgatum. The sequence goes on from NC_053136.1 coordinate 1,287,787, forward strand.
ATTCAAAAGTTGTACTCACCGGTTAAACCGACGATAGGTTTGAGTTAACGTCGGTGCAGTTGTCCAGAGACTTGATTTTTCAGTGGTTCAGTGGACAACTACACTCACCGGTTAAACCGATGCTACGTCGGTTAATCTGCCCCAGTTGTAACGGCTAGTTTTCAGAAGAGGCAGTTTACATTCACCGGTTAAACCGACGATGACAATGGGGGGTACGTCGGATTAACCGGCGCTACGCAGTTTTCTGGCAGTTTTTCTCCAACGGCTCTATTTGTGTGAGCTGCCTATATATACCCCTCCAATGGGTCATTTCGCCCACTCTTGACACCAGGCAACATCCAAACACTCATACCATAGTCAAGAGCCACCTTGAGCTTCATCATTCACATACTTGTGCATTCAATCAATCAAGAAGCAAGATTAAGGACTTGAGTAGAGAGAAGCTAGTGTGCATCCGTTCTTGGTGATCGGTTCTTGCTCAAGTGAAGGCCTTAGCTTGTTACTCTTGGTGATTGGCATCACCTAGGCGATCTTGGTGATCGAGGTGTTTCTCGCGGAGCTTGCCAAGGATTGTGGGAGCCCGGAGAAGAAGATTGTACGTGGCTTGATCTCCACCACGCCGGGATGGTGAACGGAGACTCTTAGTGAGCGCCCTCGTCTCGGTGACTTGGGAGGTGACAATACTCTTTGTGAGTGTCACAACGTGGATTAGGGGTGTGTGCCAACACATCGATACCACGGGAAAAAATCCGGTTGTCTCTTGTCCATTCCTTTTATTCAAGCATTTTCTTTCATGCAATTTACTCATGTGCTTGACTTAGAGATCATAACTTAGCTCTACCTTGCTAGGCTTTACTTTGTTTTAGCTCTCTTAGCTTGTGTTAGAAGCTTAGTTATCCGGTTGGTGAATTGGTGCCCTACTAGCATTGCATAGGTTAAGGTTGCTTTACTTTGTTTTAGAATTTGAAAAAGGCCCAATTCACCCCCCCTCTTGGTCCATCGATCCTTACAATTGGTATCAGAGCCTCGTTGCTCATTTGGATCATTAGGCTTCACCGCCTAGAGCTATGGCCAAGATGGGTGGTTCGCCGCCTCACTTCGAGGGCAAGAACTTTGCCTATTGGAAAGTTCGCATGGCCGCATACCTTGATGCGATTGCCCCCGAAGTATGGTTGGCGACTAAGACCGGGTTCACCGGAACTCCCACCACCGAACAATTAAAATGGAATGCTAAGGCTAGAAATGCAATTTTCGAAGCCATTAGTGAGGAAGTCTTTGCTAGAGTTAATGACATGGACTTAGCAAGTGATATATGGAAAGAACTAATTGAAATTCATGAAGGCTCCACAAAAGTCCGTGAACAAAAATATCACTTGTTTAGAGCTAAGTATGATTCTTTTAAAATGCTAGCTCATGAAAATTGCAATGATATGTACTCTCGCTTGAATGTCATTGTCAAGGACATTAATGCACTTGAAATATCCAAAATTGACAGTGCCTCCATCAATCGCAAGATTCTCATGCTCCTCCCGAAGCCCAAGTATAACATCATCAATGCTATGCTTCAAAAGGAGAATCTTGACACAATGGAAGTAGGAGAACTTGTGGGCGAAATTCGCGCTCATGAGATGAGTATCCTTGGTATGTCCGAAGAGCCAACTTCAAGCAAATCAATTGCTCTAAAGACCAAGGCAAACAAAGCCCGCAAGCTCAAGATGATCAAGCAAGATTCTAGCTCAAGCAATGAAGAAGATGATCATCATGAAAGCTCATCCGATGTTGAAGATGATGGAGAGCTTGCTCTTATGATGAGAAAGTTCACCCGCTTGAATGACAAGATCAACAAGAAGGGGTTCAACTTTGACTCTAAGAAGGGAATGTTCCGGCCAATGGATGTCAAGAACAAAATTTGCTACAATTGTGGAGAAAAAGGTCACATCCGTCCAAATTGCCCCAAGCCGGACAAAAGAAACAAGGATCACAAGAGCAAGCATCGCCATGATTCAAGCGATGATGAAGAAGAAGAAAGGAAGAATAAAAACAAGAGACTTGGGAAGAAAAAGAGCCATGACAAGAAGACCAAGCTCTTCCCAAAGAAGAAAGGGCACACCAAGAGAAGCTTCTTGGTGGAAAAACAAGAGTGGGTGACCGATGTCTCATCAAGCGAAGATTCAAGTGATGAAGAAGACATAGTCACCATCGCCCTCACAAATGAAGAACCATCACTACCTCCACCTCCAATGTGCCTCATGGCCAAAGGTAACTCTAAGGTATGTGAGAGTGAAGATGATAGTGATGATGAGCTTGACCCCAATGAGTTTGCTAACCTCATTAATGAGTATACATCCGTCATCAAGAGGGAAAAGGGCAAAGTCAAGATTCTTGAGAGCACTCGTGCAAAGTTAGAGCTTGCCCACTCCGATTTGCTTGGCAAGTACAATGACTTGCTCAAAAAGCACAATGAGTCACTTGTACTTGCTAAGCAAGTTGAAGAGAGCCACAAAAAGCTTAAACAAGAGCATAGGGAGTTGGCTCACAAGTATCAAGAACTTGAATTTGCCTATGAAGCAATTGACCCAAGTCTTGAGAACTTTGCTCATGAAACTATTGAGAAGGTCAATGCTTCTACTTCATGTGATGACCTACTCATTAATGCAAATGCTACTAATGCTTTGCCCGAGCTTGCACCTTCTAGGGAAAAGGATTTGATGGATCAAGTTGCAAGCCTCAAGAGTAGTGTGGAGAAGCTCTCAAGAGGAGAATACATCCACAAAGAGATTCTCTTCAACAATGCCCGTGACTATGGCAAGAGAGGTCTTGGTTCATTTCCGGAGCCAAACATAGCCACTACTCCTTCTCCGGAGATCAAGATTAGCTTCATCAAGGAAGTTGGATCATATTGCCAACATTGCCAAGTCACCGGGCACCACACTAGGGAGTGCACTCTACCATCACGTCCTCTTCCTAAATTACCCAAGAATTACTCTTCAATATTTCAAAATAACCATTTTCTCTTGAGTAAGGTGAAGGGTAAGGTGAAGGCCAAATTCATTGGCAAACTCACTAAGGAGTCAAAGAAGAAGCTCCCCAAGCAACTTTGGGTCCCAAAAGCTCTTGTCACACATGTGCAAGGCCCAAAGCTTGTTTGGGTTCCTAAAACTCAAAAGTGAATTCTCATGTGTGTAGGTGAACTACAAAGCCGGTGGAAAACATTGGGTACTTGATAGCGGTTGCTCTCAACATATGACCGGCAATGATAGCATGTTCACCTCCCTTGAAGACCCCGGCGATCATGAACATGTCACCTATGGTGATAACTCAAGGGGAAAAGTTTTAGGTTTGGGTAGAATAGCAATTTCTAAAGATTTATCTATTTCTAATGTTTTGTTTGTAGAAGCACTTAGTTTTAATCTTATTTCAATTGCTCAATTGTGTGATCTTGGACTAACGTGTGCCTTTGACAAGAATGGTGTTGTAGTAACTCATGAAAAAGACAAGTCATTGGTATTCACGGGGTTTAGGCATGGCAACATTTACTTGGTGGATTTCTCTTCAAAGCAAACAAGCACCATGACATGCCTCTTCACCAAGTCTTCTCTTGGGTGGCTTTGGCATAGAAGAATTGCTCATATTGGCATGAGCAACCTCAAGAAAGCCCACAAGAGAGGGATGATCACCGGCTTGAAGGACGTCACCTTTGACAAGAATAAGCTATGTAAAGCATGTCAAGCCGGGAAGCAAGTTGCAACACATCATCCCATCAAGACGATGTTGTCTACCTCCAAGCCGCTCGAGCTACTTCACATGGATCTCTTTGGTCCAACTACATACAAGAGCATTGGTGGTAACCTCTATTGCCTAGTAATTGTTGATGATTTTTCACGTTACACTTGGGTTATGTTTCTAGGCGATAAGGGTGAAACTCCGGAACTCTTCAAGACATTTGCAAGAAGAGCTCAAAGGGAGTACAACTCCCCAATTGTGAAGATCCGGAGTGACAACGGCACCGAATTCAAGAACATGAAAATTGAAGAATGGTGCGATGAAGAGGGCATCAAGCATGAGTTTTCCGCCACCTACACGCCTCAACAAAATGGAGTGGTGGAAAGAAAGAACAAGACTCTCATCACCCTAGCTAGAGCAATGTTGGATGATTATGGCACGTCCGAGAAGTTTTGGGCGGAAGCAATCAACACGGCGTGTCATGCATCCAACCGAGTATATCCTCACCGACTCCTCAAGAAAACTCCATATGAGCTCATCACCGGGAAGAAACCAAATATATCATACTTTCGAGTCTTTGGTTGCAAATGCTTCATCTATAAGAAGAAAAGGCTCGGTAAGTTTGAAAGTAGATGTGATGAAGGTTTCTTTCTTGGTTATGCATCAAACTCCAAAGCATATAGAGTATTCAATCAAACCTCCGGGTTAGTTGAAGAAACATGTGATGTGGAGTTTGATGAATCTAATGGCTCCCAAGAGGAGGTTGTTGGCTATGAGAATGTAGGTGATGAGGAAATTGATGAAGCTTTGAAAAATATGTCCATTGGGGATATCAAGCCGGAAGAGGTGCATGAAGACAATGATCAAGGAGGAGGACCTTCCTCATCTACACCAAGCACCTCCACGGCGCCCCAAGTGGATGAAGATCAAGAAAAAGATGATACACAACCTCAAGAAGATGTGCCAACGCCAACACCCCAAGTTCAAGAACAAGAAGAGCAAAGTGTTCCACCACAAGCACAAGTCACTCATGATCCACCCCAACAAGCATCAACGCAAGTACCGCTAGTGAAGCATGGTCGCATCTCCAAGGATCATCCAATTGGTCAAATCATTGGTAGTCCATCAAAAGGAGTAAGAACTCGCTCTAAACATGCTTCATTTTGCGAACATCACTCGTTTGTTTCTTGTATTGAACCCACTAGCATAGAGGAAGCGCTTGAGGACTCGGATTGGGTGATGGCCATGCAAGATGAGTTGAACAACTTCACCCGCAATGAAGTTTGGGTCCTCGAAGCTCCTCCAAAAGACAAGAACATCATCGGCACCAAGTGGGTCTTTCGGAACAAGCAAGATGAACATGGGGTGGTGGTACGCAACAAAGCAAGACTTGTGGCAAAAGGGTTTTCTCAAGTCGAAGGTTTGGATTTTGGTGAAACTTTTGCTCCGGTCGCAAGACTTGAAGCTATCCGTATCCTTCTTGCTTACTCTTCACATCATAACATTAAGTTGTATCAAATGGATGTGAAAAGTGCATTCTTAAATGGCGTTATTAACGAACTTGTTTATGTTGAGCAACCTCCCGGGTTTGAAGATCCGAGGAATCCTAACCATGTTTATAGGTTGCACAAGGCACTCTATGGGCTCAAACAAGCTCCAAGGGCTTGGTATGAGAGGCTTCGTGACTTCCTAATCATGCAAGGCTTCAAGATCGGGAGGGTGGACACCACGTTGTTCACAAAAGACGTCAACGGGGATCTTTTCATTTGTCAAATTTATGTTGACGATATTATTTTTGGCTCAACTAATGATTTGCTAAGCCATGAGTTTGCTACCATGATGTCTAGGGAATTCGAGATGTCCATGATTGGCGAATTGACCTTCTTCCTTGGTTTTCAAGTCAAACAAATGAAGGAAGGGACATTCATCCATCAAGAAAAATATACCAAAGATATCTTGAAGAAGTTCAAGATGGATGAGTGCAAGCCAATCAAGACACCCATGGCAACCAATGGGCATCTCGACTTGGATGTGGACGGTAAACCGATTGATCAATCCCTCTATCGTTCTATGATAGGGTCTTTGCTTTACCTTACCGCATCTAGGCCCGATATAATGTTTAGTGTGTGCTTGTGTGCCCGCTTTCAAGCTAACCCAAAGGAGTCACACCTTTCGGCTGTGAATAGGATCCTTCGGTATCTCAAGCACACTCCTAGCATAGGCTTGTGGTACCCCAAAGGCGCTAGTTTAGATCTCTTGGGATACTCGGATTCGGATTTTGCCGGAAGCCGTGTGGATCGCAAGAGTACCTCCGGGGGTTGCCACTTGCTTGGGCGTTCTCTAGTTTCTTGGTCGAGTAAGAAGCAGAATTCCGTGGCTTTGTCCACCGCGGAAGCGGAATATATAGCGGCCGGTGCATGTTGTGCCCAAATCCTATATATGAAGCAAACCCTTTTGGACTTTGGTGTGAAACTAGATAGGATCCCACTCCTTTGTGACAATGAAAGTGCCGTAAAAATTGCCAAGAATCCAGTTCAACACTCTCGCACAAAGCACATTGATATTCGCCATCACTTCTTGCGTGATCACGAAGCCAAGGGGGACATTTCCCTTCAAGGTGTGAGATCCGAGGAGCAATTGGCGGATATATTCACAAAACCTTTAGACGAGAGTACCTTTGTTAGGCTAAGAAATGAGCTCAATGTGTTAGATGCGGCAAACGTCATGTAAGTTGCCATGTCATATAGAAAAATGCATACATATAGGACACTTGTCTAACCATGGTAAGATAGTGATGAGCAAGGGTTTAGCTAGAGGTGGTGGTCCACTTGTTTTCCTCTAGGCTTGTAGAAAGGCTCATCATGAAGAAGCTTCCCGTGGGTTCAAACTTGACAAGTAGATCTTAATTTCTTGTTATGCATTTCTTGTCATATAGGTGTGCACTTCATGTTTATTATACTTTCGCATGTGGTTGTAGTTTGCATCATCATTGCATGCGTTAGGGTCACAAAGGAGATCACTTGATGAAAATGAGACTTGTTTTCATATACAAGATCTTAATTCATGAAAAGTGAAAAGAGCAAAGTGTTAGGTGCGTTATTGCCTAGTGAGCAATGTCATGATGAGTTTGAAGCTTTCTATCTTCAATATTCCTATGACATGGCTCATACATTTTATTTGGCGCTTTGTCTCTCTTGCGGCTTTTCCTTGTGTTTAAAAAGAAATTTATTTAAGCAAGTGTGCTATCCTATTTATTTTGAGGGGTAAAGTCGCCTATGCAAGTCCATTAACTTGAGTTTATTTGAATTTTATAAGTTTATTGGACTTAGCATAGCAGAGTGAGCTGAGTGTGGGGTTTTTGGCTTCACCGGTTAAACCGACGTTCAATGGAGCATCATCATCGGTTCAACCGGCGTTACTAAAGTTTGTCTCAGCTCAGTCAAGTTTCAGGCGTTCAACCGGCGTATACAAAAGTCACATCATCGGATCAACCGGTGATCATAAATGCAAAACAGACCTAGCAATCAACCGGTGCTTTGATCAATCAACCGACGAGTTCATTTTTGACAGCATCGGTTCAACCGGCGTTCAAAAACAGATCTGGTAGAATCTCGGGTGAACTACACCGACGCAATCAACCGGCGCTCATACCCTAGACGTCGGATCGACCGGTGTAAAGGAAAATCGCGGGTCCCACCTGTCATATATTAGTCGTGCTCGAGCCGCCGCCTCTCTTTCCTCTGTTTCGCCCGCTTCCATCTTCGAGCCGCCGCCGCCTTCCCTTCGCGCCGCCGCCGTCGCTCCATCCGCGCCGCCGCTCGCCTGCAAGACCACCGCCGCCGCTCCGCCACAGCCCACGCGCCGCCGTGCGCCATCCGCGCCGCCGCTCGCCTGCACGTCGAAGTCGCCGCCGCCGCGCCCTCGCGCTCGCCCAGCGCCGCCCGTGCGCGCCTGCGCCGCCGCCTGCGCGCGTAGCCACCGCCGCCGCCGCTCCACGCTACTCCACGCCGCTCCACGCCGCCACTGCCGGGCGCCGCCGTGCTCCACGCCTCCACGCCGCAGCCGCAGCCACACCGCAGCAGCACCCGATCAGAAGCTCGCCAGGTGCTCGACGATTTGCCTGAGCTGCCTCTTTCACGCCGCGTTCGTGTTTCGCACACCGTCAGTCGAGATGGGTCGCGAGAAGAGGAAAGGGAAGGAAGTTGTGGTCGAGAAGCCCGCTCGCAAGCGGACTCGTGCAGAGAAGGAGGCCGAGAAGGCCGAGATGGTGGCCAAGGCCGCCGAGGAGCAGGCATCAGGCCGCGCTCGTCCGTTCCAGATCAGGGAGGACCCCAGAGGCAGAGGCAGAGGCAGGGGCATGGGCAGAGTGAGAGGTGCCAGGGCCACCAGAGCCGCGACAGCAGCAGCAGCAGAGTCAGATCAGTCAGATACAGCTGCAGATTCAGATTCAGAGGCAGAGCAGTCCGAGCAGTCTCAGGGGCAGAGCACACAGGAGTCACCGACTCTACGACGGTCTGGCCGCACTCGGCAGACATCCCCAGCAGCAGAGACTTCACCAGCGACCGAGCGTCGCACTGGACCGAGGACGCGAGGAGGTCACCAGCCACAGGAGCCTCGCAGGTCCACAGCTGCAGCAGCAGCAGCTCGTAGAGCCGAGGCCCTAGAGGCCGAGCGCGCAGTGTTCCGTATGGACACTGTTGTGCGTCTGGAGCCAGGTGTGCTGCTCCAGAACTTGACCCGAGCCAATGCGGCCAAGGTCAAGAGGCTCAGGTGGAGTGTTGACGAGGAGGTCTGGTTCCCGGTGACCCGAGACAGCAGAGTCGACAGGAGGTTCTGGACTTTGCTACAGGCCAGTTTCTACGAGACCTACCAGAGGCGGGGCCACCGGATCTTTCAGCACAGGGTTCTTGACTGGGTCTCACTGAGGACAGCCGCAGGGGGAGCAGATGTGAGAGCACACTTTGCTCACTTCAGAGGTCTGCCTAGACTGCTAGAGATGGAGCAGAACCGTTATATCGAGGACTGGGTCAGAGTGTTCTACGCTACAGCTTGGATAGCCCCCGAGCGCAGAGCCGTACACTTCATGTTTGGAGGGCAGGACTTTGGTTTGTCGAGGGCGACCATTGCTGGTATTCTTGGAGTTGACCTGGTCGACGTCTCGCTGCACGAGAGGGTTTACGGGGACTCAGATCCACCCCGCAGGGCGATGGTTGGCGGGATTGCTCCTTCTCACGAGGCGATCACTCAGTGCTTCCGCCAGCCGTTCCCAGCCTCTTACGCCAGAGTGCCGAGCTTGCTGACCCTAGAGGCTTACGCTGTTCATATGGCACTCCGGAGGACTCTGTTACCGAGGAGTGGCTACCCAGAGGGGTTTACGGGACTGCAGCAGCTCCTGCTTCTACACATCCTCACTCACGAGCCGTTTGACATAGTTGACTTTATTCTGGCTGAGATAGAGGATGTGATCACTGATGGGATGGGTGTGGTGCGACAGTTTCCCTATGCGCACTGGATCAGTTACATATGCTCTATGATAGTGCCAGCAGAGTCACCCATCAGTGCCCCTTACCGTCACGACGAGGCTCCCAGGTTCCCTGTCTACCGACCCACGGCTCCACAGGACAGGAGGAGGGGCAGACACGCAGATAGAGCAGCGATGGCTCAACTGTCACCGGAGGTTCAGGCACGAGTGGCAGAGGAGGATGAGGCACTCCTAGCAGCAGAGGCACAGCTTCCCGGGGGAGATGATGAGATTCACTGGTCTGAGCTTGAGTCAGACTCCTCCGACGACGTTGAGTACTTTCCTTCAGCTGCCCCAGCCAGTCACGATCACGAGGCAGAAGGTTCAGGACAGCCAGCACCTCCGACTTCAGCAGCTGCTATAGTCTCTGAGTCTCAGGTGACTCAGCCGTCCGAGCTCACTTCACTACTACAGCAGCTCGTGACCCAGCAGAGAGAGGACAGGCTTGCTCAGGAGGAGGCCAGGAGAGCCCATGAGGCCCAGATTGCTGCTATACAGAGAGAGGCCGCCCGAGAGCGGGCAGCGACAGAGGAGCGTTTTGTCGGCCTCATTGACAGAGTTTCACAGAGGACAGACGCTCAGTTCCAGCAGATGCAGCAGGGCATGATGGCGATGTTCGGGATGATCTCACAGCTTTACTCTCACACCGGACTCGCCCCGCAGCAGCCAGGACAGCCAGGCCTTCAGGGTGTTGGAGCACCTCAGCTTGCCGTTACACCAGCTCCAGCTCCTACTGCAGCTCCAGCTACCTCAGCGACACCGGAGACCACGTTCTCGATGTCAGCACTCTTTGGGTCTGCCGGTCGTCCGCTCTTTTCACCACTGCCGGCGACCACACTCTTTCAGGACTCACCGCCAGCGGTTCAGTCGGTCGCCCTCCCCTCCTCACTTCAGGCAGCACCTTCAGGGGGAGGAGCAGTAGAGGAGTCCCTGCTTCCACAGTCGACGCAGCCGGCAGCCTCAGCAGTCACCTCTTCAGATATTGGTACTTCTTCTGCTGACCCGGTTACGACTTCTACGGATCCTCTACCAGGCAGTGCCAGCACGAGAGCCTCCACGACAGTTACTCCCCCAGTGAGCTCAGACCCAGACCAGCAGCTTCCGTCTGTCACCGAGGGTGAGAGTTCTCCGTCCGACGACGACGACCCGGACCGCTTCGTCGCCGTACCACGACAGCACGACCCGTAGCTCGCCTTTTGGTGCTTTGATGCCAAAGGGGGAGAGGTGTTAGGGGGAGCACCAGAGTTAGGGGGAGGGTAGAGCTAGAGAGAGCTCGTAGTTATCAGGACTTTGTTTCTTTGTATCACATTTGGTGTTAATTCATGGATATGTACATTTGTTGCTTGAGTATGCCGTTCTTTGAGACATATCTATGGATTTCGTTTGAGCCTTTGAGCTCTTTGGTCCTGCTTTCGAGTTTGCTTGTGTTTATCCTGTTTTATCTTTCTCGCTCTCTCGTTATTTATGTTTGTGTTGTCATCAATCACCAAAAAGGGGGAGATTGTAAGCATCTAGGCCCTCAAGGTATGTTTCGGTGATTAATGACAACCATTATTGTGACTAATGAGTTTGTGCAGCTTAATAGATCATTATCGCTCATTTGGTCATATGTCAAAAGAGGCCCCTCAATTTCGGTTATTCTAAAAGGCGATCTCGGTTTTCAACTTATATATGTCAAGGCTAAGGATCTTTCTAGTCCTAAGTGTCACAAGGTTGAGAAGGACACTTAGGTTAGTATAGGTTTTATAGTTTTGTAGTGATCGCACTATTAAGAGGGGTTAAGGCTTAGTAACTTGAGCATGGACATGGTCATTTGAAAATGGATGCACACTATGGTCACTCAGGTTTCTAGAAGTTCAAATAAGTGGTTCTCAAACTATATCTCAAGAATATTTGGATTTCATTCAAGACTCAAATCAGAAAAGACAAAATCAGAAAAAGTCTATACACCGGTTTAACCGACGCTCTCAATTTTCTATACGTCGGTTAAACGAAGTCAGCAGAGTCTGGACAAATTCAATACACCGGTTAAACCGACGTGTTTGAATTTAACGTCGGTGCATTGGTCCAGAGTTGGTTTTTCCAGGGAAATTCAAGTTCTATTCACCGGATTAACCGACGCTGTTTGAATCAAGACGTCGGTGCAATTGACCAGTGAGATGGTTTTTTCAGAGGAATTCAAAAGTTGTACTCACCGGTTAAACCGACGATAGGTTTGAGTTAACGTCGGTGCAGTTGTCCAGAGACTTGATTTTTCAGTGGTTCAGTGGACAACTACACTCACCGGTTAAACCGATGCTACGTCGGTTAATCTGCCCCAGTTGTAACGGCTAGTTTTCAGAAGAGGCAGTTTACATTCACCGGTTAAACCGACGATGACAATGGGGGGTACGTCGGATTAACCGGCGCTACGCAGTTTTCTGGCAGTTTTTCTCCAACGGCTCTATTTGTGTGAGCTGCCTATATATACCCCTCCAATGGGTCATTTCGCCCACTCTTGACACCAGGCAACATCCAAACACTCATACCATAGTCAAGAGCCACCTTGAGCTTCATCATTCACATACTTGTGCATTCAATCAATCAAGAAGCAAGATTAAGGACTTGAGTAGAGAGAAGCTAGTGTGCATCCGTTCTTGGTGATCGGTTCTTGCTCAAGTGAAGGCCTTAGCTTGTTACTCTTGGTGATTGGCATCACCTAGGCGATCTTGGTGATCGAGGTGTTTCTCGCGGAGCTTGCCAAGGATTGTGGGAGCCCGGAGAAGAAGATTGTACGTGGCTTGATCTCCACCACGCCGGGATGGTGAACGGAGACTCTTAGTGAGCGCCCTCGTCTCGGTGACTTGGGAGGTGACAATACTCTTTGTGAGTGTCACAACGTGGATTAGGGGTGTGTGCCAACACATCGATACCACGGGAAAAAATCCGGTTGTCTCTTGTCCATTCCTTTTATTCAAGCATTTTCTTTCATGCAATTTACTCATGTGCTTGACTTAGAGATCATAACTTAGCTCTACCTTGCTAGGCTTTACTTTGTTTTAGCTCTCTTAGCTTGTGTTAGAAGCTTAGTTATCCGGTTGGTGAATTGGTGCCCTACTAGCATTGCATAGGTTAAGGTTGCTTTACTTTGTTTTAGAATTTGAAAAAGGCCCAATTCACCCCCCCTCTTGGTCCATCGATCCTTACAGAGGCCACTAGCAATGATCATAGTACATCAAATCAACACATCCAGCCAAAATTGTTCATTACATCGATATATATTGTACCATGCTGAATAGCAAGAAGCAAAATAAAAGGAGACTATAGCCTTAGCTGATATGAGATGAGCCTAACACACCCACAGTTCCACCAAAATTAGATTTGTTAGACTCGGACAGGAACAACAATGTATACATATGTCTAATCTGGTGCAGCCAAAGATTCCCACACTAACACCAACAATAAAAAATACATCATGCAGTGGCTAGCTAAACCGCAGCTGGTGCAAAATAACTTAAAGCATACACCTAGTTTCAACTCTCACTTTCACTGCATACAGAATGAGATATATGTCATGCAACTGAACTGCTCCAGATTTTCAACTAGAAGTTTTTCATCCGAGCTTGCGAACACTACCGTGAGAGAATTTTCATCACGACATGCTTCCTCCAGTACTTCTTGTGACACCTCCGGTGTTTATCACTGTTTAAACCTGCAATTAATGTGAAATGACAAGTTAACCCCCCCCCCCCCAATTTTCAAATTACTTAAAAGTCAGAAATCTGTTTAATTAAACCAAAAAGTCAACTCTCACACCTTAGCCCAAATGAACTTTTGCCCAAAACAAAAGTTGTAAAGTTTGACAAGGCAAACAACTTTCGTATTCAAGGTTTTTCAAGTTACAATATGAAATTTGGAGAAAACCCCGAAAAACAGTGGGTTTAGGGGGTTTTCATTTAAACTTGAATTTAAATTTTTAACTTGCAAACGAAACCTCAAATGGGAAAATGACTGAAACGAAAGTTGTAGATTTCGACTTTTTAAACAACTTTCGTATTCAAACTTTTTGGAGTTTCAATACAAAAATTTGATTTATTTTGGAGTCAAACCCGGTTGACTTCTCTCTTTCTCTCTCCACTCTCTTTCTCTCTTCCCTCTCTCTCCCTCGCTCTCCCTGCCCTCTCTGCGCGTGCAGGCACTTGAGCGCGCACGCGCGCGCGCTCGCTACGTCGCTGCCGCCCGCCCGCTACGCCACTGCCACCGAGCGCGGCGACGCCGCGCCGATGACTATCCACCCCGCTCGAGTGCACACGCCGGACCCCACTCGCTGCACCCGCCCGCACCCTCGCCACCAGCGCCCTGTGCGCCGCGGTGCCATCACTGCCTCGCCGCCCGGCCACGCCACCGCGCGCCCTTCCCCGCCGTTGACTCCGCGCACGCATTCAAGCGCTCACCCGCCCTCGCTGTGCCCCTGCTCGATTCGGTGGCACTCCGCGACGACGGCTTCGCGACGCGCCGACGGCCACAAGTGCCGCCCGGCCTTAACCCCCTCCTGCCGAGCTCTCTCCTCCCCATTCACTTCGCCACCTCATGTTCCAGCTCCTCCCCTCTCCATTCCACCCCAAGCCAAGCCCCCACTCCCCTCCCCGCGTCCTGGAACGCCGCCGCGGCCACCATTGTCGCCGCCGAGCACCACCCCGTCGTGGAGCCCCCTCCCCCGCCCTTCCTCGCCTCCAATGGACCCCCTAGCTAGCTTCTCCTCGCCGCCGTGAAGCTCCCCACCCCTCGACCACCCCCCAGGCCACCGGAGCGCCGCCGCCCGCTGCAGCCGCCGCCGCCGCTCCCTGTGCGCCGTCGGCGCACCTGCTCCGGCCATCCCTGTTGACGACATCCCCCACCCACAGGTAGAGCTCGGTGAGCTCTCACCCCTGGACGCCATCCCCGCCGCCGGCGAGCCTCCTCCTCGCCGGGAAACACCCGCCGCCGCCTCCACTGTTCCAGCTCCGGCCAGGGGCTTATGTGCGAGCCCCCAAATTGTTCCAGGGGCCTAGATGCAAGTTTTCGTTTCCTTTTTCTTTTGTTTTGAAAAACAGCAAAGTTGTAAATTCGTTTAAAAATCGTAGAAAAATCAAAAAATGATAACTCAACTGTTATGGAATCTTTACAAAGAGATCTACAACTTTTGCTACATGCACTTTTTCATTTTCTCAATATTTTTTGCTTTATTTAAAATACAAAGAAAATATACCTTTTATTAGATTTCAAGTTACAAGCATGAGATGTTAGCCATTTTTGGTCAGTGGGTTACATGTTAGATGTATAACCTTGTGTAAAAGTTTCGTGGACAGTTGATATGCCTAGCTATCCACTTATTTAAATCTTGATGTATGCCTAGGATAGATAGTTTTATTTATCTAAGTTGTTATGATATGTTTCATAGGTTCAAACTTTTACAGTACTTGTATTTTCGTTCCCAGAGTCTATAGAAAAAGTTTGAGAATTTTTAGTAAACCCAACTGGACCAAATGATTTTTGGTGAGGATAGATACATTAAATCATTAAAAATAGTTCCTGCACATGAAAATTCTAATAATTTTTTCTAGGGGTTAACTTTGAGTATATAACCATGCTGGTAAAAGATGAGGCTCTGTAATTTGCTATAACAGTATGTGGAATTTAGTTTTTATCCCTGCAGCTATACATTGTTCTATTTTTCATGCCTTTTGTAATGCTTAGTTAAATCTGAAATTTTTACAGTAGACTTACCATAAGTTTTGGAGCACTCAGTAAAAAATTTAGCATCTTTACTTGTAGAGTTTGTTCTGTATAAATGAATCTTAATCCTAGCAGTGGCTATTTAATGCATTTTTAATAATTAATATGCTTAGTGAAAATAGCTGAAAATTTTATGGCACGTTTGTAATTGAGTAATTGACTCTCCATAAAAATTTCATCTTCATAAACTATACTCATCAGCCGTTTTAAATATTCCATGCTTGCACTTGAAAATAACTTTTCTAAAAATAACAAAACCCCCACTTACTTAATAAGAAATAGTTAATCTAGATAATACTCTATAAATGATTGCCCAAGGAGATGTAAAGAAAATATTTTACAACTCTATAGTGAATTAAATTAAGATTGTTACCATCACCACAACTCACGCATATGCATTCGTGTAGATTTGACTACTCTCGCCGACAGTACGTACGAGCTGGTGCCGGAGTCCGAGAGTGAGTAGCGTGAAGCTCATGTTAACCTAACTGAAATCACTGAAGACCTGAACCAGAGTTCAGAAGAGCCTAAGGCTAGCTCCGCTCAGGAAGGCAAGCCCCGGAGCATGACCCACCTATTTTAAATTTATGCAACTATTTATATCCCTATTTTATTTGTGCATTTAAGTTGCAGGAATTGTTTAGAACCTTAGTTGCATGATCCTAGGTACCTATACTTGAACACTAGTATCTGTAGGTCGCTAGTTGGCTATGCTAATGATTCGGTAGAAGTCGAGTGATTTCCTGTCACTCGCGAGCTCATAGGAGTTGAATGCTTACTACACACTGCAATATAAGGTTTACGGGCGGAGTTGTTGTACTTGTGATACCCCGTATGTTTAGTGAAAATGGATAAGGCCGCGGTGTGTGGTAGTGGTGGTTAAGCATTTGAACGTACTAACCACATGCCGAGAATATGGTAATCAGTAAGCTTAAGTACCTGATGGAACCGACCGTGGAACATACTCCCCATTGTCTGGTCTTTGGTCACGCACAGGTGCAGGGCACCCTAGGGCGGTGGGCCTGTTTCATGCCCGGGGAAAAAGGGGAAAAGTCATGTGGGTGATTGCATTCCCCATGCGTGTGTTTAGGTCTGCCTGGCCAGGTTAACAAATTCGATTCGAATCGTCCGTCTCTCACGGATATTGAGACTGCTTAACCCTTTTGCCACATAGAGTAAGAAGTGGAACATTGATTATGAGGAATATGGTTGAATGATGAAAAGTAATTGTCTTTCACCATGCTTGCTATTGGATAGATGTCAATGTAGAATGGTTAATCAAACTAGAACTTGAAAGCTAAAATTGGAAAATAATGACTTACTCTTTATTGCTTTTCGGCAAAAACAAACCCCTCAAGCCAAAAGCCTTGCATGTCTAGTTAGAGGGTTAAATATATCCTAGTCGGGTAAGCCTTGCTGAGTATTAGAATACTCAGCCTTGCTTGTGGCTCCACTTTGTTTTCAGGTGATACGTTCGAAGATCAGATAGCTAGTTTGACCTGGCCGTGTGTTTTACCTCCTGGTTGGTCGGTGGAGTGGGATACGACTCCGGCTAACGATGACCATGCCGAGTGATGTCATGTACGGGCTTCATCATGACATCTTATATCGTCGTTTAGTACTCGCTTTATTTCCGCTGCAGTAAACTCTGAACTACTTTCAATTTGAACTTCAAGTACCTTTCGGAGATTTCGAACTTGGTTTGTAATAATTAAGTTAAGACTCTGTAATGTAATGTATCTGTGAAATGTTGTACTCTCTGGACTCACCTTCGTGTGGGTTGCCTGTAAGCTTTGGGTTCGATCGACGCTCAGGTGGATTCTTCGGGACTTTACCCGACAGCCCTGCCGGATTACTCCGTTTGAAGTGCGTGTTAGCCGGGATTACCTTTAAGATGATGGTTAGCGCACTTGAGCCGGATTAATTTGGCCGGTACTGCCACACTTCTATATCTAGAACCAGATTCAGACGTTTGGTTACATTTTGAACTACCAGCTCCTTGCAAATTCTTCCTCGCCAGCAAATTTATTAGTGAGCTGTAGTGTACTGTATGACTGTTGTCGCAAGCAAAATCGCCGCCCCCCTTGGATTTGCTTCCTCAAATCCTATGGCATTCCATATACATTGTTGCAATTAACTCCGAGGGGAATAATTCTGTATGGTATATAGTTTGATTGCTATTGATTTTAGTGCTCCCATCAAAAGACTTCAACAGATTTTCCAGCTGATGGGGTGCCGAGAACTTTCTTGGCTTCTCGCTTGAAGAACCTGATGAAGGCTTCATATGTTGCTTCTGTAGATAAAATATGCTGACAGGATCCACCGGGACTAGATGCAGATGGCCTAATATCCAACTTACGAAAGGCAATAGTGTCGAAACCAACATTGTCCGTCATCAAAAGCTCCCATCACAAACAACACGACCTCTAGATACATACGGCAACATAAGACCTGCTCTTAATATCTGCTTCCCTTTGTTGGATGTGAAATATGGTCTGCTTGGATCAACATAATCAATAAGCCGATCATCAAGCACCCTCTCCAAGAATGAGTTCTTCCTAACAAAATCAGCAAAGTTGATGAAACGAGAAATTGGATAGGTGCATGGCTGTCCATCCAAGCCCCTACAACATAATGAAAATGCCAATCAGATGGAGTTTAATTGCAATTCTAAAAGGGAAAATCTGCAATGCAGTCAAACACATCAGTTCAGCTATCAACTTGATGCAGGCTATCATTATAGCAAAATGTAGATGACCTCATAATAAAAAATCTTACATTGATTATTGCCAAAAATCCTACCGAAGATTCTCAAAAAAAAAAGTTCAGGAAAACAAATGTCTGCTAGTATCTCTACAAACATTCTGCAATAGATAGATGCTGCAAAATTGCAAATACTAGAACACAGTGGCGGACCCAAAAATTGGTCAATACTAGGGCCAAAAATTCAGTGGATTTGGTGCGTTCGTTGCAAAAAATTCGACTGCAAGTCTTCTCATGCAAAGATGGCCAGAACAGGCCTATCTAGCCCACATCGCACCTGGTGCCCCATCCAGAATGCAAACTTCCGAAAACCTCCAAACATGAGGTTTGGGTCGTCATTAGTGGATTTGGTGCGTTTTGATGAGGGTGCGCCTTAAGTTTGCAGGGGGTATGCACACCTTTGTGTACAAAAGAGGCCCGAAATAGTGGTTTAAGGGCTTATTTGTGAGGCCCAGGGATCTATTTGTAAATCCTAGAGACTTTTTTATAATATTTGACCCCACCAATGGAATAAATATAAACGACTACCTCCCTATAAATAGCTCCCAGGGTGGAGGTGGTGACTTTTGGCCATTTGCTCTCTCAATCACTTTGCTTGCTCTCCCTCTCTTCCTAAGGTTACTACGTTGCCTTGGCCACTCTTTACCTTTTTCTGTTTGGTTTCGGCTCGTCCGATCCACAACATGTTCATTGAGATAATTTCAACTACAAGTCTTTTGGTGCAAAGGTGGCCAGAACAGTCCTATCGCGCCCACATCGTACCCGTTACCCCGTCCGGAATGCAAACTTCCGAAAACCCCAAACATGAGTTTTGGTTCATTCGGAGTGGATTGGGTGCGTTCGATGCGGGAAAAAAATTCAACTACAAGCCTTTTGGCGCATAGGTGTGTGTCGGGCTTGCCCTATCCGGAATGCAAACCTGCGAATACCCCCAAAGATGATTTTTGGGTCATCCAAAATTAATGGGGTACGTTCATTGTGAAAAAAATTCAATAGCAAGTCTTTTTGTGCAAAGGTGGCTAGAGCGGGCTTGCGGGCCCACATCGCACCCGGTGCCCCGTCCAGAATGCAAACTTCCAAAACCCCCCAAACATGAGTTTTGGGTCGACAACAGTGGATTTGGCGTGTTCGTTGCGAAAAATTCAACTGCAAGTCTTCTCGTGCAAAGGTGGCCAGAAAGGGCCTGTCGGGCCCACATTGCACCCGGCGCCCTGTCTGGAATGCAAACATCCGAAAACCCCCAAACATGAGTTTTGGTCATTAGGGGTGAATTTGGTGCGTTTGTTGAGAAAATTTGAACTGCAAGTCTTTCGGTGCAAAGGTGGCCAGAACGGTCCTGTCGGACCCACATCGTACCTGTTACCCCATCCAAAATGCAAACTTCCAAAAACCCCCAAACTTGAGTTTTGGGTCATCCGTAGTGAATTGGGTGCTTTCGACGTGAAAAAACTCAACTGCAAGCCTTTGGGAGCATATATAGGTGGGTGTCGGGCCCACATTGCATTGTTGTCCCATCCGGAATACAAACCTGTGAATACCCCCAAAGATGAGTTTTGGACCATCCGGAATTGATTGGGTGCATTCATTGCGAAAAATTTAACTGCATGTCTTTTGGTGAAAACAATTGCCTACAATTAGTTGTTTCACAAATCAGTGTGTTGGTTGCTCCTCTCCAATCATATTTCAAACGTTCAATGTTCATCGAGACAATGAAATTTGGCTAGAGTTTCACGGTAACCAGACTCTAGGAGGGGTTCCGGAGAAAGCCTTCAAGAGTTCAAGAGATCAACTTATCAAGTGAAAACTGTCACAGTTTTTGACGGTACCATTTTCTCCGGTTTAAGTTAAATGAAATCAACCAGTATAACTAGTGGATAGTAGTTTACTGCTAATAAAATGCCACTAGTGTACAGGTAATTTTGTTAGAGAACTACTTTCTACTTGGAGCCGTGATGCGCGGTAGACTTGCTGACTTGGCCTGTCCACCAGCGCTGTCCTCATCTGCTCATCTCAGTGTTGACTTTGTCAGCCCTTTCCTCCGGTCAAAGCCCTCCGTTTCATGATCAACGGCTGATGCTACTCCAGGTCTCCGGCCCAAGCCCAGGCAAGACAAGATGCCTGCGCCTTCTGGAGGCTTGACTGCCACGTGTCACCCTTCCGCAACCGTTGACCTCAATCAGCCCCCCTTAATCACCGGCTACAGGAGGTCTCCCTCCAGCTGCCATTATATAAAGGGAAATTTGTGTGTGGGACACTGTCAAAAAGTGGATTTGTATCAAGCACACTACCAATGCCGATTTTGTTCCTCACACACCATGAAAAAGTGGCTTGGTGTGCAGCACACCGCACCGAATAATGTAAATGTTTGTAGCTCAGATAAAAGGCGAAAAGACCATATTGCCCTCAGCAGGCCCAAGCTGCGTGCCGGTCTGCTCGCCTGCCCATTCCGCCGTGGCTCGCCGCCGTCCCCTTGCCCGCCTGCACGGCCGCGGCTCGCCGTTGCTTGCCTGTGCCGCCGCGGCTCACAGGCCAGGCACAAGAAACACCTGCCACCGGCCGCTGCTGCTGCTGGCCGACGCCGGCCATGGACTTCGACGACCACGACGACGGCGACGAGATGGCGCCGATGCCCGTGAGCTCCAGCTACGAGACTCTTCGCGCGAGAGTGCTGAGCTGCGCCGGGGAGCACCGCCGCCGGGCGCGAGGGAGCTCAACCGCCGCCTTGGGTCACTGCACGTGGAGAGCTCGGCGGCCGCGAGTGAGCGCCGTCGCGGCTGCGCCTGGGGAGCTTCGCCGCCGGGTACGTTCGCGTGCAGTGCTGGAAATGGATGCGAGCTCGACGCGGAGGTGTTGGGAGGCGGGTGGTGCTGGAGGTGGAGCCGAGCTCGGCGCGGAGGTGCTGGAGGCCGATTCGGCGGAGGAATCGTTCGATTCGCCGGCGAGCAGCGATTCAAGCTCCCTCCCCCTCCGCGCGGGGCCTCACTGCGCTTCCTCGCCGCGCTCCCCTGGCGGAATTGAGTCCGCGCCCGCGCGCGCTCGAGCTCGGCGGCGGCGGCGGCCGGGCCAGCAGAGCGCGAGCGGGGGCCCTGCCTCGAGCTCGGCCGGCGGATGGCCGAGCGCGCGCGGATGGCCGGCGGCGCCTCGCTCCCCTCCTCTCCATCCTCAACGGGGTGGCCGAGCGCGAGCTGCGCGGTGGAGCAGGGGAGCTCCAGCTCGCGGCTGCCGGTCCCTCGCGGCGGGGTCTCGTAGCTGGAGCTCCCGTGCCCCGGCCTCCGCGCGCGCCGGGTCAAGGGGCGGCAGCGGCGCGGGCTAGCGGCGGCGCGGACTGGTGTCGAGGGGCGGCGGCGCGGGCTAGCGGCGGCGGTCGACGTGCTGGAGCGGGCGCGGGGGAGTGCCGGCGGTGGCCTGTCGGAGGGGGAAGAAGATGACATGTGGGCCTGAGGGTAAAATGGTCTTTTTACACCTTCACTCAGCTAAAAATGATTAATATACTTGGTGTGGTGTGTTGGAGACAAAATTGCAATGTCATGATGTGTTGGAGACAAATTCAGCTTTCAGGATGTGTCTCACACAAAACCACTCTTTCAGAGTGTCCTACACACAAATTTCCCTTATATAAACTAACAAGAAATTGTACAAGCAAAGAGGAAGATGATGGCACACTGAAAGATGAGTCTTGTGCATTGTGTTAGCTGCAGCGTCCAAATGAATCCAACAAAGTGAGCCAACACAGACCAAAGCAAGCACTCAGCAAATATACTAAAATTTTGCTGAAGAGGGGTCACAAATCATGACACCTATACTTTACAAAGTCACTTAGACACTTACCTGAAGAATTAGGACAAGTCAGGGGTGTACTAGCAGCAGTATTAAACTTGAGCTGCAGAGTCAAACCCAGAGTAGTTTGTCAATCACCTCCTCCCCTTCTCCCTCCTTTCTCTGGCTGGCTGGCCTCCAGCTGCTCTATTCCTCTCTCGGTCTCTCCTACAGTCCTACTTCCCGCAAGTGAACAAGAAGAGCAAGCAAGATTGAAGAACAGGAGCAAACAGAGCTTAGACCATGATCCCAAGATGTGAATTCTTGGCGCTTCCTTATTCTACGATCATGAGCTAGCTGCCAACGCCTGCCAGATCGATCACCAACCACCACCTTGTCTTGTCTCGAGGCATGGCCTCCTGGTGGAGCAGGAGCAGGAGCAGGAGCAGGAGCAGGGCAGTGATACTACTGCTCGTCTGGTCTGCGATCCTCTTGTCGCGGTCCGGAAACGGCGCCGCTGGGCAGCAGCCGCGGCGCTGCGGCGCCAGCGACCTCGCCGCGCTGCGCGGGTTCTCGGCCGGCCTCGACTCCGCGGTGGACGGCTGGCCGATCGCCAACGCGTCCGACGACGGGTGCTGCGACTGGCCCGGCGTGCTCTGCGACGAGGCGCCAGGGGGGAGCGCCGCCGCCGCCGCCGTCGGGCTGGTGCTGCCCAACCGGACGCTGCGCGGGGAGGTGGCCGCGTCGCTCGCCGGCCTCGCCGCGCTCCGGGTGCTGAACCTCTCCAGCAACGCGCTCCGGGGCGCGATCCCAGTGGCGCTGCTCCGGCTCCGGAGCCTCGAGGTGCTCGACGTCAGCGCCAACGCGCTCGCCGGCGGGTTGGGCGCCGGGGCGGTGATCGAGCTCCCGTCGCTACGCGTGTTCAACGTCTCGGGCAACGCGTTCAACGGCAGCCACCCGGTGCTCTCCGGCGCCGGCAACCTGACGGAGTACGACGTGTCGGGCAACAGCTTCGGGGGCCCCGTCGACGCCGCCGCCCTCTTCGCCGGGTCTCCGGCGGTGCGCGTCCTGCGGCTCTAAATGAACAGGCTCTCCGGCGCGTTCCCCGTGGGGTTCGGGCAATGCCGGTCGCTCGCCGAGCTCTCGCTTGACGGCAACGGCATCGGCGGCGCTCTCCCCGACGACCTCTTCGGCGTCGCGACACTACAGCTCCTCAGCCTCCACACCAATTCCATCTCCGGCGGGCTGTCGCCTAGCCTGCGCAACCTCAGCAGCATCGTCCGCCTCGACCTCTCCTTCAACGCCTTCTCCGGGCCGCTCCCCGACGTGTTCGACGCGCTCACCGGCCTCCAGGAGCTCTCGGCGCCCTCCAACAAGCTCTCCGGCGAGCTCCCCGCCACGCTCTCGCGGTGCCGCCGGCTCCGCGTGCTCAACCTCCGGAACAACTCCTTCGTCGGGGACATCGGCCTGGACTTCCGCGCGCTCAGGAACCTGGTGTACCTCGACCTCGGCGTCAACAGCTTCACGGGCCCCATCCCGGCGAGCCTTCCCGAGTGCAGGAGCATGACCGCGCTCAACCTCGGCCGGAACAAGCTCACCGGCGAGATACCGCCGTCGTTCGCCAACTTCTCCTCGCTCTCCTTCCTCTCGCTCACCGGCAACAGCTTCTCCAACCTCTCGTCGGCCCTGCGGACGCTGCAGAGCCTCCCCAACCTGACGAGCCTGGTGCTCACCAAGAACTTCCACGGCGGCGAGGAGATGCCGTCGAACGATGCCGGAGGCATCGCCGGTTTCCCCAGCATTCAGGTGCTGGTCATCGCCAATTGCGAGCTGCACGGCGCGATTCCGTCGTGGATCGCCGGACTTCGGAGGCTGAGGGCGCTCGACCTGTCGTGGAACCGGCTCGCCGGCCCGATCCCGCCGTGGCTGGGGCAATTGGACCGCCTCTTCTACCTCGACACATCGAACAACTCCCTCCAGGGAGAGATACCGGGCAGCCTGACGCGGATGCCGGGGTTCGTCGCCGGCGGCGGCGGCGGCGGCGACGAGGCGCAGGTGCAGGACTTCCCGTTCTTCATGCGCCGGAACACGTCGGTGCAGGGGCGTCAGTACAACCAGGTGAACAGCTTCCCGCCGTCGCTGGTGCTGAGCCACAACAACCTCACCGGCGGCGTGCCGGCTGCTCTGGGGGGCCTGACCAAGCTGCACGTCGTTGACCTGAGCTGCAACAAGCTGTCAGGCCCCATCCCGCCGGAGCTGTCGGGGATGACAAGCCTCGAGTCGCTTGACCTGTCGCGCAACTCGCTCTCCGGCCCCATCCCGGCGTCGCTCACGCGGCTCAGCTTCCTCTCCCACTTCGACGTCTCGCACAACAACCTCTCCGGCGAAGTCCCCGTCGGCGGGCAGTTCTCCACCTTCTCCCGCGGTGACTTCGACGGGAACCCCTTCCTGTGCGGCATCCACGTCGCGCGGTGCGCGGGGAAGGAGAAGGACCCGCCGCTGGAGCAAGAGGATGTCAAGGAGCGGAGCACCAGCGCCGGCGTCGTGGCGGCGATCAGCGTTGGCACGGCGCTGGTCCTCGCCGTGGCCGCGGTCGTGACGTGGCGGGTGTGGTCGAAGCGGCAGGAGGACAACGCCCGGGTGGCGGCCGACGACGACGACAGCGGCAGCCTCGAGTCGGCGGCGGCGAAGTCGACGCTGGTGCTACTCTTCCCGTCCGAGGACGACGGCGACGGCGAGCGGACGATGACGCTGGAGGACGTGATGAAGGCGACGCGCAACTTCGACGAGTCCCGCATCGTGGGGTGCGGCGGCTTCGGGATGGTGTACCGCGCGACGCTGCCCGACGGGCGCGAGGCGGCGGTGAAGCGCCTCTCCGGCGACCTGTGGCAGGTGGAGCGCGAGTTCCGCGCCGAGGTGGAGACGCTGTCGCGCGTCCGGCACCGGAACCTGGTGCCGCTGCAGGGCTACTGCCGCGCCGGCAAGGACCGCCTGCTCATCTACCCCTACATGGCGAACGGCAGCCTGGACCAGTGGCTCCACGACGAACGGCGGCCGGCCGCCGGCGGCGGCGCGCTGCCGTGGCCGGCGCGGCTGGGCATCGCGCGCGGCGCGGCGCGCGGGCTGGCGCACCTGCACGCCTCGTCGGAGCCGCGCGTGCTCCACCGCGACATCAAGTCGAGCAACATCCTCCTGGACGCGCGCCTGGAGCCGCGGCTCGCCGACTTCGGGCTGGCCCGGCTGGTGCGGCCGGCGGAGACGCACGTGACGACGGACCTGGTGGGCACGCTCGGGTACATCCCGCCGGAGTACGGGCACTCGTCGGCGGCCACCTACCGCGGCGACGTGTACAGCCTGGGCGTGGTGCTGCTGGAGCTCGTGACGGGGCGGCGGCCGGTGGACATGGCGCGGCCGGCGGGCGGCGGCCGGTGGACATGGCGCGGCCGGCGGGCGGCGGCCGGGACGTGACGGCCTGGGCGGTGCGGATGCGGCGGGAGGGGAGGGGCGGGGCGGGGAGGTGGTCGACGCGAACGTCGGCGAGGGTAGGCACCGGGAGGAGGCGGGTAGGGTGCTGGACGTGGCGTGCGCCTGCGTCAGCGAGAACCCCAAGGCGCGGCCCACGGCGCAGCAGGTGGTGGAGTGGCTCGACGCCATCGCCGCCGCCGCCGCCGGTTGACACCGACCACGGCGTGATGAACAATTGTAACTACTAACTGGAGATGATGAAAAAAGAAATCTAATGCGTTTGGAGATGTGTGCACTTGGAAAACTAAAGTTTTGGAGTAGTACATAACATGATCCTACTCACTGACACCGGATATATCGTATCAGATATATATACATGTATAGCATAGTGTGATTGATCGAATGTTGAAACCACCCATAACACTGTTGTTATGGTGTCTTGCAAATCCATGCAGCAGAAACACCTTCCCCTGGTCCCAAAACAATTGTTTGATTGCAAAATAATGAAAATAGAAAGGGAACATATCAGGTGCAAACCAAATTTTCTGTGCAATGACTCAGATTGAAGCCTCACATGAGCGTAGCCCTGCTCTCTTCAATCTCATTCGCTCGATATACTTGCACGAATCTCAAACATTGGAAGTTCAATACTCTTCCCATCTCCCGGAAGATATATAGGATTTCCCGGCATTGGCATCGGCTGGAGGTTTTGGGATTTGGCCCGAATGAACCGAATTTCATCGAAATTCGTCCAATTCAGCCCGGCCCGAGATACAACAAAATCGGTCAAAATATTTTGGCCCAAGTCAAAATTCCAGTCCATATTAGGGTCCAACAACAGCCCACCAACATCCCTCACGCTCCAAAACTGCCTCACCGTCCAATGATTTCTTGCGAGCCGCCGCCGCCGCCAACATTCTCTGCTCGTCGCCTCCTGCACCGGCAACCTGCAGCCACCAGGAGAGTCGCAGTTGCTTCCTACCGTCCGAGCTCGCGCCATGGACGCTCCTCGACGCCACCCACATGCCATGGCTGCTTCTCGACGCCCGCCGTCACGCGTGAGCGCATCTGAGGCGTCGTTTGTGCCATCTGCACAACCTGCTAAGCTCCTACCTCAATGGCGTCGTTGCTGCCCTCCCTCCGTGTTCCACGCCAGCGCCACATGCATCCTCTGTAAGCCCACTGCAATGCTTGATGGTTTAGAGAAATTTTGTTCAAATTTGCTCAAATTTCATTCAAATTTTGAGTGGGTACCGGTCCGAATTTTCCGAATTTCGTCCAATTCGGTGGGCTCAGAACTTTTTTAGAAAAAGAATCCCAGAACCTTGTATGGGACACTGCTGCGTGACCCACTTGTTGGCACGAAACTCTCATGAGGGAGACCAACCACAACCAAACCAGATTTTAATTAAGATAATATAGATTGGTTTGGTTTATTCAGTGGGCATTTGTTTACTGCAGTATTGTCTCTTTTTTTTTTGGGGTAAAGGAGAGCTTTATTAATTAGATCGGAGGATTACAATCGTTTTTGATAAGATCATGCACGCACACAGGCACTGGACCTATCCAAACTGTTGTATGAGTATTTCTCCGAGCTAAATGAGCAAACTCATGAGCAACTAAATTACACTCTCTGTTTTCTCTCGGTTCTTTTGTTCTCTTCTCCTCCTTTTGTTTTGTGCCCTCTTTTCGTAAATAAGACTTTGATTTGCTTTCTCACTTAGTAACTGCTGCATTTTCAGAAACTTGTGTTGACATCTCTGTTATTTTTCATATTCCAGGGTTGATGGATTGATGCTTTAGCTCCGTCCCAAAATATAACAATCTTTGACCAATAATATCTAAAAAAATAATTACTTTTAAATAGAAAAGATTACATGTAACGATATTTAGTTTCATACAAATAAACTAATATCACTTTTATGTTGTCAATCTTTATATATCTTTTGCGAAAATATTTGACTTTGAAAAGTCAAAAAGTTGTTTCCACGAAGGTAGTACCTCAGACTTGCAAACTTATTGAAGTGTTGGCACACTTATTTATAATTTGATAGTGTATCCGCATCACTGCAGCTTTATGTTCCCTTGGTCCCAAAACAATTGTTTTATTGCAAAATAATGAAAATGGAAAAGCACAGTTTTCCCCATTGAGACAGAAAAATAGCACAACAAAAAGGTTGCATTAACTTCAGATAAAACTCGGTCATACATGATCCAATAATCATAAAATTTTTACTACAGCTCAATCATATAATGATTAGCCCATCATAAAAATTTCACAATAATTGGATGACGAAAACTGTAGCTATAAATTAATTACAGAAAAATATATATCTAAAGATATAGCAAATTTTTTTACTAAAGTATACTATATATTATGTTCACTGCGTATATCTACTCACGTGGAGTTCAACAAAATTGGATTTTCTATTTTATACATTTTTGTGATTTACTATAATTTTTCAAAGATTCAGTTAAAATAAATATAAAAGAAAAATAGTAAAACCGTCCTCAAACCCACTCAAGGAGGTTGTGCGACCGGTTTCGGGAGTCCGAGGAGGCTGGTCGGCCGATTTTAAAGTTCAGAGAGGAAAAGAGGACTCGGCCCAAAGTTCAGAGAGCCAAAAAAAAACTTTTTTCTATTAAAAAGAAGCAATGTCAAATGGGAAATTTTCAGCAATGTGCATATTGCAGCAGGCCAGCCACTGACGCTTATTGGGCTTTATTATTGGGCCGGCCTCCAACTGCCGCGGCTGGCCTGCTAGTAGGCCTAATGCTAAGACGCCGAGGGTCACATCACGCACGTGCCAATTCTCAGCTCCTCTCATCCCATAGGAAACCCTTTGGTTACAGCAGAGTTGTCGGCTGTGGTCGCGCCTTCGTTGCTCTGCCACCCAACTTGCCGCTACAGCGGAGGGGTTGCTCGTTCCATGGAGATAGATCAACAGTGTAGATGGGTGTGGAGACGTTGCGAATTGTATTGGATGGATTAGCTGCCATGCCACCATCCTTGTCGCCAGCATAGCAGGGGACAAGGTAAGGCGACGGACCGTCAGATGGATCTAAGACTCTGAAATGATTCCGTTACTGTGGGCCCACGGGCAGTCTTCTTCTTCTTCTTCTTTTCCCCAGTTCCCACCATCATCCCTGCTCGTGAACGAATGAGGAAAGATCGGACAGAGTTGCACACTAGCTCGACAGGCTCTGTTGCAATGAATGCCCGATGATCCATACAGTACGCTCTAATAATACTCATAAAGCAAGATCAGAAGTTATAATAGGCCGTGTTTTGTTATTTCCGTGCACGTTTTCCGAAAAAAGAATCTCGTATGCATGGAGTACTAAATAAAGTCTATTTTCAAAAAAAATTTAGGGATAAGTGTAATTTTCGAGACAAATGTAATGATGGTAATTAATTGATGATTTGCTACAGTGATGCTACAGTGATTATCCTCTAATCACGCAGTCAAAGAACTCATTAGATTCTTCTCACGATTTACAGGGGTTGTGAAGGTGGTTTTATAATTAGACTTTATTTAGTACTCTAAATTAGTGGTCAAAGGTGAAAAAAAATTCTATAGAATCCTAACCAAACACGGTCATAGTCTGCTTCTCCTAATGACCGATCTGGTTGCTCACATGTTGTAAAGCAAGCGAACGAGGACACGAACAAGAGCAGCAGCAGCATGATTGCGAGATGTGATCTAAAATTTCTAGATTGAAGGCCCAGGCGTCGGCGGCCTCCTCGCATGAGGACGAGGCCCTGCGCTCACCTCCATGTGGGCCCGGGCATAGGTCCCTGGGGGCGCATGGGCTGGTGGCGCGAGGAACGACGAACGATGACGAGGAGAGAGAGAAGGCGGGGTGGCCGTTGCCGGTGAGGTAATCACCACCTCACGTCTCCTCAGGTAGCCCCCCTGCATTGACCATCTTGCCCTCCGGTGCTCCCCCCGTTTCTCCTCCCCGTTGCATCCAGTGGCATCCTCTGTTAATTGTTGCAAAAAATGAGGTCAAAAGAGTCATCCGGGAGCCCGTCAAAAGGCAGTCAAAAGTACACACACTCCCGAGCTAGTACTACGCATTTAACTCACCTCATCACTCCCTTGATCTCCTCTCTCTCACCCCGCACTCCCACACCTCATCAGCCAGGGGGTGTCCGCCGCCGCCACCTCCCGCTCCACGCCGCCGCAGCCGCAGATCTCCGCCCGCCGCCGCCTCCGCCATGGAGTACGAGCGCATTGAGAAGCCGTTCCCCACCCAGGCACGAACCCATCTCTCCGTCTCCGACCCGGCCTCTGCTGCGGCCGCCTTTCCTCCTCAGATTCTCTCTGCCCGTTCCGTTCGGTGGTGAGTAATGCGAGCCGCCGCTGACACGCTGTGCTGCCTGTGACCTGCAGGGCGGCGGGTTCTCGCCCAAGCGCCTGCGCGCGATGCTGCTGGGGGTGGACAAGCGCCGCAAGGGCCACGACGCGGAGGAGGAGGAGGACGGCGGCGCCGGCGCCGGGGACGACGACTACGGCGCCGTGCCCAGGGCCTCCGTTAGATCCGACGCCGACGCCGACGCGCGCGGTGGGCATTCTGCTCCCTCCTCTTTTCCCCCCTCCCTTGCTCGATTGGGATGGGCTTTCTGCCCAATTGAGCCCTGCATTGCTTGGTTTCGGACATTCGATTTGGTGGTCAATGCATGGTCAAAATTTGGCCACCCTGCTTTACAGCATACGTATTTTTTCCTCAAAAGATGGATATAGGCAACCCTCTTTTTCTATCAATGGAGCTCCGTCTGTGCTGTACCCTAAAGTGGAAAGGAGAATCTTTTCGTGCTCTATGGACACCGGGGAACGCGTTTGGTGGTTTGTTTGTGACTGGTCGACGGGGTTGTAGGAAGGGGCCAAATGCAGTTCCAAACTGCAGTTCAGTCGTGTGGCCTTCTTTTGGGTCGTTGCTGCGCATTTTCTTTTCTTGCTCCAGTTGGGGTTATGCCGGCCGTAGAGGTCAACAATCTTATGTTTCTCCAACTAACTTTCTGGTTTTCAGTTAGAAGTGCAATAGCCATATGCTTCAGTGGGTAGCTGCACTGAAAGTCTTCTGACAACGATTGCCTGAATCTTTAGCTGATTTCAGAGTGTGAAACTGTGTGATTGGCTTCTTGTGTAGGTGGAGGTGCCAATTGCGAGGAATACAAGGACGTGGATGTGGTGAGCACCATCTCAGAATCTTCAACCTCACTTGAGACAGGGAGTGGGCACCGTTCGAGAGATACCCACTCCATGGGCTCGAGGGTAAGGGTGCCCGAAGAAGATCCGTGTGATACTGAGAGTGTGGCCTCCAACTTTGAATTCCACAAGGAACGAGGGACCTCTGCTCGGTCAGCGGCGGCATCAGTTGTTCCTCCCTTCTCAAAGCCTGCTCCATCAAAGTGGGACGATGCACAGAAATGGATTGCCAGCCCAACAACAAACCGTCCTAGCAGGGCTGCTGGTGGGGCAGTACCCAGGAAGATGGAGAAGCCTAGCTCTGGCATGGGGAGATTGCCAGCAACGAAGGTTGTGTTGGAGGCCACAGAGGAGATAGATACTAAGAGGATTGACCCAAGCCAAGAGAAGAGGGAAATTGGGTGGCAGAAAGCAGTAAATTGGGCTCCACCTGATCCCTATCCAGAAGCGGAGCCTTGTTCAAAGACTACAATTGCTGCAGAAAGTACAATAGTTGATTCAACCGGTTAGTATTGTGCCCTTGTTTTTCATCTTGCCTCGGCTCTACTTCTTCCACAATTAATTTTTGATGCATTGTGTGTTGGTGATCAATTCCTTCACTGGGCATCCTTTTCTTTTCTTTCTTTCATTCATCTACATCTAACTGGAAAAGAAAAGAGAATAATTGATAGCTGCATTTTTTTGTGAATGACTGCAGTTAGTTTTGATCGTAATGATTCATCCACCATGCTTCAAAGCGCAACAGCATGTATACCTCCACCATCAACAGTTCGGTCAGTATCAATGAGGGATATGGGTACTGAAATGACTCCTATTGCAAGCCAAGAACCATCCCGGACAGGAACACCGGTGAGAGCAACAAGTCCAAATTGTTCTCAGCCAACAACTCCACGAAGGACGTTAGGCCCCAATGCAATTGGTGCTGTTATCAGCCATGGAGAATGTAGCAATGCTGAATTAAGTGAACAGGAATTACAAACAAACACTAGGAGGGAGATAATGCTTCTTGGCACGCAGCTTGGTAAGACAAGCATTGCAGCATGGGCAAGCAAGAAGGAAGAGGAAAAGGACGCATCACTTTCACTGAAAACAGTGCCCATGGACCAATCCACACAGAACATAACTGAAATCCGTGCAGCTGCATGGGAGGAGGCTGAAAAGGCCAAATACTTAGCCAGGTGCTTATATCTAAGTGTCTTCTATCTGCATTTTTAAATTCTTTGGTTGGTGAGTGACTTGATTAATATGCTGTCCCTTTTTCTTTTCCAGGTTCAAACGAGAAGAGATCAAGATCCAAGCATGGGAGGATCATCAAAAGGCCAAAATTGAAGCTGAAATGAGAAAAATTGAAGTAAGCAGCTTATTTCCTGTCATTCAAAGTTGCCATGCCATGTCCATGGATCCTGTTGGTTTTGCCTTTTATCTGGGATGTGTTTTCCTCTCCCCCTCTTTATAATTTTTAGAATCCTTATTTTATTTTCATGCCATATCTTGTCAATGCGCATATGCGTATATGAGATAATCCCTACATTGGAAGTTTGCATATCATTGTAGGGAACTTTACAGCTTATCACCTCCTCCAGCTATGATTTATCTGAATTAAATGCATATCTTACCCTTTATGGCTACCTCTCAATTTGCTGGGGATGCAATTATTTAATTATTTGGTAACTGTTCACAGTGGCAAGCAGAATATAAAGATCATAGGTATCAAGACAAATAAGTAGAATAACACCTTAATCACAGAACAAAAAATAGCCCAAGACAACACTTGGAACCAGAGCAGCAATTTTTCTCTTGCATCAGCGTAACACTTGGTATTAGCATATTTGTCCTTCCATTTAATCTTGGATACGACATAGCAACAACAAGGCGTTTTGGATACACCATAGCAATACAAGTATATTTTGTTCCATTCAGATATAGTATGGTAGGTTCACTAGCTTATTCAAGTTTGTTATTCTGCTGCCTCTATTCTCTTGCTCTGTATGCCAGGGATGTTTCAGAACATATAAAACCAAATGTTGCAAAATTCAGTTTTTCTTACAAACATTTTCATGGATGTTGCATTGTTCATATCAATGAAGTAGTCATCATGGTTTTGTGTTCCTGAAGGTTGAAGTGGAGAGGATGCGTGCCCGTGCTCAAGACAAGTTGATGACCCAGCTCGCATCAGCAAGGCACAATGCAGATGAGAAGCGTGCTGCCGCGGAGCTGAAAAGGAACCGTGCGGCAGCAAGGACAGCCGAACAGGCAGAGCACATCAGGAGAACCGGCCGAGTGCCGCCTTCCTCTGGCTGCTGGAACTGGTGCTCGTAGGAAGCAAGCTAGCGCCTCTCCTCCCTCTGCCCCTGTGAAGCATCTCACCTGTTACTGTCTACTAGTGAAATGAATATCGAGTGTCTTGTAGAACCTTCCTTCCTTTTGGATTGATTCAGTAGATATGTGACAGAAGAAGAATGAATCACTTGTAACTACATATGTAAAGATGTGTGCCTCATGGCGTCTGTGCTGTGCAGTTACTGTTAGTGTCACAGATGCCTCGAAATCATTGTTAAGTGAAGTTCAGAATCCAGGCTCAGTTTGCAGAGGCTTGAATTGCAGGATGTTCAATTTGTGTTCATATGTGTGGTATATTCAGTAATATGGTTGCATTAAGGAACAGAAAACCCTAGGGGTGGGCAAAATATAACCGAAACCGATTAACCGAACCGAATCGAACCGCTTTAACCGCAAAAGTCGGTTAATTCGGTTAACGGTTAATTTTGCGGTTAAATTTTTTGAGATATTCTTTAACCGCATATTATTTCGGTTTTGATGTGCCACTAACCGATTTAACCGAATTAACCGATTTAGCAAGTTGAGTGTAATATGTATTTATCTTATGTCTTAAATATATGTATAATCATGTGAGATATCAAGAATTCTTGGTTTTCATAATTAAGATATCTAAGTGAGGCTACATTAATTGTTTTTCTAGCTTTCTAAGCTTATTTTAGTGGCCAATAGCTTGTAGTTGATGTCATAATTTCATTCTAATTTGCTTGTTATTTATGTATTGTATACATTACGGTTAACTGCAAAACCGAACCGATTTAACCGCAACCGAATTTACGCGGTTAAAAGATTTCTAGCTACAATTTCGGTTAAGAGTTTGTCATAACCGAAATATTTCAAAACCGAATTAACCGAACCGATTTAACCACACTAACCGAATGCCCAGCCCTAGAAAACCCAAGCTGTTTTCTTCACCCGAGAAACATTCATCAGAGGCTTGCTCGTCAGTTGGATTCACTGAATGGAGGCCTCTTTGTGCAGAATTTAGCAGTCATATTCTTAAACATATGGAACGAACAAGGTTCCCTTTTCAACATATCATGATCGGGGCTCTTGTCAGAACAGATCAAGAAAATGTGAACGCTGCTGAACAATAAGAAATTCAAGTACATCTTCATCTGGAATGTTCCCTTTTAAGCTTCATGTTCATACCAGCAGTAATAGATGTAGCACTGCTACTTTTATGAGACGTCCAAAGAACAGGGAAAGCAACATCATCATCAAAGGCCCTCTCTTGAGTTCTCAAATTCGCAGCATGGAGGCTTTTTGTTCAGAGTTACAAAGATGAATCATTGCTGATCATTAGCATGGAGCCTGATGTGACAAGGCAGGGCAGCCAGGGGAACTGACGGTCCAAGTGAACAAAAGGCATGGCCATGGCAATATAGCAAGACTGCGGCAGATGGCACTAGAGCTGGCTACTCGAACTTCTTGATGAGGGAGAGGTCGTTGAGCATCTTCTCGATCTTCTCGTCGCCGGCGTCGCCGTCGAACCTGCCCCCGGACTTGAGGGAAGGGACGAGCGCGGTGGCCTCGCCGCTGGTGTCGGGGCAGAGGTTGCCGATGGTGCAGAGCTCGAACTCGGCGAGGCCGTAGCGGCTGAGCGTCTCGCGGACCTGGCGCACGGCGTCGGGGTTCTTGTAGCGGCTGAAGCGCTTGACGTACTGCAGCGACTTCTCGAACACCTGCGACACCTGCGACGAGGGGTCCGAGTCCGACGCGTGCCGCTGGATCTGCTCGTACTTGTGCTCCAGGATGATGGCCACCTCGCAGTTCATCAGGCACTTGGCCTTGAGGAACTCTGCTTCGACACGGCAGCGGGTTAATTGCGTTCGCACCACGACGGCGATGATAAAGCAACACGCCGTCCGGCGAGACGGAAGAGCGGCGAAACCCTAGCCGCCAGGGGGGGATAGTGGGGAGAGCAGGAAGAGAGGGAGAGCGAACCTTCTCCGATCTTGAGCTCGGCGGCGTTCTCCTCCTCCTCGCCGGACATCTTGCTGCTTCCGACCGGAGCGAGATCGCCGGAGTTGGAATTGCTGCGATGCGATTGGACTCGACTCGATTGAACAGCCGGAAGGGGATGATGGGGGAAGCGGGCGGTGGCGGCGGCGAAGCGGGCTATTGGACTGGGCCGGATCAGACGGACTCTTGGGCAAGATGGGCCTAATACTGGGCCGAAAATGGATAAGACCCAGGCAGATTACTTCTTGAATTAAGTAGGCTCGCGTCCCGACAATCGGGGGTGTAGCTCATATGGTAGAGCGCTCGCTTCGCATGCGAGAGGCACGGGGTTCGATTCCCCGCACCTCCATTTCTTTTTTTTTTCTTTTGTCCTCATTTCCAGTGGCTGGACCCGCCTGCCAGAGCGTGCCTGCGGACTCGATTGGCAGAGCGTGCGGTGTCGCCTCGTCGTCTCTACCCCTTCGGAGCGCGCGTGCCTGCCCTGCCGACTCGATTGGACTCGATTTGAATGTTTCGTGCAATATAAAATAGTAGTTGAGGTGGACTTTTTTTTTTCAACATATCTTTTGATGCTGCAAACGGTGATTTTTTATGCTGTAGAACTTTATTTTTATATTGTGGATGTTATTCTTTGATGTTGTGTGGACCAATGGAGCGTCCGATGGGAAGTTTAACCATCAGATGCGCGGATGCTAGCAATGTCAATTTATTATTTTTGATGCATATTGTATCCTGACAGTCTGATTCCCTATTTGTAATTTTAATACTCCCTCCGTTTTCGTTTCTTTAGGCATATCACGATTTTCTGCATTTTTAGATTTATAGGGTGCAACCCCCTTGGAAAGCTCATTTAATTGGGAATCCGAATCGTCACGCTATGGGGATAAATCTTCCGATGCTCCAAACTCTGCTCGTTTTTTTCCCTCTCGATGGCTGCATGCAAAAAGGAAGAAAAGTGTCCGCCTGCAATTATGGATCCTGGGAAGGCGATGCACATTCATCCGGAGTTGAGGCTGATACGCCTAATAAACGAAAAACGGAGGGAGTATGTCAACTAAATTCTATGTAGAAATCTCAATGAAATAAGCTATGTATGTCTGTGTTAGTTTCGGCCCGCGGGCCGTTGGACGGTCTCCAGCCAGGATTTTTGGCCTTATCCTCAGGTCGTGTCGGGCTCGAGCTGGTAGAGAAGCAAGCGCTTTTTTCTTTTTTATATTTAAAAAAAATAAAAATTTCAAAAATATATGTCCGTTTTGAATTATTTCAAAAATACCCCCGGTCGCACTCCCATAGGGCGACAGGCCCTTAGTGTATTTTTTTTTCAAATTTGCAACGAGATCCCTGGAAAAAAAAAGAGGCCCTAGAGAGCCATTTAGTACCAGTTGGTGGTTCCAACCGGTACTAAATAGGCTACTCTGATAATGGTTTGGAGTCATAAACCGATACTAAATTGTCCAGATGCAACTTAGTATTAGCTGGTGGTTCTAGACGATACTAAATTACTCCGACAATTTGGTATTTTCTACATTTAACTAAATTTATGCATGCTTATTGAAAGTAATTACTATTTAAACTACAAGTGTCTCTGTTCTACTATAGCTCATTTCCCAAAAATGGAAGAAAATTATAAATGTTTGTTAAGGATAATTCAAACATCTACCTCCAACCTTATTATAAAAATAATAATAATTCCCAGATACTCTAGGCATACGCTCGGATACTCCGGACAAGGGTTCGGACCTCCGATCTATATCCTGGATATTCCGAGCGTATGCCCGAATACTCCAGGGATGGGTTCGGACATCCGATCTATACGCCCGCATACTCCAGGCATATGCCCGGATACTCCATAGTCAGCCACACTATGCAATTGTTTTTAATAATTTGTAGATTTTATGCATGATATTATGTTTAAGATTTCTTACTTAGCATTTTAACTACCTACTAGGATGTCACAAAAAATAACATATATTTCCATTTTTATGCATTTATATAATTGTTTACACACAAACAACATTTGAAATACATATAAAAGAAAATTTGGAATTTTCTACCATTTAAATGAATTTATGCATGCTTATTGAAAGTAATTACTATTTAAACTACAAGTATCTAGAATAATATCTAAGGAAATACCAAAAATATACTTAAGTGTCTCGTTCTATTATAGCTCATTTCTCAAAAATGGAAGAAATTTTGAAATGTTTGTTAGGGATAATTCAAACATCTACCTCCAAACTTATTATAAAATAATAATAATAATAATAATAATAATAATATCTAAAACTTCTCCAAAAAATATGGAAATTGCTATAGAATCATTTTATGGATGTTTAAGCTTGAAATAAAAGTTTCATTAGACTTTGCAAAAATTAGGGTATATATTGTTCACAAAATGGATGGATCTCTCACATTGTTCCATATAAATAAACTCAAACTTCGAAGTTTATACACCCTAAAGTCTTTTCTCATTCATATATACTTTAAATTTGGATCAAATCTTACCTTTACCCTCTATTAAAATTTGTTGATTTGCATTGTCACTTGTTGTGCGTAGAAGTTATTTTTTCTATTTTTAAATATCTAATTGCAACAATCTTGTGAAAGAAATTACAAATTTATCAGTTGTGGGGTTTGTAGGGTACCCACAGCCGGGTGGCGGAGTGCACCCGCCTATTCCCAGTGAGGGAGGACTCTGGGAAGTACCTTGGCGATTGGGTTGATCTAGCTTTGGGAGGAAGCTCACAAGAACACACGATTTAGAGTGGTTCGGGCCGCCGGAGCGTAATACCTTACGTCCACTGGGAGATGTATTGTATGAACATATCCTCCCCAGGCCTTGGCTTTCACCCAGCCTGAGGTCTTCTAGCGGCGCCCCCTCCTTTTATAGATCAAGGGGGAGCGGATACATCGGACATTGGGCCCCGACAAGTGGGCCCAACGTGCTGTGCGGCATACTGTGCAGAGTACTTGAAAGACTACAGTGGTTACGAATCTTTCCTCCGATACGCGTACTGCTGCTCCTCTGACGCAGGGGGTCTTCTCCTGTCCCGTCAGCTAGGCGCCCGTTGGAGTAGCGTAGCTTGCGGCGTGGCCTGCTGAGGCTATTATGTAGCGTCATAATGGGCGAAGCCGAGCCGTCGTGTCCATCTGTTATGGCAGACTGGCAGACGCGGTATGGGCGGCGCCAGCGGCTCCACTATCTTGGTAATACGCGATCAATAGTGCCCCCCGGTCAAAGAATCGCCTCGGCTTCTGCTACATCAATGTGGACGTCCACCTACTGCAATGAATGCAGTGGTGGGTGAGGCCTTATATGGAGACCAAGCGGCCTTGTATACGTGTCCGTGCTAGCCGACACGTGTCGGCTCCGGACCACCCCAAGGCAGGGCGTCGACTTCTTCCCTTAGCGAGGGGTCCGGTTACTATACAGGTGGTCCGGGCTCCACGGGAGGTCTGGAGCCCCGGCTATTTGGGCTGAGCGCCCGCCTTTCCTGGGACACACAGCGTTCCCGGACCTTTCCAGTTGTGAGACAGGTCCGGGGCCGTTGTCGAGAGAGACAGGACTCCGGACCACAGGGGTCCGGATGTTTGGACGTAGCCAAGGATAACTACATGGCCCTTGCCTAGACACAGCAAGAGGGGGTACCCCAGTTCTGGGGTACCGACAGTGGCCCCCGGGCCCACCTCGGGCGAGGTACGAACCCGCGGGTGGGGCCACCATCGCGATGTGTTCCTACGCAACTTGATTGCGTTGGTGTGCTGATGGAGAGAGCGGGCATCCCGGACCCCTGAGGCCGGTATGCCTGTTGCCGGGTTCAGGTACTAGGGTGCTCTCCACAGGGCGATGAAGGTGTAGGCTTAGGGTACGGAACCAAGCTAAGCGGCTACACAGACTTCGGATCGCTCAGGGAGCAAGCACTACTTCCCGGACCTGGCTCTTAGCGACCGTGGCGAGCGGTCTCCGCCGGAGCGGGCCACCGGAGTGGACTTAGAGCGACCGTGGCGAGCGGTCTCCGCCGGAGCGGGCCACCGGAGTGGACTTGGAGCGACCGTGGCGAGCGGTCTCCGCCGGAGCGGGCCACCGGAGTGGACTTGGAGCGACCGTGGCGAGCGGTCTCCGCCGGAGCGGGCCACCGGAGTGGACTTGGAGCGACCGTGGCGAGCGGTCTCCGCCGGAGTGGACTTGGAGCGACCGTGGCGAGCGGTCTCTACCGGAGCGGGCCACCGGAGTGGACTTGGAGCGACCGTGGCGAGCGGTCTCCGGCGGAGCGGGCCACCGGAGTGGACTTGGAGCGACCGTGGCGAGCGGTCTCCGCCGGAGCGGGCCACCGGAGTGGACTTGGAGCGTTGCTGACGATCCGATGAAGCATGTTTCCGGACCTTATAGTAAGATGCAAAGAAACCAAGCCTTATACTAGAAGGGAGCCCGGGATCTCTAAAGACAGCAGACTCGGATACTAGAGCACTTGTATCAGGGTAGCGAAGTACGTAAACTTAGGGTACATTACCAGGCTAAGCTACGCAGAGCTTCTCTACCCCAGGATACGAGTACCACTTTTCCAGAGCAGATCCTTAGGGGTCCGAACTACCTTCCAGCTAGAAGGGGTGTCCCACCTGACCATAAGCCAGCAACTTAACTTGGATTGTTAGCAACAAGGGAAACTCCGTTCAAGAGGAAAGAATAGTTAAACCAAGGCGAATAAATGTAATCAGGGTGGAGCCTAGGTAAAACTGAGAAAGAAAATCTCCTTTATTATTGTGGTTGTCACGGTATACATCAAAGGTCGGGATTACGAGGTCGGACCTCCACCGCTCCGGACCGCTTTTTGCCTGTTTGTGTGATAGGGCCAGAGGTCGGGTTTACAAGGTCGGACCTTGACCACTCTGGACACACACATAGGCACCACGTTATTACAAAGGAGGAACTCTCTTAGTCTTTTCTTAGGAGTAACCTACGGCTGCATGCTATACAGCGTGTCCTTCTCCGGTTGGAAGCGGTGCGAGCACTCCCGAATTCTTCATAGTCGTCGGAGGCGAAGGCGCCCTGGATGTGCCTGAACCGGATCATCCAGCATCACCTCGGGAGCTCGGGGGACCCCTCCTTGCCTAAGAGTTGTCACATGCTTACATGGCATGAGACAAATTCTTTGGCTTGAATGGGAGAGGCCCCCAGCCATCGTCGTCGTCTGCCGATGAAAGACAGACACCCTTGCGCAGCAGAAGGACCGGTTCGACGCGCGGAGAAGTGCGGTCGTTCGCCGGCTTGTCCTTGGTGCTAGCGCCAGGGGCCCCCGCGCCTGGTGGCGGGGTCCTATCTGCAGCAGCACCAAGAGCCCCAGGCTGTGCCGGAGACGACGCGACGACACGGTCAACTTCCTCCGGGATGGCCGTCGGCTCCAGGCTCCATGTTGAGAGAAAGCCTTGAGCCGACGCCATGCCACCGCAGAGGAAGTGTGGCCGTTGCTTGAGAGAAAACCTTGAGTCGACGTAGGGGTAGCAGCGCCCAGCGGCGCCTCCGCTGTGCGCTCCCGTGCCGGCTCTGAGGTGTTGCCGTGGCGACGCACATCAGACGCCGCTGCCGTGCGCCGCCGCACCGTGGGCGTTGGTGCCCCAGTGCTACAGCTCGTGGCATGGGTGACGCCCTGCCTTCCTTCATCTTCTCACTCGTCGTTGCAGAGGATGAGCTCAGCCCAGAAGCCTGAAGATCCAGCCAACGCCTGCTCTCCCCACGGACGGCGCCAAATGTTGTGGGGTTTGTAGGGTACCCATAGCCGGGTGGCGGAGCGCACCCGCCTATTCCCAGTGAGGGAGGACTCTGGGAAGTACCTTGGTGATTGGGTTGATCTAGCTTTGGGAGGAAGCTCACAAGAACACACGATTTAGAGTGGTTCGGGCCGCCGGAGCGTAATACCCTACGTCCACTGGGAGATGTATTGTATGAACCTATCCTCCCCAGGCCTTGGCTTTCACCCAGCCTGAGGTCTTCTAGCGGCGCCCCCTCCTTTTATAGATCAAGGGGGAGCGGATACATCGGACATTGGGCCCCGACAAGTGGGCCCAACGTGCTATGCGGCATACTGTGCAGAGTACTTGAAAGACTACAGTGGTTACGAATCTTTCCTCCGATACGCGTACTGCTGCTCCTCTGACTCAGGGGGGTCTTCTTCTGTCCCGTCAGCTAGGCGCCCGTTGGAGTAGCGTAGCTTGCGGCGTGGCCTGCTGAGGCTATTATGTAGCGTCATAATGGGCGAAGCCGAGCCGTCGTGTCCATCTGTTACGGCAGACTGGCAGACGCGGTATGGGCGGCGCCAGCGGCTCCACTATCTTGGTAATACGCGATCAATAGTGCCCCCCGGTCAAAGAATCGCCTCGGCTTCTGCTACATCAATGTGGACGTCCACCTACTGCAATGAATGCAGTGGTGGGTGAGGCCTTATATGGAGACCAAGCGGCCTTGTATACGTGTCCGTGCTAGCCGACACGTGTCGGCTCCGGACCACCCCAAGGCAGGGCGTCGACTTCTTCCCTTAGCGAGGGGTCCGGTTACTATACAGGTGGTCCAGGCTCCACGGGAGGTCCGGAGCCCCGGCTGTTTGGGCTGAGCGCCCGCCTTTCCTGGGACACACAGCGTTCCCGGACCTTTCCAGTTGTGAGACAGGTCCGGGGCCGTTGTCGAGAGAGACAGGACTCCGGACCACAGGGGTCCGGATGTTTGGACGTAACCAAGGATAACTACATGGCCCTTGCCTAGACACAGCAAGAGGGGGTACCCCAGTTCTGGGGTACCGACATTATCTATCTTATAGCTCCCAATATAATTTTTACATGTAATAAAGAACATCTAAGTTGGCATGTAGGAATTTCAAGAATTTTCGAATAGATTTGGTATTTTCTACCATTTAAATGAATTTATGCATGCTTATTGAAAGAAATTACAAATTTAAATGTTTGTTAGGGATAATTAAAACATATACCTCCAACCTTATTATAAAATAATAATAATAATATTCTCGGATGCTCCGCACATATGCCCGGATACTCCGAACAAGGATTCGGACATCCGATTTACACGTCCGGATACTCCGGGTATATGTCCGGATACTCCGAGGTCAACCACACTATGCAATTGTTTTTTAATAATTCATAGATTTTATGCAGGATATCATGTTTAAGATTTATTGCTTAGCATTTTAAATACCTAGGGTGTCACAAAAATAAATTATATTTGTAATTTTTATTCATTTATATAATTGGTTACACAAAAAATACATTTGAAATACATATAAAAGGAAATTTGGACTCAATATGATGAATTAAGTGCATAAACGTATATTCAATTTAACAAAGTGATATAAACTACAAAAATTTAATTTTGGATGGTCAAAATAACATATATTTACATATTTAATTAATTTATTTAATTTTTTACATCATGTAAAACACGTACAAAAGGAAATATGAGAGCAGTTGGTATTTGACTATTTAGTGTCGGGCCGAATTCCTGCTCGGTACTAATGAGCCTCCACGAAATTTTCCCGCCAAAGGAGATAGTTTAGTACCAGGCCAAATCCCGGCCCTGTACTAATGAGCCTCCACGAATTTTTTTCCGCCAATGGAGGCAATTTAGTACGGGGCGTAACCAAGGCCCGGTACTAAAGTGATGCTTCTATATATATATATATATATATATATATATATATATATATATATATATATATATATATATATGGAACTTAGCGTTTCGATCTCCAGTCCCCTCTCTTTCTCGTTACCGTCTTCGATCCATCTCTGCGCCGCTCCTCCTCTGCGCTGTCGGTCCGCCTCCGCCTCCGCGTCTTCGGTCCACCTCCGTGCCTCCGTGCCGCTCCTCCCCCACGCCCACGCGAGTCCCCGTCTCGGCGCCGCCCGCCGCTCCGCGTCACGACCTCCTCCTCCCATCCAGGTGGGTGGCCAGCAAAGGTCTTTATCTCTTCATCCTTTCCCTTCTCCTTTTTCTCTTATCTCTTCTCTTTTTCCTTCTCCCTTCTCTCCTCTCTCGAGCAGGCGGGTGGATCCTCAGGCGGCGCCCCCCTGCGTGGCATGTGGGCAGGTGCGGCTCGGCCACAATGGCGGAGACGCGCGCGGGATCGGCCAGACTGCGTCGGCGGAGAATTTTTTCGTTTTCAGATATGTAGTTGAATGCTGAATTTTCCCTGTTGAATCTCTCTTGTTGCATATTTTTTTCTTGTAATCTTGAATCTTTGTAATCTTGTCTTAAATGTTGGAATGTTGTAATCTAAATGAAGCTTTTCCGGCTCCAAACCCCTTCCTGCTTATCTATTTTTTCTCTGTTCTTGACGAACATTGAAGAACAGAGGAGAAAGTTGAGCAGACGGTGGTAGAAAGGAAAAGAAGAGGAGAAAGAGAGAAGGAGAAACAACCTGATTTTTTTTGCACCAAAATTTCTTTAGTACTGGCGGGTGTCCGTGACCAATACTAAAATGCTGCACCACGAGTCCTACGTGGCGAGCAGTTTAGCACCGATTAGGCCGACTGGTACTAAGAGCATACGCACTTAGTACCGAAAACGCGGTACCGGGCGGGGTGCCGGCACTAACCGGGGGTTCCCCGTACTAGTGTGGATTTTTCTAGCAGTGTTACCTTTGAGCATGACCGGCAAGGAATAAGCATCATAGGTACTTAGCAGTTATGATGGCGGATATTGCATCCATGGGCAATTATTTTTTTCTGTTGCCAAACATCTAACAAATGTGTTCAATTAAATCTTTTTCAGTTGGGTATGTGTTTCATGATACGGATATTGCCCCTTCTACGTAACATTTCAGAGAACATGGAGCCACCATCCTTCTTTAATTCAGAAGGGAGAGCAATTGATGGTGGCTCTAGTGGTCTTTTCACAATCTTAGTCAGCCCTTATATAGCCAAATTCTGGATAACCCCCTAAACTATAACTTGGTTCAATTTACCCATAAACTATGTTATTTAGTTTATTTTACCCCGTAACATAATTTATCTTTTTTTATTTCTCCATACACAAGTTAAATTTTAATTTCAAATTTTGCAGGGTAGTAGTGGACATCACAATGCATATTTAGAAAAAGTTTTATAATTTTCCCCATTAGTTTTCATATAATTTTGTGCTCCAATAATTAATTTGTTTATTAAATTTCCTAAACTATCAATATAATGATAAAAAATTATGATTTATTTTTGTAACATGTGTTATGGTGTGTAATATTATGTTACAAAATTTCAACTTAAAACTCCACCTATGCATGGAGAAATGAAAAAGACAAATTATATTAGAGGGTAATTTGAACGAAATGGTATAGTTCGGGGGTAAAATGAACCAAACAATATTTTAGGGGGTTATCCAGACTTTGACTATAGTTGAGGGGAATAATTTAGACTTTTTCTATATTTTAAATTTAAAATTATTTAAGATTAGAGCTCGGATCTTTTAGGCCCCAGTCCTTTACCAGCCCTACTGGCCATATGTTCATTCAACTCAACAGAAAATTCGACCATCTCCTCATCTTCGCTTATCAGATTGTGGAGTATGACTCCTGGCCGGGAACATTTTTATTAAATGCAAAACAACAAAAACAAAAAAAAGAAGTGAGAAGTTTTTACCTAATTATCTTGGTTATCTAGCGTGCATATGCACCTGTGTAAGACAAGTACAACATCAGAGAACTGTTAGATAAGTTACCTAATTTCTTAAATATATATAGTAGGAGCTGTTATTGAAATCAAATCGTAGATTACAAAAGCAATACGTCATTTGTTTTGCCAAATATGCTCTCCCGAATGCACTTGAAAACCATAACATGCTCAGCTAGTCAGCTTTGACATCTTGTGGCATTCCACTAGTATCTTTCATGATCATGAGTGTTGCATATGTTTCCAGCGGAATTTTTTTTATTTTAATCCTTTTTAATTTAATATTTTAATGATAGCCCATACATATCTAAATTTCCAAGAACTAGCCCTTTTGGTCGCGCCAAATCTCGTGGTGCGACTCCCTGAAGGGTCACGCCACATGCTTCGGCGCGACCAAACTGCCACGCTGGTACACGCGTGCCAGCGGTCCTGACATGGCAAGGCTGAGTCGCACCACATGCTTTGGCGCGACTGAGTCGCGCCATGCGCCGTGGCGCGACTCAGCCTAATACAGGTCCACCCGGCCAGCCTCCTCTTCCTTCTCCTCCCATTCTTTTTTCCTCCACTCCTCACTCGACCTGACCTCCATGGCGCCGCCACTCCCCCTCCCCCTCTAGATCCACTCCATCCTCCACCCAATTCGAAGGGGAAACAAAGGGAAATTGATCCTTGAAGGTAACTCCTCCATTATAACCGATAGGTTTTACTCTATTTCGTGGATTTTTTAGGGTTTGAGTTGGTTAGGGTTTAGATAGGGTTTGACCCGAGCGCGCCCCTACCACCGGAGCCGTGCGCTGGCGCGCCGCCGCGGCAAACCCAGT
Source organism: Panicum virgatum (assembly GCF_016808335.1). Lineage (NCBI taxonomy): Eukaryota > Viridiplantae > Streptophyta > Magnoliopsida > Poales > Poaceae > Panicum > Panicum virgatum. The sequence goes on from NC_053136.1 coordinate 1,332,771, forward strand.
GCGCCTCAGCTCGCTGGCATCTCGCCCCGTCGTCCGCAAGCACGTCTGCTAGCGCAGCTATTTCCGCGCAGGTACGCACTGCTCCCTCCTCTCTGTATCTTTGCCCTCTCCGTCCCTTTGCCCTTAATTTCGCTTCAGTCTGTTTGTGACATTTTCAATTCCTTTGCAGGCAATTTTGTCATTTTGCTTTCCTTATTTCTGCAAAACAAACCAAATGATAATAAGTGAACACGAACCCAAAGTGTAGACAATGCTTTTATAAACAAAGATGCATATAGACAATCGCAGCAGCACCAATTAGGACATTGTTTTTCTTTTCTTTGGACAAACTTGCAACTAGCATCCAAATACCTAGCAAACTTCTTGCGTGGCTAACGAAATTCAAAGCGCAAACTACCAGCAGCCAAATGTCCGGAACCACAACTTGTTACAAAAATTTGTTTGCCCCTCCTTGCCTCCCAAATCCTACTTAGACCCTCAGAAGCTAGGGAGTTTGATGACCTCTTCCTTGGTTGTTACATAGAAAAAATGATAAAATTTATGACATTAGTCATAGAAGGAACCACAATACTTATGCTAGGGATATACCTGCTTCACGAACACTGCTAGGGAAATGCCGCTCTACCCTCTTCTGGAAATATTTTACGATGAGCGGCACCGTGGCAATATACATGAGGAGCGTACGGAGGTAAACTTGTAATTGATTTTTTTTTGTATTCGATCACTTATTCAATTTTAGTTGATTATAAAGTTGAATGATATGTTTGTAGGTTTTGAAGCCTCTACGTCCCCGCCTTCACAAGCCTCTCATGTGGGACGATAGGTACGCACCGTACCTCAAATGTAGGAATGGCAACGGGTCGGGTTCGGTTCGGGTGGAGTGTTTGGGCACCCAAAACCGAAACCCGAACTTATAACCTGAATCCGCCCCGAACTTCATTTCGGATCGAAATTCATCCCCAAAACCGAAACCTGCGGATAACTGAAACCCGACGGATAATCCGAAACCCGAATTCATCCTATGGATTAGCAATAGCATGGGGAAAACCAAGCTGCAGCAAGCTAGCTCATATAGATCAGAAGCTGCACGGCATGCAGGTGCAGCAAACGAATCAGAAGCTGCACTGCACAGATCAGAAGCTCCTCGTCTTGTGGCTTGTCACTGTCCCTGTCCTCCTCCTTGTTGACGGTGTAGAGCACCCACGAGGCAGGGGCCGGTCCCACGCACCGCTCCCGTGTGCGTCTGGGGCTACCAGCTGCGTGCGTCCGCGGCGGCGCGCCCTCCGTGCGGGGCACGGGCGGCCTCCGCCCCCCGCCGTGTGCTGTGCCGTGCGAGGTGGGTGGGCGGGCGCGCCGGCGCCTGCGCATGCGGGGCGACGCGGGCAGGCGGCGCGCCGGCGCCTGCGCGTGCGGGGCAGGGCAGGCAGGCGGTGCGCCAGCGCCGAGCGCGATGCGGGCCGCGAGGATGCGAGATGCGGAGGCGCAGAGGCAGCAGGCGGGCGACGGGTGAGGGGCTGAGGGTCAGGATAGGGTTTCCAGGTTTATATAGTTAGGCAAATTTTAGAACCCGCCCCAAACCCGAAATACTTCGGGTATCCGAACGCGCAAATCCGCGGGCAAAAATTAAAAACCGAACCCGAAACCCGCGGACCCGAAATCCGCGGATATCCACCCCGAACCCGCCCCGCTGCCATCCTTACTCAAACGGCTGGATTCGTCCCTTTGGCATGGTTGGTCAAGGAGGGGCTCCTCAAGATGGATAATGCAGCTTTGATAGCACTTAGTGGACCGGTGGAGGCCTGACACACATATTCCACCTTCTGGCCGGTGAGATGACAGTAACACTTCAATATGTGACCATGCTTAGGGATATATAATGGGGTTGATGTGGGGAGAAGCTCAATCGATCGAGTACTGGTGGAGAAGGGTTCTAGTTTTAGGAGAAAATTTGGCGCGGAATCACTGATATTGACGCCAACTATCGTGCTTGGAATTGGGGGAAAATCGGCTGGAGCGCGCAAGTGGTGGGCACAGGGGCGTAGACAGGGGGGCAGGGGCCTGGCCCCCCTATGGCTCCTAAATTTACATTGAAAATTCAAATTTTGATTAAATTTTTATATAAATTAGTATGATTGGCCCCCTAATAATGAAAAAAAATAAATTCCTGGCTCTGCCCCTAGGTGGTCATATTATTATATATATACCTGCGCGCTCTACCAATATATATAAATCTGCAGGAAGAGAGTGCAGGGTGGTCTGATGATTTTGCAGAAAGTTTATTTGGTGCGCCTTTAACTTTGGTGTGATTTGATCTAAAAAAAACTTTGGTGTGATTTTAAAACCAGTAGCAGCAGTTACTTGACTGGCAAGCTAACCGACCTTCCGCAGTTTCGGGTCACGGACGCGCGTAGGAATCGGGCTCAGTGCATACCGAAATCCTGCTTTGGTGGGCTTCCCCCGAGGTGACACCGAAGGTCTACCTCCTTTCGTGCCCACGTCCCAGTCAAGCTAATAATTAGTAAGGGCCGGGTGTGACCGAAATCCTGCTTTGGTGGGCTTCCCCCAAGGTGACACCGAAGGTCTACCTGCTTTCGTGCACACGTCCCAGTCAAGCTAATAATTGGTAAGGGCCGGGTGTGAAATTGAGGCTCTGTTTTGATATTTATCTATAAATCCCATAAATGTAAAAAAACATCACATCGAATATTTTGATACATGTATGAAATACTAAATGAAGTCTATTTATAAAATTTTTTATATGGATGTGCTATAAATCGCGAGACGAATCTAATGAGTCTACTTAATTCATGATTTACAACAGTGATATTACAGTAACCATCCACTAATTATGAATTAATCATGGATTAATTAGCATCATTAGATTCATCTCGCGATTTACACCCATCTGTGCAAAAAGTTCTGTAAATAGGCTTCATTTAGTACTTCAAATTAGCAAGATTCCGTCGCAAAAATTTTTTACGCTCTATCTAAACACGGCCTCAAAGAGGAAGCAGCCAGCGTGCAGAGAGCTAGCCCCCTATATAAGTGTCGGGTACCATGACTAGGGGCACCCTAATTAGGGGATTAAAATTGCCCTAAAAATCCAAACATGTGTTTGGCAACCGGGCCCACGAAGGCCTACAGCCTCCTTCCAATCTGGAAAAAAAATAAAAGGACTCAAAGAAACCCAACACGCGGCCCACGTACGCAGTGCGGCCCATCCGCACCCCCCTCGGACCAGCGGGGTGATCTCCGCCTCGCTCGAGGGCTCCCCGCTGAAGCCCTCGACCGCGCACCGCGCCTCCGCCTCGCTCGAGGGTAGCGAGCCTACCATCGGGGAGGCGGATCGTCTCCGCCTCGCTCGAGGGTAGCGAGCCTGCCCTCGAGAAAGCAGAACGTCTCCGCCTCGCTCGAGGCCACCCCTCGACGGAAAAGACAAACGGTCATTCCGCTCACCCGCCAGCCGTACGGAGGCATTAAATACCAACTACTCCTCCACAGCGCTCGGGTCAGAAGGCGTCAGGCCACCATTTCCCACAGTGGCTGTGACCGGAGTCTTGTCTGCCAACTCCGGTCACTGCTCCGCCATTCCGGACGCTGTGGCGACACTGTGGGAACCTGAGACGCAGTGCAAGATGTGCTCGGCACTGTTCCAGCTACTATGCTGCCAACTCCCCATACATCGTTCGTACTTTTCCTTCCGCTGAGCCCTCGAACGGTATGGGCATGACCCTCGAACGGCATAGTGGTTTGGCTAAAACACAGACTAAATCATTAATGCTAGATCCTCCTTTTTTTTCTCATAGAATTCCTTGAAACATGTGCATCAGCTGGCAGTAAGCTAACAGTCTATTTTTCTTCTCTCTTCTCTTTTCTCCTCCGACTCAGCACAAAAATAATGTGGCAACTCTTATAGTTTGCTTATATCACTCTATAATATTTGCCCTCATGCGGGAGAGACTACTGTGGTGGTGAATGGCATATGCACCACAAATGTTTGACGGCGAATCAGGACAGCAGAGGACAATCTCTGGGGGCAGCGCTCTTGCAGTGACCGGTCCCGGTCCCACCAGCTGCAAGAACAATCTCGTTGCTGGCTGATGCTGTGCTGCCGGGAGATGAGCATGGATGGAGTATTAAATTTAGACGCAAAATTTAAAATTTTAAAACTATTTTAGATAAAATAAAAAATTAATTGCATAGTTTGTTTGTAAATTATGATATGAAACTAATGAGCCTAATTAGGCCATAATTAGATATTAAATTGCTACAGTAAAATTGCAGTAAACATGTGCTAATGACAGATTAATTAGTCTTAATAAATTCATCTCGTAGTTTACAGACAAGTTTTATAATTAATTTATATTTAATATCTCAAATGTGCAAAAATTCTCTTTCAAAAACTTTCCGTTTCGTATCTAAACAAGGGCTCAGTAAAATATCCTCCGGTGATGATGATTCATCGCCTGTTTGGTCCGACGTCTCCCAGCAACTGGTGCGATGGGGCTTCGCTAACTTCTAGATTGCTCTGAATCCATGTCTTCCGTGATCCCCTTGACCCTTTTTTTTTTATCGTAGCTAGCTAGCGCGATCCCGTTGTACTACCCTTTTACCGATGTCTTAAAATACGTTGGATCTTTAAGTGTATAAAAACCGCAGACCAATGGAACATGGCCGTGGTGTGTAACTTTTGGTTTGGTTGGAACAGACTATTGTTTTATCCACTAGCAAGAAGCAAGATTGGAACCCCCCCCCCCCCCCCCCCCCGGCAGCTGGATCTCCCGGTTCAACAAAGGTTCTGTTTGTTTTCACTTAGTTTATAAGCTAAGCGTGGTTGACAGAAGTGAAGATTTTCTTGTTTCTCGATTCTCGCTTTTTGTAGTTTAAATTTCTGAAGCAAATTACCACATAAGCGAAAACAAACGAAGAGTTTGATATGATTATCGCTTATTTTTGTTATGATTATCGCTTATTTTCACCAATAAACCGATTATAATCGAAAACAAAAGACCCGAGACTTGCAGACAACACCGTCGTTGAAAGATGGGAGCGGGATTTCCACTCAAGCTCAACCCATGGCACTACTACTGCCACTGTACGCGGTGAGGGACTGTGTTGGCGGCAGACAAACTCGATTTTAGAGCAAGGTTAATGATTCAGCCAACTGCTGACTATAAGGATTTTTTTTTGTAGTTTTCTATTAGCTGATTCATGTAGTAGTTCAGTTCTTCACTATTAATACATGGCTCACCTATCCCTCGCATAAATTTTCTTGGTTCTTGTGCATAAGCGGGTTGTAAGCTTACAGCCCACCTCCCTTCTCTTTTCTCTTCTCTCTCCTTCACCTCAGTATTCAACCAACTTACAGCCCACTATAATACTTGTTCTTAGGACGCTGGTGGTAAACCTGTTGCATTCCACTCACTCAGGGCACAGCGGTGCCGCTTGGTTGAGAGCAGTGCTTATGATTTAACGCTGGCTAAATGCAAGTACCACGTCATACACGGTTAACTACCCAACCAACACTTTTTTTTTGAAGAAACAGAAGAGGAGGGGCCTACTAATTAATTATATCAAAATAGGAAAAAGTCAAAGAGTCAAGTACAGTTAAGAAACAAAAATAAAGAAACAGAGAAAATCAGGGTGATTACACAGGCTTCTAGCCTTTTTTTTTTGCGAGAAAGGAACGTAACTTATATTAATAAAGAGGGCACCGTACATTCCCTTCTTACAGAAAGGACCCTGAGTAACATAAGAATTATAACAAAGTCCCCCCCAACTGTTCTTCGTCTTCCTCAGCAGAGCCTGCCGCCGAAGCCTCACCCGGACAAGAGCAACACGCGCTGATACTCAAACAACCAACTTCACCAGTCGCAATCGGAGAGTGGACTCCAAACATTGGAAAACTGCAGGAGATTCTCGATGAACGAACAACAGTCGTCGAGAACCCCGATTCCGCCCCTCTCCCGCCTGCTTCCACAATCCCAGAGCACCAGGCTGCCTCCCCAACGCCAGCGAGCAGAGCACCAGCAGCAACGCCAAGGAAGAAGAACCAAACTCCTGTACGACTCACAGATCCGACGCCGGCACCGGAGTACACGCCGACGAAGGAGAGAGGGATCTGGAGTACCTTATTCCACGATGCCGACGCCGTCTCCCCCAACGATTCGTCGACGGGAACTCCAAGCCACCACCATCTACCACCACTAGAGCCGACGCCGTCGCCGCCGCCGCGAGCGCTGGAGGAGGTGAGGGGCATCAAATCCCTCACAAGGCGGCCGGAGAGGACGTCTCCGGAGCCGCATCGGGGGAGCAAAATCCCCTCCACATCGACGACGCCAGCAGCATCATCGATGGCATGGAGAACTGAAGCCCAGCGCCCGACTTTGAAAGAAACGCCGGCCACGCCGCCGCCGCAGCCGAAGAAGTGCAGCCGGAACCCTAACCCTAGACGCCGACCAAGAAGTCAACGCCGGAAACAGTAGCACTAAGCCCTAGGACTAAGGCTATACAAGGTCCTCACGCCGAGGAGCCGGGCCCCCCTCGCCGGTCCGACGCCCCGAGGGCCACCGGAGGGGAGGGGGCCGGCGGATCGACGGAGGAAAAGGGGATCGCCCTGTGGCTACTGTAGCGAGAGGGGAAGCAAGAGGAGAGAGCCTGATGAGTTAATACACAGGCTTCTGGCCATGAGGTCATAAGGGGGTTAATTCTATTTTTTGCTCTTAGAATAACTAAGGCAAATTCTTTGATAAAGTGTTGGAAACATGAGACTAGTGATGGTTGAACTCTTTTGAAAATTAAGTTGAACTCCTTTGAAAATTAAGTCATTCCGCTGCATCTAAGTGCACTAACACACATAATGGGTTGGCTAAGGCCAGTCTCAGTGGGAGATTTTATGGGGGAGTTTTCTAGTGTGGCACATCACATTTTCTATCTTGGTTTTCGGAATGAAACACCCTCTCTCAATGCACCGTTTCATATCACAGTTTCGTAGACTAGTCCGAATATTTAATTGTAGCATAATGTTGTGATTACTTGTGCCGTACAAACTATGTAGCCACTATTGTATGGTTGGATGGTTCGCTGACTACTTACAACGACATGCAAAAGTCTGGAGCACATGGTTGCGGTCGTATGGTAAAACAGGGTAAATACAAACTATGGAACATGTACGGTAAAACACACAGCGACAGGTACTATGCTGCCGTGGTAGTAGTAGTGACGCCGAGCACGCTAAACTGAAGCTGCCAAACCTGAATTCTGACCAAAATATCAGCAGCGGCACCTTCAGAAAAGCCTCCATTGCACACCAAGTGAAAGCCTCTTTCCGTGCTTTCTCAAAGCCTGACGAGCAAACCTCCCCACTTGATCTGACTATCGTTCATATACTAAGAAAATAATAAGACCACCAAAGAGCAAACAAATCTGAACTATCCATCGACAAATCATGCTGAGCATTACCTGGGCAACAAACTTGTCCAGGTAGTTAACAGAAAGGAAATCTCCAAGTGCAGGTACAGAGATATGATTCCTAGCTTGTCATCATCATTTTCAAACAGATCAAGGGAGATCAAAGAGGAATGTTGCCGTGGATTTGGGGGAGAGTTTCCGTGAGGGGATGAGAGATTTGTGACTCTGTTTTCTGCAAATCCTGGCCAAAACTGCATACTTTGTTGTGGTGCTTGCGACGGAGAAGCTCCTGGTGATGGCGCCGGCGGCGGCGAGGAAGAAGACCTTGGTGAAGAGGACTTTTGCTTCTCCAGTTGGGTTGCTGTAGGATTTACCTGAGGCCGGGTTCCTCCGCCGGAGACCTACCGTTCGGAGCTCCCCTCCGCCGCTGCATCATATCCATCTTCAGGGGAGCAAGAGCGGGAGGGAGGCGGGCGAGAGCATAGAGAGGTGAGGCGACAGTGGAGGCGAGGCGAGAGCAGAGGGAAGCAGCCTCGAGCGGGACGGAGGCCGGGCTGCCGCGGCGTCGCAGGGGAGGCCGGAGGAGAACGGTGGGGAGGATTCGCACGGGATCGACAAGATGAAACGAATGTGCCTCAGTGCGGGTTCCATCTGCGTTTCACGAGTTGGAAACAGCGCCGAACGGGTGTCGTGGGGATGAAACGCCTTGCTCTCTCCTCTATTAAATTTCTTACCATGTAATCATTTTTACTGACGTGGCATCCTATTAAATGCTATGAAACTTCTGTGAAATTCTGCATTAAAACTGGCTTAATAGATTGTTTGTATAGGATGCAGCACACAAGCGCACGGGATGGGAGGAGGATAGGACGCAGCAGCTTCTACGCCTGTACCCAGCTATCAGCTAATGTTTTCGTCTCGAGCCGCGTGATTCAGTCGACGAGTGGCGGGCGAGTGGAGCGCCCGTTCCACTTTCTCCTCTTCTCTTTCCACCATACCGCACGCCTCGTTGGCACCGAAATACTTGCTCTAATGAGGACGCGGGAAATTAGAAGGTCGCCCACTAGCGGGGCGCTACTGCTGGTGGACGCATAGTGTCTGCAACAACATCATGCAGCAGAAACTGTGTTGGTGAATGACATGCACCAATACTAAAAACCATATGTAGGAAAGTTCAGATTTTTTTTTCCAGAGGCGGGTCTAAATATAACATGTTGCTATAAATTAAATGGGGATACAGTAGCAACCGACCTGTCTCAGAAAATGACGCCCATTTTCAAAGGTGGGTGAGGGGTTGACTTTCCCCTACCCGCATATGAAAATACCATTTGTATGGGGAGGTCACCTCCCTCACCCGCCTCTAAAAATGGTATTTGTAGGGACGGGTGAGGAAGAGGCCCATCCGTCCCTAAAAATAATTTTTAAATTTATTCTAAAGCTTTGAATATTTCAAAAAATAGTAAAAATGCATCAAAAATATGAAATTTGTACCTAAACTTATTGTGATAGAACTAGAAAAAAATATTATAAGCATATTTCAATGTATATAGTGATTATGAGTGTGGAAATTATAAAGTGAGCCTTAAGCTATATGAGATAATTGTGTGAGTGAATTATACGTTGTGGTTTCCACACTCTTAACCATTTTATACAAGAAAATATGGTTTTCGTATTTTTTAAGTTCTGCCTGTCATAATACCCTTAGGTACAAGTTTCACTTTTTTATGTGTTTTACTATTTTTTAAATTAAATATTTTTTTAGGAGTAAAAAAATTGAATGTAGGGGGATGACGCCCCTACCCGCCCCTACAAATTCATTTATAGGAGCGGGTTGGGGTATCACTTGCCCACATTGTAGGAATATGGGGTAGCAAAAACAAAATTTCTCTACCGCATAAACCAGGATTACTGCTGTTATAGATCACGGGATTAACACTAGACGCGCAGTTGTGGAACTTCTGTAGCGCATCGGTGTAGTGTAGATGGAAGCCGGCAGTGCAGTTGCGAGATCCTCACGTGCGGCTCGTTCTTGTGCAGCAGATGCAGCACCTCCAAGGTATTCACACGTACAGGAAGAAGCGTCACGCTACGGCAGATCCGCGAGAACGATCTAGGGCTTCGGTGCGCAGGAGAGGCGAACAACAAAGGGGCGTTGCTACTGTAGCAGCGGCGTTACTGTTCAGTGAACAATACCTGTGGTATTGTAGCATGGACAGGAAGGGCTAGGATTAGTCTTGGGTGCCCCTTTTCCCCTTACTTTTATAGCCTCTGGGCGCTCTCTTAGGTGGGCTCCTCTTGGGCCCCACCTTAGGCGCCTTCTTTGGGCCCGAGAGGCCCATTAGTGCACCTAAACCCAATCTAATTTGAATCTCATTCTTATCAGCCTTCTTTCCATTAAGTGTGTGACCCTATGAGTTCACATGCGAATAGACATGACCCGAGTACTCTTACCCGGCCCAATAGTAGACAGTGGCCTCTAGCAAGACATGTCAATTCCTATACGCACGCAAAGATCATATCAGACGAGCCGTCACAATGTCATATACATGTTGTTCCTTTTGCCTCACGATATTTGGTCTAGCTCTAAGCCAACCACTCTTTCTCGATCCTGTGATTCGGAATCCTTGGTTAACTCTTAACCCCAGCATGGCCATACATTTTCTGATCCGAATCAATTGAGGGGCCCAGAGATATCTCTCTCTTGCAGAGAGGGGCAAATCCCATCTTGACCGACTATATCTCACAGCATGCTTCTTGACAGACCCGAAAGCCACCTTTATAACTACCCAGTTACGGTGTAGCGTTTGATGGCTCCTAAATAAGTCGGTTCACATCTTGAGTACATACGATGATCTCAGATCTTAGGACACAGCGTACATATTGTGTAATGAGAAGTTATTATCTCGTGTTGGGTCAGTTCAGTCTCATATCTCATATGAGCCCACATTATTAGTTTGACATCACCATGTCCATGACTTGTGAAACGTAGTCAGTCAACTAATACATGTGCTAGTTTAATATTCATGTGTGTCCTCACATAAACTCCGACTAGAAATATTTTAGAATATTAATACAAGTAAAGAGTTTCACAAATATTTCACATAAGCATTAATCAATACAAGTTGTCATCCATGGATATTCAAGGAGCACTTTATTAATCATGAATACAAGGAAATATGATTGCCTCTAGGGCATATTTCCAACACATACAAGGTGCGAGGAACGTGCTGAAGCTTCCTGATGGCTCTGATGATGAGGGTGAGTTCATGCTTGTGAATAGAAATGTTGTAGCTCCAACAACATTGGAGTACAATAAGGAAAGCCCCACCAAAGTAGCCCCAACAGTGCAGCCTCGTCATTGCAGCCTTGCTAGTGCAGCCCCAACAGTGCAGCCTCATCATTGCAGCCCTGTCAGTGCAGCCTCGTCATTGCAGGCCTGTTAGTGCAGCCCCTTCATCTGTGCCAAGGAATGATGCCCCTCGTTGTCCACATTCTGAACTTGTAATCTTCTTATCTGTCTTACAATGTTAATTTTGATATATCAATGGTTCTATACATAGAGTCAATTCTCATAAATGCATCATTTGTTTCAGATTGGAAATGATGTGATATTATGTGCCATGCTGGGAACTGATCAACATGTGGCTAATGGAACAATTTTTTCAACTAATCGTGACAACATGCTTAGAGGTGTGGCTCTTGGAAAGCAGTATTGTGAAATTATTGTCAATGTTGTGCTAAAAAGGATACAATTTTGCCTCGGCCTTATGATGGTGTGGAGTCGATGGCTGATGCTCTTAACATGTCAATTGTGTGGCCATATCAAAGGGTAATACACATGTTTATGTCCTTTTTTTCAAGTTTGATGAGTGACTAAATATTCTAATTATTTATATTTCTAACAGTTGAAAGTTAACAAGGCATCACAATCTTTCCGGGGTACTGTAGGTATGTTGTATATTTTACTTTGAGCAAATAACAAGCAATGTCTTATTTCTATTTGAACAAATAGCTGAATTTTACTTTGACCAACCTGCATAGAAGCTAGCCATTTTTCTGAACATTATGTTTGGATTAGCTTCTTGGCTGTTGCTAATGTGCTAGCACAATTGCTTTTTGATTGAAAATAGTGACATGAAGGGAAATTCGCTAGTACTAAGAGGTCTGGACTTTAGTGCTAATAAAGCGGTCCTTATTTTTTATTGAGAATAGTGACATTGCAATTCCAATATGTAACCTGCAGCCCTTATATTCAATGCATTATTTTTAATAATTTTCACTTTCACTTTGTTCAGGTGGGAGATCCTAGAGGCAGCATGATGCTCGATCATGTTGGTAGGAAGCGGATCAGTGCTTGCTAGTGCTATTTTGTTTTGGCAGACCTGATATATTTTGTATGTGAATTGTGAGTTGTCATGTGTTCTGACAAGCCAATGTTATGGTTGTTTAGTGACTGATTTGACTAAGCTTGGCTTCCTCCCATTTTGTTGTAAATGTTGCTATCCGCTTGAACTGTGAGCTGTGACAAGGAAAACATATTATCTAGCTAGTTTGGTAGAACTAATCTCTGTGATAAGACAAATGATGTTGTCCTCAATTGAAAAGAAAACTTTAAGCTATGTTCAGATGTGCGATTGATATCTTTTTGTCTTCAATTGAAAACTATTAGCTATGTTCATATGAATTGTTAATGTGAGGTTCTATATATCTGTTATTTTCTAGGTTTATATGAATGACTGGTGTTGGATTGTTTGTCGGTATAGACATTTTTAACGTCAAACTATTTGGTTGGTACAGAGATCGAATCACACGGCATATATGCATGGATCGGTATATCTCTAGTTTGCATCCAACCATCGGTCGGTATAGTGTTGTTGGTCGGTATAACTTTATACCGACGCCACGCCAATTAAAACAACCTATAGTACGGGTTGCTATAACTTTATACCGACCGATGTTCCGTCGGTACAGAGGCTTATACCGACCCTTGCGGTATCGGCGATGAGGGGCTGTGGTATAGTGGTCTTAATGGGAGTTTCATTATTGGTTACATAAGTACTAAATAATATATCACATCAGCAAATTTGCTGACTTTCTAGTATTATTATGAGGAGAGATGAGTAAGAGTTTCATGAGACGAGAGACGAGTTCTATCCACATTCCCAGTATCATTATGAGGGGAGATGAGTAAGAGTTTCATGAGAGAGTTGTATCCATATGAAATAGCAAAGCTACCAAGTTCTCAGTTTTCTTAAAGAAGAGAATATATGGTACATTATTTCTCTTCATCTTTATTTTATTCGTGTTAGCAGAATGATGAGTTCTACTCCTTGTTGGAAGTAAGCTCCCTTCGGAAGGAGTATATTATTTGTGGGTGTAGCTCATAGGAGCGCTCGCTTCGCATGCGAGAGGCACCGGGTTCGATTTCCTGCACCTGCATTTCTGTTTTTTCCCCTCTTTTTGTCCTCATTTCCAGTGGCTGGGCCCCGCCTGCCTGCGGACTCGGGGGATTGGCCTTAGTCGTCGAAGTCTGGCGCCAGAGCGTGCGGCTGTGTCGTCTCGTCGTCTGCTCTCCTCCACTCGTCGGAGCGCGCGGCCATGGCAGCTCCGGCGCCCACGGCTCTCTGCGCCCGCCGCTTCCGCCTGCCGCGCGCGCCCTCCTCCTCCTCCTCCCCGCCCCGGCTGCCGGCCACCGCCTCCGCCTGCTCGGCCCCGCGGCTCCGCCCCCGCCGCCTCGCCGTCTCCCCGCGCGCGGAGGCGGGCACGGGGGACGTGGAGGCGCTCAGGGCCGGGGTGTCCGTCTACAAGCCGCGCTCCTACGACGTGCTCGTCACCGACGCCGCGCGCTCCCTCGCCTGCGCCATCGACAACGGCAAGACCCGCCTCGAGATCGAGTTCCCGTAATAAGCTCACACCACCGCGCTCTCCCTTCTCCTCGCTTTGCTGCATTTCTATCCCCATGCCTGCTGCATTATCTTCTCATCGCTCGGTTCCCTGCTGTTTTTACGCCTTTCTCGTGGGTGGCTGCTGCTGGACTGTGACGGTGTCAAGGCCTCTGCCAAGCAGCATCTCTTCTTACAAGGTTACACCTACTCTCATCACATTCTGCTCATTTTGCTTCACTGACTGGAGCTCTTCTGCTTTGCTAGTTTTGGAACGCCCACTATAAATTTTATACTTCTGATGCACCATCCAGTTTTGAAACGCACACTAGTTTTGATTTTTGAAACGACCTATTGATTCTGATCATCCTGCCTTACTTCTGCAGGGCTCCTCAGATGAGTTCATCGATGCCAACATCCAGCTTGCTCTTGTTGTTGCGAGGAAGCTTAAAGAGCTCAAGGGGACTAGGTCCTGTATAGTAAGTTCAAGCTTCTTCACACGCCATCACTCAGACAGGTATGCCGTAGAAGTGCGCAACCGTGCTCATTTGCTCTCTTCTAGTTGATTTCAGGTTTTTCCTGATCAACCTGAAAAGCGCAGAGCGTCACAGATCTTCAGAACAGCTATTGACACGGTAAATGATGCCTCATGGAATAATATCTTTATTTGAGGGTGAAAAAAACATTCTTTTTTGTTTGCCCTTTCCTGAATCTTTGTTATGAGCTTGCTTATAGTAGCATGATAACTACTCTGCTTGTTCATTCTAAAGGAAAAATTAAGTGCTCTGCTTTCTGTTTCCACTATCTTTAGATTGAGGGTATCACTGTCAGTTCCTTGGATGATGTGCCCGCCGACCCTGTCAACAGCTTCTTCAAATCAATAAGAAATACCCTGGATTTTGACTTCTCAGATGACAACGAAGGTAAATATCGTGATCAAAATACATTAGTGAAAGCAATAACCATGCAACGCCTAGTCTAAAATGACATTTTGTCTCGTACTCTCATTTTATTTTATCAAAGAGTTCATACCACTTCTCTGCGGCATGGAAGCCTTCTTGTGTAGAGGAGCAACACACATGCTAATATTTTTAATGGCAAGCATTTTCGTGTTGATAAATTATCGCAGCTTGAAAAAAAAGGAAATACATTAGTGAATGCTGAATGTGTGCATCACCTTTATGTGCATGAATCAAGCATAGGCAGATTAATTATATTCATAATGATGCTATCATCGAAGCATAAATTCCCTTTTTCATCTAAGAAGAACAATCAGTTAGCTTGCTGCCTGTTATTATGGTACAATTCTTATATAAACATATCTGAATAAGTTAGTCGTAACCAGTTGGTTGGTGTGGATACAGATCGATGGAAATCTGATGAACCACCATCATTATATATCTTCATCAACAGCAGCACACGAGACCTTGCTTCTATAGAGAAGTATGTGGTATGTCTAGAATCTAATGCCTCTTTCCTTGCCGATGTGCATTTATGTGTTGTTTGCACACTCAGTTGATTCTTTCTTTGTGCTTTTGCTAATTTCAGGAGAAGTTTGCCACATCCGTTCCAGCCCTTCTATTTAATCTTGAACTAGATACCTTGCGGAATGTGTCATATATTCATTCAGTAGCTTGTTACTTCTAAATTTTTTGAGTGTGTTATGAGGCAATGACTAGTGTAATTCATCCTCCAGATCTGACTTGGGGCTTCTGGGATTCCCTCCAAAAGATTTGCATTACCGGTTTCTTTCTCAGTTCACCCCAGTATTTTATATCAGACAGCGTGACTACTCCAAGGTATTAATTTGTTTCACTTCTATCCACCTAGGCACCTAGCAATATCCTTTGTGTTTCTTGCTTCCTGTACTATCTGTGACTAGTTTCCCTTCTTTACCATGTAGACAATTGCAGTTGCTCCATACATAGTGAATTACAGTGGCGCTGTATTCCGCCAATACCCAGGTAATCCTGGAGAACATTTTGGCTTATTCAGATTTATTCACTTGAAAAGATTACAGTTTGAAACACAAATCTGCCATGTTGGGTTTGCAATAGAAGACCAAAATAAATAAATGTTCAAAGAGGATTTTTTTCTGGGTAATTTCATGGTCATCCATTTTCTTCAGCATCATCAGCTACTGATCTACTGAGTTTCTGCTTGTTCAGGCCCTTGGCAGGTTATGCTGAAGCAGGCTGATGGTTCATATGCTTGCGTTGCAGAGAGTGAAGCTCGGTTCACTTTGGGACAGGTCGTACCATAAGTAACTTGAAAAAATTTATTTTACGTTTTCCTACTCTCCTGAGTGTTTGAAAAATTGACTAACTTCGTTCGAGCTCATTGGGTCCGCCATGCAACATCTCATCTTTCAGGCCAAAGAAGAACTGTTGAGAGTTATTGGTTTACAAGAAGAAGAAGGAAGCTCACTTGAATTTCTCAGAAGAGGATACAAGGTTCAGATTTCATCCAGTCAATAGTTGATAGGGCGAAATATGATTCATTGCAGTTTAAACTAAATTCAACATGCGCTCTTGCATAGCTGAATTTCATCAGAGCATCAATTTTACTAGCTGAGTTTCTGTCATGCAGAATGCTACATGGTGGGAAGAGAACGTTGATCAGGAGATGTCCGCCGCATGGAGAACTTGAGATTCTGATCTGTCTGCCCTAGTTTTCAGAAAAGAAAAAAAAGATTCTGATCTGTTCAGCAAATGGAAATGGAAATAGCAAAAGTAGTGTTCATGATGTAACTGAAATTAAAGAAAGAAGGCCATGTACATGTTAAGGCCCATATGTTATCTAGGCCCATAGTGGCCCATACCCTGGCTACATATATGTCCACCTAGGACTAATGGAGATTATTACTTGTCTAATCATCCAAAGGTAACATGGAATCAGAGCATGGTTTAGGGTTAGGGTTAGGACTAATCTAATCCCTACCCCCGATCCATTTTTCCCCGTCGGGTTCCTCTGTTTTGCCGCCGTCGCGGCTCGTCCGTCGCGCCGCCCGTCGCGGCGCCTCTGGTCTGCCGCCGTCGCGGCCCGTCTGCCGTGCCGCCGTCGCGGCCCGTCCTCCGTGCCGCCGTCGCGGCCCGTCCTGCGCCGCCTTTTGCGGCCCATCTCCTGCCGCCTGTCGCGGCCTCCTCTCCAACACCGCCCGTCGCGGTCTCCTCTGCTCGCTGTTGTCACGGGAGTCCAATCAGGCTATCTTCATCAGGCGCCGCTGCTGCAGACTGCCGTGACTTTTCCTCTGTGAGCAGAATTTTCATTTCTTGTTACTGGTACTGGTCTTTGCTATTGTTGGACATATACCAGCATGTCGCATCCTACTGCTATCACCATCCCTGTGCAGCTTGATGACTCAAATTATAGAGAATGGACTTTTTGTGTTGAGACAGTGCTTGGTGGATATGGTCTTGTCTCACATCTTACTGGCACCAAACCAGTTGCTGCAGCTGATGGTTCTAATACTAGTACAGTCACTACTTGGGTTAATGATGATGGTAGGGTCAAGACTGCAATCGTCACAAGTGTTAAACCATCATTGATGATGAGTCTTCAGCCCTTTGCAACAGCTAAGGAGATGTGGGATTATCTAAAGAACAGATTTGTTCATGTTAGTGGTGCTCATCTGCATACTCTGATGCAAGGTCTTCGTGGGCTTCAGCAAGATGACATGACCATTGATGACTACTACAGTGCTTTTGATCGTTTCATGGGACCAGTGCTATCTATGGTTCCTTCATCTACTGCAGATTGTGATGGATGCTCCAAGAAGAACAAGTTCATTGACCAGTTCATGATGTATCAGTTTGTTATGGGACTCAGATCTGAATATGAGCCTGTTCGTGCGCAGCTTCTCAATAGATCTCCCACTCCATCCTTATCAGAGGTTCTATCCTCATTGACTGCTGAAGAGGCTCGACTTCGTTCATTGTCATCTGCTCCTTCAGTGTTGGCACCTCAGAGTGTTCTTGCCGCTGCTCACAGGTCTCGTACGTCTGATACTTCCCCTCTTTGTAAACATTCTAAGAAGAATACTCACCGTTCAGAGCACTGTTTCGCTAAGTATCCTGAGAAGCTAGCTGAGTTCCGTGCTCGTCGTGCGGCTCGTGGTCGTGGTACATCTAATCCTCCTCGGGGCTCTGTGTCTGTTGCTGCTGCTTCACCTGTTCGTGCTCCTCAGTCCTCTTGGTTCCTTGATTCAGGTGCTTCTTTCCACGTGACTTATGATAAATCTCAGTTGGTTAATTGCCAAACAGTCCATAATGGTGCTTCTGTTCAGACAGCGGATGGTACATCTTGTCCTATTACTTCTCATGGTTCACTTTCTACACCACACTTTCCCGTACCCAATGTTTCATTTGTACCTCAGCTGTCCATGAATCTTCTTTCAGTAGGACAGATTACCGATCAGAATTGTTTTATTAGATTTGATGACTCATCTTGTTTTGTTCAGGATCGTCGAACCGGGAGAGTGATTGGGACTGGCCAACTCCGTAGAGGTTCCTCTAGCCTCTATGTTTTGGACACATTGAGTCTTCCTGCTTCTGCTACCTCTACAGCTCATGTGTCATCTGTTGCATCATCATCTGCACCTTTTGCCATGTGGCATCATCGGCTCGGTCATCTATGTGGATCTCGTTTGTCGACCTTAATAAGTAGTGGTTGTCTAGGCAACACTTCTGTCGAGTCTAGTTTTCAGTGCAAGGGATGTAAACTTGGAAAACAAATACAACTTCCATATTCTTCTAGTACATCTCATTCAGCTCGACCTTTTGATCTTATTCATTCAGATGTATGGGGTAAAGCACCTTTTCCCACTAAGGATGGTCATGAGTATTATGTTATTTTTATTGATGATCACTCTCGATATACTTGGATTTACTTTATGAAACATCGCTCCCAGTTGTGTTCCATTTACCAGAATTTTGCTCGTATGGTGCATACTCAGTTTTCCACTTCTATTAAAGTGTTTCGTTCTGATTCTGGTGGCGAGTACATATCTGATACTCTTCGCCAATTTTTGGCCTCTGAGGGTACTCTTCCTCAGCTTTCATGTTCTGGAGCTCATGCTCAGAATGGGGTTGCTGAGCGCAAGCATCGCCATCTCATTGAGACTGTTCGTACCCTTTTGATTTCCTCATTTGTTCCTTCTCATTTTTGGGGTGAGGCTGTTTCTACCGCTGCTTATCTCATAAATAGACAACCGTCTTCAGCACTGTCTAGAAAATGTCCTGGTGAAGTTCTATTTGGTACTCCACCTCGCTATGATCATCTTCGGGTTTTTGGTTGCACTTGTTATGTCTTGCTTGCCCCTCGTGAGCGGACTAAGTTGACTGCTCAGTCTGTTGAGTGCGTGTTTCTGGGGTATAGTCTTGAACATAAGAGTTATCGTTGTTACGATCCTTCCTGTCGTCGTATGCGTATTTCTCGTGATGTGATCTTTGATGAGAATCGCCCTTTCTTTTATAATTCTTCCACTCCATCTTCATCTTCCCCCACAGAGTCCACTAGCTTTCTGTGTCTTCCTCCACCTATTCAATCACCTTCATATCCACCACAGCATTCATGTCCTCCACAGCCTTCATGTCCACCACAACCTCCACCACCTCCACCCGCTAAACCTCCCATCACACAAGTTTACACTCGTCGTCCCAAGGCTCCCACAGTTCTTCCATCTGATTCTCCTTCGGCCAGTCCTGATACTCCTGTTTTAGATGCATCTGACACTACTGATGAGTCTCATTCTATTTCTCATGAGTCACAGGTTGGTCCGCGATATAATCTACGGGATCGTGCTGCTATTGCTCCTCCTGATAAATTGGGTTTTCCCTATGTAAGTGCTGCCCTTGTTGTTGCTGAACCTTCCACTTACAAGGAAGCATATGGTATTCTAGAGTGGCAGAATGCTATGTCAGAGGAGCTTGCTGCACTTGATCGGACAGGTACTTGGGAAATTGTTCCTTTGCCATCACATGCTGTACCTATTACATGTAAATGGGTGTTCAAAATCAAGACCAAATCAGATGGATCCCTTGAGAGGTATAAAGCTCGTCTTGTTGCTCGCGGTTTTCAGCAAACTCAGGGGAGGGACTATGAGGAGACTTTTGCACCCGTTGCACATATGACTATCGTTCGTACTATGATTGCAGTAGTTGCCGGTCGTTCTTGGACTATCTCTCAGATGGATGTCAAGAATGCTTTTCTTCATGGTGAATTACATGAGGAAGTTTATATGCACCCACCTCCAGGTGTTGATGTCCCTTCAGGACAGGTTTGTCATCTTCGTCGTGCTCTCTATGGCCTCAAACAAGCTCCCCGTGCTTGGTATGAGCGTTTTGTCTCCGTGATAATAGAAGCTGGTTTTTCACCTAGTTCTCATGACCCGGCTCTATTTATTCATACTTCTTCATGTGGTCGTACTCTGCTTCTTATCTATGTTGATGATATGTTGATCACGGGTGATGATGCCGAGCATATTTCCTTGGTCAAGAGGCACCTTAGTCAACAATTTCAGATGACTGATTTGGGTCCCCTCAGTTATCTTTTGGGCATTGAGGTTTCACGATCTGACAAAGGGTATTACATTTCTCAATCTAAATACATTCAAGATCTGATTGCTCGATCTGGTATTACTGATACTCAGACAGCTGCCACTCCTATGGATATTCACTTACAGCTTCATCCTACGGATGGTACCCCTCTCGAAGATCCTGCTCGATACCGCCATATTGTTGGTAGTCTAGTATATCTCACAGTCACAAGGCCTGATATTGCTCATGCTATTCATATTTTGAGTCAGTTTGTGAGTGCTCTAACTTCAGTTCATTTTGGACATTTGCTTCGTGTACTGCGATACTTACGTGGGACATCCTCTCGGGGTTTATTCTATGCTCATGACAACTCACTTCAGCTTCATGCCTATTCAGACTCCACTTGGGCCAGTGATCCAACAGATCGCCGTTCTGTCTCTGGTTATTGCATTCTTCTTGGTTCTTCTCCTCTTGCCTTGAAGTCCAAGAAGCAAGCTGCTGTCTCCCGCTCTAGTACAAAGGCAGAACTTAGAGCACTTGCCACTACTACTGCTGAGATTGTGTGGATTCGATGGCTATTAGCTGATTTTGGAGTTTCTTGTGATACCCCACACCTCTTCTTTGTGATAACACCGGAGCCATTCAGATTGCTAATGATCCTGTCAAGCATGAACTTACGAAGCACATTGGTGTTGATGCAGCCTTTACACGGTCCCATTGTCATCAGAAAACTATTGCTCTTGAGTATGTTTCATCAGAGCAGCAGCTTGCTGATTTTTTCACTAAAGCACAAACTCGAGAACATCATCGTCTTCATTTGCTCAAACTCAACGCTTCGGATCCGCCTTGAGTTTGAGGGGGGTGTTAACGCCCATATATTATCTAGGCCCATAGTGGCCCATACTCTGGCTACATATATGTCCACCTAGGACTAATGGAGATTATTACTTGTCTAATCATTCAAATGTAACAGTACAGTGTGCATTGCCTGGTCTGCAACTGCGTGTACGCATGCGAGATCTCCCGTTTTGGTGATTGTGTCATAGTTGAGTTTGGGTTCTGTAAAACCTGAAGGTGCTACTGCAAAAATGGAGGTTCTGTAAAACCTGAAGGTGCCATTACAAACTCGTGTTTTGGGTGCCATGAATGAATACTTCTAAAGTAGAAATTCTACCTGCAACAAGATTTTTGATGCAACGCCAACTCCGTTTGTCTTCTGAAATTGTTTGTCTTCTGAAATTGTTCTTGGTCACCTGCCCCTTGCGTGAAAGACACGAATAGGAGAACTTGAGTGGTGTGGAAATTGGCCAGGAAACAATTCCAGAAGCTTCCCCCAACTGAAAGGGTACGGACGTATTTAAACCTATTCAAGATCTCGGGGTCACATCTGCAAAAAGACCATCACACGGACGCGGAAGCGGAGACTGGAAATCGGGAGGGAGACGACGCTGCGCCAGATCGCGGGAGATGGAGCCGAGAGCTGCAACCCACAGATCCGGCGCCTTCCTACTCCTCGCCGCCGTCCTCGCAGCGGCCGCCTCCTCCGCATCGGCCATCGGGGACAAGTGCGCTGCTTGCAAGGCTGTTGCGGTAAGTTGCCTCCTGTTCGGTCCTCTTGTCGTTCTTTTTTTTTTTTTGAAGTCGTCCTCTTGTCGTTCTTGGAGCAATCCTGTTAAGCGTGTCTGAAACCATTTTATAGCAGCGAGGGGGGAAAACTAGCTCCGACCTGAAGCTGCAGTGCAGGATAGATCATGAACTGGATCTTTTAACGTTCTCTGTAGAATTTCGATGCTGGCGCAGTCAGAGTTTGAACTGAGTCCCTGACTATTTTATTGATAACTTGAGATTATACTAACTAGATTAACGGGGAAATTTCAACACTCAGGTGCTGGGAAAAGTATCATTTTGTGTGTTAATGTCGTGTATAGTGCAGTTGTTTGAAGATTGAATTCGAGTTCCAGCCTTCCAGGGGCATATATGTTTCCTCTTTGTTCTTCTCTACCGTCAATAAATGAACTTTGTGTTTCAGTAATTTGCAATGTACACTGTACATTCTCTGATGTATCTATTGATCTTCTTTCCAGGCAGAGCTAGAGATTGGAATTTCGAGTGTAAGTACACCGATAATCTTTCTTTCAGTTGCCTTTATTTATGTGATTCTGACCTTTGTCTACAATGCTGATTTCAGTTTTATCTTTATACCAAGTAGCTTTATCTTTCTCAAATATTAAAATATCTTTTACAATTGATAAAACAATCATTCCATAATCTTAGCTGCTTACAAATTAGTTTTTCAGTTATTGGCATCAAATGATCAATTATTGTGTCTGAATTCTCTAATACAGGAGAAACCGAGAAATCACTTGGACCTGCGCAACCGCTTGAATTCCAAGGGTCAGAGGGAAGGGAAGGTCATTGATTACAGGTACACAGCCAGCATAATAACACACATTGTGAATGAAGAAAAAGATGCATATTGGAAAATACGTTGAGAGGAATAGTCCCTGATTTAACTCTACACAGGGAGCGTATTTGATCTTGATTGGCATCCTTTGGTTTCACATAACAAGTTATGGATGTATTTCACTGCCTACTCTTGTCATTATATGTAGTTGATCCTATATACGTGGTGCAGAGTCAGTGAGCTTCGGGTTGTAGAACTTCTGGATGGCCTGTGCGATAAGATGCAAGATTATACCTTGCAGAAGGTAGAACAAAAATCTATTACTGTTTTAGATTTTGTCCTGAATACCATCTTATTGATGCTGCTTCCTTTTCTTGATATCTAGCGTAATAAATATGCCATAAATGTAAAGAGGGTTATCAGTATACTTTAGTATTCAATTTTTTTGATATAGCATCAGGATGTTCCCCAGCATTTAGCCACAACCTAATGATTTTTTTTTTCTGGTGTGCAGTTGGAATCCGGCGAAAAGGATGGGTGAAAGTAACAGACTGGAACAGCTTTCAAACTGGTAGATCTTTTTTTTCAACTCTGTGGCTCCTGTTAACTTTTCTGATGACTTGTTACTATATTGGTACTGGGAGACCAAAGTGCCATGTCAATCCATGGTTTCTTGCAGTATATTAGTTCCTTTTTCCTGCTTAGTTGTTTTCTATCATGCATCACCCCAGGAAAGGCTGCAAGCACTAGGTTTAGAGCTGTGTTTCTGATCATTTCTGAATGTTATTGTAAGCAACTCAAATTCAGTGATGTGAAAATAATCTTGGAGGATATTACTGAAGATGATCTTCGAATCGATCCTGTTCACGAGATTAAGTTGCATCGTCTTGTGGTAAATCTTAATGCAGAATGCCAAGCTAACAAGTCATACCTTTGGATTATGTTCATTCATTACAATAATAACATTTGTACGTGTACTAGAATTGTTTCTAATGCCTAACACTATGTTGGTTATGTCATTGTTCTTTTTTGTAGAAAAGAAGGCAGCAGCACGGGCACATTCCAAAAATCTGTCCAGCTTCTGTGGAAGGTACGTTAGGTTTTCATTAACGGAATAAGCAGAACATATAAGCAGTTTTAGTATTTTTTTTCTATGAATTTGTCTGGCAGAATGTGGTCTGTATACAAAACTTTCTTCTTATTTATGTGGTTGCAAAATTTTACATGTCTTCCTGTCTTGTAAGTTGTAAAGGCTTCAAGTCACCTGGGTCAATTACACACACTATCCCGGACCAAACATATTTGCACATGCAAGCCTTTCCTCGTTGCTAAGAGTCATTTTTCTTACTTGTTAAACTTTCTCATTGTTAAGCAAGTCTAAACAAACTCTTCGTTCACCATGTGGTTTAGAGCACAACTTTATTGGTTGTGTAAAGATAATATTGACTCTCTGCGGCTTTTGAAGAAGCCTGCAGCTGAAAATTGAGGGAATGAACTGACCAACTTCACTTAATTTGCAGGTTACTTGAGGAAACAGAGGATGAGGTAGGCTTATCTTGGATACTGTTCATATAGTACTATTACAGTTTGGTTTTCGCAAATAGCATCTTATTAGCTTGATTATTAGTTGCGTTTTATTTTTAAAATATATGGTTTTTGTTTAATTTTGTCAAAACACAAATCAAGGCCTTGTGGATTCTGATTCTTTTTCTGGTTCATTTGCAGCTCTCTGAATGGATAAAAACAAGCTCCTCAGAATTGGAAAATGTGAGCAAGGCCCTTTGTGAAGATATTAGCACACACTGTCGGTCCACAAGGTATGTCATATCTGATGTATCGACTATCAGGCATAGATCGTCAGGGAATGGTTTCTGTGATTATGCCTTTTGGTGCCTGCATATTAGATCCTTCGTTTTAACCAAATCTCTGAAGAGCCTTACTGTATGTGACAAGGCCATGTCACCTGTTAGATTCTTTAGCATGCTTGAAAACTAACGATGCAGGCATGTTTGTACATTCACACATGACACATTGCATATTTTTCTCCTATTTTGATTGCTCTATACATCTTCTTCATTTCCTTTTCCTTCTAGTGCTACCATCCAGATCGATGATGAACTATAACAGGCCGTGCCATGGTGGTGGGCGAAGCAAAACAGACGGCAGGCTGGGAAATGTCAAAGGCACGAAGCTCAAATGGCCCCTGATACCCAATTTAATCAGACGTGAAGGTGCCATATCAGATGTTTTTTTTGTGTCGAGCTCGCATTCTTGTACTTCAAATAGGACCTGTAATTCGTTCCACATGATGATGTTCTTTGGTCTAAAGTATAGACTGCTCTATAGAGAACAACGGAACAGCAAATTTTGTACACCAAAATACAGTTGAAAACAGCCGCAACTAACCTGTCAGGGGCTAATCTGATATCTGAGTGCTTCCAAGTTCTAGCCAATTAGATCAATGCTCCGGATCATCTAGTGTTATGCCATGTTGAGTGTGGATTGATGAGCGCACATTGCGCATCCCTTAGTAGTTAGTACAGTATGCCAATGAGATGACCCAAAATTATATGCATTTGGGATTTGCAGAACGCATCCCACTGATCACGCACATTGGGTTGCCATAACAAGCCAGGAATTCATGGCTCGTCAGAGTTGTTTATAGACCAAAAATAAACTGTTGTAGCATGAAATAAAATTTGCACATAGTGAAGGGCAGGCGCTGAAACAAATACCTCTCAAGAGTCAAGCAAGATCTCAATATCTTTTTCAATACATTATGCCTTTGAAGATCTCAATCCCTAATTTCCAATACACCAGAAGATCTCAGTATCTCATCTCCAATGCAGCAGAAGATGCCCTTTAATTTTCTAAATTTGTCAATTTAGATCACCGATAGAGTACCTTTTTATTTTCCAAAGTCTGTCAATGGGTGTGTTTAGATCCGCGAAAATCTGGTAGAAAAGGTCACTTCGGACACTGTAGCATATTGTAGCATTTTTTCGTTTGTTTGTGGTAAATATTGTCCTATTATAGGCTAACTAGGCTCAAAAGATTCGTCTCGCAACGTACATCAAAACTATGCAATTAGTTTTTTATTTACCTATATTTAGTACTTTATGCATGGATTATTTGCTATATTTAATGTTTCGATGTGATAGAAAGTTTGGAGGAGTGAACACAGCCAATATTGATAACTTGTTCGCAAAATACTCGCCAGCTCTGGAGTGTGGGTCCCTGGTCAACGGAAGGAGTCCCCAAGTTGAATTTTACTGTGGGCCCATGCTGTCATGGAGTAACGGCGTCTTACTATTAAACCGTTTCCACCGCGTAATTTCATCTTCTTCCTCTGGTGCGAGTCTCCTCCCCCTATTAATCCCCCCCCCCCCCCCCCCCCCCCAAAAAAAAATTCCTTCCCGTCCCCAAATTCTACGCTCCTCCCATCCCGCACAGCCGGCCTCACCGCCGGCGACGGGACGCGACGACCCGCGGGCCGGCCGTCCTTCCGCCCCAGTCCTCCCTCCCTTCGTCGCCCCCTTTCAAAACCCTCTGCTGGGGCTCGGCTGGGCGCGGGGTCCAGGACGCGAGATCCGCCCGGGCTTGGACTGATTCCCTCTTCCCTCGGTGAGTAAACCCTAGACCGCTTGGGAGAGCTCCGTTTTACTAGTAATTCGCTTCGTTCGGCGGGATCTTCCATTTCTCTGCAGCGATTGCGCGTATGAATTCGCAAATCTTCGTTCATCGCCGCTCAGAGAATCCCCAAATCTTCGTTTATCGCAGTTCAGTTTGTTGCGGAGTCGTTTGCCTCGTTGTGCACCCTGTGCACCCGTTGTCCGGTTCGATTGGGCTCTTACGGGATAAACGAAGATTTCAGTAGTTGACCCCTGAACTACACCCTGTGCACCCGCATACCCAAATCTCAGATTCTCAGTTGACCCCTGATGTCTGAAAAATATCAGTTGACCCCATAGGACTTGGTAACCAAGGTGCCGGTGTAGTTTGTATTGAAATTTTTCTATGTCCTGCTTTAGTATGCCCCTGATTTTTGCAGACTAGATCTTACGGGAGTTGCTTCTGTTATGCTAGTCTTTAGGAGAAATCGATTCTGTTAATTATTTGGAAAATTCAGTAGTGAGATGGTGAATATCAGAACTATTGGCAACTTTCTATTGTGTGAATGCATGATTTTACTTGGAACTTGTATTCTTGGTGTGGTTGTAGTTGTAGCATCCAGACTTCCCTTGTGCTAGACTTAAGTGAGTAAGGCTGGAGCATTCTTTGACCTTACAGTATTGCTGAAGAAGACACTGAGCTTTTGTATCATGTCCCGTAAATTAAAATTTCTTTTGTTCTATCGTTGGATGTTTCCTACACTGTTAACCAAAAGCTGCTTCAGACTAGAAGGTATAGTCTTACTTTCCTAACTCCTTATTTGTATCATTGTATGGCACCAGTGATAAGATCGTGAAGCACCTGTGCTGCATCATTATCTGTAGGAGAGTAGGATGCGTATAATGTGGTCGATGTATTGCATTGAGCCCCTTGTGCGGTATATAGAGTACAGAGACTTGGGGAGTAAGGCACCTCCCCGATACATATGGCAGTCCGGGATTACATATCCGAACCTACCAAATATACTCTAACATCCCCTCGCAGTCGTAGCGGTAGCAACACGAACGGATAGATTGGAGAACAATGGAGATATCCCCCCCGCAATCGGAACGCCGGTGCGAATGCTTCGACTGGAGTAGCTCATGCAGATGATAGCCCCTTAGTGCTGAAGTAGCCGAGGTCGAGGTGGACGTGGTCGAAGTCGTGGAGGAGGGCGCGGGTCCGAAGCGTCGTCGAGGCGCCCGAGTACACAAGATCAGCAGCTTCTGGCCGAGGACAGTAGCAGGATGGTGAGCGGCGGATGGCGATGGTAGACCAGGCAGCTAAAAAGCGCACGGGGATCTTCCTTTAGCAACATCGGCGGCGGTGTCCGCGCAAGAACGGCAGGAGGCGTGGAGTCGGATTGGGCACCAGCTTGACGAGGACCGGCAGCGGGTGGCGCCACCGCCTGAAGAGGCGGCGATGCTGGCGAGGGTGGCTTGAGCACGAGCGGCGTCGCTGCAGCCTGGAGGGCGCAACAACAACTTCGTCCTCGGGAGTGTCGACGAGACGACGATGGAGCGAAGACGAACGGCAGGGCGACGCAAACCCAATCGCTGATCGGGAAAAGAAGAAAATCAGCAGCAGCAGACGAACCTTGGGGTACAATCTCGGGTGCCCCTAGCACTGCTCCCTCCCCCCTCCCCCCTCCCTTATCTCCTTCCCCCGGTTAACGGACAGTGGGAAAAATCAAACGGGGAGAGGAGAGGCCGTCCTTCCCGGACTCCATGGCCGGGCACCCGCCCGCCCTCGAGGATGCCGGGCCCGCGCTCAGGTCGGAAGGACCCAGCAGCAGGGCGCCGGCGGGAGTGACCGGCGGCGAGCAGCAGGGGGTAGCGAGATGGGGTGGCGCCCCCATGGCGGCGCGACCCGCCAACGACGGCGGTGAAGCGACGCGGTGGAGGTGCGTGGAGGCCAGGCAGGTGCGCCACCAGAGCCCGGCGACGATGACGAAGGCATCGGAGCCGAGCCGCCACCCTGGCAGGTCCATCCGTGGCCACAGGCGGTGCGGCTGGACCGGCGGGAGAAGGGCGGCGCGCGACCGTCGGGCGCCCCCGATCTTGCGGCGGCGGCGGCGGCGCCCCCACGGTTCTCCTCCGCAGCCACGGACTCGCGCAGGTGCAGCCAAGTCGCGCTCAGAACAGGGTGGCGACGGTGCAAGTTGCAGCGAGGTCGCGCTCAGGGCAGGGGTGGCGATGGCGTTTGAGGAGTAGATGGGAGGCACGTGGCCGGCGGGGCGCTCGGCGGGGGAGGCGAAGACGGCGGCGCTGGCGACGAATCGTAGCAGCGAGGTAGGTTCCCTTGCTGTGCTTGACAACGACAGCCACAACGGATCATAGGGATCCGCCGGGCATCCTACGAGGGCGCTGCCCCCGGCGGAGATCGATCTCCCCGGGGGCGGCGCAGCGGCGGCGGCAGCGGAAGCCTAGTTATGTCACAGGATCGTGACCCTCTGACACCATGTAGGAGAGTAGGATGCGTATAATGTGGTCGATGTATTGTATTGAGCCCCTTGGGCGGTATATATAGAGTACAGAGACTTGGGGGTAAGGCACCTCCCCGATACATATTGCAGTCCGGGATTACATATCCTAACCTACCAAATATACTCTAACATTATCATCGTCGCAGGGTCAGTTTGATATTCCAACAAAGAGTACCTTGCTAGTCTCCCTGATTGTCCCCGGACAATGAAGATGCATGAGCGAGCTGCCAATTTGGCCCTTGCCGGTATGTTTCTTGTTCAGTTCAGTCATTGCTGCCTTTACATTGTTCACTACGTTGATATTTGTTTTGATAAATTAAACTTGCTGACCTCTGCGGCCTTCTTTTTTACAATATTTGCAGCTTTGAGCTTGGCACCACTTGTGGTTAAAGTAAACCCAAATCTGAATGTGATATTGACAGCATGCCTTACTGTCTACGTGGGTTGCTACCGTTCTGTCAAGCCAACTCCACCCTCTGTAAGCAATATGTTTTTCTTTGCTATATATAACATCTGTTGGGTATTGCCGTGACATGTAAATTAAGAGACCAACTAATTTATTTTTGCAATTTTTATTATGCAGGAGACAATGTCCAAGGAGCATGCTATGCGTTTCCCCTTAGTGGGAAGTGCTATGCTCTTGTCACTGTTCCTTCTATTCAAGTTTCTTTCAAAAGACTTGGTCAATGCTGTGCTCACTGCTTACTTCTTCATTCTTGGAATCGTTGCTCTCTCGTATGTCCAAATTTTCTCGGAATACCTTTGCAGACATGTGTACTTATGAGCTAATGACTGCATTCATTCCCTTGTGCAGGGCAACATTGCTTCCATCTATAAAACGTTTTCTTCCAAAAGAATGGAATGACAATCTCATTGTATGGCGGGCTCCATTTATCCACTGTATGAACCTCACTCACTTTGATGTTCTTTCTTGTTTGTCCAATTATGCAGATCTTGAAACAAACTGCTTCTATGTTTTCAATGATATCCCGTAGCTCTATTTGATTATATATTCAATGCTGCTGTAATTGAAATAAAAATTGTGGTGACTGAGAGTCGATATACAAACTTATTGTGTGGCCTGAATGATTTTGAACTTCTTCACCATTGATGTTTTCAACCTTGTTACAAACAAAATGACATTGCTCCATGTGGATATGGCCATTTTTCTGTGAAATTAGAAAAACTATATGCTGGCATGGAAATACATTCTTTGTTGACAGCATTTCTTATGGATATATGGAAGCTCCATTTTCCTTCGCGAAATAGATGTATTATGTGCCAGAGTTGCCACCCTTTACAATCTTTATTCTTGAAGATGGTTTAAGTCCATGAGTTTCTTATTTCAGCACTCTCGGTGGAGTTCACAAAGTCACAGATTGTTGCTTCTGTCCCGGGATTTCTCTTTTGCATGTGGTATGCATCTAAGAAGCATTGGCTAGCAAATAATGTTCTGGGAATCGCTTTCTGTATTCAGGTTTGTTTGTATGATTTAACATTAATATGCATTACTTCAGATTATGGGCTTAAATCTTCCTGAATTTGATTGTTTCCGCCACGAATTTTACTTCACCAGAGCCTTAAACTTTGATTTTGCAGGGGATCGAGATGCTGTCATTGGGATCGTTTAAAACTGGAGCCATTCTCTTGGTAAGTTTTTTTTTCCCCATCTTTGTATTGGTTTGAAGACATATTTCTGTTTTTTTTTTCTGTTTTTTGGGTATAACTTCTAAGAACACATCCTCATCATTTCAGTCATAAACATGTTCTTATTTTATCATCTCTAAGCTATCATAGTTTTCACAACTGAAGTTTATATGCATAATAATTACAAATCATCTGGTCCTAATGTAACTTGATTTTGTTCCTACCAAAGGAACTACCTGTTATGCACTACAGGAAACTAAAAGTACTGCTGCTTGTGATGTATGTGGATTTAAATATGTATTGTTTCTAATTATGGTCAAAGTTGTATCCCTATCCTCTTTAACATGTTCAATATATTTTCTAACACTTTAATAGGGTCAGATTTGGTGCAGTTGGTGAGAAGCTCACCCACCGAGCACCAGGTCCTGGGTTTGAAGCAGCCTCCCTGCATATTTGCGGGGGTAAGGCTGGCTTCGGTTACCCCTTCCCCAGAACCCCACTCAAGTGGGAGCCGCCTGGCACTGGGTCTGCCCCCTTTTTTTTAATAGGGTCAGATTTCATATCATACTTTTACTGTTCTCCCGCTCCCCTCCCCTGTTTGGCCATAATGATTTTTTTACTGCAATATCTGTCCTAGCCGTGGTGCATATTGGCGAGTTAACTTTTATGCTTTGGCTTTTTAGTATGCACTCTGCCATACCTCTTGAACTTTGAAAAAGATAGTTTTTCTCGCATGGAACCTCATACTGAATAATAGTTCTGAAGAAACCGAGCGCTTGCATTTTG
Source organism: Panicum virgatum (assembly GCF_016808335.1). Lineage (NCBI taxonomy): Eukaryota > Viridiplantae > Streptophyta > Magnoliopsida > Poales > Poaceae > Panicum > Panicum virgatum. The sequence continues at coordinate 1,363,572 of NC_053136.1, forward strand.
ATTGTTTTGAAAATAATAGCTACAGCAATTTCATCTGTTCTGGCTGAACTGATTTGTGCCGTTTGTTTCAGGATAGTGCCACTGTATCATTCTCTATTCATTCACTGACATTCATATGTGAATGCATTTACCTTTTGCATTTTCAGGCAGGACTTTTTGTCTATGACATTTTCTGGGTGTTCTTCACTCCAGTTATGGTCAGTGTGGCTAAATCTTTTGATGCTCCAATAAAGGTCGGTGCTTGTTGTTAGTGAACTGTCTTTGTTAATACAGTCGGTTCTGTTTCGTCATCAACTAATCTGGCTCTGCATTGTTTTTCTACAGCTTCTGTTTCCAACTGCAGATGCTGCACGGCCATTCTCTATGCTTGGCCTTGGTGACATTGTGATACCTGGTCAGTAGTAAAAGTTTCTTTCTTTGTGCTATGTTACATTTCTGCTGATGTCTGCAGTGAATTAATTTTTTCCTGATTGAATGGTAATATATCAGCCACAGTACTATGAGTGCCAAACTTATTACACGAGCATATACTGGGATCTTGTTAGCATGTCTTAGGACAATCTACAGATATGTTGTATGGGAGCTTTTTTTCCTTGATTTATGGAGATTTATTGGAGAGAAGTATCAAGTATCAGGTTTTCTAGATTTATGATATAGTTATTCATGTATGCTTTTAGTACTTGGCTAAGAATCAGTGTTGCAACTAGAATTGGTCCAACTGGAACGAGATCATGCTCAGATATTGATGTATTTGTTGGGCCATATGACTAGGTCCTGAGGTTCATGCTCATGTATATTTTTAAGCTATCTGGTCGCATGCCCTCTCTTGAGTTATTGTCAATACAAGCACTATTTATATCTGTTCTGACCCCCTAGAAGGCAAAACTATCAGCTGCATATCAGGTGCATAGAAAATGTGATTTTATTCAGACAGTTTCTGTGTCATTCAGCTCATAATATGGATTTGTACTTTTGGTTCCAGGCATCTTTGTTGCACTTGCCCTGCGTTTTGACGTCTCAAGAGGTATCAAGAACCATTACTTCAACAGTGCATTTTTGGGATACACTGTGGGTTTGACGGTTACCATCATTGTAATGAACTGGTTTCAAGCTGCACAAGTGAGTTCTGTTACTCAGGTTTACTGCCTTTTTGCCCCTTATATCTGTCATCTCTGAAATATTAATATGGTCATTTTTTTGGGCATACGCAGCCTGCTCTACTATACATTGTTCCTGGTGTGATCGGTTTCGTTGCTGTTCACTGTTTGTGGAATGGAGAAGTAAAACAGGTCAGATTCTGAATACTTACTGCAACTGTGGCATTCTACCTCCGTCCTTCTACCTTGTGGCCCTTCCATTTGTACATTCTGGTTTCTGTACTATCAGTACTGCTCCGTATTAAATGTGCCTCTATCCTTTTCTTACCTGTCTAATAGATCTTGAGCAGAGTCACGAAGATAAAGTTGTCTTTGTTCTGAATTGGTATTCGGTTTTATGATGAGTAATGAGCTCCATAGTGTTGATGGTGTTCTCTAGTTCCTTCTAGTCATTTATTTCATCTCGCTTTCAGCTCATGTGTTTTTGGTTGTAGCTGTGCAAAGTTTTATCCCTTTTGTTTCCCTGAAAGTAGCTTATGTATAAAAGATGTCTTGGAATGCAAGACTGGCTGACTATATATATTGCACATGCAGCTACTGGAGTTTGATGAGTCAAAAACTGAAGCGGAGGAAGCCGGTGAAGAAGATCAAGATGATAAATCCAAAGAGGACAAGAAGGGGGACTAGCGTTCTAGCTAAATTTAGGTCATGATGAGGAGAAAAAGGAAGGCACAAGTTTTCGTGTAAGGTTGTCAGCAGCTAAATGGGCTTGATGACCTCTGATACCGGGCTCACTTAAAGAACTTAGAAATGATTCGCATGATACAACTTCTTTTTGCTTTGCGGATTATTTGGTTCGGAGAGTTGAATTGAAGAGGGAAAAAGATGGTGTGACTTGCGATGTTCTGACCTACTTCTGTTTTCCTTACTTCATCTTGGTTGCATTCCATGATATCTCGTTGGCTCCCTGCTTCCTAACTATACTGCTGCTAGTCTGTTTGGAATGCATGAATTTCACAGGCCTCCACGATGAAAGGACTCGGAGTTGTTGATTCCTTGTTCCAAATTGAGTCAAAATGAACAAGATTTAGGCTTTTTTGGTCTGAGCCGCCTTTGACTTTCGGCTTTTTGGTCTGATCTGCCTTTTACTTTTCTTTGGTGATTTAAAGCTGGAGAGGAGATATTCTCTTTCTATGCTACTGCATGAGTATGACGGATGTGTAAGAAAGGAACTGCAGAAACTGGAATAAGAAAGGTACTGCAGAAGACTGGAATCCGATACGTAGCTGCATCGAAGTCACGGCCCAAAAAAGCTGCGGCCATATGCCTTGCGTGGTGTTTTTTGACTATGGCTTCCATTTCCGAGGCACTGCACAGGCCACCGGGTGTTACCTTCTCCTGCACTCGTTGCCTGTTGTGGCAAACGCTACTGCTTTTCTTTTTAGAACAGGCAAAACAGTACACGTTTCGAATTCACGCACAATTTTACCCTGCATAAGATCAACGAAGGTGTTGAGTTTTTGAATTTTTTTTAATAAACATGATGTAACAATCTTTGAACTTCCTTTATTTTCAGCTAGAGATTCCTTACGCCTTAACTTACTTTCCACGATTTTAGCTCAATTGCTGAGATTCTCAGTGGTGGAACTTGTCCACCTTATTTTCAGCTAATTTCTTTTAGTTAGACAAAGAGTCTATCGATATGGTGACTCTTTTCACAAATTTAGTTTAGTTGGTGAGATTCTCCGTGGTGAAACCTGTCGACCTTATTTTCAGCTAATTCCTTTTAGTGGTAGACAATCAGGTTATCGACATGGTGACTTTATCAAACATAAGATATATCAGCATAGTATTTTGTGTTTTTCATAAGATATGTCAGCCTAGTATTTTGTGTTTTTTTAGAAAAAGTTACTTTCCGATATGTGAAGTTAGGATGGATCCATATGTTTTGCCTAATGTGATGGGCTGATTTATTCGTTTCGTAAATCCAAATTGCACTACTATATGAGGCCATCCATAGCCGATTGCTACTGCTGCTAGTCTTCAAGATCTGTTCTTCCCAACTAGACACTTTGATTCATAATGATCTGGTGCGTTGAACGATCACAGCTAGGAAGAATAATATTGTTTTCTGCAGTGTGTCACACTTGATTTCTTTCCCCACTAAAATGTCTTTATTCTCTCTTCACACTGGACGAACTGGAAGTCAGACGATGCACGACCGAAAACGATCAACTTTTGGCTGCTGCTATATATTTTGCACATGCAGCTACTGGAGTTTGACGAGTCAAAAGCCGAAGCCGAGGAAGCAGGTGAAGAAGAGCAAGATGATAAATCCAAAGAGAACAAGAAGGGGGACTAGCGTTCTAGCTAGATTTAGGTCATGATGAGGAGAAAAAGGAAGGCACAAGTTTTCGTGTAAGGTTGTCAGCAGCTAAATGGGCTTGACGACCTCTGATACCGGCTCACTTAAGAACCTAGAAATGATTCATATGATACAATTTTTTTTTTTTTGCTTTGCGGATTATTTGGTTCGGAGAGTTGAATTGAAGAGGGAAAAAGATGGTGTGACTTGAGATGTTCTGACCTACTGTTTTCCTTACTGACTTCATCTTGGTTAAGGATTCAGCGGAACTCTGTTTTGGAGTGCATGAATTTCACAGGCCTCCACGATATCTCGTTGGCTCCCTGCTTCCTAAACAGCCATACTGCTGCTAATCTGTTTGGAGGGCATGAATTTCACAGGCCTCAACGATGAAAGGACTCGGAGTTGTTGATTCCTTGTTCAAATTGAGTCAAAATGAACAAGATTTAGCCTTTTTTGGTCTGAGTTGCCTTTTACTTTACTGCATGAGTATGACGATGTGTAAGTGAGGGACCGAAACTAGCGAGTGAATGAGAGCCGATCAAAATTTCTCTCGAAATCGATCCGTCGGCCTACATCCCGAAAATCACCACAAACACTCGAACCTAGGGTGAGAGAGTAGCTATGGACTAGCTATCTCTAAGAAAAACACTTAGGAAGAGAAACAAAAGCAATGCGGAAAAACTCTCCAAACAGCAGCTATGCTGAGTCAGACCGGTCTGACTGCTAGCACAGACCGGTCAGACCGGTCGGGCTGGAATTTTGAATTTCCAGACCGGTTACACAGACCGGTCAGACCGGTCGCTCCCAGATAGCCCGCAACCAAAGCTCCAAATGGCAAATCTCGAGCAAACGAAGTCTAAATCCAACGAAACTTGGAGGATACCTTCACACCTGTCCCGTGCACATATCCCCAAGAGATCTCTCCCAAAAGATAAAAGGATCTTGAGAATTCGGGGGAAGATCAAAGAGGATTGAGGTTTTCTCAAGAACACAAAAATTCTAATTCGTGAGAACTCACGATTCCAGGGGGTTTGTCACTAGGCTAGATGCATAGGAATCATCACAAAGAGTTCGGCAAAAACACGAATCCAAGGGCTCGATTCCTCTAAACACGAAGCATCCCAAAAGAGGAGAAATCAAACCAAAAACGCAAGAGAGGAAGGGGAAAACGAATACTCAGCACACATAGATGATCTCAACAAGATTTCATTCATAAATTTAAGAGGAATTTACCTATACAAAACTAGAGCCATCCGCCCATCATCCTACCCACTAAAATTGAGAGATTAGCTAAACTCTAACCCTCTTTTGCATTGGAGTCCTTGGCCCTAACCTGGAGCAAGGGCAGGGAAAAGGAAAAATGAAGAGAATACTAAAAGACTCAAGAGACTCACCCAGCCACGGGCTGGTGGGGTATTTATACCCAGCTGCTGCGGCCAGACCGGTCGGGTCTGCAGCAGCCCGCTGTACAGACTCAATCGACGGCGGAATTTCTTTCTTCGACTCGAAGTCTTTGCTGCGATGCAGCCACATCGACGAAGTTCCAGTCCGCGGTTTTGGAGGGTCCGCGAAAACCGGGTAAGTGGCCGGTTTTGAGAAAACCGCAAAAACTTCACGCGCGGAAAGATTCCCGCCTCCACGGCGTGGCCCTAGACGCCATTCCCGCCTCGGCCTTCTGACGGCCCTAGACGCCGCCCGACGCCCGTCACCTCCTCGCCCGCAGCGAGGCCCTAGACGCCGTCGACGCCCGTCGCCTCCGTCAGTCCCGAGACCGACGCCCGTGCCTCCACGACTTGGCATCTTCAACCGCCGTCCGCCTCCTTGGTTTTGTGGCGCAAACCAAGAAATCCGCCTTCCGTCGCCGCTTGCGCCCTCGATCCAGGAATTGACGCCACATCTGCCGCCCGGCCCGAGCTCCTCCACGGCAACTCTCCGTCGACACTTGACGCCCGTGTACCTGCAATCCAAAGACCAAGCGCACGATCATACCGCACGGTTGACAAATTCACTCATCACAGGCAGGATAGAGTACTCTCGTTCCTCAATCTCCCTCTTGATGAGTACATTGTCAACACACCACCTGAAACCAGAGAAGTGATAAAATGGAAGCAAGAAAGAGAAGAACTCAAGCAAGTGACAAAAAGCTCAGACATGCAAGACCAGTCACTTACTCAAGCACAAATCGATCCCCTAAGACAAGGGCAACAGCTCAACACAATCGATCAAAAGCCAAAACATGACTCCTCAAAGACAGATGTAACGCTCGACGCAGTCATGCAAGAAGCAAAGGGAAAACAAGGAAACCAGAAGCCACAACCAAAGCAGAAACTGTAACACCCCAGTGTTACTGAGCGCTAATCATGAGCTTAGATTCGCTAATTAGGAGTTAATCTTGCCATTAGCGTAAATCGTGTTCGCGTGGTAAACATCAATTTAACAGTGTTCGATCATGTTTTTGTCTCTAATCCAAGCTTCAATTCAACTTTCGCCCAAAAGCAAAGTTGTAGATTTTCTTGTCCTCTACAACTTTTATTTTGGCCAAATTTCAAGTTCTTATATCAAATTTCATGATTTGGACGGTCAAAATCGGCTCAAAAACTTTGAATTGGTCACTTTGCCTCCCCTGCTTGTCAGGGCACCGCCGGCCTCGACGTCGTCGTCGCCACGCGTCGTGCCGACGACCACCATCGCCGCTTAAGCGCCCACGTTGCCGAGTGGGACGCCAAGTTTGCTTTCGCCTCCCCGTTCCCCTTTCCTCGCCCGTGCGCAGAGCACGCAGCTGAGCCGAGCCCTAGCGCCGCCGCCGCCGACGTCCGCGACGGCCACCTCTCGCCGCCTCACCTCGATTCGGTGCACCCCGACCTCCCTCGCCTCACTTCGCACCAGTTCCGCCCCTCCCTGAGCTTGGCCGTGCAGTACCCCACCCGAATCGGCACCCCCGCCATCGTCGGCCGGCATTGCCGCTCACGGAGCTCCGCTGCGCTCGTCGAGCTTCCCTCTCCGGCCGTCCTCCGTCCAAATCGAGTCGTCAGTGAGCTTCCTTGCGACCCACTCAAGCTCTCCGAGCTTTTCCCCCATCGGTTCCGGCCATGCCGCCGCTGGTTTGACGCCGCGCCGCCGCAGGCGCTCCGTGCGCCGCCGCCACACGCCGCGTGCCGCCCCTGCGCATGCCTGCTAGCCATTGCCGTGCGCCCCAAGGCCGTCGGACCTCCCTGAACGTCGCGCCGCCCTGCCCCGCGGCCGCCCTGTGTCCCCGTCGCCTCTGCCCTTGCGCCACAGCGAGCCGCCCCGTGCGCGCGCCCCCTGCGCCGCCCCGCGGCGCCCCTGCTCCGCGAGCGCGCCGACCCACCCTCGAGCTCGAGCCGCCGCGCTGCTCCTCTGCGCTGCCCGCTGGCCGGCCGGCCTACGGCCGCCGCGCGCGCGCCGAGCGCGTTGCCGGCGTGCGTGGTCGGGGGCAGAGCAGAGCAGAGCGCCCCCCTCTTTCTCTCTTGATTCCAATGACAGATGGGGCCCACTGGTCAGGGTCTTTGTTTTTTTTATTGATTTGAGTTGAAGCTTGATAAATTGTAGAAATTCGTAGAAAAATGCTAAAAAGGCAAAACCAGTTGCATTAGCTTCGTAATTTCATGCTCTATTTGATAGAATCATGAAATGGATAGTTTCATCACTTTTGATAGATGGTTTTGATTGCACTTGTTTAATGGTAATTGAGACCTAGAGCATCTCCTTTCGGACTTAAAGTTGAACCTGATCTGATCAATGCACCCTCTCGCCTTCTTGGATGGAGGCACTTCAGGCTAAAAAGAAACTTAGAACCAAACCCTGTCGCCGCTTTCCACCATCCCTTTAAACCCTAGTTGAAGTGGCTGTTGGTAAATTTTTGTCCATGTAGCCTTTTGTGAGTTTTGCATTGTATTGCATTGTTTTGCGTTGCATCATTTCATGAGTTTCATGCATGGTATATTTTATTCGTGTAGACGCTGAAACCGACGTCGTCTACGAGCTGATTGCCGGGCTGGTCCAGGAGCCTTTCGCAGGAGAACCGCAGCCAGGAGAAGTCGTTAATCAAGCTCCCGGAGAAACCACTAACCCTGCTGACCTGCAAGGCAAGCCCCGGAGCATATCCCTTATTTTAATTACTCCATGTTATACTTTAAGTATTGTGCATTTACGTTCAAGGAATTGATTGGAACCATAGATGCATAATCTTGATTACCCAGTGTCCTTACTAGTGTAGGTATCGCTAGCATTGCTAGGCTTAAGTAAACTCGGTAGAAGACGGGTGATTTCCTGTCTCCCGCGAGATATAGGGTTGTTACTTCAGCCAGTGTTTTGAGAAATAATGCAATGAGAAGGAAATTGAAGACCGGGCGGAGGGGAAGTTGGACATGACTATTGAGAAAAGAAAGTTGAGTCTCCGCCTGTGTCGATTGAGGACCGTTCCGTTGTTGGCCCTTTGACTGAGGATTGAACAGTACTAACCACATGCCGGAAGTAGGAGGTAGTCGAAACCGGTCAATACTAACCACGATGCTGGGTAGGGTTGACGGATGGTGAAGTAGCCCACGGGTTTACCGGGTGTTCGCACGTGTGGGGCTCATCATCCGGGTGTTTGCGGGCTTGATTCAGACTTCGAGGTAATTATGGGAACAGTTGACGTGTGTGGCCCGATGGGGTTTTCACGTGTCGTGTGAGTTAGGTCCACCTTGCAAGGTTAAATCGGATCGATTCGCCGTGACTCGCGGATATGAGAGCCTTGGTCAATGCGTCGCATCGTAGTAAGGATTGAAAGGTCAGAAAGAGAAAAGTTGGACTTTTGTTGATATTCTTGAAAAGATAATATGTTTAACCATGTGTGCTTTAGAGTATTAGGCAAACCTAGTTTCTAGCTATCAACACAATTGGAGCTAAAATATTGAAAGTAAGGATCAAGTTTTAGTAGCTTTTCAGCAAAATAACCCAGAGCCAAAGAGCTGTGCATGTCTAGGTAATGGGCTAAGTATACCCATAGACGGGTAAGCCTTGCTGAGTATTAGAATACTCAGGGTTTGGTTGTAACCCTTCTGAGCAGGTTGTATTCTGGAAGACTTCGAGGAAATCAATGCGTCCTGGAGTGGTCAGCATCTTCCTCCAGGTTGGACGGTCGAGTGGGTTCCGTCTTCTCCGTGAAGTGAAGGCAGGTGAGCCTCACATCAGTGGGCAAGATGTGAAGTTCGTCTTTTGGTCATCGACGTTATTTATCGTACTGTATTTTGAAGCTTGTTTCAACCTGTTTGTATTTTTTCCGCTGCGTTTAAACTCTGTATTCGAAATGTAACTCTGGCTTGTAAAACTTTATTGTAAATTAATTTGAAGACTTTTGTTTAACTCTGGTTGTAAGTTAAATTTGAAAACTATTGTTGCTTGTAATTAATTGTGCTCGTCTTTTGGCGAGAGTTCCCGTGTAATCGATCCTGGTTATAGCAGGCAGTCTGGGTGTACTGGTGAAGTGCAGTAGCAGAGGTTTAAGTTAAAAGGTTAATTAGTGCACTTGATCGGTATTATTTGGACTGTTCTGTGACAGCTGGCATCAGAGCTAATTGCACTGGGGGGGTGATTACTTGAGTGCTTAACTACAAAACTTTTGGGTTTTTTTGAAAAGTTGACGCTAGATGCGCTAAGGAATAGGATAGATAGTTCGTATGCCCTAATTATGTGTTACAAGTTAGGTGGCATCTAAGTATCTATTCATTCCAGCACTTCCAGCATTTACTTCTCGTTAAACCTTACTTTTGTGCACAACTACTATTCTGTAACGACGCACCTACGCTGAGGTAAGCAAGGTGAGCATTCTGATAGTCCTTAGAATAGCCCACATGTTTCATACGTGCGCGGGTCCCGTATGAAGAGCATACGAGGAGGTGATAAGGCTCAATTCAAACGAGCCTGTCGCTATCTGCCGCCTGATATGGAGTGCGGATTTCATACCGTGTGATTGTGATCACGGTCATTTCGTAAGGTAATGTTACGAGATGTAAACCTGTCATGCGGTTGGCCATGACCATGACCCTTGGGACACGTCTACCCTTGGATGTCCCGTAAGGCGAGTGTACGGGAAGTGAATACGTTGTTATGACGTATGCAGCGCTGCCCATTCAGCGTCGAACGTTTGGGTGCCGTCTCTATAGTGGACGGTAATGTATCGGTGAATATGTGGGAACTGCATATGCGTTACCCGTGTGGCATAGGACACATGGGGGCCGTTCGTGTGTGCTGGCACGAAGGGTCCAGAAATGGATATTTTTATCTCTCTTGTTGTTTTGGTTTGTCTGTAGGAACACTAACTCCGTTATGCGCGTTATGAAATCCTTGGTCGTAGGAACGACTAGTATATATAGGGAGAGTATGTAATTGTGCCACTAGTCGTCTTCGTATACCATATTTGGTACTTGTTTGGGTGAGAAACGATAGAACGTGCATGCATCTGTCATATTTGAGTTGGTTGATCGCTTTGTTGTTTGCGGTTGCGTCTCATCAAAAAAAGTTATTTTGATCGCTTCGTAGTTAATAGTTGTGCAACCCCGAGTTACCAATCTGTGGTTCAAGTTGAGTAGATGAGGTTTCAACCGAAGCAAGTCGGTTTATTTTTTTTCCTTGGTGAACCATATCGCAAGGGAAATGATTCATGCCGTGTGTTCATATTTGATATGCACATTCTTTATTTGCATGAATTAGTCCTGATAGCGGAATGGCTAACCAAGGGGTGGTTATTTTGCAGATGGGCGATAACCACGCTGCCAACCATGGAAATGAGAATCACGGAGCACAGCCACAACCACCTCCCTCCTTGGCTCAAGCTATTGCGGCTCTTATCGCTGACCGCAATGAGCAGACCGAGTTGATGAGGCAATTGGTGCAAAACAATGTCGGCAGAGGTCGACAAGCACCACCAGCAGAAACTGACTATGTCGGTTTTCTGGCCACCCAACCACCTCTGTTCCACAAGGCAGATGATCCTCTTGAAGCCAATGCATGGATTCGCACCATTGAGGACAAGTTCAGTATCCTCAATTGCACAGAAGTAGACAAGGCAGCCTTTGCAGCGCAACAGCTGAGAGGCCCAGCGAAGATATGGTGGGTTAATCACAAGTCTTTACTCCCCGCTGGTGCACGTCTCACTTGGAATGAGTTTGTGGCAGCATTCAAGGCTCATCATATTTCTACTAGTCTGATGAGAAGGAAGATGGCAGAGTTCCTGGAATTGAAGCAAGGAAACAATACTGTTCTTCAATATGCTCAAACCTTCAACCAGTTAGCTCAGTATGGTGGTTTTCATGTGGATAGTGATGAAAAGAGGCAGGATTGCTTCAGGAGGGGACTGAATACCAAGCTGCAGGACAAACTAGCTCTAACAACTTGTGCCAACTTTACAGAACTGGTTAATAAGGCTATTACTCAAGAAGATGCTACCTTAGCTCATAAGGCCGACAAAAAGAGGAAGGCACCTGTTGGATCTTCAAGTAGTGCGCCCCAGAGGTACAAGCTAGTACAGACAGGAAGTCAGCTGGCTCCAAGTCATCCACCGCAGCAAGGCCGTTGGGTTGCTAGGCCGCCACAGCAGCAGTCGTGGGTACCACGTCTCCCAGCGCCACAACAAGGGCAGAGACCTCCCGCTTCGCAGTTTGTACGCCCCAGCAACTATCCTTGTTATAACTGCGGGCTTTCTGGGCATTTTGCACGTGATTGTCCCATGCCACGCAGACAAGTCAATTACTAGCCTCCTACACCAATTTCAACTTCTAGTACCCAAGATAATAAGAAGAAAACTGTACCTGCAAAGACCGGTCGCGTGAACTACACTGCACTGGAAGATATTACTGACGGTACTCAAGTGATGACGGGTATGTTCTCCGTTAACCAGTGCCCTATTGTTGTGTTATTTGATTCCGGAGCATCTCATACATTTATCAGCGAAGCGTGCGTAACACGGCTCAACTTACAAGTAACACACATGAAAAGACCATATATTATTCATGCACCGGGTGCACCGTTAAAAGCCGGTCAATGTGTTCCGGGTGTATCCCTTGACCTAGGAGGGAAAGTTTTCCAGACCGATTTCATTGTTCTTCCAAACCAAGGAATAGATATCATTCTTGGAATGAATTGGATGGAGGAACATCGTGTTATCCTTGATACTTCATCTTGCATTGTCCGAATCAATTCTTCCACACATGGCATTTTGAATATTCATCTTTCCCAGCGTGAAATTACAACCACTATCATATACCATCTTGAGGGGAAGATTCTAGAAGTAATTCCGGTGGTTTGTGAATACCCCGATGTGTTTCCGGAGGACTTGCCAGGCATGCCTCCCGATCGGGATATTGAGTTTGTCATTGAGTTACAGCCCGGCACAGCGCCCATATCTTGAAGAACATACAGAATGACTCCAAGTGAGTTAGCTGAATTAAAAGTTCAGTTGCAAGAGTTATTAGATAAGGGTTTTATCCGACCCAGTGCTTCACCATGGGGTTGTCCAGCCTTGTTCGTGAAAAAGAAAGATCATGGGTTACGATTGTGTGTGGACTATCGACCTTTGAATGCGGTCACCATAAAAAACAAATATCCTCTTCCTCGCATTGATATTCTCTTTGATCAATTAGCCGGTGCCAAGTTCTTCTCGAAAATAGATCTTCGATCTGGTTATCATCAAATCAAAATCCGGCCATCAGATATACCAAAAACAACATTATCCACTCGTTATGGTCTTTATGAGTATTTGGTTATGTCCTTTGGATTAACCAATGCTCCAGCCTACTTCATGTATCTCATGAATTTGGTATTCATGCCAGAGTTGGATAAATTCGTCGTGGTATTCATTGATGATATCCTAATTTATTCCAAGACGGAGGAAGAACATGCTCAGCATCTTCATATAGTACTCCAGCGTCTCAGGGAACATCAGCTATATGCTAAGTTCAGCAAGTGCGAATTTTGGCTAAAGGAAGTTCCATTTCTAGGTCATGTTATTACGACTGAGGGTATCTCTGTTGATCCCAGTAAAGTACAGGATGTACTGAACTGGAAGGCTCCAACCTCAGTGGCTGAAATCCAAAGTTTCTTAGGTTTAGCAGGTTATTATCATCGGTTCATATCGAAATTTTCCAGAATTGCTAAACCTATGACTGAACTTCTCAAGAAAGGTACCAAATTCTATTGGAGTGACCAATGTGAGGCAGCTTTCCGGAAGTTAAGAACTTTACTTACTTCAGCACCAATCTTAGCTCAACCAGATACTACAAAGCCATTCGATGTCTATTGTGATGCTTCGGGCACCGGAATTGGCTGTGTTCTGATGCAAGAGAATCGGGTGATTGCTTATGCTTCTCGATCACTCAAGCGTCACGAAGAGAACTATCCCACACATGATCTGGAATTAGCAGCTGTAGTCCATGCTTTGAAGATCTGGTGACATTATCTTCTGGGCATGAAGTGTAACATTTATACAGATCACAAGAGCCTCAAATATCTTTTCACTCAAGCTGATCTGAACATGCGTCAAAGACGATGGCTCGAGTTGATTAAAGATTATGAGCTTGAAGTACACTACCATCCAGGAAAAGCAAATGTGGTTGCTGATGCGTTAAGCCGCAAGGCTCACTGTCATTGCCTCTCGGCTATACCCCTAAGTGAGTCTCTCTGTTTTGAGATGGAAAAGCTGAATTTGAGCATTGTACCCCATGGCACATTGGCTCATCTAGAACTTACTCCTACTCTTCGTGATCTGATCATCGAAGCACAAAAGAAAGATAAAGGAGTAAAAGAAACTCAAAGAAGATTATCAGAAGGAGATCCAAAAGTAAACTGTTTCCACCAAGATAGTGAGAATGTGTTATGGTTCAAGAACCGAATAGTGGTACCTAAGGATTTTGAACTCCGAAAGCAAATTCTTGATGAAGCTCATACTTCCCGACTGTCTATCCATTCTGGTAGCAACAAGATATACCAGGACCTGAAACAACGATTTTGGTGGACTCGAATGAAAAGAGAGGTAGCTAAATATGTGTCCGAGTGTGACATCTGTCGCAGAGTTAAAGCTAGTCATCTCAAGCCAGCGGGAACTCTACAGCCTTTGAGTATTCCTGAATGGAAATGGGAAGATATTAGTATGGATTTTATAGTTGGGTTACCTCGGACCCAAAAAGGTTACGACTCGATTTGGGTTGTGGTTGATAGGCTAACCAAGTCAGCACATTTTATTCCAGTCAGTACTCGTTATTCCACAAAAAGATATGCTGAGTTATACGTTGAGCGTATCTTATGTCTGCATGGTATACCCAAGACTATCATCTCTGATCGTGGAAGCCAATTCACTGCTCGCTTTTGGGAACAATTGCATACTTGTTTAGGAACTCGTGTGATTCGCAGCTCTGCTTACCACCCTCAAACAGATGGCCAGACAGAGAGAATCAATCAGATTTTAGAAGATATGCTCTGTGCATGTGTCTTAGCCTATCCACAGAAATGGGATCAATGTTTGCCATTAGCTGAATTCTCTTATAACAATAGCTATCAAGAGAGCATCAAAATGGTACCATTTGAAGCCTTGTACGGTCGTCGATGTCGAACCCCTTTGAATTGGTCTGAAGTAGGGGAAAGAACTATTTTCGGACCTGACATGGTTCAAAAAGCCGAAGAACAAGTCCGTCTTATTCAAGAAAATTTGAAAATCACGCAGTCTCGGCAGAAGAGCTACGCTGACAAAAGGACTGATCCACTCGTCTTTAAAGTTGGTGACCATGTATACTTAAAAGTATCACATTGGAAAGGTGTTCAAAGATTTGGAGTAAAAGGAAAATTAGCACCCCGCTACATTGGTCCATACCCAATTGTGGAGAGATGTGGCCCTGTAGCTTACCGGTTGAATCTTCTAGCAGAATTTTCGGCAATCCATAACATCTTTCATGTGTCACAACTGAAGAAGTGTTTGAGAATTCCAACTGAAGCTATTGATAGTGATTCAATTCAACTAGAGTCTGATCTCACTTATCCTGAGCATCCTATCAAGATTATTGATCGCAAGGATCGGATTACTCGTCGCACAACTAATCGATTCTACAAAGTTCAATGGAGTAATCACTCTGAAGAAGAAGCTACTTGGGAGAAAGAAGACTTTCTGAGATCCAAGTATCTGGACTTTTTAAATGCTCATCAAGGTACTTCTCACTTGCCCATCTCATCTTATACGTTCCATCGTGTCTGAATCTCGGGATGAGATTCCTTTAAGGGGGGAAGGCTGTAACACCCCAGTGTTACTGAGCGCTAATCATGAGCTTAGATTCGCTAATTAGGAGTTAATCTTGTCATTAGCATAAATCGTGTTCGCGTGGTAAACATCGATTTAGCAGTGTTCGATCACGTTTTTGTCTCTGATCCAAGCTTCAATTCAACTTTCGCCCAAAAGCAAAGTTGTAGATTTTCTCGTCCTCTACAACTTTTATTTTGGCCAAATTTCAAGTTCTTATATCAAATTTCGAGATTTGGATGGTCAAAATCAGCTCAAAAACATTGAATTGGTCACTTTGCCTCCCTTGCTTGTCAGGGCACCGCCGGCCTCGATGTCGTCGTCGCCACGCGTCGTGCCGACGACCACCATCGCCGCTTAAGCGCCCACGTTGCCGAGTGGGACACCACATTTGCTTTCGCCTCCCCGTTCCCCTTTCCTCGCCCGTGCGCAGAGCACGCAGTTGAGCCGAGCCCTAGCGCCGCCGCCGACGACGTCCGCGCCGGCCACCTCTCGCCGCCTCACCTCGATTCGGTGCACCCCGACCTCCCTCGCCTCGCTCCGCACCAGTTCCGTCCCTCCCTGAGCTTGGCCGTGCAGTACCCCACCCAAATAGGCACCCCCGCCATCGTCGGCTGGCATTGCCGCTCACGGAGCTCCGCCGTGCTCGTCGAGCTTCCCTCTCCAGCCGTCCTCCGTCCAAATCGAGTCGTCGGTGAGCTTCCTTGCGACCCACTCAAGCTCTCCGAGCTTTTCCCCCTTCGGTTCCGGCCATGCCGCCGCCAGTTTGACGCCGCGCCGCCGCGGGCGCTCCGTGCGCCGCCGCCACACGCCGCGTGCCGCCCCTGCGCGTGCCTGCTAGCCATTGCCACGCGCCCTAAGGCCGTCGGACCTCCCTGAACGTCGCGCTGCCCTACCCCGCGGCCGCCCTGTGTCCCCGTCGCCGGAACGCTGCACGCCGCCGCCTCTGCCCTTACGCCGCCGCGAGCCGCCCCGTGCGCGCGCCCCGTGCGCCGCCCCGCGGGCGCCCCTGCTCCGCGAGCGCGCCGACCCACCCCCGAGCTCGTTCCGCCGCGCTGCTCCTCTGCGCTGCCCGCTGGCCGGCCGGCCTACGGCCGCCGCGCGCGCGCCGAGCGCGTTGCCGGCGTGCGTGGCCGGGGGCAGAGCAGAGCAGAGTGCCCCCCTCTTTCTCTCTTGATTCCAATGACAGATGGGGCCCGCTGGTCAGGGTCTTTGTTTTTTTTTGTTGATTTGAGTTGAAGCTTGATAAATTGTAGAAATTCGTAGAAAAATGCTAAAAAGGCAAAACCAGTTGCATTAGCTTCGTAATTTCATGCTCTATTTGATAGAACCATGAAATGGATAATTTCATCACTTTTGATAGATGGTTTTGATTGCACTTGTTTAATGGTATTTGAGACCTAGAGCATCTCCTTTCGGACTTAAAGTTGAACCTGATCTGATCAATGCACCCTCTCGCCTTCTTGGATGGAGGCACTTCAGGCTAAAAAGAAACTTAGAACCAAACCCTGTCGCCGCTTTCCACCATCCCTTTAAACCCTAGTTGAAGCGGCTGTTGGTAAATTTTTGTCCATGTAGCCTTTTGTGAGTTTTGCATTGTATTGCATTGTTTTGCGTTGCATCATTTCATGAGTTTCATGCATGGTATATTTTATTCGTGTAGACGCTGAAACCGACGTCGTCTACGAGCTGATTGCCGGGCCGGTCCAGGAGCCTTTCGCAGGAGAACCGCAGCCAGGAGAAGTCGTTAATCAAGCTCCCGGAGAAACCACTAACCCTGCTGACCTGCAAGGCAAGCCCCGGAGCATATCCCTTATTTTAATTACTCCATGTTATACTTTAAGTATTGTGCATTTACGTTCAAGGAATTGATTGGAACAATAGATGCATAATCTTGATTACCCAGTGTCCTTACTAGTGTAGGTATCGCTAGCATTGCTAGGCTTAAGTAAACTCGGTAGAAGACGGGTGATTTCCTGTCACCCGCGAGATATAGGGTTGTTACTTCAGCCAGTGTTTTGAGAAATAATGCAATGAGAAGGAAATTGAAGACCGGGCGGAGGGGAAGTTGGACATGACTATTGAGAAAAGAAAGTTGAGTCTCCGCCTGTGTCGATTGAGGACCGTTCCGTTGTTGGCCCTTTGACTGAGGATTGAACAGTACTAACCACATGCCGGAAGTAGGAGGTAGTCGAAACCGGTAAGCTAATTACCTAAATTGCGTCGGAATCTGGGTCTCGACCTACGATGCTGGGTAGGGTTGACGGATGGTGAAGTAGCCCACGGGTTTACTGGGTGTTCGCACGTGTGGGGCTCATCATCCGGGTGTTTGTGGGCTTGATTCAGACTTCGAGGTAATTATGGGAATAGTTGACGTGTGTGGCCCGATGGGGTTTTCACGTGTCGTGTGAGTTAGGTCCACCTTGCAAGGTTAAATCGGATCGATTCGCCGTGACTCGCGGTTATGAGAGCCTTGGTCAATGCGTCGCATCGTAGTAAGGATTGAAAGGTCAGAAAGAGAAAAGTTGGACTTTTGTTGATATTCTTGAAAAGATAATATGTTTAACCATGTGTGGTCTAGAGAATTAGGCAAACCTAGTTTCTAGCTATCAACACAATTGGAGCTAAAATATTGAAAGTAAGGATCAAGTTTTAGTAGCTTTCCAGCAAAATAACCCAGAGCCAAAGAGCTGTGGATGTCTAGGTAATGGGCTAAGTATACCCATAGACGGGTAAGCCTTGCTGAGTATTAGAATACTCAGGGTTTGGTTGTAACCCTTCTGAGCAGGTTGTATTCCGGAAGACTTCGAGGAAATCAGTGCGTCCTGGAGTGGTCAGCATCTTCCTCCAGGTTGGACGGTCGAGTGGGTTCCGTCTTCTCCGTGAAGTGAAGGCAGGTGAGCCTCACATCAGTGGGCAAGATGTGAAGTTCGTCTTTTGGTCATCGACGTTATTTATCGTACTGTATTTTGAAGCTTGTTTCAACCTGTTTGTATTTTTTCCGCTGCGTTTAAACTCTGTATTCGAAATGTAACTCTGGCTTGTAAAACTTTATTGTGAATTAATTTGAAGACTTTTGTTTAACTCTGGTTGTAAGTTAAATTTGAAAACTGTTGTTGCTTGTAATCACCTGTGCTCGTCTTTTGGCGAGAGTTCCCGTGTAATCGATCCTGGTTATAGCAGGCAGTCTGAGTGTACTGGTGAAGTGCAGTAGCAGAGGTTTAAGTTAAAAGGTTAATTAGTGCACTTGATCGGTATTATTTGGACTGTTCTGTGACAGAAACTCCCCCTGAAATGCATTTTCCCTCACACGTGCAATTCTCCCAAAATGATGCACTCTCAAAGCCAAAATCAAACAAGTCTCCCCCTTGTTCGATCACTTCTCCAAAAATTTTTCCCCCTTGTTGGCACATGCACACATCAAGTCTAAAAAGACCTAAAGCTCCCCCTGAAGCTGAAACTCCCCATGAACAGATGCTATGCAATGAATGCAATGCAAGAGGTGTAAGTGAAAGCATTCAGGGATACGATGATATGAGCAACATCTAGTCACAAGCACGTGTGCATCCATAAACAAGACCTGCATCTAGCTCAACAGGGTATATCAAATCAGTCTAGAGCTAGGAAAGTTCAGTTTAGGAGAAATAAAAGCATCACCCATGATCTAGCACTAACAAGTAGGGAAAGGAAAGCAGTGCTAATCCTACTCATGCGGGTAAGCCAAACCAGCCAAAAGCATGTTGCAAACATTTATTTTTCGATCAAATTTATATCAAACAATTCTTAATGCCAAGGGTTGAAAGCTTGTCATGCTTTACTTAGCAACGAGGCCAAGCCTATGCCAAAGACAATCAGAAGCTTAAGGCACTCATTTTAGTCATGCACAGCCTTGCCCGGGTTCTCAGAAGTGCAAAGTGAGCCGTCCCGAAAACTTGATCAGTGTGACAAGCAATCCCACCTGGATCTTTTCAATCCATTTCAAGAACAGTTCAAGCAATTTTATCAGATTTAGATTATTTCAAGTATGAATTGCTGAACGAAAGGCTACACTAGCATGAATAAGATAGCAAAGCATATCAACACGCCCTAACATGCTAGTAGCCAAGACAGGGTGATCATGTTTTCAGATTTTCAAATCAAAATAGCTTAACTCAGATGATGTCATATATACAGTGGAGCAAGCTATACATGATCAAATTTATCAACTCACACTAGCAGGCACTAGAAGATCATAGCAATGTATACAAGAATGCTAGTGCAAGTGAGGCAATGCAAAATGCAAACATGTACAATGCATATGCACAATGCAACTACCAAACCTAGAAAACAAAGAGAAGCAAATAAAAACCTACAAAGCTAACCAAAGAAAAGTCAGCGATCAAAAGGGGTAACAAACCCCAAGCTCCCCTCGCAAGCGAGCAAAGGTGTCATACTCTAGCGGTTTGGTGAAGATATCTGTGGTTTGCTTCTCTGAAGGTACATGGATCAGGACTATGTGTCCTCTCTCATGATTATCTCGCAGGAAATAGAACCGGATATCTATGTGCTTGGTTCTGGAGTGTAGGACAGGGTTCTTAGCAATGCTAATGGCTGACATGTTGTCTACAAAGATGGGAACCCTACCGAAACTCAGTCCATAATCCTGCAAGGTTTGTTTCATCCAAAGGATCTGGGAGCAGCAGCTAGCAGCGACAACATACTCAGCTTCTGTGGAAGAAAGCGATACGCTAGCCTGCTTGCGAGAGGACCAAGACACCAAAGATGTACCGAGAAATTGACAAGTGCCGGATGTCGACTTGCGATCCAACCGACACCCACCGAAATCGGCATCAGAAAAGCACACCAAAACAAGAGAAGAATCCGCATAATACCAAAGACCAAATTCAGGGGTGAATTTCAGATACCTGAAGATGCGTTTCATCACCTGCCTGTGGGAGGTGTGCGGAGAAGTCTGGTATCGCGCACAGAGGCCGACCCCGAACTGAATGTCCGGCCGGGTCGTCGTCAGGTACAGGAGCGAGCTGATCATGCTCCTGTACTCCTTCGGGTCCACCGCCTCGCCGTCCAAGTCCTCATCAAGCGCTGTCGAAGTGCTGATTGGAGTCGGCTGAGGAGACAAGTCGCTCATGTCGAACTTCCGCAGCAAGTCCCTGCTGTACTTGGCTTGATGAACGAACATGCCCTGGGAAGTTTGCTTGATCTGCAGCCCGAGGAATAACTGCAGCTCACCCATCATGCTCATCTCGAACTCCTTGGACATCTGCTCAGAAAACTTGGAGACAAGAGCGTGAGAAGAGCCACCAAAGATAATATCATCCACGTATATTTGAACTAATAAAAAAATCAGAGCCAGATCGCATAAGGAATAATGTTTTATCCACACATCCCATTTTAAAACCCTGAGCCAGCAGAAAAGTTTTTAGTTTATCATACCAAGCTCTAGGTGCCTGTTTCAAACCGTAAAAAGCTTTCTGAAGTTTATAAACACGGTTTGGAAACTTGGGATTTTCGAAACCAGGGGGTTGTTTCACATAAACCTCTTCTTCGATAAAACCATTCAAGAAGGCAGATTTAACGTCCATTTGGAAAACTTTAAAATCCTTGGAAGCAGCAAATGCAAGAAAGATTCGAATAGCTTCCAGACGAGCAACAGGGGCAAAAGTCTCCTCAAAATCAATACCCTCTTTTTGGCAAAACCACTGGGCGACAAGACGAGCCTTGTTTCGAACAACCAACCCATCCTCACCCTGCTTGTTTTTGAAAACCCACTTCGTTCCGATGGGATTACAAGCAGGTGGAGGCTAGACTAAAACCCAAACTTGATTTCTTTCAAAATTTTCAAGTTCCTCATGCATGGCATTGACCCAATTAGAATCAGAAAGAGCGTGTCCAATATCTTTGGGCTCAAAAGAGGCAACAAACGCTGAATAAGCAAAGCCAGCGATACTTGTTACCTTGGACCTGGTGACTCGCTCGTTGAGATCACCTAGCATCTGTTGAGGTGGATGACGACGCTGAATGTGTCGAGGTGCTTCCCGCGTCGAAGTCGCCTCCTCCTCAACCAAGTCTGGTGTCTCCTCAGGTGAAGCTGGTGAAGCCTGAGTCACCTGCTCGATCGGCCCCCGTGAAGTAGACGTAGTCGGATCGGGGCCGTCATCATCGTCCGAGCTCGTGGCGGAGGCAACTGGGTCCACAGCATGCGTGGTAGCCTCAGCCTCACCCTCCACAGCTTCTTCCTCATCTTCAAAGATGGAGGTGCCGAGCTCATCATCTCCTGCAACTTTCCTCTTCCATTATCCCCGAACACAATGTACTCCTTTGAGCGCATCGGGGTGAGGCTGGAGAACCATTTGTCATTCCTGGTCATATGGCGTGAACAACCGGAGTCCATGATCCACCTGTTCTCCGAGCCTCCGACCTGCACATCAGTAGTGAGACAAAGGGTGAGCAAATGTCTTAACACTGGGGTTAGTAAAGTGAGAAGAAAACCAGTGTCGAGCCATTTGCTCTATAGAAGGGTTAGCAAAACCAGGTAAAGCATATCCCTCGTCCCGTCTACCGCGTGACTGACGAACACCACCGCAAGGAAAGCATGGAGCATCGAAACCTCCTCCAAAGCCTCGGTCCCATGTTCCATAGCCGTACTGAAAACGACCAGGAGCACGACCGGCAAAGCGATCACCCGCTGGAGCACGGTAACCACCACCGTCTCCCTGACCTCCACCTACAAGGCACGCCCTAGCATCTTGCCTACCACCACACTGAGGAGGACCATGCACCCGAGCAGAGTACATGTCCGAGTTATGTCTCTCCTACTCACGCCTCACAGCCCGCTTCCTTCTGAAGCAAAACTCGTCCAGGTGACCTTCCCTGTCACAGTACTCGTAGTGGTACCTCACCTCACACTTGGCAGGTGGAGGCCTTGCCTGCGGACGGGGAGGAGCAGCCCCCTTCTTCTGGGCAACCTGGGCTGCAGCAGCAGGGAGCGTATCTAGGGGATTCTTCAGCTCATTGGGCTTTGGAACCCAAACCTACTTCTGCGGAGGTGCTTTCGGTGGTTCTTTAAGCACACCATCCGTGGGGTCAACAAGCGAAGGCTGCGTGCTCGTACTAGCAGTGTTTCCAGTAGCCTTGCCGATCTTACCATACAACTTGTCAAAGTCTGACTTCGTGTATGTGTAACCGACCCCAAACCCATCACCACGCTTGAACTGCTTAATCATCATGTCCAACTGCGGCTCACTAGCAGAAACCCAACTAAGAATCACCCTAAGATAGGTATTCTCATTCTCCAAGTTGGCTTTTCTCTACCGCAAGATTATCCAAATAAGAGATCAAACCAGGGCAAACAGAGCAGTCAATAAGTGGGCTAGACTCCACAACCTTAGTTTTCCCTAAAGACTTAACCAAGGCGTTCTTCTCATCTAGCTCCGACCTAAGCATGAGACAAAGCTTGCAAGCACCAAGCAGAACTGGCCTAGACTTCATCTCCTCTAGCTCGCACACAACAGTAGCAAACTTGAACTGCAACGAAGCTAGATCGGACTTAAAGATAGGACACTCATCACATTCAAGCACATCGCTAACAATAGGAGCGTCCTTAACCAGTTCTAGTTCATGCTTGGCCTTAGCAAGCTCATGAGACACGTCAGCAAGCGAAGTCTTAGCAACATCTAAGTTCGCGACGTTCTCATCATGCTTGGCACGGAGAGCAACAAGATCGTTCATGTGAGATATGCAGCCAGCGCACTCATCCTCACTAGATTTCTCCCTAGCACAAGCCAGCTCAGTCCTAAGCTTTCTACGCTCTCTAGCTGCTTCCTTAAGCAGCCTTTTCTGGTTGTCGAGAGCGGCGTACAACTCCCTAACCTCTGTATCAAGCAGGTCGATTGTGAAGTTTACCTCTGAATCGCTCTCGGATCCAGGAGAAGAGTCGATGTGTGTCGGTGTAGCATGTCCAGCTGAAGACACGTGTACCATCGGCTTCGCCCGCCATGGTGCAGAAACCCTTGCGCCGACTAGCCGCCAAGCACAGGCCGATGAAGCCGGTGGCTTCCTTGTCCCGCTTCTTCTTCTTCTTGTCGTCGTCGTCGTCGGAGGTCGGTGAAGAAGAGCGGTCGGTGTCGGAGCTCTTGTCGAGGTCACTGAGCTGCGCCAGAAAGGCCTTCTCCCGCTTCTTGGCCTTGTACTAGAAGCGCTTCTTGAGCGACTCCTTGTCGAAGCGTCCTCCCCGGTCACAACTGCGGTGCTTGTGACGCCGACGCTCCTTGTTGGAGCCTCCCTCGTCGCGGTCGCGGTGGCGGTAGTAGTCGAAGTGGTTGTTCTGGCCACCGCCGGACTTCTTGGGGCAATCGGCGATGAAGTGGTTCAGATCGCCGCAGTTGTAGCACCCGGGGTTCTTCTTCCTCTGCCTGTAGTGGTAGACGCGCTGGAACTTGCTGATGAGGAGGCACAAGTCGTCATCGCCAAGCGTCTCCAGCTGCTCATCCGTAACAGAAGGTAAAGATGCAAGAGAAAAGCCAAGAGCAGAGTTAGCGTTAGAGCTCGATCCACCTGGGCCAGTCACAAGAGCGATGCTCTTGGAAGGAGGGGCACCATTGAGCTTGGCTCGTGTCTGGTTATCCACCTCTGTGGCCTTGAGCTTGCTGAAAAGCTCATTCACGGTCAGAGTCTCGTAGCCAGCAGACTCAATGATCGTGTTCACCTTGAGATCCCACACAGAGCGGTCAAGTGCGTAGAGCAGCTTGAGGGCCTTCTCATGCTCTGTGTACTCAAGGGCATCAGCAGATCTGTTCGCATTGACCTTGTTCACAATCGATTGAAATCGACTGAACATGTCGCCAATGCTCTCACCCGGCCCCTGTGTGAAGTTCTCGTATTCACGCCGGTGAGTCTCGAACAGTCTGGCCTTCACCTGAGGTGTGCCCTCGTGGTAGTTCTTAAGGCACGTCCAAACTTTGTGGGTTTCCTGAAAACCCTGGACGCGTGAGAACTCCGCACGAGAAACGCCAGCTAACAAGGCATTGACAGCCTTAGCGTTGGCCTCGTGCTCGGACACCTAAAGAGGTGTGGTCCGAACGGCAAGCACCTCGTAAGCCTAGTTCCTGGTAATCTCCCAAACCTCGGCTCTCATGCTTTGCAAGAAGGCTTGCATACGCACCTTCCAATAAGTATAGTCCTTGCTGGCAAACAGAGGGATCTTACCAAGACTCGCCATGGTCGCCAATTGGTTTTCGAACCGGTTAAGGTACTGAAAACCTCAACCAAACTCTGATACCAATTGAGGGACCAAAACTGGCGACCAGAGGGGGGGTGAATGGGAGCCGATCAAAATTTCTCTCAAAATCGATCTGTCGGCCTATATCCCGAAAATCACCACAAACCCTCGAACCTAGGGTGAGAGAGTAGCTATGGACTAGCTATCTCTAAGCAAAAACCCTTAGGAAGAGAAACGGAAGCAATGCAGAAAAACTCCCCAAATAGCAGCTATGCTGAGTCAGACCGGTCTGACTGCTAGCACAGACCGGTCGGGCTGGAATTTTGAATTTCCAGACCGGTTACACAGACCGGTCAGACCGGTCGCTCCCAGACAGCCCGCAACCAAATCTCCAAATGGCAAATCTCGAGCAAACGAAGTCTAAATCCAACGAAACTTGGAGGATACCTTCACACCTGTCCCGTGAACATATCCCCAAGAGATCTCTCCCAAAAGATAAAAGGATCTTGAGAATTCGGGGTAAGATCAAAGTGGATTGAGGTTTTCTCAAGAACACAAAAATTCCAATTCGTGAGAACTCACGATTTCAGGGGGTTTGGCACAAGGCTAGATGCATAGGAATTGTCACAAAGAGTTCGGCAAAAACACGAATCCAAGGGCTCGATTCCTCTAAACACAAAGCATCCCAAAAGAGGAGAAATCAAACACAAAACGCAATAGAGGAAGGGGAAAACCAATACTCAACACACATAGATGATCTCAACAAGATTTCATTCATAAATTTCAGAGGAATTCACCTATACAAAGCTAGAGCCATCCGCCCATCATCCTACCCACTAAAATTGAGAGATTAGCTAAACTCTAACCCTCTTTTGCGTTGGAGTCCTTGGCCCTAACCTGGAGCAGGGGCAGGGAAAAGAAAAAACAAAGAGAATACTAAAAGACTCAAGAGACTCACCAAGCCACGGGCTGGTGGGGGTATTTATACCCAGCTGCTGCGGCCAGACCGGTCGGGTCTGCAACAGCCCGCTGTACAGACTCAATCGACGGCAGAATTTCTTTCTTCGACTCGAAGTCTTTGCTGCGATGCCGCCACGTCGATGAAGTTCCGGTCCGCGGTTTTGGAGGGTCCGCGAAAACCGGGTAAGTGGCCGGTTTTGAGAAAACCGCCAAAACTTCACGCGCGGGAAGATTTCCGCCTCC
Source organism: Panicum virgatum (assembly GCF_016808335.1). Classification (NCBI taxonomy): domain Eukaryota; kingdom Viridiplantae; phylum Streptophyta; class Magnoliopsida; order Poales; family Poaceae; genus Panicum; species Panicum virgatum. The sequence continues at coordinate 1,388,741 of NC_053136.1, forward strand.
ACGCCGTGGCCCTAGACGCCGTTCCCGCCTCGGCCTTCTGAGGGGCCCTAGACGCCCGTCACCTCCTCGCCCGCAGCGAGGCCCTAGAAGCCGTCGACGCCCGTCGCCTCCGTTAGTCCCGAGACCGACGCCCGTGCCTCCACGACTTGGCGTTTTCAACCGCCGTCCGCCTCCTTGGTTTTGTGGCGCAAACCAAGAAACCCGCCTTCCGTCGCCGCTTGCGCCCTCGATCCAGGAATTGACGCCACAGCTGCCGCCCGGCCCGAGCTCCTCCACGGCAACTCTCCGTCGACACTCGACGCCCATGTACCTGCAATCCAAAGAACAAGCACACGATCATACCGCACGATTGACAATTCACTCATCACAGACAGAATAGAGTACTCTCGTTACTTAGTAAGAAAGGAACTGCAGAGACTGGAATAAAAGAAAGGAACTCGTTACTTAGTAAGAAAGGAACTGCAGAGACTGGAATGAAAGAAAGGAACTGCAGAGACTGGAATGTGGAATCCGGTACGTAGCTGCATCGAAGTCACGGAAGCTGCGGCTATATGCGTTGCGTGGTGTTTTTGACTATGGCTTCCATTTCCGAGGCGCTGCACCAGCCACCGAGTGTCTACTTTCTCCTGCACTCGTTACCTGTTGTGGCAGACGCTGCTTTTCAGAACAGGCAAAACAGTACTCATTTCGAATTCATGCACAATTTTACCCTACCCTGCATAAGATCAATGAAGATGTTGAGTTTTTGAATTTTTATAATAAACATGATGTAACAATCTTTGAGCTTCCTTTATCGTAAAACATAAGATCAATGCACAATCTAGAGATTTCTTACGCCTTGACTTACTTTCCACAAATTTAGCTCAACTGCTGGGATTCTCTGTGATGGAACTTGTCCACCTTATTCTCAGTTAATTTCTTTTAGCAGCATACAAAGGGTCTGTCAATATGGTGACTCTTTTCACAAATTTAGTTTAGCTGGTGAGATTCTCTGTGGTGAAACCTGTCCACCTTATTTTGGCTAATTCCTTCTATAGTGGTAGACAATTAGTTTATCGACATGGTGACTTTGTCGAACTTAAGATATGTCAGCCTAGTATTGTGTTTTTTAAAAAAAAAGTTACTTTCCAATACGTGAAGTTAGGATGGATCCATTTGTTTTGCCTAATGAGATGGACTGACTTATTCGTTTCACAAATTCAAGTTGCATTAGTATATGAGGCCATCCATTGCTGATTACTACTGCTAGTCTTCAAGATCTGTTCTTCCCAACTAGGCACTTTGATTTATGCATAATAATCTGGTGCATTGCACGATCACAACTAGGAAGATTCGAATAATTTTTTTCCTGCAGTGTGTCACACTTTGATTTCTTTCCCCACTAAAATGTCTTTATTCTCTCTTCACACTGGAGGAACTGGAAGTCAGCCGATGCACGACCGAAAACGACTTTCGGCTGCTGCTATGATCCAGCTAGCTGCGTTTTCATTTGTTTTCCAGCTTTGTGAGATGCCAAACATTTTCGTTTGATTTCCAACTTCACTATTTACATCTCTCTCTCTCTCTCTCTCTCTCTCTCTCTCTCTCTCTCTCTCTCTCTCTCTCTCTCTCTCTCTCTCTCTCTCTCTCTCTCGTCATGTCTTCACATATTATTGGCTAGTTGCTTGTAAAGCCACGCGCAGAACTTTCAGGCAGCATCTGATGCCACTTGCATCTCGCATGCATGTGACATGTCAGCGTTACGTCGTATTTGGTCTTTTCCTGTTCCGAAAGGAAAAAGGAAACAAGGATATATTCTCTGATTTGGACAGCTCAAAGATGGCTAGTGAGTTTATTCAGTGAACTTTATTCTTCATGAAAATGCATTTCCAAATAATGGAATACGAACAATGCAGTTTATTGCCCAAGCAACGCAAGATCGATCAGCAAGATGCAAAATCGCCTGTCTTGTTCCAAAAAATAAGGTGAAGCGTTGTGCTCCCCCGTGGGCTTCTTCTTCTGGGTCGGCGACCTTGTTGCCGGCGCCGGACTTTCTGATGGGCCATGGCTTCCTTCTGGAAGTTGTGGTGCTAGCTTTATCTCTAGCCGGCTGTGGTGGGCTCGGCCGGAAGGTTGGATTTCTTCAACTTCGTTTGCAAGATCGCCGATTCGCGTTCAGCGTATGAGATCCATCTTGGTGGGAGCTCCGGGGTGGTGGACTTTGCGGCTTCATCATGCTTTGAGGTCTTCTGACGGAGTGGTTGAAGTTCTTGGCGACCGGGGTGTTTAACCGGGCAGATCGGAGCCAACGGAGGAGACCGGGGTGTTTAACCGGGCAGATCGGAGCCAACGGAGGAGAAAACAGTAGGATTATGGTCCTATTTGTAATTTCTCCTTTCTGCAAGGGCCTGGTTGTAAAAGGGATGTACTGTGCTCCTTTTTAATATATCTTCCCTTTTTGGGAAAAAAAAGCTGCCTGCTGCTTGTATACAGCTGTATATATATATATATATATATATATATATATATATATATATATATATATGACCCAAATATTAGCAACAAGCAGATAGCTAGGCTGGCTAGAGATGCTAATTATATTCCTGGCTTGTCAGGCCACTGAAAAGCATAAGGAAATTAGAAGAGGTGCATTGCAAGTGCAAATTATATTTTTTTCGAAATACAGCACAAACGCAGATGCTCACAAACACGTATGTACACTGACCCTTATGAATACACGCACACAACCCTACCTCTAAAAACACCTTTGACGAGAGACTGAGCTGGCTGATCCTCGAGATTGACGAAGTGACCACATGCGTGCTACTGTGGACAGTCGCCTACCACTGAAAGAAAATAGCGCCGGTTAAATTTCAGAATAAATTTAGAAAAATGCGGGCACTCATTCCTTGACCAATAGGGTAAATCAAGAAAAAGTTGAAAAACTCGGATGGGCAGGTTCTACCACAAGAAACCTTACCAGGTGAGCTACTCTCAATTTGCTTAATTGTTATAGCTTTACTTTCACTTACCAAAATTATATAATACAAACGAAGAAAAGATGGCATGGGAATTGGAGAGTGCATATCATGTAAATAGAGTGAGGCAGAAATGTAAATAACATGCTTAATTTCTGTTGACTGGTTTTTTCTAAAAAAATAAATTGCTGTTGACTGGTCAAGAAAGAGCCGTGCGTGTATTCTTTCTTGCTTGAGGCAGACTACTGCTCATCAACTCGTGTTGCACGTTATATTCGTCCTACGTAGTTGTTGTTGCCTTGTTGGTTTCTTGCGAATTTTTGTCGACCTACGCACGCATTGCCTTTGCAGATTCTAACTTGCGTCAACATATCCGTGCAATTTGGCGCCTGTCCTTTTCATGCTCGATGTGCTAATACATTGCACCACATGTGATCTATAGTAGCTTGTGCAAGTTATGAAAATGATCGCTGGAAGGAAGCTGGCCCCACATGCTGTCGCCTTCATCATCTCCTAGCATTTGTCTCGTCTTGTCACACTTGCCTGCCTGAGGCCTGTCGCTGAAACGGAGATCACATCTATTATATTACTTTTCAAAAAAAAAACTAAAACTGGTACAATGTTAGACTCTCCTCGAATACAGGACAGCAATTGACTAATGACTAGATCAATTCAAATACTTCAAGAAAGGGGCCTATGAATTACTTGCTCATTATCCAGACCTACGTGTGTTCACTCACGGTTTAGTTTGCAAGTGCTAAAGAAAAAAAGAGAGAAAAAAATTCTATTCCTTTCTTTGCCCACTCACACACTCCAAGTCCAAGCCTGATCGAGGTTTCATGGAGACATTGGAGAGGGAGCATCCGGGTTAATTGTGCCAGTCACAGCTTGCCTTGCCTACTACAGTAAGCTGTTAGGGGTCTAGGGGTGTGTTTAGATCCGCGAAAATCTGGTAGAAAATTCACATAGGACACGGTAGCATACTGTAACACTTTTCGTTTGTTTGTGGTAAATATTGTCCTATTATAGGTTAACTAGGCTCAAAAGATTCGTCTCGCAACGTACATCAAAACTATGCAATTAGTTTTTTTATTTACCTACATTTAGTACTCTATGCATGAGTCATTTGTTATATTTAATGTTTCGATGTGATTTCGATGTGATGGAAAATTTGGAAAATTTGGAGGAGTTTGGGAAAGCGAACACAGCCTAGGGCTAGATTGTATGGTCTGGCCTGCACACCATGTGGTGCGTGGTGGGTCCGGGGGCACAATGGCCATCCACCATTGAGCATGTGACACGTGCACGTACGGCCGGCCCAGGTCAACGTTGTTGGTACGAGCATTGGCGAAAAACTTTTCAGTCCATGGGGAAAAAATGTCTCTTTGAAACTTTTTCTCATCAAAAGTTTCGATTTCTTCAATTGTTTTCACAAAAAGTTTCATTTTACTGAAAAATATTGTTCTGACACTCTCCGACATGTGAGAAGACATGTTCCGGCAGCCGGTCGGAAATTAACCGTATGCAGGCCTTTTTCCGGGCGACCGTAAATTAGACGCCCCCCAACGCCCAGTATTGGTTTTGCGATCGACCACACGCAGCCCTCGCAGCGGTCGACGCGCTGTTAGAGTGCACGTGGGTGAACCCCACAAAAACTGCCGCGTGACCCGTGCCCACTCTTTCCTCCTTCCGCCTTTTCATTTCCCTGGTTGCTTTCCCCTTCTCCTTTCGTTTTTCTCCAGCCAAATCTACAACCTGCTAGCAAGAGCGGATGCAACGATGGAGTGCGGGGCCAGCGCGCTGCAGCTTGCAGCTTGCAGTTGGAGCGGGACGTCATCCTTGGCGTTGAGAGGGGGGTGTGGAGTGGCACGAGCGTGGTGAGATGGAGCGGAGCCGAGCGGCGAGGCGGCGCGCGCGGTGTGGCGGTGTGCTCCCCTGGCCTCGCCCTCGGCAGCGGCGGGGACCTGCCCAGGCGCTCGCCAGCAGCGGCGGCGCCGAGTCCTCCGAGTAGTGTTTTTTTTCTTTTTTTTCCTGATTTTTAGATGCAAAAGTTTTTGTTACAATTGTTTTTTCGATTTGAGATGCAAAAATTTTTTTCTTTAAATTTTTACTCATCAAAGTTTTCCGGTCTCTCCAATTTTTTTTTGAAAATTTTCTCTAGAAAAATTTTATTGAAAAAAATACTGTACAACTTAGTACGAGTATTGGCGAAAAACTTTTCAGTCCATGGGGAAAAAATGTCTCTTTGAAACTTTTCTCATCAAAAGTTTCGGTCTCTTTAATTTTTTCCATGAAAAGTTTTATTTTATTGAAAAAATAATAGTGTTCTGACACTCTCCTAAGAAGACATGTTCCGATAGCCGGTCAGAAATTAACCGTAGGCAGGCCTTTTTTCGGGCGACCGTAAATTAGACGCCCCCGTGCACAACGTGGGTCACGCCGTCACAGGTGCTGCCTGTGAGCCTGTGATCGTGAAACTCCTCCATCTCTTCTTCCTTGATAACCCCTTACGGTAAAGGTCAAAATATGTGTTTATCTATTTTATATGAAATTTTTTACTTGGGGACAAATTAGCTATCTTGTTTTTGGGTGAAGGAAATAACTCAATTATTACATGGATGGATAAACAAAACATCAAATGCGATGGGGCAATGTTTTTTTTCTCAATCCAGATAAACACATAAAAAATATACAGTAGGGTCGCAATACAGTGTAAGCTAGAATAATGATGTGTCAACATTGATGGCGTTTCTTTAGTCTTTTCAACAAATCTTGGTGTGGCTACTCCCTCTGTCCATATACCTACTTCTAAAGTTTTTCAGACGTATTAAGGATGGAGAGTAAAAGTCTAAATTACTCTTATTTAGTTACCGTGCACTAATTAAGAGAATACTTATGACCTTTCTATTTAGCTTGCATGCAGATCGGTATGCCATAATTAATTTGCACGCATGGAGGGGCATTTTAGACCTGGCATACTAAAAAATCCACTTGGAAACTTAAAAGTAGCTGTATTATGAGACAAAATTTGAATGCCAGAAGTAGATATATTTTGAGATGGAGGAAGTACTACTTACTATAAATAATTACTATTTGATAATATATCAATTGATAGCAAATATAGCTCGGGCAATTTCTCACTAGATCCAAATTAATAGCCTCTGGTAAATTAAAGCACCCTGTCCCTGTTAAAAAGGTTGTACTGCTAGTCAAACCAAAACAGGTGCTCGTTCAACAGATGGGACCCCAACCCCATTGCTAGTCATCTGCTCCCATGGGCCCCACCTGCCATCTCCATCTCCATCTCCCTCCCCTGTCCCGCTCCCCTTCCTATAAACAGGTTAAACAGCCCGGTTCCAATATGAGAAAACGAGCCCCGGGGAAGGCCAGCGCCGCCTGATCTTGGAGTCTTGAGGAGGAGACGAGGAGTTAAGCACCCGGAGACGAGGCGACGACCAAGATTTCCTCTTCCGGGGCAGCAATGCAGCCAACCCGTGAGTCCTCTTGCAATTCTACCTCCTCATGCTGTTTCCGCGTCAGAACCAACCAACAGGCATCCACTTCGTTCCTGGAGCGGAGCAAATCCCCATGTCCCCAACCACCAATGGCTGTCATAGTGTCATTTCCGCTCATTCCTCGGGTTCCCAGCGGTGATTCAAATCAAAGTTGTGTTCTTTGGCTGGTTCCTGCAGTTCCTCTCCTGATCTTTGTTGCTCCTAGTAACTTTTTTTTTTGATTTTTTTTTGGAAGCTGCTCCCAGTAATTCTAGTAGCTCCTGACAATTTTTCTTTGGGGTTTTGATTGTAGTTGGAGCAAAAGATTTCACTACAACGCTTCACTTAGGTCCATCCTGTTGATCATCACTTGATAAACAAGCACAAATCGCATGAGTGGCTGAAGATGCTCGTGTCTAGTTCGTTCGGTTGCTTGATAATTGAGGCTTTGTTGCACTTTTGCAGGAAGCACCCTTGATAGTTGCGTTGGAACATACTAGTATGGAATGTACCTCGTGGCAAGCGTGCCTAGTAGGGATGTAAACGCATCGGATACGGACGGATATCACAGATATTGTATTTGTTTTCACATTTTCTATCAGATTCGGATTCGAACACGGATAGACTCGGGTACAAATACGAATACGGATTGCTTCGGATATGAATACGAATAGATATGTGTTGAATACAGAGCGAGTCGGATGCGGATAATGTCGAACACGGATATTTCTTCGGATATTGAGTAAAGCTAATATTTATTCATATCACATCGAACACCATACGAGTCCAAATCTTAACTAGATTATGTTTAACGAAGCAACTTAACAAATAGTTACATGATATTTCTAACTTATCATATAGATAAGAGAGATTCGATTATATGCCATTCTAACTTGCTACACAACTTAGATTGGAGACACTCAATTAACAACATTATAGCTTATTACATTAATGATACATGACAAGCACTCAGATCGATTCGTCTGTTCCATGAGTCAAACTAAATCGTGCTTGATAAACCAAATTAAATACAGATGACATACCATTTTGGGCACTCAATTGCACAATATTGACATTCTAAATTATTACATGCAATAATATGTAGGAGCGATCAAATTATTGCTAGAGTTCGAATTGTTATACTATATTGAGTTTTTATTAAAATGGAACAAGTCTAATTATTGTTAGAGTTCGAGTTTAGTTCTCGAACTATACTAGGAATAAACAAGATTCAACTCTAATAGAGTACCAATAGATAGATTATATTTTTAGAAAAATTTTGGTGCTAATTTTATATTTTTCCGATTTGAAATGAATTAGTTATAAATTTTTAGAGATTAAATCAGATTTTTTTTATTAATCCAATAGAGTACCAATAGATAGATTATAGTTTTAGAAAAATTTTGGTGCTAATTTTATATTTTTTTGATTTGAAATGAATTAGTTATAAATTTTTAGAGATTAAATCAGTTTTTTATTAATGTATATATTTGGTATAATACAACTATACGAATCTAGTACTTGACTATCCGGATTATCCGACTGGATATTCGATATCCGACGGATATTACCCTTCTCGTATCCGAATCCAATATCTGAATCCGTATCCGATATCCGAAAAAAAATATCCGGATATCCGAATCACTATCCGACCCCTTTCGGTCGGTCGGTCGGTCGGGAAATATCCGTACCATTTACATCCCTAGTGCCTAGCAATACCAAAATTGTTTGTTTAACTTAAGAAAAAAACTAGTATGGGACGTGTGCTTGTTTCTTGTTGTCGGATTCAGGGCCGGCCCTGACTTTTTGGTGGCCCAGTGCGAAACAAAAAATGGAGGCTCTCATTCACCAAAAAAATACAAGATACTTCTTCCATTTAGTTATGATAGCTATATTTTCGAAATTGAAAAATTTAAAATTGATCATTATATTAAGCCTTTGCCTTGAGAGTCCGCAAGTAGCCCGTTCGGTATCCTCCACAGTAACTCCAGCGCCAGCACGGGTGCCTCGGGAAGGAGAAAAACTGGATCTGTTGATTTTCCACATGGATCGCGGCAATTAATAATTGCTGGAAGCAAGGAGTCTCGCCAAGAAAAAATTATAGAAACTAGAAGACAATGGTTAATGTGATTAATGGATTGATAAGCATACTTGGTACCCTTGGTCACTGTGCCATGTGAAAATATAGATACCATAACTGAATGGAGTAATATTGGAAAACTCATTATCATTAATGAACTGGGCTAAAATTTATTGGCACTTGTAACTTTACAGGCCTATTAGCTTAGCAATATTTGGAGGCCCCTAATTTTTTGAGGCCCGGTGCGGTCGCACTGGCCGCACTGCCCGAGGGCCGGCCCGGGTCGGATTGTTACATTCTTGTTGTCAAATTGTTACACACAAGGAATAGAATAGACACCTTGATTGGTTGGTTCTTATGCCTTGCACAGTGCCAAGGTATGAAGGTCCAGCATTTGTTCTTTTCGTTCATAGCAAAAGGGTGTGCAAATTGGAACAGGTGGAGTGAGCGGGACAGCCACACGATTATCTATCGCTATTAACTAATGGACCACATGGCATCTGGTTTCTGGGATAGGGCCATATGAGAAGTTAGCTCTGAATGATGCTTGCCGGAATAATCTAAGGCCGACCTTAAGCTTCCTTTAGTTGAATGTTTCACCAATGTTGGGATATCATTTTGTGGTTTCTCTTCTTTCTAGAAATAGGATAAATATATATCATGAATGGCGCCTCCCAGAACATTTTGTACCATACTATAATGAGTTTTGTCATTCATCATATATTTACTGCAATCGTCAGTAATTTTTTTTGATAGAAGGAAGCTTTTATTGATATCAAAATGATCATCAGTACTTGTTCTGTCTAAGTTGCTTTCTTTGGATTCTTCAATCCATTGTTCATTTTGCTCTCAATCCTATATTTGCTTCCATCATGTCTACATTTGTTGACATCCTTTCTTATAATTTTCTCTCAATTTGTAATATCTATATGTTGATTCTCTTGCACATTTCTATATGTTCATCCTAATAACAGTGCATCCGTCTTTTCTTTTTTGACAGGATTCCCACTTTCCAAACTCATTGATAATTTACCAACATCTGCATAAGTTCATAGCAGTCTTTGAACAATTTGAGCCAAAATGAAGATAGTGTTTCTCATGTTGTTGATTGTCTCCCTGTTCCTCTTCCCTAATGGGATCCGCAAGAGCTTAGCTGCAAGGCCTTCAGTTGTGAGTATTGGTTCCATTCTTCAGTTTAACTCCCCCACTGGAGGTGTTTCAGCAGTTGCCATCCATGCGGCCTTGGAGGATATAAACTCTGATCCGACAGTTCTAAATGGAACAACATTACAAGTTGACATGAGGGATATAAATTGCGATGATGGTTTCCTCGGAATGGTTGAAGGTGTAGACCATCTTTAATACCACTTCCATTTGTTTTGCACTCTCTAATAGTGTGTGCTTGTATTCTAGAGTTATGGTCACGGTCATGAGTATTCCTTTTTTCAGCTTTGCAGTTCATGGAGACTGATGCTATTGCAATCATTGGGCCACAATGCTCTACTCTTGCCCATATCATTTCGTATGTCGCAAATGAGCTCCAAGTCCCTTTGATGTCCTTGGCATCTGATGCAACTCTATCATCAATCCAGTTCCCATTCTTTGTACGGACTGCGCCCAGTGATCTCTACGAAATGGCAGCTGTGGCAGCAGTTGTTGATTACTACCAGTGGAAGATGGTGACTGCAATATACATTGATGATGATTATGGTCGAAATGGCATTGCTGCTTTGGATGATGCACTTACTGCTAGGCGCTGCAAAATTTCCTACAAGGTTGGGTTTCCCTCCAATGCTAAAAGAAGTGAGCTTCTAAATTTGTTGGTTACCGTTAGTAATATGGAGTCTCGTGTTATTATCCTCCGTACTGGTGCGGAACCCGGACTCAAGCTTCTCTCACTTGCAAACGGACTGAACATGATGGGCAATGGCTATGTATGGATTGCAACTGATTGGCTTTCTGCTTATCTTGATGCTAATTCATCAGTTCCTGCTGAAACTATAAATGGCATGCAAGGTGTTCTGACTGTAAGTCCACACATCCCTAAGTCAAAGATGAAGAGTAATTTAATGTCCAAGTGGAGCAGCTTAAGCAAGAAATACAACCACAGTGATCTTCGCCTAAGTGCTTATGGTTTTTATGTTTATGATAGTGTGTGGGCAGTAGCTCGGGCCCTGGACGCCTTCTTTGATGATGGTGGAAGGATTTCCTTTAAAAATGACTCAAGGTTGCGTGATGAAACTGGGGGAAGTCTTCACCTTGAAGCCATGAGTGTTTTTGACATGGGAAAAAAATTACTGGATAAGATTAGACAAGTGAACTTCACTGGGGTATCTGGCCAAGTGCAATTTAATGCTCTGGGTGAACTCATTCATCCTGCCTATGACATCATAAGCATAATTGGAAATGGCGTGCGGACCATTGGTTTTTGGTCAAACTATACAAGATTGCTGTCGACCGTCCTTCCAGAAGACCTATATTTGAAGCCTCCTAATACTTCTCTTGCCAATCAACATCTCTATGATGTCATTTGGCCTGGAGAGACTGCGCAGAAACCTCGAGGTTGGGTCTTTCCTTCCAATGCCAAGGAGTTGATAATTGGCGTCCCCAACAGATTTAGCTTTAAAGAGTTTGTCACCCTAGATAACGCTACTGGGAAAATGATGGGCTATTGCATCGATGTCTTCACTCAAGCACTGTTTTTACTTCCTTATCCAGTTACATACAGGTTTGAAGCTTTTGGCAGTGGTACTGAAAATCCTAATTATGATCAACTCGTACAGAAGGTTGTGGACAATGTAAGTATGAACATGCAACTTTTTTTGGGGGTTTTTTTCCCTCCAGCACATTTCATCATGTGATAATGATCGGAGTTAACTTATCCTGCAGGAGTTTGATGCAGCAATAGGGGACATTGTAATTACAATGAACAGAACTCAAACTCTTGATTTCACCCAGCCCTTTATTGAGTCAGGCCTGGTTATTTTGGCTCCGGTCAAAAAGCATATAACGAATTCCTGGGCATTCTTGCAGCCATTTACATTGAGGATGTGGTGTGTTACAGGGTTGTTTTTTCTTGTTGTGGGTGTGGTTATTTGGGTTCTTGAGCATCGAATCAATGATGATTTCCGTGGCTCACCACGGCAACAATTAATAACAACTGTTTGGTAAGGAGCTGAACTGCACCTTTTTGCATTCACTATCTGTACCTGGTCATTTCACTTACAAGTATTAAGATTTCCACTGTTCCCATGCAACATAGTACACATTGTTAGCAGCCTTAAACTGTGTTTTTTCAACACTGGCGACTTGTCCCAATGGAACATCTAGCAATTAACAAGGAACTTAAATCTTGTAATTTTAGATTTGTGAAAGAAAAGATGTCTGCATTTGCATAATCTATTTGACGTGATATTATGATGTATTGTCCTCTATTTGTTAGTTTTTGTCTGTCAAAGTACTTCTCGACATGTATTGTGCTTCTCTGATGGCTTGATTTTTCCCTATGAAACGAGTGCTTATGATCTGCTTCATTCTCTGCAGGTTCAGCTTTTCGACTCTATTTTTTGCACATAGTGAGTAAACTAGCCTTTCCTGTTCTATCTTTAAGTGCAACCGACCTCCTGTTCTGACATGTCACCTCCATCTTTATTTGTTACCAGGAGAAAACACTATGAGCACATTAGGACGTGGTGTTCTGATCATATGGCTATTTGTTGTTTTGATCATTCAATCCAGCTATACCGCGAGTCTTACTTCCATCCTAACGGTGCAACAACTTGATACATCGATAAGAGGACTTGATGACCTGCAAAATAGTAATTACCCTATTGGTTTCCAAGTTGGTTCTTTTGTAGAAGAATACATGGTCAAGGAATTCAACATGCCACGGTCAAGGTTAAAAGCTCTCGGTTCTCCTGAAGAGTATGCTGAAAACCTCAAGCTAGGCCCTAAGAAAGGAGGTGTTATGGCCATTGTCGATGAGCGCCCCTATGTTGAGCTGTTTTTGTCAACTAACTGCAAAATTGCTGTAGCTGGCTCAGATTTTACCAGTACAGGATGGGGCTTTGTAAGTACATTGAACTTTACGTTCTCTTGAAACATATTCTATTCTAGGAATATAAACAGAAACAAATCTGATAATTCCTTACAAGATTATCTACTGTAACTTTGCATTAACTGCTAGAATTTTAACTACTGTTCACATAGCTGATGGCCACACACACTAAGATTATGGAGCCTTTCTTGCACTTGTTAGCAGCAGAAGTCAAGTGTAGATCACTTTATTTCATTCATTCTAACTTAGCATCTTAAAAATTCAACTCTTTCAGGCATTTCCAAGGGATTCCCCTCTGCAAGTAGACCTGTCCACCGCAATCCTAGCATTGTCGGAGAATGGGGAACTGCAGCGGATCCACGACAAGTGGCTCAAGACAGGCGCTTGCTCAGCTGACAATACCGAGTTTGTGGACTCGAACCAGCTCCGCCCTGAGAGCTTCATGGGCCTGTTCCTCATTTGTGGCGCAGCATGTGTCCTCGCACTGCTCATTTACTTCGGCATCGTGCTACGCCAGTACCTGAGACATGAACAGGCCGAATCTGTCTCCGCAGAGCCAGGGTCATCGAAATCGAAGTGCAGCCTCAAAAGATTCTTCTCATTCGTCGATGATAGGGAGCCACCAAAGCAAAAGCGGGCCTTGCGCATCTCCGGGAGTTCGATGCCTACAACGCCTACCAGTAATGTTGACATAGAACGGCCAGAGGCCGAGTGTTAATCACTTTGTATTAGGGCTAAGCATATGATTAGCATTATCATTAGCACTAATTATATATACATAAAACCATTAAATAAAAATTTTCTAGCATTTTAACACATGTGACGATGAATCCTCTTTTAAAACACTACGGTTTTATGATTCCAAAATAAAAATTCGAATTTTGGATTAGTTTCACTGTCCACGGGTCCACATGTCTGCTATCTTTGTGTCTCTCTCTTTCACTCTCCCGAAGCCTCTACACGCCGGCCACCTCGCCTGTTCCCGAAACCTCTCGCACGCACGCTCAGTCCTCTCTTCTTCCTCCTCCCGCTCGAGCTTAGCTAGGCAGAGCCGAACCGAGCTCTAGCCGTTGGCCTTGCCCAAGCCGCTGCCGGCCCCCGTCCTTCCCGAGCTCCCTGCCCATTGCCTGCCCTCTCCCCCTCCCCGCTCGCGTGCTGCGCTGTCGCCAAGCCCAACTCCAGAACCCGGCCACCATTAACGAGCTCGAGCTTGACCCCTCTCCAATACTCCCCACACAAGCCACCAAATCTCAATTCCTCGCACAGGCAGCTCCTCCCTCGATCGCCCCACCCGGCCGGCCATGGTTGACTGGACCATAGAAACAATTCCAGAGGGCTCTTTGCGAAGTCTATGACTCATATGAATAGTTTTGAATAGTGCTGCGCAATCCTAGAAAAATTTAGGGGCCTTGGTGTAAAGTGCCTGTCTTATATGGTTTAATCTTTTCTCTTATACATAAATTAGCTGATAGCTTCTAAAATTAGTATAAAATTATAGAAAAACTGTAAAATAGAAAACGAAGATGTTTTGGAATTCTTGTTATTAGATCTATGCAGTAGACCTATAATACGATATGTTTTAGTAGAAAGATATTGTTCTAGATTTTTAGCTATGCTTGTTAGGAATAAATTCATATCTGTAGTTATGTTGCTCATTTTGCTATCAAATTTGTATGGTAGGCTATTAATGTGATAAATGTACTGTGCTAAAATTTTCAGATTTATTGGTGCATGTATGCCTGAGTTAATGATTTAGCTTGTTTAGTGCTTAATAAATAGTTTATAGATAATAAAAGTTTGTAAAAATAGAAAATATGGTTCCACTAGCTTTGAATGGTGTTGTTGTGACCTATGAAACCTTAATAAGGCCATGCTTTTACAGAAATTGTGAGTCTTTTTTTTATAACAACTAAATTGTGAGTTCTTAGATTTAACTTGCTCCCACATGCTTTATTGCAATTAAAATTTGTTTTGGTTGTAATGATTAATTTACAAAACTTGAGCATGTAATCTTTGTACAGTAGCCATGTTTTGATAACACCTACCCACCATAAAAATCTTAGCTCCAAATGGGATGTTTGTAATATCGCCTATAATTAATATATATGTTTGATTATGCAAATTGGATGATGAAAATTTGGCTATTAGATGCTCATGTATAATCCACGTGATAATTTGGTTGCTAGATATTTGGGTTAACTATTGCTTAATCTAGATTAGAAATGGTTGAGCTTTTGAATTACATATATGTATGAGTAAAATACATCAGAGGTCCATCAACTTATAAAGGTGTGTCATTTATGTCCACAAACTCTAAAAGTGCATTTTTAGATCATCGACTTGTAATTTGTGTCACTTAGGTCTATAAATTTTGAAAACATAGGTCCATAAACTCTGATAGTGTATTTTTGGATCCATAAATTTGTAACTTATATCACTTAGGTCCACAAACTCTGAATGTGCATTTTAGCAGTCATGTGGCTACAGACACGCCCATAAAAGTCGCCACGATATCGCTGTGCACCAATATCTTTCAACTCCTCACCAGAAACTACTCTGGGTTAACCCAAGTCTAACGTCGAGATTTTTCGCCACAACACCTGCCGCCACCATATCCGGCCACCACGCCACGAAGGACGTAATATCCCCTACTATGGTCTACGGTACATATGTTATTGATTCCCTCTGTGACCTCCTCCATCTTTCCCAAGCCATCACCCCCTCCTCTACACCCATATTACGGGATCATATCTAGATCTAAATTCAAGAACTCACCATTAAAAGTATGTAAGAACCCCTTTGAATTCTAATACATGTTAATAACCTCCAAAATAAATCTTCCATCTGCGGGCTGCTGGGTGTACAAATACCCAGGTTCCCGTTGTGCTTCACTGTACTTGTCCCATGATCAGTCGGCAAGTGCGCACAACATCACCGGTATCACAACTGCATTCAAAAACTTGTTAGTAATATTAAAATTTAATCAGAGCTTATATAATCTGCAACAGAAGCAAATAGAAATATAGAACTTCCATCCTACAGTAGTGTGCCTCACCATTCCCACAGTCAACTGACTGGGAGTTAGTCCTAAAAAGAACTAATGTCGAAAACCCGCATCCTTCAGCAAGGAACTGAACTGAGACGGCTCTTCTTCGAACTCTGAATTTTAAAATTTTAGCAACAAATGTGAGTACAATTTTATACTCGCAAGACTTCGGGTGTATATCAAAAATCCTATAATACATGCATGGTTAATCAAGAAAGGCTGACAGGTTCACTAGCACTAGGCTGCATTTTATTTGAGTGTATCTTCATACGCATAATTTTTGCAAATATTTTGTTTTATATAAAATAGACCGACAAAACCAATCATGACTCCCCATTTTCCATTTCGCGTCCACAACCTTTGAACCGGTGCAAGTGTTGTCAAACAATTCCCATACCAAGTTTTTCAAACCAAACCTCTAAAACCGGCGTCTAGTTCAAGCGCTCATGACCGCGAGCACGGCTATTCGAATAGTTTTACACTCTGTAGAGGTTGTACACTTTACCCATACGACATGTTTCGCTTTGATGCCAGCGCGTAGCTAGCGCGCTTATACACAATTTCTTAGATGTGTCGGCAAGCTAACATGACCGTTACATCAACCGGACCCAATATATGCTGTACGACAGACTGTAGGAGCGCCTCGCCTCCATACATTTGCCCGGGTTAGCTACCCCGACACCGACGAGCTCCTCGAGCGCTCGGGCGGTAGCATCCTCTCGGGTCGACTGACTTAATAAGCTAAGGCCAGTGCCCATTTAGTCGTATGGTTGCACTGTAATACTTGACTAGAATTGTGCCAATTACCGGTTCTTAATTTGACACGGGTGATAAATCCCTAAAATGCGCCGGAAACGCATACAGAACCAAACCATATCCATCATCTATTTTTCCATCCATTTTATCATTCATATTCTTTTTCTTCATCCTCATACCATAATATCCGCTAGACCATATATTCACCCGCGTCTACCATAGAGTTTTTATCTTTTAAAAACAACCATAAAAATGTATATTTTTTTAAAAGAAACCAACCCATGTGATGCTACTTAACTACTGCACAAACACTAAGCCAACTAAGCATGTGACTCTGAATTACGCGAATAACCCATAAATCTATGGCGACAAGGAATAAAGGGTGCAACTTGTCAAGGAAGGTAAATATCTTGAAACAGGATGTGTCTACCCGACATAAAATGACATTTGAACACATAAAATCATCGTAGCATACATATAATTGTAGGCTTGGGAATTTAAATAGGAGAGATGGCACCCGTTCTCTGAATTGTAGGCTTGAGCAAAGGAGGAGAGACGGATGTGCAGGCAACTGCTGCTAGCTTGCCTAACGACAGAGAGAGAAAGGAGTGGTGCAGCTTGCTGCTGCCAACAGAGAGAGGAAAGCTGAGAGAAAGGAGGTGCGCGGCGTGCTCCGCGTGTGCACGTTGTGCGTACGTGAGCTGGGGCTCACTGGGCTGGCATACAGAGGCAGCGAGGACAGTGCGGAGCTGGACGGGGAGGAGCAGTGCGGCGCTGGGGCATCTTGCAGCCTTGAATGCTCTCATGTCCAGCGCGCGTCCTTGCCCGGGCGGCGCGGCTGGTCGGGGCGGCGCTGGCGGATTATTCCCGCCGCCGCACCAGTGGCGGAGCCACACTAGGGCGAGCCAGGGCGGCCGGCCAGGTCCCTCCAGGTGAGATTAAAAATATATTTGTTAACAGTAAAAGTAGTAGAGAATGAGAAGAATGAATCTGAAAAACATAAGAAGAACATAAAAGAAGAGGGAATTGGTTTCACATAGCATGTTACTTGAGAAAAGAGTAAGAGTTCACACAAGTTGTTCGATACCCTTCCTCATCGCACGCACTCAGTATTTAACTAGCGACTCTTTTGTGTTTATATGGATTGGGCCTGATATGTGCGGGCAGGCACATCTAGCGAACTCATTCGCACCAAGACAAACACTAGGCTTCCTGGTGCGGCGGCCCATAATAGTAGATGTTTCCTCCGGTTCGTGGGTGTTGACAATATCTCCCATTCTCAACTCCGGCAGGGGCTCATGACGGTGCGGCGGTGCCCTCCGAACGCGAGGTCGAGTGGGCTATGGCCTCTTAAGTGGTTCAATCTAGCGCCCCAACCCAGCACTGCATCTTCTTGCCACCATATGCCGCTGCTAATTTCAGCAGTTCACCATCTACCCCCCTACAGTCCTGCTCAGGCGCTCACGCTGCCGTGTCGCTGCCGTTGCGCGACGCCACTCCGCGCCTGTCCGTTCTGCAGCCTCATCTCGGCACCCGTCGGTGGCGACAGCGGATCCCGTGCGCCGTTGACGTGGGCGCCTGCTACCGGGCAGCAAGCCTCGGCGTCTCGCTCTGGCCGTGCAAAATTTTTATCGTAGATGTAACATCCCAAAAATCTAACAAAATTAAATCACGCGCTAATCCTTGTTTTGTCGTTGAGCTCGATCCCTTCTTGTTTCATCTTCCGCCTGACTTCCCGATTCCCCAAAGACCCGACACCCGTATTCGACACCCTGTTACCCCTCGACCTGCGCGTCGCGCTCTCGCGCGCCCGGACGCCAAGCGTGGCCGACCGGCTCCGCGATCAGCGCCGTGATCCCGGCACGGATCCCTCCCTCCCCCTTCTTTTTCCTTCCCTTTTCCCTCCTTTTCTTTTTCTTTTTTTTCCCATTTTCTTTCTCTTTTCTTTTCTTTTCTTTTCCTTCTTTTTCCTTCTTTTCCCTTTCCCTCTTCTCTCTCCTCTTCCTTTCTTCTCTGCCGCTCGCGCCTGGCCCGCGCCTTCTCCTCCTGCCCCCCCCTCTCTGCGCTGGCCCGCTCCCGAGCACGCCCCGCGCGCCGCTCGCCGCGCACACCAAGCTCGCCCCCGACCTCGCCCACGGCCACGCGCACCCCGGCACGTCGCCACGCAGTGCACGCGCCGCCCTGCAGCGGCTCGGCGCGCACCGGCCCGCGCCCCGCGCAGTTCGCCTTCGCCCCGCTCCCGGCCGCTGCACGCACCCACCCGCGCCCGCTGCGACGCGCGCCCCGCCGCCTGGACCCGCTCGCCTGCGCCCTGCTGCACCCGAGCCGCTCCAGCGCCGCCAGCCCGTGCGCGTCACGCCACGGCCGACCGCCGTTGACGCTGCACAGCAGCGTCGACCGCGGCACAGAGCCGCCTGCAGCGGTCGCCGCCTGGCCGTGGTGTCACTTCGCCTCGCCGCTCCGGTTCTGCGCCCCGTTGACGCCTCACCAGTGCCCCCCCCCCGCGCCGTGCCGTCGCATCACCATGGTGAGCCTCGCCGTGCCTCTAACGCCGCCGACAGGCCTGCCCCGCCGGCCACCACCCTGCTCCCACCGCCACCGCCTTGGCCGCCTATAAAGGGGGCCAAGGAGCACCCCCCGGCGCTCCCACGAACCGCAGTGCCACCGCCCCACGCCCCCTCTCCGCAACCCTGCACAGCCGCCGCCGCTCACTCACCCTTGCCGCTGCTGTCTTTCGTGGCCGGACCGCCACGCTCCACCCCGGCGCAAGGTGAGGCCGGGGATCGGTTCGCCTCCCCGCCCTCTCTCTTTTCCCCTTGATCCGGGCCGCCGGCGAACCCCTGGCCGCCGGGATTTGGCCGGCGCAGAGGCCCCCTCCCCCTCCTCTGTTCCCCACCGACGGGAGGAGGAAGAAGGGGCAAATTTGCCCCAAACCCCCTCCTTTCCCTCTTATTTGGTTAAGAGTCCCCCCTTTTAACCAATTTGCAAAGTAAACCCTGCCCTTTTACCTAATTCCAAAATAAGCCCCCTTCCATGTAAACTTAATTACAAATAAAACCCTGACTCTTTTTAATTAACCCAAGAAACTTCTAAAATATAAACCAAGCCCTTACTTACTTAATTATAATTACAATTAGGTCCCTGAACCCCTGTTTAGGGCCTAAACGCTCCCCTGACCTATCATTTTATGTGCCTAACGACCCCGGATTAACCTAAAATTTTACCCCGCCTCTCCTAGCTCAGTTGCGGCCATACCACTCAGAAACCATCCAAAAATAATACTCTATGCTCTATATTTCATGTGTTCCCGTTTCGAGCTCGACGACAAATCTTTGTCTTCTGTGTTTTGATTGTGTGCCTGTTTGTGTGCGCTGTAGACCACGGAGCGAACGAAGGAGAACCCGTTGACGAGCAGTGCTGTGAGCAGGTGAACGAGGACCCGTTCCGCGACCCCGAGCCCGAAGGACAGGACTTCCCCGAAGGCTGCGAAGACGGCAAGTTCAATCCCATCCTTTGATGCATGTTTCTGTCCTAGTTTTTATAAACACAACCCAATGGCCTGTTTTATAAAGTTGCATATGTTTTACTTGCGTGAAAACACGGTTGGATAGCCACCCCTTGACTTGTGATGACCATTCCTTGACCACCTAGATTAATGTCTGATTTTGCTTGGACGTTAATCGATATTAGAACGCTCAGGACTTTACTCATAATATGATTTATTTGATAAAGAAAATGTGTGCGTGTGGGAAGGGATAAAATGTGGATTTCGAAAGATGAGTATGGACGGGATGGACGGCATTTCTGTGTGATTTGCCGATTGGTGTGCTTGTGCCTGTGTGGCAGAGCAAGGAGGGAGATATCCATCTTGTCGTGTCTAAGGACCGAGTTGGTGTGTCATCTCACCTAACTCCACTTTCGTGCAAACCACTCGACCGTTGAATGGGCAACGGCGTAGCATAAATCCCACTAGTTGGTGTGGTAGCCATCAGGAGAGCTGAGAGCAACGGGTGACTAAGGAAAAGGGATAAGCCCCGAGTGACTTATGCCCGGTTATACCTAAGTGAACGGTCAATGACCCCTTGGTGCGTCCCGTGATGGCTAGTCAGGCTTAGCTATGGTGGGTAATGGCTATGTTGGGATCTACACCGACACGACGGTGTTCGAGTTGTGGTATCCTACTTGTGGGTAAAGTTGCACACCTCTGCAGAGTTAAGAATCTATTCGAATAGTCCGTGCCCACGGTATTGGGCGAGTTATGGTGTGGTCACATAACTAGTGTTTCTTTGGGATGGGCTGGTGTGAGTTGTTTTGGAATTGGTTCCGGCAGTTGTGCCGTTTTAAAACCTGAACTCTGTGTTACTGCAAAAACTGATTTCTAAAAGGTTTTTCGTAAAATAAACCCCTGCATAAAATGCCGTTTTTCTGCAAATTAAACCGTAACCTTATCCTTGTTTTACCTATGCATATTATTCTGATATAACCCCCTCCGTGGGTGTGGTTGGACTTGCTGAGTACGTTTGTACTCACCCCACTCTTACTTTTTACAGAAGAAGACCCGGACTTCGTACCAGACGACGCCGAGTAGGGTTACCGTTCTACACCCAACCTTGCCTGTGGAACCGGCCCTGTTGAGATGCCTCCGCTGTCGCAGTACTCTGAGCCCGTAGTAGACCCTATGTGGTTCGCGGTCTGGTGTTATGTCGTAGCCTGGTTAATTATTATTATCATCTGTATCGAGTGTCCGCCAAGGTTTGTAAGGTTTTGAACCATCTGATGTAATAAATGTGGCATCAGCCTCCTGTGACTGATGTTTTGTATCACATTTAAGTCTTCTCTTATGAGGGGACGCTTCAGGTGGTATCAGAGCCGTAGGTTGGCCGTAGGACGTGACCCTAGGAGCGAAACCCGTTTTCAGGACCCTTCGCCTTAGGACTCTTCTATCCTTAATCCTTTTCTCACACAAACACTTACCTTTGGTTCTTGCCCTGTTCCAGATGGCTGACAATGGATGGATCGGCGGAATCTGTTTCGCAGAGCCCGGCCTTCCAAATTTGTTGATACTCAGCCTGGAACGCATTGGAGTGGTGGATCCGCCAGAGTTTCTTTACCGGGAGTATGACTCCAAGGGCACTCTTCGGTGCGACCTGATGATCTTCATAGCAAGGAGCACCCGCTACCCTGATGTGGACCCTTGGTTCATCTCCACCACTGGATTCCGTTTCCCGGATACCTATCGGAAAGCCGCCCGCAAAGCCCTACGACGTCTGCGTGTGATCTACAGGCATCACCTCCAGCGGACTCCTATGGGATTTTTCCCGCCGACTGAAGGAAGAGGACGCACATGGATCGCCAGGATGAGAGGACTTGGAAGAGAAGAAGAAGACCTAGAAGACACGGTCTCTCACCTATCCATCTATCTCACCGGCCTGGATGAGCTCTATCGCGAGCAAGCAGCACAACTGAAACAGCAGGTCCACAGAGCAGAAAAAGCAACCCAGGAGATGGAGGAACAACGGTCGAGGACTTTCCATGCCGAGTATTCCCTAGCCGCCCTCCAAGTCCAAATGGATGAAAATGAGGAAGAACTGGAAGAACAGCGGGCAAGAGCCACACGCGCCGAGGACTCGCTAGCCGCTCTCCAAGCTCGGATGCGGAGGTACGAGGCTCGCTGGGGAATAGGCGGTTGGATAGAGGAGGACGAAGAAGAAGAACCCATGGAAACCCATTGGGACGTAGGTACTCAGACAGAGGAAGAAGAGCCCGAGGAAACCCATTGGGATAAGGGTACTCAGACCGATGACACCACGGATCAGTATCTCCCACTGAAGAAGCGCCCTCTTAGGATCGAGGAAGAGTCTCCATGATAGGAGTTGTCTCCAAGCTAGGACCTTTGCTCTAATAATAATCATGTACCCATGAAGTTGTACCCCCCCCCCATGACGCCATAAATAAAGATCATCTACCCCTTTGTGTACCTCAAATAATTGTGCAAGTTTTTCACCATATCTTTGTTTTCAGATGGCTGAGGAAGGATGGACCCAGGGCGACTGCCAAGCTGCACCTGGCTTTCCCAGCCTCTTGATCAACGCCCTGGAGAGCCTTGGCGTCACGGAACGCCCAAGGTACTACAGCAGAGAGTACGAGCATCATGGCACTCTCCGCTGCAGGGTGATCCTAGTCGTCGCCAGAAGCGACCGTTACCCCGACATCCTGTCATGGCGGGTGACTGCTACAGGGTTTAGGCACCAGGACACCTATCCCCTAGCCGTCAGGAAAGCACTTCGTTATCTGTGCCGGATTTTCGAAGGACACCTCACCCCACACCAATGAGGTTCTTCCCACCAGCCATCAGGACTCCAGTTTGGGAAGCTCGAATGAGGAGCCTGGAACGACGCCGCCATGAAGAAGTCCTCCTGTATCAAGTAGCTACCTACATAGCCTCCTTGGATCAGCTCTTTGACGAGCAAGCCAACTTGCTGAGGGAACAGACCCATCGAGCCGAGCAAGCAGAGCTCGCACTAAGACTGCAACAGATCCGAGCAGTCCAAGCTGAGGCAAGAGCCGCAGCAGCGGTCAGCAGTGAAGCAGTTGCTCAGGAGAGCCTCAGGCAAGCCCGAGACCGGCGTATGCAAGAATGGGCTAGTAGTGGAACCCCAGTCCCGGCAATAGGAGAAGACCATGTTCTACTCGGGACGCCCGTCTTTGGATGGGGACCACTCGTTGGAAACCCACTAGCCCCACCCGAGAACCCTGGAAGGTCTACGGCCGCCGCCGCAAGAGAAGCCGCAACGCAACCCCGGGAAAACGGAGGTCTAGAGGATGGCGTACCGGGACCACTCTTTTCCCCGGAGGTCGTGGGTACCTTTCCGAGGGAGGAACCCACTCAAGCCGATGAGTCAGCCTAAAGTGTTAGCGATCATCAAGGGATGAAGCCGTGTGGTCCGAAGAAGATCAGTGCCCCTTTTCTTTTGTAGTTGTGTACCCGGTCGTGTAGTACGCGTTTGACCTTGCCCCTTGCTGTACCACCCTTGCTGTAATAAAGCTGCTTGTACTTGTTGTTTGTGATGATTGCTTGTTGATTGTGTGCTTGCCGGCAGTAAATAGATACTGCCTTTTCAAAAAAAAAATACGACTTAATCGACTTAAACATCACCTAATCTTAGTCCCAATCCACTCGTTCTGCAGATGGTTTCCCAGAGCATCACAAGGGCCTCCCGAGTCAGGGACCCTGCAGCCGCTGATGCAGGAGTACACCCTGACGGGCAAAACCATCCTCAGGAAGAACAAGAAGTGAGTCAGGGCAGAGGAGAAAATCATGGTGCACAGCTGCCACCACCACCACCACCACCTTTCGTGGACCTGGCACAAGTAATCCATAACCAGACTCTCATACTGGAGACACTGGCCAATGCTCTAGTGAACAGGCAGCCACGAGAGCAGACCTTTAATGACAAGCTGACAGCTTTTCTGAGGGCCAAGCCACCCACTTTTGCCGGATCCAGCAACCCCTTGGATGCAGATGACTGGCTCCGCGTGATCCAGAGGAAGCTCGAGCCATTTGGGTGCCAGGATCGAGATAAAGTTCTTCTGGCTGCACATCAACTCACCGGGACTGCCTTAGCCTGGTGGGAGAATTACTGCGCTGCCGCCAGAGATGCCTCCACCATCACCTGGAATGAATTCGTGAGGGAATTCCGCCGTTATCACATCCCCTCGGCCACCATGAAGCGCAAGGCAGATGAGTTCCGCGCACTTCAGCAGGGGAGTATGTCGGTGGAAGAATATACTCACCAGTTTATGGAGCTGTCTCGATATGCGCCAGATGAAGTGAACGACGACGAGAAGAAGTAGGACATGTTCAAGAAGGGACTAAACCCAGAACTCAGGACCCTGCTCACCCCTCAGATCTATCCTGATTTCAACACCTTGATGAACAAGGCAATCCTCACCGAGAAGGCTAAGATTGATGAAAGGAAAGAGAACAAACGCAAGTTTCTGGAGAGTAAGTCTCGCCAGCAGGATCATTTTCAGAAGACCAGAAGTCTCAGCTACAACGCACCAAGGTCCCAAGCCCCAATGCAGTACAAAACTCAGTCTCAAGTGACAGGACCACGGGCCCCTAACACACAGCCCAGAAGCCAGAACACCATGAGGGCCTCACAGAATAATGCGAGCCGGGTCACCAACAACAACAGCAACGTGAGAGCCTGCTTCAACTGCCGTGAGACGGGTCACTTCATCGCCGACTGTCCCTATGCCAAGAACAAGCCTGCTACTTCGGCTTTCTCCAACACAGTGAACGGACCCAAGCCAGTTCTGACCGGTGCCAACCGAGTGCCCCTCCGTGGCAACAGCAACAACAACAACAACCAGCAGAGGCAATCCCAGCAGTCTTTCGGACGAGCCCGTGTCAACCACATCGACGCACAGGAAGCTCAAGGAGCCCAGGGCGTAGTACTCGGTGAGTACCTAGTCAGCTCAACTCTTGCAACAGTACTGTTCGATTCTGGGGCATCACACTCATTTATATCCTCGAGTTTTGTGGAGAAACATAAAATACCTACGGTACTACTAAAAACACCCCTAATAAC
Source organism: Panicum virgatum (assembly GCF_016808335.1). Lineage (NCBI taxonomy): Eukaryota > Viridiplantae > Streptophyta > Magnoliopsida > Poales > Poaceae > Panicum > Panicum virgatum. The sequence goes on from NC_053136.1 coordinate 1,413,725, forward strand.
CCGGACGCCCGGAGGAGACATCAGGTGTCAACTGGGTTGTCTACGGGTAAGGATCAATTTAAGTGGGGTAGAGTTTCTAGCAGACCTAGTAGTACTTAAGTCAGAAGGGATAGATGTGATCCTTGGAATGGATTGGCTGAGCAAACACAATGGCCTCATAGGTTGTACGGACAAGGTAGTACACCTAACAAACCCAGAAGGAGTCCGAGTGACCTGCCATACCCGGGAAAGTGGAGCAAACCCGATGGTGTTTAGCATGGAAGCCAAGTTCTTGGAAGAAGTCCCAGTAGTGAATGAGTACCTCGATGTCTTTCCCGAAGAACTTCCCGGTATGCCACCAGATAGGGACATAGAATTTGTCATTGACCTTGTCCCTGGAACTGCTCCTATAGCCAAGAGACCTTATAGGATGGCAACCACCGAGTTGGCAGAGTTAAAGAAACAACTAGAGGAATTACAACAAATTGGCTTCATCAGACCAAGTTCGTCGCCTTGGGGAGCCCCGGTTCTATTCGTCAAGAAGAAGGACGGAAGTATGAGGCTATGTGTAGATTACCGGGCACTAAACGAGGTCACTATCAAGAATAAGTACCCCCTTCCCAGGATCGATGACCTTTTCGATCAATTAAAAGGAGCCAAGTACTTTTCCAAGATTGACCTAAGGTCCGGATATTTTCAGCTCAAGATTAGGGAAAGCGACATCCCGAAGACAGCCTTTGTCACCCGATACAGACAGTTTGAGTTCACAGTGATGTCCTTTGGACTGACAAATGCACCTGCTTATTTCATGAACCTCATGAACAAAGTGTTTATGGACGAACTAGATAAGTTTGTCGTAGTCTTCATTGACGACATACTTATTTACTCGAAGAGCATTCAGGAGCACGAGCAGCACCTGAGGGTAGTTTTGGAAAAACTGAGAATGCATAGGCTATACGCCAAATTCAGCAAGTGTGAATTTTGGCTGGAGAAAGTAGCCTTCCTTGGTCATATTTTGACCGCAGAAGGAGTGGCAGTAGACCCCGAGAAGGTCGAAGCAGTATCCAACTGGCAGCCGCCGACCAATGTGAGTGAGATCAGGAGTTTCCTTGGATTAGCTGGGTATTATCGGAGATTCATTGAGGGATTTTCTAAGATAGCCCGGCCCATGACAGAGCTGCTCAAGAAAGAGAAGAAGTTCACCTGGACGGAGTCGTGTGAAAGAAGCTTCCAGGAGTTGAAGCGAAAATTGACGACAGCCCCAGTGCTAACTCTGCCGGATATTCATCGGGATTTCGTCATCTATTGTGATGCATCCCGACAAGGATTGGGTTGTGTACTGATGCAGGATGGGAAAGTCGTTGCATATGCTTCCCGTCAGCTCAGGACTCATGAGCAAAATTACCCGACCCATGACCTAGAACTTGCAGCCGTAGTGCACGCACTTAAGATCTGGAGGCATTATTTGATTGGAAATAAGTGTGAAATCTTCACCGACCATAAAAGTCTGAAGTATATCTTCACCTAGCCGGACTTGAACTTGAGGCAAAGAAGATGGCTAGAATTAGTCAAAGATTATAATCTAGAAATCCATTATCACCCTGGTAAAGCAAATGTAGTAGCTGATGCCCTAAGTCGGAAGTCCTACGAGCCCAAGAATGACCATTTACAAAAAGAAATGGCACGATTGAATGTGCACGTTGTCCCTCGAGGCTTCAGCCAAGTGCTGAACGTTCAATCCATTCTAGAAGAAAGAATCAGGAAAGCCCAGAGATCGGACAAGGGACTGATGGAAATCCGGAGGCAAACCGGAGAAAATAAGGCCCCAGACTTTCGAGTTGATAATAAGGGAACGTTGTGGTATAAAGACAGGATTTGTGTGCCCCAGAAAGGAAATTTCAGGCAGATAATCATGGATGAAGCCCACAACTCAGCCTACTCAATTCACCCAGGATCCACCAAAATGTACATGGACATAAAACAGAAGTATTGGTGGAATGGGATGAAGGCCGATATTGCACGATTTGTCGCCTGTTGTGATACTTGCCAGAGAATCAAAGCTGAACACCAGAAGCCGGCAGGATTACTGCAACCCCTACCCATCCCTGTGTGGAAATGGGATGAAGTAGGAATGGACTTTGTGGCGGGCTTGCCCAGAACCCAGAAAGGACATGACTCCATATGGGTAATAGTGGATCGTCTTACTAAATCAGCTCACTTCATACCCGTACGGACCAACTATGACGGAGAGAAGCTAGCTAAGCTCTATATAGAGAACATAGTAAAATTGCATGGTGTGCCCAGCCGAATCGTTTCAGATAGAGGGACCCAGTTCACCTCAAGATTTTGGAAGAGTTTGCATAAAGCCATGGGCACCAAGCTAGACTTTAGTTCCGCGTATCATCCGCAGACGGATGGTCAGACGGAAAGGGTGAATCAGATTATGGAAGATATGCTGAGAGCGTGTGTCCTCACTTATGGCAAAGATTGGGAACAAAGCTTACCCTATGCCGAGTTCTCATACAACAACGGGTACCAAGCAAGCTTGGGCATGTCACCGTTTGAAGCTCTCTACGGAAGAAAATGCAGAACCCCTCTGATGTGGTCAGAAGTTGGAGAACGTGCCCTAGTCGGCCCCGCACTCATAAAGGAAGCAGAGGAAAGAGTCGCCGAGATTCGAGAAAAGCTAAAAGCAGCCCAATCCCGACAAAAGAGCTACGCCGACAAGAAAAGACGCGAAATAAGTTTCAATCCAGGAGATTTTGTGTATCTCAAGGTATCACCCATTCGAGGGACCCGAAGATTCCAAGTACAAGGAAAATTGGCCCCTCGGTATATTGGACCATACCGAGTTTTGAAGAAAGTTGGAGCGGTAGCATACCGTTTGGAGCTACCAGAAGAAATGTCGGATATACACCCAGTATTCCATGTCTCGCAGTTGAGAAGGTGTTTGAGGATACCCGAAGTGGAACATGTGCCGGTTGAAACAATAGATCTGCAGCCAGACCTGCGATATCAGGAAGTACCGGTCAAGATTCTAGACACCGTCACCAGGAGGACCAGAAACTCCGAAGTACGAATTTGCAGAGTTCAGTGGAGCAGACACGGAGTAAAAGAAGCTACGTGGGAACGCGAAGATGCTCTGAAGAAGGAATTTCCCCACCTATTTAGGAACCAGTCGAATCTCGAGGACGAGATTCATTTTAAGTGGGGTAGGTTTGTAACATCCCAAAAATCTAACAAAATTAAATCACGCGCTAATCCTTGTTTTGTCGTTGAGCTCGATCCCTTCTTGTTTCATCTTCCGCCTGACTTCCCGATTCCCCAAAGACCCGACACCCGTATTCGACACCCTGTTTCCCCTCGACCTGCGCGTCGCGCTCTCGCGCGCCCCGGACGCCAAGCGTGGCCGACCGGCTCTGCGATCAGCGCCGTGATCCCGGCACGGATCCCTCCCTCCCCCTTCTTTTTCCTTCCCTTTTCCCTCCTTTTCTTTTTCTTTTTTTTCCCCATTTTCTTTCTCTTTTCTTTTCTTTTCTTTTCCTTCTTTTTCCTTCTTTTCCCTTTCCCTCTTCTCTCTCCTCTTCCTTTCTTCTCTGCCGCTCGCGCCTGGCCCGCGCCTTCTCCTCCTGCCCCCCCTCTCTGCGCTGGCCCGCTCCCGAGCACGCCCCGCGCGCCGCTCGCCGCGCACACCAAGCTCGCCCCCGACCTCGCCCACGGCCACGCGCACCCCGGCACGTCGCCACGCAGTGCACGCGCCGCCCTGCAGCGGCTCGGCGCGCACCGGCCCGCGCCCCGCGCAGTTCGCCTTCGCCCCGCTCCCGGCCGCTGCACGCACCCACCCGCGCCCGCTGCGACGCGCGCCCCGCCGCCTGGACCCGCTCGCCTGCGCCCTGCTGCACCCGAGCCGCTCCAGCGCCGCCAGCCCGTGCGCGTCACGCCACGGCCGACCGCCGTTGACGCTGCACAGCAGCGTCGACCGCGGCACAGAGCCGCCTGCAGCGGTCGCCGCCTGGCCGTGGTGTCACTTCGCCTCGCCGCTCCGGTTCTGCGCCCCGTTGACGCCTCACCAGTGCCCCCCCCCCCCGCGCCGTGCCGTCGCATCACCATGGTGAGCCTCGCCGTGCCTCTAACGCCGCCGACAGGCCTGCCCCGCCGGCCACCACCCTGCTCCCACCGCCACCGCCTTGGCCGCCTATAAAGGGGGCCAAGGAGCACCCCCCGGCGCTCCCACGAACCGCAGTGCCACCGCCCCACGCCCCCTCTCCGCAACCCTGCACAGCCGCCGCCGCTCACTCACCCTTGCCGCTGCTGTCTTTCGTGGCCGGACCGCCACGCTCCACCCCGGCGCAAGGTGAGGCCGGGGATCGGTTCGCCTCCCCGCCCTCTCTCTTTTCCCCTTGATCCGGGCCGCCGGCGAACCCCTGGCCGCCGGGATTTGGCCGGCGCAGAGGCCCCCTCCCCCTCCTCTGTTCCCCACCGACGGGAGGAGGAAGAAGGGGCAAATTTGCCCCAAACCCCCTCCTTTCCCTCTTATTTGGTTAAGAGTCCCCCCCTTTTAACCAATTTGCAAAGTAAACCCTGCCCTTTTACCTAATTCCAAAATAAGCCCCCTTCCATGTAAACTTAATTACAAATAAAACCCTGACTCTTTTTAATTAACCCAAGAAACTTCTAAAATATAAACCAAGCCCTTACTTACTTAATTATAATTACAATTAGGTCCCTGAACCCCTGTTTAGGGCCTAAACGCTCCCCTGACCTATCATTTTATGTGCCTAACGACCCCGGATTAACCTAAAATTTTACCCCGCCTCTCCTAGCTCAGTTGCGGCCATACCACTCAGAAACCATCCAAAAATAATACTCTATGCTCTATATTTCATGTGTTCCCGTTTCGAGCTCGACGACAAATCTTTGTCTTCTGTGTTTTGATTGTGTGCCTGTTTGTGTGCGCTGTAGACCACGGAGCGAACGAAGGAGAACCCGTTGACGAGCAGTGCTGTGAGCAGGTGAACGAGGACCCGTTCCGCGACCCCGAGCCCGAAGGACAGGACTTCCCCGAAGGCTGCGAAGACGGCAAGTTCAATCCCATCCTTTGATGCATGTTTCTATCCTAGTTTTTATAAACACAACCCAATGGCCTGTTTTATAAAGTTGCATATGTTTTACTTGCGTGAAAACACGGTTGGATAGCCACCCCTTGACTTGTGATGACCATTCCTTGACCACCTAGATTAATGTCTGATTTTGCTTGGACGTTAATCGATATTAGAACGCTCAGGACTTTACTCATAATATGATTTATTTGATAAAGAAAATGTGTGCGTGTGGGAAGGGATAAAATGTGGATTTCGAAAGATGAGTATGGACGGGATGGACGGCATTTCTGTGTGATTTGCCGATTGGTGTGCTTGTGCCTGTGTGGCAGAGCAAGGAGGGAGATATCCATCTTGTCGTGTCTAAGGACCGAGTTGGTGTGTCATCTCACCTAACTCCACTTTCGTGCAAACCACTCGACCGTTGAATGGGCAACGGCGTAGCATAAATCCCACTAGTTGGTGTGGTAGCCATCAGGAGAGCTGAGAGCAACGGGTGACTAAGGAAAAGGGATAAGCCCCGAGTGACTTATGCCCGGTTATACCTAAGTGAACGGTCAATGACCCCTTGGTGCGTCCCGTGATGGCTAGTCAGACTTAGCTATGGTGGGTAATGGCTATGTTGGGATCTACACCGACACGACGGTGTTCGAGTTGTGGTATCCTACTTGTGGGTAAAGTTGCACACCTCTGCAGAGTTAAGAATCTATTCGAATAGTCCGTGCCCACGGTATTGGGCGAGTTATGGTGTGGTCACATAACTAGTGTTTCTTTGGGATGGGCTGGTGTGAGTTGTTTTGGAATTGGTTCCGGCAGTTGTGCCGTGTGCTACGACGGACGGGGAGTCCGGTAGCAGTTTTAAAACCTGAACTCTGTGTTACTGCAAAAACTGATTTCTAAAAGGTTTTTCGTAAAATAAACCCCTGCATAAAATGCTGTTTTTCTGCAAATTAAACCGTAACCTTATCCTTATTTTACCTATGCATATTATTCTGATATAACCCCCTCCGTGGGTGTGGTTGGACTTGCTGAGTACGTTTGTACTCACCCCACTCTTACTTTTTACAGAAGAAGACCCGGACTTCGTACCAGACGACGCCGAGTAGGGTTACCGTTCTACACCCAACCTTGCCTGTGGAACCGGCCCTGTTGAGATGCCTCCGCTGTCGCAGTACTCTGAGCCCGTAGTAGACCCTATGTGGTTCGCGGTCTGGTGTTATGTCGTAGCCTGGTTAATTATTATTATCATCTGTATCGAGTGTCCGCCAAGGTTTGTAAGGTTTTGAACCATCTGATGTAATAAATGTGGCATCAGCCTCCTGGGACTGATGTTTTGTATCACATTTAAGTCTTCTCTTATGAGGGGACGCTTCAGTAGATGTCCACCCTAGGTCATTTTCTGGGCTGGCTTCGCCACTGCGCCGCATAGAAGGAAAAGGAAGGGGAGGCGACCGAGGCGGCGCACAGGGGCGGTGGAAGTGCTGTGCTGCGGGGTGTCGAGGCCCGGAGGAGCAGTGCGGGCCTGTGGCCGTGCACAGGTGGCGCGGCGAAGCAGCGAGCGGCGCGGAGAGGAGGAAGACGACGCCGCTGACATGCGGGCCCGACGCGTTAGCGACTCGGGGAAAAGAAAAAGAGGAGGGGCGGATTGGGCCGCGCGGGCTGGTTTGGGCTAAAGGGAAAGGGAGGAGGGAAGGTGGGCTGGGTTGGGTTTCGGCCCAAGCCGAGTTGAGTTTCTCTCTCTCTTTTTTTGAATTCAAACCAAGGTTCAAATTCAAACAGAATTTGTTCAAAAATATTGAGAAGCTTAGCAAGATTAATTTAGTGCTTTAAGATTTTATGTAAAAGTTTGAGAATTTATTTTATTACTCGTCTTTTAGCAATATTTTTAAACATGCTCAAGGAGGGTTACTAATGCATAAAACATGAGAAGAGCCCAATAAAAATCAAATCAAGCATTGATTTATTTATTTGTTTTAATTTTATTTATATTTGAAATTTGGGCTGTTACATCATCCCTCCTCTCTCCTCTCACTATGCATTTGATTCAAAATTGGAGCTCAAATTTCACCCTTTTGGAGAAACTCAGCAATGTGTGTGCACCGTGTAGATTTATATTAGTGCAATATCAGTGCATAAAGGCTAGTTAGAGAGGTATGGACCTAGGTGATACAAATTACTAGTTTATGGACCTAGAAATGGACTTTCGAAGTTTGGAGAACTAAGTGACAAATTATAAGTTTATGAACCCAGAAATACAATTTTGAAGTTGATAGACCTAAGTGACACCCTCTTACAAGTTAATGGAGCTCTGGTTCATTTTACTCTATATGTATGCTCTCATGTTAATGTAACAATTAATGATTTTGTTGCTTATGCAAGTTTCTAGTCTTTGTTTTAGCTCTTATTTGATTATGCCCTATGTGTGTTTGAAAATATGCTTTTGCATTGACCGGCATTTCATATACATTCATATAGAATCCGTAACCGAAGACGCCACCTACGAATTGGTGGTGAAGCCCAGAACCGGCGAAGCAGGCATAGGAAGGAATTCATGAAGATCCAGCTCAAGGCCGAGAATAATACTAACCTCGCTCAACAAGAAAGGCAAGTCCCGGAGCATAACCTTTTATTTCAACTTATGAAATATTATCTATTTACTTATTTATGCATTAAGTTCATAGGCGTTGAATGAAACTCTAGTTGCATGATTCCTAGGTTCCATTGGTCTAAATACTAGCATGTGTAGGTCGTTAGCACTGCCATGCTTAAATAGGACTCGGTAGAAATCGAGTAATTTTTTGTTACTCGCAAGACATATGATGCCTTTATAGTTTGGTATATGAGTTACTAAAATATAACTGGGATGAATGGAAGTGAAGACCGGATGGGGAATAACATTGAGATGTAGGTTATGGCAACAGAACAGGGTTTCTGAGTATCTTAGCTCCGCTCGTGTCGAGTTTGAACGGTACTAACCGCATGCCGGAAGTAGGAGGTAGTCGAAACCGGTAATCCTAATACTGCTTCGCTTCGAAAGTTCGGAACTCCTACCCACCCCTTAGGGCAAGTCGAGTGGCCGCGGAGAATAGGGGATGTATGCATTTTATTTTTGGCGGTCTCTCGTAGGACTCGGCTGACTATATGCCGGTGGGGCGGTTCCGAAGTTCGAGGCGGAGAGGGAAAAGGTTGTGACATATAGTCCGACGGGGCATATATGTGTCGTGTGTATTAGGTCCACCTTGCAAGGTTAAATCGAATCAATTCGCCGTCTCTCTCGGTTAAGAGAACCTTGATCACTGCATCACATCGTAGTATAATGATATGGAATATAGATGATATATGATGATGGTTGTTTGAATTGTGATTTAATGCTTTACCATGTTTGCTCTAGTTAGGTTCTGCAAATATTAGCTGATAATTAACCTATATAGAATCTTGAGCTAAATATTGAAAATAAGGATCCACCTTTAGCAGCTTTTTGGCAAAACCAACCCCAGAGCTAAAAGCCTTGCATATTAGAAGTCGGCTAAGTATATACCACTAGTCGGGTAAGTCTTGTTGAGTTTTAATATACTCAGAGTTTGTTATTGATCTTGTTTCAGGTATAGGAGCTAATCAGGATTCACAATGGTGGGCTCGATGTGACGTCCTCATGCCTTCATAGTTATCAATTTGTTCTCTATTAAAAAATTTTCTCAGATTAGATTCTTTTCCGCTGTTGTTACTTCTTAAGTTGCTTATAATTTGAAATCTGTTCAGTAAATATATCTTAATGTTATTCTCTATATTTGTAAAACTGTATCATGCTGGTACTATCTGCGCTCGTCGTCGTGTGAGACTTCTGGTGTTTGTTTCGATCAGTTATTGGTTGAAAATAGGTTGTCAAGCTAAACCATTAAGCTAATGCACATGATGTGTTCAAATGATAACCATTACACTTAATTAAGATAGCTTAACTTGACGGTTCGGTCACATAGGCCAATCAGAAATGGAGGTGTTGTTCATATAGATAGCTAGTGCCTGCACATACTTTTGGACCTGAGATACATCATCTTTGGGCCAATTTACACATTCTTATATAGGAAACTAGTGATTGACGCGCGCCCATGCGCACGAATAAGGCGCGCCGCCCATGCGCGGGAATAAGTGGTACGTGTGCGCGTGAATAAGGCGCGAATAAGTGGTATATGAAAAATGATTACAATGAAGATGTTTAGAAAATAATGTAATATATTATTACATGCCCCGTCACATAAAAAGTGCAATTCTAATTTGTCTGAATTTGTTTTCAGATAAATTAGTAGTAGTAGTGACGGACTCCCATACCCTTATTTGTTGACCAGTTAGTTTTTTTGACATGCAAAGCAAAGCTGACCATTTAATTACAATTTTTCAGGATTGTATTTTTTGTGGAATTTTTTTTTTCAAATGTGGGATTGTACTTTTCATAGGATCACTCTTTGTGGTATTTTTTTTTCAAACGCAGAATTGCACATTCCAATAGGACGAAGGAAGTATATGGATGGAAGGTTTTCCAATACAGGATAGTAGTACTTGTACAGGAATAAAAAAACTAAGCACCAGAAGCAAGAACGGATAAATAAAAATAGCAGGACCAACCGCACAGGAACAACGAAACGACAACAAGACCAACAAAGAACGCACCAATATTGGAGCGGATGATGAAAGCGATAGAGAAAAGCAGCCACCAGAGGATGTAGCGGACCAGGGGCGGACACAGTATAGGTGTATGGGTGTACACCCAATAATTTTGACTAAAGAATTTTAGTATGAACACATATAATATGTGTAAATGTAATTGGGTCGGATTATGCCTAATTGAGCCCGGATAAGAGAGAAAAGCCTCGAACCGCCTATTTGCTCCATTGGTTAGCCTGCGACTGCTATCTCACGAGTCACCAGGACACCCAAATCGGAACGGGCGGAGGCAGGGGGAGTCTATTCCCCGCATATGCGGGGGGTGAGCGACGCGTCGCACAAGCGTGCTCGCCCCCGCCTTCCTCCGCCTTCACCGGCTCCGGCGGCCTCCGCCGCCTCCGCCGCCGCCACTAACTACTCCCGCCGCCGCACCGCCCTTCCATCGCCGGCGTGAACGCCTTCTCCTCGCTCCCGCCGCCGCCCACCGCCCACCGGATGTCCGGCCCAGCCCGGCCGGCGGCGCGGGAGCGCCGCCTCGCCCTCCGGCCCCCTCCTCTAGGTCCGGTGGCCATTGAAACCCCGGCAAGCCAAAATCTAAAGGCGGCCGCTCTCCCCCACCAACCGCCCCTCCCCGGCAGCCGCACCTCCCCCTCCTCCTCCTCCCCTAGCTCGCCAGCGGCAGGGTTGAGAGGAGGAAGAATAACAATGTTCTTCTTCCTCCCCTGTGCGACGCGACACATCGTCCCCGCATATGTGGGGATCGGAATAGATTTTTCTGCGGAGGCAGAGACCCAGGGTGGCTTAGCTGGCGGCGACCAGGCCACACCAACGCTGAGCGCAGCAGCGACGAGCATAGGAAGTTTTGAGGCTGCGGCCCCAAAGGTCCATGTGAAATGCCAATTGGCAATTAAGTGCTATTCGTGTTTGTTGCAATTATATTGGTTAATGTTCAATGACTTGATGAATCCAGAAATTGGTTCAGAAGTTTAATGTAGTTTATTTGTTTAACTGCGGGCACAGAAAAGAGTGAAGGTTATTAATTTGAAATCTTTATGGACTGGAGCAGCAAATAAACCGAAATCATCTATAGCCAGTGCCCTTTCGCTAACATGTATGTACACCTAATGTTGAATTCCTGCGTCCGCCACTTGAGCGGACGATGAAACTGATAGAGAAAAGCAGCCCCCGTCCATGGACGAGAGCGTACAGGGAGCGAGCAGCGGGAGGAACAAGAACACCCTTGAAGGCAAATATAAACCAAGCGAAAAGGGTGAGAAGCGAATACAGAAGCGCAGAACTTAACGCACCTGAGCTGCTGAGCAGCGGACGAAGGCAGCAAGCGCAACACGGAAATGACACGGAGGCAACAAGCAAGGCACGCGGCAGGCCAAAAGCCCAGCACCGCATCGCTGAGGGCAGTAACAAATATCTAATTTTTGGTTGCTGAATTTTTTTGAATTTTGACACTGTAGCACTTTCGTTGTTATTTGATAATTAATATCTAATTATAGACTAATTAGGCTTAAAAGATTCGTCTCATGCTAATCAGTTAGACTATGTAATTAGTTATTGTTTTCAACTATATTTAATACTCCACGCATATGTATAAAGATTTGATGTGACGAGTACTGTAGAATTTTTTTTGAAAACTAAACGGGGCCTAACCAAGGTCCTGTTTGGTTGTAGTGGTACTACTAGTACTACAAAAAGAATTTTATATACATGGAGTATTAAACGAAGTTTATTTGCAAAATTTTTTACGGATGAACGTAAATTTTCGCGACGAATCTAATGATAGTAATTACTCGATGATTGGCTACAATAATACTACAGTAACGAACCTCTAATCATCGATTAATTACCGTTATTAGATTCGTCTCGAAAATTTGCGTCTATCCGTGAAAAATTTTTACAAATAAATTTTATTTAATACTTCATGCATACAAATTTTTTTTAGTACTAATAGTACTGCTACAACCAAATAAGACCCAAAACGAGCTGGTCGACGCTGTAGACCAACCGATCAGGATCGTACGAGCGAGTGACGTGCCCAGGCTGCGCAGGCGCCGAGCCCACCCGGTTTGTTACCCGAGATTAGAGCCAAAGGCTGCGTAGCGAGTTGTATCTGTTGATTTTAGCACCCTAGCGATGAAAAATCGTCGAGTTTGGCAACGGCAACTGTATAGAGGCAACCTTTGTTGATGATAGTATTATGAATGGAATACATGCCTGTTTCAATTTTTTTGTTTTTCCAGATTTCTCTTGTCATGCTTTACCGTATCTTCTGGCTGCCCTTGAATTGAGTTTGCAAGGAAAGTCCTTCAAAGGTCAGCATAAAATTCAAGTTTTCACTCAGAAATGGACAGTGACAAGTGGACACTGAAATTTTGAAGCTATATAATAGCAGGACCTAGAAAATGAAGAAATAAAAATATAAAATTAATGGAATATGAAAAGGAAACTTGTATAAATGATGGGAAATGTTGGTTTCAAAATAAACAAACAAGTGGGGAATGGGATATTCCTGATACCCATCCACCAGGAGCTGCCTGTATGGATATGATGATGAGGTAGCAGTTGTTGGCGCGCCATTTCGACCCCTCGCATCACCCCTCCCCTCTTCGACTTCCACTCCCCCATGGCTTCCTCTGTCCTGCCTTCTAGAACCTTCCACCCAGGGGCGAAGCTACGTTCTCTTTGCCTGGTGCACATGCACCATGGTGAAATGGAAAATTTCTACTAATTAGCTAAATTTTATCATGTAAATTATAGTAGCTTCCTACTATCCAATGGAGAGTGCACCAGAGTTAATTCTAATCTAGCTTCGCCTCTGCTTCCACCGCCACCCGTTCCCCTCGTCTGCTCCTTATCCTTTGAGGGAGACTTGCGTCCCGTGCTGCCTCCCCGGCGCCGTCTCCCGGTGGCGGGCTGCCGTGCAGCTCCTCTCCACCGGTTTCTTGACCGCCGTCTTGCCGCCGCCGCTTTCGCTCGCCGCGAGGAGGGGACGCATTGTAGTGCCACCGGAGGACTATGCCACTGCACGTACGTCGGTGTGCCTGCTTCCTTGCGCTCTTGTTCAATTTCATGGTCTCTGCATCTGTGCTGCAGATGTTTGCAGAGCTATAGGCTTGCTGAACCTTGCTAAATTGACTAATCGAGCTCAACTTTGTGTTCTCCGAGCAATCTGATCTGATAGCTTTTGGTAGCAGTTGATGGACTGAAGTACTATGATCTTGTTCAAGGGAAGGGTCCAACTGCTGAAAAAGGCTCAACTGTGCAGGTAAAACTTGCCACTTCCGCACACTTGCAAACCCATGCATCCTTCTTAACTGAAACTAATAGCTATCGTCTCAACTGTGAAGGTTCATTTCGACTGCATATACCGTGGGATCACCGCAGTTTCAAGCCGCGAGTCCGAGCTCCTGGCAGGGAACCGAAGTATCGCGCACGTGATGCGGTAAACTGCTCCTGATCGTTGTGTGCTCGCAACGGTACTGCTCTAGGGCAACTAAGAATTAAGATGTTATTTGTGTCTTCTTCTAGTAGACTTATGAGTTCATTGTTGGGTCACTGCCTGGGAAAGAACGAAAGCGGGACTTTGCAGACAATGTCAATGGGCTAGAAGTCTTTTACAGCGCACAATACTACCATTTATTTAGTAGTATGCAGTATAAAACAGATCCAACCATTCATTAGAAGAGGTAAGATTGTACTAGTAATTGAATATAAATTGAGGAGAATTTTTTTAGTAGTATGCAGTATAAAACAGATTATCTCTAGCCTACCCCAACTTGCTTGGGAAAAAAGACTATGTTGTTGTTGTTGTTGTGTTGCAGTATAAAACAGATCCAACCATTCACTAGAAGATGTAAGATTGTCACTAGTAATTGAATATAAATTGAGGAGAATTTTTTAGAGTAAAATCCATCATCAGTCTCTAAATTTGTACCGCTGTGTCATCCCAGTCTCTAAACTTGCAAATCGACCGTTTAGGTCCTCAAATTTATTCAGTTGTGTCGTCTCGATCCCTAAACTTAGAAATCACCCGTTTAGATCCTAAAACTTGTTCAGTTGTGTCATCCTGGTCCCTAAATTTAAATTTGAGTCTCATCTAGGTCAAAATAATACGATCTAAAAACTCTATATCAAAAAATAATTCATAACTTTTTCATATAAACTCGAATGAACACAAACTTTATATCACAATTGTAGCCCACGACGCGATCTATAACTTTGTAGTTGAAAAGTTTCTGAATCAAAACTATTTAGGGTCCCAAAATATTGCAGTAAGTCTATATATTTTGAAATATAAAAATTTAAAATTAAATTTTAGGGCACTAAACCACTTCAAATGAAAAACTTTTCACAAAGTTGTAGATCGTGTCGAGGGCTATAATTTTGATATAAAGTTTATCTTCATTCGAGTTCATATGAAAAAGTTATAAATTATTTTTTAATATAGAGTTTTTAGATCGCCCTGTTTTGACCAGATGAGACTCAAAACCAAGTTTAGGGACTGGAATGACACAACTGAACAAGTTTGAGGACCTAAATGGGTGATTTCTAAGTTTAGGGACCGAGATGATACAACCGAACAAGTTTGAGGATCTAAACGATCGATTTACGAGTTTAGTGATCGAGATGACACAACTGAACAAATTTAGAGACCGGTGATGGACTTTACTCATTTTTTTATTTATTTGTATTTTAGCCCTCCATCCAGTCCGTGTGGTCCTCTCCATTTCGGCCCGCCACCCCCCTCGTCGATCTCGCGACTCGCGAGACTCCTTCCAGGCCGCCGCCAGCTGTCGTGCCTCCTCCACAAGGACTTAGGCCGCCTGCTGCCATCGTGCCTCCTCCTCCTGGTGCTCGTCCACCCCTCACGAAGGCAGGCGCCGCTTGACTCCTCGTGCCCGCTTGCGTACCATGGAATGATGGCTTTGGCGCCGCTCACTATATAAGAAAAGCCCTATAGTGATGGGCATCATCTTCCTGAGATGACGGGTATCGTGCCCGTCACTTCTACTGTTCACTATTTTGAACTGAAAGGTGACGGGTGTTTGCCCGTCACCAATGTGACAGTCTTCAATAGAGTATCGTCACCTTTTATGGTGACCAGGGCCCTACATATGAAGTATCCGCCCGTCACCTTTGTCAAATACAGGTGACGGGCGTAACACAACGCCCGTCATCTATGATTCTTAAGTGATGGGCGTAGGATAACGCACGTCACTTGGAGTTTTGCAAAGGTGACGGGCTGTGCTTCCAGGAGCCGTCACCTGGCGATGTTAAAGGCGACGTGCTTTGGTTGTTGCCCGACACCTTAGACTTTAGACCCCTGCAGGGCCATTTTTGCTTCCGGCTGCATCTTGGAGCACTGCCAGGATTTGGCAGCCGCATCTTGATCCTGCAAATTAACAGACAGAATAGAAGACCGTTGCATTTCTACTGTATTGTGACAAACTTTTGTGAAACTGTACAAACTATTGTATCTTTCCACAACAAACAATACAATAATCACATGAAAGTGTACATGAATATATCCAGCATTACATGAAAGAACTCAGTTCAAAATCAATGACAGTGGAAATCGCCTTTGTCGCTTATGACATCTACCAGCAAGAAGGAAACAACTTTTTCTCTAGTAGCCATGAGCTGCTTCTTCTCCAATATGTTGTCCTTGTCATTCCGCATGTCCAAGCAAGAAGTAGAGGGATGAGCTGCTTCTTCTCCAATATGTTGTCCTTGTCATTCCGCATGTCCAAGCAAGAAGTAGAGGGAGTCAAATGATGAGTGTGTGTAGACACACACAGTAGTACTATATTGTACCCTGGATACTGAATATTATTCAGTACCCCGGCCCCAACCCGATCTCCGTCGAGCACGCCTCTCCCACCCCCTCATCGCCGGTTCCCCTCGTCCGTCCATTTTTATTTGCCTTCGCCAGCTCTAATAGATCGCGGAACCATGATTCAGTTTTCTGCCGGACCTCGCTTCCACACCCAGCATCGCCAATCTACGCAGCGACCCCCTCTGCCACCCCCTGCCGCCGCCTACACGCCGACCTCTGGTGCCCGGCACGCGGCTCCACTACTGCGCCGCCGGCTCCCGTGCTGCCGCAGCGAGCTGTAGCCTGAAGACCCATCGCGGCAACCCTTTGGTAGTTGTGCCACACCGACCAGATGTAGACGAGGGCTCCATCCCAACAAGGCCTTGCGCCGCCGGCTCCCTTGCCGCGCTGGCGATCTACAACATGAAGATCCATCGCCGGCGACCCTCTGGTACCCGTGCTGCATTGGCCAGCTGCAGATGAGGGCTCTGTCCCGGTGAGGCTCTGCGCCGCCAGCTCCGGCGCCACCCCGGCGAGCTGAAGCCTGAAGACGTCCGCGTCGGCCGCCGTTTCAGAGGTACCCCCTCACCCATGGTGGTTTCTGTTCTGCAGCTCAAAGATTAGATCGGTTTTGTTCACATCACCTGTAACAGAACTGTCTAAATTAAACCGGCTTAAGTGCGCTAACTATCATCTTAATGGTTAATCAAGTTACCACGCACTTAAAATGGTGTAATCCGGTCATCTGTCGGGTTAAGGATCGAAAAACACTGGAAGTCTCGCACGAAGACGAGCACAGATGATTACAAGTAGACAAAAGTTCTCAAAGTTAATTTACAATGCGGAGTTTTACAAACAAGTTTATGTAAAATATCAGAGTTCAAAAAGCAGCGGAAATTAAATAGAAGTTTAGTTTAGAAAAACAATGATAACTACGATGACGTGAGGACGTCACATCGAGCCCACGATGTGAATCCTGGTTAGCTCCAACCAGCAGCAGTTATCTGAAAACAGAGTGACAGCAAACCCTGAGTATACTAATACTTAGTAAGGTTTATCCGGCTATGGGTATACTTAGCCCATTAGCTAGACATGCAAAGCTTTTTGGCTCTGGAGTTTATCTTGCTAAAAAGGCTACTAGTGCTGTGTCCTTACTTTCAATATTTTAGCCTCGCTTAGTTTAATAATTAACCTCTAGATTTGCCTAACCAGCTAAGCACACATGGTTGATAGCATTATCTTTTCAGAAAACCACCACCACAAATCATATGCTCATTTTCCATTCTCATCTCACACATTTACTATGATATGATAAAGTGACCAAGGTTCTCTTAACCGAGAGAGACGACGAATCGATCCGATTTAACCTTGCAAGGTGGACCTAACTCACAAGACACTTGCAGCCACGCTGGACCACATATGTCAACTGTTTCCATCATTACCCCGACGTTTGAACCACGCCTGCCAAAACCCTGGTGAATGGGCCCCTCCAAAACCCGGGTGAATGGGCCCCTCACGGTGAACTCCCAGAGAACCCGAAGACGACATACATTCCATCACAAGCCATCATACCACTCCCAGAGTAGTAGGTCGCAGTTCAAAGTATCATTGCAAATTAGGTAATTAGCTTACCGGTTTCGACTACCTCCTACTTCCGGCATGTGGTTAGTACTGTTCAAACTCGGTCAACACTGCCAACAACGGTACAGTCCTCAATCGACACAGGCGGAGGCTACTTTCCATCCCTTTTCATATCCATAACCAAATTCATCTCCGCCTGGTCTCCATTTCTCTTTCCTCATTGGTTCATTCTCAAGTAACTTTGACAGAAGTAACAAGGTCCTATATCTCGCGAGTGACAAGAATCACTCGACTTTTACTGAATCCTAATTAAGCATGGCAATACTAACGACCTACACATACTAATAGATACTCATAGGTACCTAGGGAGAAACATGCATACTAGGGTTCCATACAACTCCTAGAAATGTAAGTGCACAAATATTTAAATAAACATTGAATACTGAAATTAGGGGTTATGCTCTGGGGCTTGCCTGGGATAACACTGAGTCAGTGTTAGTACTAACAAGGCCTTGGGCCCTTCTGACTTTGAGCTGGGTCTTCGGTTGCTCCAGCAGGTCATTTTCTCTTCAGGATGCATCCACCCAACATCGTCTTGTGGTTCAGTTCCGTCAACACGTGCTTCACTTCCATGCGTTGTACATCTAGCGTACCTAAATGAGATACAACAATGCATATGTATGAATGCATGGAAGTGCAACACACAAGGCATTCATAAAAGTACAACCCACTAGCATAAGCACCTAGAGCTATTTAACTTAACCATTACTCAAGCATCTCATAGGAGATGGAAAGCACATCAAGCATGCCATACAAATTAACTTAAATTAGACCATTGCAAGCATTCACCAATCAGGAATTAGCCAAACCTTCTAGTCAACAAAAGTTAACATGATTCACCCGAAAATGACATAACTTGATGGATTGAATCATGCAGAAAAGAATTGCTTAGCAATACTTTTGGATAGTGAAAGCTATAGCTAGAAATTAAACAAATGCAAAAACATAACTTGAGGACATTATCTAGTAAAATTTACCAGCATGATGAGCTATTGATAAAGCATGCAACAATATTTTGCCAACATTTATTGATAACAAAAAGTATTTATTTTAGCCTCAACAAGACAAACTAAACAAAAATAGATTTACAAACATACACATAGCTTCTGGTTTTTTTACAGTGAACTAAACATGCAAATATTGAGCTACTACATAAATTTCATAATTTTTTGACTTTCAGAACTGCAGATATTAAATAAACAAGCTAAAACAAGCATTACTCATGATTAAATCAATACATCATAGAAACATTAAACAAACAGAAGGTTAAATATTTTTCCTAAGTTCTACATGTCAAAACAAAACTAACCCAACTAGTTTTATATTTTTACCATTTTTCTACTATTTACTATACATTTTCAAATCTTGCAACCACTTAAACTAGAGCAAAAACTATTTAAAAACTGAAGATCAAACTGTAAGGAAAGTTGTAGATCTTTGAACAAGGAATCCAACAAATTTTAGTTTGCATTTTTTTTTATTTTTCTATGATTTACTGTGATTTTCCAAAGTTTCAGCGAATTTATTACAAAAGAACCCTGCGCAGTACTATTCATCTGAGTCTATAGATGTGCACTTAGCCCCCTGGATTTGTCCCTATTGCTGTCTGGGGTCCCTGGTCGCAAAAACTGGGGAGGGGCGGCGCTTGCTGGCCGGATTCCGGCGAGGGGGCTCGCCGGCGGCTAGGGGCTTGAGGTGGAGAAGGTGGAGGAGACCTAGGGCTACCTTTCGGTGGTCTTGACGCGAGCTGAGGTGGCCGGAGGGGGTGGTTCCACGGGAGTAGGCGGCCGGCGGCGGTGAGTGGCGACGGCGAGGTTCCGGCGGCCGATTCGACACTGGCTCGGGCCGAGGAGCAATGGTGGGCGCGCGAGGAAGCTCGATGCGGGCTCGGTTTGGGAGGAAGAGGGCCGGAGGGGGAGGCTCCACGGAGCAGGGCTGGCGGCCGGCCAGGGAGGTGATGGCGGCGGCGCTCCGGCAGGTCTGGCGACAGGGAGGGGGTCGGCGAGCTTCGCTGCGGCGAGTGAATCCCGTACCCGGGGTCGATTGGAGCCGAGGAGAGTCGGGGAGGGGTGCTCCACGGTGAGTCGAGGCGGTAGCCATGGCGGCGGGCGGCGCGCAGGCGTGCGGTGACCGAGCGGCGGCGGCGTTCGCGCGCGTGAGCAGTGGGCTGGGGAGCTCGGGCTCGGGGTGAGGGCGAGAGTGGAGAGGCGAAAACGAAATTGGCTTCGACGGACGGTTTTAGCGGCGACGCGTGGCTCAGCACCGACGTCGAGACGACGATGGCGCGAGCGGAGGACAGCAGGAGCGCGTGGCAGCCGCGCGAGGTGCCAGAAAGGAGCGGTTTCGGACGAAACCAGGGGCGTGCAGGGCGGGTTTGGCCAGGGGCACGGCGCGTGGCCGGCCAGTGGCCGCGCCGGCACACGGACGCCGTCACGGCGAGAAATAGAGGAGGAAGAGATGGAGATGGAGATGGTGGTGATGGCAGTTTTGTAAATAACTCAAAGTTTCAAAGTCCAATTTGTAAACTCAGCTTTTCTCCATTTTCATGGCCTTAAATAAAAAACTTTTGAATACTAAACTTGCTTAAAATTTCGAGATCTACAACTTTCGCTTTAGGCACATTTCCATTTGAACAATGGTTTGAAAAATAAAATTTGAAACTTGAGTGCATTTGAAAATATCCTATACACTTCGGAATTCAACTTTTTCTCCCACTTTTGTGTGGCAACTCGAAAAAAAAAATTGAGCATGAAAGTTGTTCATCATTCGAAAACCTATAACATTGGTTCTGGGCAAAAGTCTATTTAAGCAATGATTTGAAATTTATTTTTAAACCTGTTTGTTACAATTTGATATATAATTTAAACATTTAAAAACTGTACTTTGAAGAACTCGTCATTTGATGTGCTAAAGTACTAACAAACTTTATTGAATGTCTTTACATATTAATATTAGTACTAATCATCATGTTAAATATATGATTAACCCTAATTACATGTGATTAACATCTGGGTGTTACATCACCGTTGCTCCTTCGTCGACGCTCCTTCTTCCTGTTGCCATCTCCCCCAGGAGAGTACCTGCCGACGGCGCCGGATCCCGCGACCAAGTCCTCGTTCAGCCTGCCTTTCCTCAACACGCCCTCCATCTCCAGTTGCTCGCATCCGCCCGAACGCCCGAGCTCAAATGCTGCCATTCGCTGCTGATTCGAGCCCATCCGCGCTGATTCATCGTCCTCCAAACGAGGTCCTCCCCCGCTGAAGCTACCCCCAACGCCGGCTCGATCTTGGATAAATCGCTGCCCACCGGCGTAAGGTACCCTTTTATCCTCGCCATGATTGATTTCTGTTGTTTTGGTCGATTTCACTCTGAGATGCCGATTATTTGTGGAGGATGTAGTTCAAGTTAGGATGAATGAAGATGTTGAGTTTTTGAATTTTTATAATAAACATGATGTAATAATCTTTGAACTTTATTGTAAAACATAATATCAATGCACAATCTAGAGATTTCTTATGCCGTAACTTTCCACGATTTTAGCTCAATTGCTGAGATTCTCTGTGGTGGAACTTGTCCGCCTTATTTTTTTCAGCTATTTTCTTTTACTTTTAGTTAGACAGTCTATCGATACGGTGACTCTTTTCACAAATTTAGTTTAGCTGGTGAGATTCTCCGCAGTGAAACCTGTCAACCTTATTTTCAGCTAATTCGTTTTAGTGGTAGACAATCAGGTTATCGACATTGTGACTTTATCGAACTTAAGATATATCAGCCTAGTATTTTGTGTGTGTTTTTCAGAAAATTACTTTCCGATATGTGAAGTTAGGATGGATCATCCATATGAAATTGCATTACTATATGAGGCTATCCAACAAAAAAAAAAGAGGCTATCCATATAGCCGATTACTACTGCTGTGATAGTCTTCAAGATCTGTTCTTCCTAACTACTAGGCACTTCGATTCATAATAATCTGGTGCGCTGCACGATCACAGCTTGGAAGAATAATAATTTTTTTCTTGCAACAAGTGAGTCTCACTTTGACACCCCCCTCCCTAAAATGTCTTTATTCTCTCTTCACACTGGAGGAACTGGAAGTCAGCCGATGCACGACCGAAAACGATCAACTTTTGGCTGCTGGTATGATCCAGCTAGCAGCTGGTTGCGTCTTCATTTGATTTCCAGCTTTGTGATGAGATGCCAAACATTTTCATTTGATTTCCAGCCTCACATTATATTTACATCTCTCTCTGTCTCTGAAGTCTTCACATGTTATTGGCTAGTTGCTTGTAAAGCCACGCAGAAATTTCAGGCAGCATCTGATGCCACTCGCATCTCGCATGCATGTGACGTGTCAGCGTACGTCGTATTTGGTCTTTTCCTGTTCCGAAAGGGGAAAAACAAGGACATATTCTCTGATTTGGCCAGCTCAAAGATCGCTAGGGAGTTTGTTCGGTGAACTTTATTCTTCATGAAAACGCCTTTTCCAAATAATGGAATACGAACAATGTAGTTCGTTGCTCAAGCAACGCAAGATCGATCAGCAAAATGCAGAATCGCCTGATGTCTTGTTCCCAAAAAAGAGATGCATTGCAAGTTGCAACTGGAAATCATGTTTTAAATTGTATAACTTCACTTTCACCTACCAAAATTATGTGATACAGACCAAGAAATGATGGCATTTGAATTGGAGAGTATATGCTTATTAGCATGTAGAGTAGAGTGAGGCAGAAATGTAAATAACATGCTTAATTAAATAATTTTCTGTTGACTGATCAGCAAGAGAGAAACGGGCGTATATTCTTGCTTGATGCAGACTGCTCATCATCAACTCGTGTTGCACGTTATATTTGTCGTCCTACGTCGTAGCTGTTGGTTTCTTGCGAATCCTTGTCGACCCACGCACGTATGGCCTCTGCAGATTTAGTAGCTACCTTTCGTCATATCCATGCAATTTGGCACCTGTCCTTTTCATACTCGATCGATGTGTTAACACACTGCCTCGCACTGCAGGTTAATCCATGTTGACTAATGACTAGATCAACTCATACTTCAAAGGGATGCTACGGTGAGATTAATTAATTCATAATTTGTTACAGTAACCTTCTACTAATCATAGATTATTTGCCCTCATTAGATTCATCTCATGAATTAGCACCATCTATGTAATTAGTTTTGTAATTAGATTTTATCTAATTTTTACAAATAGTAAAATTCTCTTTGATGTGATAGAGGCTAAAGTTTAGTCAATGTCATGGGAATCTGCTTTACCATCTTGACGTGACCGAAGAATAAACGAAAAAGAGTAATATCTATTCTTTTTTGAAAATTACATATCTATTATCTGGTGCTAAAGTAGAGAGAGAAGAGAATCTCCATTCCTTTCTTTGCCCAATCACACACTCCAAGCCTGAATGCCTCTGGAGCATCCGGGGATTACGTGTGCCAGTCACAGCCTGCCTGCTACAGTAAGCTACTTGTGTCTAGGAGGAGCTGCCTGCACACCATGTGGAGCTGCAAACGAGTTAGCGCGTTGGTGGGGCCCGGAGCACAATGCCCATCCACCACTGAGCATGTGACACGTGGACGCACGGCCGGCCCTGGTCCGCGTCGCTGGTGCACAACGTGGGTCACCCCATCGTTGCTGTGACTGAGCATGCGAACGGTGAATGTGTTTCCTTTAAAAAAAAGAAATTTGTCTGTGGCACATCCTCAAAATGTGATTTTGTGCACAGCACACTCTATTCTTTGATTTTATGTACAACACATTGTGATTTTGTGTTTTTGTTTCCAACACACCGCATCACATAAAAAGACTTCTTTGCCCTTGCAAAAACCGGGCCCACTCGTCAGCTTTCTCCCTCTCCTCCTTCCTCCTTCCCCTCTGAACAAGGCGTGGCGGGCGGGGCTTCGGTAGGAGCGGCGAGCCAGGCAAGGTGAGCACGGCGTTCGGCGAGGCAGGCCCCTGGCGGCCTCCAGCGAGCCGCAGGGCCGCGCCGCCCCTCTAATCCCTCTCCCCGCGAGGCACGCCAGCCTTGGAGCTCGCCGGGGCAGCGAGTGGACGGAAGGCGCCCCCCTCCATCCTCCCCTTCGCCGGTGGTGGACGGCCGCCCGGGGTGTCGGCAAAGCTCGGCGCGGCGTGCAGGGGCCCCGCGAGCTCCTCGTCCTCCTCGGCCTGCAGGGCCCCTTTCCACGGCGCCGGTGAGCGCATGGCCACGAGCGCATCGCCCCTCCTCTGCTCCTCGCCCCTCTGCTCCCTCGCGCGCTGGCCGCCGGAGCTGGAGCTCGCGCGCACGCCGGCCTCGGTGGCGAAGCAGGGAGGCCCGCGCGCCGGCCGCCGGGCGGAGCTGGAGCAGGCGAGCCGGCACAGCTCTGGATCTCACCCTCCCCGCAGTTGCCGCCCGAGGGAGGCCAGCAGCGGCGTGTGGGCGTGCGCTCACCTGCGCTTAGGCGCGGGGCAGGCATCCCCGGCCGGTGCAGCTAGTAGCGCCGGCGCTAGCCCTCTACGCAGCTGGGTGCGGCCCTTGCCTGCTAGCAGGTCAACACCCTGCAGCGGCAGGGTGCTGCCCACGCTGGCGAGCGGCGGCCTGCCACTACGACGCCTGGAGCCGGGGCAGCCCGGTGGCGCGGGCAGCAGCAGCTCCAACGGAAGGAGGAGAGGGAGAGAGCTGACGAGTGGGCCCAGTTTTTGAAAGGGCAAATAAGACCTTTTATATGCTGCGGTGTGTTGGAGACAAAAATACAAAATCACAGTGTGCTGTGCACAAAATCAAAGAATGGAGTGTGTTGTGCACAAAATCACTATTTGAGGATGTGTCACAGACAAATTTTCCCAAGAAAAAAACGGTGAATGTGATCGTGAAACTCCATCTCTTCATCCTTAATAACCCCCTTACGGTAAAGTTCAAAATATGTGCTTCTCTATTTTATTTTATGTACAGTTGGAATGGAGGGAGTATATTTGATATATCAATCGATAAAAAATATAGTTCGGGTAATTTCTCACTAGATCCAAAATTACAGTAACAGCCTCGGGTAAATTATAGCACCCTGTCCCTGTTAAAAAGACAGTTTAGCAGGTGCTCCTTCAACAGAAGGGACCCCACTGCAATGATGAAGGGCTCACGGATGACGTGGCACGCCGTGTCCACCCAGGTCATCTGGTCCCGTGGGCCCCACCTGCCATCTCCATCTCCCTCCCCTGTCCCCTGCCTGTCCCTCTCCCCTTCCTATAAACAGCCCGACTCCAAAATAAATGATCCTGAGAAAATGAGCTCCAGGGAAGGCCAGCGCCGCCTGGTCTCGGGTTCCTGAGGAGGAGACGAGGAGTCAAGCAGCGGCCTGGCCCGGAGACGACGACCAAGATTTCCTCTTCCGGGGGAGCACCGCAGCGAACCAGTGAGTCCCCTTGCAATTCTACCTCCTCTGCTGTTTCCGCGTCAGAACCAACCGACATCCAGTTCTTTCCTGGAGCGGAGCAAATCCCCATGTCCCCGGCTACCAATGGCAGCCATTTCCGCTCATTCCTCGGGTTTCCAGTGATTCAGATCAAAGTTGTGTTCTTTGGTTGTTTCCTGCAGTTCCTCTGTCCATCTTTCTTGCTCCCAGTTTCTTTTTTTTTCTTTTTTTTCTTTTTGGCAAGCTGCTCCTAGTAATACTAGTAACTCCTGACAACATTAGCACCTGGCGTTTTTTGGGGGGTTTTGATTGTAGTTGGAGTAAAGATTTCGCTACAACGCTTCACTTAGGTCCATCCTGTTGAAGCACAAATCGCATGAGTGGCTGAAGAAGCTCGTGTCTAGTTCATTCGGTTGCTTGATAATTGAGGCTTTGCTGCACTTTTGCAGGAAGCACCCTTGACAGTTGCGTCGGAACACACTAGTGTGGAGTGTACCTCGTGGCAACCGTGCCTAGCAATACCAAAATTGTTTGTTTGACTTAAAAAACACTAGTATGGGACGTGTGTTTGTTTCTTGTTGTCTGATTATTCCACACAAGGAATAGAATAGACACCTTGATTGGTTGGTTCTTATGCCTTGCACACTGTGCCAAGGTATGAATGTCCAGCATTTGTTCTTTTCGTTCATAGCAAAAGGGTGTGCGAATTGGAACAGGTCAGGTGGAGTGACTGGGACAGCCACAAGATTATCTATCGCTATTAACTAATGGACCACATTGCATCTGGTTTCTGGGATAGATCCATATGAGCAAAGTTAGCTCTGGATGATGCTTGCCGGAAGAATCTAAGGCCCACTTTAGGCTTCCTTTAGTTGAATGTTTCACCAATGTTGGGATATCATTTTTGTGGTTTCCCTTCTTTCTAGAAATAGGATAAATATATATATCATGATTGGTGCCTCCCAGAACATTTTGTACCATACTATAATGAGTTTTATCATTCATCATATATTACTGCAATCGTCAGTAATTTTTTTGATTAAAGGATGCTTTTATTAATATCAAAATGATCATCACTATTTGTTCTGTATAAGTTGCTTTCTTTGGATTCTTCAATCCATCTGTTCATTTTATTCCTATATTTTCTTCCGTCATGTGTACATTTGTTGACATCCTTTCTTATAATTTTTCTCTCAATTTGTAATATCTATATGTTGATTCTCTTGCACATTTCTATATGTTCATCCTAATAACAGTGTCTCTGTCTTTTCTCTTTTGACAGGAGTCCCACTTTCCAAACTCATTGATAATTTACCAACATCTGCATAAGTTCATAGCAGCCTTTGAACAATTTGAGCCAAAATGAAGATAGTGTTTCTCATGTTGTTGCTTGTCTCCCTGTTCCTCTTCCCTAATGAGATCCACAAGAGCTTAGCTGCAAGGCCTTCAGTTGTGAGTATTGGTTCTATTCTTCGGTTTAACTCCACCACTGGAGGTGTTTCAGCAGTTGCCATCCGTGCGGCCTTGGAGGATATAAACTCTGATCCGACAGTTCTAAATGGAACAACATTACAAGTTGACATGAGGGATACAAATTGCGATGATGGTTTCCTCGGAATGGTTGAAGGTAGGCCATGTTTAATACCACTACCATTTATTTTGCACTCTTTAATAGCGTGTGCTTGTATTCTAGAATTCTGGTCATGGCCATGAGTATTCCTTTTTTCAGCTTTGCAGTTCATGGAGACTGATGCTATTGCAATCATTGGGCCACAATGCTCTACTATTGCTCATATCATTTCGTATGTCGCAAATGAGCTCCAAGTCCCTTTGATGTCCTTTGCATCCGATGCAACTCTATCATCAATCCAGTTCCCATTCTTTGTACGGACTATGCCCAGTGATCTCTACGAAATGGCAGCCGTTGCAGCAGTTGTTGATTACTACCAGTGGAAGATAGTGACAGCCATATACATTGATGATGATTATGGTCGAAATGGCATTGCTGCTTTGGATGATGAACTTACTGCTAGGCGCTGCAAAATTTCCTACAAGGTTGGGTTTCCCTCCAATGCTAAAAGAAGTGATCTTCTAAATTTGTTGGTTACCGTTAGTAATATGGAGTCTCGTGTTATTATCCTCCATACTGGTGCGGAACCCGGACTCAAGCTTCTCGCACT
This sequence comes from Panicum virgatum, assembly GCF_016808335.1. Lineage (NCBI taxonomy): Eukaryota > Viridiplantae > Streptophyta > Magnoliopsida > Poales > Poaceae > Panicum > Panicum virgatum. Next base: position 1,440,509 of record NC_053136.1, read on the forward strand.
TGCAAACGGACTGAACATGATGGGCAATGGCTATGTATGGATTGCAACTGATTGGCTTTCTTCTTATCTTGATGCTAATTCATCAGTTCGTGCTGAAACTATAAATGACATGCAAGGTGTTCTGACTGTACGTCCACACATCCCTAAGTCAAAGATGAAGAGTAATTTGATGTCCAAGTGGAACAGCTTAAGCAAGAAATACAACCACAGTGATCTTCGCCTAAGTGCTTATGGTTTTTATGTTTATGATAGTGTGTGGGCAGTAGCTCGGGCCCTGGACTCCTTCTTTGATGATGGTGGAAGGATTTCCTTTAAAAATGACTCAAGATTGCGTGATGAAACTGGGGGAAGTCTTCACCTTGAAGCCATGAGTGTTTTTGACATGGGAAAAAAATTACTGGATAAGATTAGACAGGCGAACTTCACTGGGGCGTCTGGGCAAGTGCAATTTAATGCTCAGGGTGAACTTATTCATCCTGCCTATGACATCATAAGTATAATCGGAAATGGCGTGCGGACCATTGGTTTTTGGTCTAACTATACAAGATTGCTGTCGACCGTCCTTCCAGAAGACCTATATTTGAAGCCTCCTAATACTTCTCTTGCCAATCAACATCTCTATGATGTCATTTGGCCTGGAGAGACTGCACAGAAGCCTCGAGGTTGGGTCTTTCCTTCCAATGCCAAAGAGTTGATAATTGGTGTCCCCAACAGATTTAGCTTTAAAGAGTTTGTCACCCTAGATAACGCTACTGGGAAAATGACGGGCTATTGCATCGATGTCTTCACTCAAGCATTGTCTTTGCTTCCTTATCCAGTTACATACAGGTTTCGAGCTTTTGGCACTGGTACTGCAAATCCTCATTATGATCAACTCATACAGAAGGTTGTGGACAATGTAAGTATGAACATGCAACTTTTTTGGTGTTTTTTTTTCCCTCCAGCACATTTCATCATGTGATAATGATCAGAGTTAACTTATCCTGCAGGAGTTTGATGCAGCAATAGGGGACATTGCAATTACAATGAACAGAACTCAAACTCTTGATTTCACCCAGCCCTTTATTGAATCAGGCCTGGTTATTTTGGCTCCGGTCAAAAAGCATATAACGAATTCCTGGGCATTCTTGCAGCCATTTACATTGGGGATGTGGTGTGTTACAGGGTTGTCTTTTCTTGTTGTGGGTGCGGTTATTTGGGTTCTTGAGCATCGAATCAATGATGATTTCCGTGGCTCACCACGGCAACAATTAATAACAATTGTTTGGTAAGGATCTGAGCTGCACCTTTTTGCATTCACTATATGTACCTGTTCATTTCACTTACAAATATTAAGATTTCCACTGTTCCCATGCAACATAGTACACATATTTAGCAGCCTTAAACTTACAAATATTAAGATTTCCACTGTTCCCATGGAACAACTTGCAATTAACAAGGAACTTAAATCTTGTAATTTTAGATTGGTCAAAGAAAAGATGTCTGCATTTGCATAATCTATTTCACGTGATACTATGATGTATTGTCTTCTATTTGTTAGTTTTGTCTGTCAAAGTACTTATCGACATGTATTGTGCTTCTCTGATGGCTTGATTTTTTTCCCTATGAAATGAGTGCTTATGATCTGCTTTATTCTCTGCAGGTTCAGCTTTTCGACTCTATTTTTTGCACATAGTGAGTAAACTAGCCTTTCCTGTTCTATCTTTAAGTGCAACCGACCTGTTCTGACATGTCACCTCCATCTTTATCTGTTACCAGGAGAAAACACTATGAGCGCCTTAGGACGTGGTGTTCTGATCATATGGCTATTTGTTGTTTTGATCATTCAATCCAGCTATACCGCAAGTCTTACTTCCATCCTAACGGTGCAACAACTCGATACTTCTATAAGAGGACTTGATGACCTGAAAAATAGTGATTACACTATTGGTTTCCAAGTTGGTTCTTTTGCAGAAGAATACATGGTCAAGGAACTCAACATCTCACGGTCAAGGTTAAAAGCTCTCGGTTCTCCTGAAGAGTATGCTGAAAACCTCAAGCTAGGCCCAAAGAAAGGAGGTGTCATGGCCATTGTCGATGAGCGGCCCTATGTTGAGCTGTTTTTGTCAACTAACTGCAAGATTGCTGTAGCTGGCTCAGATTTTACCAGTAGAGGATGGGGCTTTGTAAGTACATTGAACTTTATGTTTTCTTGAAACATATATTCTACTCTAGGAATATAAACAGAAACAAATTTGATAATTCCTTACAAGATTATCTACAGTAACCTTGCATTAACTGCGAGAATTTGAACAACTGTTCACATAGCTGATGGCCACACTCTTAAGATTATGGAGCCTTTCTTGCACTTGTTAGCAGCAGAAGTCAAATATCTGAAGTGTAGCGTACTTTATTCCATTCATTCTAACTTAGCATCTTAAAAACTCACTCTTTCAGGCATTTCCAAGGGATTCCCCTCTGCAAGTAGACCTGTCCACCGCAATCCTAACATTGTCGGAGAATGGGGAACTGCAGCGGATCCATGACAAGTGGCTCAGAACAGGCGATTGCTCAGCTGATAATACCGAGTTTGTGGACTCGAACCAGCTCCGCCTTGAGAGCTTCATGGGCCTGTTCCTCATTTGTGGTGCAGCATGTGCCCTCGCACTGCTCATTTACTTCGGCATCATGCTACGCCAGTATCTGAGACATGAACCGCCTGAATCTATCTCCACAGAGCCAGGGTCATCAAAATCAAAGTGCAGCCTCAAAAGATTCATCTCATTCGTCGATGACAGGGAACCACCAAAGCAAAAGCGGTCCTTGCGCCTCTCAGGGAGTTCGATGCCAACAACGCCTACCAGTAATGTTGACATAGAAAGGCCGGGGAGGCCAACCAGAAATGGAGGTGTTGTTAATATAGAGAGCTAATGCCTGTGCATACATTTGGACCTGAGATACATCATCTTCGGGCCAATCTACACGTTCTTATATAGGAAATTAGAGCCAAAGGCTGCATAGCGTATTGTATCTGTTGGTTTTAGCACCCTAGCGATGAAAAATCATCTGAGTTTGGCAACGGCAAAATTGTATAGAGACAACCCTTGTTGATGATAGTATTATGAGTCGAATACATGCCTGTTTCAATTTTTTCTATTCTTCCAGATTTCTCTTGTCATGCTTTATAACGTATCTTCTGGCCACCCTTGAATTGATTTTGCAAGGAATGTCCTTCAATGTTTATGCTTCAAATCAAAACAGATTGCAAATGTTTGAAGTTCAGAGAAAAGGTCAGCATACAATTCAAGTTTTCACTCAGAAAATGGACAGTGACAGGTGGACACTGACAAGTGACAAGTATATAATAGCAGGATCTAGAAAATAAAGAAAAAATATAAAAATTAATGGAATATGAAAAGGGAATTAATATAAATGATGGGAATGTTGGTTTCAAAATAAACAAACAAGTGGGGAATGGGATATTCCTTATACCCATCCGCCACGAGCTGCCTGTATGGATATGATGATGAAGTGGCAGTTGTTGGCGCGCCATTTCGGCCCCTCGCATCACCCCCTCCCCTCCCCTCCCCTCCCCTCTTCGACTTCCACTCCCCCATGGCTTCCTCTGGCCTGCCTTCTAGAACCTTCCACCACCACCGGCTCCCCTCGTCTGCTCCTTCTCATCCTTCGAGGGAGACTTGCGTCCCGTGCTGCCTCCCCGGTGCCGTCTCCCGGCGGCGGGCTGCCGTGCAGCTCCTCTCCGCCGGTTTCTTGACCGCTGTCTCGCCGCCGCCGCCTTCGCTCGCCGCGAGGAGGGGACGCATTGTAGTGCCACCGGAGGACTATGTCACTGCACGTACGTCGGTGTGCCTGCTTCCTTGCGCTCTTGTTTAATTTCTTGGTCTCTGCATCTGTGCTGCAGATGTTTGCAGAGCTATAGCCTTGCTGAACCTTGCTAAATTGACTAATCGAACTCCACTTTGTGTTCTCCAAGCAATCTGATCTGATAGATTTTGGTAGCAGCTGATGGACTGAAGTACTATGATCTTGTTGAAGGGAAGGGTCCAACTGCTGAAAAAGGCTCAACTGTGCAGGTAAAACTTGTCACTTCTGCTGTTCTGGACACTAGCAGCTACATCCTTCTTAACTGAAACTGATGGCTATCGTCTCAACTCTGAAGGTTCATTTCGACTGCATTTACCGTGGCATCACCGCAGTGTCAAGCCGTGAGTCCAAGCTCCTAGCAGGGAACCGAAGTATTGCGCAGGTGATGTGGCAAACTGCTCCTGATCTTTGTGTGCCCGGAACAGTACTGCTCTAGGGCAAGTAAGAATTAAGATGGTTTGTGTGTCTTCTTCTAGTAGCCTTACGAGTTCATTGTTGGGTCACTGCCTGGGAAAGAACGAAAGCGGGACTTTGCAGACAATGCCAATGGGCTATACTCAGCGCAAGCAGCACCAAAGCCTCCAGCAGCCATGTACACGATAACTGAGGGGATGAAAGTAGGGGGAAAGGTATGCAGAAGGACAAGTAGCACAAGTGAAGTTTAAGAATTTAGTCTTTCACCTCTACTATTTTTTCTGACTCTACCCCTGTTATGCCTAAATGTCGTTGGTCATGCAGAGGAGAGTAATTGTCCCTCCAGAGCTCGGATATGGGAAAAGGGGGATGAGTGAGATACCGGTAAAAAATTTTCATTTATCAGAATCCTAGCTTGATTAGCACATTCATATACTGAAGTGACCTGTTTGATTCCATGATTTGTTACAGCCTGATGCTCCTTTTGAACTGGATATAGAGCTATTGGAAGTGACCTCTCCTGCAGAAAAATGACCATTTTTGTTTGCAGTCGATGGGGAGAATTAATGTACTTATGAACCGTGCGAGTTTCAGAGGAATGGATTAAATAATTTACTGACATTTCAAGTTCATGTTGATCAGAGTGCAATTGTAACAACCTAGTTGCTGGGACAAGATTTTTTGTGCCAGAACACCCCCCCCCCCCCCCGTTCCAACCACCACCACACATACACACACAAAAAAAGTTGGACATATGTAAAACATTTCCCTCAAAAAAAATATGTAAAATACATGTGATTGTTTATATTGAAACAAAATTGAGTAATGAATATTCTCTGCGGTATCATGGAGCCTGTTCAAATCTACAGGGAAAAGGTGAACGGCAATCTGCCACTTGGTGAATGAAGCTTGTTTGCTGGTGCTCATTTAAAGGTCCTCAGGGCCATTTATATCCTGAAATAAAAGAATAAATACCGTATTGTTAAAGACATCAACTGTGCTATCAACTAGTTTTTCGTCAAGATATGATAATGTTACATTTTAAGTTTTTTGTTCCCATTATTTTCTATTCAGAAGTGAAATGCTAAATATCATCTGGGAATTCTAACTGGCATAAGCATGTATCTCTCTCCCCTTTCGAAATTATCCTGAAGGTAATATAAATGCTGGTAAACATCAGAGCAAAACTAAGGTATCTGTTTGCTTTAAAACTGCAAAATTCTGGAGACATCAACAAGAGTGCCTCTTGAGAAAATATACCTTGTTCTCAATCACAGCTCCATCTGGGATTTCTAGCTTGACACCAGGTTTCGCGGTGATGGTTACTTTCCCCTAAAAATTACACAAAAGTGTCATTACTCCAAAGCTAAACTGTAAGGTATGCATCTTCATAAACGAGTCATAGCAAGAACATGGGAAGGGGTGCTGCAAATTGTCCACATAAAGTTTATCCACAAGTATAAAATGTAGCATGATAAATACAGGCTTTGAATAAATAAGTGACACTAGTGCGAATGAAGGAAGACGTTCTGTAACTTATTAGGAGATGTACCTTCAGCACAATGCCAGAGCCAAACCAAACATCACCAGAAACTTTTAAGCTCTCAAGCTCAACAATGCTAGGAATTGACTTGAAGCGACCAAGGAAACACCCAACCTGTCATTATGTGAAGAAAGAAAACCATCTTATTTGTATTTGGACCTTACAACTTAATGTTAGAACCGCTTATTGTGAGGATTGAGCTTGACCTTCTTGAACTCAGGACCCAGTTCAATTGAGGGATTCGATGGATTTGTTCTCGCTGAATTGCGTGTGACGAAGCCATCAACCAAGGTGTATAGATCAGACTACAAGGCCCAAAAAAAAAATCAATTAGACCGTCAGGGACAGCATTAGCTGCATAATTTTATTCAACATATTATACAAACCTGAACTAGCTGCAAATCTGACGTTGCCTTGACCGGTAGGAACCGGGACCTTGGAACGTTGATACCGATTGCGTGGTCAAAAAACTGGTCCAGTAAAATATTGTTTGTTATCTTTAGTTGTAAGATAAAAATGTGGCGATGCATATAAGGTATTTTGGCAGTACCCTGATTGCTGCACCAGCTGCTGTTTCCAGCTGAAGAACTTTCACTCCATCCACTTCCTGAAATTACATGTTGTCCATTGTGATTATAGTTAGTATTCTTCACAAATAATATTGGACACCGGTTATAAAGTTCAAGTTCATGAAGTGACCCTGATAACATGAATTTTTACCTTTGGATTCGGGATGATCTCCATCTTGAGTGCTTCAGCTTCAACAAGGCGTTTGATAGCCTTCAAATTCACCCATCTGCCAAAAATCAGTAATAATATTATGAAATTTTCTTTCAAAAATTAATATTAGAACTACGGTCACTTACAGATTGTTCGTGTTGAATATCTTGAATTTCTCAATTGATTTGAATTCATTCACCTATGTTCAGAAGTTTTTGGAAATAATATCAGAAAAAGCGCTACAATTACTTCATCAATGTGGCAATTAATTGTTTCGAATGTGCTATGCTATCTTATAACTTACATGAGCATCAGGAACTTGTGCAATCTCCAGAAGCTGCAAACAGAAAGAATATAATTTTTATTAAAGAAGTAATCAGATGTCAATGAAAAACTTGAGAAAATGCATAAAAAAGTCTGAGAACATCTATTTATGCATAAAGTATTTGCAATGTAGAACATCATATGAGGACGAAATTGTTGATCTGGTAGTACAAGACAAGCTAACCTGAACCCTTCCTTCGTATGAGATCAGTGTGCCACCTTTTACATCAGCCAAAGTTTTCGGGGTGACCTGAAATGAGGTTGTAGTACTTCCTTATCAGCCAACTCCAAGTAATAAATCTTCATCATACATCAGGAAATCACATACCTCCATACAGTATTCATTCTGCTTGTGGATCAAATGGTTCAATATCTCTATTAAACAGTTAAGTACATTGCAAAGTGGCTCTTTATTAACCAGAAAACTTGTAAAGTTAATAATGATGCTAATTTACATAAGGATACTCATGTCAACAATAGCACCCAAGTTATCCGAGTTTGCAATGAACACATACTCTTTTCCCTGCAACAGGGTAAACAAAAGAAGGAATGTTAATGCAAAAACTTTGGATGAACAATGCGAGCTGAGGATACATCTCAGATTAACGCAGACCTGTGAGAGTAGTAAATCTAGCTTTCCACTGTTCATCAGTGATGGGAAGATATCACCGTGGCCAGGAGGGTACCTGAATATTTTTTTAATATAATGCAAACGTGTTCAATATTGGTACTTGTGTTCATGCCATGAATGTCCTGATTCAATTATATATGGTGATGTCTTACCAGCCATCCTTGTCGGTCTTCCCCTTGGAAGGCCATGGCAAAAACTCGTCAGCTACCACACGAGGGTACTGGCTCTGTAATGATAAGAATTGTTTTATCGTCAGCTTAGCATATTTTTGGAGTTGGTAAACTAGCAATAGCAACAAGTTTCCACCAACAAAATTTTGCCTAGGGTACCTGGTTGAATGTGTGGATCTCAATGCTTGAATTTGCATATTTCTCAACAATCTGCAGGACAAGCATACTTGTTATCTTTTGGTCTCCAATATGAAGAGGAAGAACTTGTGACGAAAATTTACCTTCAAGGTGTCCTCATGGGTGTTGAAGGAGTTCATCAGAAGCAGTGGCACATTGCTGCCGTACTTCTTGTTGAGTGACTGAAAGAAATGACATCACTGAGTGTCAACCATGCAAGATCACATGGTGAAGTTTGTCGGAATGCTGCATGGATCATGATGTTTTAACCCACCTCGATTTGGATAACAATAAGGTCAAGGAAAGTAAATCCGTTGCGCACTTCGATGACCGACCTGCATTATTGTTAATTTCAGACAGCATGATGATGCCACTGCTGAAAGAAAAATTCTTCTATAGTTTTAGTGTTCCTGAAAATGAACGGACAGATCTGCCATGCAACTTACTTGGGCCCGGTGCATCCCATGGTCGTTCCCAGGCCGCCGTTGAGCTTCAGCACGGCCAGCTTGTCGAGCAGCTTCTTGGTCGCCTCAATGTCTGCATTTACATGGATCATGACTAGGCTGAAGAAGGACAAGGATTCACGAAGCAACAGGTGATGAGGCACCTTCAGGCGGGGACTCCAGCGTGTCGTACGGCACCACCACCTCGTCGGTGGGCGTGTGGATCTTGGCCCACTCGATGAGCTCCTCGTCGCCGCTATAATTGAATTTGCCGGCACGATCAAGCGCAGACGCTGTCAGATCGGTGCCGAAACTGGCCGACATTTCTAACTCGAGCAATTCTTGATCATGATGAGCTGATGCATGGTGCTAATACACTGTTACTTACCTGAGGTAGCGAGCAACGAGGCTGAGGAAGCCGGACTTCTCATTCTCGCTGCAGACCAAGAAACCAAGCGGTACCAGTGAAACACATTAGGAAGAGGAAGCAATGGCAGGGAAGAAAGGATCAAGATCTCATCAGCCATGACTGATCTGCTGAAACTGAAAGCGTACGGGGAGATCACCTGATCTGCGCGAGGCCGGCGACGGCTTCCTTCAGCTTGGCAAGCTTCTCGTCCGCCATTGCAAGATGCGCCTGACCGGAGCGATGGATCTGGGAGAGAGAGAATAGGGGGCTAGGGAGACGGGGAGATCGGCAGGAGGAAGTGCCGGTTATTATAAGGCAGAGCGATAGATGGCGGGAGGATGAAGATGAACCAACCAAAAACGGAGGCAGACCGCGTCGCTGAGCCACCCGTCACCCGCGGAGGAGGGAGCACTAATTTTCTCTCATTTTGTTAAGGAAAAATCTAACCGCCGACCGGTCCGTCTAACCACTGCGCGACCTGCACGACCTGCTTATGGCCTGATAAAGCATCATGGCCTACATCCATCCTCCTGACAAGATCCCACCTGCATATTTTTCACCCTAACACAGTTACCTCCGGAGCCTATTAAACATAAAAGGTTTTGGACTAAAAAATATTCTATCTCATTCATACTATCTTTATTTCGATAACCGACGATTGCACGGTTATGTTCTATACGACAAGACGAACAAAATTAGACCCCACTTGTATATATTTTGGCGATATTTTGCACTAGTAGAAACTTATGTATAAATTTAAGTTTGAAGGTTATTGAAGAAGTTGCTACAATATACATATATAAGTTGTTACTATGTCTTTCCAAAATAAGTTGGTACTATGTGTATAGTGGCAACTTATGTGCATGACCACGCCCAGCGCTTCCATACAACCCCCATGTGGCCCATAGCCTCCCTCTAGCGGCCCTTCATTGCTTATGGCCTTTCAATTCAAGACTCATCTGGTATATACAAGTGGTTTTGATTTGACATGGCCTCACTCTTGTGGTATGCAGTTCTTTTATGTGGCAATTTATGTGACGACTTGTTTTCTTTCTCTAGCAATTTTATATGTATCGACTTGCTGTGGTCATAACTTATGTGTATAATAACTATTTTGTGTCAACTATATATGTACGAGTATATGCTAGATTTTGCTTAAAGTAACTTATATTTTATATGTGTGCAACTTATGTTTATAGCTTATTATTTTTTTGTTACAACTTTCTTCTATAATAAATTATAAATATTTTTATGGCAACTTATATCTTATATATGTGTCAACTTATGTGTATGAAACATTATATTTTTGTGGCAACTTATGTATGTAGCATATAACAAATTGCTATCAGTGCAAAACATCTTCAAAATATATACAAGAAGGATCTCGTTTTGACCGTCTCATTATGTAGAACATAACGGTGTAATCGGTATTTAAAACAGAGTGTGTATGTAAGAGATAAAATATTTTTTAGAAAGCCATCTCATACTAAAAATGATAGTATAGTGGACATTGATTTGATAGGACAGAGTTGCGCGTGGGTAGAAAGAGAAGGGAAGAAGGCGTCGCGCCGGTCGCGCATTAACACTATCCTTTTGTTAACCCATTTTTGTTCCTCGAAATGTCCTTCCCTACCCCCCTAAGAAAAGACACTGAGTTGGAATTTATCTTAGTTTATTATATTGGATCCGGAGAGATAATCAGAATCATATGGTTAGGACACCGAAACGTCCTGATGTACTGCACATTACTTTCCTGTTCCTCGTAAAAATTTCCAAACCAGAAGAAAAAGAACACTCCAGGCCAGTTTGTCGGCTGAAAAATGAACACTCCATCCAATTCCATCCTTGCATCATCGTGCATCAACACTTGGTTACGAGTTCAGCGTCTGTACAAAGAATAACAGTGTAACGCCTGACCAAAGAACAAAGCCAACGATCTCTGGAATAAACTCCTACGTGCAGTATCTAACATTTTTCATCTACTCTTTTTGAGCTATTGTTTTCTGGTAGCGACGTATACACAGATATGGAGGTAGTATTCAGGGTTCCTCAAGTTGTTGGCGACCCAGAGGAACGGGATGTCCATGTCCAGCTCGATGCCCTGTACCCTTACTAGCTTCACTTTAGCTTTCTTGGTGATATCCGCCTCTCGCAGACTTGCCGAAGCTGGTTCCACCTCCTGAGAACTTCTTGAAGGGTTCATGGTATCTGAATCACCAGCAGCTGACTCCACTTCTCCCGCAGTTTGGGTGTCTGAGTTGAAGAACTCAGGAAGCAATATTTGTAAAGCATGCTCCAGGGTAATGTAGCTTCTACCTGCACCATGGAGTGAATGGACTGCATGTTAAGGAAAACAACTACTCTAGCTGTAAAATAAAATACCATAGAACGTAGCATGCAGTTCACAATAGTGCTACATACCTTCAACCTTTCGAATCTCGAATGGTCGATTTATGTAGGACACAATTTCCCAGTCACGAACAGGCAATGCATCTTCTATGTCCTCAAGGTCTTCTTGAACACCACGCACATATAATCGAACAGGGACCCTGCCTAACCATAGATTAAATTGATCAGAGCCAGCAGGGTATATATATGGGTGTATCTTAACATGGCATCTCTTAATTGCTATGTAATTTTGACATGTAGGTTGAAGCTATGAAAGTTACGTAAGCATGGGTTATCATATCAATTCCTGGTCAGTGTGGGAATTTTCAATCACGAATTCCAGTAGAAAGTCCAGAGCAAAAGAGCATACATGGTTTGCCAGATCCAGGAGATTCTGGCTCATCAGAACTTTGTTGACGTTGACGCTCTGTGGAGGCTGTTCGTATTAAGCCATCCTCCTCAAATGGTCCAAGCTTAAGCCTGGTGGAGATATTCTTATACCCATCTAAGTTACCTAATAACAAATAACACAATAGCGGTGAAAATGTGGCATTAAAGGCATTCTGAGCATTTGACCATTCAGCGATACATCTGAACAAATTGAAATTTTATTGTTTCTGCCTGGAGAGTACCTTTCATTACAGATTCCCACAGAGCAACTTGATCAGCCTGGGACATGTTCATCACACTCTTACTGTTCCCAGTAATGACGAAGGTGGCCTGCAAAAAGGAAAGGGAGAGGATTACAATCGTGCTTTGTTATGGGAAGAAAGTGGCAATAATTTTGGTTCCCAAGACAAACCTCTTTCAGCGAATTCATGTAGCTCCACTTCACACTCTCTTCACCCTCACATGGTGACAAAATTTCTGATGGGTATCCCCTAAAATGGACCTGCATTTTGATACATAAGTTTAGTGGATACAAGAACAAGAGGAAAGGGCACACCGGAACAGAAACAGAAAACTAATGCAAAAGAGTTTTCGTGAATTCAGACTCCCAACTGAAAATCGTCACATATATATAAAAAATTTAAGTCTGAATTAATCATATTACCCCAGTTAAGGTAAAGCATCATAAACACCTGACCCAATGCTGCTCCTTTTAACTAGACTAGTAAATTAACTTACTAGTGAGCCCCAAGCACCCTTTGAAACATTGATGCCTCATGACTGCTATGTGCTATAAAAAAATATTTTCATTATTTCCTAATTCGTAATTTCGTATTGATCTAAATAGCAAAGCTGAATTATGAGAATATGGTCCAAAATAAGACAAAACAGATGTAACTTTAAAAGGCGTAGAGTTGGTACAAAATGTGTGGTAATAATTCAAGCTAACAAGAATATAAAACATAAATTTAAATGGTTTATAAGATCCACCCTTGCAAAAATATATCAACAAACCATAAATGACGGAACATTCAGGTAAACAGAAGTCTAGTCAAAGACAAAAGTAGAAGTGAAAAACCTAGCCTTACTATTAGATTCCATGGCCTTTCTGGATCTGCGCATAGAAGGTCGAAAAGAACTCCAATTGGTACATACCTAAGTTTGCAAAAAAAAAAAGCAGTCAGCAATTTGAAGACTGTTGAACAATAGCATGTGCTTTCAACTTTAATAATTAATCTTATGTGCAAATGGCCATCACAAATATATCAAGAAGGTAGCATATGTTACCATTTTAATGGCAGCCCTTTATATTCAAACCAAACAGTGTCAACACCAGGTGGGAGAGCATTGCTGAAATGAGCCTTGATGACAGGTATCAAAAGCGGCAAGTACCCAATTCTTGGCCCCAATGTCTGTTCAATCGAAAAGAGCTCCATAAATGAAACTGATAAGGTAATGAAGCACTAAAAGGGTATGCAAAAACTCTGCATATACTACTTAACATGAGGAACAACTGCATCGTAAGCGGGAAAGATGAGTCTTTCCGTAGAAACAAAAAGTGAATAGGACCTTGTATTTTGCTGCATTAGAGGGTAGGAAGGTGTAAGTAATGGTGATCATGCTCAAATAGATATTAATGCCAGACACAATGAATTGTCTTGTGTTCTAACAGCAATGCAGTAAACCCTTTGCAGAGAGGGGTAGCACTAAATTCAAGTCCTTACACAAGTGGAATGAGTTTGAGTCGCGAGCCATGACGACCAACTGGCATTTAACTGAGCATATTACCCTAGCCATACCCTGTTAAGCAAAGGCAGATGTGAAGTTTTGTTTGGCTTGGATTCTGAAGTTCTGGGCCAGAAGGTGAAGACTTTACCAGGGCTAAAGGCCACTGGAACCTTGTACTGGGTCGATACATTGGAAAATCCTACAGCAGTATCTGAATTATATATAATCTGACACCAACAACCCCTACAGTACTGCCCTAGGAATTCAGCAGTTGTGATCCTCACAGCCAAGCCAAGCATTCCAGAATCGAGTACGGCGACCAGTAGTTCTTAGAAACAAAGCGCCTCAATTTGGACGACGGCGCCAGTTCAGCTGAAGTTCTTCGGACCCCAACAGCGACTAGAGGACAGCAGCAGCACCCGGTACGTTCCGAGGGCGGCGAGGGAGGGAGGGGGGGGGGTATGGCATACCAGGAAGGGCGGCGGCGGCGGGAGCGCGGTGACGTCGGCGTCGTGGAGGTGGACCTGGAGCGGCACGGCGCCGCCCCAGACCCGCCGCGCCGCCTCCTCCGACCACGCCGCGGCCTCCTCGTGCGCGGCAGCCATTGCCGGCGGCGGCGGGCAGATCTCGCTGGGCGGGCCGGTCCCCCTGGCTCGCCGGCCTAATCCTCTTCGCGTCGCCGCTGTGGCGTGTCGCGCACGGGAGGGAGTCGGCGGAGGAGATGTGGAAGCAAGCTGCTCCACCTCCGGGGCCGAGCACGCAGCCACGCACAGGGTTGAGTTGGAGTTGGGTTCGTTTGTTTGGTGGGGAAGGGCGAGGGGTAGGTGTCCTTTTCCGGAACGGAGCACGACGCCACCACGCGCTAACGATTCTGTTTCTCATGAAATTCTTCCAAAATTTTATTTTTGCGATTCAAATCTCCTTGTACAAGGTTTCCATAGAGAAAGACAACAGAGTTATCAGTTTCTACACTTTGCTTCATTCTTAAATGCAATGCAGTGCTCTTGCTTTATTTCAAAAAAAAAAATCAGTTCTACACTTAGGTTGCTGCTATTTCCCTCTCAACAGATTAGTGGAAATAGCAGCAAAATTTGAAGTTTTCAGTTTGAAATTCAGTCCTGTGTACTGTGCTGTGCAAGCCGAGTTTTAGCAACCTTTTTCACCTGAAAGGCTAAAACCTAACTTGTTTCGATTCTTTTAACGATATTGTACCTGCTTGATGAAACATTTTTTTAAGAGAGAAACATTATTCTTTTCATATTGAAACAGATAGAGCTTTCCTTCCTTTCCCCCATCTACAAACAAAACTGTCAGCAAGCCAATCATCCTTTCCCCATCTTGAAGTAATGCAAGATCTGCGCGGCCAAGATGTCGACCCAGGTGTCCGGCACACCAGGCACACACCAGTGCATGCAGTCCTGCCCGTACATGGCCACCGCGTCCTTCTTCCCCAGCCAGGTCGCCGGATGGGCGTCGGCTCTGAACTCGCTCATGTACGTCAGGTTCACCAGCCGGAACTCCGATCCGGCCAGGGCTTCCTGGATCGCCAGATTCACCGTCCTCGCGTCCTTGTTCACTCCCCCGAACCGCGGATCAAACCAGGACTCCAGCTGCGCCAAGAATGAAGAAATCATTCATTCATCATATAGACTAAGGAATCAGCACACCAATTCATCAGAACTCTGATGAAAATGCATGGTCTGAATCGAAAAGGCTTGGCATTCAGGTAGGTACCTCGTCTTCTTCGAGGAGCCTGTCGGTGACGCAGCTGCCGTTGCGATCCCACTCGCCTCCGAAGAAGTGCCTGGGCGACTGCGTGCGCCACAGCTTCAGGGTCTTGCTTGGCATCTCCCTGTCGATGTAGGAGGCCATGCTCTTGAGTCTTGATCACTACCTTCAGGCCGTCGGGTATGCTGAGCGGAGGCTCGATCGGCTCTCCTCTGTAGAAAACGAGGGGGGGTCTCTTTGGGGAATTTGTATGTTCCCCACCTGCATTATGATAGGATGAATGTAAATCCCATTGCCTCCAACAGCCCGGCTGAATGAGAAATGGACTTTGCACTTCACCAGTAGACAACAAGAGAAAGTTCAGTTTTTTTTTTTGGAAACTCACCAGTTTCCAGTGTTTACAA
Source organism: Panicum virgatum (assembly GCF_016808335.1). NCBI lineage: Eukaryota > Viridiplantae > Streptophyta > Magnoliopsida > Poales > Poaceae > Panicum > Panicum virgatum. The sequence goes on from NC_053136.1 coordinate 1,455,842, forward strand.
TTAGCACGTCATAGAACTTGGTGACATTTATCCACTCATCAGCAGGAATGTCGACGTCCACTCTGTAGATGCCTTTTATTCCATCCTTCTGAACTTCTTCCAGATTCTCCATGGGCTGCCACCTTTGAATCATTAGTTGTTATCACCATGTGAGCTTCACAATTTTATTGTATGAAGTACAGAAAAAGTGCATTACCTTGCTCCAAAGATAAATACAGTTTTATGAATAACTACTGCTGCAGTATTCATGGGCAACAGTATTCACTTTTTTGCTCCAAAAGAATGAAAGATACAGTAAGTCCCTCAAATATCATCATATCTTCAGATTAAACACTGATCTCATAAAAAGGTATCTTTTGCTGAAGCCTGAACCAGAGCCAAGAAAGCGGCAGCATTGAGCAGAGATCACTCACTCACGTGTACTTGGCGAGTAGCACGGCGCGGTGGAACGCGACGGTGACGTCCTCCCTGGGGAAGTAGCCGCCGCGCCACGCGCCCCGCCGCTTCCACTTGCGCGCGCCGGGGTCGGCAGAGCGGAGCGCGCACAGCAGCGCGACGGCGAGGTTCTCGGACAGCGAGTCCCCCACGAGCCCGACCCGGCGCCCCCTGGCCGCGGCGAGGAAGCCCGCGGCGTCGATCCTCGGGACGACGGCGCCGCCGCAGCGCGTGGGCGCCCAGGACAGCGCCGCGAGCGGCGGCCGGCCGTTGCGGAGGCAGTTGTAGGAGTTGCGGTGGAACGGGCAGGACGCGGAGTAGAGCGGCGCGGCGCGGGCCGCGGGGTGGGCACCCAGCGGCCGGCGGTGGCGTCGGAGGGCACGGCGCCACAGGGGAGCGGCAGCGGCAGCGGCAGCGGCGGGGACACGCGCCGGGAGAGGAGGATGAGGATGGCGGCGGTCACGGGGAGGAGGAGGAGAAAAGGGAGGCGGAGGCGCCGCATTGCGCTCGCCTCCGGCGACGACCCCGCGGCGGAAAGGGACGCCGCCGCCCTCTTCCTCGTCATGCTCTTGCCGTCAATGCTACAGAATGCAGTATGATGTAAAAAAAAAAAAAAGGGAAAAATCTATTTTTGACCATCCAACTATAGCCCGAGTTTAGTTTTGGCCATCGAACTCCAAAATTGGATATCCTTGACCACTCAACTCTCAAAATCGTTTATTTTTAGCCATCGGATGGTTTTGGTGGGTGGTTTTGCTGACGTGGACGCCACGTGGCGGTGGGGCCCACATGTCAGCCTTTCTCTCTCTTTCTTCTCTCCTCTCCCTCTCTCCCTTCTCCTATCGCTCTCCTCTCACCCTGTGCCGCCGGCCGCCGTCCTCCCCTAGCGCGCCTCTCCGGCTTGCCCGCCGGCGGCGCTGGCCCGCGGCGGAGCTCCAGTTCGCCTGGCGGCAGCGCTAGCCCGCGTCGCCCCTGCTCCTCCTTGCGCCGTCATGCGGGCCGACCGCAGCGCCCCTACAACTCCATCGGAGCGGCCGGCGAGGCGCCCCCGCTCCTCCTCTAGTCCTCCATCCCCGAGCCCCACTCCTCGACGCGTGGTCCACCGCTGGCCAAATCGAGCCTGGCACCTCCTTCCTAGCCACCCCGAGCTCGAGCATGTGTTGTTGCCGGCGAAATCGAGCCGCGCCACCCTTTCCCCAAATCCGCCGGCCTCCGCAGGGAGCTTTGAGTGCTCTGGCGCGCGCACGAGAGAGGTGGGGATGGGCAGGGAGGGCGGCGCCGCCGGGGAGAGAGAGCGGGGAAGAGAGAGAGAAAAAAAATTAAGCTGACATGTGGGCCCTACCGCCACGTGGCGTCCACATCAGTAAAACCACTCACCAAAATCGTCTGATGGCTAAAAATGAACAGTTTTGAGAGTTGAGTGGTCAAGGATATCCGGTTTTGGAGTTCGATGGCCAAAACCAAACTCGGGCAATAGTTCGATGGCCAAAAATGGACTTTTTTCTAAAAAAAAGGAAAAAGAAAATAGATGCCAAGGATTCTGTATTTCTATTCTTTGGTAGGATATTATTGAGAATTAATGCATACTACATTAATGATTTTTGTTCTTAATGCATACTAAATTAATGCAAGAGATATCGAATTTCCATTTTATAACAGAAAGAGATCCCTCTGGAAGGGGGGAAATGTAAAGAGAACTCCTTTTTAAAACAATAAAAGTAAACAAGCCTCACATGCTTGGTGTTGTGTCAACTTTTAAGCTGATGAGGTGGATGATCAAAATTGGAGTTACCTTGAGGAAAACTTACTGCAGTTACACATTGCTTGTGTCAAGGTCATTTCCTTAGACTAATAGATCTGCAGAGGATGTAGTAGGACTGAGGGGTTTATCCATCTGAATTCTGCAATGAACAGAACACTAGTTCTGCACTGAGCAACCACGCTGAGAGATTGGATTCGCACGGCTATAGTAGATTTGTATCTTGGATATCCACCATTATCTTTCGTTTCCGTTTCCATCCTACTTATTTGGTCGGCGTGACCTTTGTGGGCTGCACGCGAATCTGATTGGGCTAGTGGACTGTTAATTGGCGAATGGCGATCCACGGAGCAGCTAGCCAGCCCATTGGCCCTACAATATTCCACGAATGAATTCATTGTGCTAGTGGGCTATTGATTGGTCGGCATTTGTTTGGTTCATGAATGAATTAACCTGACTGCTAAGTTAAAAAAGAATTAACTTGACTGGTGGGCCCTCTAGGAATCAAACAATTTCGGACAAAGCTTGTTTCAGTCGCTGCATTGCATTGATCAACGCACGCACCGACACGACCGTCCCTACACAGTACACGTACGCATCCATCGACGGGACGGGACGGGACCAGGTTCTCTTCTCGTATCCGTCCATTATTTCATTTAATTAATTTCTGCCTGCATAATAATATCCGATCCTCTGGTATTATACGTACGGGTGTATGCATGTTTGAATCGAATTTATTACTGATTCAAAACGCACGGTGTGTTCATTCTTTTCTTCCTCAATCTATCGTGTACTACTCCATGCTTTATCTGTTCCAAATTATAATTCATTTAGCTTTTTAAAAACTACTCATCTTATTAAAAAAATTATGTAAAATATCACTTTTTTCGTTGTAGTTTTTTTATTAATACAAATTTTTTAAGAATGACTTAAATTTAACAATATTTGCACAAATTTTTCAAACAATACAATTGGTCAAATTTAGACTAAAAAAATCAAACGAATTATAATTTGAAATGGAGGGAATAATATCCAAGGCTAAACTAGCAATTGCGTGTCGACCATGCCCCCAGCCGCGCAATGCAATCGCGCTGCATTTAATTACTGTTCCAGCTGTCCACGGCCATGGATGATGGATCTGCAAGAGATGCATGATGGAGCGAGTCTGGTCAACGGCCGGCGATGCTTAGATTAATTGCGGCGTTGACTTTTGAATCACTTTTGAATCAAGGCTTTGTTTGGTTCCGCAAGATTCCTAGCGCGCACGTTTTCTGGAAAAAGAATCTCACATGCATGAAGCATTAAATAAAGTCTATTTGCAAAATCTTTTTAGGGGTAGGTGTAACTTTTCGCGACGAATCTAATAACGGTAATTAATCGATGATTTGCTACAGTTATGCTACAGTAACCATCATCTAATCGCGCGGTCAAAGGCCTCGCTAGATTTTTGTGGTCACTAGTGCAGGGGGTCTGAAGTTTATTTTGTAAACTGATTTTGTTTGACACCGTAATTAGCGGTCAAAATTGTTACTATTCCTAGCACGCTACAATTCTAGCACCAACCAAACAAGCCCCAAGTCCAAGCGACTAGTACTGGCTGATCATCCGACACATCCCAGGCTAGCTAGCTGGATGCCTGGATCCATCAAGGCCAACGTTGCCCCCTGGTGATCTAGCAAACCAAACAAGCGTGGCTACTCAAGCACAGAACGAACGGCCTGTACGTAGTACGTACTAGTTGGATATCTGCCATCAGAAGGAGCTCCAGTAATCGACCACTTCATTCGGATTTGGTTCACTTCTGAACCGTCTACTAGCAGTGGCTTATTACAGTATTGGCTTCTTCTTCAGTGCTTGGCCAATGCAAGCGGCACTAGTGATCTGCTGCATGCTTGTAAAAATAAACTGCCAAGAACCGGCCGCATACAGACATACTCCAAATTAAATTGAGTTATTCGTCAGACTTGAGACCCAGCAGACAGGTGCAAGTAGAAGTAGAGATAGATGAACTGTGCGCGCGCTTGAGATCGATCAATCTCCAGCCAGATAGGCGATCAATCTCCAAATTAATGTAACTCCATCAGGTACGGTCAATCTCCAGCCACTTCTGATCGACTCTACGTGTGAAAAAGGGCGAGGAGAGGCCTCTCTGTTTTTCCTCTCTCGCCCTGCGCATGCGGTCAACAAACCGCACCAGATAGGTGATCAGTTTGATTAATTTCCAAGTCAATCTTTCAACAAGCCTGCTAGAGTTGATTAATTGCTTGGACAAGATGATGCATGGTTGGTTGGCATGTCGCTCTCCATCCTATTCCCCCCTAGTTTTACTTATTACTTAACTAGATAAGTACGTAGATAGTCCCCAGGTTGAATTAGTTGGTTGCTACGTTCTCTGAAAGTTACTTGCTTCCTGCACCCTTCCTTGAGGTTGTCAGGTAGCCGCGTAATCAGCTTGCTGCGCATGCATGCCCAAACTGACAGCGCTAGTTACTACTTTGTCAATTGCCAGTCCTAATCTGCATCCTCCATCTGTTCCAAAATGTGACGTGTCCTAGTTTTGTCCAAAGCTTATAGAAAAATGCACCAAAATCTATGAATACCAAATTAGAATTTTTTTACAATTTTGGTATTTAATATATTTTTCTATAATTTTTTTTTACAATTTTGTTATTTAATATATTTTTCTATAAATTTGGTCAATGCCTGACTTTGGGGGTAGAGAGGTCTGTGGGGAAATCAAAACACCTTAGATTTTGAAAGGGATCTCTTTCAAATTTCCCAGCAACTTCTGCATGAGCTTCCATGACAAAACAAAAGGTGGACACACATGCACTTCTTGGGACAAGTCGGGAAGTCTGGTCGTCTGCTTTTTTCTCAAGATCTTTTATTGGCTCTCTCCCTCCAAGTAAGCTACCCTTGTATATGTATATATATGAAACCTAAGTAACCTACCTTGCCAACCTTGCAGTTGGTTGCCGTCATAATCTGAAATCTCTTCTAGCCCACTATAATTAACAAAGCGCAAGTGCTTCTTCCGTTCAAAAAGCGCAAAAGTGAAAAAAAGGGAAAAGTTGGCATTTTCCTCCGGCCGGGTAGTGTAATGCACCATCAGTAGATGTAGTAGTAGTAGTGGCGTTTGGGCCAATCATGCTCTGCTCCTCTTTGTCTCCGTCACCTGGTTTTTCTTTTGAAAGAAAAAAAAATTCTGTCACCTGGTTTTTTCAAGTCAACCCCATCCAACGAGGCATACATCCCTACGGGCATGAGTTTTCTGCATGACTTCAAACTACATGCTGTTAGGCAGTCACATTTCCCCACTTATACAATCTTCCTTAGATTCCTCCTAATCACGCGCGGATCAGTATGGGAAGCACTAGTGCTAATTTGTAACTTTTAGGTTTGTCTTTTTGCTATATATATTAGATAATTGTTTTAACCTGAAATAATGCAATGACAAGATGTGCAGTTTTGGTGATGGAGGTAGCACTATTCCGCATGTTCGGTGGAGCTTATAAAGATTGAAAAAAGAGTGGTTTTCCTATTTTTCCTTTTCTGTGTGCAAATTTATTAAGTCGTCATCAAAGAATGGTTCTACGGCTGCTACTTGTTACTACCTCCATCCCATAATATATATTTTTAGATTGTCTCCGAGTCAAATCTTTTAAACTTTGACTATAGATCCTAAAAAACTATAAAGATTGACAACATAAAAGTGATATCAGTTTATTCATAATGAAACCACATATCAGAGCATGTAATATTTCTTATTCAAAAGTAATTATTTTTTAATATATTATTGGTTAAAGATGAAAATGTTTGAGTTTGACCAAGTCAAAATGTTGTTATATTTTGAGATGGATGTAGTACATGAAAATACTTGATTGGACAACAGGATTATCATTTACTAAATCGGTGTTTCTACTTGGTGCTGAACAACCTCTTTTAGAAGCATCCATTTAAATTAAGTCCAACATTTGCCTCAACCTTAGATGGAAGATGCTGCAAAGTCAAGTCAAATGTCCTTTTTCTGGGACGTCTGAACACATGAAAGAATATACATGACATAATGTTGAGATTGGGTTCATGAAGTAATTAAGCATGATTTTAGATTTGTCTATATTTAAACCAATGAAAATACATCAGTCCAATTTGATACTTGAGAGAAATCAACAACCCACAGTTCAACACCTCTGCAGGTAGTACTACTGTCAGCCTCCGAAAATCTCATGACTGGGAGCACTGTAGTCTATTCCTTTGTCTTTCTGCTATTAGAATAAGAGGAAGTGTGTTCGAGGAAAAAAAAAAGAATAAGAGGAAATGGATCTGCAAAATAACAAACTATAAATTCAGCATGCATATATAGTGCATGAGACCTAATTAACCTGCCATGTGAAGATGATCAGAAGATACAAAGAAAGCGACCGCGGGGATCGTGTAGTTTGTTGTAGTCACCATCTCATTTTGTTACTACTATAATCGCTAAGTGCTTGTTTTTTTAGGGTATTTTTAGAGGTTGCAAAGTGCTTCTTCTTTTCAAAAAGGGAAAAGGGTGAAGTTAGCATTTTCCTCTGGGTTTTGTTATGCATCAGCATCAGCAGATATGCCCCTACTTGTGTCATATTTTTTTAACACTTACTCTAGTGGCGTTTAATTGGGCCAATCATATCCTCGCATCTCCTTGTCTCGCCTGGTTTTGTCAAGTCAACCATCGATAGTTAGCCAGCATGCGTTTTTGCAGACTGCAACTACATGCTGTTAGGCAGTCACCGTTCGCCACTTACATAATCTTTCTTTATTTCTTACTACTGATCATGGGTCAGTACACAAAGCACTATGCTAATTGTGACTTTTAGGTTTGCCGTTTTGTTGTATGCATAGTATATGACATGATCGATGCAAATTGCAACCTGAAATACTGCAGTTGCCAAGACAGAATGTCAACTGTGAGTTGCAGATGATGGAGCTAGCACTACTATTCCCAGCAGCTGGATAGTTACAGATGCAGTGCAGTGCGTGCATCACTAGCTATAAGATTCTCTTGATGTTCTCCCTCTAGGGCATCGTATAATTAACTGATGGACGAAATGGACAAGTTTGGATTAACCGATCTATTGGCGGTAATGTAAAAAGAAAGTCATTTTACTAAAATTTTGCTCGCTGTCTGTCAATCTATTCAGTCATCATGGAAGACCGGTTCCACGAATGCTACTTTGTGTTTCAGAGAGCGTTATGATGAACCGTCAAAGGATGTAATTCAAATGGACCTGACAAAAGAAATGATAGCTAATTTACCATGATTATTTGAAGTCACATATCTGACTTAACCTTCAAGTCTGAGGCAGCTGATGAAGCGATGCTTGCTTGCATCATGGTCTTGTGATCGCTTGGCTGCTCGTGTTTTGTCTTGTACCCAACTTGTCTTTTTTTTAAAAAAAAATTAATACCCAACTTGTCAGATGAGAACTCCTATGAGGATAACATAACTCACTACTAATTAAAAATGATGATACCAACAGTTTTAGCAAGTTTTCACGGGTTACATTGTTGCTGAATACAGTAGTTTTCAATTCTTTAGGAAATTTCTATTTCAGTTTACTCCCAACATTTTGCCTCAGCCTGAGGAGACGGAAGATGCTACAAGATCCGGTCAAATGCTTTAAAGCGCAAGCCTCTATAAAACTACACTGCACATACCCTTTTGTAGAATGTGTGAACACATCGGAAAAAGGATAAGATGAGATGTAATGTTTGGGTTCATGAAGTAAGCATGGATTTAGATTTGTCTATACTATTTATACTCACGAACCAATGAAAATGTACATAATGTACCAGTTTGATGCTTCAGAGAAATCAGCAAAACGCGATCAATTTGTTTGACGCAGTCAATCACCTGTACGTGTCACTATTGTCAACTTCTGAAGATCTCATGACTCAGCGCTCTGCAGTCTCTGTTTCTGCTTTTAGAAAATGGGGAAAATGACTTTCTCATTTTTTTTAAAAAAAGTTATTTGCTATAAGGTAAAAGGTTAGAGTGGCTGGTCAAACAATCCATTGGCTGGCTCCCTGTTGGACTCAGTCTAGCCGCATGCCAACAAATCCCAAGTCACTAGCATTTGTGTGTTTTTGTTAAGAAAAACTATTCATCTATTATTGTTTGCAAACATAAACTTTTGGTATTGCTTTTCAATTTTCACTGGAGATATAATGAATCGGATAGAATTCTTGGAACCCCCCCCCCCCCCCCCTCTTTTGTAGCTTGTGTCATTCAATACACACATTGAATTATTTGCTTCCCATAAAATTTCCATCAGATTCAATTGCCCATATTTCGACATCAGAAAGTGGATCTCTACTGCTGAACACAAGCTGGTTTGCTATTGTTATGTGGTTCAACCTCTTTTTTTTTAAAAAAAAGATTTATGTGGTTCAACATGTCTTGTCCAAAAAGGAAAATGCTGTTAAGGTTGCCAAATGCCCAAATCAGTGTATGCCAGCACTTGTACTGTTCAGCACGCACCCTTTTTCAGGCATGGTTTTACATTCTGGCTAGGTTATGCAACAAACGAATCCATGGAAAGTACATGGGAGAGTTTTCAGTCTGAACTCTGAAGGAAAGGGAAAGCAGAGAGCTTAACTGGGCTCCGGTCCAGGGTTGGGCAGCCACATGCACAGAACTGAAATGGGGCGGAGACTTCGTCTTGCCGGCCGAGCTCTGTTCCTCGGTCTGCACTCGTTTCGTCAGTCAGTCGTCGCGCATACTTATATCCCCCCTCCTTGACTTCGCCATCCCCCCCTCTGCTACGACGCCTCTTCCTCCTCCGTCCTCTTCTTTCCCTCCCCTGTAGAGAGAGGGGGAGAACTCGGAGAGACCGAGCTCGGAGAGAGAACCGGAGATGGGGAACATCTGCGGTGGCTCCGGGAAGGCTGATGTGGCCGAGGATTTCAGGCCATCTAGCCCAGGTGAGGAGGGCCGGTCTCAAGAACCCGTTTTTATTAGTCTTTCTCCTGTAAATTTTTCATGTGATCGATTCAATTCCTGGATCCTCCTGAGGTTTGGACCTATCCTGGGCAAAAAAGGTTTCCTGGCGTCTTCTCAAGTAGTTTTAGAAGTTTCAGACTGCAGTTCCCCTAACTGAAGATACATGTTTTGCTTAAGAGGGGCTGCTTAGAAAAATTCAGTAGATTCTTTTGCCTAGTTTAAGATTTATTGTTCCTTTCTCTTGGCAGTAGAGACTAGAGACAGGATTTGTGTTGTGATCAAACTATAGTTCTCCAAGCTCAATTCTTCCTCTTCACTTTTGTTTATCAGAAATTTGCAGTTTTTATTCTGGAAGGTTGGGAAAAGCCCAACTTTTAACTGAATAATTGCCTAGTCTTCCGCGAATTTCACACTTATGGTTTATGAATTGTTGCCTAATCGTGTAACAGGGACAACTATGACCTCCAAGACGAGCGGCAGCATAACCACCAGCCAAAGCACCACAGGAAAGCTCTCCTCCGTGGGCAGCAGCTTCATGGCGTCCGCCGGCAGCCGCAGCACCGGCAGCGGGTTCGAAGAGGGGGGCAAGTACCCCGACGGCCAGATCCTGGAGGCGCCCAACCTACGCACCTTCACATTCATCGAGCTCAAGGCGGCCACCAAGAACTTCAGGCCAGACAGCGTCCTCGGTGAAGGGGGGTTTGGGAGGGTGTACAAAGGCTGGGTGGACGAGAAGACGATGACCCCGACCAAGAACGGCACCGGAATGGTTGTTGCCGTCAAGAAGCTCAACTCGGAGAGCCTGCAGGGGTATGAGGAATGGCAGGTAAAATTTAGAGCCTCTATTTCTTTCTTTGGTCAAATAATATTTTTGATTAAAGGATGCCAAGTTGATGAACATCAGTATAGGCATCATGACAATCTGGGGTTTGACTTAGCTTTGTTTGCTCTTGCTGATGGTATTTGGTACCAGCACAGGCATATGAGCCTAATATTGTCTTGTTAAGGAATCATGTAGTTCAATTCGGGTGATACATCACTAATGGACAGGGCTTAAAAGAAGCACGACGATTTTGAAGATTCTCCTGGTCATTGCATGCCTGTGGCTCTTTATGCTTTGTTTAACTTCAGATGACCTGGCTGTCAGTTTTGTACATGTGTGATGGATAATTGTTTAACTGGGCTGTGTTATCTTGGTTTTGCTGATGGTCCAATGCTGACAAGAAAAATATGGTTGGAAATGCTATGGTGCTAGACTGTTCAGCTGCTGAACGCTGATTAGAATAATACAACTAGCCACATGTTTATCACAATGCAGTTTCTTTTTGTTTAATGAGCTGTGCCATTTTGAGAAAAAGACATGGTTTCAGGCTTTCAGCAACGTGCCACTTATCCTTGCAAATTGTGACCAATGACTCATTCAATTATATTGCTTTAGTGTTAACAGATGTCTGTGTGTTGCCAAATGTTAACTGGCATATCTAATAAGCATTTCTCAATGTGTACCTGCAGTCAGAGATAAATTTTCTAGGAAGGCTGTCGCATCCGAATCTAGTCAAGCTCTTGGGCTACTGCTTTGAGGACAAGGAACTTCTTCTTGTATACGAATTCATGGCTAAAGGGAGTTTGGAAAACCATCTTTTCAGGAGTGAGTTCTTACTGCTGATCATCTTCATTATCCTAGAAATATCCTGGATTATTTTCCTTAAATAATTTACAGATCAATCTTTAGTCTCGGCGATTATTTTGTAGTATAGGTATATAGGCTACATTTGGTGGCAACAGCTTTGTAATGGGAGAATTCTAAAACTACATAAATGCATAATAATACTAGAATTTCTTTTTTTGAAGTAATAATACTATATTTTCTTGGTGGGAACCACTTACTGACGAATGTGTTTTCCTTTAGGAGGATGTGCCCCGCTGTCTTGGGAACTGAGGCTGAAGATAGCCATTGGTGCAGCTCGAGGACTTGCATTCTTGCATGCATCAGAAAAGCAAGTTATTTACCGTGACTTCAAGGCTTCCAACATCCTCTTAGATGCAGTAAGTTCAATGCTGTGCAATGTACCTGAGATATATTTAGTTCTATGTCAAACACTGACAGTGTTCTCTGGACTCTTGACAGACTTACAATGCTAAGCTCTCCGACTTTGGCCTTGCTAAGCTCGGGCCAACTGGTAGCAACTCACATATCACAACCAGGGTGATGGGCACATATGGTTATGCAGCTCCAGAGTATGTAGCTACTGGTATGTGTCCTCATGCCTCCCACCAGTTGCTATTTATGAGCTGATGTTGCTTCCCAGCAATAAACTGTCAACAGTCCATGTGCTAGTCAATGTGCATATTGAAATGGAAATATTCTTAAAATAGGTTTGGTTGCCCCCCCCCCCTAATCAATACCACGGCGTTTTCAGCCTGCAGACCTCAATACCATGGCACTTTCAGTCTGCAGACTTTTCTAGGTTTGATTTCCATGAAATAGGCTTGTGAGTACAAGTCCACTAAGAAAGAGAAGTTGATTGTGAAAACTGATGTTTCCTAACTAAAATGGAAATAATTTCAGTGTCACTGAATTCTTAAGAGTAGTGGGGCACTAGCTGGTGCAGGAAAGTATGCTTGTGACTGGGAGCCTCGTGGTCTTGGATTCGATATCTATGATGATCAGCACATGCTGCCCCCAAGTGGATAATACGCCATAACAATCATGCATGGCCATTCCTCCGCTGTCACTTTCTACAAAAAAAAACCATGATAATAATTTGCCATCGATTTTGTTGAAGTATGAGTGAATTGCCCACCTCTTCATATTAACTTAAACTTTTAAGTTGAATTAGTTGGTGCATGCAGCTCAATAGATTTCACCATTCCCCGCCCGCCGTGATGTTTACATCCAGTGTTTCTTCCCGTCTGAATAGTGTAGAATCTACAAGAAATTGCCACTACTTTCTTGGCTGTTGCCTGTTGATGGTCTTGCTGACTTTGTACATGCTCCAAACTGAACCATGTGTGTGCAGGCCATTTGTACGTGAAGAGTGACGTGTACGGGTTCGGAGTGGTGATGCTGGAGATGCTGTCCGGGCAGCGCGCGCTGGATCCCAACCGCCCGAACGGGCAGCTGAGCCTCGCCGACTGGGCGAAGCCGTACCTGGCCGACCGGCGGAAGCTGGCCCGGCTCATGGACCCCCGGTTCGAGGGCCAGTACAACTCCAAGCAGGCCTTCCAGGCGGCGCAGCTGACGCTCAACTGCCTCGCCGGCGAGCCCCGGAGCCGGCCGTCGATGAAGGAGGTGGTGGAGACGCTGGAGCAGATCGAGTCGATGAAGAGCCGGGCGCGGGAGGCCCGGGGAGGCAGCGGCGGCGGCTCGTCGCGGGACCGGCACCACGGCCGCAGCGGCGGCGGCGCGCACCAGCGGTCGTCGCCGCGCGCGGGCGGCGAGCCGCGCGGCCGCGGGTCGAGGGCCGCCAACGGCCACGCCGGCAAGGCACGGTGACCCGAGCCGGAGCTGGAGACGTTGACGACGATTCTTCCTGTACATGGCCTAAATTTTTTTTTGCCTGATTGTGTGATGCCTGCCTGCTGCCCAAGATGCTGCTGCTGCTGTTGTCATGATCACGACGAGGTGTAAAATTAGCAAGAAAAGAAGGAAATGTTGTAAGCTGTAACCAGTAGGAATAGAAAGAATAATCATTCTTGAAATGTCTTGAGAAAAAAAAAAGTATAGATTTTGCCTAGTGTTGGGTTGATTGTTGCTGGTTTTCTTATCAGGTGGATCATTAGTCCATGACTCCATGAGTGCACAATGCATTTGCTGAGCTCAGATACAACGCATTTGCATAAAACCTATGCCGATCTTCTTCTACGTGTTGCCAAACGTAGAATGCCAAAGAATGATTCGAGTAATAATATAAAATGAAATACCAGTCTCTCCTTGGAAATGAAATAACACGCAGATCTTCTTCTTCTACGTGTTGCCAAACAGAAAGAAAAAGAAATCGACTGAATAAATAAGGTTCTGTTTAGTTGATGAAAAAGTTTGGATTTTTAGTACTGTAACACATGCCCGAATGGACTAATTAGGTTTAAAAGATTCATTTCGTGCTAATCAGTTAAACTGTATAATTAATTATTTTTTCAACTACATTTAATGCTAAATGTATGTGTTAAAAAATTCGATGGAACATGTACTGTAGAAAATTTTTTGGAACTAAACAGGGCCTAAGAATTGGAAAATTTCAGCACACCAAATCTTGGGGAATCTGTGCGGGTGTTGACCAAGTAATGCAGGGCTGGGAGTGGTACAGGCAGGCTGTCTGAACTCTGAACTCTTCCTGCCCAGCTGGCCGCCCATTTTGACGCCCAAGGAAAGGTCCGCCCCCCATGCTCCGCGCATCCTGTCTCCGACCTGCCAACCAACCAAGCAGCCCCACCCCATCCCATCCGTCCCGGTCCAGCCAGCCGGCCATCACCGGAATTCAGCCACGACCCGCGGCGAAGACTTCGCCGGAGACGACCTGACCTGGTGCGTCGGCCGTCAGCGTCGCCGCTTTTTACCTCGCTGTAACACTGCGTGCACGCTCACGGCTCACTCCAAAAGGACAAAGAAGAAGAAGAAGAAGAAGAAGAGGAGGAGGAGGAGCATGGGTCAATTGCGTCGCGTCGCTGGTAAATTCCAAGCCCCCGTTTCAGACACGGGGAGGCGTTTTTCTACGGAGAATCCTGCAGGAATTAAACCGTTTACCGTCAAATTCCGGCGAACACCATTTTTTTTGAAAAGATCATCTGTTCCTACACAAGAGTTTCACATGAATTTTGCAGAAATTTCACAGTAATCTGTGCAAGAAAAAAAATCGCAGGAATCGGGTACTGATACACAGGAAGCCCATGAAAATCTCGCGTCTCTAACTACTGGGCTGATTTGCGGCTCTATTCTTTGATGGGCTGGCCCACTTAAGGCAGAAGAGAAGGCCCACACAGTGTTTAACACTAGACATGCAGTTATGCGAGTAACCCCTCCCACTCCTCGGAATTAGCAAAGCGAGGCGCGCCGCCCTTCTCCCCCTCCGGCTCCGGCGAGAGGCGCGAGCGCATGGCCCCTAGGGTTGCGCCAGCCGTGCGGGTGCTCCCCCTCGCGCTCGCCGCGGCCATCTTCTCCGGGGTGACGGCCATCCTCATCTACCTCTCCGGCCTCTCCTCATGTAATGCGCCCACCCGCTCCCCACGAGCTCTCAATTTCCTTTTCGTGTTTCGGTTTTGCGTGTGGTGCGGGAGATCCTGACACGGGATGGGGTGCGTACGTGCGTGCAGATGGTAATGCTCGGCTCTCGGAGTCGGACTTGGCGGCGCTCGCCGCGCTGCAGGGCCGCTTCAGCAAGTGCGTGGTACGGCCTCGCTCGTTCATCTGCCTCGTCTGTTGATTCCTCTCATCTGATTATGGTTCGATTTTCTGCCCATCTGATGCCGCATTGAGACTTCTGGGTCACTAGCTTCTTGAATCTTCGAACTGTTGTAGATTGGCAGGGTAGTAATTGCCTCAGAATTCTCGATTCCAGTGGGACAATTCTTTTGATGCTCACTGTTTAGTGTACGAGATAGCTTAAAAGAGTGTTTTTTTTGGGTCTCCGCATGAATACATTTTCTGGGAACTATCCATATTTATATTGGGTCCATCTAGTGCATACCTGGGTGCTGCCTCAAAAATTCTTGAATTCTTATGTCCGTCTAGTTTTTTTGTTTTGACTTGTTTGGCTTGCAGACTCTTGTGCTCCCACTCGTGATCACAAAGTCTCCGGTCTGTAAACTTTCTTTCTCCTCCTCTTAATGAAATGTGCTCAGGCACGGCCGCTAAAAAAAAGCATAGTGAGAGTGAATCTTTTGTGTATTGGGCTGAATACAAATGTTTGGGGGTTATCCATATTTGTGTTTTAGTGGCAATTGTTGCTTATATCTCAAGTGTTAGCACCTTGAGGATCTACTTTATTGTCTTGGTTTGTATAAACCTTACTTGCTTAAAAACAAAACTGCAGGATGCAAATGGCCTAGGACTGAAAGTGGTGAGCGGGAAGGACTACTGTCGAGTTGTGATACAATACCCAAGCAACACAGTTTCTAAGTGGGTACGTGCTTGTTTGTTGTGTCAGGCAAAGTTTTTACTTGATTCAGACCTTCCTTCCCATTTCAGCTTTAAGAAGCAGCTTGCATAATACATTTGGTTGTGCACTTACCTGGCATTTTATGCTTTTCAAACTCTACTGCATGTTCAACTAGAAAATATAGTACTCTGTTGACCACCTCTTGTAACCAAGCTTTCTTGTCTGATGCCTATGCTCATTTTTGTACCTTTTATGGACTGAAATTTTCAGACGGATCCGAGTACTGGACAGGTTGAAGGTTTGTCGTTTGAGTTCAATCTGTGCGAAGCTGTGGCCTCGTGGGAGCAGGTGACCATGCTTTCTGTTGATAAGTCTATGCAGTTTAATGAGATCAATGAATCACAACATCATTTGTTGCTGCTTTGAAAAGTCATATGATGAGTGCAAGGCACATTAGCAATGTCCACCAAGTTGTAGTAGGCTCATCACTCTCGACTTCCCCACCTGCATTCATAAACACCGTAACATAAACTATACTGCAATGTTTGGTCTAAAGTTTTTCACAGTTGCATGATTAGCTATTGATATGGTCACCCAATTGTCTGTTACTCCTAGGTCCGAAACAGTACAACGGTACTGACAAAGGAGTACATTGATGCTTTGCCAAATGGCTGGGAGGAGTATGCATGGCGCAGGATCAACAAAGGAAACCTCCTGTGGGTAGATACAAATATTTGCCGTGTCACCTAGACATTAACTGTGGCTAACTCCAATAGACTACTAAGCATATTTGTTCTGAATTTGCAGGAATAAATGCCAGAACAGAACTCTGTGCATGGAGCAGCTCTTGCTAGTTCTACCTGAGACATCACCATATGTGCCTCGCCAATTTGGTAGATGTGCTGTTGTTGGAAACTCTGGCGATCTTCTTAAAACTAAATTTGGGGATGAAATTGATTCCTATGATGTCGTCTTCAGAGAAAATGGTGCACCCATCCAGGTTTGTTAAGTTGATGTGTTAGATTGACAGTCTCCCCCCTGCATTTGGATATGCCCCAACTCCTGTCCATATTGCAGAATTACACTGAGTATGTCGGTTCAAAGAGTACATTTCGCCTTCTGAACAGAGGATCTGCAAAGGCACTGGACAAAGTTGTTGAGTTAGATGGTAAGTCTACCATCGACCTTTTTAAACCCCTATCAGTGCAATGAGATGTCAAGGTGAAAAGGCATATTACTTTTATGGTTGCAGAAACGAAAAAGGAGGTATTGATCGTTAAGACGACAATACATGATATCATGAACCAAATGATTCGGGTAATTTCTGTGTCATGTTTTAGAAACTAAAATCACATTGGATATATGTTCTATGTTATCTCACCTGGCTGCTGCACTCTTGTTATGTAGGAAGTTCCAATAACCAATCCAGTATACCTCATGCTAGGCACATCATCATCATTTGGTTCGTCCGCTAAAGGAACTGGGGTTAAAGCTCTTGAATTTGCTCTCTCCATCTGTGACAGTGTGGACATGTATGGCTTCACAGTAGACCCAGGTTACAAGGAATGGTTGGTGACTGTCGAGCTTACATAATGACGGTAAATAATGTTGACCTGCAGTTTTGCTTACAGTTGATGTTATTTTCTTCCAGGACAAGGTACTTTTCTAAGGCCAGAAAGGGTCACACGCCACTCCATGGTAGAGCATATTATCAAATGATGGAATGTCTTGGTGTGAGTTTCTTTCTTGCCGTAAAGCTAGCTAACAAGAACTGTTTTAAGCTTTCGCATGTTAGCAAATATATTTGTCTGTTAGTTTGTTATTCATGATGAGATGATGTATTAATGTAAGAAAAATTCTGCACAGCTGGTAAAAATCCACTCACTGATGCGAGGTGATCCTGGCAGGGCAGTGAAATGGCTGCCTACCAAGGATATCATTGAAGCTGCTAGAGTTGCCTCTGAGAAATTGTTGAGGCAAGTTTTGCAACTCTGCTCTTCAGCAAGATGCTTTATCTGGTCCATCAGTATTATCAACAGGAATCTTACTTGGGTTATTGTCGTAGTTGACACTTCTATTTTATATGCTTGAGTGTGAATGATGTACAAGATTAATTTTATCTATGATGGCAACTTGTATAAATTGTAAGTTCATTCATTGTGAAATTCGCTGCAGGAGACCTGGAGCTGGAAGGGATGGCCCTATGGGGACTTGCACCATGATAAAGAAGCGTAAGAAAGGAAAGGAACCAAACAGATCCGGTCTGCGAGATGCTGCCATGAAGCACCTTGAGTACATGAAAGGTGCCACCAGGTATCCCTTGGAGCGAAGTGCCGGGGGTGGCTATCTCTGTATGATTAACGATACATAGGACCACAGTGGTCAAATTCCATTAGATGTAGAGAAGAAGGACAAGGAGACTGAACAAAACACAACATAAGTCACGACACCATTAAGCAGCAAGATCAGATGAGCTATTTGGTGTCAGTTGATGTGGTGGGACAGTTTTGAAGGAATTTCGGAGCGGTTAAGGTGTGATGCAGTTTTGGTGTATGGGCAGTATGAGTAATGAGCATGGTTTGAAGCTTGTCAAACGGTTACAGGTCATGTTTGTGTGTAGCGGAATGACCATATCCTATGAGCTGTATGCTGAGCTTGTCGCCACTGTAACTAGATGAAATGCGTCATGACTGGAATTTGTAATGTGTTGATCGATTTTTTACTGGAATTGAATTCTGGAACTGCTGTGGGAGAGTAAATCCATTGTTTGTCCGATGTGCCCTGCGAGTTGTCTCGTGCCCATTCCTTCTTGGGATAGATTTATTGAACAATTGTTTCTGATTGTGATACGACTACAGCCAGCAGGATCGTCTTCGCCTCTCCTAGATTCTTGACGCTGATATCAATGTTTGCAAATAACAATGGCATTAAACGCGATGTGACTTGGAACAAGTGTCCCGTATGATGCCGACCTTCAAGATATCTATGATAGCGGGTGCCAATATGTTTGGCATGGCAGTTACAAGAACTTACATATATCATCGCGGAAGAACCAAGGAGAATAACATGAGATCGGCAAAGCCGAAAAGAGAAAATTACGAACAGCAAAGAAAGAAAATAAGGTTGAGCACATCTCCAAGTAACACCCTGAGAGTAACTGCCGATCACCGAACAACCCAATTGTTGAAAGTCTTGCAAAGAAGTAGATGTAGAATTGTAGATCCCATCTCCTTGCCCATGAACAAAGAAGAAGAAACGCATGGATTTGACAAAGTGCAACGAGACTTGAAGTCTTGCATACTAAAAATGGCTTGCTTAAGGGTTAAGGTCTGGCAAAGAAACAAATTGCAGTTGTAGAATTTTAGTCTTGTAGTGGCAGTTTTGGCATTTGGCCCGCGGACTACGCGTGACAGTTTTGGTATTTAGCCAGGAGAACCTTACCTGTGAAGTTAAAATTTCACAAAAGGTTGGTGGCAGTTTTGACATTTATCCCACAAACAATGCAGGACAGTTATCCTCGCAAAAAAACAATGCAGGACAGTTTTGGTATTTAGCAAAACAAATTCTTTTACTTAGAGTGTGTTAAGGTTTCATAGAAGAAACTAAATAAATCCTACTCCTCTGCAGGGCCCACTTAAGGGAGAAGGGAGGCCCACAATCTTAACATCACTAGCGTAGTGGGCCTCAACACTATAAATGGGAGTAGTGACCCCTCCAACTCCTCGGAATTAGCAATGGCCCCTAGGGTTGCGCCGGCCATGGCCCTCACGCTCGCCGCGGCCATCTTGTCCGGAGTGACCGCCATCCTCATCTACCTCTCCGGCCTCTCCTCATGTAATGCGCCCACCCGCTCCCCACGAGCTCCCTCCCCTTTTCGTGTTTCGGTTTCGCGTGTGGACGTGTGGTGTGGGAGATCCTGACACGGGATGGCGTGCGAGCGTGCAGATGGCAGCGCTCGGCTCTCAGAGTCGCACTTGGCCGCGCTCGCCGCGCTGCAGGGCCAGGCCATCGCCGGCGCCATGAGAGACCAGGCCGCGCTCTGCCTGCTCCTCCTCAGCCACTTCGGAGGCCTCGGCCAGGGAATGCCCACTACCAACCTCGCCTTCTCACCAATCTCCTTCAACTCCGTGCTCTCCCTCCTCGCCGCCGGCGCCTTGAGCGCCACGCGCGACCAGATCGTCGCCTTCCTCGGCCCCGCGGGCGCAACGGCGCACGCCACGTTCGCATCGAGGGTCGCATCCGTCGTCCTCGCCGGCGGCGACGGCACCCGGGACGACTGGGAGGCCGAGATCCGGAGCGCCACCGCCGTCTGGGCCGACGCCTCGCTACGCCTCAGCCCCGCCTTCGCCGACACGGCCGCCGCCGTCCACAAGGCCGAGGCGCGATCGGTGAGCTTCAGGGACAGGCCCAGGGAGTCTGCGGCGGAGATCAACGCGTGGTTCGAGCGCAACACCCGCGGCCTCATCAAGAACATCCTCTCGGAGTCAGAGTTCGAGGGCGACGACTCCACGGCGTTCGTCCTCGGCAACTCGGTCTACTTCAGCGGCCGCTGGCGCTCCCCTTTCCGGCCGGACATGACCGAGGAAAGCCCGTTCTACATCGACGCCTCGCCGGACCACGCCGTCCGCGTGTCGTTCATGAGGGGGAGCGTCGGGCTCAAGCAGATCGGCGTGCACCCCGGCTTCAAGGTCCTGCGCATGCCATACCGTGGCAGCGGCGGCGAACGGGAGTTCGCCATGTACATCTACCTCCCCGACGACCGCGACGGCCTTCCGGCCCTTGCCCGGGCGCTCGCCGCCGCCGGCACCATGATCAAGATGATGGCGGGTTCTGCCAGGCTTGTCAATCGCCCTGTGGACTTCGTGTTGGGGATCGGACCTTCGCCTTCTTCCTCATGGAGGATGTCAGTGGCGCGGTGGTATTCGCGGGCCATGTCGTCGACCCTTTGCGCCACTGATGATTACCAACTAAATCTGCTAGCCTTCTGCTCGAGTAACTGAATAATCTGTATCGTCATGTGTAAGTGCAAGCGAAATGTCGATCTGTATTCTAAGTTTAGGGAACAATCGATCTGCAGAAACAATTTGATTCCTGTCTTATAAATAAAACCAAACTGTTCTTCATGTAGCATTCAGATCGAATGACTCTATGAATTACGTCGATACTTCCACATATTATGGGTAACGTAGGAGACATCCCTATTTTCACCCGGGGGTCTTAATTACCACTGCTTAGCTTTCAATTTGCCTCTGACCCTCAAATTAAATGTGAATAACCCGTCCTCCTCTCTTTGAAATAAAGGGCGCTTCCGGTTCGGTGCGTGCTTCAATTAAGCCATTGCAACTGTTTCCGCACAAGGTTAACAGAGAACAGTTGAGCAGAACCATATATCAGATTGCCGGAGAGAAATTGCATGCGCATTCCTGAGGCAAGGGCCAACTACCCATACACAACGTCGGATGCGTCACCGTCGAGCTGAGCAACTTAGCGGCGCAGATCGATCACCAGAGGCGGAGTCCACGCCATCGGTGTCGCAGTTGCACGGCGCTTGCCCCGGCCAGCATCGCGGCGACCATGGATATGTCCGCGTGCAGAGGGGGGTCGAGCACACTCGACGGCGGCATCTCGTGGAGAGCGGCCTGCCCAAGCATGTGCCGCCGTCCACAAGCAGCTGCTCCGGCCAATCGACACCATCCGCCATTGTTTTGGTCCCCCCCAAAATTTCACTGCATGCCCTCACACTCTCAGAAAGAAGAAGCCGCTAGCTAGCCTCTTCATCGATCAAGCGCATGATGTTCTTCGCTCTCATCGCTCGTTGATGCATGGTGGCATATATATGGCAAGCATGCGCCGCAATTGAATGACCCATCTGAATTGCTGCAGTTAGGTAGGGGGTGCGGCACGTACTGGCTGCAGCCGTTTTCTTTTTTGCTTTTTTTGGAGAATGTGCATGCAGTTGATGAAAGAGACCAATGCAGAAAAATGGATTCATTCACTCCTCCAAAGATGGATTTCGTAAAATCACCACCAACCCAAATCGTTGACGACTCCTTTCCCTTACAACTAGCAAGGTGGCCCGCGCTAATAGCACGGGTAGCTAGTTTTTTATTTAATTTTTTAAAAATATTTACATTGACAGAAGAGATGTATTTTGTAATTTATTTACCTCTCGTTTGCTCTTGTTGAATATTATACTACTTGCAGCTTTCTATGCATAGGAGTTCATATCAATCATCACTTTTTATGTTGCTTTGTTCTATATTATAGTTGCATATTTTAGTACTTAAACCTGCAAAATCTAAATTTGCGGATTGAATTCAATTTTGGGTCACCTTGAATACGGAGCAAATTGTACATAATTGTATTCATATAAAGTTTTTTATAATTATGAAATATATTTATATGTATTTGATAGTTATGTTTGCCAACAATCTGTAACTTAGATGTTGGAGTTCGATTTGTATCTTGCAATATTTTGATTAATATTTAGCGAAAATATATCTAGTGTAGTTGTTAGAGCACTTAAGTAGCATCTAGCAGATCTAGACCTGACTCATCATCGGAGCGAAATAAAAATGATCATGGATTAGACAAAAAAAAGTTATGCTAAAAAATAAGTTGAGGCCTCCTGCTGGCTTTGGTAAATAAATATTATGCAAAACTTATATATATGTGTGCTATGTTAATGCATATATGTTTTAAATTTTTTATTTAACCGAACCTATTATTATTTTTCCCACTTTTGTTACAGCACAATTTATTTGTTTTTAGCCCATATGACTGCATATATTGGTCTACTTTAGAGTTTTGTCATCTCGGTGATAGATAGTTCCATATATATTTTTGTTGTTGTTTCTAACTCTTTTCTTTATTTTCCATTTTCTCTAGCAATTTTATTGATTTCTCTGTCTTCTATTTTGTTCCTCGGTATATTTGAAATCGATTAGTGTGTATCGCATCCGATGCATCTAATGGAGAAGTTTCCTATTTAGTATTGTGCCTCAGGGTTTTTTTTCCTGAGCGAAGAGGAGCATCGACAACGTACATTTGTTTGAATCATTTGATTTTGTACTGTAGGCAATCGACTTTGAGATAGATTAGCAGGGCTTCAGGCCTGTATCTGTGGCTAAAATAACTCCAGTTGTAGCTTCTTTGATGGAGCAGCTTTTTTTATGGATATAGAGATGTTTTGAAAACCGTTCGGTAGAACCGTTTCTTCTAATTTTTCATGAATATATGAAAGATGTCAAATGTCCAACATGACATGGCTATAATTTAATATTTTTCTCATTCTAATGATATTATTTATAGACTAAACCAATAAATTCACTTTTGTCCTTTTCTTTTGCCCTCATTTTCCCATTTTTCCTGCCTTCTTTTTCTATTCTCCTTTTTCTACTTTCCTTACCCGTTCAATCTTGGTGCTTCTTTATCCTTTTCTCTTTTCTTTCTCTGTACTTCTTTAGAGGTATCGATCACATTTGTGTTCCATGCCTAATGTGTACTTATAGAAGATTAGATGGGGATAATAATGTTAATAATTATCTATGCTATTTGATTCCTCACATGACTAACTCCCTGATTTTTCCCATGCATCTATTTAGATTGAGCTAATAATAGTCACATTTATTTGTAGGTTTCGGTGCTTTACCCTTTATCCCAGTGATTATTACTTGTATGGAACTATTTATATGCCCATAGAATCATAATTCTTTGTTGACCACCATCAGATTAGTTTGTATAACTAAAGTTGTTCAAGAATATACAATATTTATGATAATAATCCTTGCTTGGAGAAAACATTGGTTCTTTAGCGGATATTTCTCTCACATTGATTCGTCTGTGTATTCATTGGCCCACACTTACAATCATAAGGTGCAGATGGTCTTGCAATAGATTGCAATATGTGAAACTCTGCGCATCATCATTATTTTTTCGTCTCTATCTTGACGTTTGGTTGCTCCAGAAGAAATGGATTGATTGAGTTCGGCAATGATTTTGAGTAGAATCCAGTGTGCTTCATGCAGCTGCATGTACTGCAGGACGTTCTTGAGACTCAAAAAGTTGTGATTCGGAATCTCGGGCAAAAACTATGGTCGCGTCGTAGTGCAGGGCGTTCCAAAGGTTTTTCAAAGCAATTATCTCTTTCAATAGTACCAATACAATACAACTATGGTCGTGTTGTCACGCTTATGCTATTGCTATTTTTTTTGCATCTTTAAGGAATATTAATGCGAGACATAGATGGTAACATGAGTTTTTATGTCATGCGGACCCTGTATTTAACTTTAATTAGATACAGACACTTTTTGGTAGTTTAAAATATTGCATCTCATTAAATTGGACATGGACTCTTTTGTCCAATTTAGATCATTAGATCTTCATTAAATCGAATGGTGTAAATCCTATACACAAATACTATTTAGATCTTCGTTAATTTGGAGTATTTATTAACTTTATTTTCCATGAAACTCAAACTTGGATTTTTATTATTGCATTTGATACTATTTATTTAGCTATTTTTCTTCTTAATATGATTCATAATTACTACACACATCAACAATAATTTTTTTATTCTAGTTCTTGCATTTATCTATTTATTAATCATATTTGATGCCAATTTTTTTATACTTTTAATTTTAATTTAGCTATTTGGCTAATAATAATTTTTTTGTCGTGTGCCAATGCTAATTTTTTTAATTTTATAATTCCGAATTTGCCTATTTAGTAATTGTATTCAACATGGACTCTTTGGTTAAGTCCTAATTTCCTTATTTTTTCAATTCCAAATTAAGCTATATTTACCAATCGTATTTGGCATGGACTCTTTGTCATGTTTTTTTTTTAATTTTTTAAATTCGAAATTAACTACTTATTAATCGTATTTGACATCTCATCGCGTTTCTTTACTACATCATCATCACGAAATCATCCGTCCATCCATCTTCAACATCCCTTCACGTCGGGGCAGTGCCACGACACCGGGGGCACATCGCGTCGGAGGCTCCCTCCGCCAGCTTGTTGCCTGCGACCACCGTGCTGCTAGCCACCAGTAGTTGCTAAATAATATAATAGATTTTCTCCCTTTTATTCATTTTTAATTTCCTTTTCCATTTATACAAGCACAGGAAAGGACCGTGTCGTCCGTGGTGCACCAGCGAAGTCGTCAAGGTCGACGTACGAGAGCGGCACCTCCGCCGCCGCCGGCACCGTGATGCAGGAAGATGATGGGTTCGGCCATCCCTGTCAGACGCCCTGTGGACTTCGTGGCGGATCACCCCTTCACCTTCTTCCTCATGGAGGATGTCAGCGGCGCGGTGGTATTCGCGGGCCATGTCGTCAACCCTTTGCACCTCTGATGATATAAGTACCAACTCTGCTAGCCGGGCATGCATGTCGGAATCCATGAATTAATAAACCTTTTGCTGGAGTAACTGTATAACCTGTATCGTCATGTGTAAGTGCAAGCGAAATGATCTGTGATCAGAGGGGGGATTGCTAGTTCAGGGATCAATCGATCTGCAGAAACAATTTGATTCCCGTCTTATAATAAATAAAACCTTATACTACTCCCTCCGTTCCAAATTATAAGTCCTCCGTTTCAAAAAAACAGAATATACTGGCTGTGAATGAGCACGCCTCTAGTTGACGCACTCAGCTTTGGATAGGCCAGAAGCTGAGCTCACGCGTCGGTGCACAAGTTGCTGCTCCGATCAAGTTGGACCATGCCACGGTGACGAGGAGTGAACCATGGCCTTCCTCCCCTGCCGGATCTCTCCAGACTCCAGGCTCCGCTTGCTTCCTCCGCCTCCCTACGCTCAGCTTTGGGCTGCCATTTCCCCTAGTCGCCTCTTGCATTGCTTGGGTGTGAGCCGGAGGACTGGCTGCTCACTCAAGAAGGGAGTGGGCCGGGTCGATCCATTGGATAGTTGGCCCGACCCACGTGAGCAAGGCCGATGGGTCAAATGAGCCGGCCCCAAATCAAAGAATGGGTCTAGAGAGCCGGAGCCTATAGACCCGATGGGCAATATGGGTCGACCCATCTGATGCAAGAAAGCCACCAGATGGATGGAAGAAACTAGCGAGCCGCCGGCGGTGGCGTGATCTGCTGGGATTAGATCGGGAGAGAGGGGCTGATGTTGGAGGGATGAGGTCGTGGGTGATTGGTCGCTGGGTTGCAGGCGCGGCACGATAGGCGATTGTTTATTGCGCTGCGTTGCGAGGAGCCATGCGGGCGATTGTTTGGTCTGCTTCTTCCTAATCAATCGATGCAGTAGCCAACACAAACTTAATTCAGCGAGGTGAGCCTGTGTTGCGTTGTCTTTGATTTCTCGGACCCCAGCAAGAATTCGGCGGAGAAGGATTTCAAAAGACAGGCATTGGTGGATCTCGTGGATTATGTTGAATCTGCTAGCTCCCGCTTCACAGAGCCGATGGTTGCTGCCTGCTGCAGGATGTTTGCTATCAACTTGTTCAGGGTGTTCCCTCCCAACTGCAGGTCCAGTTCATCTGGCGGTGGTGAGGGTGAAGACGAGGAGCCAATGTTTGACCCTGCATGGCCCCATCTGCATCTTGTGTATGATCTCCTACTGAAATTTATTGGCTCCTCATCTCTGGATGCAAAGGTAGGAAAGAAATATTTTGACCACACATTCATCGTAAGGTTGCTTGAGCTCTTCGATTCTTAGGACCCAAGGGAAAGGGACTGCTTGAAAACAATACTGCATCGGATCTATGGAAAATTCATGGTGCGCCGTCCTTTCATCCGCAAAGCAGTGAGCAATATATTCTACCATTTTTTATTTGAGACTGATCACCATAATGCTATTGCTGAACTGTTGGAGGTTTTTGGCAGTGTTATTAGTGGGTTTGCAATGCCTCTGAAGGAGGAACACAAAATCTTTCTTTGGAGGGTGCTAATTCCTTTACACAAGCCAAAAAAAACAGTCGGTGTGTATCTGCAGCAGCTAACCTACTGTGTGACCCAGTTTGTAGAGGAGCCAAGCTTGCAAGTTCGGTGATACTTGGCTTGCTTAGATACTGGCCAATAACAAATAGTCAGAAAGAGGTAATGTTTCTGAGTGGGATTGAAGAGTTCCAGAAATGCATATGCATAGGTTTGATTGGGCCGACCCATGATGCCCATTGGGCCATTAAGACCGTAGGCAAAATGTTGATTTGGGTCAGCCCATGGCCTCAGAAGTTGGCCTTGAGGCCATGGGGCAGGTCCAAGGCCAGGTTCGGGCCGACCCATTCTCATCCTGACTGCTCAAGGCCGGCGCGGAGGCGAAGGGACCACAAGTACTCTTGCTCCAACCGCAACTCATGACAATATGCTGGATGTGGTGGTTGCATTGCCCCCAAAAGCCGCCTTGTTTTGGTCCCCTCCAAAATCTCACTGCTCTGCACTCTCTCAGCAGCTATCCTATCCCTCTCTATAAATCTCCATCCTCAATTCCTCATCACAAGCATGTTCTCTCTCATCGATCGCTGGTGCACGCAGCCATGCACATGGTCGTATATATACACATACGTTGTCAGGCACGCATGTGCCGGGAATGAATGATCCATCTTCGTTGCAGTTAGGTAGGCGGTGTGGCACGTATTGCCTGCACCCTGAAGGCCTCAAGTTTTTCTTTCCATTTCTTGTTTGCAGTAGATGAGAGAGACCAATGCAATGCAGAAAGATGCATGTCATCGGGTCTTTGAAACAGTTCGAATGATTTTCAGTCATAATAATCCGTTTGGTTTCCTCCAAGACCTCAGTCCTCTCCGGTCAGTCAGTCTCCCCCATCCTGTTCTCCGGGACGATGCAATGAGAGGAGGGTGGACGTCATACACTGAGAGGCAGTGGAGGCCTGCTCCTTAGTGTGATGAGTGATTGCCAACACGTGGAGTGGACTAATGACGTTTAGTCACGACTCTGTGGAGATTGTGCCAGTTCTTGGTCTGTGGTGTGCAGGTACACGGATGGTGCGGTGGCAGCGAGATGGTTTGGACAAGAGCGTGGCGCGTGCCGATGTACCATGCGGCGGCGTTGCGGTGGCGGGAGCCCGACGACCATGCGGAGGCGGGAGACCTTGCGGTGGCGTGGGAGGCCCGACCGGACGACCGTGCGGTGGAGAAGGGCGGCCCAGATGCTTGGGCCACTGCTGGGCCGTGTTGCGATCCACTCCTGGCGCCAAGGCGGGACGGCGTGGAGTTTGTTGGTAGCTCGGGAAAAACCAACGGCTGGGATGCGTCGACGTCGGCCAAGTCGGAGAGGGTCCGGCGGGAGGTCGGACACGTGGCGACATCGGGCTTGGCGGGTGTGCCGGAAACATCGCACGGGAAGGTTTGGCGGTTCCTCCAAAACCGCCCCCGAACTCGGTTTCGGCAGTTTTCCCAAAACTGCCCCCGTGAAGATTCCAGAAGGACGCGTGGCGACATCGGGAAGATTGCGTCGGGTCGAAGCAAATATCTCCAAATCGTCGCAGCCGTCGGATGGTCTTCAATGTATCTTTTCCGGTTTTGCCCCTAAGGGCTTTCTAGTTTAATTCTAGCACTTAGGGGTAGTTTAGTCTTTTAGTGGAAGACTTGGAGGAGAAGCATTGGGAGTGGGTGGCGTGACCTGAAGGTCACAAAAGGGCAGGCGCCATCCCCTGGCTGGAGTGCGCTGGATAGTATAGAAGAAACTGAGAAAGAGCCAGGGTCTGCTCCTTCTCTTCTCCCTCCATGTCCTTCCTCCTTTCTCTCTTCTAGGTAGGATTTTAGCCATGGATTTGTGAAGACCTTGTACTGAATTTTCGCGGGAAAGGAGGCCCTTCCCTCCTTGTGCCATCTGGGAATTTGAGTAAGTTTTCAATCTCATACACTTCATGTTTTGACTGTGACGATTTGTGATTTCGTTTGTTGGATCATGAAGTGCGAGATTGGTGTAGTTCTTTGAGCTCTTTGACGTGATTCTAACCCTTCTTGCCTAGTGCAAATCCTCTGGAAATCACGAGCTCGTTAGGATCTTAGTTCTTGAGTTTTTCACATTTTTGAGAAAACCCCGTTCTTGTTCTCTAAACCTGCGATTCCTCCTAAACCATGGAGTGATTCGTCAATTCCTTGCGTGGACATGTTCACAAACCCTTTGTGATCATGCCTACAAAATTTGGTAAGGTTTGGACTTGATTTGATCCCTTGAACTTTGAGTTTTGGATCGAGCCGAGAGGAAAACAGAGTTTCTGGGCTTGGACTGAATTTCTTCCTAACACCGGTTAAATCGACGCTCGAGTTTGAGGTCGTCGGTTCAACCGGTGAGTAGGTTTCACGCTCGTTGGGGTTTTCTGTGTGTTGTTGGATTGCACCGGTGCTTTCTCTCTCTTGAGCATCGGTTCATCCGGTGTTGCTTCTGTGTGTGCTGTTTTGGGTCATTTAACCGGCGTATTGACTTTTCTTAGCTCCGGTTGAACCGGTGCTCTGCACTCGGCTTTGACAATTGGTGCACATCGGTTTAACCGGTGCTCACAGCATGGTTTTGGTGTGTTTAGTTGCCCCTCTGGACAACTGCACCGACGTCAGTCTCTGATTTTGTCGGTTAAACCGGCGTCACACACCGGTTGAACCGACGCTATTCAAACCAGGGCGTCGGATCAACCGGTGCTTGCTGTTTGCTGCTGCCGGCTCTGTACCACTGGTTAGTCCGACGTATTCAAGTTCTCTACTCTTTTCAACCGGTGTTAGTATACCGTGCTGTTATCAAGCTGATTTCGTGTGTTTGCTTCCGCGCTCGATTTCACTTGTTCCTAAGGTTTTTAGTGTTCGTGCAGCTCTTCTATAGCTACTCTGCACTACGCCTAGGACTCTAGGGTTGGGGTGCGCTTTTGGATCTTGAGCCGAAGTTTTCGATTGCGATAATTTTCGAAGGCTCCCATTCGCCCCCCTCTGGTCGCATTTCTCGGTCCTACAATTGGTATCAGAGCCGGGACGGTTTCTCTATCGCCTTCTCCGGTTTGAAACCGTTGTGCGACCATGGGTTCACCGGGCAAACCCCCGATCTTCGATGGATCCGATTACGACTATTGGAAGGTGCGCATGCGTGCCTATCTTTTGAGTCTAGGTTCCGAGGTCTGGGAGATTTGCGTGGACCCTGATTATGTGAACCTTGCGGTCCGCACGACCGAGCTTCAAGTTAGGAGACATGAGGTCAATAGCAAGGCGTACAATGCTCTCATAGCCTGTCTCTCTCGTCCTGAGTTCGATCGTGTCAGCGACCTTCTCACAGCCCGGGAGATCTGGACACGGTTGGCCAATTTCCATGAAGGAACCAACCATGTCAAGTCGATGCTGTATGAGACTCACCGGCGGGAGTACGAGAACTTTTCTCAGTTGCCGGGTGAGAGCATCGACACCATGTTCAGTCGTTTTCAGTCGATTGTGAACAAGGTGCGTGCGAACCAGCCACAGGGCACCCAGGCCTACTCCGATCATGAGAAGGCTATGAAGCTTCTCTATGCTCTTGATCGCAAGGTCTGGGAGGTGAAGGTCCAGACTATCATAGAATCTGCTGGCTATGAGACCCTCACCGTGGATGAGCTGTTCAGCAAGCTCAAGGCTTCGGAGGTGGAGAAGCTCTCTCGAGCTAAGATGGAAGGCAATCATGTTGATGCCTCCGCCTCCAAGTCTATGGCCCTGGTAGGCACTTCTGGAGCTAACTCTGACGCTTCTCTTGGAGGCTTTTGCTTGTCTTCCCTTGTGTCTGTTACAGATGAGCAGTTGGAGGTGCTGGGAAACGAGGAGCTTGCACTGATCATTCACAAGTTCCAGCGCGCCTTCAACAACAGACAAGCACGAGCGAAGACCTGCTTCAACTGCGGCAAGACCGGCCACTTTGCCGCTGAGTGCCCCAAGAAGAAGAGCTCCAGGGAGGAGGACGACCGCTCCAGGCACGAGGAGTACCGCGAGCACCGCCACAAGCACAATAGTGGGGACTCCCACAAGAAGAAGGGCGGACGCTCCAAGCGGTACCACGAGCGGAAGAAGAAGAACGTCGGCAAGTACAAGAGCAAGTAGGCGTTCGTCGCCCAGAGTGAGGATCACTCCTCCAGCAGTCAGAGTTCGACGTCTTCGTCTTCATCTAGCTCCAGCGACTCCGACTCACACCACCGCGGCGAGAAGAAGCGGAGCTCCAAGAAGAAGGCCACAGAAGGCTTCACTAGCCTTTGCCTCCACACTGGGAAGGCGGCTGGTTTCTGCACCATGGCCATCGACTCCGACGCCGACGGGACTCCTTCTTCCACAGTAGAGCCTGTACCTCAGCCAGAGCCAAGCTCTGAGGTACATCCTGAGCACCCCACTCCTGAGGAGTTGGAGGATCTTTACACTGCTCTAGATAATCAGGACTTGATCATTAAGGATGCTAAGAGGCAGTTTAGAGCTTTGAGACAGGAATTGAAGGAAGTTAAACTAGCTTTAGAGATTGCTCAGTCTGCCCCTATTGTGGAGGATTGTGTTGAGGAGGATGAATGCAGTCAGTGCATCAGTTTGATGTCTGACCTTTCCGAGCTCAGGAGCAAGTATGATGAGAACTTGCTCAAGCTCGTGGAGGGCAAGGAGGCCTTGGACGAGCTCAAGTCCCGGCCTACCCTCTTGGGTGCTTGTAAGGAGTGCCCAGCACTTAGAGAAGAGCTTAAGGAGAAGAATGCTTCTTTGAGGAAGTTGGAGAAATCCGCAGTCCCTAGCTCTTGCTCTGCTGATTGTACTGTGTGCCCAAGCCTGATCTCTGAGCTTGAGGAGGCACGGAAGGACAAGACCCGAATGGAGGAGGAGAACTCCCACCTTCGGGAGATTCTCAGTTGGGTGTCTGCCCGCGAGTCTCAGTTGGGCATGATGGTTCAGCAGTTTAAGCGTCCTGATGGTGTTAGGGTTGGTTTTGCTTTTACTCCTGCTGATTTTGTCCAACCCTATGGGAAGATTGGTGAGATGCTCGAGCCGAGTGTGAGTGCACTTTCTTCTTCCACAGCTCCACCAATTCCTAAGCCAGCACCAGTTAAGGATGGAATCCTCACTGAGCCACCCAAAGCTCCACCTAAGAATCCAGTGTGGGTTCCCAAGCCTAACCATCTCAAGAACCGACTGGATACACTCCCTCCTAGTGGTAAGCCAATTCCTAAGCCCAAGGTGAGGACTCGGCCCCCCAGAGTACCTCAGAGAGCCCCAGCACCTACACTACAGCCTACACACAAGAGAGAGCCTTACCAGTGTGAGTGGTGCGAAAGGGAGGGTCACTTGGCAGAGTATTGCTTCCGGAGGTTGAGGTTTGAGCGCAGGCAGCCTGAGAGGCGCGCTCCGGAGGTGTTCCACCAGCCTACAGGTGGACACGCTCCAGCTCGACGTGGGCAGAGGCGGGATGCCATGCCACGTCGTGTAGGTGGAGGAGGGGGAGGCGGTGGTGGTTACCGCGCTCCTGTTGGTGGTTTCGCCAGCCCTGTTCCACACCGTGCTTTCGGTGGTGGTCAGCGTGGCCGAGGCTTTGGTGGCGGAGGCGCACCACGTTTTCCTCAGCGTGATGGTCGCCAGCCACAGTTTTTGTTTGAGGATACTTACCCTGCTTTCGAGCAGATGGCACGACACTGGTTTGCTTCTTTCTGTGCTAACCCCAGTGTCGGGCCATTTGCCCGCTCCTTTTCTTCCTACTGAGCAGGACACTCGAGGCCTGGAGAACATATGGCTCATGGACTCCGGTTGTTCGCGCCACATGACCGGGAGTCACAGATGGTTCTCCAGCCTCACCCCGACGAAGGACAAAGAGTACATCGTCTTCGGGGATAATAGCAGAGGAAAGGTACGTGGAGTTGGCGCTATTCAGATTTCAGACGATTTCACCTTGAGAGAGGTTGCTCTTGTTGATAAATTGGGTTTTAATCTGCTCTCTGTTTCGCAACTTCTTGATGATGGGTTTGAAGTGAGTTTCAAGAGAGGTTGCTCGCGTGTTCTTGATTCCAGAGGAGAGTTTGTGTGCGGCATTGTTCCTCTTGGTCGTGTGTTTTGCATTGACTTTTCTGGATCTTCTTCTAGCACCTCTCACTGTCTGGTGATTGGTCAGTCTTCTGAGCTTTGGAAGTGGCATAGGAGGCTTGGTCACTTGAGTTTTGACCTACTAGTTAGGCTCAGCTCACTTGATTTGATCCGAGGATTGCCCAAGCTCAAGTGGGACAAGGACCTTGTTTGTCACCCGTGTCGTCACAGGAAGATGGTTTCCCTTCCGCACCCACCTGTGAATCAGGTGATGACATCGCACCCAGGCGAGCTTCTTCACATGGACACCGTTGGTCCTGCTCGTGTGCGCTCTGTCGGTGGGAAGTGGTACATTCTTGTGATCGTGGAAGACTTCTCGCGATACTCTTGGGTTTTCTTCTTGGAGGCTAAGGATGAGGCTTTTCAGTACTTTCGAGACCTTGCTTTGAGGTTACAGAACGAGCTTCCACAGGCCATGAGGGCTATTCGCAGTGATAATGGTACCGAATTTAAGAACGCTCATTTTGATGACTTCTGTCGTGGCTTTGGTCTTGATCACCAGTACTCCTCTCCTTATGTTCCTCCACAGAATGGCGTGGTTGAACGCAAAAATCGGACCCTAGTGGAGATGGCCAGGACGATGCTTAATGAGCATAGGACTCCTAGGCGTTTTTGGGCCGAGGCAATCAACACCGCATGCTATGTTGCCAACCGCATCTTCCTTCGCTCATTCTTGAAAAAGACTCCGTATGAGTTGCGGTTTGGTCGACAGCCCAGAGTGTCCCACCTGCGTGCTTTTGGTTGCAGATGCTTTGTTCTGAAGGAGGAAAATCTTGATAAGTTCGAGTCTAGGAGCTCTGATGGCATTCTTCTTGGCTATGCTCTTCAATCCAGAGGCTATCGTGTTCTTATTCTTGAGACTAACCGGATCGTCGAAACTTGTAATGTAACCTTCGACGAGTCCACTCCCTCTTTGTCTACTTCTTTGGAGTGTGCAGGTGATGATGAGTTTGGCCAGGACATCTTTGAGGATGAGGATGAGCCTAAGGCCTTTGAGGGTGATGGTGGTGTCCTTGCGCCGGCTGCAGGCCCACTTCCTGGAGATTCGAGTTCTGACGACGATGGCGGCCCGCTCCCCACAGCTTCGACTACGGCCGATCCACGTCCAGCTCAAGGTTCTTCCTCCGGGACTCATGTTGAGGGCGGTGGCGAGGCGACTTCGTCAAGAGAAGCACCACGACACATTCAGCGTCGTCATCCACCTCAACAAATGTTAGGTGACCTCAACGAGCGAACTACGAGGTCCAAGGTAACAAGTATCGCTGGCTTTGCTCATTTAGCGTTTGTTGCCTCCTTTGAGCCCAAAGATATTGGACATGCTTTATCTGATTCTAACTGGGTCAATGCCATGCATGAGGAGCTAGAAAACTTTGAGCGAAACCAAGTCTGGGTCCTTGTAGAGCCTCCACCAGATTGCCACCCTATAGGTACCAAATGGGTTTTCAAGAACAAACAGGGTGAGGATGGGATGGTTGTGAGGAACAAGGCTAGGTTAGTAGCTCAGGGTTACAGCCAGCAGGAGGGGATAGATTACGAGGAGACCTTTGCACCTGTAGCTCGTTTAGAGGCCATCCGGATCTTTTTAGCCTTTGCAGCTTCGAAAGGGTTCAAGCTGTATCAGATGGATGTGAAGAGTGCATTCTTGAATGGGTTCATAGAGAAGGTCTATGTGAAGCAACCTCCTGGCTTTGAGAGTCCCAAGTTTCCTGACCGAGTCTTCAAGCTTCAGAAGGCTTTGTATGGTCTGAAGCAAGCCCCTAGAGCCTGGTATGCGAGGTTGAGAGCCTTTTTGCTTAAGCAGGGGTTTGTCATGGGATCGGTAAATAAGATTTTGTTTCTCCTCAAGCGTGGCGCTGATTTTCTGTTGGTTCAGATTTACGTGGATGATATTATCTTTGGTGGCTCCTCTCACTCTCTTGTTTCTAGCTTTTCTGATGACATGAGCAGGGAGTTTGAGATGTCGATGATGGGTGAGCTTCAGTTCTTCCTCGGATTGCACATCAAGCAGACCCGGGATGGCACCTTCGTCCACCAGGCTAAGTACACTAAGGACATGCTCAAGAAGTTCGACTTCGGAGACCTCAGTCCCATGCCGACTCCTATGGGCACTTCTACGGCGCTGGATGAGGACACTGAAGGTGTTGCTGTGGACCAGAAGGAGTACAGGAGCATGATCGGCTCGCTCCTGTACTTGACGGCCACCAGACCCGACATCCAATTCGCGGTCTGTCTCTGCGCGAGGTTCCAGGCTTCTCCGCGCACTTCTCACAGGAACGCTGTGAAGAGGATTTTCAGGTACCTTCGATACACTCCTGAGTTTGGCTTATGGTACTCTGCTTCCTCTTCTCTTGCATTGGTTGGCTTTTCTGATGCTGATCATGGTGGGTGTCGGATTGATCGCAAGTCGACTTCAGGCACCTGTCAGTTTCTTGGAACTTCTCTTGTGTCTTGGTCTGCCCGCAAGCAAACTAGTGTAGCTCTTTCCACCACAGAAGCCGAATACATAGCTGCTGCTAGTTGCTGCTCCCAGATCCTTTGGATGAGACACACTCTCAGCGATTTTGGCCTAACCTATGGCAGAATTCCTATTTTCATTGACAGCACCTCAGCCATTAGCTTAGCCAAGAACCCGGTCTTACACTCTCGCTCCAAGCATATAGACATGAGGTTCCACTTCCTGAGAGATCACTATGAGAAGGGTGATGTCGAGCTGACCCATGTGTCCACTGAAAATCAAGTAGCCGACATCTTGACCAAGCCCCTAGAACAAGCCACCTATGCTCGCTTGCGGGGAGAGCTTGGCGTGTGCTACCCATTTTGAGTTGGGTAGTTGTTTTTGTAGTTTAAGAATTGTTTTTCCTTCTTTTTGCTTTTTCTTGCATTTTGTGTACATACCATCTTGCATTGCATTTGCTCATATGCATTACACTTGCACTAAGCTTCTCATGTATGATATCTGCATTTGCTTGTGCCTTGTGCTATGCTATGAGTTGTATATATGCTTTGACCATGAGTAGCTAGCTCTTTTGAATATATTGTATATTGGCTCTGAGCTTAGCTATGTTATTCTTTGAAAATCATAAACCAGGGTCACCTTCAGGGTCTGCTACTAGCATGTGTAGGTTTGTGTGCTTATGCTATCTTGATCATGCTTAGTGGCTAGGTCCCTTGCTCTCACATGCAACATGATGCCCTCTTTTCTGTTGGAATAAGTTTAATTAGTATCTATTTTCAAAAAATCCAACAAATTGGTATATCTTGGGTTGCTTTGAGTGAAAAGATCCAGGTGGGATTGCTTGCACCACTGTTCTTGATCCGAGACTGCTCCTCTGGAGAACTTGGACAAGGCTGTGGATGACTGAGAGTGGTGTCTTAAGCTTCTGATGGTCCTTGACCTAGGCTTGGCACATTCGCTAAGTTAAGCACTTGCAAGTTTTCAACCCCTGGCACCGAAATTTGAAAGTTTTTCATTTGGTATCAAGGTTGCTTGAGTGGCAGTTGCTGTGATATGCTTTGGATAGCTCACCTGTATGCTCTTGCTAGCACTAGCATGCTTGTTTACCTTCTAGTATGCTAGGTCCTTTATGGTGATGCTTTTCTTTTACAAATGACAAATGCTTGCTCATGATCTGTATAGATATATTCTTATGAGCTTCTTCATGTATTGTCTTTGTATATGCACCCTCATATGCTGTGCTGATTTGACCCTTGCAAATGCTCTTGTTCTGTACCTGGAAGCTTTTAGGCACGCATGCACTTCATGGCATATTTCCAGGGGGAGCATCTAGGCAGGGGGAGTTTCCTTGACGTGTGCTTTGTCAACAAGGGGGAGATATTGTTGTTTGGGGAAGAAATTGTTGCTTCGTGGCTCACCTTAGGGGTTAGGGGGAGAGTATCTTGGTCCTTGCTCTAAAAGGGAGAGTTCCAGTTTTTTAGTGTGCACACGTCGGGGGAGAATTGCATAGTGAGGGGGAGCTGCATTTCAGGGGGAGTTTTTGAGCTTTTTCATGCTCTTTGCTGGTTGCGTTGAGCTTAGCCTCTTTCTGGAGGAACCAGCTTTGCACATGCTTGGCTGTGTTGAGCCTTGCCTCTTTCTTGAGGGGTCAAGCATGTTTTGGAGTCAGTGCGTCGAGCCGTTGCCCTTGTCTTAGGGGCTGACTCTTTTGGCTTTGCTATCTTCAAGTGATCTTTTCTTGATTTCATTGGCTTTTGGTCACTTGAGATAGTTCTCTCTTGTTTTCTATTTCTTTTTGGTTATCCTTTGTGTTCACCAGTGCCCGTGTGGGGTGTGGTGTTGACAATGCACTCATCAAGGGGGAGATTGAGGGGCAGTGGAGGCCTGCTCCTTAGTGTGATGAGTGATTGCCAACACGTGGAGTGGACTAATGGCGTTTAGTCACGACTCTGTGGAGATTGCTCCAGTTCTTGGTCTGTGGTGTGCAGGTACACGAATGGTGCGGTGGCAGCGAGATGGTTTGGACAAGAGCGTGGCGCGTGCCGATGTACCATGCGGCGGCGTTGCGGTGGCGGGAGCTCGACAACCATGCGGAGGCGGGAGACCTTGCGGTGGCGTGGGAGGCCCGACCGGACGACCGTGCGGTGGAGAAGGGCGGCCCAGATGCTTGGGCCACTGCTGGGCCGTGTTGCGATCCACTCCTGGCGCCAAGGCGGGACGGCGTGGAGTTTGTTGGTAGCTCGGGAAAAACCAACGGCTGGGATGCGTCGACGTCGGCCAAGTCGGAGAGGGTCCGGCGGGAGGTCGGACACGTGGCGACATCGGGCTTGGCGGGTGTGCCGGAAACATCGCACGGGAAGGTTTGGCGGTTCCTCCAAAACCGCCCCCGAACTCGGTTTCGGCAGTTTTCCCAAAACTACCCCCGTGAAGATTCCAGAAGGACGCGTGGCGACATCGGGAAGATTGCGTCGGGTCGAAGCAAATATCTCCAAATCGTCGCAGCCGTCGGATGGTCTTCAATGTATCTTTTCCGGTTTTGCCCCTAAGGGCTTTCTAGTTTAATTCTAGCACTTAGGGGTAGTTTAGTCTTTTAGTGGAAGACTTGGAGGAGAAGCATTGGGAGTGGGTGGCGTGACCTGAAGGTCACAAAAGGGCAGGCGCCATCCCCTGGCTGGAGTGCGCTGGATAGTATAGAAGAAACTGAGAAAGAGCCAGGGTCTGCTCCTTCTCTTCTCCCTCCATGTCCTTCCTCCTTTCTCTCTTCTAGGTAGGATTTTAGCCATGGATTTGTGAAGACCTTGTACTGAATTTTCGCGGGAAAGGAGGCCCTTCC
Organism: Panicum virgatum; assembly: GCF_016808335.1. Classification (NCBI taxonomy): domain Eukaryota; kingdom Viridiplantae; phylum Streptophyta; class Magnoliopsida; order Poales; family Poaceae; genus Panicum; species Panicum virgatum. The sequence continues at coordinate 1,493,441 of NC_053136.1, forward strand.
CTCCTTGTGCCATCTGGGAATTTGAGTAAGTTTTCAATCTCATACACTTCATGTTTTGACTGTGACGATTTGTGATTTCGTTTGTTGGATCATGAAGTGCGAGATTGGTGTAGTTCTTTGAGCTCTTTGACGTGATTCTAACCCTTCTTGCCTAGTGCAAATCCTCTGGAAATCACGAGCTCGTTAGGATCTTAGTTCTTGAGTTTTTCACATTTTTGAGAAAACCCCGTTCTTGTTCTCTAAACCTGCGATTCCTCCTAAACCATGGAGTGATTCGTCAATTCCTTGCGTGGACATGTTCACAAACCCTTTGTGATCATGCCTACAAAATTTGGTAAGGTTTGGACTTGATTTGATCCCTTGAACTTTGAGTTTTGGATCGAGCCGAGAGGAAAACAGAGTTTCTGGGCTTGGACTGAATTTCTTCCTAACACCGGTTAAATCGACGCTCGAGTTTGAGGTCGTCGGTTCAACCGGTGAGTAGGTTTCACGCTCGTTGGGGTTTTCTGTGTGTTGTTGGATTGCACCGGTGCTTTCTCTCTCTTGAGCATCGGTTCATCCGGTGTTGCTTCTGTGTGTGCTGTTTTGGGTCATTTAACCGGCGTATTAACTTTTCTTAGCTCCGGTTGAACCGGTGCTCTGCACTCGGCTTTGACAATTGGTGCACATCGGTTTAACCGGTGCTCACAGCATGGTTTTGGTGTGTTTAGTTGCCCCTCTGGACAACTGCACCGACGTCAGTCTCTGATTTTGTCGGTTAAACCGGCGTCACACACCGGTTGAACCGACGCTATTCAAACCAGGGCGTCGGATCAACCGGTGCTTGCTGTTTGCTGCTGCCGGCTCTGTACCACCGGTTAGTCCGACGTATTCAAGTTCTCTACTCTTTTCAACCGGTGTTAGTATACCGTGCTGTTATCAAGCTGATTTCGTGTGTTTGCTTCCGCGCTCGATTTCACTTGTTCCTAAGGTTTTTAGTGTTCGTGCAGCTCTTCTATAGCTACTCTGCACTACGCCTAGGACTCTAGGGTTGGGGTGCGCTTTTGGATCTTGAGCCGAAGTTTTCGATTGCGATAATTTTCGAAGGCTCCCATTCACCCCCTCTGGTCGCATTTCTCGGTCCTACATACACTAATATGTATCCTGTTCTCCGGGAGTGCTCAGTGGCTAAATTTCCATCAAAATCTAGCCAAATTTCATTTAGAAATGAATTCATTCACCAGTCAAACAACTGATGAATCCCAGTTCAAAAGTTTCCAAACTTTTCCAAATTTGCCCATTTCAATGGCATCCAATTTTTTTCGCGTTTTGAATAACGCGGTGCATCATACATGGCATGCTCCCGGCCGTTGGTTGCAACGCGGATAATGTGATCCATCCGAAATTGCCATTTGTTCTTCTTTAGCAATCGAGGCCCATTGGAACATAAACACAGTCACACTCAAAATCACCTCTATTCTGTGTCGATTGATGGATCCAGTTAAACATTGGTAAAACTGTATGTATGCATTATATTTCCTTTTGCTCAGATATGAGGAACGAAAAAGGCAAAATGTAGATGAATCATACACGGTGAACTTTAGAGTAAACATGAAGCATGAGCTGATTATTTTCATTTTATTTATTATTACTATAGATCATCCTTGAGCATTCGGTATTACTACTTCATTACACTGATGGAACTCTGTGTCGTGACGACTCTGACGCCACCGTGCATGCATGATCAGTTCGCAGAGGCTCCGAGGTTCTTGGTGCAGTCAGCCACACAAGCCTGCACATCATCAGCTGGCGCTGGTACGGCAACGATCAGAGTTCAGACGAATTCAGATTCATCTCACATCAGTTGCTGCAGAGGGAAGGACTCAGAAGAAGTCTGCGGCCGTATTGGAACTCGTATTCGAAAGGCAAAATTGGCAGCTGCGAGCATGTCCGAGGCAGAAATTGTACAAGCAGCGAGCCTGTTCTTTTGGCAGCTGCGAAACTTGAGGCGCAGATCACGGGCTACAAGCGGAGCATCATGGGGGTACGGTACGGGGCTGGCCCCGGCCAGCATCGCGGAGTGTGGCGACTATCACTCAGTTCGCTGTAACCAACCAACAATATTTTTCTCTCATACCAAATCAGCATCAGCCACCAGCCAACAGCCACCAATCAGCCAGCAGTATTTTTCTCAAATAACAAATCAGCACAGCGAATAAAGTGTATATAGTTTTGTGCACAGGTAGCTGCCCAGTCAACTTGGACCATGTCCGTGCCACGACGACGAAGAGTGAGCAAACGACTCTATCTCCGGCATGGACACGACCTGCATATGAGAAAAATGAATTGCAGCAGCACGGCATGAGCAAGATCGGATGGCAGCGCGCCTACGAACCTTTCAGAAAGAGTAAAATGCATCAGCCCTTGAACTTGGCATCGACTGTCATCCCTATCCTTAACTTACAAGAAATAACCACATCTAGGTACAGTAACTCACCTTTGGCTGCGACACGTGTCCTGCGTGGCGCCAGCGCGGCCCCGTGCGCCTCCGTGGCTTCCACTCTGGACCCAGACGAGAGGTCGTTTGTTCACGTGTTTTTACATTAACCCCCTCTCTCCTTTCTCCCTTTGGTGGAAGCGGCGCTCCCTGCCAGCGATGGTGGAACCCTAGCCCATCCATGCTTCGTCTTCACAGATTTGTCGATGCAGAACAAGTATGGCGACGGCGGCCAACAGTGGCGGAGCTAGCCCGGAATTTTAGCTGGGGCAGAGTATGTTCGCCGCAAGAGCAGAAAAGGAGCAAGCCACGGAATCGGCGGCAATTCCATCCGATTCCGATTGCTTGCCATGCCATGCGGGTGAAGGAAGGAAGAACGAACAACCGGAGATCCTCACCTGGTCGAATTCCCCACCGCCACCGTGCTCCCGAACTGCGGCTACGCCCTCCCGCGCCGCAGCTTGTGCCGGCGGCCCTCCCGCACGATGTCGTGGTTCTCCCAGAGGCTGGCGCCCAGCTGCCGCACCGAGACCGACGCCGAGCTCCTCCTCGCCGCCGCCAATGCAGCGCCCGCAGGCGCCGAATCCTCCCGAGCTCCCTCGTCCTTCATCTTCCACGAGGGCGCTGGTGTGCTGAGCTCCGCCCGATGCCTGGCCCTCCCGAGGCGCAGCCGCTGCGGCGCTGGCGTGCGGCCCGGGCTGCCGCACTCCCGAAGCCCCCGGAGGGACCCGGCTGCTGCTGCACCGCCCCCACTGCGCCTCTGGCCCCAGGAAGAGGAAGAAGCGGCTCCTCCGCGGCGACAGGCTCAGCCCCTCCTGGCATTGCTACAGATGGAGGGAGGGAATGCAGGAGAGGGGGCGAGAGGAGCTAGTAGCCGCCGGCTAGGGTTCCTTTGCCGGCTCCCGATCGGCCATCGGCGACTCGCGGCATCGGGCGGAGCAGATAGCAGAGGGACGGGATGCAGGGGAGGGGGCGTCGGGCCGCCGTGAGGAACATGAGTGTGGTCAGTGGGCCAAAAACTAAATGGGCCACCTGCTCGTCTTGACTAGCTAACGGCCCAAAAACATGTTGTCTTCCTCCTCCAGCGAATAGACAGATCTCGGCGACGCGGTCGCCTAGAACACCACGGCCATGGCAGTTGGCAGGGGCCGAAGGGAGGGGGTTCTGCTCCGCGGCTCCACCGGTAGCTGGGGCAGTTGCCCCACCCTGCGTGACGGGTAGCTCCGCCTTTGGCGGCCAACCGACACCATGTGCCATTGTTTTAGTCCACTCCAAAATCTCACTGCTGCAGTCTGTCTCTCAGCAGCTAGCCTCTTCCTCTCCATCCTCATCATCAGAAACATGCTCTCTCATGCATGAATCGTTGATGCACGCAGCAGCAATGCGCATGGTCATATATATACGTTGATCCGGCCATCAGGCACGCATGCGCCGGAAATGATCAAATGAATGATCCATCTGCATTGCAGTTAGGTAGAGTGCAGCACGTACTGGCTGCAGCCGCCTGAACTTTTTTTTTTCATTTTTTTTGGAGAAATGCATGCAGTTGATGAAAAAGACCAATGCAGAATAATGGATTCATTCACCATTAAAAAAAATACTGAATCTCAGTGCACAATTTCTGAAATTTTCCCAAATTTGCCCAGCTGGCATCTCGACAACAGCCCTGTCCCCCCTCCACGAAAAAGAGAGGAGGGCGACGGGTCACTGCCGGAGGCTGTTGATTGGCGGAAGAAGGTGCGGTTACATGCACAAGCGGACCGACAGCGCCACATCGACTTCTCTGATTTCTGTCATTCTTCAAGAAGTACAGAGGCGGCATGATCTACAACGGGCTGTGCGCGGCGAGCAACAAGGTTCGGCATGACTGTAGTAGGATACGGTGCCACCAGGAAGCAAAGAAGCCACCGAGTAGCTGAGTCTTCCTCCCCTGTCGGATCTCCCCAGAGCTGCAGTGGCTCTGCTGGTTGCATTGCCCCCAGGGTTAACAATTTCGGCGGAATTTCGGTAAAAATTTCGTTTCCGCTAGTTACCGGGAAGTGAAATTTCGGTATTTTTCGATAAATTTTGTTTCGAAATTCAAAAAAAATTGTAAAAAAATATGACAAAAATATGATAAAAAAACTAGGTGCTTTTTTGAGCGAGTAGCACTTGAAATCGTTCAAATATAAGATGATTTGGTTGGTTAAAATCACTAAATGGGTTTGGACCCGTTAACATTGAGTAGACCCGAGCGGATTTCGGTGATTTCCCGGCAAGAAACCAGTGAAATCGACCGGATTCCGCCGCGGCTCCTGGAACTTAAGGTATGAGAAGTTTTTTTTGATGTTGATGCTTGTTGATGCCGATCTAAGTTAGTTGATTTGAGATTCTAGAGACCATGTAACATAGAATGCATAGAAAAAATCAGTTAGTTGATATGTATGAATTTTTTCATGTTAGTTGATATGTATGAATTGCTAGTTTTAATGAATTGTTAGTTTATGTGATATTCATGGATTGTTAGTAGGTATTCATAAAAAAGAACACGAGTTGCTACTTCATGTGATATTCATGAACTTACACCTTGCTATTCATGAACTTCATGTGTTAAATGGTGTATTTGTCATTGTTTTGTGGAGTTATATATATGTTATGCATTATAAACTCTCAATATACACATAATCAGGTGAAACTCTGCCAAAATTTTCAATTTTTTCATATATACATAACACTGACATCATTTTCTGTTAATATGCATCATTTTCCGGTAGAAAAACCACGAATTTCGGTCGAAATCACCGAAATTTCTCCCGGAATTCATCGGAATTTCGTTTTTGAATTCAAAAGCCCCTTTTGTTCGGAAATAGTGAAATCCGCCGAAATTTCGAAATAAAATTCCTCATGTTTCATCGGAGGCTAGTCGGTTGGGCATGAGTTATAACCTTTAAACTGCACGGGGAAGGTATTCGGGGCTCTCAGGCCCTGTCTATCGCCCTACAGGGATGAGCGCCAGATGAATCTTTCCTATATGATCCTTCTAAACGTGTGGAACATGTTTGGGCAAAAATTCTCCAGTTTCATCGGAGACTAATCGGTTGGGCGGATGCAACAGAGCCACCTGCTCATAATAAAAAACGGAAAGATTAACCCTGATTGCCCCTCGAAGCCTCCTTGTTTTGGTCCCCTCCAAAATCTCACAGATCTCACTCTCTCAGTAGCTAGACTCTCCCTCTCCCTATCCATCCTCACCCATCATTGATGCACGCATCAACACGCATGGTCGTATATATATATGACCATATGTTGTGTTGGGGTGGTTTTGCTTGGTGGATTTTGGGTTATCGAGAATTGATGGAGCGGGTGAACGAAGCTGCGTCTTCTGAGGTACCGCAAAGGTAGTAACCAACACATACATATAGAGATTCTTCGGAAAGGCCTCGTAGTGTCCCTATGTAATCACACCTCGAAAGTGTGGTATTGTGCCTAGCTAGAACATTGCGTGGTTGGGTTCAAAGTTCTTCAGAACTTTTACGCGAATTGTGGTGAAAGTGTACAACCTCTGCAGAGTGTAAAACTGATATATCAGCCGTGCTCACGGTCAAGAGCGGCTTGGACCCTCACATGATTAATTTAACTTAAAGATGGATTTAAATCATTTTCTGGTTATTTCTTGTGGCCTTGCTGAGTACCAACCATAAGTGTACTCACCCTTGCTTACTGCTGCTCAGAAGGAATTGTGGTGAAGTCTTTTGAAGATGCTGCTGAGTTCTAGGCGTATGCAACCCCCAGTCGATTGCCTGTGAAGTTTGAAGCCTTCGTTTTCAGGATAAGCTGTATAACTCTGATAGTCTTTTAATTGTTCTTGTGTTTCTCTTTTTCGTGATACTGTTACTGATTATTCATTTATAATGTCTCTATATGTATGAACCTTGATCCTGGCATACATATAGTTATGCATTCGGTTTTGTTCTTAAAACCGGGTGTGACACCAGGTTTGTTAAGTTGATGTGTTAGATGCACAGTTCCCCCTTGCATTTGGATATTTCCCAACTTGAGAGAAAATGGTGCACGCACTTGTATAAATTGGAGGTTCATTCATTTGAAATTCTCTACAGGAGATCTGGGGCTGGAAGCGATGGCCCTTTGGGGACTTGCGCCATGATAAAGAAGCGTAAGAAAGGAAAGGCACCAAACAGATCCGGCCTGCGAGATGCTGCCATGAAGCACCTTGAGTACATGAAAAGTGCCACCAGGTATCCCTTGGCGGCGGCTACCTTTGCATGATTAACGATAGTCGATAGATAGGAGCACAGTGGTTCAAAGTCCATTAGATGCAAGGAGACTGAACAAAACACAGCAGAAGTCACGACACCTTTAAGCAACAAGATCAGATGAGCTATTTGGTGTCAGTTGATGTGGTGGGACAGTTTTGAAGGAATTTCGGATCGGATGGGTGGGATGCAATTTTGGTGTATGGCTGCAAACGGGCATGGTTTCAAACGTGTGTCAAGACAAATGGTTTCAGATCATGTGTGTGTGTCAAAAAAGCCCAATGCAACCGGGATAGATACAGATAGAGAATAATAACAAGAGATACGAGATCGATCGATGCCATCCGCCTATCTAGCTATTAGCACGATGGTCGTTGCAGGCAAGCAAACAAACCAAACCGCGGCGGCATTCGATAAGCGTGTTATCTCGATCTTGTAACTACCTAGCATGCAGCAGCCGTAGCCGCAATGAAGAGCGCGTGCGTGTAAAACCTCCAGCTAGCTAGGCCCCCTTTATATATTACTAGAACATTTAACGCGTGTTGCGCGCCCTATCATGATCATCATAATAATTATGAATATGAATGCTCTATTGTTTTTACTGCAGATAATCATGTCATCTTAAAAACTCTTATATTCTATTAGCCATTTAGCGTATACTTATGCTCAATAATAGAGAAGGAATAATAGTAAAAAAGCAATAGTGAATGCAGAATTATAGAAATGATACGGCACTATATTGAGATCATAGCAGCACAACAACATCAATCATGGTATAAACCGAACAATTTTTCATACTGTTTCAAACATATCAAAGCACACATTAATTTGACAATATCGCAATTGGTGAAACAGGAAGTGAGAAATTGATATCTTGAGCTATTCAAAAGATCTAGAAACAGAAAACATTCCGAAGATAGTACGATAATCAATCAAATCAGATTAATATATACATTTTGGACCATCAATATCTACAATTTAGAAAGCTGATGAGTACAAAATACATATAATTCGCCATTCTTGGCAGCTGCATTTGATCCCCTAATATTTACAAATTGCATACCATCTTGCACACTGCGTATTTAAAAGAACAAATGATAAAGACCTACTGCCGGCGCTAAATAATGGGGCCGATCTGCATCTCCATCTCTCAAGAGGTCTAAGATCAAATATAAGAACACAACGTGAGTCTGGATGGAATGTTAAATGCTTGCATGAAAACACTGATGAAAATGACAAGTGAGCTCGTCATAAAAGAAAGGGTAATGCTATAACAACACAACGAAACAGGAAAAATGAGTTGAGACAACCTCAACAAAATACCATGGAAGCATTATGAGCAAACCTACACCTAATTCAAGAAGAAACTAATAGAACTTAGAGGTTGGCACAGAGTTAAAAAAAAGCAAAACATCTGAAGAAACCGTACTGTTAGAAGTTAATCTAAAGAGTAAAAAAATGTCAGCTGTATGTCTATGATTTGGAAGATGTGAGAATAAACATATCTCAACTGAAAGAGTATCTAGATTGAAGAAATAGATAAATTAGCCTATAGTGTCAGATTCTACCTGTATCCAAGGTCCCTTGACATAGTGCTGTCAGGACCATCTTTCATAAGAGCAGATTTCTTATCAAGTCCGGTAAATAAATTTCAATAGTTGAAACCTTTATGATCGCAAAGTTCAGAAAGCTTACACTTTGCTATTGCAATCGCTAGAGCTTTGTGTCAGGCATCACCAAGAATGAAAGCATTTGCGGGTGAGCAAACTCCTAAGAATAAAAGGAGGATCAAAGATAAGCAGATAAACAGATAGAACCATGAAACCAGCAGAAACCATTTTATTATTGCTAGAACCAAAGAATGAAGAAAACTTAACACAATTATGAAGTCTCCTCGTTGGTACCTTCCAAAGACAATATGCACAGGAGAATCACCTGCCATGCATGAGAGTTTGGTTGGCACTGAAGGCAGTGATGCAGGTCACTTTTCAATAACTAAGCTAGAAACAGTTGAATCATTGTCCTCTAAATTTTGCGGCCAAGGAAGTGCTTCTGAGCTCAAGGTAAGAAACATTGAAATATCATTCCCTTATGTGAATTGCCTCCTCCATTGATCAACACAGCAGTACTGCTTTTGCACCCTAGCAGTTGATGATAAATTAGAGAATACAATAACCTAAATTACATGTAAGAGGATAGGTTGTTTCGTACTTTTATTCATAAAGTGTTTAAGAAAAATTGTAACAACGATATTAGGAATTGATTAATACAAACCATTTGTGGCCAAAGTTGACTACAATTTCTACAACCCTGCGTAACTTACCTTGCAGTAGGAAAAAAGAACCTGAATAGTAAAATATTTGTAATCCACATATGCTAATGCTCCAATGGATGAGAAGGACCTGAACTTAATCCTTATGCAAGGTAAATTCCTTCTAACATTTCAGAAGAACTTAATCCTTGGTTTTGATTCTTTTCTTGGATTTGATGTTTTTAAGCAATGTATACTGACCAACGTTGTCGAATTCAGGCTGGTTCATTCTGAATATGCATGGATGATCAACGGATCAAGGTGCTCTAACAGTACATAAGATGACTTAAACATATAAACCTAAGACTTTGGACCATGAAACTACACAACTCAGTGAGGGACAAAGGAAGCTGATTCAGTAAAGGATCTATTTGCAAACTTACTAATATCACGAAAGGGAATATGGCAGCTTTATCTATCAAATAAGATGCATGGCTAAAACAGTGTGGATGGAATTACCTCATAAGTGTTTTGCAATTGCCCTAAACTCATTGAACTTATGTTAATCTCTCTACTAAACTCTAGACTTAATAAATATGCAAAGCACAATTGGTAAACAGGTGTAAGCAAAATTGAAAGAAAAGAAAACAATGTATACATTTATGCCCATTTGATCGAACACAATGAGGCCGTCGTCCATGGGAGGTTGACGGCGCCAGCAATACGGAGCAGGAGGGGGCACGGAAGCTGCAGATGCACGGTTGGTGACCACCTAGCCGAGCTATTGTACAGCACCACGCTGTCCTCCTCCAACCTCCAGCCACGACCACCCGGTCCACGTGCGCCTCTGACTCGCCGTCCTCCTCCAACCTCCAGTCCTAGCGCCGCCGGCCTCCGCCATGGCCACCCGGTCCCCGTGCGCCTCTGCCTCCGCCTGGGCCTTGGCCTCCTGCTTCCCCACACGGGCCTCGTGCCCGGCGGCGGCCTCGGGAGGAGGGGGGATGCAGCGTCAGCGACCAGGAGCAGGGAGCCGAGGACGACGGCGGCGGAGCGCGGCAACGGAGAGAGGGCCGCAGGGGGAGAGAGAGAGAGAGAGAGAGAGCGGGGGAGGGGGTTGTTTAGGGGGGTTTTTGAAAAAATGCCTTTGGGGGTTTCTGCAAAAACAACAACACTCTCGATTTCTTCTTCTTCGCATTGAAATAAATTTTAATTTGAGGATCTATTTGAAAAATATTAGAACGCGGTTGGCTTACGATCCAGATGATCTGTACTTCATTGTGTTTCTAGGAAAGTTGGAGGACTATTTTGTAAAATATCCAGAACGCAGCACTGATCGACACGCGTCCATCCTTTCGCGTGGAGCGCGGAGGGAGCAGCAAACAGTGGTAGTTTTTAATCAACCGGATTGGAGTACTGAGGAATGTTGAGTACCTTCTCCTGACTGTGATGAGTGAATTGTCAACCGTGCGGTGTGATCGTGCGCTTAGTCTTTGGATTGCAGGTACACGGGCGTCAAGTGTCGACGGAGAGCTGCTATGGTGGTGCTGTGGCCGATGGACCGTGCGGTGGACGGCGGTGAAGGGCAGCCGGGACCGGAGCTCGTGCCGGGCGGTAGCTGTGGTGTCCACTCCTGGATCGAGGGCGCAAGCGGCGACGGAAGGCGGGTTTCTTGGTTTGCGCCACAAAACCAAGGAGGCGGACGGCGGTTGAAGACGCCAAGTCGTGGAGGCACGGAGGCGACGGGCGTCGACGGCGTCTAGGGCCTCGCTGCGGGCAAGGAGGTGACGGGCGTTGGGCGGCGTCTAGGGCCGTCAGAAGGCCGAGGCGGGAACGACGTCTAGAGCCACGACGTGGAGGCGGGAATCTTCCCGCGCGTGGAGTTTTGCCGGTTTTCTCAAAACCGGCCACCTACCCGGGTTTCGCGGACCCACCAAAACCGCGAACCGGATCTTCTTGGACATGGCGGCATCGCATAGAATGCTTTAGGTCGAAGAAAGAGACTCCGCCGTCGGATGAGATCGTGTACATGTTTCCGGTTTTGCCCCTACGGGCGTTTTAGTGTCGAGTTTGAGTCGAGGGCATTTTGGACCCCTGCGTGGGCACCTTAAATACCCCCTCACCCTCTCTCTCTCCCCCCTCTCTCTCTTTTCCCTTGCCTGGCGCCCAGAGCAGTAGCTCTCTCTCCCGTGCGCCACCTCCCTCTCTCTTGTTCTTCCTCTCTTCTCCTCTCTAGGGTAGGATTTTGGAGATGGATTTTTGAGACTCTTGTACTGAGATTGTGTGGGAAAGGAGGCCCTTCCCTCCTTGTGCCCTCGGGGCTTTTGGTATCGTGTTAATCTCGTTCATCTTGTGCCACGTTTGGATGAATTTCGATTTTCCTTTGTCGATTCTTGAGTATGAGATGAGAGGTTGTTTCGTGGTGATTGTGTGACTCTTTGAAGTGATCCTAATCCTTCTAGCCAAGTGCTAAAACCCTCGGAATCACGAGTCCCCTCGGATCGAAGTTTTTGGGTTCTAGAGAAAACCCCAATCTTGGTCGGAATTTCTTCGATTCCTCTCAAACCATGGAGTGATTAGTCGATTCCTTCCGTGGACGTGTTCACAAGTCCTTTGTGATCATGCCTTCGAATTTTGGTGAGATTTGGACTTGATTTGATCCTTCGATCATCGGATTTTTGGGCGAGGCGCGGACTGGAAAAGCGTTTCTGGACTCGAACAGAGTTTTTACCTATCACCGGTTAAACCGACGCTTGTGGTCATGTTGCGTCGGTTCAACCGGTGAGTAGGCCGTTCTGTGTTAGGGTTTTGGGCGTTTGACTCGTTGCACCGACGTTTAGAAATTGTTGAACGTCGGTTCAACCGGTGCTTAATGCGATTTGGTTTGCTGGTTCTCTGGACAATTGAATCGACGCAAGGACTTTGATTTTGTCGGTTTAACCGGTGCATTGAATTTCAATTTTATGATCCCTCTGGACAACTGCACCGGCGTTGTTGTTTGATTTTGCCGGATCATCCGGTGTGTAACACCGGTTGAACCAACGCTGTTCAAATCCATCCGTCGGATCAACCGGTGCTCACTTTTCTATCTGCTGCCAGCTCTGCTCATCGGTTGAACCGACGCTGTTCAAATTTGTGCATCGGATCAACCGGTGAGTTATACCGTGCTATTTCTCACACTGTTTTTCGGTGATTGCTTCCGCGTTGGATCTTGTTTGTTCCTAGGGCTTTCTTGTGTTGGTGTAGCTCCTCCATAGCTACTTTACACTGTGCCTAGGACTCTAGGGTTGGGCGTATACTTCGGGACTAAGCCGATCTTTCCGTTTGAAAGATTTTTTAATCAGCTCCCATTCACCCCCTCTGGTCGCCCCTTCGGTCCCTGAAGTACTATACAATTGCTTCCTTGCTGGCATCAAGATATCCATGGATCCATCCATAGCCAGCAACAGCAACATGGAGGACCAACAGGTCGCGGCTGCAGCGCGGGACCTCGCCGCATTCTCCATGCTGCTCCTCAGCCACCTCGGCGGCCACCACCAGGAAGAGCAGCACACGAACATGGCCTTCTCGCCCATCTCCTTCCACGCCATCCTCTCCATCCTCGCGGCCGGAGCCACGGGCGCCGTGCGGGACCACATCGCCTCCTTCCTCGACCCCGCTGGCGGGGACGCACATGCGGCTCTCGCCTCCAAGGTGGCCTCTTACGTCCTCGTCACCCACGAAAACTTCGTCGACGAGGTCGTCGTCGACGACGAGGACGAGGGCCCCTGCACCACCGCCCGAGGTCCGGTGCGCCATGGGCGTCTGGGTGGACTCCTCTTGGCTTGTCCTCAAGCCCGCTTTCGCGGCCATGGCACCCTCCAAGTACAAGGCCGAGGCGCAAGCCATCTCCTTCAGACGAAACACGGCCGAGGCCCGAGCAGAGATCAACAGGTGGTTCGAGAGCAAGACCGGCGGCCACTTCCGGCGCCTCCTCCCGGCGAGCTCCATCAGCGCCTCCACGCTGCTGGTCCTCGCGCAACGCCCTCTACTTCCGGGGCTACTGGTACGACCACTTCCTACCGGAGATGACGCGGGACGGAACTTTCCACGTCGTCTCGCCGGCCGGCCACGAGGAGGTAACCGTGCCCTTCATGGAGGGAAGCGAGCTCCACGCCCGCATGCAGATCGGCTGCCACCCCGGCTTCAAGGTCCTGCGGATGCGCTACGCCGGCGTGCGGCGCGAGCAGAGCTTCTCCATGTACATCTACCTCCCCGACGACCGCGACGGGCTGCCGGCCCTGGTGCGCCGGCTCAGCTCCGACCCGGTCGCTCTCCTTCACGGGAAAGCCGTGCCCGACCGGCTGGTCCCCGTCGGCGAGCTGCGGATCCCGAAATTCGACGTCTCCCTCAAAGCCGACGTCTCCCGTCTCCTTGCAGACCTCGGTCTGGACCTGACGCTCTTCCGTCCGGCTTGTTTCTCGGAGATGGTGGCGCTGGCCGCCGACGATGAGGAGGATACGGATACGACGCTGCCGCCGATGGCTGTCCCGTCGATGGTCCACCAGTGCTCTGTCCACGTGAGAAAGGCACCGTCGCTGCAGCGGCCGCGGCGCTAGAGATTCTAGGATTTGGGATGGGCTCTCCGGAACCTGTCGTCGACTTCGTGGCGGATCACCCATTCCTTTTCTTTATCAAGGAGGACCGTAGCCGCGTGCTTGTTTTCGCTGGCCAGGTCGTTGACCCTTCTTCGTCCCAAGATATTAATTAGTTGTTCATCGATCCATCGATCAGCATTAAGCTAGCTAGCCAAGTCGTCCCCTCCTTTATTTATTCATCTATTATTATTAGCAGTGTCTAGCTATGAATTTACTACGAGTCTGTATCACTACCGGAAAACCAATAATTGCGGAGTGTCGCGGCATTTGCCGAGTGCCAGACCACGGGCACTCGGCAAACATGATCTTTGCCGAGTGCCAGCCAAAGGGCACTCGGCAAACACGTGGCACACGGCATGACATAACTTCGCCGAGAGCTGGCCGTCGGCAAAGTATGGCACTCGGCAACCATTGTTCTTTGCCGAGTGCCACCGGGCCTGCACTCGGCAAAGACCGCGCACGTGTCCAGCACAAGCGCCCGCCGTGCGCCGGCCGTTAGGGTGGCTCACGGTGTTAAGTCTTTGCCGAGTGTCTACACGTGGCACTCGGCAAAGATCGGCAAATCTTCTTTTGCCGAGTGCTCGGGCTCCAGCACTCGGCCGTGGTTAATTTTTTTTTGAGCTTTCAAATTTTTTTTTTGTTCTGTACTTAAATTTGAGAATGTAATGCCTAGTAATATAAATACTTTTATTGATTGGTTTACTATTTTTTTTGTTAATTTATTTGTTTGCGGGGAATAATCGGTCGAAGTCAATTTAAAATTAGAAGTGGGTCGAAATTTCGAAATCAATGAATGGAAATTTGATATTGATGTACGTGAATCAAAACTGATGCCGTACGCGCGAAAAAACTTAAAAGTTGAAGCATCTTTACTCGGAAACTTGATCACAAACGTGTGCACGGATGTTCGGAAAAAAAACAAAAATAGCATACAACGTCTGAAAATCATGGGACTTGTGCAAATCTCTTGGTTTCAAGCGAGGATAGAGTGGAAAAAATTGACAGCGTTTCGGACACGTGACAATGTACGCCGCTTACAAGCCGGAGAATCTCCGGAGAAGTTTCAAAGAGATTTGTAGTATCCGATTGGATTTGTGGTTGAAATGAAAGTCGCATATGATTTTCAACGTGAAACTTTTTATATAGAGAAATAACAATAAAATATGTGTCCACTGAAAATTTGGTTAATTTTTGATTTCGTTATGTATATATAAAATTATTTTTGGGACACATTGAAAATCAATATATATATATATTTAGTTTCAACTTGATCTTTAAACGCATGAAATAATAGGATTTTTGCATGAAATCATGAACCATAAATTTTTGCATTATTTTGGTAAATTATTTAGTTGATAGTCACTAAATTTTTGTTACATACCTCATCAAAACAAATTTGTTGATATAAATTAAATTCGACTTTAGAAACACATGAAATAACAGATTTTCTCGCATAAAATCAAGAAACTTGAAATACAAATTGTTATAATTTGAGTTTGAAATAATTATGCATGAAATAATATTTTTTTAATTCATGGTTTATCTGCATTCTAATTCGCAGTTTATTGTAAAAAAAAAATTTGCCGAGTGCCACCCGACCCGGCACTCGGCAAACATATGAAAGAATTATTTTTTAAAGGGCTTTGCCGATTGCCAGATCGGGGGCACTCGGCGAAGTGGGGGGTTCAGGACTTATCCCGGCGCCTTCCACACACACGCACGCCACACACTCGACACACAGACACGCACGCTCACGCTGCCACCGTCCCGCCGCCGGACCGCGCCCCCACCCTGTAGCCGACCCGCGCCGCCCACGTTCCGCGCCACGCCGCCGCCGTCGAGCCCTCGGCCCGCCGCCGACCCGTGCCGCCCCCAGAGCGCGCCCCCGCCGTCGACCCGAGCAGCGCCGTCGCCGCCCCAGCCTCGGCGTCCCGGCTTCGCCCTCGCCCCGTCGTCCCGCCCCGCCCCGGCGACCCGCCCCGCCCGGGCCCGCGCCAGCGCTGCCGCTGGTCCGTGCCGCCCCGGGCCGGACCACCGCTCGTCACCGCCTCGGCCAGCGCCATCCTGCGCCGCTCCGGCCGTGCCGCCCCCGGCCCGCAGCGCCGCCGGACCGCGCCCCCGGCCCGCGTAGCCGGCCGCCCGAGGTAATTTTTTAAATATTTTTAGTTTATAATTTAAATGTTTACTGTTTATAGAATTTAGTTTTTTTATTGTTATTTATATTTTGTTTATATCGAATTTAGGTTATTTAGTTTATTATTAGATAGTTATTTATAGTTTGTTTATATAGAATTTAGTTTATATATATTCTTAGTGTGTATTTTTAATTTGTTTGTTTATTTAGTGAAGTAGATATTTATTTAGTTTATTTTAGAGTTTATTTCGTTTGGATATTGATATGTATTTAGTTTATTTAGTAAATTATGTTCGTAGATCGCGTAAACCAGTTAGGCGTCTCCCGTTCGGAAGAGATACGACTGGAGATATGCAGTTTTTTCTGCATATCTTTAATCGTATATGTTTCGAATTGTCCACGCTTCTTTGGACAGCCCGAGGATGTGTAGATGGGGTCAGGTTCTATGGTCCACTCTGATCCGAGTCAGAGTTTCGGCATCACCTCCCTGTTGTTCTCGGGATACATAATCTCCCTTTCGGGACGTGTGTCTGGAGAACAGCGGGGAGGTGCTACCGAAATTCTGTCTCAAATAGGAGTGGATCATGGAAGCTGATCTTATCTATGCATGGTCGGGTGGGATTAGGACCTATCTTTACCTACTAGAGTCTAAGCCGAATTTTGATAGTAGTCGCTGATATATTGGAAGATGGATGACCATGAGTGGATGTACACTGGCCGGGTAACTCGAGCTGGCATGACCAATGAATGGATTGAGAAGACTAACGAGTTCTTGGAAGGGGCATGGGCGCAAGCTGAAGGGTCGAGATTCATGTGGTGTCCCTGCAAGAGTTGTGGAAACTATAAACGAAAGACAAAGAAGGTCATGGGCGAACATCTTGTCAATTATGGATTTACGCCAGACTATACCCGGTGGATCTTTCACGGTGAAGCCCATCGTACGAGGGACGAGGTCGTGAGGCAACGCATCGATGAATGTGATGCTGCTGGTGGGATTGGAGACATGTTAGACGACTATGAGGAGGCACATTTCGGTGAAGGACCGCAGGAGGAGGAGCCAGAGGCAAGCACAAATGCGTTTTACGAGATGTTGGAGGCGGCACAGAAACCTCTTCACGTCCAAACAAAGGTTTCTCAGCTAGACGGCAATGGACGCCTTATGGCCTTAAAGTCCCAGTTTGGCCTGAGCCGAGACGCCTTTAATAGTATGTTGACCGTTTTTTGGAGCATGCTTCCGAAAGATCACATTCTGCCCAAGACAATGTATCAGGCGACGAAAATCCTTAGTGCACTGAAGATGCCATATGAGCAGATACATTCTTGTCCTAATGGGTGCATCTTATTTAGGAAATAGCACGAGTCTGAAACTTACTGTCCAAAATGCAAAGCCTCAAGATTCCTGGAGGTGGATGCTAGTGACGGTCAGCCTAAGAGGCAGCTCACGATTCCTGTGAAAATCGTATGTTACCTTCCGTTCATTCAGAGGATCCAAAGACTCTATATGACCGAGGAAACCGCGAAACAGATGACATGGCACAAAAAAATTGTTCGATACAACCCAGATAAGATGGTGCATCCCTCCGACGGTGAGTCATGGACTCATTTTGATGAGATTCATCATGAGAAAGCTAAAGAAGCTCGTAATGTACGTGTTGCGCTGGCAACCGATGGGTTGAATCCTTATGGTATGATGGCCGCATCGTACTCATGTTGGCCCATGTTCGTTATTCCCTTGAATCTCCCCCCCCCCCCGGCGTTCTCTTTCAACGACAAACCATATTTGTGTCGTTGATTATTCCTGAGCACCCAGGGAATAAAATGAGTGTTTACATGGAGCCTCTAATCGATGAGTTGATCAAAGCATGGGAGGAGGGGGTGTGGACGTACGACCGAGCGAGAAAGACAAACTTCAGAATGTATGTGTGGTACCACTACTCTCTGCATGACCTCCCAGGAGGTCGAGGAGGGGGCGGCAGGAGATGAGCGGGTGGTGTGGTTGCGTGGACCGTCGCAACTCCCGCGACGTCCGATACCTCTAGCGAGACGCCCGATGATTTGGCCACTAGAGCAGGGGGTTTGTTGCTACGGTTTGTTGCTACGGTTTTTAAATTTAAATAAATAAATGCAAGTTAATATCCGTCCTACACCGAACGATTGAAACAATACATGTCTTATAATAATTTTGATTTTGATAAATGATGACATGTGTGTCGAGAAAGTGATGCAGGGTAGTGGTCTATTTTTCTGTTTACTTCATTTTCCACACTGAACCCAAATAGAAGGTTCGCTTAGTGGGAACAGTTATGCAAATACTTGAGTCCATTTTCTAAAAAAATAAAACCTAAATTTAGCAATAATAAGGTCTGCTCTTATTATATCTTTGACTATGACCCTGCTCTTTACTCCCTCCATATTGTAAAGAAAGTCGTTTTGAGTTTATCTTTAGTCAAATATTTTACACTTTGACTATAAATAATTTTTTTATCGAGTTTGAAAATATGACAGCGATGCAAGTAGGTTCATCTTAAAATGTATAATTTCATAAAAGTATATATTGACTATATTTTATAATTTTTTTATAGAAAAAAGATTGTGGTCAAAGTTGATTTTGAAGACTGTGTCAATGTCCGAAACAACTTCCTTTACAATATGGAGGGCATTTTGGTCTAAGATTTTTTATAAACATCTCGAAAGGGTACGTAATGGTATGTTTGGAACAAGTGTGAAATTGTAATGGTACCGGCATAGTTTCTCGAGAAGTAATGGCGTGCTTCAAATACGGTAGAGTCCTGGCACAGATCCAATTAACCCTTGAATATTAAGTGTGCCGTCAAATTAATTTTCCTAATGAATGTGGTTAGATTCCTAGGGAGACATCTGATCGTTCCCTAGGAAAAAGTCTTTCTCTAGAAAACTTCGTATACTCCTAGGGCAACATGTGGATTCCACTAGTGTACGTTTAATTGTTAAAGGAACGAAATATTGTGCAGAAATATTTTCAAAGTTGGCGAAAACCCAGTGAGCTCCCACCAGAGCAAGCCTATAGCGAGTGATTGAATGAGCCAGTTCCAAACAGTTCTCTTTATCTATTCCCAGGTCTGATAAGGTTTTTTTTTTACCTTTTTCTAAAATCTTAGCAAAGGGCTTCCATACTCATGTAAGAAGTTTTCATTAAATTAAAGTAGCAAAATAATATTTATATTAAATTAAAAATCACATCTTGAGAATTTAGGGACCTGCATGACGACACTACGAGACAAGTTTATGGATCTGAAAATGCATTTTAAGAGTTTAGATAACTATGCGACATATTCAAATAAGTTTGAGGATCTGAAAATTATTTTAAAAATTTAGGTACGTAGATGACACATCTGAAAATGTCGTGTGCTTTACTCCACGACATATGTAACAACGGCGTTGTTAAATTAATGCCTGCAGCTTGACAGACGACGAAACAAGTTGAAATCCGTATGAAAAAGGCTTTAAATAGATGTCCCCCATGGTGGACCAAGTAACCTTTGCTTGCAACTTAAACATCCTGCCCAACACAATTGTCCCCTTGCTGCAATTGTGCTTCTGGGAGGCGAAGCGGAGCTCATGGGTGCTCTGCTTCCTGACATGCCCACACCCACGTTCCTCCGAGGCTATCTCAAATACTAGCTTCAATTCACAGCCTAATTCCACGGCCACCACTGCAGCTGCCACAGCTTTCTTACCCTGATCTGCAGAAGAAGGTGGTGACGGCGCAGACGCGTCGTATAGCACAATCTTATCAGAGTATCCACAAGTGTATGCTGCTACGGTGTTGAGGCTGTAGCCTGCCCTGGCCCTCTTGACTCTGACATCTATGGTCGCCTCCACAGCAAACCTGAGAAGAGCGAAGCGGATGTCAAGCGGCCCAAGAGGGCCAAACAGACGAACTCTGTGCAGCTGGACATTCGGATCCACTCGTGCCTGCGTGAACTCAAAGCATCCATCCATGAGCACACCATCCTCCTCCTCCTCGGAGGCATCAGCACCATGGCTGCTTTTAACCTTGAGACAGTATTCAACAATGATGCTACAAGGGGCCGATATCCCTCGAGCAGGAGGGGTCAACAACAGATCACGTGCATCCTGTTTATTAATTTCCAGAAACAGTTAGCTGGCATTAGTAAAACGGGACATACTAAATCAAAGTTACAACAAATAATTAAGGTGAATTCAAATCGCAAACACGATCCGATATTATACTAACCGGGGTAATTTCTTGGGCATGATCCGATGATCGGTGAAAGGTATAATTCCGCAGCGGATCAACGTATACATCGTCCCGCACCGCGATGAAACCATAAACGCTCATCTTCTCACCATGAGAGAAATCACCAGCAAACCTGATTGAAAAGAATTGAGCAAGATCCGACGATACATATATTGACGTGCACAGGGCTTCGTAAAGCGCTTGCTACCCAGAGAAGCTAATTAAGAGAGTTGGCAAAAGTAAATTCATGAGTATAAGATCAAACTGATATAGTTTGGAAAAAGGGCCGAGAGAAGGAAAAAAAAGGTAGTAGCATTATTAGAAGCAAGGTATTACGTACTAGGGTTAGTGTTTGTCATCCGGAATTCCCTGTGCCACCAATGTAAGCACCCAGGATAAGGATTACGTGGCATAATGTTGACGAAACTAAACCAATCCTCGGGGTTATCGTCTTTCAACTCACAAATTGTCTCATGATAGTCTGTGTTATCTTGTGAATATTTGAGAACATTCTTCAAAGCCAGCTCTGTGGTAATAAAAAAAAGTATCATAAGCGGCGCTTGGTAAAAATTAGGATGCACAGGGAATAAACCAACCCAATGAATGTACATGCAAGTCATACAACATTGCATACCACCAAATAAAATATGTAGTACAAAGTATGATTTTAAATAGCGGGCTATGGGCTATGACAAATAGCAGCGTATTTTTTCTGAGGCTAAGAGGCTATAGCGAGCTATGTCAAATAGCGGCTTACTATTAAGCCATGAAACACTGTGTTCGGCAGGCTGGAGCTGGAGTGCTGTGAGAGAAAAATACTGTTACCTGGCTGATGGCTGGAGGCTGGAGGCTGGAGCTAGAGGGATGTGAGAGGGAAGTACTGTACGGCTGGAGGCTAAACCACCAGCCGAACGCAGTGAAAGTATATACCTGTTGTCGGTCAAAACTCACCGGCGAGTAGCGACAGGCAACACGAAGAGCCGGGAGGTCGCCGGGGCGCTGACAGTCACTGCTTCCTCGGACAACGGCCCGCAATCCGGCACACGCCGAAGATTCCGGAGAATGTAAGGCGTGCCACCTGACCTATACCCGATCAGGAAGGTGCGAACGTGCTTGCGACGATTTGACTGCATACACAAACACGTGGAAACATGAGTCCGAGCCGTGATCGGCTCCCCGGGACGACTCTTGCATCGGTTTTAAAGAGCCGATCGAGTCCCAGTGTCAGATTGGATCTGCTTGTATCCGGATATTGATAAATAAGGCAAATAACTATAAAACTACTTCAATTAAATCTAGCTGATCTAATCCACGACAGTAAAAGCCTCACTGTCAGATCGGAACATCCTACATGTAATTGAGCCTAATGAGCGTAATAAATAACTAAACCTTAACCAGAATAGAGGCCTAAGAACAAGCTAAAGCCGATTCCCAGATCAATTCCCTGTTAAGACTAAGGCAAAGCATCTAATACGTCACCGGATCATCCAACCCGTTTGCAAGGCCTAACCTAGCAGATATTACGCCAATTCTTAAGTATAAGAACAAATCGTAACAGATTAGATCTACTAGATGGAAAAGAAGCAGAGTGTTGTCTCCGTGCAACTAATTCTATGCAACAAGAATTAGTATAAGATTAAAATGTGGCTGCACAGAAACAACATGATATTCGTAGATGGTAAGCAACAAAAGCATAATGAATCTACTAAAAGCCATGCTACGAACATCAAGATAACTAGTAATACTCGCCATAAAAAACACTTCAGTACGAGTAATACCAAGGTAAAAGCAAGAACAACACTGCCCTGATCGCTGAAGCGATCAGGGCAGCATGGCGCTTACTTGGATGAAACCCTAGAATTAGGGGTGCAAGTGCGCCGAGAGTTGTTGTTTACAAAACGTGATGACGTTCCCTCTTTACGAATATCATATGACACATATTTATAGTCCGGAGACTTGGAAAACAATCTAAACTAATGTGTCCATATCAGACTCTACCTCTAACTCAATCTGAACTAAATCTAAGGATATATGGCCCACATAGCTCAAATGCTCACGCAGGAGCCGATTCGTAAGGCTTCTTCAATTTCTTCGTGGCATCACTGTTGCAAATCATAGATTAAGTAGGCTCATTAGATTCGTCTCGCGATTTACAGCCCATCTATGCAAAAGATTTTGTAAATATACTTCATTTAGTACTCCATGCATATATCGAAACATTCGATGTGATGGTTTTTTCGTTTACAGGGTTTATGGGGTGGCAACTAAACAGACCTAAGTTGGCTTACCAGCCAAGTCTCTATAGGTCTCTGAAAACTTGTTAGTATTCCGGTTCCAACGACCCGGGTGCACTCCAAGTACAACCTCCCAGAACGATTCCTCGGCCATGTACTCTTGTTCTTCGAGATCCAGCTGCGGCGGAGTCCCCGGCGGCGTTGAGAACTCCATGTTAAGATGAACTGTAACTTTGGGGCCGATTTGATTCTCACGACGATGAACAACGACGACTTCGGGTTTGGGGCCGGTTCGTCGGCGGTATGGCTTCTTTCCGGCCATGGCGCGCGCTAAGTTAAGGTTAGGTTGGCGGCCGGATTAACAGGCTGTCTCGTTATATATCACATGCATATATAGCATAGGAGTAGGTCGCGGTTACATCCGGCGGCGGCGGGGAAGCAAGGGACTCTTTGCACACGTGGGCTGGCTGTTGCAACGTTTCCTAACATGCTAAGCCCTCGTCAGCAAAGGATTGCCGCCAAATCAAGCCGAACACAGGCCGAGGCCCAACCGGAGCCCTCGTCTGCAAAAATCTGAACAGCCGGCCCCCGAGCTCTAGCGATGCCCGTCGAGGTTCGGCGAGGCCTCGTCGGCGCTCAGCCGCTCAGGCTGCCGCCACTTCATGCTTCTCCGTCCAGAGCACTCGCTCGTTTCTCCATCCCCAAAGCTGCGCGAGCTCAAGCTTAGCGCAGGAGGAACAGCGTCCTCGCCAGCGTGGCTCAGACCATCCAGATCCTACGCATGTTGACCTTTTTTTTTAGCGACCGCGCCGGAGCGCATTTTTCATTAAGAGGAGAATAGAGAAAGTAGCATTATAACACCCTGTGATCACGATAGAGATCACTGCGAACCTAAAGAAATTTGAACACTATTATACAGTGACTAAATCGCGACCAAGATGTGTTAGACCACATAGCACCACATTATTCTCCAACTGGGGGAACAACTGAAGATGTGTTAGACCAGCATAGCACCACACTTTTGCCTCGTCTAAAATTAAATCTGCCACTTCAGCAGGTGTCAACTTCACCTTTCGAAAGATGTGTTTGTTTCGTTCCTTCCAGATCGATCAGGCTACTAGTACTATCAGGGAGTCAAAAGCTTTTCTCTCTTCCTTCCTGATTTGTTTTCGTGCTGAGAGCCACCAATCAAAGAAGTCTTGAAGTGTGCCCGTGGGAGTGAGTCTTTGCAAGTTGCATCTCCTTAGTACTATAAACCAAACTTCTCTAGCCAATACGCATGGTGACCTCTACACCTTATTCCGGTAGGTGCCGGCGGCGGCTGCTCTAGGGTCTGCCTCGCTTCCATCTGCGGCGCGGCGGCCGGCGGAGAGTCGGAGACGGTAGGAGGCGCATACAGCATTTGGTCGTTTCGTGTTCGTAGGTCCAGCGACATTGTGCTGAGTTTTCCCTAACAAATTGTTTGTTCTTGGCAATTTTTCATGAGTCAGGATCTCACGGACAACTGAAGCTGACGAAGCTGCAGCTTGAGCTCTTGATGACTGCACAAACTGGAGCCATTACAATTCACTATAAGATACATACAACGCATTATTTTTCTTCTTTTGAAGGCAGATACAACGCAATTGAGATGTCATTGTCTGTGCTGATGAATAATGATGGCTCGTGCTTTCTATGTCCATGAACCATGAATCAACTGTCAATCACTGACCACCGATAATTAACAATAGAAGTACGCCATGCTATCTCACACCAGTCTACTCTGATGTTCTACTGGGCAGCTTTTCTGGCGTGATATTCTTTGCTACTCTACTCTCGGCTGTATGACTGCATCATCAATATATTCTGCATCATAATATTAATCTTCTGATAATACACTTTCACAGCACAAACAGAAATATTCTCCGTGTACATTGCGTGTTCAGATGAAACTTTACAGACCTATCCAGCCTGATCGGTCTGGAGCAACAAAACAACACATCGTCAAGTCAAATCACATGCACTAACTTACATGATTACATCCACAGCATTCAGGTATCAAACATGATCTACAAGAAAAATGGCTTTCAGACAGCCGCATGATCATGGTGAGGTTTCAGATCCATTTCCACCTGGTGAATTGTCCACTGCATGCCCTCCAGTTTCTGCAGCTCAACCAGGTTAGCAATGACCCATCAACCATATGTTAATTCATGGCAACAAAACTGAGCCAGATTACCTTTACAATCTCATGGTACTGCCTTGCAATCACATCGAAATGTGGATCCACACCCTGATACTCACGTAATCGTGAAATCTGACAGACCAAATATAATAGCAAACAGTTAAATGATGGACAGAAGATACTGGATTTAATGATTTCTTCTCAGATGAAATGGATGCAAAACAATTGCTTCCACTCTTTCTCCATAAATTATAATGTGCAGAAAATACTGGGATTCATTATTTCTTCAGATGTAATGGGTGCTAGTAAGATGGCATTAGTTCTTTCTCCAAACATGCAGTTAAAAGCGGTAACTACTGACAAGCAGATCCCAGGTTCTTGCTATGAAACTGCATAAACTCCTGAAAGAAGCAAAAAAATGTACACAAATTGCCTCCAAAGCAGGACTTTGTTCAACCATGCATGATTAATATACTAGTGCCTCTGATGTTAGCTCCTCCATACAACCTCTAGGTACCACTTAATTCCTTAGATGTTTTTTTTTTCCACTCAAAAGCAGCTGCAAGGTATTGGCTCTACTGAAGTTGTGGTTTCTACAGCCCTCTTTGTGAGCAGAAACCAAAATTTGTGGAAAGTGCATCCGCGTGTGTTCATTTTGAGAACTTTTGGCTATTTAGGGACGAAATTTTTTGTATCTTACCGCTTCATTATAGGAATTGGATGCCTCTTTCGTGGCCTCTACAAGATACTTTCTGCACAAGCAGTTGATATGTTAAGAAGTTTCTTCATCAAAATAACAGTGCGCCCAACAAATCAAATCAATCAAGAGAATAACAGGTGCAACTTAACTATAACACCAACTTAAAAAACAATTGCCTTAACCTTACCTGATCCTGTGCAGTGCTGGTACAGTATCCTTGGTGTAGGTGTCACGCAACAGATGATGCTCTAGATAGCTGGAACCAAATATAGAAAATGTTAATCTAATCTTTTAATGCTTCAGCATTTGAAATAACAAAGAACTGTTGTACAAGGGAGAGTCAGCTACATGAGTATAGAGCAACATCTGCAATACTATGGTCAAAGATGCAGGTGCCAACCTTAATTTAGCATTCATTGTTCGGCACCTTTTGATAAGCCAGGTCTTCTTCAGATCATCCTGTTAGCCAATAAAAGAGGTTAAGCACTTAAACAAGAAATACTAACCATATGAAAAGATTGCATGTTTTATCCAAAGAAATTTAGTCGCGCAAAGGAACATGAGAAGGCTTACATATTGGTGCTGATGCTCAAGTTTCTTGTCTTTAACAAACTGGATAAGCACAGCAAGAATTTGCTCCAGGACCTTTTACATTTTGAGAACCATAAGTAATTAATTAAAACTCAGAGAAAGAAATTGTGCTAAAATAAAGTGGGTGCACTTCTCAAAATTTAATCAACTAGGAAAATCAAACACACATACATTATAGTGTTCAGCAAATTTTCTGTCCATTGAGGCAAGATCCTCCAGTAAATGTGCCTCTTCCTTCTCTATCTCTTCGATGATTAATTTCACCCTGTCAAATGGGAAGAAAAGATAATGGTAAATACTTATCCCAGATGCATGTTCAACCATCACAGGCTCCACATAAGTTACAATTCGAAACAAGATGGAAAATTGAAGAAAGTTAGCTATGTAAATGGATGTGCTTGCCCCCGAGAATGGATGGTAAGATGGTATTGATAATACTAAAAATTTGCTCGAAACAATCAGATGGAAATGTAGGGCAAGAAAGTTCACCTTTCTGGAAGCCTGGCACTTGATATTTGACTGATTGATGATGAATCTGCAGCAAAGACGTTGCCATGAGACAAAAACAACAGCCAAAACAAGAATTCTGAGTGTTTGTTTTTTCTTAAATAGATCTACCCAAGATATTTTGCATAATAAGGAGGAAGAGAGGGTGGCAATTTATAAATATGCAAATATAATATATTCCCACTGACCCCTTTCATCCATAGCAAATAGATCAGCTAAAGCATCACACTTGGCTTCTAACCGGGCTTCAATCTCCCTAGCCAAAGTTCTCTGATAATCAACCATGTCCTGCAATCCATACCAAAGCAGATGCTTTCAAAGTTCTCATGACCATTTTTCTACTTTTTTTCACTCTTTGATAAAAATGATAAAACCCATCATAGGTAATAAATAACTAATAAGTGATCAGAAAATAGGGTCACATTTTGCAAGGTACATATTGGAATCACCAAATCAAACAAGGTAAGAATTGGCCACTTAGGAAAAAAATTAGCTGTTCTCACCACAGACATGGCTGGCTGCTCTTGTTGCACTTGGTAGAGATAATCTGATGTGATTCCGAGAAAACGATCAGGAACACCACCAACTCCAGGTTCAACTGCCTCCGAACTGCCACTGCCAAGGGCAGCACCAACAGTCACTGCACTAGCGGTGCTGCTATAGTTATTGTAACTTGTCGACATTGAGCTTGAGCTGGGTGTGGCACTCGCCAGAGTACTATCAAATGAGCTCCTTGACAAGGTGCTCAGCTTTTCAATCTCCTCCTCATGGACCTCCCCGTCCTGCGAGAGCAGTGGGAGCCTCAACCTCTGTGCTGCCTCCGCGACAGCCAAATGGTGCTCCAAAGACTCGTACACCTGGATTCAGAATGGAAATAGTAAGCTCGGTGACTAAAGAGCATTTCTGTCAGATAATTTGTTGATGATTGCTGTGTCAAATAAATGGAATCAACAATGAAGAATTCCCACCATCTATTAGTCACTGACTACCCGCCCAGCTCACATTTCAAGCTCTTTTTACAGCAGTGAATGAAAAATGGAGAGTGTTGGGAGCACGAGAGAATGCATAACCTGCGGGGAGCAGTTGAGCTTCTTGCCGGCGCCAGCACCAGCTGCCGCATGGTACTCCTCCACCATGGCCACCGCCTCCGCGTACACCGCCTGCCGCATCGCGCCAGATCTGATCAGAACCCCGGAGTAAACCCTAAAATGCAGATCCGACGAGCGGGCAGGGGTGACTCACCAGTGCCTCGAGGTAGAGCGCGCGCTCCGCGGCGACCTCCTCGCGCGCCTGCAGCGGCAGCAGGCTCAGATAAGCAGCGGCGAGCGCGGGGCAGGCGGGGGAGCGGCGCGGGGCAGTCGGGGGAGCGGAGCGCGACGTACCTGGAGGAGGTCGGCGTGCGCGGAGTTGGAGAGGAGGGACGCGTCGGGGGCGAGGTGGTGCCGCTGGAGCTGCTCCACCAGGTGCGCCACCTCCGGCGGCGGCGGAGGGAGGGACGCTGCCGCGGCGGCCTTCGACATCGCGGGCGTCGGCGGCGACGGTCGCGGCGGGTTGGTTGCGAGGTTAGCGTTTGAATGGGAGGGGGTGGGCTTGGGGGATGGCGGTTGGTTGGTGGCCGTTGGATCGGGAAATGGACGGGTGAGATTGCGGCCGGCCGTTTCGGTGCTCCCGAGAATATTGTGCCGCGGCCGTCCGGTCGTCGCCTGTTGCCCCCTGACAGTGCTGTGCAGACGATCGGTTTCGGACAGCTAAAATTTGGACACTCCCTCCACCGGACGACGGCGGTAGACACTCAGATGTTTATTTAGTGTGAAAACTCGTTTCTAATCCTTGAAAAAAACTCGTTTCTTGCAGTTTTGGGTTGGTTGCTACTCTCTCCATCTTCAAATATAAAGTATATAAAGTATTTTAGTTTGTCCTAAGTAAGAGTAGTCTAAGTTTGACCAAGTTTATAGAGAAGAATATTAACATCTAACACATCAAATATGTAATGGATTTAATTATTCTCATTTCATATTTAAAATATTATTTTTTAAAAAACTCAGTCAAATTTGAAATAGTTTGACTTAGGATAAACCAAAATGCCTTATTTTTATGTCCAAGGGAGTACTAGTTTGGTGGTTTGTAATAACTATGAAAGTTTTCTTGTAGCTACATAGTTGTAATTCATGTTTTTTTTATGAAATACCTGCGTGAAAAAAGGCCACAGCATGTTTGCTCATGCAATCTGTTTGGCAGCTCCGCTGACAGTGAAATCTTAGTTTGCCATTTGAGTCAGCAAATTTGCAATGTATATGAATCCATATCGTTTCCATCATGCCGGTAAAAGTGCCAATCAACCTTGCCCCAGGTTACACCCTTGCTTGTGCGGGCGTGCCGCAAATCGTCGCATAGTCATATCACTTTTCGAATGGCAGCAGTTATCTACACGCATAAAGTTTGAGGCACCAGTGCCAGGACATAATAGGTTCAAAGCTAATGGTTGTCTGCTTGAGTAGTTGGGTTAAATTCTCCTCAGGTATGATTAACTTCGTGGACAAACTGAAAGTGCCTTTCAAATAATTTACAGAGGTGCACACTGCGAATATTCCCAATGCAACAAGAAAACAATGTATGGTAGATGAGGGAATGAGAAAGAAGATTAGTTACCAAACAATGTTGTCCTTGGTCATTACGGGTATGCAAATTTCAGGCAACTATTTCACTTGTGTTTGTACCTGCAGCAGGTCTACCAGACCATCACTGTATTTTTCTAAGATCCTTGTATGCGACACAACACCAAAAGACATTAATAGGCCATTTGCAATATGTTTAACTACATTGTGGATTGCTTTTTCCTATGCTTCAGAACTAAACCGATGGCAGCTCCAGTTCTCCAACCACTGTTGCTGGTGGAAACAAAGACAGATTCCAGGTGTTCAATAACTGTTGCTGACGGAAATAAAGACATGGCTTGGTCGAACTGCTTCAACAATCAGGATCATTGAACATGAAATTTCATAGGGTCCAAGGCTTCAACAGTTCAAATACGAGCTGGTTAACAAATTTCGTCTGCAAATATAATGTCGAATATGTATTGAACTGCAAAATGAGGAAAAATGAATGTAACAGTCAGCTGTGTATTTGGACACTTATAATTGGCATAACTGAAACTAACTGGATAATTTATTCTGTTTACATTACTCGCCTTCATCTTTTGGTATGTTTGGCTGGTCAACTAAGAGTTGGCGGAGTGCAGCAATGTCACTGGAACTGCACATGAATGAACACCACCGTTGCTATAGTTAATAGAGTACCAATGAAAAATTTTGAATTGCAAGCCTTCTAAATGCTAATTTAAGAAATATTACTATTATTTACAAGAAACTAAAGAGAGAATGAACTCCAGAGAGAACAAATCTATGAGTTGAATAGGGTAAGCTGAATCCATCGAACTTGCCTGCTCTTCCATGTCAACAAGGAGATAACTGATGATTTTAGTGCAAACCTGTCAAATGGCAATCAGGATAAGTTCGTAGGAAAACAGGAAGAGAGAAGGTGTGGGGGGGGGGGGGGGGTACTGTGGAAAACTAAGGTTACATGTAATGCGAGAGTAGACTCAGGACAAATGTCTATGACATCCTAGACATATGATTACAACGAAAGAATATAAAAAACATGTCTCAAGTTGTGGATCGGCAAACCAAAATTAAGTTGAAAATAGTAGCCAGAACTGAATGTACAAATCAGCATGAACTGAACTTCTTAGTCATAGTTACTGCTATGCTCGGATTGGGTCCTAACAAATCAGGTCCAGGAAAATGATCTTAACAAAATACAACTCCAATGAACCAATATAATTATTGTAAGAGCAAATGCAAGCTACACATGGTTAATTTGGGCACTTGCAGGCATAAAGAATTCCTTTCTTACTCAGCCTGGTGCATCTCGCATAATGTCCGAAGCCCATCCAAGCATTCTGCAATAGTTGGCAAAATTCCCACTTCTAATTGCATCTGTTTCACTGTGAGTGCTGACCCGCCTCTCACCATCTGCTTAGTATCACGCAGAGCCTTATTTAGAGCTCTCGCAACGCCATTTAACTTCTCCCTGAGCACTTGGCAGCATTATCATCAGGCCTAAATGAATTGAAAAAATTCCCTTTGCTTGTTCATTTCAAAATTGAAGGGAATGAAACAAAAGTGAAGCAGCTTACAGTGTCTCCCTCATAGAAACAAGCATGAGCTCCAGACTCTCAATCTGCTTCCCCATGAGGTCATCTGGGATGTTAGCCACACTATGCAAGGCACCATAATTCTTGTCCTCTCCAAGCACCTTACATCAAATGATGCAAGAATTAGTTACTCCAGATAGTTGGATTGCTAACATGACAACGCAACCACATGTCACGGCAAGTTATACACATTCTCCATGGAATTTCCAACTACACTAGTAATCCGCCGTCTTGCTCACAAAGTCGCAATTGCAAAATTGGTAAACAGAATCCCTACAGGTTCTGTGAAGCCATAAAATGTGCTGTTGCCATCTAAAAAAAATGCTGAAGAACAATTACGAGAGTAAATACTCTCCAATTGTATTGTGAAACCTTGTGCTGCCAAACCGGCTGTCACAAGCTGGGATTGCTCAAGAGGATGGTCCAAGAAGGTACCGGAAGGCGACCGATGACTACCGCGGTCCTGTCGAAGTTAGTAAGGAGGCGGGAGTTGAGGTCATCCCACAAGTCCATCTCCTCCCGCACCTTCCTCACCCGCTGCTGCACCTTCCGCACCACTGCCTCCATCTAATTGTTTGCTGGCTTGTCTGGCTCCCCTCGTTCCCAACAACTTCTTGAAGCCTGTGCAGTGATGGACAAAGGATTTTAACTCCGGGCATGCCTAGCCAAAGCTCCAATGCGCAATTCGGTAATACAACTACAAAATTCTCCAGGCAATATGGTATATAAGTGTACAATAACCAAAAGTAGGATAACACATTTAAAAAGGACTAAAAATACCTAAAATTCAACAAAGAAGTTCAAAACTTGCATAAAGAACAATCAGCAACCAAACGAATGCTTAAGGCTCAAACCACAATGCAGCAGCAATGACTATACATCCGGTTGAGATGGTTGAATCCCTAAGGCTCAAATAACAATGCAGCGGCGGTGAGGTGAGGGGAGGGGGGCAGAGAGAGAGAGAGGAGAGAGAGAGAGGGGGGGGGGAGGGAGGGGGGGAGGGGGAGGGAGGGAGGGAGGGAGGGAGGGAGGGAGGGAGGGAGGAGAGAGAGAGAGAGAGAAGAGAGAGAGAGAGAGAGAGAGAGAGAGAGAGAGAGAGAGAGAGAGAGAGAGAGAGATGCTCACTTGCAGCAGCGCGCCGGGGCTGCCCTTGAGCGGGAGCGTCACTGGAAGATCTTGTCCTTGCCGGCGGGGAGGTTGGTGACCTCCAAGATGGGGGCCGGCCGCCGGCGTCCTAGGGAGAATCGCAGCGGCGGCGCCCACGGAGACCGTGCCGGCAGCGGCGAGGAGAGCGGGGTCGCGAGCACGCGCTGCTGCAGCGGGGGCGGGCGCGGGGACGCGGTGAGGACTGAGGAGAAGCTCCTGCGCGAGGAGGCCGGGGGCGGCGCCGGCGACGAGTGGAGCGGGTGGAGCGCGAGCTGAGGAACCCAAGCGGAGCGTAAGGCAGCCCAACGGCTGCAGCCCACCAGTCGAACGGGTGGGCTGATCAGCCCAGCCAGCATAAGGACTGGGTTTGTAACTTTTTTTTTTTTTTTGAGAGTGTCTTTGTAAGAATCTGGATGTAACCATCAAAAGATATTTATGAATATAAAACCGGTGTGCTTAAAAAAATCTAAAGGGAAAACATGAGAAGTCACCTCTTAAGTTGATGGCAGCGAAGAAGGCTAGGTCCTGTCTTTTTTTTTCAGTAATGATGGATACTTAAAAAAAGATGGTATTTATGGATTATCATGATACATATGGCGATTTCCAATAAATGACAATTACGACGTGACAAAAGGCATTCAAAATAGAAGAGGCAGTGACACGGGGTCAGGAATTCAAGATGAGGGAGACGGCAAATATCCAACAAGTGGGCAAGTGTAAGAACATAATGGAAAGCATCAGACACAATTATATTTGAGTACTAGATGAATTCCCCGCGCATTGCTGTGGGAATATTTGGATCATATGAAATAAATAAATGCTGGAATAATTGTAGAGTAAGTACATAGATATAAAGAGAGCCATGCATACATGTCAAGAAGTGAAAGATGGATCTCTTTAGTACTATGTTGGACATACAAAGAAAATCATCAGTGACAAAATAAATAGAATTCAGGTGAAACCTTAAAGTTGTTCACTATAGAGAGACATGCTAATAAAATAGACACTGGTTGTAAAGAAAAAATAAGTAAAAGGTCCACTAAATGCTAGCATTTGAAATTCTTAACTTTATGTAATGCTACCTTCTTCTAGTTCTTCAGCATGGCCTAGAAAAAGAGAGCTAGTTCTCGTGCTCCAGAGATACAACTTGGCAATTCAAAAAATAAGAATTCCAGACAAACAATGGTTTTTTCATGTAGCTGCATCAACATAAAGAGGGTCATCAGATGATTAAAAAAAATTCCCTGCCAAAATTACAATAATGATAGATGAAGAACTACATACATTGGAAGGAATTGTTGTTGGAGTATCTAGATGGATAACCTGGGTATAAGGAATTACCTCAATGCAGTAGATCAGGAAACTTGGTGCTCTTGCGCGCCTGCTGAATCTACCAAGTGAGCATACATGAATTCTATCATCGAGGACATTGGAGAATTGGAGAATGATGAGAGGGTCCAGAGGTTGATCTCAGACGCATGTGCTAGGAGAACAGAGAAACACATTGGTAATTATATACTACTATGATTCTTAGTGGCCGCAACCTGTGGCTTTACTGAAAATTGGAATGTATGAGAAGATGGAGAGACGTGGTGGCTAACTATTTGATTCGTTCTCCATGAAAGGCACCCAAGGGACAAATGACGTGAGTGGGAAGGAGAGCATTTTCGTGCCCCTTTAATTATTGGTAGGCAAAGCACGTCAAAGGCACGAAGGAGTGAGAATATGGATGGTTGATGGAGGCCTAATGCAATAGTGCCATTAGCTATGGCGCTCTCTTGATCTGCCAAGGTGCTAAGTAAAGAAGAGGGGAGGCTCTTGATCTTCCAAGGTGCCGAGTAAAGATCAATTGCAAGGAGTGGGAATGGGAACAGACTCGGTAGTGGGGAGAGAGCATTGCATGATTAATTAAATATGGGTGACGTGACGACACAATGTACGACCAGGATTAGATAGACGGTAGTGGGGAGAGAGCATTGCATGATTAATTAAATATGGGTGACGTGACGACACAATGTACGACCAGGATTAGATATCTATCGAAGATCTAATGGTTCATACAAAAGTGATGATGTGGCTTCACGTGGTTGCAGAAAAATCAAAGTTAATGATGTTTAGTGAGGACCAACTATATAAGTTTTATAGATAAGTGGTTCTTTAGTGCTTGTGCAGGAAAAAGGAAAGCATAAGCATTTCATGCGCTTTTTTTATTTTTGCGATTACAGCATTTCATGTGTTAAAGACAACCACAGAAAGGTGATACCATGAGAGAGAAAAAACGCATTCATGATTTTGAAAAATGCAATTATGAATTCTGCCCTCACCTGGCTTTTAGAAGTTGCATGTTGGTGACAAGGAATATATTCTTATAAAATAAAAATTATTCAAATCGCTTAGTATTTCTTTTACTATTTATTTTTTTTAAAAAAAACGAATAAATCATAGATCCGTCGCTACCTCACTGGATCAAAATTGCACCGGAAACAAGAGAAGGCAGGCGATTTTTTCGGATGAAGAAGACAGCCTTGGCAGTGACACTAATACCGTACCATCCAAGTCGAGAAACACGACGGCGTGCTTTTTTTCCCCCCCGAATACAATCGCATTTCTGAACCCGACAAGTGGCTTCTAGCGGCTCCACGTCACTAAGGCTGGTTCCAACGGGGGTCGGTACCGACCCCCGCCGGTCGGTACCGACCCGGCTACCGACCCGCGCCGGTCGGTAAGCGCGGAAACCGAGAGCGCGGGGGCGGTAGCGCTACCGACCGGCCGGGCGGTCGGTACTGACCGGCGTTGGAGCCGCGCGCGGTCGGTACCGACTGGTCGGTACCGACCCTGCCGGTCGGTACCGACCCCGCGTCCGGTCGGCTGCCACGCGGCGCTCTGTGATTGGCCAACGGCTGCCACGTCAGCGCCACGTCAGCTAGCTGTTGCAATTAGCCGTTTTTGACCGTTTGGACTCCCGCAGACGAGGAGAAACTGGTACGTCCTCATTCGTTTCTCGTGTTCGCTAATGTCAGTTGAAATATAGTTTTACTAAGTTAGTTTTGTATAGGTTAATGCTTGGTTGATGCACTCGGTCGATTGCGTGGACGGAAACAGCAAGAGCGGCCCAACCTTTTGTTGCCAAATAAGCGACACCTACAACGAGTAGATTTATGTAATTTTTATATTTTTATGTAATTTTCTTTATTTTAAATTGTCGTGTAATTTTTATTTCGAATTTTTATGTAATTTCTGAATTTTTAAATTTAATAAAGTGGTTTTGCTGTGTCAATTTAAATCATAGAGCAACGCGTTCTGAAATGGTTAAGTCTGGAATGGAGAAGCTGACGTGGCGCTGATGTGGCTGTGGGCTGAGGTTGCAGGCTGACTGATGGAGCGCTGGGGTCGAGTGGGCTGGCGAGAGCTGACGTGGCGCTGACGTGGCTGTGGCTGTGGGCTGGGGCTGCAGACCCGCTGTTGGAACCAGCCTAAGAGACAGACGGGAGTGACGCGAGCTTTACTTGTGCATCAACCACTGTCCCGTTCTTTCTGCTAATCACGACTCCTCCACTGCTGGATGACGATGACGCGCGATTAAAGCAGCAGGTTGTCGATTGTCTCGCGGTTGATGATGGATGGATATGGATGATGATGGATGGCGACGTCTCTAATCAGCACCAGCATCAGGCATCAGCTGCAGCTTCAGCTTGAGCTTGAGCTGGAGTGGCCTGCGATTACACGTCGTCGTCTCCGCGCCTGCTCCTCCACTGTCCACTCGATACGATAAATTCCCCCCTGGCTCTCCCTCGGGGAGGAAAAGGGAAATCTTTCTTCAACCAGCTCGCTCTACCAGCCTATCCCTCCTCCAGCAGCTAGCTAGCGCGGCCCGCCCCATTGAGTCAGGGCCTCGCCGGAGGCGCGGCGATGGAAGGCACCGTGCTGTGCGCCGCCAACCACGCGCCGCTCACGCCCATCAGCTTCCTGGAGCGCGCCGCGCTCGTGTACCCGGACCGCCCCGCCGTCGTCGCCGCCGGCTCCGCCGCCGCGCCGCCGCGCACCTGGCGGGAGACCCGGGCGCGCTGCCTCCGCCTCGCCGCCGCCCTCGCCGGGCTCGGCGTCGCTCGCCACGACGTGGTGAGATCTCGAGCCGCGTCGCTTCGATTTCGATTGGCCTCCCTCTTCTCCTTGCCATCCTCCTCTTCCTCTGTTTGTTTCCTTCTGTTACATGGCAGCCATTCCTTGAGCATTGATGACTTTTACCTTTGAAAACTTCAATTCATCTTTTTTTTTCGTTTAGCTAGTTACGCGAAGTGGATTGAGAGCACTCACTTGTTCTTGATGCCGGAATCAATTTGTCGGTCCTGAATTTGTTCGCGCTGTCCAGGAATATTTCAGAAAGCTAATCGGTTGATTAATCTATTTGTCGGTCCTGAATTTGTTCGCGCTGTCCAGGAATATTTCAGAAAGCTAATCGGTTGATTCGGGAGTACTGTCGTTGTTGCGCAGGTCGCTGTGTTCGCGCAGAACATCCCTGCCGTGTGCGAGCTCCATTTCGGCATCCCCATGGCCGGCGCCGTGATCTGCGCGCTCAACTCGCGCCTCGACGCCGGCATGGCGTCCGTCCTCCTCCAGCATTCCGAGGCCAAGGTGGTGTTCGTCGACGCCGCGCTGCTGGGCACCGCCCGAGAGGCTCTCCGCCGCATGTCCAGGCCCCCCACCGTGGTGCTGATCGAGGAGGTCCTCGACGAGCCAGCCGTTCCGTCGGCTGATCTCCAGTACCACGAGTACGAGGTCCTGATCCTGAGCAGCAGCAGCGCCTCACCTGCGGACATGGCGATCCGGTGGCCGGCCGACGAGAACGCGCCGATCGCGCTCAACTACACGTCGGGCACGACGTCGCGGCCCAAGGGCGTGGTGTACAGCCACCGCGGCGCCTACCTCAACGGCCTCGCGTCCGTGCTCCTCAACGACATGGCGGCGCTGCCCGTGTACCTGTGGACGGTGCCCATGTTCCACTGCAACGGCTGGTGCCTCGTCTGGGGCGTGGCGGCGCAGGGCGGCACCAACGTGTGCCTGCGCAAGGTGACCCCGGCGGCCATCTTCGACGCCGTGGCGCGCCACGGGGTGACGCACATGGGCGGCGCGCCGACGGTGCTGAGCATGGTCGTCAACGCCACGGCGGAGGAGCGGCGCCCGCTGCCCGGGGGCAGGCCGGTCACCGTGATGACCGGCGGCGCGCCGCCGCCGCCGCAGGTGCTATTCCGGATGGAGGAGCTCGGGTTCCTGGTGATCCACTCGTACGGACTGACGGAGACGTACGGCCCGGCGACGGTGTGCACGTGGAAGCCGGAGTGGGACGCGCTGCCGGCGGCGGAGCGCGCGGCGATCAAGTCCCGGCAGGGGCTCCACCACCTGGGGCTGGAGGTGGGCGTCAAGGACCCCGCCACGATGCGGAGCGTGCCAGCGGACGGGCGCACCATGGGGGAGGTCATGTTCCGGGGCAACACGGTGATGCTCGGGTACCTCAAGGACGGCGCGGCGACGGCGGAGGCCATGGCCGGCGGGTGGCTGCGGTCGGGGGACCTGGCGGTGCGGCACGCCGACGGGTACGTCAAGATCCTGGACCGGTCCAAGGACATCATCATCTCCGGCGGGGAGAACATCAGCACCATCGAGGTGGAGGCGGCGCTGTTCGCGCACCCGGCGGTGGCCGAGGCGGCCGTGGTGGGGCGGCCCGACGAGTACTGGGGCGAGACGCCGTGCGCCTTCGTCAGGCTCAAGGACGGCTCCGGGAGCGTGGGCGCCGAGGAGGTGATGGCCTTCTGCCGGGCGCGGCTGCCGAGGTACATGGCGCCGCGGACGGTGGTGTTCGTCGACGAGCTGCCCAAGACGGCCACAGGGAAGGTGCAGAAGTTCACGCTCCGGGACAAGGCCAAGGCCATGGGCAGCATCTCCAGCTCCAGGAGCAAGCTCTAGCATCAATGCATCATGCTGTGATTCATGTAAATTAAATAAAATCAGTTGGTTGGTGGCAGGCGGTAATTAAGCGCTCTCAACTGTGGTAGTATCGTTCTGCTGCATTGACAAAATTCATGGCAGTACTAATAAACAATTTACATCAAGTGAAGTGTATCTCATCCTCACCTCCATTTCAAACTTTCAAATTTAAATTGCGGCGCACAAAACTACAAAGAAACGACAAAAAGGCGTTGGCATGTTAGTGACATGGACCCACCCAAGACCCAACCCAACAGATGCGCGCCCTGCCTGCCCAAATTTCTCTTGGTAAAGTGGAGGTGCATCTGATACGTGATACGGTGATAGCAAGTAGCAAAAGCCAACAGGAGTGCACATGGACCCAACCGTGTTTGTTAGAGCTCCCCATCATTTTTTCCGACAGAAGTGGTTTATCTAAAATTATTTCTCTATAACTCTCTTTGTTAAGATTTGAATATGAAGTAATTTTGAACGGGAAGTGAACAAAGAGAAATTAATTCGAGTAATTATTTCATAAAATTAGTTTACAATCATTTCTTTGTAAAAAAAACTATTTTCAAAGCTTCTCGTAAATTCAACATGGAAGCTGCTCAGTGCTCCAGAAGATTGGCAAAACTGTAAAAGATCCCTCAATCTCTAATTTCTTTTTTTTTAGATCTAAAAATGTTTTGACCAAAAACATCACATCGAATGTTTGAATCTATGCATCCAGTATTAAATGTGGACAAAATAAAAAAATAATTGCACAGTTCATGTGTAAATTGCGAGACGAAACTTTTGAGCCTAATTGCGCCATGATTTGACATGTGGTGCTACAATAAACATTTGCTAATGATGAATTAATTAAGTTTAATAAATTTATCTCGCAGTTTATGGTGGAATCTGTAATTTGTTTTGTTACTAGTCTATCTTTAATACTTCAAATGAGCATTCGAATGTTTCAAAAATTTTACACCTAAAGAACTAAATAAGGCAGAAGGCACGAGTTGTAACAGTAAGCATGCGCAACAATGTGCATGATGCTAGCGATCCTATAATCTTTTCTCAAGACGTAACCAGACTTTGTTCAGCAATATATATCAATAGTAAATGAAAATATTTTTGATAAGATTAACTCTATGTCATGAAACCCACGTATTCCCTACTTTGTCAAATGTAGAACGTGCTAAGCTAAATTCATCTAATGCTGATCAAGCGTATAGAAAAAAAATATATTATTAACATCTTCAAAACCGATTTGATATCGCATCATTTTACAAATTAGATTACATTTGAAGAGATTTGGTTTATGATAAAATTAAACCGACTTAGGCTTTACACAACTTTATAACTTCAAAATGAAAATGTGGAGAATCGATACACACGGGCCGTTAGAATGGGGGATTGGATTGTCAAACTCCCCCCAAACCCAACGTAAACCGGTCAAGTTCCACTCCACTTCGCGGCTCGATTTGGTTCTGCTAAATTTGACAACCGCATCCAACCCCATCCGCCTCCAAACCAAAGCGACAGGCACGAGCTCGCCGCCGACGAGCCTCCCCGTCCAACCCGGGGAACGGAAGCAGCGAGGGCCGTCAGCGGCGATGGCTGCCTCCCCTCCTCGTCCTCTCCTCCGCCTCCTCCTAACC
The DNA here is from genome assembly GCF_016808335.1 of Panicum virgatum. Lineage (NCBI taxonomy): Eukaryota > Viridiplantae > Streptophyta > Magnoliopsida > Poales > Poaceae > Panicum > Panicum virgatum. Next base: position 1,532,594 of record NC_053136.1, read on the forward strand.
CTAGCCCTGGCTCTCACCGTGGCCGCCGCGGGCAAGATCTCGGCCCCCCGCACCCCGATCTCGCGCGACATCTACCACTCCAGGTGAGCCTGCTCCGCGCCTCCGCTCCACACCACACCACCCCCCGGGGCACCCTCACGCCTCCCCGTTCACCTGAATTTTTGCCCTCCCCGGCGCCAATTCGTCCCGCGCGCCAGCAGTAGCTGCCTGCTCATCCACGTTACCTAAGTGCTAATTCAAATGATGGATGGGATTTGGGTTCGTCACAGCTCGTGCGTGATCGATTTTTACTGAGATTCTACTATCGCTTGCGCGTCATGATCTGGGTCTGGCCATTGTAAATTCGTGTTTGTGCCGTCCGCGGCGGGTTTGGACCCCGACTAAGCGCATCCGGCCACATTTCTTCCAAGTAGTTGATGCAAGCTATGGCTGCGTCGATATGGCATGGTTCGACGTTGCTGCTGCTACAATCTGTGCATTCATTGGCTCACCAATTGCTGACGGATTGATTGTTTGTAATCAGGGTGCATAGTTAAGTGTCTAGGACTTGAGAATTCTCAATTCTTCTGTTTTGTTTGGTAACTAGCTGAAATTGAAACATGAAAGCTGCTCCCTCTTTAAACCTTGCCTCGATAACTATCCATCTCTGAATTCAAGGAGCATACTGATACTATATTCCTATTGTTGTATTGGCTTCTCAATTTTGGAAACTCCTTTTGTTCATATGTGTTGCCTAGTAGTGACTGTCTTCTTCCTTCTTTTCTTGCTAGTGATTCTCTTCTGCGTGAAATCAAGGCTTTGGTCGCTCAGCATTCAGACAAATTGAGTGTGAGTGATTTACCTATTCTTCTCAATTTTTCATTCGTCAGTTTGCTTTGTTTCCACTAGTCCCATCTATTCTATGCTGAATAATGTGTTGCAGATGGACACTATAACAACAAGCAACAAAGGCTATTCTGCAGATCTGTTTGTTGTTACATTTAATCACGTGAAGGAGAGTGTGGATAATGGCTCAAAGGTTCATATCCTTCTGGTCAGTTTCCAACTAAATCTCTTCACTCTTTTCCCCCGAATTGTATGCAATACTATGCTTCACTTAATCAGTTGCACCACATTATAGATCCAATGTCTCAGGTTCAAATATGAACCATCCCATCCAAATATTCTCCACAATTTCACCTCTGTAGAGAGGTGCACATCATAAAAGAAATGAAACTAATTAGCGCATGTCTTTCCAATTAGTATTTGTGTGTTGATTTGTAAATTAAATTATTGTTTTCTTGCGGTTTTGACAGAAAGGTTCATTGTCTTCCAGAGCTTTGGACAGCATGGCAGAGAACTTGTTACCTCTGAAGTTGCATTACGCCTTCTCTATATTTTAACGGAGAAGCGTAAGATTGCTGGTGTGGATCTTTCATCCTTTGAGAGAGTGCTGGAGAACCTTGTGATCAAAGTAAGTTCCTTTGAACTTATTTTACATTCAGCTCTTAACTAACTGTTAATAAATTATTAATGAAACACATTTGCATGCAAATGTGCCTTTGTCCTGCTATGCCCTATTGCCCTGCACTGGACTAGCATAATTTTGAGGGCGATATTTATTTGAAATTGAACCTAGGTAAAAATATGTTTGGTAGGAGTATGTTTTTTTTCTTGAGGTGCACTGCCCTTATGCCAGCATTATGATCTTGATCTGCATTTGCTGTACTCATGCTGTTAAAATTTAGTGTACTATCATTAAACGCTATTGAAGGGTGGGCCTGGTGCTGTGGTAGAGTCTCCACTTGTGTCCTGGAGGTTCTAGGTTCAAACTAGACTTTTTGAAAATTTTTGAAGTTTGGGGCTGTCTAGAAATCCTCTTTCCCAGATCCCATCTTGTGTCGGAACTTTCAGCATTGGGTATTACCCCCTTTATTATTAACTGCTATTAGCCTATTACTCAATCTAAGTTGCAAGGAGAACAGAAGGCCTGATAGTTAGTATGGTGGCTGTAAAGGTATTATGTCCTTAATACTCCTGATGGATAACCAGGATGATTATGATGTTGTTCTAGTTTTAAGAGGATGGACTTTGGCCTCAAAAGCAGAAACACTTTCCTTAGATGGCATCCTTAGTATTGTCACCTTTACTCCTGTCTTACCCTTGTTTCTGCTGCCACTATTTTGATTATATTACTTCTGTTCTATATCACTACAGAATCATATCTTGAAGTAATGAAATATTATATTGTTTACTTGTGCCTTTCTCTTTTAGGTGGTCCCGATGGAAAATTTGAATGGTCGCAAACATGTTGAAGAAGGGGAGCTTTGCGATAGGAGAAATGGTGATTGGTCTTCACCTACAAATCCATTCATCTAAATCCGTTTTCGTGCCAACTATTTTTAAAATATATCTTCCCCCTTTGGCAGGAAGAGGAGTTGATCTTAATAGAAATTGGAGTGTGGACTGGGGAAAGAAAGAAAAGGTCAGTATCTTGGTAGTTTCTCACTGTGCAATGGAAAAAATCAAATTGATATATTTTAAAAGAATCAGCATACATCTCGACTCGCGATTAGTCGCGCGGAATCGCGCCTAGGCGAGCGCCTAGCGGAACAGGGCTTGAGATCAAACATATAAGAGCATTGCCCTTGAAAACTTGAATGATTGTTTTGAGTGCAATGTTATATGTATCCATAAGGATTTAATGGACTTTACTCATGCACTGTATTGTGTATTCAATTGATGTTTTCAGTTGGGTGATCAGAGTTTTCCGATCTTTTATGAATGTCTAACTTTTTTTGTGGATCTGTGTGGAATTACTAGATGAACTTTTCTAGTTCAATCAAATCTACTATAGGATTGCCCCATGAAAACTTGTCTGCTTGACAAGTAGGATCACTAACTTCCAGTTGAAGATTATGTCTATATAGACTTGTACTTGACTTTTGCCATGCTTTACCATGCATATTCCTTGGTCTCTGTTGGGTGTGGTGATCAGAGTTCTGCCATTGGTTTGTGGACTTTGAGCTAGTGACCTTTATATGTGACAGGTTCATTATTAATTTTGTCTACATGGTCCTTGTTGGTTGTTGGGTCCAGTCAGAAATTTTACAAATATGCATATGCATACTATTAACATATTGAACCTTTTTTATGTGTGTTTTCTTATTTTATAGGACTATGACCCATATGAGGAGAATCCTGGTATCGCTCCTTTTAGCGAACCTGAGGCCCAAATCATGAGGGAACTATCCAGGTCATTTAAACCTCATATTTGGGTGAATGTGCATTCTGGAATGGAGGTAATGCAACTGTTTTGCTCTGTTGATATCCTGTATGTGACACGTAATACCAAAGTTAGATCAGAGTATATATGTACGTAATCCACAAAAGAAAATTGTCATTTTGACCCACAAGGACAAGTCAGGCTTTCATGGTTGCCCCCTGTCAGTAAGCTACTTTCATGCATGTTTGCCATCTTGGCACTTACAAATCTTGGTGACCTTTTTACTCCTTGACTTCGGAAAAATCCTTCTTCTTTATTCCTATTGTTGAACTCTCCTGCCACTGGTTAAACCCTGAATCTCTTATATGCCACTGTTAGTGACTGTGGGGGACCCATATGTCATATTTATCATGTAGTCACATGCTAGATTGTCATTAACTATGCACAAATTTGGAATTAAAAAACACGATATGTTTTAGTATCACAAATACACCCTTTTCTTTATTAATGTGGGTAAGAATATGCATATGGTTATATTTACTTATATATCTGGTTTTGGTTCATGATATACATGTAGTATGAAATGCTATGGTGTCTTGTTTGCTTTATTATTTATGGAGTGCAACTACCACCATCACTAAAGTTGTGGAGTTCTGAAATATTAGTGATGGACTAGGATATGCTTTAGCAAGAATCTCATTTGGCCTTAAAATCTGAACATATTGTTTAGAAAGAGAAACTTGTTCCTTGCAGTTGCACATAACCCTACCGATGTACATCTTGATGCAGCTAATTCATCTCCATCTCATTTTTTTTTCTCATTCTGTTCAACTGCAGGCCTTATTTATGCCATACGATCACAAGAATACCACACCAAATGGAGCTTCTGCACATTTGATGCGGTCTGTTTTAGAGAATTTGAACCATCGCCATTTCCAAGATAGCTGCCTAGTTGGGTCTGGCGGTGGATCTGTTGGGTATGTACATGTCACATGTTTCCTGTTTTCATTTTTGTACTTATATTCCTTTTGTTGTTTGTCACCCTGTGAAGTTCGTTGACTATATCGCTTATTATTTGTTTTTAATCCTTTCCCTTTGCAGATATCTTGCACATGGGACCACGACTGATTACATGTATGATATTGCAAAGGTGCCAATGCCGTTCACCTTTGAGGTCAGACAATCTATTGTCTTTGTTTAGAGTAGGAGTAGAACAGAACTGTAAGCACTAAGCTCATTTTTTTGCTGATACCCAGATATATGGAGATGAGAAAGCATCTACTGACGATTGCTTCAAAATGTTCAATCCTGTTGACAAGACAACATTCGACGTACGGAAATCTAGCATCTCTGTACCTACAGTATTTTTAGTGGTGTGATTTCTGTCTGATAACCATTGTTTCTGTCAACAGAGAGTCATCAACAAATGGTGCATGGCATTTCTCATACTTTTTGAGGAAGGCTTGCGAAACTTGCGAGATGCCCAGATAGTATCACGAGTCACACCGGACAACTGGGTCCCAATCGGAGGAGACGTTGTCGAGAGAAATGTAGCACAGAAGACTGCCCGTGAAAGGAGGAAGCTGGAAGGTCTTGACCTTGGAATGCAGGAGCTAAGAACATACTTTCGTCTATTTATGGTATCTACATTCTTGTTGATGTTCATGTTCTGCACAAGGATATCAAAGAACAGAAACAGAGACTCAGGTAACGTCTTTGATCCTTGAATACCAAGAAAGCGATGATTGGAGCTCGCTGCTCAGTTGAGTTTCAGTTGATGGCCATCTGTTGCCTCGGATGAGCAAAGCGTGTGAAACATTTGATGTTGGAACACAATTACACAATTCTGTGCCTGCCACTTGGAGTTGGAGACGAGGCTGCTAGGATCAGAATTGTATCAAGCAGTTCCTGTTCAGATTTTAGTAACTGCCAGATGCAGATTTGGTTAATTGTTAAGAGATTGTACCTGTAAGTTGTAAAAATTGTCCATATCAGCTTTTTTTCGAAGCATAGTTTTTTACATTTTGAAGGTTGGTGCACCCAAAGCTGGATATGAATGCTAGTTTCGTGACATGAATGAACTGATTAACGTGTCACTGCTCGAGTGATTTATGATGAGTTGGATGTGAAACTGTGATTGCCTAAATTAGTGAGTCCCAAGAATCATCAAATTTGGATTTTAAGCTCCACAAATATGAGATGGCGAGATGTTTCACTGGAATCGTCAAAAGGCATGTAAGAATTAACTACAGACAGCCGGAGTTCAACTGTTATGAAAACAGATGGATTGGTTGGTATTCAACAGGATGGGGTTGCAAGCATATGGAAATAAAACTCACTAGAGAAGCTAGAGAGATCCGAGAGTTAATACGAATGTATGCCATCCTCACTCAGTTGGGCCTATGGGCCATGGCGGCCTGGCCCGGTAACGGCCGAGTCCATTCCTCACCTCACCGTCCCCCCCCTTCCTTTCAAGGTCTCCTGCAGAGTGATTTAAATATTGTTTCTGTAGAATTTCTTGTTTTTAAGAAAATGTAGAGTTTCTTTTGGCTGCTGCGTTTTGTACTAGTGATCTTTTGGAATTAAGGTGATCTAGTTATGAAATTCTACTTAGCATCAGGATTAGCTGACTGCGACCCCTTTTTTCGAAAGAAATATATACTTAGAGCTTTGCACATCTTCTACATAGATCATTGCTGAACGGATAATCCTATTTTTCTTTGTGGTGATAGATGCACATAACTGCAGGTCTTTCTGATTAATCAAAACACGCAACAGAGCACAGTGTGCTTTTTTTGTCGTCTTCTTTTATGGCCTTGTGTTGCTGGCTTGTTTGTTGTACTTGCCCTTCATCCTTGTCCTGGTATGCAAGGACCAAAGGAACATTTATCATTCGGTAGCTTCTCGGCTAAACAGCTAGCAGTTCTCCGATCAAATCAAATCAGCAGCAACCATCAGCCACCAGCCAGTCAGCAATATCCTCTTATAATAAATCAGCACCAGCCACCGACCACAATACTCGATTAAGTCAATATGAGGGCCGGTAATGGCAAGATGGATTTATTTTATTTTATTTTTCTTACCTGGCTTTGCTGTTCTGTTTCCTCGTATATTTATAAAATAACGGTGTGTTTGTCACATTTTTATGGCAAGAGACATGCATTTTCCTACTGTTCCAATTGTAATTGCAATAATGTTCCTGGCACCTTTTTGTGTTAGCCATTTGTAATATTCTTTATACTGCAGAAGATGCTTGATGATGCAATGGTACATGACTAGATAAGCATGGGGAATTTGGGGCCCCTGGATTTGAAGTTTCATTTACCTGGAACATTAGGCCCACTGTATATATGGTCGTGTAGTTTAGTTTGAAGTAGTACCGTTTATTTGGGAGTTGTGTACTTGTGTGACTGCTACTACTGTTGTGTTTGACTTGGCAATATAATCAAATCGTACGACCAATATGCGCCACTGCTCGCTCGTGTGGATTCCATCTATTCTTGCCAGCCATATGGGTGGTTTTGGATATACTAGAACATTCGGCGCGCGTTGCGCACCCTATCGAAACAACAGCAAAGATAAGACATGGGCAACAATAGGAACATTAGTATGAAAATATCGAATCAGGAGTGGAAGTAAAAAAAAAACAAATATACAAAGCTAATATAAAGATCATCTGCAAATTGTATTACAATCATGGTGATTAATTGAACCTTAGCATTTCTGCATCTAGATCGTCCTCTTATAGTCTTCAACATGAGTGTAAGTATTCCATGTTTTTTTAAAAAAAAGAGTAACATAAGAGTAATTATGTGAGCCAGATCTTTACAGAAGTTCCTGACAGAGGGAAGATATAAACTACAGCCGACACAAGCAGCAACCATGTGCGCTGTGCACTACATGTCCTTATATTCACTATCTTTAGGCAAAACCAATTGTCACATGGCATGCCCAATCACAAATCACAAGACAACGGATCAAACTATGATCAAGAGAAGAAAAAGATCCCTCAAAATAATATAGGTTACAGGACAACAGTTCCGTTGTTTGCAAGCCAAAATAATATGGTGAATTTGAAGGATCTGAACATGTATGCCAGAAGCGATGAATCCAAAAGTGCCATCAGAGGTGCAAAAGGACTAAATTAAGGAGGTACAAACTGAATTAAGCAACCAACAAATGATTAGCATGCTAAAAAAAACTGACCTTATCAGCAAAAGGTATAATAAGGGAAAAAGAATGAACAAAAAAGTAGTCTCCTATCAAATCATTCCTGCAACTCAGCCATTGATGCAGGGACAGAATACCTGGTTGTATACTTGGTGCTTGCCCAAGCTTAATGTAAGTTCAACCTAGAGATATCACAATTTCCCTCAAATCAATATTTCTCTACTAAATTCAGAGTTTGATATAGTGGCACTCTGCTCATGCATATATACTGAGTTTGATATGCACTATTTATTTGTTTAAATAAAGAGAATGCTACAAAGCAGAAGTGTCAATCTTGGACCTTCTAGGAATAGTAAAAGACATAGTATCGTTTTCTAGGAACATGTGCTTTGCTTTCTCAAAGACAGGAGAGTAATTACAGGTTGTCATGGTGAGGAGACAAGGTAAGAAAAAAAATCTAATAATAAACCAAAACCAAGACTGTTCTTCAGTGCAAGAAGTACTGAAAACATCAACACACTTTAGAAGTACTGAAAAGAATCATGAATATATTGATCTTTGTAGAGTCATTTAACCAAAGCAGTTTAGTGAATGGTGAGTCAGTAATTCCATGAATAATATTTGGTTCTTACATGTCCTGCAGTGTCAAAAGAATCACATGATACAACAATGCTAAAAAAGCATCTTTTCCCATTAGTCTTTTCTAACTGAAGCTATTATATTATTTTTTCGTGCCCATAATTGGATTCAGGCCAAAATTGTTTCTCACCTAGCAAGCGCTCAAGCAACATCCTCCTACTACAGGACTGCAGCTCTGAACCACCCCTCTGCCTAACCTTGCAGTCACCAACTTCATGTGCACCGATAGGATCAGACCCTGTTAGCATATACACTCTACATTTTTCTTACTCTGTCTCATTTCTATCGTTCTTCTGTCATATACCAGGCACGTACGAAGGACGAAATGAAGAAATCTATTTTGAACAAACCAGAGGATCAGATATTTGGGGGCTTCTTGACCATGTTCTTGAGAAACATGACATAGAAACGCCCTGCAGCATTGCTCCAACCTGATGACATCCCAGCTGCAAATTGACATAGAACACAATCAGGTTTACTTGCACCTATTAGGTCATATTTGCAAAGCAAACAGAAAGATTCTAGAATGTTAAAGCATGTACCTAGTCTTTTTTTTTTTGGTGCTAATCAGCTGCCTATGACTACTATTATATACTCAAAGAAGCATATTCATAGAAACCACAAAAACAGAACCAGCACTGCACACAAATGATCAAACAAAGTCTTATCTCCAGACTAATTCATTAATATTGAAATCCTTGTGTTATAAGCTTTGTAGACCTACTGACCTAGTCCCTTTTTTTCCCGAAGGCCTAGTCCCTTTTTTTCCATAGTGTCAAAGTAAATGCTTGGTATTGAAACAAGGGTTTTTTTGATTCATACCATTGCAATTCTTGAAGTTTGGAGAAACACCATTACAATTCGCCTATTTTGAACCGCGCCACTATAACTTTTGCTTTTCTAAAAAATGCCACGGAATACGTATGAAAACGACTTGGGCCCAGCTGCAGATGTATTTGTATACGTATATTTCATTGAAGCCATCTCCCCTGTCACCGACATGTGGGCCCCACATGTTATGTTCTTCCTCCTCCTCTTCCCATCTTCCTTCCTGCATCCAGGCGGCTTCTCCCTCAAGCACGGCGGCAGCGGCTTCTTCCTCAAGCCCGGCGGCGGCGTCTTCTCCCTAAAAGCACGACACATCCTCCAGGAATGGGGGCTGCTCCTCGCGTCGCCTGCCGCCGTCCCGAGGCCGTGCACATCGAGGCCAGCCGCGCCGCTGGGGCCGCCCACTCGGGGCTGACATGGGGCCGTGGGAGGTGCGGTGGGGGGTGGCCTGGGACAGCGGGACATGGGGGGTTGGGCAGCGATTCGCCGCGTGGTTGTGGACGCCGCCGTCGGAGGCCGCGCCTGTGGGGGCTTGCTGTGCCCGTCGGCCGGGGCTAGCCTGGTGCCGCGGGAGGCAGGGGCGGCGATTCGCGCGGGAGATGTGGAGGCGGTGGCCCTCCGGTGGAGCTTGCGCGCCCCGCTGAATGAGCTGCGCCGCCAGAGTTGATGCGGAGGAAGATGTGAAGAGGAGGAAGAAGAACATGACATGTGGGGCCCGCATGTCAGTGATAGTGGAGAGGGGCTTCAATGAAATATACGTATACGAATACATCTGCAGCTGGGCCCAAGTCATTTTCATATGTATTCCGTGGCATTTTTTAGAAAAGCAAAAGTTATAGTGGCGCGGTTCAAAATAGGCGAATTGTAATGGTGTTTCTCCAAACTTCAAGAATTGCAATGGTATGAATAGAAAAACCCTTGAAACAAAAGGTGTACAAAAACATGATGTCAAAGTCGAGTCGTAAATGCAGATATATAAAAAATGTTCTGTCAATACATTAGCTGTTGGATGGATGGCGCATGGTAACTCAATGCCATGGATGGTGGCGCAGCTGCAAAATTACAATGGATATGTGCAACAATAAGATGAATGTGTGCCACTGATTCACATGGGTTTTCACTTACCATCTGTACTTTGAGCTGTTGGAGGACGAGGACTGTACCTTGGGCTGCTGGAGGACGAAGATGGAGGAGGTGTGCAGGAGAGGTTGAACCGGCGGCTGAGGAGGTCCACGATGTCATCGTCGCACCCTATGCCCCAGCAATGTAGCTGCGTCTGCCCAAGAAACAGGTGATGCGGCCCGTGATTCCCCATGACCAGCGCCTCATACTTGAACCAGCTGAACTTGCCAATGGTAAATGTCAGGTCGGCATTTCCAGCATATCACTATGCCATGCGGTGAGGCAGCGTGAAGGGAGGAGAGGGAGACGAAGGTGGCTAGTGTTTTCTGCGCCGCCCAAGTCACCCGGCTCGCTTGCTACCGCCGCCGCTGAGATCTGAGGATGGGAGAGAGAAATGGGGATGAAAGGAGGAAGAGAAGCAAATGTGTCGTGCGTGCGAGAGAGAAAGGGGATAAGGTAGGGCACCAGCACTGTCAGGCATTGGTCGCCGGGGAGACCACATGCGAAACCTTGCGGCTTCAAATTCGACGAAGTCCGCCATCACTGCTCAGTGGGGCACTTGTGCCAGGACGAGTGCCAGTGGGTGAGCCCCAGCCCGCCGCCTCGCCCTCACCCCAGAGCCGGAGCTGCGCGTCCCTCCCCCACTCCGGAAGCCGCGCCGCGCCGCCCATCGGGAGGAGGAGCGCGAGCGCGAGGATCGAGTGGAGGCGCACAAGACAACGGGAAGATGCGCTCCTTACTGTACTGTCCACCATGGCCATCACGGAGGCCGGTGAGGTCTGCTCGATCTCATGCCGCCAGATCCCTAACCCTAGAGAGACCCGGATCTGATATCGTGGGAGAGGGTGGGGCGGTGGAGGCAGGCTGAGAGGGAGAAAGGGAGGGGAGGTGGCGGCGGAGAGCCAGAGAGCTGGGAGGCCCGTGCCGCGCGGAGGAGTGAGGGGTGGGGAGGGGAGCCGGAGAGGAGAGGGGAGGCGGCGGCGCCCGGCGGGGAGCAGGCAAGGAGAGGGAAGCGGCGGCGGGGAGGAGCGGGGAGATGGGGAGGAGAGAGAGAGAGCGAGTTAGAGTTCGGGGCGGTGGGAGGGGTTTATTGCAAAAGTGCTTTGCGGGGGCTTTTCATAAAACGACAAAATTCTCGATTTTTTTCTTCTTTGTGTCAAAATAAATTTTAGTTGGAGGTTCTCTGTGTAAAATATTTGACCGTTGGTAGGGGCAAACTAGGTTTAGTTGCGATTTTCATAAAGTATGAGAATGTTTTTGCAAAGTGACCAAAGCAACGGCTTAGCGCCACGCGTCCCGTGGGATGCGGCGGTGAGGGCAAAGGTGTAACACCCCGGTGTTAATTTTTACGCTAATATCGTGCTTAATCGCTAATCGAGGCTAATCACCGTCATTAGCGCTAATCGAGTTCGCATAGTAACTTTTGACTTAGCTACGTTCGATCTCGTTTTTCTCCTTAATCCGAGCCCCAAATCAGCTTTCGCCCAAAACAAAAGTTGTAGATTTTCTTTTCCTCTACAACTTTTATTTTAGCCAAATTTCAAGTTCCTATATCAAAATTTGAGTTTTGGAGGGTCAAACTCGAGTCAAATTGATTCAAATGAATTCACTGTGCTCTCCTGTGCTCGGCACTGTGACGCCCCGGCACCCATACCACAGCCGGCGACGCGCCGGCGATGCCACGCGTCGGCCATCGCGGCAAACGTCGCGCCTCAAAGCTTCGCCGCTGTCCTCGACGTCCGCGTTCTGGTTCATTTGCTTCCCTTCGCCCTCCTGCTCGAGCTCGAGACGAGCCAAACAGAGCCGTGCCGCCGCCGCTCGTCGCGCCGGCCGTAGCTCGCCACCCCGCCTCGATCCCTCGCGCCAGAGCCTCCCTCGCCTCGCCCTTTGCCTCCTCCAAGCAGTTCCGAGCTCAGCCGCGCCCAAACCCGGCCGGAATCGGGTCGCCACCGCCGGCCGCCATTGCCGTCCCCGCCGAGCTCTGCCCCTCTCCGTCAAGCTCCCTCTCCCGGCCCTTCTCCGCCCAAATCGAGCCCACGGTGAGCTCGGCCGCGACTTCGTCTCCCTCCCCGAGCGAATCCGCCGCCACCGCCGTCAGTTTGCTGCCGCGGGCGCTCTGCGTGCAGCGCACGCACACCGCCGGGCCTCCCTGCGCAGGGCTGTGCGCCGCCGTCGCGCGCCCCGAGGCCACCCGGCCATGCTGATGCTCACCCCGCCTCGCTATCCCGCCGCTTGGCCCTGCCGCGGCCGGAACGGCCCTCCGATTGCTGCGCCGCCGCCGTGGCCGCCATAGGCGCCACCGCGCCGTGCTGTGCCACCCCGCGCGCCCCCTACGCTGCCTCGAGGGCGCCCCCGTTCCGCCGGTCTGCCCTGGCCGCGGTCCGGCCAGGCCGCGCCGCCGGCGGAAGGAGCCGAGCCGCCGCCGAGCCGCCGCCGAGCCTGGCCGTGGCCACGGCCCTGGCTCGCGTGCGGGCGAAGCAGGGGAGGCGCTGGGAGCTGGGCCGGCGTCAACTGACATGTGGGGCCCGGCTGTCAGCCCCTTTTGTTTTATTTTAGTTTTTCAATTTCAATTATTTATTTTAGCTTAAGCTTTGAAAATGCATAACAAATTATAGAAAAATGCTAAAAATGCAAACTCAATTTTGTTAGGTTTCTAAAATTGAGATCTTCAGAAGAAAAATACTTGTGCATGGGAAATATCACTTTTGCCCTGATAAAAATTTAGTTTGTGTTTAAGATAGTTTATTTAATACCGGTTGTTCAGTGGCTCTAAAAATTATGAAATTTATTTAGTAGATTACTCTTTGTATGTGTAGTCCACTGAAAAATTTTCAGGTGCATGGCCTATGTGCATATTTGTTGATCTATTGTTGTTTGATTTTCTTTTCTAGGGTTAAAGTAAATACTTTTCTATATCAATAAATGTTGGTAATTTATTTATGCACTCCTTATCAGTAGTTTTTCATGATAGAAAAGTTGTGCTACTAGATCCTTGCGGCTTGTTAAGTTTTTGTGTTTAGCTAGTTCCTAGCTTTAGTCTTTCTTTGTTTTCGCCGTGGTTAAGCAATGCCTTATTGCTTCTTTCTGTTTATGGTTAGTCTTTCTTTGTTTTCACCGTGGTTAAGCAATGCCTTATTGATTCTTTCTGTTTATAGTGCATCTAGCTTTCTTAAAGCAAGTTTAGTAGTGTTGTTGAAAGGAAACACTTCAGGCTAAACTAGGTTGGAAACTGAACCCTCCTAGTGGCGCCATGTCCTTCTTTTGCTCGATTCTCTTTAATTGCTAGATAAATGATTGCCAGTCATGTCTCTCTTTTAACCGCATGGCATTTCATCATTTTGAAATGCATCACATCTTGAGCACTCATGCGTCGCACTTTGTCCTAACTGTTGCATGGCATTCTTTTTCATACGTGTAGACGCCGCGAACGAAGTCGCCTACGAGCTGATCGCCGAGCCGATCCAAGAGCCGCAAGCGGGAGAGCAGCAGGAGGACGCAGTCGAGCCCACTTCCGAAGAAGTTGCTAACCCCGTTGACCTGCAAGGCAAGCCCCGGAGCATAACCCTAATTTAAGTATTCAATGTTTAATTAAGTATTTGTGCATTTACGTTCTAGGAGTTGTATGAAAATCTAGTATGCATGTTCTCCCTAGGTAACCGATGGTCAATAATAGTATGCAAATGTCGATAGAAATGCTCTGCTAAGTAGGATCTCGGTAGAAGTCGAGTGATTCCTGTCGCCCGCGAGAATTAAGATCTTGTTACTTGTGGCAATGTGGTTTGAGAGTGAATCAATGAGGAAAAAGAAATGAAGACCGGGCGGAGATGAAATGGGTTCTGGATATAAAATGGATGGAATTTAGCCTCCGCCTGTGTCGATTGAGGACCGTACCGTTGCTGGCATTGATGATCGAGGATTGAATAGTACTAACCACATACCGGAAGTAGGAGGTAGTCGAAACCGGTAAGCTAATTACCTTATTTGCACCGATACTTTGAATCGCAACCCGCTACTCTGGGAGTGGAATGATGGCGGGTGTTGGATAGTATGTCGCCTCCGGGTTCTCCGGGAATTCGCCGTGAGGGACCCTTCACCCGGGTTTTGGCAGGCGTGATTCAGACGTCGGGGTGATGATGTGAACAATTGACGTGTGGGGTCCGACGGGGCTTACATGTGTCATGTTGGTTAGGTCCACCTTGCAAGGTTAAATCGGATCGATTCGCCGTGACTCGCGGATATGCGAGCCTTGGTCACTGTGTCACATTGTAGTAAGAAAGTGGAATGAGAACGGAATGGAAAAGGTTGGTTGGTGAGTTACTGAAGGATAATCTGATCCACCATGTGTGCTCTAGATGTTTAGGCGAATTTAGTTAATACTCGCTGTACTAAATGGAGCTAAAATATTGAAAGTAAGGATTCACTTCTAGCAGGCTTTCAGCAAAAGAACTCCAGAGCCAAAAAGCTTTGCATGTCTAGGTAATGAGCTAAGTATACCAAAAGTCGGGTAAGTCTTACTGAGTATTAGTATACTCAGGGTTGTTGTTGTAACCTTCCTAAGCAGGTTGTGTTCCCGCTGACTTCGAGGAGGTCTGTGCGTCCTGGATTGGACAACCACTTCCTCCTGGGTGGACCGTCGAGTGGGCCCCGTCTTCCCCGTGAAGATTGGGCAGGTTGTCATCACATCGGTGGGCAGGATGTGGAGCTCACCTGGTATCGTCGTCGTGGTTATCGTATTGTATTTCGAACTCGGTTTTAAACTTCCGCTGTGTTTTGAACTCTGTCGTTTGTACTTAAAGCTTTTATGTAAAACCTGTGTTGTAAATTAATTTGAAGATTTCTGTATCTGGTATCACCTGTGCTCGTCTTCGTACGGGTCTACTAGTGCAATTAAGATTCTGGAGTACAGTAGTTTAATCGGGATTTACCCGACAACCTGTCAGATTACACCGTTTTAAGTGCACAGTAACTTAATTAAGTATTAAGATGATGGTTAGCGCACTTAAACCGGTTTAATTTTAGCGGTGCTGCTACAAAAGGGCAGGGGACTTTAATCAAGCTGATTCGTTTGCGTTGCAAACCCATGGAGCCTGGACTGGAGTAGTTGGATTATACAGTAAGAAGTACTGTGCATAGTTGATACTAGCTACTTTTTACGTTAATTATCCCAACCTTTAAGTAGTAGTGTGCGCCGGCGCGTAAAGAGAAAAACGAAACGAAACAAAAATCTACGTACTCCCTGGCGTCAGAGATTCAGAGCATATGAGTTGTTGAGATTGAGAGCATTTTTTCGCCAACGTGGCTGAGCACGTATTTCATTAAGAAGAAAGCAGTTTATAGACAATTCTTACTGTAGGCCAAACAGAGGTTGACCTACCCAAATACACAAAAGACTAAAAACAGAGAAAAACTTGAAAAAGGCCAAGAAAACAACAGCCTGCAAACTAGCTAAACAAAGAAAGCGGAAGAGAGGAGGCCCTCCACACAACCCGCCAAGCCAAACCAAGCGACAAAAGGCATCTGAACCTACACAAATTGCACCAACACCAAGTCGCTGACTAAGACCCTGTAACAACAAGAGGGTGGCCAAGCATCCACTAGAACAGCCCCACGACGGCAAAGCATCTGTCGAGAACGACCAACAAGTAACAACCATGACGGCAAAGCATCCGTCGGAGTAGGAATAGCATGGGCGGCCAAGCATCCACTAGACGAGCGACGGCAAAGCATCCATCGAAGAAGTCGTAGCTGCAACATGGTGATGACGCCTCGATAGAGCATAGGTAAGTGATACAAATGAAGACGACCACCCGCGGCAGGCCGCAAAGAAATCAAACTGCCAGCGACATGAGCATGAAGAAATCCCCAGACGATGCCCTCAACAGGGTTATGACGCACCAGGCGCCAACATCGCCAATCCGAAGCATCGGGCATAGTTTTCACCAGGGATCCAACCACATGCCAAGGGCCGCCGAGAGCAGAACATGAAGCACCGCAGCCGAGCCAAGGAGCACGACGACATGGGGCCGGGCCGGCAGAGGAGGCATGAAGGTGTTCCGTGACGACGCCCCCAGGAGGGACATGACGCACATTGCACCATCGTCGCCAGTCCAGAATACCGGATATGGTTTTCACCGGGGAACAATCTCCATGCCCGAGACCAGAGGAGGGCGAGCCGCGTCGGCAGCCAGAGCAAGGGCGCCCACGCGGGCAGAGGCGGCGTGTTCGCCGACGCCCACCCAAGCCACTGGAGCCACCAGGAGAGACGCCCGCCTAGAGGCAAGGGGCGGCGGCAACCGTGTGGCCACCCCCAACGGACCAGGCAGCGCACGACAGCGGCAACCCCGGCCGGGCAACCCCGACCGCGGCAAGGCAGCGCAAGGCCGCGGCAACAGACCACGGCGAGGCAACGCACGACGGTAGCGACACCGGCCATGGCGAGGCGGCGCACGGCCGCGGCGACACCGGCCGCGGCGAGGGGCGCTCGGCCACAGTGACCCCGACCTCGGCGTGGGGCGCCAGCGGCAACGGCCGCGGCGAACCCGAGCCGAGGCCACCCGGGCAAAGGGCCGGCCGAGAGTGGAGGGGTGGCGACCCCTGACGGGAGCGGCCAAATCCAGAGCGAGAGGGGCCGGATCGGGCGAGGAGGAGGCCGAATCCGGCCCCGGCGGACGACCGTGGCTGAAGTTTGGGGATCGTGGGGAGGGGTGGAAGAGAGGAGCGAGAGGGAGGAGAGGAGGCGGGCTAGGCCGGCTTCGCCCTAGCCGCAGGCCGCCGCAGGCGGCGGCCGGAGGTGACCTAGAGACGGGGGCTAGCTGGCGGCGGGCGGAGTCGTCCTCAAGCTGTCTGGGAAGGCGACGCGGGGTGGGGGGTGGGGGTGGGGGATTGAGAGCATGCTTACTATATATGGCTGACCTGTTGAGATGTGCTGAGTATGTACACATATGGGTCGGGTCTGTCTGAAACCAGCGGCGTCTAGTCTAGCAGTTGCCGTCGCGATGCCTGACTGGCCTTGTCTGTCCGTCAGTTCGGTACGGAACTGTAGCCGGATTACATATTAATCTCACATGTCATTTTTTTTTAAAAAAAACATTCATCTCAGCACATGTGCACATGCGCGAGCACGATCGAATCGATCGATGCAGCAGCCGAGCCGAGCAGGGGAGACGACCAAGCTAAGCAGAGGTGTCGGCGGCCAACCCTCTAATGATCTGATCTTAATGAGTTGTTATTTTATTTTATTCAACAGCCGTGGAAGTGGAACATTCATTGTCCTGCTTGTGGGTTGTTTCCTGATTGCTAACCGTACGCTTCGCAACCATAGTATAGTAAAAAAAGAAAAAGAAGAAGAAAAGAAGATTTAATTTGGTCCATTAGAGATATTGTATAGTACTCCAGTTTGTTGTTGGGATCTCAACAAAACTTGCTCTTGTCAAACAGCTGTAAGAAACTTGTACGGAAATTACACGTTAACTGAACGAGTGTAAAAGAAACACGTACGTACAATCGCCCGAAAAGATAGTACCACACGGAACGGAAGGAAACGTGCATGCGCCTAGGGGTGCAAATCGGAGACCTTGAGGGGGGTGCAAACGCGTTGTTCCCTTTTAACTAGTGTTGGGTCGTGTTTGGTTGCCTCATGTAAAGTTTTTGAAAAGACATTTTTTTACATTTGAAGTACTAAATATAAACTAATCACAAAAAAATTACAGAACTCGTCTGTAAATCGCAAGACGAATCTAATGAGCCTAATTAATCCGTCATTAGAGGTTGTTTACTGTAGCATTAATGTAGCAATTTAGCATCTAATTACAGCCTAATTAGGTTCATTAGATTCGTCTCTCCATTTACAGACAGCAGTCGCAATACGTTTTTTATTTCGTCTAGATTTAAGTCTCCATGCAGGTGCCGAAAATTTTTTTTGGAATTTTGATTTTTTAACTAAACACGGCCTTGGTCAGACATGAGTTATGGCCGCTGACCCGTTCATATCAGACAAGACAATGCGAGCGTGTGTGGTCTGTAAGTTGCCGCGGAATGCAAGCAACCAGCTGACTGGCCCCGCTGTTGTGTTCGTTTGTGTAGGACGAAAGTGCTAGCTGGGCCGGGGTTGGAACGTTCCAAGCAAGCAATTTGATTAATCGATTTTTTATGCTGCAGGCTACAGCAGTACTTGGGTTGAGTCCAAGGCTTGATTTTGCTTCCATCAGATGAGATGAGGGACCTGCACATGACGCACGACGGCACGACGATGCAGCAGCCGATCGAGCTGGGAGACTAGGAAACGGTTCCTCTGCAGACTCGGTGCCACTGGCACGCGGGCCCCCACTGCGCTGGGCCCACATTCCTTCCGGAGTACCTACCACTGGCCAATCGAAGGCGGTTCTGCTCTCGATCGCCGTCAGATCGAAGACCACGTGCGCTCGCGAGCTAGGACATACGACGACGACTTTTAATTAGATTTTGTTGGAATTTGCGCGGATCGCGAGAGTTTAATTATTTGTTAGCAAGCGGCCGATGGACATGTTCATGCCTTCATGGGAATTGGGATGGGATCTCCCCTCCGATCCGTGATCCGTCGTCGTACATGACATGGTAGCCCACGCCGAGTCTTCCCCTCACCAACGCATCCCTCCTCGCTCCCAACCGGCAGCGGCAGCCAGCAGCCAACGCGGGCGGCGCCAACCCGCTCTTGTAACACCTCAGGTGTTAATCACCATTTGCGCTCGTCTTCGTGCAGGATTTTTAGTGTATTTTGATCGGTCTGTGGGTTGGAAATAGCCTGTCAAATTATACTTAATTAAACTAATGCACTTGATCTGTTCAAATAATGACGATTACGTTTAATTAAGTGTTTTAATTCGGTGGGTCTCCCGCGTCCCGTCGTCCATCACCATCCATCACAACCTCCTCTCCTCCTCCTCCTAGTAGTAGTACTATATGTATAGAGTCTCTCTCTCCTTGCCCCCTTGGCCGGCCATGAGACCAGCAACCAACGACGGCTCCGCGATCACCGTGCCAGCCTAGCTAGCACCAGCGGCGTCTCGTTCCGTCGAGCACGTTCCTTGCTCCAGCAGCCATGAAGCCAGCAGCAGGCAAGCAGGCGCCGCCGGACGTCTCCGCGCGCCGCCGCCTCGCCGCCGTGCTGGCGCCGCTGCTCCTCTTCCTCGCCGCCGCGCTCTCCTTCCCCTCCGCGCTGCGCCTCCCGCTCCTCCTCCTCCCCCCCGCCGCCGCGCCGCCCACGTCCACCTCATCCTCGCCGCCCCGCGTCGCCGTCTGCCTCGTCGGCGGCGCGCGGCGGTTCGAGCTCACGGGGCCCTCCATCGCGCGCCACGTGCTGGGCGGCCTCGGCGCCGCCGCCGTCGACGTGTTCCTGCACTGCCCGCTCGACGCCGACGCCTACAAGCTCTCCCTCCTCGCGCCGCCGCCGCGGGGGTCTTTCCGCCTCGCCGCCGTGCGCGTCTTCCGCCCGGAGCCCGTCGAGGAGACGCCGGAGCGCGCGCAGGTGCTCACCGCGCTCAACTCGCCCAACGGCATCCAGGTTAGTTGCCCCTTGCCTGCCTTTGCATGCCATGCCTTGCCTGCTGCTCTCGCTGCGCATCACCATGATCGATCAGATTAGATTATCATGTGTCGCTCTGCTTGATCATTGCTTGCTTGTTTGTTCGACATGCCCGCGTCGCGCAGGGCATCTATCTAATAATTAAGCAATCGTTTGCTTGGCCAAGCCGAGATCGTAGTTATGCTTTTCCTCCTCGTGACATCTTGCTGCTGGTCAGGCGTTGCCGGCCGCATGCTTTATTTCTCCTTTATTAGTTTTTTTTTTTTTTTGTGGCGACAACTAGATTCAGAATCCCGCTGAATTTGGCATTGATGGATCTTTTTTCATGATAATTCATACGAACTCAATTAATCTGATGGATAAATAGGTAGGTATAGGTACCCCCTCCGACGATCCCTCCCTTTTCAATTGAATTGAATGAATGGTTTTAATCAATCCAAATCCATGTTAGGAGGAGGAGGAGGAGTTGGTTGGTGGCTTGCATTGCGGGATACTACAGCAGTAGATGATGAATCATCTTTCTCTCTCCCCCCCTTAATTGTCGATCTCATAGAATAGAAGATAATCTAACCGCGGGAACGAATCAGATTAGCCTAACCGTATCGCTAGCCCACTTATTTCGCCCGTAGTTTTGGGGCTGTTCGGCTTGTCCAATTTCGGCTTGTCTCGGTTTGTTTTGGCTTATCTCCTCTCACATAATACTATTCATTCTGCCAGCCGAACACTATTTACTAGATCAGCCGAACAGCCCTCTGTCCTGTTCTTTGTCATCATCAGATATGATCAGGGTACATACATTAAGCCCCTCCCCTGAATCGGTCAACAGTCGTGAGTCATCACCACCCGAATTCCAAACGTATTTTTTAAAGAAAGATGCTGATTTCCTTATCAACGTATTTTTTTTAAAAGAAAGATGATTTCCTTATCAATGTGTATACGTATATATATAGCTAGATCTCTTTCTGCCATATAAACTGCACTACTCTGACAAAAAAAAAACTGAAGTCTAATAAGTGGCTGCATATTGGAGACGTACGGCCGGTGTCGTCGTGCATGCTGGAACCAAATCAGAGCTAGCCTTTTGATTTGCGGGCATGTCGATGGAGCCTTATCAACCACCACAGAAAAAAAGAAATATGGGTAGGCGCATCACGATCGACGCATGCTTGCGTCCGTGCTTTGCTTGCGGCGGTAGCTAGCTAGAGATCAGATCGTCGTCGTTAACAATGGAAGAAAGGCAGAAAAAAAAAGGTAGTGAATCCAAAGAGGCTAAAAGGGGTCGACGCCTGCGTGTTTGGCATGAGAAAGCTAAGCTGCCGATTATATTGGTGGATGAACCTGCCACGTTTGTCCCCCTGATCGAGCAAAAGGATTATATTAGGGGTTGATGCCCATCAGCTAATTAATCAAGTCAATGCAAGCAAAAGGCAGAGGCAGAGGCAGGGCTCTTCCCCTGAACAATGCAATGTACCTGTGGCCTGTGGGTAGGCGGTTCGAGGTCAGCTGAAAGCGGCAGGTACGTCCGCCGGCCGGAACTGAAGAAGACGACGTGTCTGACTCTGACCAAGTGATCGATCGGTTGCCGTCGATCGAGCTGAGCAAGGTCTAGGACAGGGGTCGAAAATTCCCTCCCGTGTTTAAAATTTTTGAAAATGCATCTTTCTACATTTAAAGTACTAAACATAGACTAATTACAAAAATAATTACAGAACTCGTCTGTAAATCGCGAGGCGAATCTAATGAGCCTAATTAATCCGTCATTGGAGGTTATTTACTGTAGCATTACTGTAGCAATTTAGCATCTGATTACAGTCTAATTAGGTTCATTAGATTCGTCTCGCCATTTACAGACAGCAGTCGCAATGCGTTTTTTATTTCGTCTAGATTTAAATATCCATGCAGGTCCCGGAATTTTTTTTTGGAATTTTGATTTTTATAACTAAACACGGCCAGTCCAGGCTTCCATGACACTGTACTTGCGCTAGTACGCAACTGTCCATTCCCTAGTTAACATCCCGCGCCTACGTGTCGAGGCAGAGCACTGCATTATTATATTGAACCGTCTTTTCTTTCTTTTTTTAATAACCTGCCTGTAGTATGAATTTCATTCGTACTAGTAGAAATGAGTTTGTCATCCCAGCAGGATTTTGTGAGATAGTAGTTGCTCAAAAGAAAATTTTGTGAGATTGCCTTTTGTGATAGAGCTCTTGTGCCCGGCTGTTAGATGTTTTGCAAAAAAATTTTGTGATGCAACTAAATATTCGATGTGACGTTTTTTTTGTGTTTACGAGATTTATGGGGTGGGAATTGTTTAACAGGGCCCAAAGCACGCGCGCTTGAAAGCTGAAAATAGTTCTGGAATAGCATTCGAGATTGCTTTTGCGGACAACTAAATAAAGCCACACTTGGCTACCCAATTCCCTGCCCCTATCATGCCAACTATGCACGGAAGTTGATACGATACGACGTAGTACTGCGCAGAATGGATGGATGCCTTAACTTGTCTCTCCAAAGTAGTAGTAGTTGCTAATACAACGTCGTCTTTATGCTGAATGGAAAGCTCAACAAAAAGGAGGGAGAAACGGAGCATCCATCCAATCACTACCGGAAAAACGGCTTAAGGCACCGGTTGGTAGGAAACTTTGGTACCGGTTTTTTGAACTTGTACCCCCAAAGTGGTACCAAAGACTGCCTTTGGTACCGGGTAAAACAACCGGTGCCTAAGCCTTCAAAATTCACGCAAAATATTCTCTTTGGTTGGGACTTGAACTCGCGACCTCTAGCCTCGCGCGTTGCTCCTTTACCATCTCCGCTACACAGTTGTTCTGATCGAGAAGGAAATATTTTTCTTTTAAAGTAACCAATGAATGAGCCTAAAATACCGGTTGGTGGTACCACTCGATACATAAGGCTCGTCTATAGGTACCGGTTGGTGGTACCACCCGGTACTAATATAAAAATTACCACCCGGTACCTATAGAGAGCCTTAGGTACCGGTTGATAATAACAACCGGGCTCATTCATAAATTCCATTCACCCAAAAGTACCGGTATGGAGATGAATCGGTACCTATGCTAGCATAGGTACCGATTCATCTCCATGCCGGTACTTTTGGGGTGGACCAAAGCCTTGTTTTCTAATAGTGAATCGGAACGAAATCTCAGCATAGCAAACTCAACTAGCTAGTACTGGAATACATACATGCATCTCACTGTATGCATACGTATACTTCCTTCTCTGAAAGAAAACTCTGTATCTACTACTCTACTCCATATGTATTTCGTTGATCAGTGCATGCATGTGTTTTCTAATTAAGGTAATTGTTTCAGCAATGCAAGATCAACTTAATTTTCATGTCACTTTGCATCTGGATTGTTACTACTACTGATCATGCATGCAGTCTCCTGATCGCCAGACCCTGATGCCACGTCTTGTTGCCATTCTTGGCTGCATCATGCAAAATGTTGCAGGGCCTGCTGCAGTACTTCCAGCTGGTGGAGGGTTGCCTGGACCTCATCCGCGACCGCGAGTCCCGGGGCAACTTCACCTACGCCGCCGTCCTCCGCACCCGCGTCGACGGCTTCTGGTCCGCGCCGCTCCGCCTCGACGACCTCCTCCTCCCCGCCGCCGCCGCCGGCTACGTCGTCCCGGAGGGCTCCCGCTTCGGCGGCCTCAACGACCGCCTGGGCTTCGGCGGCCGCCGCGCCACGGACGCCGCGCTCTCCCGCCTCTCCGCGCTCCCGCGCCTCGCCGCCGCCGGCTACCGCGCCCTCAACTCTGAGGCGGCGTTCCGCGCGCAGCTCGACGTCGCGGGCGTCGCCGGCGTCGAGCGCCGCCTCCCGTTCTGCGTGCTCAGCGACCGCGCCTACGCGTTCCCGCCCGTGCCCGGGTACGGCGTGCCCGTGGCGTCGCTGGCCAGCGCCGGCCCGCTCAGCGGGGCCAAGTGCCGGCCGTGCCGCCCCGCGTGCCGCGGCGAGTGCGCCGCGCGGAGCGTGGACGCGCTGGAGGGCGGGTGGAGCTGGACGGAGCACCGGAACGGGACGGCCGTGGAGCTCTGCGACGCCTCCGGGCCGTGGGAGGACGGGTGGGAGGCGCTGTTCGACGAGGCCGCCGGCGCCGGCGCCGCCGCGGCCAGGCGGAGGGTGGCGAGGATGGGGGCCAGGGAGTGCGTGGCGGAGACGGAGGCGTTCAAGGCGCGGGCCGAGCGGTGGGACGCGCCCAGCCCCGTGGAGATTTGCCGGATCGGGCTCGCAGCCCGGAGGACGGCGGCGGCGAGCAGCTCCGGCGGCGAGTCCTGATCGATCGATCCATCTGTTGTCGGACGGTGACAGGACACTGCTGCCGAGACTAACCTTGAGCCAGCCGCCCATGGACCGTGACGGACAGGACAGTTCAGTTTGCCCACGGTAGCTAGCTAGAAAGTGTAGGTGGCTTCACAAGACAGATAAAACAAACACGGGGTAAAAGAGGAATCAATCAGTGGGGGTAGTACTATACATATTGTTACATACAGAGTACTTGAGAAATTCTTTTGTACAAAATTTGTACAGGTAGCTCTAGAGTTCGTATCAGCTAGCTATGGATAGACGACTGGATACATTATATACACACACTGAGTGAACAGACCACCAT
Organism: Panicum virgatum; assembly: GCF_016808335.1. Classification (NCBI taxonomy): domain Eukaryota; kingdom Viridiplantae; phylum Streptophyta; class Magnoliopsida; order Poales; family Poaceae; genus Panicum; species Panicum virgatum. The sequence goes on from NC_053136.1 coordinate 1,556,749, forward strand.
TGTTTTGCTCTGACGAGTTTAAAATTTTTACGTGGGACGATACACACTAGCAATATGAATGTTTACCAATTTTTGCATGTGCATGTAAACATACTAACAAGCAGTTCTGCTTTAGTATTTTGGGGGTTAAATTGCATTGCATTGCATTGCATGTGCGATAGACTAATAGTAGAAGACTTTACGTTTGCAAGAAATTAAACGGTGTGAATGTCTAGTGTTTTGTGGGCGCCTAACTATATATATTAGAGGAGGCATCACATCGATCTTTGGTGTACTAGGCTGCCGATGGGTCCAAATTCTTTTGACACGGATGGAGGGGAGAAAAGGGCGGCAGTTGAGTTAACGTTGCTGTTGCCCCATCACACACTGACCAAACATTGATCTCCATCTCGATCTAACATACGTCCCTGTGTGACGGACCCGTTGAGTTAAAATGTTTAATTAAGCGTAACCGCCATCATTTGGCGCAATAGCTTAATTAAGTGTAACTTAACAGGCTGTTTCCAACCCACAGGCCGATCGAAACACACCAGAAGTCTCGCACGAAGGCGAACGCAGAAGGTACCAGCATGAAGCATGATAAAATATTACAAAAATAGTAAATAATATTAAGACTTTTACAAAATAGCTTCAAATTTAAAATGCACATAATAAACAATAGCAGCGGAAGATAATCTAACTTACAAAACATTTTTACTAGAGAATAAATAAAACGAACTAAATAAGTCGAGAACTACCGAGACGTGAAGATAAGGTGCCACATCGAGCCCACCGATGTGAAGCCTAGTTAGCTCCTAAACCTGAAATAGGGTAATAACAAACCCTGAGCAACTAATACTCAGCAAAACTTACCCGACCAGTGGATATAACTTAGCCCACATATCTAGACATGCAAGACATTTGGCTGGTGGTTATTTTGCAGAAAAAGTGACTAAAGTAAATCCTTACTTTCATTATTTTAGCTCCAGATTATATATATGTATTAACTATAATCTATTATTTGCATAAACCATCTATAGCAAATATGGTGGTGCAATCAATCATAATTCAGTGTGTTTAACATTATATATATATATATAATTCACATTCTAACATTTTGTTACGATGCAGCAAAGAGATCAAGGCTCTCATAATCGCGAGACACGACGAATCGATTCGATTTAACCTTGCAAGGTGGACCTAACCAACACGGCACGCAAAAGCCCCATCGGACCCCCACGCACCAACATTTCCCCTCCCCGCCTCGAACTACAGGAACCAGCCCAACAACATATAGTCAGCCGAGCCCTACGTGAGACCACCAAAAATAAACATATGTCCTAGGAGTTGGGTGCGGGTTCCTGTACTTTCGAAGCAAGGCAGTACTCGGCTTACCGGTTTCGACTACCTTCTACTCCCGACATGCGGTTAGTATAGTTCAATCCCCGATCAGCACTGCCGACAACGACCGGTCCTTAACCAACACAGACGGGACTAAGACACTCAGGAACCCTGTCCTGCTGCCATACCTATGCATCCTCATCATTTCCCATCCGGTCTCATTTCTCCATTCATTTCATCTCAAATTCACAACTCAAGTACTGGAATACAGATATATCTTATATCTCGCGAGTAACCAGAAATTACTCGACTTCTAAACATCCTATATCTCGCGAGTGACAAGAAATCACTCGTCTTCTACCGTGAACCATTAAGCATAGCACTTCTATCGACCTATACCTACTAGTATACTCAGGGAAACCTAGGGATCATGCAACTAGGGTTCTAAACAACTCCTAAAACATAATGCACAAGTAATAAATACATATATATAGGTGTCATAATTTAAAATAATAGGACATGCACCGGGGCTTGCCTGTGGGTAACACTAAGTCAGTGTTAATGCTATCAAGGTCTTGAGCCCTTCCGACCTTGGGCCGGGTCTTCGGTTGCCTCTTAGGGTCCTTCCATCTTCTGGAGATGTCCACCGAACACTATATTGGGGTTCGGCTCCAACATCGCGTGCTTCACGTCCATGTTTTGCATATCTAGCGTATCTAAATGAAACACAACAATATTGATGTATGAATGCATGGGTGATGTATCAAAAAGACAAAGCAAGCTTAAAAGGAAAACGGTTCGACGCTACACTATGAGAGTTCATTCAATTTGTTTTAGCCTGAAGTGTTCATTCAATTTGTTCATTCAATTACGATTAGGTCCTGACCTGGAGGAGTTGACCGACGTCCCGGACGACCAGAAGATCCAGAAGGACTACCCCGACACCCGGAGGACCCAGAAGGACGTACCCGGAGACCAGAAGCCCCGGAGGACCAGGAAGACTACAAAGACCTATCAGGTTCACGCCCGTCTGCGATTGAATACCTATTAGGCATTGCTTGCTAGATACGCTACGCTCCCAAATTGAGTGTGATGAGATGAGCTTGCATGGCCATTTACTTTCCGTATTCCTTGTTTCCCATACTTAGCTTTGATTGATACATGCTATTGCTACTATGAGTGAGATTTGGGGTATGGGAATATATGACGTGATAGTCCTTGCTTGCTGGAAGATGCCTCCACATATATGAGAGTTGGTGATTAGGTTACAGCGGGGGCGAGCAGACTCTTTTCCCTGATCTTCGGATCGAGAGCCGGGGATTGTGTGTTGGGCACGATCCTGTGAGCACCTGTAATGGGTGACGGGCACCTGTGGCGGGTGCTAGACCGTTCCTGTGGGAACATAGTAGAGGTGTAGTTATGGAGGAGATACCTGTAATGGGTATCGATTGCAGACCGTGTTGACGGGATGCTAACTTTGGATGAAGACGCTTGCCTCAGCTGGATGAAGGACTTGACTTTGTGGCCCTAGTGACGGAACTATGTCAAACGTGCACACCACTTATCCTTTATGAGGGGGGACCCAGCCCGAGCTAGCTATGCGCGGCACCATTACTGCAGGAGGATAGTGTTTCAGTGTCAGGGGGAGAGGGCAGGACCCTATCACCCCCGATCGCAGGATCCATGGAGATTCCATTCTAGATAGCTTCACAGCCCCGGGCGACCTTCTGCGGGAGGACGCGCCCTAGACCGGGAGTAGGATGGTGCCGTAGCCGTTAGTTTCGTTGACTGGTGCCTCGGAGAAGGTCGGGTCGCTCCCTGCCGGATTCGTGGCGAGTGGGTACAGGTGTACAACTCCTACAGGGTGAAAACTATACGTATAGCCGCGTACTCGGTCATGTACAACTCTGGATCTGGCACCACACTGTAGGTAGATCCACATATACTTTTCTACCTCCCTCTAGTCTACTTTTCCTGCTTGGATAGCAGCTGAGGTGCGGGGAGAGGGAGTTCCCGCACCGAAACAGGGTTGAGACAGTTGTAGTGGAAGATAGGAGACCGGGAGTCCGGATTGCCGGAGCTGCCTGTGTTGAAAGGTGTTTTGGATGACTTATATATATATTGCTTGCATTAGGAAAACATAGCCTACCCTTGGCATTACTTTTATACCGTCTGCATCCACATAAAGTTTGCATACGGATGGTGACGTGAACCTATCCCGTCCTTGGGGATAGCCGGATAGATGCAGGATCCGAGTAAAGGAGACGGCAGGACGACAAAGGAAGATGATGTGAAGGATGGCCCGAGCTACACTCCGAGCTGCCTATGGAGAGGATTCGTGAAGATGTAGTTTGCCCAGAAGACTTGATATCGTTTCCGCTTTCTGATTGTTTTCTTTTAGCCCAAGGGGCTTGTACTCTGAGATTCGTAATACAATCATTCGGATTGTGTAATAAATAAACCCCTGTGATGTTGTAAACGTGAGTTATGTCTGTGATATTCAAATGAAATGGGTTCTGTATGTGATAGCTAATGATCGAGGGACTATCACGACGATACAGAAGTTCGGGTTCGCCTTTCGGGAACCCAGTCTGTTTCAAAAACGTTGGTGGGACCTCGGTGACAAAATCACGCCTGGAGTATCCGGAAACAAACCCGGAGTATCCGGATTATTCCGGAATTTCCGGATTCACACCCGGAAGTTCCGGGTTCACAATGATTCCCAGAAATAAATTGCGATTGAGTCGACTTGATTTGTTTTGAAAATTTGTTCAAACATCAAAACTGAATCATTTGGCACCCCCAACTATATTTTTAGCTAAACATTTTTCTTTCCCTGTTCCTACCTTTTAATATTATTTGATTTCAAAAATAACGCGAACCTTTATTTAGAAATCATTTCAAAAGAGATTTTCTCATTTCACAGGTTAAATTGCTAGCAAGAATTTCTTTAGTGGTTTTGTTCAGGCAGATTTATTTAGTGCTAACAATCATATTAACCATGGGATTAACTTTGTAGTTATGGTGATAATAAACACCTGGGGTGTTGCAGTCCCGTCTTCCGTTCAGCTCGGTTCACGCCTCCTCGGCTCATCATTTTTCCCGGCCTGAACAATAGATGTGTTTAGATCCTCAAAAAGATGGTAAAAAGGGACACATCGGATTCTGTAGCACACTGTAACATTTTTCGTTTGTTTGTGATAAATATTGTCCTACCATAGGCTAACTAGGCTCAAAAGATTCGTCTCGCAATGTACATCAAAACTATGCAATTAGTTTTTTTATTTACCTATATTTAGTACTCCATGCATGAGGCAAAAGATTTGATGTGATAGGTGAATAGTGAAGTTTGGAGAGGAAAGATTTTGCAACTAAACACAGCCAATGACATGTGACTGGTCTGCGAAAGCATGTTGGTGTTACTACTTTCTGTTGGCTGTCACTGTCAAAAGCATGTTTTTCCTTCCCCTTTTTATTAATTTCTTTCTTCATTTGGACAGTTGGTAGTGAGCACAGTAGGCGCATTTCTTTCAACAAAATTATTGGTCGGTCCATCAGGACTACTCTTCGATCAGCTTTCTTCTACCTTGGACAGGAAATGAAGGGGGGCGGGAATGAATGAATCCCATTATCCCAAGTCCCAGCTAGGCAAGGACAATTGAGGGGGCTGGCAAGGGGCCATGGCCATGGGATCATGGGCATGGCAGCTCATCTGCCAGCAGCCTTTCTGAAACAAGTACTAGGTCCCAGTACCAGCAGCTGCTTTCTCCCCGTGAAGCAACCCCCTTCCCTCGCCGTCCTTGAGTTCATGACCAAGACACATGTCTCTATTATCCATGCACGGTCCCTCGCTCTAGGCGTGACATGGGCGTCTGTTGTCAGCGCAGTTGCGTTCCGATCCGAACAGCTAGCAGTCTCAACCTTGGGCACCATGTGATGGTGCGCGGCGGCCACGTGCTCTGTGGCGTTGGTCGTCGCTGGGATCGCCAGCACGCTTAGCGTGGCAAGTGAAGTGCCGGCCTTGCAGCGCCAGCGAGCGCGTGGCGTGGCATGATGATTCCGGCGCGAGCCCGTCGCGAACGCGCAGCTCAACGGCCACCTCCGCAGCTCGCGCTCATGGCGACGAACCACGCCGGCAACGCCCGCACCAGCAGCCAGGTCTCGTCGATCCTGGCCGCAGGAGGCTGATCCAACGACCAGGAAAGCCCAAGAGGTGGACGGTATTTCATTTACCGTCCACCCCCGGACAGGAAATCAAACACCGACCACCACGAGTCCGGTCGCGGAGGGCTCACGGAGGCGCCCGGAGCGCCGGTTCCCCCGCTGTGCTTCTCCAGCGAACAGGGCTATACGTTCCCGCACTCTTCAGGGCGGTAGGGCGCGCCAATGACGTTGCCAGGGGCTCCAGCTCTGCGACGGCGACGGAGCTCTTGGACGAGGCCTCCGGAGTGACGGTCGCGGCCGTCCGGCGCCATCCGTGTGCGTGGCGCCGGGACGCCCGCCCGAGCTCCCCGACGATGCATCAGTAGGCACAAGCTCCGGCGCCGGCGTGCTCTGTGGTGCCGCTCGCGTGTAGAGATGGGTGTGGGACGGACGGCGCCGCGAGGCCAGACCAGCGCGGCCGAGTTCCGCTTCCGCATCGATCGTTGCTCTTCTTCCTCGTCATGCGATGGGGAACAAAGACCGCCGGAGCAGAGCATGACGATGAACTACGTCGAGGCGAAGTGGCGAACGGCGGCATGCGGCCCAGCGAGAGGACCACGAGACTTATCGCTTCCTGCAACTAGCTATCGACCCATCCTGACCGCACGAGGCTGATCCAACGATCAGAAAAGGCCAAGGGGTGGACGGTATTTCATTTACCGTCCACCCCCGGACGGTAAATGGAATGCTCTCCGTCCCTCCGCTCAACCTCCGGCTTGTCCGCCGCCGGCACCTCGCCGTCGCTGCCCTCTCCAGCTTCCTTGCTCGCAGAGAATGTGAAGCCCTATCTCCATCCGATGCACTCAAGCCCTGGGATCTCGGTCCTTCACTCTCTGCTGCTCAGGCAGCAAGTCAAGTCCCCATCATGGCGGATTGGCGGCAATTGGAGCCGAGCAGCGGCGCCCTTCACTTAAGCACATGCACCCATCCATTGCAGGAGTTCGCGCACCTGCCTCCTCCTGCGATCTCATGCAAGAGAACGTCCGTGAGGAAGTTGATCCTTGTCCTGTTGTCCCAACAAATTTCTCTGCTCTCGCGTGGTACCTGACGGCTATGTAGCACCGATACGGATAGGCGTATCAGTATCGGCCCGATACGGATACGTGGATACGTCAAATTTCTGCAAAACTTAAAGGCACAAAGATGTATCGGAGTATCGGATACGGATACACGGATACGTATCGGATACGTGATATGGGGTCATGTTGAAATATCGGGGTTACAGAGCCTGACGGAGTTCACCCAACATAACATGCTGCTGCAATATCAGTTCTTCCAATGTTTGTTTTCAGAAAATTTTTTTCGAAAGATTGTTTGTCCTCAGATTATGCAGGTTACCTTGTTACCATGGGCAAGTAACAATTACATTACGTCCACAAACAAATTGTGGTACCACTCAAGATTTACATCAACTCTGACAAATCTGCATATTGTTCAGAACTTCAGATGCATCAGTGTATCACAACACTTCTGATTTTCTGAACATTCTGAAATTCTATCTACATTGCCCCCACAATTGCGGCAGTGCAGACTGCAGAATATGGAATGTGTTACTGTCCATTTTCGACTAAGCAAGGTAATCCAACACAACTGGGCAATTGAAATGCATCAGATCTTAGCATTGCAACTACCAGGTGCACAAACCTCTCATCCTATTTATGTGTCAAGCACTGTAAGTGGGTACTAATTCTATCCCTTCTGCCACAATGTAGGTTTTTGTTTCGTTCAGTGTTCATGCGCTCAGTTAGAACTTTCCATATTTATTTAGTGCAAATCTCAGAATTCAGTTTGGAATTTGTTTTACAATTTTTTCAGAGTACATTCAGGCTTGAACATGTACAAATTTCAGAAAGAACTACTCCCTCTGTCTAGATGTATAGCAAAAAAACGACTAATAATTTGGGATGGAGGGAGTACAATTGAAGAACAAATGCTTTTGTTTCCCTGAAATTATTTTTCACCATCTCAGAACAAATGCTTTCGTTTCCCTGAAATTATTTTTCACCATCTCACTTGCAATTTTGCTTAAGCATATTCCTCAGTCTTTCCATAGTGCGAGTTCTTCATTGAATGAATTAGTTTTCTTGTACGTGCCCATGTATCTGTTTGGATCGAATCTTGTGCAGTGAAGACAGGAAGTTGTTGCTCTTACCAGCCTCTTCATTGTGAGCTAACTGGGAAAAAAAATTCAGCATGTTGATTGCTATTTGTAACCGGTAACAAGAGCTTGTTTGAAAATATACAATCATAACATTTTTTTCCTAACAAAATAATCAGAGCTGTGGTGTTTGTGGTCTCTCTTGTAAGCTGTTGATATCCTTGTCTGCCGTGCCTGGTAACAAGAGCTCTGAAGCAAGGACATTCCATCAGCAAAGATCTCACCAGCTAAGCTCCTCTTCCCCCCTTCATATTTGAGGATTTTTTTTTTCTTTTGAATAAAAAGTAGCAGACATGTGTACCATACGTATGCATTCAGTGTTTGATGCTGCACACACAACACAAGGGCTGCTTTAAGCTTATTATCCATCAGCATGACAAGGTGAAACTGGGCGGACAAAATTCTGAATTTATATTATGATACAACAAAGGAGTGCACAATATCACATCTGCAGCGTTCCCGGAAAATTGTATTGCTTTACATGACAGCGGCCAACATTCAGCTTAGCATATGAACCTTCCAGGTACATTTTGTCGAAAGATAGTCAGAAAATCTGAATTGAATATCCTCCGGTGACCAAAGGGATGCATCATCGTCAACAAAGGTCCGTGCATTCAGGTAATGCGAGCCCCTTCCTTTGCAAGAGATCCCAAACTCTTCTGTTTTCTCAATGATCAACCTGCAATGACCTAATTGAAGCACAAAGCAGAAAAATTGATGAGGACATGAAACTTATGGATATGAGAATGATAGTTAAATACAAGATGAGCTCGTTTTGACATTTGCATAGTATCTGTCGGTACCCTGCAACTGGGGTACCCACTCCTACTGTGACAAGACTCGCGTAGTTATCCGTAACTATGCCCTAAGAAGCTGAGCAGCCGGACCCCTGGGGTCCGACTCCATCTCACCGGACCAACGGTCCCGGACCCGCTTCCCGCTCAGGGACGGGTCCGGTGTCACCACGTGTCCCAGAGGTGGAAATGCTCAGCACCTGTGGCCGCGGACTCGGACCCCCGCAGGTGGGTCCGGGACCTCCACGTACCATCCGGACTCCCGCAGATGGGTCCGGGACCTCCATGTGCTGTCCGGACCCCCGTGAGCTCTCGGCTCAGCTAGCTGCTCGGGAGGGGTCCGGAGCCGCAACGTGTCCCGCAGACGCGGGCGCGGGCGCAAGTCTTCCGCTGGAAGCTCGCCCACGTGTCCCGCATGTGTGGGCGCGGGCACAAGTCTTCCGCTGGAAGCTCCCTCACCCACCCGCATTAAGTCCACACTGTGGATCGCGAGTTACCGAGGTGGGCTCGAATGACCGCACAGCGGGTCGCGAGTTACCGGGGTAAACAGTAAAGTCACGGGCGCCGCGCGCGCCTGTCCACCACAATAAGTGGAGGCGACAGCTCGCCTCTACATCATGACGCCTACGCTGCAGTCTATGTTGCTGGCACAACAGTCTACGCCGCAACCTACGCTACTGGAATCACGCCGACGAGACAAGGCAAGCCCGGAGGAGATCTACGACAGGCGTAGCGTCATAGTAGTGCTAGGCGTTATGTTATTTAAATACATCCACGTTGGGCCCACCTGTCGGAGTCCCAACGGCTATGTATTTGACTATGAAAGGGGAGCACACGCTAGTCTCAGGACAAGTGGACTCAGACTCTCTCCCTCACACTCTCAGCTCACCAGCTAGAACCACTCTCGAGCAATCTCTGGTGAGGACAGGCAATACAACACATAGTGGATGTAGGGTATTACGCTCCGGCGGCCCGAACCACTCTAAACCTTCTGTGTTCATCGTGTTCTTAATCTAGATCGGACTAATCCTAGCTATCCCCCGAGTTGATTCTCCCTCAGGGCTTAGGCGGGTGCATTCTGCCACCCGGCTGGGTTTACCACCCGACATTTGGCGCGCCAGGTAGGGGGCAGGTTAGTTAGTTTTAGTTCATCTCTTGTTCGTCTCCATGGTTCGGGTGGTTGAGCACTCCTACCACGACGACGACGTGGAGATGGTGGAGGGTGTGGCGTCATCCATGCCACACGCCTCTCGCCTTCTTGCGCCAGGGGCAACCATGCCCGTGGAGCAGCCACTGATGGCAGTGGCGCACGTTGCACACCAGCGAGAATCAGGGCGCCCGTCAAAGGCCCCCTCACAAGCTGCGAGTTGCGGGGCGCTGGCGGCAGCTATGGAGTTGCTTCGCAACCCTCCGGCTGCTGCTGCCTCGCCAGACGCCCTGAGGCAGTGGCGGGACGACGTTGACCGTCTCCTCCATCTGGCTCAGGCCTCCCCCAGTTCCACAAGGAATGGGCAACGACCTCCGCCTGGCAATGCGGTGGTACCCTACCACCGGCGTCAGGACGGCGCGTCGGCATCCGTGCTCTCCCCCACGGTGAGGAGTGCACGGACTGAAGATCAGCGGGCAGAGCTCAACCGCGGGCGCCGCACGCCCGCGTCCCCAAGTACTCCTTGAGTACTTGGGCGGGCGGCCTCCGGCCTCCGATGGAGAAAACAGCTTGTTCATAGCAGGTCCATTGCCGTTTAAGGCCAAAGAATTTGTTCTCATGCTAACAAAGCATGAGGCAAATCCTGAGCTGAGAACGGCTCCACAAGCTCTTCCCCAACTGGGAGGGACTCTCCGAGGTGACAGAAGTACGCCGGCCCGAATATATTCACCTTACAATGGAGGACCACTATAAGTTTTGTCTTTAGACGAGACGGGAAGAAAATTTTCCTTTATAATAAGATAGCACCAACGTGCGACCCAGAGCGGTAGAGGTCCGCCCTCGTAAACCCGGCCTCTGGCATCCATCGCACAGCTCATGTATATCAGTTTATAAAGGAAAGATCTACCTTCCGGTCCTGTCTGTGTCAATTTAATTTCCTATCTCAACTTACGAATCTTTTTCTTCTAACCCCCATGCGGCCCTCTACTCTCGTTGCTACAATACGAATTGAGCTAGCCGGCTTGCCGTTCAGGATTGGACCCCCTCACTGCTAGAGGGGGGTCCGGACCCCTTAGGGACCTGCTTTGGAGAAGAGGCATTTGTTCCCTAGGGTGGCCCGAAGGCCCGTGTAGCCGCTTAGTTTGGTTCCGTACCCTAAGCCTACGCACTTCGCCACCCTGCAACGAGTGCCCTAGTACCCGGAACTGCTGAACCTAGAGGCCCGGACCTCATTCTAGCTTAGGGGCAGGCTCGGAGTGGGACCCGTGGGCACGCTACTAAGCATCTACCTTGAGTCATGTGCAGGTCCAAACGTGATGATGCAACAGGTGACCCAAAGGATGGACGACGCAGGACAAGACCCTTGCGGCGCGCACCGCTGGGCGCCAGAAGCAGCCAAGTTGCTCACAGTAGTGGCCCAACCTGCGGGTTCATTGCCTCTCCCGAGGCGGGCCCGGGGGCCTCTGTCGGTACCCTGCAACTGTGGTACCCACTCCTACTGTGCCAAGACTCGCGTAGTTATCCGTAACTACGCCCTAAGGAGCTGAGCAGCCGGACCCCTGGGGTCCGACTCCATCTCACCGGACCAACGGTCCCGGACCCGTTTCCCGCTCGGGGACGGGTCCAGTGTCACCACGTGTCCCAGAGGTGGAAATGCTCAGCACCTACCTGTGGCCGCGGACCCGGACCCCCGCAGGTGGGTCCGGGACCTCCACGTGCCATCCGGACTCCCGCAGATGTGTCCGGGACCTCCACGTGCCTATCCGGACCCCCGTAAGCTCTCGGCTCAGCTAGCTGCTCGGGAGGGGTCCGGAGCCGCCACGTGTCACGCAGACGCGGGCGCGGGCGCAAGCCTTCCACTGGAAGCTCGCCCACGTGTCCCGCATGTGTGGGCGCGAGCACAAGCCTTCTGCTGGAAGCTCCCTCACCCACCCGCATTAAGTGCGAGTGGTTTAGGCGTGCTCTGCTGCCGCTGGGCACGGGGCAGCTTTTGTCAGTCCACACTGTGGATCGCGAGTTACCGAGGTGGGCTCGAATGACCGCACAGCGGGTCGCGAGTTACCGGGGTAAACAGTAAAGTCACGGGCGCCGCACGCGCCTGTCCACCACAATAAGTGGAGGCGACAGCTCGCCTCTACATCATGACGCCTACGCCGCTGTCTACGTTGCTGGCACAACAGTATACGCCGCAACCTACACTACTGGAATCACGCCGACGAGACAAGGCAAGCCCGGAGGAGATCTACGACAGGCGTAGCGTCATAGTAGTGCTAAGCGTTATGTTATTTAAATACATCCACGTTGGGCCCACCTGTCGGGGTCCCAACGGCTATGTACGTATATCCCTTTGACTATGAAAGGGAAGCACACGCTAGTCTCAGGACAAGTGGACTCAGACTCTCTCCCTCACACTCTCAGCTCACCAGCTAGAACCACTCTCGAGCAATCTCTGGTGAGGACAGGCAATACAACACACAGTGAATGCAGGGTATTACGCTCCGGCGGCCCGAATCACTCTAAACCTTCTGTGTTCATCGTGTTTTTGATCTAGATCGGACTAATCCTAACTACCCCCGAGTTGATTCTCCCTCAGGGCTTAGGCGGGTGCATTCTGCCACCCGGCTGGGTTTACCACCCGATAGTAACTTTTGGTACAACTCACTTGGTTCCACATGTACATGTCTTTATTTTATTGAAGGTCCAATTATGTTTCAAAGTGTAAGCTCATCAAAGTTGAACTTTCGGTTCGGCGGCAGACTGATAGTGAATCATTGCGAATGTCATAACTCAGTCATCCAGAGTGCGATTGAGGTCCATGAGCTCTTGATGGAAAGCTTATTTGATAAGCTTTCAAATAAATCTGGTCCCATCTCAATATCACGTCGGGAAGGCCTCCAAATCATTAAGATATGTTGTTGTTGTTTCTGGTGGGTGTTACGACATTGTCGCGGGCATGTTATTCACAGTTTTGACCCTGGCCCAAGTTGGAGAATGCCCTAAATATGTGGAGAGGAGTTTGAAGAGGCCCAAGAACGTCCTCCTCCATGGCCACCACCATAGGAGACCTGCAAGGCGGCCCAAGTCAAGTTGGAGGCCCATACCAAGTCGACTTTGAGTCCGTTTCGGAATCCAGGAACAACCCTCACTAAAACGGACGCCCAGGTCTCATACGGAGTCGGATTTGGGTGCACTTTATATGGTTGGAAAGATAATTCCAAGACGCTTCTAATGGAACCAGTGTCAGGGCCAAATTCGTTCGGAGTCGACAGAAATCGTCGAAACAATTTGATGTATAGAATCTGCCAGGGCGCTGCGCCACCGTTTTTTGGGCTGTTGTCCCTTGTACTGTGTCGGCCCAAGTGGCCCAAGTGGTGGACGCCCCCTTGGCCACCACCATCAGCCCTAGGACGTCCCTTAGGGTATAAACTCAGTAGCCGCCGCCTAGGATGATTGGGTTTTGCTCAGATTAATCTGTCAAGAACAGTTTCGCCGTTCATCGGTTTATGAGACCCCAACTTGTGAGATTAATCATTCATTTGCAGAGTTACTTAAATTTAGCTGCGTTCTTTCGAGTTCTTGCTTGTGTTATCCGTTGCGCTTGCAGGGATTAGCCTTCGTGGCGAGGTCAGCCGGGTTGTGACATGGTTGATAACCAGAGGAGTTGTGATGCTAAGATTGCAGAGTCAGATCTTGTTGATCTGAAGCCGGATCGGTGTATCGCTCTCCGAACACAATGATAGTTATCTAGAACCAAATGGAAGATCTGAACCCACATCTCCATTAAAAATGCAGTCGTGTGTATCGATGGAAAGTTCTAATCTGCAATGACCGTGTGTATTATCAGGCAACAAAAGTTTAGGGGGCAAGATCTGCAATTTAAGATTATAAATACCTAAGTGACACAGCTCAACAAATGTAAGGTCCGGTCATGTACTGTACTCAAGAAATCATGCATATGGATGGACGGACGACTTCAACTCAGTTCTCTTCCACTCCACTGCACCATGTCAATTACGGATCGGATCATCCAAATGTGAATTGGCAAAATAGAGGAGACTCGTCTAGAACCAATTATTAGTTACGAGTAGAAAAGATCATGGATCGAAGGGGTCAAGAAACAGTACGGAAATGGTCTTTTAGTTTTTAATAGGGTTTTATTTATAAGACGGGAATCAAATTGTTTCTGCAGATTTTTCCCTGAACTAGCAATCCCCCCTCTGATCACAGATCATTTCGCTTGCACTTACACATGACGAATTGACGATACAAATTATTCAGTTCCTCGAGCAGAAGGTTTATTCATGGATTCCGACATGCATGCCGGCTAGCAGACGGACGACATGGCCCACGAATACCACCGCGCCACTGACATCCTCCATGAGGAAGAAGGCGAAGGGGTGATCCGCCACGAAGTCCACAGGGCGATTGGCAGGCCTGGCAGAACCCGCCATCATCATCACGGTGCCGCCGCCGGCGGTGCTGCTCTCGTCGACCTTGACGACGCACTGGTGCACCACGGACGACACGACCACCGGCGCGCTCAGCATCCCCGAGAACAAGCCGCCGGAGCGGCGGAACGGCAGGTCCAGCCCCAGCCTCCGCAGCACCGACCTGCCTGTGCCCGACGCTCCCCCTCATGAACGGCACGCGGACGGCGTGGTCCGGCGAGGCGTCCAGGTAGAACGGGCCTTCCTAGGTGAAGTCCGGCAGGAATGGGAAGATCCCGCGGCCGGTGAAGTAGACGGCCATGGCGCACCGGACACCGGCCTCCCGGTCGTCCCGGCCGGCGAGGACGACGGATTGAGCCCGCGAGGCCGAGGAAGGCGACGACCTTGGTCGCGCCGCGCGAGGACGGTGGACACCTGGCGATGCCTGTGACTAGTCACGTCGATCCTGACCGTAGGCGGCTGATCCAACGGCCTGGATAGGCCAAGGGGTGGACGGTATTTCATTTACCGTCCACCCCCGACCCAAAATCAAATACCGTCCTCCCGGAGTCCGCCATCCGTCGTCGCGCGGAGCTCGGCGGAGGTGTCCGGCAGCCGGAATCACACGTTCCCGCACCCGACCTCGCCCGGCCGGCGGCCGGTGGCGTCGTCGCTGACGGGAGTCCTTGGCTCCGTGCCCGCTTCGCACTCTAGCAGCAGCAGCGCGGGCCGTGCATGCCACCTGGCGTGGCGCGCCACCGGCGTCATGCGTGTGCGTGCCGCGGGACCTCCAGCCCTTGCGATGGCAATGGAGCACTCCGACGAAGCCGCCGGAGTGTTGGCGGCGGCCGTCCGGTGTGGTGCAAGGTGTAGCACGCGGGTGGGTGCCGAGGACGGAGTGCGGGGCGGAGATGGTGGAGGCGTTCAAGAGTCAAGACGGCTGGAGTCGAGCCACGAGCCTCGCCTTCTGCTTTCTGACCGTGATACTACTAGCGTGACTGCTAAATGCTTACAAAATACTCCATGGAATCCATGCTTGCGTAGAGCAGGTTGCTTCCACTCATTCATGAACATGAGACAGCAGATACGGTGCAAACTCGACAGCAGATACAGCAAATGCATGCATTATTCAGGCATTATTGTTTCAGAGTTTTGTAGGGGTTAGATACAGTGCCATGATGAACAGCAGATACAGTGCAAACTCGACAGATCGAAATTGGACCACCCTAAACAGAGATAACTTGTTCAGATCAAACAACTTGCTAGGTTTCTCTTTTCTTGAAGAAAATGAAAAGCAACCGGCAAGAATTCTGCCGGGCATGTACTGAAGGAGGAAAAACAACTTTCCAGGTTTTCCAGTCTCTTCAAATGTCGATGCTGAACTGATGAACTTCCCCATCTCCTCTGGCCTCTGGGATGGCACTCATCTCCAGTCAGCACTGACTCACCAGCATGTGCCTCCAAGAACTCCATCAGATCTTGATCAACTCCAAAATTAATCTATCCAGGTACGTGTACTGGTGACCATCAGGTTCCAAAACTAATCCATCACCGGCTTCTAGACCGCACACCTCGTCCCTAATGTCTCCGGACTCCGGTTCGGCCGTTTCGGCGGCCATTGCTGGACGACGGTGCCAGGGCTCAACTCACTCGACGAAACTCTGCGCAGCCCTTGGCGTGCTTCCCATGGGCGCCGGCTCGGACGGAGCTGCGGCTGTCGCCTGTCGGACAGACGCCGCCGTGGCCAGGTCGCCCCCACCGAATGAAATCGCCGCCTGTACATGCTTCCTGGTCGCCGGACCCCGAGCGACCCTCGATGCGAGCGCGTCGTGCGCCCGCGGGGAGAAGGCGACGACCTGGTCGCGCTGCCTCCGCGACTTGTCAAGGCAATCTCCGCCGTAGGAAGCTGATCCAACGGTCTGTATAGGCCTAGGGGTGGACGGTATTTCATTTACCGTCCACCCGGACGGTAGATGGAACACCGTCCACCCCAGGCCAGCAGTCGGACGTCCACGCCGGGCGGGGGATCCTCGAAGAGAAATCATCCATGGCCTTCCGGCCGCGAAACTCCTGGAACCCTCGCCGTCTGGGCGCGCAGCACGACGTTCTGCGCGCTCAGTGACCGGCCGGGCCGACAAGCGCGGGCAAGCTAAGTGTCGGCCGGCGTGCGAGGCGAGCAGCAGCATCGATGGCGAGCATCTTTCTCCTCCTCGAGCATAAGCAATCCTGACCTCCGCCGCAGCTGCTGCCAATGGGCGCTGGACGGGCGCGCGGCAGAAGCAGCTCGTGCTCCAGGCGTGCACGGCGCCCGGGGAAGAGGCTGCGCTCTGGGCGGCGACGCGGATGCCGCGGTGCTCGCACGGACGAACTGCAGGCGCGGAATCCTCTTCTTCCTGGGCGGCGTCGGGGCTCACCGCCGGCCGATGCCGGTGCAGTGCATCGCGGCGGGCGGGGAGCGGCCGGCAGCCCAGTGGACAGCGCGCGCGGGCTGTGGGGACTGGGGAGGCGACTATTCAGATCAATCTCCGCGCGTACGAGGCTGATCCAAAAACCAGGAGGAGCCCAAGAGGTGGACGGTATTTCATTTACCGTCCACCCCGCGGACGGCAAATCGAATAGCGTCCACCCCAGACTCGGTGTTCCTCGCCGCGCGCCGCTCGCTCGGACGCCGGCTCCCATTCTGCGTCAGCCGGCGACCGGATCTCCATGTTCCCGCACACGTACGGACGGTGCGGCGTGGCAGCGGCGTCGGCGGGGACCCCCTTCCCGCATAACGGGGCATTGCCGCCGGCAACGACGACGGGGCTTGGAAGAAGTGCGAGGGGGAAGGAGCTCGTCGACGAGGTCGCCGGAGTGAAGGTCGCAGCCGCCTTCCGGTGCAGGGTGTAGCGCTCGGGTGGGTGCCGAGGAGCTAGGAGATGATGGATGCAGGTGCGAGTGGACATGCCAGCCCGGCCCTGCTCCGCCTCGCAGCGGCGACGAGCGTTGGCCGCGACACCCTGCACCAGAAGGCGGCCGCGAAGGTCCATGCTTGATCGTGGTCGTGAAGGTCTGACGACACCCCCCCCCCCCAGCTCGGGCTGCCGAATGTCCGGCGCCATCAATGACGACCGCGCCGTCGTGACCTCACCGAACAGCGAGCTTGCCAGGCATGGAGCGGCGCGGCTCGCCGCGCCGGCCGCGTCCTGCTCATGCTGCAAGGTACAGCACAACGCCTCGGTGGCGTCCGTCAGTCCCGCGAGCGTCCACGGCCTGCGCTGTCGATCATCATCCTGCCTTTCAGGACCCATCGGACAACAAATACATGCATTCAGACATTATCTGTTCACCTACACATCACTCGCGATTCAGTCTGCTTTGCTCTTGGATAAGCATGCAATTCCATGACGAGAATAATAGACTGATACTCTTGTACACCCTTAGCCGCATACAGTTGCATTGGCTGAGATTGATTATTGGTTGATCGAGTTCAGTTGCCACTTGGTAGATACCCATTGACATTTGAGGAGTGACTAGAATAAGAATGCTTGTCCTAGACAGAATAAGAATACATGTAGCAGACTGTCCTAGACATGTGTACCATACGTATGCATGATTGCATTCAGTGTTCGATGTTCCACACACAACCCAAAGGCATTAAGCTGATTATCCGTCACCATGACAAGGTGAACCTGGGCGAAAATAAAAACTGAATTTATGATGCAACAAAGGAGTGCACAATAACACAACTGCCTTGTTCCCGGCAAATTCTTTTGTTTAACATGACAGCTGCCAACATTCAGCGTAGCATATGAACCTCCAGGTATATTTTTTAGATGGATATTCAGACATGTAGAGCAAATCTGAAGATCCTCTGGTGACCAAAGGGGAAGCATCATCGTCAACAAAAGGTCCGTGCATTCAGGTTACGCGAGCCCCTTCCTTTGCAAGAGATCCCAAACTCTTCTCAACGATTAACCCTGCAATGACTTAATTGAAGCATAAAGCAGAAAAAATGTAGCAATCAGAGCTGCAGAAATGCTGTTGAACTGCCCGTCATGGAAAAGGCATTTCAGTTCATAGGAAATTAGTCATTATCTCTCCACTAGCCCTACAAGACATGGTATGTATTCCTTTGGCAATGGGACTAGAAGCTGATGGGAATCGCTAAACTGAATGGCAACTTATTCCCAGGTTGGGAAGATAACAGAGCCCTATAAGGTCTTGGCGAATATTACTCCTACAGGGAAATGTTAACTGATCATGGAGTTCAAACCTACACTTGCCTGTGATTCCGGGTCAAGTTGTTGGATGCTGCAGGAAAAATCAAGACATCAATGCCAACTTAGCCTTGTAATCTTGCATGATTTTACCTAAGGGCATACCATTAGATATGGTAACAGGACACCATATATGCTACAGCTAAAATCCCATCGTAGTAATTCTTCCATCAGTACATGATAAATAATATGCTCCATTTTGTTATTAACTACTGCCTACTATGATTCAATTTAAGTTCATTTACTGACATCCATTCAACACATTTCCAGCAGTACCTTGCACTTTTCATGGTGATCATTGAAAACAAATCATTCAACACAGGAAGAACATAACTTCTTTGTTTTCAAGCATTTCCCAGAGAGATAAACATAATATACGTTTGTTTACACCAATTCACTACATACCATAGCAAGCAAAACTTGGTACAGAACAATAGAATAGCTTTGTGCCATTTCTGCATCTAAATAACTCAAGTTACAATTATTTTTTTTCAGGACATCCCTTTCCTACATTTCGGATGAGTAAGAAACAGCACGATCAGTCCCCAAAAATATAGCCTCAATTCAAATGCACTTGCAACTTTTCACTGCATCACAACAAATTGAACCTGTCAATGTTTCACTAAATGAAGGGCAGAACTGGCTTATACTCTTAAGTGTCATGAAGCGCAAAATTCAGAATAGTCCTCTGACAATAACTATAAATTTATGGCACAGTGCAGATAAGGGAAGTGAACTGCCATCACGTTCCACAAATTTCATGATACATACCACAGAATAACAATAAGAAAATCCAACCACTGCATGCGTCAGGACTCACTACAGTTGTTTTACCATGTAGCCATAACTGCCATCATATTCCACAAATTTCATGATCCATACCACGGAATAACAATCAGAAAATCCAAACTCTGTGTGTCGGGACTCATTACAGATAAGCTGAGAACCGGGCCTGATTTTCTTTTTAAAGAAGAAACTATCAAACCATATTTAAGATGAGGTGATGGTTTGCAACATTAATAATATTGAAAGTGAATTTTAATTGAATCTATGCGAGTATAAGAATTAATAGCATATTCACACTTACTATTGGCATGCACATCACCAGCTAGGAAAATACAATTATATCCAGAAGAAACACGTTCACCAGAACAATAAAAAGTATTCACACAAAACTCATTACTGGCTAAATGACATCCTCAGCTTCTCCCTGGCACCCAAATCCCTCTGCTAATCTTGGCTTCTTGGACTCTCGTTCACCTTCATTGGGGAGTTGATGTTGTCCATCAGTTGCAAGTTTCTTGTCATCAACCATCACCTGAATACCAATTGATGTTACAAAGCTTAGTCAGCAGAACTAACTAAAAGCACTGAGCAAATCAAATGAGAAACTTTTGTCATCACTAGCTCTAGTATTTTTAACACATGGAATTTAATTAAACCACTATTACCTTCAGTATCTCCTGACCTCCCCCCTTCTCGTCCTCCTCAGCTTCATCCACCTCATCATCTTCATCGCCATCAACCTTGTCCACCTCGTAATCATACTCCTCATCTTCATCCTCCTCGGCCACTCCCCAGGAGGAATCATGCTTCCTGAATAATTCCAGATTCTGAATACATATTACAGGGTGTCTGTTAGTATTTATTGCAGGGATAGTTTGGGAATAAATCTGTACAACAACTATAATAAGGGTTAACCAAATTGCACAGTATTCAGGTCTAACCACCCGTCTTTGAGTTTACAGAAAGTTAACAACGCAGAGGTAGTGCAAGATCTGCCACAGAGGGGCCAGCAATTGAACGAACCTTTTTCGTGATTTCAATCTGTTCCATGACCGGGTAATGACGAAGGGAAGACATGAAGGCAGCGGCGGCAGAGATGTCGTACTTGAGGAAGAAGCTAACAGCGTCATCAGAAAACGGCTCTAACTTTCTGCAGGACGGAAGGGTGGAACCCGTGGCACCGCCGTTGCTTTCGCCTGGCCGGCTGCTTGCCATGGTTTCCTGCCTCAGATCGATGGAAGCAGATGCGTCGGCGGCTAGCGTGGAGGGAGGCCGCTCGTACCTATACTGGCCTTGAATGCGCGTGAGTGGGTTTGGGGCCGAAAGCCACGGACGGCCCAGTAAGGCCAGCCCAAATAAGAAAATCTGAATGTTACCATGACGGGCAACGTTAAGCTTACCAAATGAATTTATACTATTTTATTATACTATAAGAAACTAAAATAATTGAAACATTTTTGATCTCACCTTTTACATTGAATCCACTGTGCAGGTCAAAGAGGTGGGGCATGGTGTGACCAAAGAAAATTGATGAATGTAAAATGTTTCTGCCGATTTCACCTTACTTTTTTCACCGAGCAACACCGCTTACCCGTCCGTTGATCACGGTTCAATCTGTCAATCACTGTCTCCCTTCTCTCTCTGAAGCCGCTCTAATCACGCGCTGTCCTTCCTCGGTTCCTCCCAATCCGCCTCATGCATCTCCGCTTCCCAATTCGCTGCCCCCGTCTCCTCCCCATTTCTTCCTCCCAATCCGCGCTCCCGGACGCCAGAACCTGCCTCCCTCGCGTGCCGCTGCCGAGCTATCGCGCTCGCGCTCCCCGCCGTGCGCGGCCCAGCCTCGTCTCGCTCATCGAGCCCACCGCCAAATCCACGACGCCGTGCGCACCTGCTCCTGGCGCCGTCGCTGGGAGTCAACCCCGGCATCCGCATCTTCTGGAGCTCCGCTGCAGCCGCCGCACCCCCGGCCGCCATCGACGCCATCCTTGCACAGTACGCATGCCCCGTACACGACTTCTGCTATTGGGAGATCCCTCCGTGCTCGCATTTGTCTTTTTCGTATTGTGCCTGGATTGTGGATGCTAATTTGTTTAGAATCACATGCTCAGTGCTTAATGCTCTATGTCCCTGATGTGATTGATAGAATCACGTGCTCAGTGCTTAATGCTCTATGTCCCTGATGTGATTGATAGAATCACGTGCTCAGTGCTTAATGCTCTATGTCCCTGAAGTGTTTGATAGAATGCCGCTAAGGTGAATTTGCATGGGATTAAAAGTATGTGGTGTCAGTGTCTCTCTCTTGCTTCCAATAATATCAATTGGTCACTAGATACCTTGCTGTTTGCTATGTTTCCTGAAAATGCCATCTATAATTTGCCATGTATATTGAAGGTACAATGTGGCCCAGGATGCGAATGTGATGGGCGTGAAGCATATATGCAGGTACTTTGGTGCTGTTTCGAACATGATTGTTCGCAATATCATGGGAATTGTACTGTCTCTTGTGCTTCCAGCTTCACTTTACAATCAATTTGTAGAAGCTTGCCTCGCATCCTGCATTTCTGAACTAAAATGGCAAATCTATTCTGCTTTCAGGAGATTATGGAACTGCAAGTGCCGCACATGCAGTAGGCACTATAATGGAATGTTTGTTGGTTGTTCTGTAATGTTTTACATTTGTTTCATGAAGCAAATCACAATTGCTGAGTCCAACAATCCTGTCATTGCAGAGCATAGGTGACTTAAAAGCCTGGTGTAGTCACACAGAAATGCAGCACGCGCATCCATCCATTCAAGATTGATGCAGTTTTGGAGTAGATAACATACCGCTAGCCATGAGAATGTTAAATAGAATTGCTTTCAGAGTAAGGACGTTTGGTTTACATGTCAATATTTTTTTTCTGAATAATGGCAATGCTAGAAATATCTCTTGTTGTTAATATTTATGAGAAATAATGTTCCAGTACAACTATATGTCCCAGCATTAATGCACTAGCGCTATACAGATTCTCAAATAACTGGAGGTTGTTTTCAGTATAAAGTTTGATCCAACATTTCAAAAAATGTTCTAGAAGTTGATAACCTTATTTTTTTGGACTTTCTCAGGATCATCCATATATACTGTAGTTGTTTCGAAAGAGAAATGCAGAAAGCAAGACTTTTGAGATGGATTAGTTTTTTGTTATAACATGCTGAAGTGCATTTCAGATTCATAAGTGCTTAGAAAACAGATAATTAATTATAACAAAAGCAATTTGTTGTTTGAGATGTTAGCTCTCATGTCTAAATCGCTTTAGATTGAATGACTTTGATCTATATACACAATTGTCAATCCGTATTTACTCCTGCTCTAAACCAATCGGCATTGTAAAAAAATATTGAATGAACATATTCTGTTCTATCTATTAGCATGGCACTTTCTGTTGTATTTATAACTTTATTAGTAAGTGCAAATGTTCTGAAATAGTGACAAAGTTATTCTCCTTTCTTTTAACTTCAGGTTTGTCAAATTGGTTGAGTTATTGCCAGGATGATCTAAACTATGTGATAGTGGGTCCATGACAAGCTAGATGAAATAATTCATACTGCCTCTGACAGTCTGCTAGCATGGTCTTGATAAAAATAGGATGATTCTATGGCTTGATGCCCTTCTATATGCTTTCTAAATACCATCGCACACTGTTTATTTTCTTATTGTAATGGACAATAATAAAAGATTTTCTGAAATGACCTATATTTGGTTTAGTACCATTGCACATTGTTTACCGCATTGATATAGCATATTTTCCATTTCAGATGGGTTAGTATCACCTCTGAGAATGTTTCATTTGTTAACATTCTTTTGTACAAAGTGGTCAGCTTCATCAGAGGGAGAAGAGCCTCTCCGGGGCTAGAAAAGTCCTGAAGGTTGGCCTGACACCCATGAATTTTTTTCTCGGCCAGCAGCACCTACTTAGGGCCAGCAGCGTCTGGGTGTATTTGATGGAGTGTGAGCCAATGAATGACATATTTTTGTGCAAGACCGGGGTTAGAATCCTGGGTGGTTGGCCCCACTACTGGGTGTCCAAGTTCAACCACTACATTATCCATGCATTTGCTAATAAATGCTATATAAGTTTATAGATGTTGATTCTCCACTTCCTGGTATTTCCTTCCAATTTGGAAATATGACTTGTATTGTTATGCTTCAGACCCTTCTACTATTTGGTTGTGAAGTCAGAAATATTACTTCAGAATGATTCCAATTCTGATGTCAGAAATATTTCCTTCCAATTTGGAAATATTGTATTGTTATGTCTACAATTTCAAAATTTTCATACTGTTGGTAATAGTTGGAATATATGGAACCAATTCTGACTACTTGATTCTTTTTCTTTCTTTCAACCTGTAGAGGCTGCAAAGTTTTATTTACGGTAAGTAATATCTCACCATCTCTCAATTGCATGGCACATCATGTAAATTACAGTGTCCGAGTTTCAGTACTAAAAATAGAAACAAAGTATTGATTACAGATATTCTGATGCAACATCAAGAGGGAAATCTGCACTTGTTTTCTGTACTACAAGAAAAGGTGCACAAGAAATAGCTACAGTGCCTTTCACAAACTGGATATGGAATATTACTTTACTGGTGTGTCATCAATAATATCCCCTTGTTCTATACTTGTCACCTATACTAGGAATATATCTAAGAATTATTTACATGTAAATGCTTATGTTTCTTTCTGTACGAACTTAATTGTCAAATTGTGCTAGCCCAGGAGTACACTTTTCTATAGCATTTTTTGCTGCTAATAACACTCTCTCTACCCGTGGTCAAAAGAATTATGGCTAATAACATCAGCTGTTCATAAATCTTGCACCGACTATAAAGTACATTCTAATTATTTTTCTTAGTAGACTATTCTCTGTTGTATGAGCTTGAACTAGCCATCTTTAATAGTGTCCCTGTGTGCATTTGTTTTCTTCAGGTTCTTTTGAGGAATCGAGTGATAAGTAGAGGGAGCAAGCCAGTTGATGGATGACCAGTTATAATTTGTATTTCCTCCTAATTGTGATGATCATTTGCCAATACCACTGTATCATAATAGATATCGAGTTACTGGTGTTATTTATGTTATTGTGTCATTAGAACAAATTAGAGGAGCTTAAACGTTTTTAATATTGAATTTATAAGTTACTTTTTACGACAAGCTGCTACGTATCATGTAGGAAACTTCAATGGAGACTCTTAAGTCTCATAATTAGGTTAACATTGTGCAGCCCTATTTCAGTTACATTGTTCCGCTCTTGTACCGAATATAGATCTTTTCACATGGGCAGCCTGTGTTGGTCCCTCATAACTGAGACCTTGTATGTTTTCATTGTATATAGTTTCTTAAAAGTATTTGTTGCAACTAAAATTTAGTATGGACATTTTTTTTCAGCAACATAGTTTTTCTAACACGTGCACTCTACTAGTCTTCCTAACTCTAAAAAAAATGAATCTTCCTCGATCTCAAAAAAAAAAGAGAACAAATGAATCTTCCCAGTACATTCATAAAGTGCAAAGCCCGTTGCAAGAGATCCCAAAAGCTTCTCAAAGATGAGGCTCGAATCTGCTTCAGTCGTGGGTATGATCAGGCTGTGCTCTTTTATCCACTGCTTAATTATCTGCAAGAAGTGGGTAGCAAGCTGATATATAACTTTAACTGAAGCACAAAGCAGAAAACCGTTGCACCCGGAGTTGCAGATATGCTGTTGAATGGGCCTTAAGCCCTTAACCTTGTAATCTTGTATGGTTGTACCTTACAGTACTTTACACCCCAAAAGTTTTCGCATCTAAACAGGGCCTTAACCTTGTAATCTTGCATGGTTGTACCTAAGGGCATACCATTAGATATGATATCGGGACAACATGCAGCAGCTAACATCCTTTTGGTAATTTTTTCTATCAGTAGAAGATAAAAACTATGCTCCATTTCATTCTAGGTACAGCCTACTATGATTCATTCAATTGGTGTTAACTTATCCAGATCCAAAAAGACATTCAAAAACATAACATATGTTTGTTTACATCAAGGCACTACATGACCATTGAAAGGAAAGCTTGGTACATAGCCGTAAAAGAGCTTGTGCCATTTCTACCTGTAATAAATACTCAAGCTGCAAAAAAAAAAAAAATTCTAGACATCTCTTTCTTACATTTCATGTGTCAGAAAACAACATGAAGCTGAGAATTTCTCAGCAATTGGAAGCCGCTTTGGAGTTCCCAAAGATTTTATAGCGTGAATTCAAATGCATCTGCAGATATTCACGGTATCACAACAAACTGAGCCTGACAATGTTTCACTAAATGAAGGGTGAAGAAAGTACCAGCAGCAAGTAAACTGGCGTATACTCTACTTGCAAGTTGAGTAACTGAGTGATCATGACTTCATCTTGCGCAGCCACTTGAGTGAGTTCTCAAGCTCAGTATATGCCGTCACCTCTGTGATGCTCTTAGTCTGAATGGCATAATCAAACACCTCGTAAGCGTCTGCAACGCTGCCCGATCGACACAATGCCCTGACAAAGGTGGCATACGCCGGCGCGTCCATCTTCATCCCAGCCGCTACCATGAACTTGTACACCTCGACGGCCTTGTCCATCTTCTTGTTCTTGCAGAGACCCATGAGCAGCGTGTTGTAGGTGCGCTCATTGGGCTGGCACCCCTTGGCCTCCATCTCCTCGAGCAATTTAAGCGCCCCGAGCGCATCGCCCTGGACGCACATCCCGTTCATGAGCGAGGTGTAGGTGATGACGTCCGGGAAGTGCCCCTGCGCGGCCATGGTGTCGAGGAAGGTCCTGGCCTTGGCGACCATCCCCGCGCGCGCGAGCGCGTAGACGAGCGTGTTGTAGGTGACGAGGTCGGGCTGGACGCCGTCGCGCTCCATCCGGCGGAGCACCGCGAGGGCGCCGGCGGGGTCGGATGCCGCGACGTGCGCCTTCATGAGCGCGTTGTAGACGTGCGCGTCGGCGCGGACGCCGTGGCCGGCGAGGACCGGGAGGAGGCGGGAGATCTCGCGCGGGTCGCCGCGGCGGCAGACGGCGTCGGCGAGCGCGAGCAGCGCCCCGCGCGGGGCCGTCGAGGACGCGGGGTCTCCGTCGGGAGGGGCCGGGTGCAGCTTGCCCAGCAGGTCCCGCGCGGCGGCGACGGAGCGGCGGGCGGCGAGGCGGCGGAGGAGGAGCGCGAGGGAGTGGGTCGGGAGCGGGACCGCGGGGGGCGCCTCGAGGGCCAGGGACACCGCCGCGTCGATGTCGGCGTCCGCCGCGGCGCGGATGGCGGCGGCGAGGTCGGCGGGGGTCCGGATGGGCTTCCGCCCCTCGCCCTCGCCATCCCCCTGCGCGCCAGGGAGCGCGGCGTCGGTGGCAAGGGCCTCCGGGGCTTCGGGGCCCCTGTGGCGCTTGCGGTGGGGTTTAGCGGGGTTGGTGCCGCGGCGCGCGGGCGGGGGAGCGGAGGTGGAAGCGTCGTGGGGTTTGGGTTTGGGTTTGGGGACGAGGGCGACGGGGAGCTTGGCTGCTGCGGCGCGCATGGCGTGCGGCACCTTCCCCATCCTCCGGCGGCGGCGAGGGAGGGAGGGATTCGGGCGGCGGTGACAGCCGCAGTGGAAAAGTGGAGACTGACCTTGTGGTGTGGGCTGATGATGATGCGGAAGGCCCAGTTTGAGGAAAGTTGTTGGGCTTGTCATCGTACAGGCCTTCTGGGCCTCTGCTTCTCTTGGGCTGTAAAATTGAGGTGCTTCACAAATTGTTCAGGATAAGACTCCGCGCAAAGAAAACTTGCACATAAAAAAAAACTCTCAAAATTAAAAGGCACTTTGTTGAGCATTGAGGTGCTTCAAAAATTGCTCAGGATAAAATTCCGCGTAAAGAAAACCTCCGCATAAAAGATCTTAAAATAAAATTGGTCCAGATTTTCTTCCAGAGGGAATAAAAGGGGTACTGACTGGGGTAAGCATTGCACTCGCTGACGTTTACCAGCGCACAAAGTTTTTTTTTTCAACACTTGGAACGTCATCCATCTTAGCCAAAGGATTGCCCAACCACTCAACATCCCTGCTGCACCAGTTCCTCGCTACACCACAAGACAAACCAGAAGCAAGTTCCTTTCAAAAAAAAACAGAAGCAAGTCAGCATAGCACGCGTTGACGGCGGTCAGAGTCTGGAGCTGGTTGGGAAAAGCCCAGCCCAGCCCAATTTTTTTTGTTATAAAAAAAAAGTGCCGGGAGCAGCAGAGGTGCGCCCGTACCCCGGTCTCGTCTCTGACAGCGTGGCATAAAAAATCCGACCCACTAGGGAAAGAGGAGGCAGGGCAGGCAAGTGGGAGCCAATAGAAAACAGCCCAGCTCACCTGTCATCTCGATCCATGCTACTCCTAGCTGCTGCGACCTGCCATTGGCTCTGGCTGGCCCTGTCTGTCCGTGGACGAGTCGTCGCCGCCTGCCGTCCACGCGACGCCGGCTCACTAGCCACTGGCGGCAGACATCGCTGCCTCGTACTGTATTTCTTATCACGATGCCTACCAAATACAGTGCTCTTCCCGTACTTCTTATCATATCTTGTCTTCTATAGTGAGAAATTATTTTATTAAATTTCCTTAAAAAGCTTTGTCGAAGATGCGGGATTTGCCAACTTTTCTCGTATTATTATTCTTTTAATATTTTTTAGCCCAATATGGAAATGGAATCGAATCCTGGCCACACGCCCACACGTGATTGGCGCCTGGGACACGAAATACGTTGGACCCGGAGGGGCGGATCGCAAAAGCGCGCGGCCCCCTCCCTCCCCACCCTTCGTTTTCTCCTCCCTGGCCGTCCCGGCGCCGGCGGCCACCACCGCCCCCACCTAGATCCCCTGCCCTGGTCTCGTCATTAAAATTTCCTCCTCACCCAATCGCGTCGCGGCCCGCCAGCACAAATACCTCCTCCCACGCTCGGCTCCCTCCGCTCATTCCCTCCCCTCCCCTCCCCCCGCCGCCGCCTCCTTCCTCCATAAAGGAGGCTGCGGATTTCGATTTGGGAATTGCTGCGCGCTCCCTAGGGAGATGGGTTACATTGGCCACCACGGCGTGGCGACTCTGCGCCGCTACAAGTACAGCGGCGTCGACCACTCGCTCGTCGCCAAGTACATCCTCCAGCCCTTCTGGTCCCGATTCGTCAACGTCTTCCCGCTATGGTTCCCGTAAGCGCCGACTGCCACCCCCCCCCCCCTCTCATCTCCTCTCTTCGTTTCTACCCTCGCTCCAGCTCTCTCCTGTGCTCAATGCGTGATGCGAGGGACTGCCTCTGCTAGAATGTAAGCTCAACTTGCTATCGGACCAAGAGAGCATCTTGCCCTTCTGTTTCCGACTGGCTACAAGCGCAATTTGGTTCTGATTCATTGCTTCATCCGACATCTTCACTTGTGACATATGTCATGTACTCATGTGTGTGGCATGTCATGGCATTTTTGTGATCTGGGTAATTTCAGTTTAGATGGGGGCACTGATGTTTATGTTCCCTAGAGCGGAGTGCCGTAGTCCCAAGATTCGGCACAAGGAATCATCTTTAGCTTTGGTAAGCATCTTGCGATGCAGGGGCTGCATACAGCGAGAAAGCAGCAACTTTTCCTCAGTGGTTCCTTCTTGCAAAGCTGAAAAAAGACTGTTTTCAATATATTCCACAGCCTGGTTCCTGATTAGTTTATGAAACATGCCTTCAATGTGGCATATGAGGATTATGATCCGTGCCTTTAAACTGGCCATTTTTAATTTATTTACATAGGAGCAAGCAATTAAAGTCTTGTCATTCTTTGGTTTTATTTTATCCTGTGATCTCAATAAAATTTATCCTGTTTTCTGTTACTTAGCTGCAAAGTATGTCACTCTACATGCTAGTGCTCGCGCACTTCAACTTACATCCATCTTTTTCTAAGTTATATGCATTGAGTGCTAACCTTCTTTGTTGTTATTATTTTGGGGTATCCATGTTGGGATGATCTGCAGACCAAACATGGTGAGAATTCAATTCACGTGCCGTTACTATAAGCTATGCTGCTTTTGTTGAAGTCCTGAGAGAACATTTGCTTTTTTCTTTCTTTCCAGATTACACTGACAGGTTTCATGTTTCTGTTGACATCGGCATTCCTTGGCTTTGTAAGTGTCCTATGGCAGTAAAGTTGTCAATACATATGATATTGTATTGTTCTGACATATATATGTGACAGTTTCTTTCTTCTTGGTCACGGTACCAATAATCCAGTAACATATTGAGCCTTATTACCGTTTCCATTTTACCTGCAGTTATATTCACCTCATCTAGATACAGCACCGCCCAGATGGGTTCACCTTGCTCATGGATTGCTTCTATTCCTTTATCAGGTTCGTCAAACTTTATATGCTCACCCAAATATGCATTTCTTTACTACTGTGTACTCCCTCTGTCCTAGAATGTAGCTACTTTAGGTTTGTCCTAAGTCAAACATTGCTATCTTTGACCAACAACATATCTACAAATAGTTTATTTTAGATATAAAAAATATATGTTGTCATAGTTGATTTTACGATGAATCTCTTAGCATCATTTTTATGTTGCCAATCATTATATTTTTTTTGTTATTCATGGTCAGAGTTAAAAATATTTGACTTAGGACAAACCTAAACGTAGACATATTCTAGGATGGAGTACCATATACTTATTTGCAGTGTAACATAAGTCTGTCATTCAGCTAGCACTCTAATTTTTCAATCATACTTATAGCATTTTTTAAATTTCAAGGTATCCATTGACACATGGTATCTGGGTTTTGTAATCATTTTGTGTATCTTTCTGAAATCAAATGGGTCTTCCTGTTTTCCTGGGATTTAAAGTTTCAGAGTTTTTATGAAGATATCATGTCAAACCTTCGATTATTTTAGTTTACATGGAATGATACTGATGCAGACTTTTGATGCTGTGGATGGAAAACAAGCAAGGCGTACCAACTCATCAAGTCCTTTGGGCGAGCTTTTTGACCATGGTAATTTCCACTTGAAACTTAAGTTGATGGATTCAGTTTTAGGAAAGTTACCATATGGTGCTGATAAGTTTGTAACCGGTGCAGGATGTGACGCGCTTGCCTGTGCTGTAAGGCCACCTGCCAGCCTCCTTTCAAGTCCAATGATTCTGAAATTGTTGTGACCTGATTATTTTATTTTATCCATTAGTTTGAGTCTTTGGCGTTTGGAAGCACGGCAATGTGTGGAAAGGCTACCTTCTGGTTTTGGGTCATTTCAGCTGTCCCATTTTACTTTGCAACCTGGGAGCAGTGAGTTCTTGTGTTCTTTCCCAGTGGTTATAGGTTTACATCCTACAATCTACATTCTTGCGTAATTGGCATTTCATAGATTAATGTCTTGCACATGACTGCAAGACTATTGGAGGCTTTCTAATTTTCAAAAGCTGAACACTTTTTCTTTCACCTGTATAGACCTTAAAACTTGACGTCTTACATTTCTTCTAGTAGCTCATTATGGATGATTTGGTCTTGTACACAATACATGTTATAATGTGGGAAGTGCTTCAATGCTTTTGGAAAGTGAAGATACTTGTGTAATTAAAAACGGGGATATATTGCACCTACCCACTACCCTACTGAGATTTGCACAATTTGGTTTCTGTAGGTGCAAAGCACTGCACTTTCATGTTTCATAAGTACATACTTTTTGTTGTTTATCATGGTGCCTTCTTTTCTAATTTTTATTGCAATGGTTCTTGTTTTATCCTGTAATTCACACTTCATTGTTTTGTGCAGCTTTTTTACGAATACACTTATTCTTCCTATAGTCAATGGACCAACTGAAGGCCTTATGCTGATCTACTTGTGCCATTTTTTCACCTTTTTCGCAGGTATTAAACTTATTTTTTTGAAAGAAGTATTAAGCTTATTTAAACCATCAATTTTCAGGCTTACCAGGTCTCTGTGGAACTTTTGAATTTTTTTTGTTCCTCTGCTAATTCATTGTGCATATGTATGAGGCCTTTACTTAAAGCCATATGGTTAGTGGTGCTGATAGCTCATCTTTCTTTTTGTAGGAGCTGAGTGGTGGGCACATGATTTCCAGAAGTCAATGCCCCTACTGGGTTGGGTGCCTCTTATTCCTGGTACATATGCTGCTGCGTTTATGTTTTCTTTTACATTTATTTTTATATATTCGTATGATCATCAAATTTCTTTAATTTTAGCGCTATCTATATCACCTATTTCTGATTTTTATTCCTGTTAATACTCTATGAAAACATCATTGCGAAGTCGGAAAATAAAATGGCATTCCCTATACTGAAGTTCACTTCTCATTTCTTCTTTCCCCAGAAATCCCTGTGTATGACATCGTGCTGTGCCTTATGATTGCTTTTGCTGTAATCCCAACAATTGGATCTAAGTAAGTTCCGTGTTACAACATGTATTATTTTCTAGTGGTATTTGTGGTGTCTGATGTTCTATATTGTTTCTTTTGTATATTATATGACCCTGTAATCTTCTCTTTAAAGCCTCTAAAATTACATTCAATGCTATATTATTTGTCAATCTGAAGTCCAAAGAAATAATAAGCTTGTTTGAATTGTAGATAATATTGCTTCATGTGTAAGAAAATTAATTCATCTTTTCAATAAAAAAGGAATAGTTTATCTTCAATTGATATCTGTCCATGAAGCAAAACTACTAGAGAGTGATAGTGAAGTTACAGTTGCAAATTGGACCACCTGATGGGAACATGGAACAGTATAGTGCTAGATCTAGTTAGTGTTGCAAGTGGAGCAATTGATGCTCTTTTAGCTGAGACATGTTTCTGCACAATATCTGAGTTGAACAAGTACCTCATTTACTTAATGTTTTAGCTATTTATAATTTTGAATTGATCGAACATTGGAAATGCAATTATGGTCTACTAAGTTAATATTGGCATTGCAACTGTACAGCATTCACAATGTATACAAAGTTGTTGCAGCAAGAAAAGGAAGCATGGTGCGGGCACTAGCTATGGTAATCTCTAAATTTACCCGTTTTAGTCTACTGTTATGATTCTCCTTTCTTCATCTGATATTCTTCATTTGTGTCAGATCTTTCCTTTTGGTTTGCTCTTGGCTGGAGTTCTTGTGTGGTAAAGCTGTTGAAACCTTTCCTTGCTTTATGTATATGAAATTAAGCAACACTCGTGACTCGACCTAGAAATTTGAGCTTAGCAAGCTAAGCTGGCGGTCTAGGTGAAGCTTCTAGTATATCACTTAACAATTTCATCTTATGCAGGTCCTATCTGTCTCCTTCAGATATAATGAGAAATCAGCCACATCTACTAATTATTGGAACTGGTTTTGCCTTTGGCTTTCTTGTGGTAAGGCTTTTTTGCTGATTTTTACGACCAATGCCTTGTTTATCTGTCCATTTCTGTGCTTATTTTTGTACCTGCCCAATTATAAATGACATTTTTCATGTTTAAATCTTAAAGCATTGTCTCTTCTTATTTCTTTTGCTGTAATAACCGCCCTGTTTCAAATACAGTAGTACAGTGTAAATAGATGGACATTACCTGATATCTGTTTATTATTCCACAGGGAAGACTGATTCTGGCTCACTTATGTGATGAACCGAAAGGTCTGAAAACAGGGATGTGCATGGTACTTGCTTGGAAAGCCCAATAATTCTTTGTTCTCTTTTACACCATACTCATATCTGCCCTATGCTAGCGTGCTAAAACATTGTGCTATTCTTTTACAGTCTCTTGCATATTTTCCATTTGCAATCGCAAATGCTCTGACTGCCCAGCTTGATGATGGGTTTGTGTCTAGCTACCGTTTTCTGTTATCATGTTTGTAATAATTTCCTGTCTCAACTGATTTTTTGGTCTTTGATTGTTTCAGAAATCCTCTTGTTGATGAGCAACTAGTTCTCTTAATGTACTGCTTATTTACAGGTACTGCATTATTCTCACAACTTATCTTTTCAGTAACAAGCTACACTTGTGTGCTAAAGTACTAAGTTGATCATTTCACTATTTTGTTCAATCTTGGCAGTGGCACTGTACATGCATTTTGCAACATCTGTTATTCATGAGATCACCAACGCGCTTGGGATCCACTGCTTCAGGTTTGTGCATCAGTTGATTGCCTTGCCACCATCTTCTTTTCCACCTGTTTTCATTAGTCAGTTGAAACAAATTTTGTCTTGTGACAGGATCACTAGGAAAAAGGCATAATTCACATCCACGAGCATTGGTGTTCCCCTGGATTGTAATATATCACAAGTGGTGCCTGCCAGACAAGAAAATATCCTTATTTATCTCCATTACATCTGCCATTACGGGGATGGTGGCCCCCTGAAATTCACATGAGCATGATGAACCTGCAGACAGACAAACGAGAAAGCCGTGCATTTTTGAAACATTTAGTAATATTATGTTGTATATTACTTACCTTGAGCATGTGCCCATGTAATGCTCGATCTGCGAGAATTTTGAGGGATTTAATTATTGGTAGATGCTGCCTCTGCCCTGATATATGTCAATTGTAAGAATCGGTCAGTGTTGTTAAAGGTATTAGGGCTTGTTTGGTTGGAGGCCTGAGCCAGGTAGCTGCTCCCAGGCAGCAATCTAAGCCCTAGGCTGGTGAAATCGACGGCCTGGAGATGCTGCCGACCAGGCAGCAAATGGCAGGCTCAAACCAAACATGCCCTAATGATGCCAAACAATGATGCAGGAGTATTCCAATATTTAATTTATAATGATGCCAATTCATGCATGGATGGATAAGCCAATTCGTGCTATAATGCCTCGATTTAGCTGAAGCCGAGTGATGCCTAGAAAATAACATGGACCTAGGAGGTAAGGGGAAGCAGATGATCATGCATAGAGTTTTCATGATTCTCCAATATATCTATAGAATTCCTCATTGTATACTTGCTCGCAAATTAATTAGCCCCATCCTCCCCCATTATTATTTTGGGTACCAAACAAAAATAAATTGAACTACTTGCAAGTCAAAATCTCACACATGCATCAACCGGTGCTGGCCAGAGGAAGTATTAATTGGCACAACTACTAATACACTAGTAATAATCGAATGGCAAAATATAATGGTATCCGTTACATCAAGGAGCTAGCCTGTGAGGAAGGAAATAGTCAATTCAGCCTATAAATTAATAGCGGGAGTAAATAGTATAATTAAGGAGATTCTTTTTTTGAACAAATAATTTAAGGAGATTATAATCTCTATGCAAGTATGTACATCAATGGCATCCACAGACATTGATGTACTACCTTTATTTCTTCAAAATAAAACAGTAAGTGCGGTTATAGTCTGACCACACACACCTGGACGAGTTTTTGCGCATATTTAATTTTGGATTAATGAACGGAGGTTACACATATCTGGAATCTACGACCAGCACACTTATATAAGGATGACTACGGTAGCTAGACAGAACATCATCGATCCGTCCTGCACATACTCATCCGATCGATCCAGCAATGGAGATGGTGATGAAGCTGCGCGGCGCGAGGAGGAAGACGACGCTGATCCTCCTGCTCACCTTCACCCTCATCGCATCACGTAAGTTCGCTCTCTGTATCCGCAGCTGTATCCTCATTCCACGACGACTAACCTGAAGCAACAAACAAATTCCTCCATGGAAATGAATGCATAACACACGATGGATGCAGGGGAGGAGGCCGGCATGGTGGCGGGAGAGACAGAAGACGCTTGCGTCGAGGGCAAGGACGCGTCGCCGAACACCAAGTGCTTTGTGAGTTGCTTCAGCCCGGGCAAGTGCAACGACTGCTGCAAGAACTCGGGCTTCGTCCGCGGCAAGTGCTCTAACTTGGCCTGCTACTGCTGCAACAAACCGGAAGAGAAGCTCACACTCACCTGATAGATGATGATCCGTCTCCGCTCTGCTTTATATTACCTTACCTGCTCTGCTAGATCAAATGCTGCTCATCTATAGCTAGCTCTATGTAATGTACCCGGCCAGCAAATAATATAATATAATATACAATCGTTGCCGGCATGAATGGATCATGGATGGATGGATGATTCTTTATTTTCTTCTCCGTGCGCTGTAGTCTTGGATCATATATGTAGACCGTCATGGACTTATATAATCAACATGACGATGAATCATCAGGTGAAACTAGTTAGCACTTCTTCTTCTTACATCAGAGCAAACAATTCGATTTTTTTTTTTGGCCTTGTGCTAGATACTTGAGTACCAAAAGAGCGCAATGAATCGGTAACAGAGCAGCAGGTAACCAGCTAAGAGGAATCGCTCTGCCAATGGCATCACTAGCACAGCACAAACGGAGCGTGACATATTGTGTGGTTGTGGACGGAAATATTGTTTCATGGAGGAGCAAGAAACAAGCTGTGGTGTCTCGATCTACTATATAAGCCGAGCATAGAGCAATGGCATTGGCTCTGTGTGAGATGATGTGGCTAAAGGATCTCTTGAAGAAGCTTTCAGGTGTTGAAGAATGAGACTATATTGCTTCATTGTGATAATGTAGCAGCGATCAATATAGCAAATAATCCGGTTCAGCTTGATCACGAAGATTGATAGTGGGGCTTTGAAGCTAGAGTATGTCAAGTCTCGTGGTCAACTAGCTGGTCCTAAGGATAATGAGTTGGCATGTAACAAGATGGGTATGTTGAATATATTTAGCCCATTTTGAGGGGGAGTATTTGTTGTAAATAGAACAAATGTAAATGACTTTCTTGCATATTGGAGAAATATAATGAGGCGAGCGCAACACACAGCAGAGAAATTTCCCCTGATTCAACAGATAACCTCTTGAAGAGAGGTATCTCAAAACCTTTATTTTGCCAAGTCTGCTTTGAGCCAGAAAGTATTCAACACCTCATTTTTTATTGTATAGTTTGTTTTGCCAATTCTGCTTTGAATCAGAAAGTATTCAACACCTCCTTTTTTATTGTATATAGTGGCAAAACGTATGTGCAGCTATGTGAGAAACTTCACTGGATTTTCAGTGGAAAGTTTTACTGATTGAGCAAAAAGACGGTTATGTGAAAAAAGATTTGAAACTCTAAATTGCATCTCTGCTGGAGTTGCATGGAGTATCTGGCTAATTAGAGATGATTTTGTGTTTCGTGGGCAGAATTGGACAGATATCAATACGGTGTTGAGAAGATGCTGGAGGCTTGTGAAAGATTGGATGCCAATGTTCAAGCTAAACCTGTGGGGGGCATGCTCCAATGGTCCAACTACATGGAGGAAGTGCTCAGGAGTCAGGACCCTTTGGTTCGTGAAGAAGATCAAGACTGGAGGACTGGAGGGGTGATAAACCTGGGGCTGGCTGGTGACGCAAATCGTGGACTGGAGTTCGTTAATAATGTTTAGCTTCGGTTGCTTATACCTTGAATTTGAGGACTGTAGGAAAATAATGCATGTATTCCTCCAAACCCTAAAAGGGTGGGATATATAGTTCCTATACATGAGCCTCTAGATGGGGCCTCTATACATAGGCTCAATATACACCAATACCCCCCGCAGTCTGAACTACCGGTGCAGTGGTGTTCAAGACTGGACAACAAAAAAGCCAACACCCCCCCGCAGTCTGAACTACCAGCGCAGCAGTGTTCAAGACTGGACAAGAAGAGAGTACAAAGGGCAAATACCCCCCCGCAGCCACAACTAGCCACCTGCTACGTTGAGGCTGGAGCGAAACTCCGAGAAGGTCGAGGATCCCGATGGAGGACTAGCGGGTGGTACACCGCCGGCTCGGCTCGAGAGGGAGCCGGTATAGGCGGTGGCAGCGACGGCTCCGGTGTAGGCATCGCAGGAGCCTCCGGAGCCGGAGGCGGCGCCGGTGTCGGCGCCGAATGATGCCGGTACACCTATACCAGCTGAGTGTACCGCTGCGGCGCCGGTGTCGGCGCCGAACGACGCCAATGCACCTGCACCGGCTGAGCGTACCGCGCAGGTGCAAGGGAAAGCACCGGGGCCGCACGTGGTGCAGCAGGACACAACGGGTCCGCGCGCGGCACGACCGGAGGTCCGGGGGCCGCGCTCGGCGCAGCAGGGATCACCGAAAGCGGTGCCGGTGTACCAGAAAAACCTGCAGGGAAAGGACAGACAGGTAACAGTTGCTGAACCATCGGGTCAGTCGAAAACAGTGAATCCAACTCAGGGTCAGGAGAAGGTGTGGAAGAGGTGGAGTAGGGGAAATCCGACTCATCAAAGACGACGTGTCGGGAGATCAGAACATGACGAGAGATGAGGTCAAAGCATCGGTACCCCTTGTGGTCAGGGGAGTATCCAAGGAACACACAACGAGTCGAGCGGGGCGCCAGCTTGTGAGAAGCGGTGGCGGAGTTGTTAGGGTAACACGCACACTCGAAGACCCGAAGGTGGTCGTAGCGAGGAGGGGTACTGAAAAGAGCATGTTGTGGAATGGGAGCAGGAGAAGCAGTGGACGGAAGACGGTTAAGCAAGTAGGTGGCGGTGTGGAGGCTCTCAACCCAGAAGCGCGGGGGCAGAGAGACCTGGATCAGAAGGGTGCGCACGACGTCGTTCGTCGTGAGAATCATCCGCTCAGCCTTGCCGTTCTGAGGAGAGGTATACGGACAAGACATACGCAGCTGAACACCCCGAGAGAGGAAGAAGGAACGGGAGGTGGAGTTATCGAACTCACGCCTGTTGTCGCACTGGACGGCCTTAACGGTGAGACCGAACTGAGTGGACACAACACCCAGGCAAAGAAGTGGGAGGAGGGTGGGAAAGGTCTCAGACTTGGCGCGCAAAGAGAAAGTCCAAGAATAATGAGAGAAATCATCCACCACGACCAGATAATATTTATAGCTAGACATGCTGAGTACAGGAGATGTCCACAGGTCACAGTGAACAAGATCAAAACCATGCGCAGCATGCGAAGAAGAAGAAGAAGAAGAAGAAAAAGGAAGTTTAATATGACGACTTAACAGGCACGCATGGCAGAGGTGCTCAGCAGGAGCCCTAGTACATGGAACATCAGTACTACGACTGAGCTGAGCCAAAACGTCGTGGCCGGGGTGTCCAAGCCGGCGGTGCCAGGTGGTGGAAGAAGGCATCACGGTAAAAGCAGCAGACGAAGAAGAAGAAGCCGAAGCCGAAGCCGAAGGCGGAGCAGCGGAAGTAGGAAGCCGAAGAGTGTAAAGGGGCCCCGGGCTGTCACATCGGAGGAGCAGACGCCGGGAAGCCGAATCCTTCACAGTAAGACCAGAAGATTCAAATTCGATGGAACAAGAATTGTCAGCAGTAAACTGGCGAATGGAAAGAATGTTGGGAACCATATGAGGAGCAACAAAAACATTAGAAAGACGAAAAGAGCCAGGAGCAGAACTCACGGTGGTGACAGGAAGGCAAGACCCATCACCAATCACAATGGAAGAAGGAGAAGAGGGGTGTGGGGGTCGGACAGAAGAGAGGATACCGGCATCTGGGGTGGTGTGGAAGGAGGCACCCGAGTCGGCGATCCACTCGGTGCTGACCGGCGGCGTCAGTCCCATGGTGCTGAAGGACTGCGCCAGAGCGGCCTGGTCCCACCCCCCAGGCCAGGTCGACTGCTGGCTGGGCTGAGCGGGCGGGGTCCAGGTGAACATGGCCGCCGGCTGGAGCTGAGGACGAGGCCCCCCGCCCGGACCCTGGAACGGCCACATTGAGATGCGTCCTGAGTCCTGACCATGGGTTGCTGAAGGATGGTCAGGGCGTACCTCCAGGGGCAGGGGCGGGAGCGGGAGTGGGAGCCGGAGTTGGCGCGCCCCGATGGCCCCCACCGGCAACAGAACCCCCAGGAGCAGGGCCACCAGTGCCACCACCACCCCGTCCCCTCTGCCGACGACGTCCACGGCCCCCCAACCTCCGGTCTGCCCGGCAGGAGCAGCACAAAGGAGGGAGGTGGCAGGAGCGGCGGAGAAAGCCGGTGGAGCAGCGATGAGCGCGGTGGGGGTGGGCGAGGACGATCCGGGCGCGAGACCCCTGGTGATCTCCTCGAGGGCGAGGTCGTCCCGGATCTGCAGGAAGGAGGGGAAGGGCCTCTGGCGGGCGATCCAACTCTTCAGGTGGTCATAGGTGCTGCTCAGGCCCCGCAGGACACTGAGCACCAAGACCCGATCGGACACCGGACACCTGAGGTCGTGAAGAGCGTCGGCCATGCCCTTCATCCTCCGGCAGATCTCACCAACGGAGAGGTCCCCCTGCTCGAAGGTGCGGAAGGTGGCGTCGAGCTGGACAGCGCGGAACTCGGCGTCGCCGAGGAACTACCCCTCGAGCGCCACCCAGGCCTGTCGCGCAGTGCCGCTGTGGGTCCTGACGAGGTCCTGAAGATCTAGGGAGATGGTCCCAAAGATCCAGGACAGGACGACATTGTCGAGGCGCAGCCACACTACGTCCCGCGTCTCGATCGGCGAGTCAACGAGGACGTGGTCGTCGAGAGCGTAGCGGCGGAGGGTGAGGAGGACCTGGTCCAGCCAGCGTCCGTAGGAGGAGGACGTGGGGTCGAGGAGGACGGTGACCAGGGACCTGATGTTCTAGACGCCGGCGTTCTGGAGGTCGAGCTGAGCGACCATGGGGTCGGTCGGGTCGTACCGGGGTCCAGATCCAGCAAGCGGGGCCTGGTGGGTGGAGGAGGCGCCGTGCTCGGGGACGACAGGCAGCTGGCCGGAGGAGGCACGAAAGAAGTGCTCCGCCTCGGCGACCCGGAGAGCGAGGGCGTCGGCCGTAGCGCGCTCATGCTCCCAAGCGAGAGCAGCCACGCAGACCCACTCCTGTGCCGCCGAAGCCTCCGACTTGGTGGCGAGGAGGGCCGCGGCGAGAGCGGCGACGGCCTGCTGCCCACGGAGAGCGGCGACGGCGAGTGGCGCATCCGTGGGAGACATCCCGAGACCAGACCACGCGGCATCAGACGCGGCGTCGGCGGTGAGCTTCTTGCCCGCCGCGACAGCGGCGCGGTGGACCGCAGCGGCGGCGGCGGGATCAGCGCCCAGCAGCTACATCGCGGCCTGCAGAGCGGCCGGATCGGAGCCCGTGGACTGCAGCTGCTGCGCCACGGCCCGCAGGGCGGACGGATCGACGGCGGCGGCGGCGCGCTGCTGGCCCCCGCAGCCCCCGCACCCGCGCCCGCGCCAGCAGCTGCGGCGGCGGAGGCGGCGGGCAGCAGGGGGCCCTGCTGGGCAGCGTCCTGCAGGGGGCGGCGCAGGGGACCTTGGGGTGGCGGCGTCCTGCAGCCCCGCGCCTGCACCCGCAGCGGCGGCGGCGTCGAGCAGCTGCAGGGGCTGCTGGGGCGGCATGGGAGGCCCCTGCTCAGGATTCAATCTACCTGTGTTGCCTACTGGCTACCGGGATTCAAACCGATGCTCTCTGTGAAAAGTATCTAGGTCTGCCTATTGCTGGTGGAAGAAGTACCAAGGGAGCTTTTGAAGCTATCCCGGCAAAAATCTGTGGTCTGATGAATGGTTGGGGGGAGAAGAAGCTTAGTTGTGCTGCTCGGGAGACACTAATAAAGTCAGTGGCGCAAGCTATCCCTACTTATTCAATGAGTTGCTTTGTCCTTGCACCGGCAACGTGTCAGAAAATCACGTCATTCATCTCCAATTACTGGTGGAGTAACGGAATTGATCGTAGAGAAATGCACTGGAGGAATTGGCCGGACATGTGTTTGCCCAAATCCCAGGGCGGATTGGGATTCCGTGACATCAAGCATTTTAACCTAGCGATGTTAGGCAAGCAAGGATGGAGACTAATGGTAACCCCTGAATCGTTGTGTACCCGAGTGCTTAAAGGCAGATACTATCCGAACTGTGACTTCATGTCAGCGACAAAAAAGAAGGGCGCCTCTCATACTTGGCGTGCCATCCTAGCAGGCAGGAAAGTCCTTCAGATGGGTTGTATTAGGCGTATTGGAGATGGTACAACAACAAATATTTGGCGAGACCAATGGTTGCCAGGCGGTGTGGGCTTAAAACCTTTATGCCGTAAAGATGGAGCTGTGGCAGAACAAGTGAGTGATCTTCTCAGCTCGGATGGGACTATCGTGGGATGATGCAGCACTGGATCAGAATCTTGTTCCACTTGATGCAGCGGCGGCGCGTCGAATTCCTCTTGGTCGTTCAATGGTGGATACATGGGCTTGGTCAGGAGAGCGACATGGCCTCTACTCAGTTAAATCAGGCTACCGCATGCTTGCAGCATCCGAGGCTCAGCAGCGAGATTTTGTGCAAAGGAAAGCGACCAATTCAAATCACGGTGCTGACCCTATTTGGCAGAAACTATGGAAGTGCAAGGTACCCCCAAAGGTTCGGGTGTTCTGGTGGCGCGTTCTGAATGACTATCTACCGAGCAGGGCCAATCTCCACCGGCGGCATATCGATCCTGTCAGTACATGTGATACATGTGGAGCCCGTGAGGAGACTACATTTCATGCACTTGTG
Source organism: Panicum virgatum (assembly GCF_016808335.1). NCBI lineage: Eukaryota > Viridiplantae > Streptophyta > Magnoliopsida > Poales > Poaceae > Panicum > Panicum virgatum. The sequence continues at coordinate 1,598,293 of NC_053136.1, forward strand.
GAATGCACATATGCAAGGCGTTTTTGGATCAGGTTACGTGAACTCACTGGTCCAAATCTGAATCCAACTTCGTGGGCATCGGCAATTCTAGATAACAGAATTTGTGGAGTGAATGACCAAACGATCATTTTGTGCGGAATGTGGTCGGTATGGCGCTCTCGCAATGACCGCCGACATGGCAAAGCCCCGATTGAAAATATCAGGTGTTTGTTTGTATCGTATCCTCAAAATTACTTCTCATCTTGAGAGTCGAATTGGTACATCAGAGCAAACAATTCGACTATTTTTATTTTTTTTGGCCTTGTTCTAGTTACTTGAGTACCAGAAGAGCACAATGAATCGGTAACAGAGCAGCAGGTAACCAGCTACGAGGAGTCGTCGCACTGCCAATGGCATCACTAGCACAGCACAAACGGAGCGTGACAGCTCATGATCAATTCATTCGGTTAGTTGAGTGTTTTTTACTTACCTCTGGTAAATTAAATTATTACTGGTGCAATCACATCCATATAAATGTGCCCACCACATGCCTGCTGGATCGCGCTGCGACACTTCACTGACACACTACATACCCGGCTTCTGGCCGTCCAATGGCTGTGCAACGAGCTGCCGCGCTGCACCTGATGCTTCTTGTGGCGGCGGCGGCGGCGAGTGTGGCCGCCGCCGGGGCCAAGGTTCCGGCGATGTACGTGTTCGGCGACTCCACGGCCGACGTGGGGAACAACGACTACCTGCCGTGGAGCATCGCCAGGGCCGACTTCCCCCACAACGGCGTCGACTTCCCCGGCGGCAAGCCCACCGGCAGGTTCAGCAACGGCCTCATCGGCGTCGACTTCATCGGTGAGCAACACAGAAGTGGCCACTGTAATACCTAACTACAACGCGCATGCACACAGCTTACAGTTACAGACTAATGCAGCAAAACTGTGTTGAATGGATGTTTTCTTTTGTTCTTGTTGTGATGATGAAAATTTGCAGCCATTGCTATGGGGTTCAGCAGGAGCCCACCGGCTTACCTCTCTCTCATGGCCACTGCTGCCAACAGAAGCAGTGAGGCGCCCAGGAACATGACGATGGCAGCTGCAGCAGCAGCCTACACCACCGGAGCTAACTTTGCTTCTGGAGGCTCTGGTCTTCTTGATTCCACTGTATATCTGTTTCACCTCACATTACTTCTCCCATGCTTTTGAGACTTGATCTTGCCCTTAAACAGATACTTTTGGTGACATATGCTTAATATCTGATTAGACAAATTCGCAGTTAACTTGTTTTCGCTGTCTAGGAAGCTTTTAGCAAATTCAGTTCTAAGAAAAAAAAGGCTTTTAGCAAATGTAGGCTTAGGCTGCCTTTATGGTACACTTCATGTATTATAAATGTGTGACGATGACTCAAGACACTTTTTGGTAGGTAAATCTTTAATTGTAGCTGTACATCAAGTGATTCATTACTAAGATGAAACGATTGTTCACAAAAGTTCAGCCGAAATAACAGCGTCTGTACTGGTCTAAAAAAGCACTTGTACTCAGCTCGTCAATTTGGTGAAGCGCATTTATGACATCAAAGAAAATTTTATCCCTTTCAAATTTAAATTGCTAGTACTGTTAACAGTACCAAGTATCAACATAAATATTTGGAACAAAAACATTAAAATTAAAATTCTAAATGGCATTTACACCAGGGATCTACAATCAGCATGACGCAGCAGATAGAGTACTTCTCAGACCTCAAAGATGAGATGTCAACCAGACTTGGTGCTGCTAGAGTGTCAGACTTGCTGTCAAAATCAATCTTCCTCATAAGTGCCGGGGCGAATGATGCTTTCGACTTCTTCTCACAGAACAAATCACCGGACTCCACCACCATTCAGCAGTTCTATGAAGCTATGATCTCCACATATGATAGCCATGTCAAAGTAAGAGCACTCAATTTTCTTCAATGCAGACAAATCCGTATGCAAATCAGAATTTGCAACTCTGAAAAAAACCATATCTGAACATTTGAACCAAAAGTGCTGCTTCATTTAATCATGCTTGAAGGCACATGTCAGAACTCTAGGCACATGGGTTGAAGTACTGACAAAACAAGTCGATTCTTTATCAACCGTAACTGTATATTTGCCGTGCTGCAGACATTGTACAATTTGGGAGCGAGGAAATTTGCGGTGATCAATGTGCCACTAATTGGGTGCTGTCCATACTTGAGAAGTCGGAAACCATCTGGAGAATGCGTTGAGCAATTGAATCAGTTGGCGAAGAGCCTGAATGATGGAATCAGGGTCCTCTTCAGCAATCTCAGCTTAGAAATGCAGAGCATGAAGTACTCTATTTCCAGCGCCTATGAGCTTGTCTCTAGTCTGATTAAAACCCCGCATGCTGCTGGTAAGTTGCAAAAACTGAGCAGGGGTATTCTGGATACGAAACCCACATACCGGACATTGTAATAGCAGTGCTTAGCCGCCTCTTTCTCCAGTATTTCTGCAGCGTTGCTCACTTTTTGCCTGCAGGGTTGGAGGAGGTGAAGAGCGCATGCTGTGGTGGTGGCAGGTTCAACGCTCAGAGAGGGTGCATCCCCAGCTCCAACTGCTGCAATGATCGCAGCAAGTACCTCTTCTGGGACCTCCTGCACCCTACCCAGGCTACTTACAAGTTTGCGGGCCTTGTCTTCTATGATGGACCAGCGCAATTTGTCAGTCCCATCAGCATCAAGCAGCTCGTTGAGGCATAATACTCCAACATCAGAACAAGGATTAGGCCAACACTTCTTTGAGCACCATATATAGACTTTCTATTATTCTACAGCATGGCAAAGATGCTGAACTACCTTGCAATTCATCTGAAAACCTACACGAGGGTGGAAAAAAATTGTCCAAGTTTTCTGAAAATCGTAAATGCAAATGGTTGTTGGCTCGTTGCGTCAGGTGATTTATCTGTGACCTCCTCAGGCACTGGAAAGCTGGCAAGCCATTGAGTCACCCTATCTCGCTTTGCCACGAGACGCCCTTTGTTCCTTGTGGATAGCCTAAGGGGGCTCCCCATTCGGCTCAGAACCTCTTGTGCTAGCTCCCGCACTTTGGGCTCACCTCGGACATCACTGTGCTTCCCAATGCCACACACCACAGACACCTCCAACGGTAATGTTCGACGCTTTATAACATCCACCCACTGCAGCATCAGCACATAGGCTGCAATTGTACTGAACCCGTGCAGATTCAGTTTCACCTCTGCATCAGACCATTCGGTTGCCTTGTCCAGCACCGATGAGGAGGCCAGAAGCTCATGCACCAGCTCAGCTTCTGATGGTAGTGTAGATACAGACTTGAGCTTTTTGACCAACACCGCTGTTGACAGTGGGAGTGAAGGGTCCAGCTCTTGAACCACCAAAGCAAGTGTGGGGCATGAATTGAGCACAAAGTTGTATGCTTTTGCAGTTGGTGCAATGCACAATTTCCTCATCTTCTTCAACCATACTAGCATCTTGGAATGATCACGGCAGGAGCTGTAGCATGAAAGCACAATGTTCGCTGCGCCAGTGCCCAGTCGGATGCCAGCATTTGACATAGATGCAATAACCCTCTCCATCTCAACTAACGAGCCTGACTTGCCGTAGCATTTTGCAACCAATCCAAACTGGAAAGCTTCAGGCTGGTAGCCGAGAGAGACCATTTCCCTAAGTGCTTCCTCTGCCTCACTGGCCAGACCCATCAGGCACAAGGATTTTATCATGGCCATGTAGGCCTTGCGCCCGGTGTGCGGCATAGACCTTAGCTCAGTGTAGAAATCCATCGCCCGATCTTTCAACCCGCGCGAGGAGAAAGCAACCATGAGATCACAGTAGAAGAGAGCCACCTCATCGGTGGACTGGAGGTGCTGTGAGATGGAGTCAGAGATCAGGGACCTTGATTCTCCAGGGCTCCCATTGACTTCAAGCAAGGCAGCAACTGCAGCAGCATGAATAGAGCTCCATTTGAACCACCGGGCCTGAGTGACTGCCTCATAGAACTGCAATAACAACAAAAATCACAGCTTATGACGAATCAGGTTATGGTTTTTACTGCATAACTCATTTTGAAATAGAGTTCAACAAGGTTAGACCTTTCAAAATGGGGAATCCTTGGCATGCACATGCACGAATTATGAAATGAACAGTCCATCATGAAAAGGCGAAAAAGGCACTCAGACTGTCAGACACTACAATTACAACCGCTCGAATTCAGAGCTTATAACTAGCCAAAGTTGAATTGGTCGCTCATACTAGATTGTAATGCTACTAATAACAAGGACAGACATCAAGTTTCTATACACATCTCACCAAATTATACGGGAAAAAAAGAAACAGTTTTCCTGGCACGGTTAGTCAGAAAGACATCAGATTTACCGGGATGGCGAGGGGGTCGGAATCCATGAGGAGCCTGGAGAGCGCGGCGAGCGCGGCGCGCTCCGACTTATTGCCGACGTAGCTGCGGATGACGCGCTCGGCCGCGCCCGCCGTGACCGTGCGCTCCAGCTCCGACATGAGCCGCCGCTCGCTGCGCCAGCTGGAGCCCCCGCCCGACGCGACACGGCGCAGCGAGGCGGAAGCCGCGGGGTTGAACCCTCGGCGCCGCGCAGCCGCGGCCGACGCCGGCGCCGATAGGAACGCCACCGCTGGCATTGCTGGTTGGACGGTGGCGGAGCAGTCCTCGGTCTTGGAATCGGATGAGAATATGAGATGACGATGCCTTATCGTATATAAGCACAGGCCCTACATTTTTTTGCATACAACTTCTGAAATACAGCTCGAGCACAATATGTATGTTTAAACACACTGATTTTTTATATACGGGTACATTATAATTCGAGGGTAATATAATTCCTCACTTGAATTCAACTTTTTTTTTTGCGTAGTAATTTGAATTCAACATGAAAAGCGTGCAAAAAATAAAGATTCAAATTCTCTGATAGCATATGCATGAGATTTTTTAAAGAGACACCCCCACGCTCTCATATTTCTAACTAGCACGGTGGCCCGCGCAAATAGCGCGGGTAGCTAGTTTTATTTTTGCTATCATTTTAAATTTTTAAATTTGTCAAAGTTTATTGTTTAATTATTTTATGTTAGTTTAATATGGATAAAAATATTTTCTCCTAAAGCTATATGTGTCCACCACGTAGCTAAAATTTTTTGGCGTTTTGCTATAGTAAATGACTGTCATAGTTTAATTGTCTTATTTCATCCAAAAACTATTCTTTTAAATATATGTTTCTTTAACTGTAAATTAATTTTGTTATTCAATACTTGGCCTAAATGTATTTAATTTTTGATTTGGCGGGTGCTTGCAGCCCAACTAACTAATAGTCACGCGAGCACACGGATAATTCTGGCCGGTAGCTATCTTCCTCTATCGTTCCCCTTTCCCATCCTTCCCTCCCTCCACAATTTTTCCAGAGCAACCATGAATTCAGAAATTAAGATCTAGAGGACCCAAATTGATCAGTGTTCCTCACAGTCTGTAGGAGTTCTCTGGGGGCGTGGCCTATCTCCCTCCTCGTCCAGACCTCCTTGCTCCCCGTCCTTGCCTGTACTCCGCACCTGGTCCGCCGCTCGCCAGGTTGCAGGCGCTAGTCCCGCTTGCCTTGTGTTGGCTTTGCCTGTGGATTAAACGGCTGCGGCTGCTGGCTCCGGCCCCGACTACGGCGTTGGCGCTTTACAGCCGAAGAAGAGATTCTTTAGTTTTTTCGTAGCAAGTTTTCTAATTGCTGCCCCAAGCATGGCTGGGCACGTTGGGTACTGCCGCCCAACCTGACTGAACAGCAGCATGCACGTTAGCACCAGGAGCCAGAGCAGGAAGCCGCAAGCCGACATGGACAAATTTATTGAAATATGCATTTCAATAGTGCACATTACACTTCACATTGATGCATGTATATTTAAGTAATTTTGCATCGGAATATATGTTTTTGCAAAGAGTCGTTATTTAAAATTTGACATGTATTCGAGAAGATGCTTACACTATATTTCTTTAATTGATTAGAAGTTCTCCTTGTACACAATGTTTTTAGCTTCATTCTGTCCCTGACATTTAGAGTCACTCATGACCACCTTCAGCCTTTTCCTGTGTGTGACCCTAGATAACACTACATATAGCTGACCATAGTAGAAAATCTGCTTAGGCAAATATAATCCAACTGTGTTTAGAGACTGGCCCGGCCTGGCACTTATTGATGGTCATTGCGAAGCAGGCCGAGGGGGATTTTGCCTTCTTTTTAGCATAAATGGCCACTTAGAGTCACTTGGCGACATGATGATGAGAGATATGTATACTTTTTTGCCCACCTATGTTCTTGTAATTATTTTTGCCTTGATATATTTGTTTCCAAGTTGATTTATTATTATTGTTGTACCATTGCATAAAGCTGGTGACCGGTTGATGTTTCCAAGGAGCATCACTGGTTGGCCGACTTTTAGCCTAAGCTCATGGTTTGGGATTCTAGGGAACTTCAAGCTGATGAGAAATGTCGTTGGGTTTCATGCTGCTGTTTGTAGATGCTTTGCACACGTTGTCTGAGCTATGGTACATCACTTATTCACCTTCTATTTGGCTCATTATGTACTCATTTATCTCAGCTACCATTTCGTTTTTTTGTATGTATACTCTTTTCTCAAGGAATTTTGGGTCTTGGTAGTTAGTAATAAACAGCTCTAAATAGGTGCTTTGTCTAGCATCAGGTCACTTGGGATTTGGATCCACTCGTCTCCTTCTATGATGAGTTGTAATCACATCACCCATATTCAGTCTCTACTCAGCAAAATCCTTGACCTCTGGTTGTTTTTATCGTTAGATATACATTTGAGCTGCATGTTCTTTGTGAGGTTGTAAATTTCAAAGTGGTTCTAGAGATATTAGTGCTTGATATATGCGTTGACTATGTGCTCTCTCCTCCCTTTGGGAACAACAGGAAGGATTTGCAGAAGTCTCCTAGCACAACGGTCATCCCTTCGAGTATTTTTTTTTGTCGTTGTTCTCGTTGTTAAATCTGTGCATGTCCTTGAGGCTTTGGTCTAGTGCCTCTGTGCAATTTCTATTTGCTATTAGAGTTTCATCCCACAGAATTAGATAGGTCTTCTTGAGCAGTTCTGGGAGAGAGGTTCCTTGCTTGATTTTGCACATTTTTTGGCTTGTTGATTTCACATGTTGATTCATCTGTTATGTTAATTGGAATTCTGAATCTGGAGTGTGTTGTTCTGCCACCTTGGAGTAGAAGAGCAGCTATACCACACGATGCGATGGCTAGTACTATCTTCCCTTCGGATTGTAGCTTCGTCATGATCTTTCTCTATAGGTATGTTTTACCTGTACCACTATAGCCATTGACGAATATTTATTTTCTTAGCCCTTTGTCGACCGACTCCATTATAGTGTCGTATGTTTTTTTAGCTCAGGGTTGAGATTGTTCATAATGCTAAAGTTTTTTCCCTAAAAAAAACTTGACCTGCGGAGGAAAGACCACCCACATGACATTGTAATAAGAAGAAGATCTTCTCACATAGGTCAAGAAAACCCCCGAATCATTGTCCCCACCCATACATAGTGGCACGTCGCCTTGTGAGTTAGGCCAGACCCCGAACTATGCTTTGGAAATGGAAACATGCGAGGGGATTTTTTTGTGCAAAGCAGGAGTCGAACTCCCGACCTGGAGGTTCCCATCTGGACGTCCTACCAACCGGGCTGTCGTAATTAAGCTCTTAATTCATCAATCTATTTTCTAAGTTCTTCTATATCACTTGTGCTTGGCAATACTTTAGTGACCTTCCTGATTGTCTCATCAGTTTCTATATTTCTGTCAAAGTATATGCTTTATTCTAAGAAGCAGTCAACTGCAAATGTTGGAAAGTTTAGATTTATTCTTCGCTTGTGCTGGATATCTTTTGAGAGTGCTTCCCAGGCCAACTCCCATAGCAACTTTTGGTTCTGCAACTTCACAGTGTGTTAGTATAGTGGCGAAGAGCTGTTGTAGTTGTATTCCTGTTGCCCGGGCAGCTACTTCCTTTATGCACTCAATCCACTCATTCTCATCGTCTAGAAAACTCATCGCCTTCCGTGCTGCTTTAAATGTTGGGTGTACCACTCGGTCTATTGTTGTTATTTGTGCGTATGATGCGCATCCTTTATTTGATGGTGTTGAGTAGCATCCTAAGATAGTACCTTTCTCCTCTTGTGGATGAGCATAGTAGATCCTTTAGTAATGGTGCAAATATTTAGACACAACCTTTGGAGCAGTGTACAAAATTTGACAAAAAAGTGAAGAATTGTGGATGTTCTTTGGATATCACAAACTTTTGTAGTAGCATGTTGGATCCAGGTAACACATTTGATGGGCTAGTCTTGGTCCAAACTTCATGTGCTAGCTGATTGACGCTCTCCAAATTTTTGAGACTCAGTTGACGAATCCCTAGCAATCTGGCCGAGAGAAGGCGATCTGGCAGAGAGGAGATGGACTAATCCTTTCGGCAAAATTCTATCAAGACAATTCAGTTGACGAATCCCTGGCGATCTGGCTGAGAGAATGTGTCCCTGTAAGATAAAGTTGATTGTACCGATGTATTGTGCTCTATTTATATATTATAAGTGTGATAATATGTGTTAGAGTCTATCTCAGACCTGAGCGGTGGAAAATTGATTTTTTTCCAAAACGAACATGCATTTATGAGGTGATGTTTTCTTTTTTAATCCTAGCTAGAAACGGAGCATGTTACCTTTCATGGTGGTGTCCTAGTACTGGTAGACTTTTTATGAAAACAATGGAGTCCGAGTGTTAATAGGAAATACAATTTTTTATCCAATATGGATTTTTATGTGTATGGATTCTTTAGAATAATATAAATTATTAGATCTTCATAAAATTTAACAGTGTAGATCCTTCTCTTTTTTAGATTAACGTGAGAATTTCTAGACTCTCTCGACGAACGTGGTGGTCTCTTTTAACACTATTGTATTAAGATAATAGATTTTAATTATAGCAATTGTATTTATATTCTATTGCGAGAATATATGTGTTTATGGTTGCAAGCGGCACGGGCTATGCCACTTAATCCACCAGATCATGTTGTGTTGCATGCCTGCAAAGTTCTGGATAGCCCGTAGAATCCTGCATACCCGTTTGCATTACGCATTCGTTCTCGGCTCCTGCATCATCCCATGTCTTTACGATCCATGGCCGTGTCGCCACGGTGATCCAAGCTTTGTTTTCTTGCTCGACCGCTCAACCACTCGACCACCGCTACCTTCCATTCCTAAACCTGCACTGTTTCCATCCTCTCCATCACCGCATCTTATTTTCTAATTGTGAGGAATACTTCATAGCCGATGCCGATGCATGATTAGTGGCGCTAGTTTATCTAGCAGACCTGCATTATTCACATGCAGATGCACGGTGGCATCCTGGCTGCATTTTGAAACCTGGCATGAAACGGAGCATGTGGACTCTCTTCCTTTTTTGAGTCCAAGTCTAATATGTCATCAAACGACCGCAAGCAAGAATGTCATTAGTCTGATTGAAATCGACGAAGACATGGACAGGAAAATAAATTTCTACTGAATTAACAAAATATGATCCATGTATAGTCCTATCGTTTTCTTTTCAAAACATATGGAGAACTAACACAATTTAATTAGGTTGGATTTTGTTTCAAACGATCTCGGAATAGACCTGCATGTTATAGTCGAATTGACGTGGCCTTTCTTTATTTTCTTTATTTATCCTGGCCAGAAGGGAGCTAGCATGCTAAAGTCCCAGTACCGCACTACCGCTAGACCTATTATGCCGCTAAAACAATAGTGTCCGAATCTAATAAGGAATACAAATTTTTAATCCAATGTGGACTTTTATGTTATATGGATCTTTTATATGATATAAAATCTTCAGAATAACATAGACCATTAGATTTTCATAAAATCTAACGGTCCAAATTCTTCTCTTTTTTAGATTAACGTGAGAATTTCTAGACTCTCTCGGCGAACGTGGTGACTTCTTTTAATACTATTGTATTAAGATAATAGAAGATTCGCACACCAAAAAAAATGTGATAGTGCTCACCCGTGGCCTTGACAAAAGGGGTACTGAATGGTCTAGCAACTAAATGGACCTCAATTTCGTCACTCAATGTCTTTATCATGCTTTGGCAATTATGTGAACTTTCGCATACGTTCACACTCTAATATGGGTTCATTAAAATTGCAGGAAAAAGGAATTCTTGAAAACATGTACAGCTGATTGATGTATACGCCAGTGTTGAGAAACCTGCGGTAATTATTACAAACCACCCTGAAACACCATCAGATTATTTTGTTTCAAAATGACTGTGTTCCAAGTACAGGGAAAAAAGAAATCAGACAACATAGGATAGTTACAATTCTCACCTTGCTTATTAATACACAAAGGTTGAGGCCAGTGTCTTGCCTGGCCGTAGTTTCCAATGAAAAATCAGACATGAAACAATGTCATCAGATACTTATTTTCATTCAGAACGTCTCTTCAATCTTATGAAGATTCAACAAACTAGAACAACAAAACATTAACAGGGAGTGAGAAAAGAAAAGTAAGAAAACGAATTAGATTTGCCAAAAAAAGCACAAAACAGCTACGGTTACATATGTTATGACTGATTGACACTATTCTACAGTCTACAAGGCATGCACCTCCAGCAGGATGTTGCAGTTGCACTATGCATCAAGCACCAACATTCGAGTAACTATTCTGTGCTCTTCAGTGATTTCTCTTCAGTGCTGAAAGAAAGCCTGTCTTCATTTTGTGGCGACCCTCAGTGTCAGTTCCCACCTGATCCAAAGTGAGGTGAGACTGAGAATCATGGTTGGTAAGTTCAGTATAGCATAACATTTGACAGGAAGTAATAGCAATGCCAAGTTTAGCAGGGACCAACTTTTTGAGTTACAGAAAATGCAGAGGTCTGACCTCTTTGGAGAGTCTCTGAAGAATTTCCAGAATCTCGGAGAAGTCAGGCCTTTCAGCTGGATCTCTATGCCAGCATTTCTGAAGCAAATCGACGAGCTTGGGGTGGGTGTCTTTTGGGATCGTCGGCCTAATGCCCTGCAGAGAATGCACATGGGTGAATCGAATTCTCCATAACGGGTAAGTGAAGAATATGATCTACGAAGCCAAAATTTACCCAAATTACTATGAACTGTAAAAAATCTCTAGAAAAACTTGTAAGTTTTGGAAAAGTTTTTTTTCTTTAAAAGAACTGGCGATACCAGTTTCACCTGTTTAAAAATAAAAAGAAAAGGAACCTGGTCCTGCATAAGTTGGTTCAACTTGTGTGTACAGTGAACTTGTTCATATAATATTGTATGATTAATAAACAAATGCACAACAAAGAAAGACAATCCGGTATTTAAATGACTCCTCGAATGAGCACAGGTGCCATTCACTTGTAAAAGACTCTTCCTAAAAAGAATTGCACCCCTCCCTCTTCCCAAGTCTCTGCACATGCTCTTATACCTTAAATAAGAACTAAAGAAATACGCCTTCATGCAGCTGTCTATGGGTTCCATCAAGGTAAATCCTTTGAGGGGTAGTACTAATGTAACTGTGGAAACCGAGCAGAGATGTTTCGATGCTCTTACCTTCTGCACAACACCTATTGCTGCTTGCAGTGGTGTTAGGTACTCATAAGGGATCTGAGAAATTGAACAGTTATCAACGTCAACCTTCACAGGTAACTATATGCTAACTAAAAGTAAGAAATTGAGAGACTAATCATGTCAAAGAATACAGGTGTCGTTACCTTGCCGGTTAGCAGCTCCCACAGAACAATTGCAAAGCTAAAAACATCTGCTTTGTGATCGTAAGGCTTATGTTCGATGACCTGAAGTTCAATAACACCTGTATGTTAGTGACAATAGGCTTTACTTTCTTATGAAATATGCATGTGGATGATGTGCACCTCAGGTGCCATCCAACGGTAAGTTCCAGTCTCTGCAGTCATCACTCCAGATTGATCTTTCACACGAGCAACACCAAAATCTGCAACCTTGACAACCTGCAAAATATATGCCTTTAAAGTTTTGAGATCTAGTGGTATTAGAAAAGATCGATTTTCAAGTTTTCAATCAAACAAATAATATGAATGACGACTTTGTGGAAAAAAAAAACTGGCCTTGTTTTCATCCATGAGAAGATTTGCAGTCTTGAGGTCACGGTGAATTATGTTATTTTGATGCAGATAGTTCATTCCTTTAGAGATGTCCATTGCCACCTTCACTATTTCTGGAAGCTTGAAAGTGCTGTTCTTTTTATGGAGGTAATCATAGACACTCCCTCCTGACATGAAATCTAAAACGGATATGCGAGAAAAAAGGTGTAAGGGAATCGAACAAGAAACTTTTGCCATGTCTACTACAGAGATGGATTTAATTGTAGTATACCTGTTACAATATATAAGTTTGGTTGTCGTGTACAGGCACCGATAAACGGCACAACATTCCTGTGACGAACCTTTCTGCAAGCATGTATAAAGCAAGAAACAACTACATGACTACGAGCCTAAATAGGATTTGAGATCTTCAATACTAAATTCATAACAATTCGAGATGGAGCTGTTTCAGTGAAGATAATGTCAATAAACAACAAATTCATAACAAATTGAGATGGAACTGTTTCAGTAAAGCTAATGTCAATAAACAACAAATTCATAACAAATTGAGATGGAACCGTTTCAGTAAAGCTAATGTCAATAAACAATTTCAAACTAACCTCATAATGTACACTTCCTGTGCAAAATCCCGGTACATATCTGCACTGATGCGCTCAGGCCTCACTACTTTGATGGCAACATCCTGACTGCAGTATGATCCACGGTACCTATGGAAGCCAAGTATCAAATAAAGTTCTGACATTTCTATTATTTCCACTTTATTGTGACTAAGAAAAGTAAACTTTACTTTAAAAAAGGAAACTTAAACTTACAGGTCGCCATTTGATCCGGAAGCAACTTTGTTTGCAAACTTGAGCAGTTTCAGATCAATTTCCCAAATATCTGCACCATCTGTTGGTATTTCCACACTAGTAGATGGCACACTTGCTCCACCTCCCCAACCTTCTGATGATGGTGATGACGTGCTAGATACAGAGCAAGCCTGTGCCTGTACACAAACGCTAACTTACCATAGTTAAAATCTTGCAACACTTGCTTGTAATTTCAGAACATCAGAATAAATGTTTTTAGAAGCATTGGTGTGCATAAGTAACATTCAAAGTATTATTATTTAGGTGTCATCAATCTTTGAAGAAAGCAAGATTTTTAATTTTCTTGCTTCAAGGGAAGTTAAAAATATTATTTAAATTATTAGATTCCAATGGGTGATCTGCTTTGATAAACTAAGCATGGGAGGAAAGGAGTACCTCAACTTTGTGAAATTTCTGAAGTAACTTTACTTGTAGCTGCTCCGTACTCTGGAAATTGCAGGAAAATAAATTATCAATAACATAAACATTGCTGAACTAATAGAGTACTCAAAAAGCAAATAATCAATTGCAACGATGTCCTGAACAGCTCTGTACCCCAAGATGCCACCCAGTGACAACAAATACATCCAACGAGTAGCCATCAATTGTTGAAAATGCATGTGCTTCTTGGATGTCAAGACCAAGCTCAGCAAGTAAAGAGGTCAGCTGCAAAATAAGTGTATAAATGACATAGGGTAAGCCAGCAAGCAGTCTCTGAACAATGGTCTGTTTATAGAAGTGACTTAATGTGACTTCAAATGATTTACTGTATATTGTTAATTTCTTTATACTATTATCAATATTTAATAAAAATATATAGTTTCATTCATTATGTTTGTTAACTACGTGTTAGCTTCTAAATTTACTGAACTTCGCTAACTGTAAGCATTGGCTGATTGTGAGTAACTTTGTCTGATAATTTCACATTATTCCAAGGATGAAAAAGATTGCCTACCTGACTAAGGAGCTTTGGCTTATCAACTGTGGCAAAAGTTATTTCATGCATTGGCCTGCAAGATTCAGAACAAAGAGAATTATCAATTAGCAGAGAATTACCTTCTCAAACTGTTTGCATATCAAGTTATCAACAAGCTCTTTATGTCCCTAAATAATATTGGCTTTCCTTTCAGGTTATGTACTTGATCGGGACAAATGCAGGCCTCCAAGCATGACCACAGTTCACTTACCGATTCCATACTACACAGTCAAAACAGAACTAAACGCGGAGATGCTAGCTCAGGACTCAGGTGAGTACAGATTATAGACCTTGTTGGGGATATTTCCACCCCCAACCAAGTCTCGTATACAGATTTAAATTGTACATATCCTACCTAACAACTAAAATCATTGTTTTTAAAGAAACATTTTTTAGGGGGTTTAAAGAAACATTTCAAGTCATATTGGAGCTGATATGCGGCTAGGTATTAGTGAATACTTTCTACTGCTATCATCTGTTAAAGCATAGACCAGCACTACATTCTTCAGAAGGCAAGTACTAACACAATATAGCCATATTTGTCATTTTAAAAATTGTAAAACCCAAATCTCACAAACATCAATTGAGATCCAAAAAGGTGAATCGCTTTGTTGTTACCCTGCCAATAAATCAAAAATGCTACTTCTTTTCCCGAGGAATGGAAATGCTAAACTGAAAAAATAAATTGTAAAGCAAGCACGACGATGTTATATATATAAGCACTGATAAGGAAGTTATTTACCTGGAAATGAGATGTACACTGTGATCTGTATCATCAGCGCTTCTTACATCACCCTCACTTGTTTCAAGCCCAAGCAGCTCTAGATTGGAGGAAGAACCAAATGCAGGAGGTGGGTGGATCCTGAAGAATTGTACACAATCGCAACATTAACATACGAAAAAACACAAATAACTAAATCAATATATAGAAAGCTACTCGTACACATGAACCAGATAAATTTCATCCCCAAATATATAGATCATACGTACAACTGGTTCGGCAAGTGATTAGAAGTAACCATCTCCATGTCAGGATTATCTAGAGAATCACCCATATCACCATCAATAATCCTAGAAACCTGATGACCAAGCATGAAATCAATCAATTTGCTTGCTTCAGAAATCATGAACAATAACATATCAGCTTAATCCAAGAAATTCCTTTAACAAAAAAAAACAAATGATGCAAGCTCTTGTAATCTCCAACTTTGGCACCATCGAACAGGACAACAGGCCAGAGATTGTACATAATGCTGAAGTGAGAAAAAGGAACAAGAAAAAGGTGCATCTCTCCTACAATAAGCTCTACTCGTTGGCATGATATAGATCATGGCCTTGTTTAGTTGCCTTCAAAATTTCAAAACTTTACAAGATTCCCTATCACATCGAATGTTTCAATGCATGCATGAAGTATTAAATGTAGCTAAACAAAATAACTAATTACACAGTTTGTCTATAATTTGCGAGACGAATCTTTTGAGCCTAATTAACCCATAATGGGATAATAATTGCCAAATACAAACGAAAGTGCTACAGTACTTTACACCAAAAAATTTACGCATCTAAACAGGGCGCATGTCTTTTTTTTTGAAACAAGATATAGATCATGTCAAAGGAGTGCGGCGTAAACTCCAGGAACAAGTAACAGGCTAACAGCACCCTAAAATTGGCATCTTTGCTTGCGAGCTCTATTATTCTTCGGTATCTATGTATGATGTGGAACAAGTTACTCGGTATGGACAGAACTCGGAAGACGATGCATATAGATTCCTGAACGAGATCGAGGAGCAAATAATGAAGGACGACGACGCGTGTGGGACATGCAACTCTGCAAGCATGCATGTGATGACAGTGTATGCGAATACGATGGATTTCTGACCTGCACGACGCGCACCGACAGGGCAGGCCGCCGCTCCGGGTCGCGCGCCTCCTCCAGCAGCCGCTGGTGCGTGACCACGTCGTCCGCCCTCTCCGCGTTCACATCCAGCGCGTACCTGCGCAAGGGAACCCGCGTCAGGCGAGGCAACGGCGCGGCGGAACGGCCACCGGGCTGCAGATCACAACAGGAAATCCCGGTGGCGAGGCCGAGGAATCGAGCGGCTCACCGTGCGGGGAGGCGGTGGAAGTGGGCCCAGAGCGCGTCCTCGAAGGCCGGCGAGATCTCGGCGGAGGAGCGCAGGCGGGCGAGCACCTCGTTGTACACCTCGAGGCGGCGGCCGTGCTTGTCCGTCCGCCGCCCCCCCGCGCCGGCCTCGGACTGCCGCGGCGGCGGCGCCGCCGGGGGATCCTCCACGGCCATGGATCTAATTAATCAACGGCGAACGGCGGCGGAGGCGATGGAGTCAATAGAGAAAGGCGCGCGGCTTGCGCAGGCACGAGACGGCCGTGCTGCTGCTACTGCCCTTGCATGGAAGGTGGTGGCGCGCACGTGAAGCGACGGCGACAAAGGCGAGAGCTTTATATCGATGGAGAGGCAGCGAGTAGTGAGTCGGAGACGGACGCCGTGGCGGATCCGGAGAAGAAGCAGTCATAGTCTGTCTCATAGAGGAGGAGAGCTTGGATTAAGGGGGGAAATTAATTTTTACCGAGGTCGATCCAAGGTTAATAAAGAGGAAGTAATTAAAGAAATCAGAGTAGATTTGGCCATTTTGGTGGAAATTAAATTACTGAGCTTTGTTGTTAGGCAAAAGACTAAATTAATTCATTTGGAGGAAACTAAATATTTTTGGAGAGATAAGGTTGTCTGAGGTGGATCTGGATTTGGATGTCCATGATAAATATAAAAGAATCGTGGAGTCAAATGTGATGTGGAGAATGGAAGCTGATTACAGGGACGACAAGCTAGCCATTGTTTTCTCCTCCTTGTTCAACTTCAACAGCACTCAGCACCACGCACAAGGCATGCATATTTGCTAGGTCTACAAGGCCCTTGCAACCTGCAGAAATGCATGGGTTGGTTAAGACAATACAGTTGGGTTCATCTCTCAGATTAGCATTAGCTGCAGGTACATCCCTCCTGGACACCCAACGAGAGCTGACTAGATGGGCACCCAACTTGGAGTAGTATGGATTTTTAGCTTCATAACCCGCACGGCATGAGTGTGTAAATAAATCAAAAGGATATTGTAAAGTATTAGGGAAACATTTGTTTAGATTTCCGTAGCTGTGTTTTTTTTTAAACTTGAGCTCCTGCATGGAAGAGTCATAACAAATGGGCCAAACTGCTAAGCAGTGTCTAGCTAACACTAGCTCGGTACTTGAGTAATTAAGTTCATGAAACTCAGACACACACAAGATGCATCACCAAAAGAAATGGAACATGGGCCTTCTTTAATTTTATCGGGTAAATCAAAACTTGTGTTTTCCATAAAAATAAGTTGTTTTAGGTGTCAAAATTATGGCGTTTAAAATCAGTAGTTTTGTTTCCCCTCCTCCTTTTCATTTTGCATTGGGTGATTCATGTGTTTAGTTTTTTTTTTTGTTCAATGCTTAGAATAAATTTCACGCCAAAGACATGCCATCCATTGTATTAGACAAAAAATAATTTATGATTGTTATATAATTTACAAGCGTGCTTCATTTGCTAGATAGCTTTCTTGCAAGAACTTCGATTCTTCTTCCGTACAAAGCTTTTGCCATATGCCCCTCCATCTTTGTTTATTTTATTTTTATCTTTGTTACACAACAAACAAATAAATGGAGAGGATGGAAAAAAGGATAAAGCTTAATAAAGCAGAAGAGGAAAAAAACAAGAAAACACGAGAAGAGAGTAGAGTAATGAAACATGCTATGGGTCACTTTATTTAAAAACTGATACCCAACCTTGTAAAGGTAAAATATGAATAAAATCAAATGGAGTCAAATTACATATCGGGGTCATTGTCCAGTGTAAGGGGTCATTGTCATACACGAATGTCATTGTCAAATTACATTATTACGGCTCTTCATCATGGATGAACATGTGTCAAAAACACTAGAGGAGGATATGCCCGTACCGATCCGCCGCATCACAGCACATCCACCCATATATATACTAATATGAATTAAGAATGTGATTAATTAATTCATTAATAATAATTTATTCATGGATAAGCATTGCTACGTGCGCCCACAGGAGCATAACATGAGACTTAGAATATGCTTGTGACGAGACGGATCATACGCTTCTCCGCGTCTCAAATAGCTTGTACTTTAATTGAATTAATTAATTCAGCGATGAGGTGTAGGATGAGCACTCCAGCGCAGCACTGTTGTCCGACTTCCAGAGGGCACGTGTACATTTATACTAGTACCAAACCTGCAGGCAACAAACCAGCTAGGAAATCAGACAGCGAAAATGGTTGAGACTCGAAGGATATTGCTAAGTGCGCACCTCTTTAAATAATACTGTTTTTTATCTTATAAATAATTTTCTTATGTAATAATTTAAACAATAAAATTTATTTAACGAAATAAACTGTTGATCAAAAAGTTGATGTACATGTGCCATCTTCCCTAACTACAGTTGATTATTTGGCCAACTACTATTGTTCAATCTTTTAACCTCTTTTATAGTTCAGTCAGTGTATATATCTATCTATCCACATTGAAAATAGATTGGCTATGAAGCAAGTACAAACCAGATGATAACCATAGGACCACATGCACATCGAAAAAGGTAATAGTACAAATTACCACCATTAATGTACATGTCTCACAGTGGAAATAAAGGACAAAGTTACCACCACCGAAGTTTTGAAAAAAATATTAATACTACCCACTTACAAATATAATCACATATACCAAGTTCTCCATACAAATACTTTGGAAAAGGAATCGCCGTATATGATTTGTAGAAAGGTTTAAAATTCCGTAAGTTTAATTCCACTACTAGAAAAGAAACCTTCAATACCATGTAGAAAAAGCTATCGGTACCAGTTTTCCAACTAGTACCCCGAAACTGAGACTAAAAGTCTCGGTCTTCAGCACCGGTGAAGGTTCCATCCGGCACCAAAGCATTTTGATTAAAAAATTTATTAAACCCGGGGAGAGGACCGCACACGCGATTTTTCACGCGAAATACACGCGCTGAATGGGATGCAAACTCGCAACCTCTTACCTCGTGCGTATCTTTTTTACCATTTCACCTACACATCACTTGTGATAGGAACGAAAAGGACATTTTTTTCTTTTGAAGTAACATGTGGATGACTACCCTTTACCCGGTACCAAAGGCTAGACTTTGGTAGCACCTGGGACTAATGTTTAGCCCTTGATACCGGGTGGTGTTACCGCCTGGTACTAAAGGGTCACTAGACCTTTCCATCCACCTTAAAGTATCGGAGCAAAGATGACCTAATACTGATGCTAGAATGAGTACCAGGCCATCTTGGTTGGTACTTTTGAGGTGGACTTATTATGAGCTCTTTTCTACTAGTGTTCGTTGGTACTTTTGAGGTGGACTTATTATGAGCTCTTTTCTACTAGTGTTCGTTGTCACACATTATTTGTCTCTAGTGGTGTTTTTGAGACATGCATATATATTTGAGTTACTACTGGCTACTCTCTTCGTTCCAAAATATAAGTCGTTTTGGCTTTCTTAAATTTATAGTGTTCGCTATACACCTAGATATAACATATGTTTAGGTACATAGCAAAATATATGAATCTAGAAAAGTTAAAATGACATACATTTTGGAATTTTGGAATAGAGAGAGTAGCTAGTAAGCTATATTATGTGCGCAATTATATTATTACATATATATACTAGCAATGCACGCGCCAAGCGTCATGCATGAGATAAGCAAATATGTAAGATACATGCTGCATGACACGTGGCCAGGGGTGCGTGTCCCTACGAGCTATAGATGTCCATTCGGGCCGCACGGCCCGGCCCGCGCCCGGGCCCGCCCTGGCCCGGTCATCTCCGGGCCGTGCCAGGCCCGGCCCTATTCCTTAGCGGGCCGTGCCGGGTCAGCCCACGGGCTCCGCCGACGGCCCAGGCACGGGCCCGCGGGCCTGTTTCGTGCCGGGCCAGCCCGCGAAGCCCGGCCTGCTTCTCGGGCTCGGGCCCCCCCGGCCCACGATGGGGGCGCCGGTGCTCGGCCGCGGGAGGCGGCGCGGTGGACCGGCGAGGCGCGGGACCGGCGAAGCGGCGACGGCGGCAGAGAGGAGGCGCGGGACCGGCGAGGCGGTGGCGGTGGCGGTGGCGGCGGAGAGGCGCGGCCACGGCGACGGCAGCCCACGAAGCGGCGCTAGATCTAGGGGCTAGCCTAGCCGGCTAGGGTTGCGCAAGGGGCAGCGTCGAGGAGAAGAGGAAGCCCCCGCCGCGGCCGGCGAGCCAGAGCCGAGGAAGCCCGCCGCTGCCGGCCGGCGGGCCAGAGCCGAGGAGGCAGCGGAGTCGAGGAGTCGGCGGAGCGGAGGAGGCGGCGGGGCGGAGTCAGCGGAGCGGAGGAGGTCGGCAAAGCGGAGGAGGTGGCGGGGCGGACGACGGAGTCGAGGAGTCGGGTGGGGCGGGGGCCGCTGCGCGAGGGCGGAGCGCCGGAGCCGCGGAGGGGAGGAGCACTGCGCGAGGAGGTGGCAGGGAGTCGAGTCGGGGGATAGAGGAGTCGGACGGTGTCGGGGGATGGGGGCGCTAGGGTTGACTGGCTGTGGGCTGGGCTGTATGTTTAATGCTTCGGTAGGCCTTTGGAGTTAGAGGGCCGCTACCGGGCCGGCCTGCTAATTCCCTGCCGGGCCGTGCCAGCCCACGGGCTGGGGTGACGGCCCAAGCCCGGGCACGGGGAGTGGGCCGGGCCAGCCCGGGCACGGGGAGCGGGCCGGGCCAGCCCGGGCACGGTTTGGACCTGGTAGGGCCGTGCTTGGGCCGGGCCAAATTGGTCGTGCTTCGGGCGGGCTAACGGGCTGCGGGCTACATGGACATCTGTACTACGAGCTGACCTCGATCGACATGAAGATGCTAGTTGGGTTGACTAGAGAGTACTAGGGTTTCTTTTCGACAGACAGAAGCACACTACTCTAGCAGCACCGCAGGAGGGTAGCAACTGGATGGGCTCGACTGGCCGCGTCGCAACCTCGACTCGACAAAGCGGTATGGACGGCGCCGGCCGGGCACGTACTGATGGCTGCAGTCCGCCTCTCTCTCTCTCTCTGCATGCATTCCCTCGTAGTTCATTTTAGAAAAATTTGAATAGTTGACCCAATGACGACTCAAAACAAAGTGAAATTTGTATCCATGCGCCTACTAGTAACGACATTAAAAACTTCTTCCATTCCGTTGTGTGTAACCATATTAGTATGGTACATTACTATAGCCGGCCGTGTGTTTGAGCTATTGCACAGCAGTCTAAATTTATGCTCCACCTTGTGCAGTGCCATATGCAAGCAATTTCAAAATTTAAAAAGTTGTAATTATTAAACCATTATCAATCAAATTCAAATTCTGATTGCATAACTATTCTCTTTGGAAGATACTTTCAAAACAAAACTTCACTTGAATATGTTTCGACAATAGTTTTCAAAGATGTATAAATTGCATTATATATAATGAAAAAATATCAAAGTAAATTAGTTAAAATGCTCATCTGATCTGCTAAAATGGCATATTATTGATCATCCAATAAACATTCAACTACCTAACAAAGTTATTTATCCTTATCCATTAATGATACCAAATGATCTATCTTAACAGTATGAACACCAATATCCACTTAAGCAATTTTTGCAAATGCCATAAGCAATTCTGCAAACGTCATAAGAAAATTAGAGTACACTAAAAATATTTTCTCTGAAAAGAAAATATTTACAATACATTCGCACACATTCACATAACTATTTGCAAATTTTCTAGAATCCAACTTTCCTATTATGGCTATAAATTTTCAAACTTGCTAGCAGTTGAGGCTAGCTCGTTAGCCTGCGGGCTTCAACATTCAGATAAATCACGAGATGGGAGGTGGCCAGAGACAAGCATTGATTTTCCACGCTTTCCCACTATAAAGCATTGGTTAAAAAATGCAAACATTGGCATGCAGAAAATTAATGGAGAAATCTCCACAAGTGGATCTCAAGCCCCATAAGATGAAGCAGCAGAGAGGGCACCCTATTGATCTGGATCCCATGCACCCTTACCGGTTCCCGGAGAGCCTGATCAAAATTAGACAGAAGACAAAAGTAGAAAACGAACGAGATAAAGATCTTCACTTGCGCAGCAGCATATGTGAATGGAAAGAGCTCATGGGGGCAAGCTTTCGATGCACCCAAGAGAAGCCAAAGCAACGGCGATCAGCGGGGGGTGCTGGATCTTAGGATGGGCCACGGCCCACCCTCTAGATCCGCCCATGGACGACGGCCTACATCTTCACGCCCAAAAAGGTTGATGGGGAATCAAAGCTTTGGTATAGCTCTTTAGATGTGTTTCTAAGTTTTGACAGAAAAAAATAAGATCTATTTTACTCACTACTAGTCAATCAGTTAGTACGAGCAACCATGATGACTCTTCCAGTTGTAATAATACATATGGGTTGATCCCCTCCCAAACTTTGTAACACGTCTTGTGGATCGCGATTCCGCTGTCCCGATGGGTGAATAAAGCATGAGCTGAGCATGAATAAAAAGAAACTAGAAATACTCGCGGCATTGCCGCCGTATGGCCAGTGTGTGGGTTGCTTTCAGTTGAAGGCACACAATTCTTTGTTACTTAGATTACAAAAGATGGAGTACTGTCAAAAGTATGACCTCGATCATGTTATTTATGTTAAGCAGAACATATTTCCATCAAAATTTAAAAATTATAAAGAACGTAAATCCCATCAATAGATTATAAGACCTGAAAGCAGAACTATGATTTAGTATACATAACTACTCTTTCAGGTTTATCATTTAATAAGCATTAAAAAATTCAGAATCCTTCTTCATTGACATAGTGAACTGCATTTGATTCATTTAAATAGAGGGACTGATATTCGAAATATAGTTGACAGTAGTAGACTGCTGGCTGTTTATGGTCAAATATTTGGTTAAATATGTAGAAGATTAAGCTCAAATTTTAGCTTAATGCAACTACAAAAACAAAGCGATATACTAAAACAGTTCACACGTATATCTATGCTAAGCTCCATTTAGTTTGTTCTGCATTTTATATATAGAGTTACTATTGAAGAGTAATTTTGTATTTAGCTTAGGAATCTGCTTCCTAATTCCTCTCATTAGTTAATAAGCAAGACCTTCATTTCATTAGTTAATTTGCTATAGCTCAGAGATTTCCTACAGGATAGTAGTATATAAGTACTGCCTAGAATTGGAGTAAAACGTTATGATGCCCCAATCAGCTTTCACTGAATATGTACATATTAAAACAAATTCACATTGTCAGTAGCTACCCAAGGGAGCAAGGCAAAGCTGGCAGCAATGATGTTTATAAATTTCGAATTCATACCTATGAAAGTAAAGAGTGCAGTTGGTAACTGAAGTACTGAACATAAGAACATACCTTTCATGGCATCATGAATGTCTTGGATGTTGCAATCAGGCCATATCTGATCCCATTGATTTCAATAACTTGATGATTTTGCAGTTAAAAAAATGAATCTCATTCTCATAGCAATAATCAATGACATTGTATATCCAAAAGAATTTCACACTAGGCTGTGTTTAGATCTCTGGGAAAAGGTCACATCGGACACTGTAGCACACTGTAGCATTTTTCGTTTGTTTGTGGTAAATATTATCCTACCATGACCTAACTAGGCTCAAAAGATTCGTCTCGCAACGTACATCAAAACTATGCAATTAGTTTTTTTATTTACCTACATTTAGTACTTCATGCATGAGTCATTTGTTATATTTAATGTTTCGATGTGATTTCGATGTGATGGAAAGTTTGGAGTTTTTGTGGGATCTAAACACAGCCAAGGTGGGCTTGCAAACAAGCATATCTGGAGAAACTATGCACTGAAGCATTAGGACAAAACAAAAATTATATATGTAATTTCACGAAGAAATATTGTAGCAAAAGAAATCTTAATACTGTGAGAAAACTTGCATCGTACTCCGTTGAATCAGAGTTACATTTCTATGTTTCATGCTAAATCAGCTCTGCAAGTTCTAGTCGGCTAAAACTTCTGCAAACACAAGCTACTTAATGAGCAATTACCTTGGAGGCATTTCCTCGAGCAGTTCTTGTGTATAGTGTGTGTTGACGCCCCCTATGGCCCTACGTCTTTATGGGCTCTACCCGGTGTGCTCTGGAGGCTTAGATGTTCCACAGGGGGTGCCGGGGAGCTGCACAGCACTGGTGCCACTTGCCTTCCTTGTCGCCGGCAACGCCGCCCGCTCAACCTGATCTGTGGAGAGAGGGAGGATGATGCTGCGCCTACTCCGGCCGCCGGCCTGGCTTTTGCGCTTGCCCGTGCCTTGAGTGGCACCCGCCAGCGGCCGCGGCTCTGACAGAGGCGACTCGTTCTCCGCCCGTGCTACCGCACCCTGCCCCTGGTCGTGGGTCGCTGTCTTCCGCCCACGGTCATCGCGCTTGCCTCCCCTTTCGCGGATCTAGCCCCCGACCTCAGCTCCTCGTCCTCAGCCCGCACTGTCGCGCCCTGTTGTCGGCCGCGTGTGCTGGCGAGCGGTCTCCCCCGGCGCGGGGAAGAGGAGGGGCCGGCGACCGGCGCCCGTCGCGGGGAGAAGGGAGGAGCGGTGGCCGGCGGGGGGAGACCCGTTGCTGCCGCCGCCTCCCGTCGTCCACCTTCGCCTTTCCCATCAATTCCGCTGGCGTGGCCCTCTACGCAGGTATCTATGTGCCGCGCGGGTAGAAAGGTAGGCGCGGCACCCGGTGCAGGGAGAAAGGGAGGGCCGGCGCGGCGAGGGGGATGACGCCAGACGAAACATGGAGAAGACGCTGGTGGACTGCAGGTTAATTTTGCTAAAATCCGAGGGTTTTCTGCAAAATGACCTTGGGTTGCGCGATCCAGGCCATCCATGGCCCGATCCGACGGCCGAGACGAGCGGCGCTGACGTGGCCACGCTGGCAGGGCACCTTTTGGTGCAGGAATCGTTATTTAGAGATGACTCTTCCAGTTGAAATGATGTATCTATCTATCTATCTACGGTGAAAATGGATTGGCTATATACGAAGCAAGTACAGACGAGATGGTTGCCATAGGACCACAGGCACATAATAGTACAAAATCACCACCATACTGTACATGCCTCATATTGGAAAGGACAAAGTTACCGCCAGCCAAGTTTTGAAAATATGCGTAGCGCTAGCCTCTTACAAATATTTACCAAGCTCTCTACAAATACGACCTTGCAAAAAGGAATCACCTTATATGATTTGCAGAAAGGCTTCAAATTTCCTTTTAGTTTGGTTTTCACACCTTATTTCTATCAAATAGTGCTTTTGAGACATGCATGTACCAAATATATAAAAAAAATTATTCTTAATATGGAAGATACATGTTGCAAGACACGTGGCCGGTGTGATCTTGGGTGGGTGGCCCTACGAGATGTCCATCGACATGAAGATACTACATACTTGGGTTGACTACAGTAGGTTTTTTTTTTCAAAAAGAAGCACACTACTCTCTCTTGGTTGGTCTGATTTCGGCTGATTCTGTAGTGTTCTACCTCCCCGGCCCTCCTCCTAGTCCAAACAGATTTTTTAGTTCCTTGGCCTAAAAAAGTTGAGCTTAGTTTCTTGACCTCTTTTCAATTGAACTTGACTATTTGGCCCAAAATCGAAATTCGTTTTGATCCTAGATGGCTTGATCCTAGGTGGACACTTAAAAAATTAAAAAATCCTAGAAATTCTCAAGAAAAATAAAAAAAACATTAGGCCATCAATCCGACAACTCTAATCATAATAGTCATTGGATTTGTTATTTTCCTAATAAAAATAATAGAAGTAACCCCCTAAACAACATGTACCTAAATTACTCATCTATGCTATTATAAAAATCTAAAGTAACCCCCCTAATCTTCATATAAATTACCTCTAAGCCATTATAAACATAATGCAAATAATCCTCTAAATTGAATGGTCAGCTCTACTCTGACAGGACAGCTCAAGGCCATCCCTGGTCAGAAGCTACGCACAGAAGCCGACGACAAGATCTCCGGATCTGAGGCATTGAATGCCAAAGTGTAGTTTATAATACATCGCCGGGTCCACATGTCGGGGCCCCGCTCAGTGTACGTGCTCCCCTTGGACAAATAAAAGGGAGAGCACGCCCTCCTTCTAGCAGGGAGATCTCTCAGACAGACTCTAGGCTCTCCAGACACACAAGCTCTCGCGAGCCCTCTCGAGAGAAGGCAATACAACACACAGTGGACGTAGGGTATTACGCTCCGGCGGCCCGAACCACTCTAATCCCGCTGTGTTCATCGTGTTCTTGAGCAAGATCGAACTAGGACTAGCTAACCCCGAGTACACACCCTCTGGGCTAGGGCGGGTGCCTTCCGCCCACCCGGCCGTGGTTTGCAGCACCACGACATTTGGCGCGCCAGGTAGGGGTATTTAGCTGATCGCAGTTCATCTCTTCCTCGTCTCCATGGTTCGTGTGGACGACGTGGAGATGACAGAGGGTGTGGCATCATCCGCGCCACACGCCTCTCGCCTTCCTGCTCCAAGGGCAACCGTGCCTGTGGAGCAGCCACCGTCGGCGGCGGCGCGCGCTGCTCGCCGGCAAGAGTCAGGGCACCCATCAAGGGCCCCCTCACAAGCTGCGAGCGGCGGAGAGACAAATCCTAGCTCGCAGCATACCTCACTCATGTGAGGAAGCCCGCTCCGGCGGAAAGCTGACTCCGGTCGCACCAAGCCCGCTCCGGCGGAAAGCCGACTCCGGTCGCACCAAGCCCGCTCCGGCGGAAAGCCGACTCCGGTCGCACCAAGCCCGCTCCGGCGGAAAGCCGACTACGGTCGCACCAAGCCCGCTCCGGCGGAAAGCCGACTCCGGTCGCACCCCCGACTCTACATCTCTGTAAGTCCTACCCTTAGAGGCCCAGCAGGGAATAAAGCCTTTTCCTTTGTAACTAGGTAGTACTTCCGTGTGGTCCAGTCCGGTGAGCCTCCCCCGTGGAGGGGTCCGGACCTCTGCGAACCAGGTTCAGGGAAGCGTATTCACCTTCCGGGGAGGTCCGGAGCCGTGTAGCCGCTTAGCCTGGTCCCGTACCCTAAGCCTGCATGCTCTACCTCCCTAGGGCGAGTACCGTAGTACCTAAGACTGGGGGCCTGGAAGTCCGGACAGCTCCGGCCTCATAAACCCGTGTTCTGGCTTACATCGCACATCTCATGTACATCTAGTTATAAAGGAAAAGTTTATTCTCAGTTCGCCTCTAAGGATGTTACATTCTAATTTCAATCTACGCATTCTGTTTGCGCTAACCCCCACATGGCTTTTTACTCTTGTGCGGTGATTGTGGTCCGAATTGAGTTGGCTAGTTAGTGACTTAGCTCGAGACCCCTCATGGAAGAGAGGGGTTTGGACCCCTGGGAACCTGCAGGTTCAGGGAAGCGCACTCATTCTCCGGGGAGGTCCGGAGCCATGTAGCCGCTTAGCCTGGTTCCGTACCCTAAGCCTGCACGCACCAACTCCTGTGAATGAGTGCCGTAGTACCTAGGACTGGGAACCTGGAGGTCCGGACTTTCTCTTAACCTAAAGGCCGGCCCCTTGAGCTCCATTCACTGAACCTAGCTGTCTATCTCAAAGGATTACAGCCAACAGGATTTGGGACCCGTGGGCACGCTACTAAGCATCTACCTTGAGTCATGTGCAGGTCCAAACGTGATGATGCAGCAGGTGACCCAAAGGATGGACGACGCAGGACAAGACCCTTGCGGCGCGCATCGCTGGGCGCCAGAAGCAGCCAAGTTGCTCACAGTAGTGGCCCCACCTGCGGGTTCGTTGCCTCTCCCGAGGCGGGCCCGGGGGCCTCTGTCGGTACCCTGCAACTGGGGTACCCACTCCTACTGTGCCAAGACTCGCGTAGTTATCCGTAACTACGCCCTAAGGAGCTGAGTAGCCGGACCTCTGGGGTCCGACTCCATCTCACCAGACCAACGGTCCCGGACCCGCTTCCCGTTCGGGGACGGGTCCGGTGTCACCACGTGTCCTAGAGGTGGAAATGCTCAGTACCTGTGGCCGCGGACCCAGACCCCCGCAGGTGGGTCCGGGACCTCCACGTGCCATCCGGACTCCCGCAGATGGGTCTGGGACCTCCACGTGACTATCCGGACCCCCGTGATCTCTCGGCTCAGCTAGCTGATCGGGAGGGGTCCGGAGCCGCCGCGTGTCACGCAGACGCGGGCGCGGGCGCAAGCCTTCCGCTGGAAGCTCCCTCACCCACCCGCATTAAGTGCGAGTGGTCGAGGCAGGCTCTGCTGCCTCTGGGCACGGGGCAGCTTTTGTCAGTCCACACTGTGGATCGCCAGTTACCGAGGCGGCTCGTCAGTTACCAAGACAAGCATTAAAGACTCAGCGCCGTGCGCATGGGCGACGAGTCATGATGACCAGCTACTGACTGGAGCAACAGTGCACGCTGCTACAGTGGACTGAGTCAGAAGTTCGGCACTTCATCATGACCTCGACGCGCGGCTGCAAAGGCTAGACTCTACTCTGACAGGACAGCTCAAGACCATCCCTGGTCAGAAGCTACGCACAGAAACCGATGACAAGATCTCCGGATCTGAGGCATTGAATGCCAAAGTGTAGTTTATAATACATCGCCGGGTCCACATGTCGGGGCCCCGCTCAGTGTACGTGCTCCCCTTGGACATATAAAAGGGAGAGCACACCCTCCTTCTAGCAGGGAGATCTCTCAGACAGACTCTAGGCTCTCCAGACACACAAGCTCTCGCGAGCCCTCTCGAGAGAAGGCAATACAACACACAGTGGACGTAGGGTATTACGCTTCAGCGGCCCGAACCACTCTAATCCCGTTGTGTTCATCGTGTTCTTGAGCAAGATCGAACTAGGACTAGCTAACCCCCGAGTACACACCCTCTGGGCTAGGGCGGGTGCCTTCCGCCACCCGGCCGTGGTTTGCAGCACCACGACAATTTGTATATAAATTATCCAATTATGCTATTATTAAAAATTAAAATTACCCTTAAATTTAAATCTAAATTATATAATTATAACAAAATATTAAAGTACACCAATATAAAATTCTAAATTACTATTTCTATCGTTATTAATATATTATTTTTTAGATTATTAATATATTATTTATGTTATTACTTATATAAAAATACTACCGTATGTCACCATGTATTTATATATGATGGAAGAGATAAGAATACCAATTCACAAACAAATAGTTCAATTAAATATATATTGAAATTGCTAATGACCCTGCATCCCTTCAGAAAATAGATGGCTAAAGATCTACTCGTTGGCGAGCTCCGTTTTGTAAAGTACTCATGCATGGGTGTTGCGATCTATTGTGAGACTTTATGCATTTCATAGTGCTCTCATCCACAGGGCAGTGCCTCTTTGACAGACAGGTGCAGGAAGGGAAGTCTCTTTTTTTTTTTTGGAGATTGGAAGGGAAGTCCTGCTGTATGACCTTCCTTGTGCCTCTGCTGTGTTGTGTTCTCCTTTCCTTTAACCTCTCATCATCCTTGCTATCTTTAGCCATTGTCGTGTATCTGCAAGGAAAGGACTTGGCTATTAGCCTCACAATGACCTCTCCCCCCTCCTCCTTTCTTGCTCCCTTTGTCTCCAGCCTCTCTTCTCTTGCATGGTAATTATCATGTAAAGAAAAGATTAATGCTGCTAGATTGGATTTCAGACAGGGTGAAGGAGGAGGAAGAGACAGGATGCTGCAGCGGGCGGCGAGCAATGCGTATTCATGGTGGTGGGCAAGCCACATCCGCACCAAACAGTCAAAATGGCTCGACAACCACCTCCAAGGTAATCATCTATGGGGTGTTTTCATCTTTTGTATTACACTTTCCTGTCTTTTTACACAAGTTCTCATGTTGAGGAACGAGATCGATTAGTGGATTCTTCAACCATGATTCGTGAATTATACGCAGCTTCCCATCTATGTGATTGTTGCTTTTGTATTACCAACATTGTCATTTCAGAATAGAATGGTGAACATCTCCAAATTACTAGTATGCATCCATTTTTACCTTTCTGGGCAAATCTGTATCCATTGTGCCAACTTACTCTCCTGTTCATGCCATCCATTCCTTGCCTGTGATTGTGTTATAAGTATATTAGCAAATTTGAGGGCTGGGTGATTAGATGAGTGGCCTAACAATAAGATGGCTTGTTTGAAGATGATGAGTTCCTGCCATTTTCCTGCTCTGCCCCCACAGAGCCAGATATGAAATACTTCAAATTTATCAGCATTTGTTCAGAGAATTAGAGTTCCAACTTGTAAAAGCTGTACAATTATATGTATATTTATGAGCTTAACAACAATACTTTATTAAAAAAATTTGCAGATATGGAACACAGGGTTAAGTGCATGCTCTTGCTCCTTGGGGAGGAGGCTGATTCCTTTTCAAAGAGAGCAGAGATGTACTACAAGAGGCGACCTGAGGTGATCACTCAGGTGGAAGAAGTGTATCGGGCATACAAGGCTCTGGCTGACCGGTATGACATCATGTCAGGGGAGCTGCACAAAGCAAACCACACCATCGCCACTGCCTTTCCTGACCAGGTCCAGTACGCAATGCTGGAAGAAGAGGATGATAACATCCCAAAGGCATTCACCCCAGTTGACCCACGCAAAATCCACAAGTCTACTGTTGATGAGTTGATGAAGAAGAAAAAGGGAGAGCATCCTGGATCAAAGGGTGGGGGAGCAAAGAATAGCAGCACCTCAGCTTCGATCAGTAAGGAGAACGCAGGGGAAGAGATCAGCAGGCTGCAGAAATCTATACTCGTCATGCAGACCGAGAAAGAATTTATCAAAAGCTCCTACGAGAGCGGCATCGCAAAGTACTGGGATCTTGAGAAGGAGATCAACGAAATGCAGCAGCAGGTTTGCCACTTCCAAGACAAGTTTGACGAAAGCGCGGTGATTGAAGACGACGAAGCCAGAGCCTTGATGACAGCAACCGCGCTCAAGTCCTGCGAGGACACTATTATAAAGCTGCAAGAGCAGCGGAAGGCCTCTGCGGGGCAAGCAGTGGGAGAGTCGGAGCGAGTCAAGGTTTTCAGAGAGAAGCTCGAGGCGATAATGAAGAAGCATGGCAAATCTCTGCCGGATCCTGTGGACTTGTCTGACAAGAGCACACGAAAGAGCCACGGCACAGAGATGCAGGATGTTTACCATGTGAAGCAAGGTGCTATAGAAACGCAGGCCGTTATTGACAAGATCAAGGAACACTTTGAGAAGGATAGCAACATCTCCATGGCTGAACTTACAGAGAGAATTGATGAGCTTGTCAACAAGGTTGTTGACCTGGAGCTCATGGTTTCATCGCAAACCTCCCAAATAGACCGACTCTGTCGGGAGAACACCGAGCTGGAAAATTCCCTGCAGAGCCTGGACGACGAGAATGCAGCGCTGGACGGTGGATCAAGTGAAGTGGATGAGAAGCTCAGACAAGCAGAGGAGGACCTTGTCAGAGTTCAGGCTCTCGAAAGCTCCTTCCACAAGGACGAAAGCACAATCCGTTCCAATTTCGTGGAAGCAATAAGCAGATTCAGCGATCTATCAGACCTGCTGCTATCGCCGGTTTGTGAGCAGGAGCAGCAGCACACTGGTTCTGCTGCTGCATCTGCAGAGACGACCCATGAAGCCGCTCCAGCGGCAGTTGAGCCGACAGAGGCAGTATCATCAGATGAGCCAATATCATCATCAACTGAGGCGGGGCCTCAGCAGATTGCCGCTGACAACAATGCCGGGCTAGCAGCGTCTGGTGTTGCCAAGCTGCCGGACGAAGCTGACGATGATGCAGTTGTTGCGGCGGGCACTGATGAGTCAACCAAGAGCACCAAGAACAGCAGCGAGCAGCAGCAGCAGCAAGTAGACAAGAGCTGCTCACGCGAGAGGGGTTCACTGTTGGCACGCCTTCGTCACATCTCGTCGGACGACCTTGGAGGAGGCAACGAAGAGATGGGCATCAGCAAGGTCGTCGTCGAAGATTATTCATCTTCGTCAGCTAATACTGACATGATGATGAAGCTGCAGGAGAGGCTGGCAGATAGCCTGGAGGACAAGGAGAAGGTGCTCCTAGGCGAGTACACCTCGCTGCTCGAGGACTACAAGGACGCCAAGAGGAGGCTCGCGGAGATGGAGAAGACGAACCAAGAGTGCTTCAAGGAGATCCGGTCACTCCGCGAAGAGATGGCCGCCGCCTCCGCAGGGGAAGGACAGGGACCCCGGCGGCTGGGTCACCGGAGGACCCCGAGCTACTCGGCTCTCCACCAGAGGCGACCCAGCGTGTCCTCCCTCTCGAGGCTGATACGGATGAGCTCCACCGTCGTCCAGTCGCAGCAGCATGAAGGTGGTGGTGGCGGCGACCCAGCAGCAGCTGATCCCTGCAGCTTCAACCTGGAGGACTTGAGGCTGCCGGCGGCGGGGAAGGCGCCGTCGCCGCTGGAGGAGAAGTTCAGGAGGGACATCGACACGCTCCTGGACGAGAACCTCGAGGTGTGGATGAAGTTCAGCTCGTCCCTGCAGCGGGTGCAGGAGTTCCAGAGCAAGCACAAGAGCCTGCAGAGGAAGCTGCAGCTGATCAACAGCGAGGACGCGGCAGCAGTAGCCAAGCAGGACGGGTCGACGGAGAAGCAGCTGCGAGACTTGAAGACGGAGCTGCAGGTGTGGTCGGAGCAGAACGCGATGCTGCGCGGGGAGCTCCAGTGCAGGTTCACCTCGCTCTGCGACATCCAGGAGGAGATCACGGCGGCGCTGGACGCCGGGGCGGCGGCGGACGCGGCGGCGGACCAGGACCAGGACCACCAGTTCACGTCGTACCAGGCCGGCAAGTTCCAGGGGGAGGTGCTCAACATGCAGCAGGAGAACAACAGGGTGTCGGACGAGCTGCAGGCCGGGCTGGACCACGTCAAGGGGCTCCAGGCGGAGGTGGAGCAGGCGCTGGCCAAGCTCCACCGCCGGAGCGTCAGCTTGCCGGCGCAGCAGACGCACGGCGGCGCCGACGACCACGACGAGGACGACTCCGGCAGCTCCTCCGTCCATGGCGGCAGCATGGGGCGCCCGCCGTCCAACAAGTCCAAGGCGGTGCCGCTGCAGTCGTTCCTCTTCCCGGCCAAGAACAAGAAGCCGTCCCTGCTCGCCCGCGTCACGCCGGTGCTCCAGAAGCAGCAGGCGGAGATGAAGTTTCTTCCCAAGTTGCCAAGGTAGCTAGCTAGCTATTCTGTTCTGACTCCATCTTTGGTGCGGTGCTCAGTTCAGTTGCTGAGCAATGTAATTTCCTCAACGTTCGAGGTCAATGGATTCATTCATGTTCGTGTATGCTGTCGTGTGTGGAATTGAATCTACTTACCTGGAATGGAATAAATAAAGCAAAAATATAAATTTAGCAGTACAGATCGATTCGGTGTTTTTCTTTATGTCATTCATATCATCAAATAAAACATTAATGTGTGGCTCGTTACATTTTGAAAATCAAATGCTTTGATTCAAGCTGATCTACGCTCTCTCTATTCGATCTTCTGGAGGTATTGGGAAACTAACCAACCATGATGTCCTTATTTGGGGGCGCGGACAACAGGAAGAGATGGAAGATCCTAGGGAAATTTGCATGACTTTGAAAGAGTGATTTTGTATGGAGCACACCGTGAAAGCTGATTTTATCTTCAACGTATCATGATTTTGTGATTTTGTCTCCAACACACCATGTCGAGTATAATAATCATTTGGGAAATTGGTCTGTGGCACATCCCCAAATAGTGATTTTGTGCCACGCACACTCCATTTTTTGAATTTGTGCATAGCACACTGTGATTCTGTATATTTATCTCCAACACACCGCAGCACATAAAAGGACTTCTTTGCCCTTGCAAAAATCGGGCCCACCCGTCAGCTCTCTCCATCTCCTCCTTCCTCCTTCCCCTCTGAACAAGGTGCGGTGCGGCGGGGCTTCGGCAGGAGCGGGGCGCAGCTTCGAATCTCGCCCTCCCCGCAGTGGGCGGCAGCATGGATCCGCCTCCTCCCAGTCCCTCCCCTTCCCATAGCGGATCCGCGGGCGGCGGCAGTGGACGGAACCACCTCGGCTGCTCCGCCGCGCCCGGAGCAGGGGCAGCCCAATGGCGCGGGCAGCAGCAGCTCCACCCTGCCGGAGGCTCCTTCGGCACCGAGCTCGGCGCGGATCCGCCCCGGGCTCGAGCTCCCCGGTGACGCGTCGCGGCTTCGGCTCCGGCGATGGCTCTCTCTTTCTATCTGTCTTGCTGACGGGGGAGAGGGAGAGAGCTGACGGGTGGGCCCGGTTTTTGCAAGGGCAAAGAAGTCCTTTTATGTGCTGCAGTGTGTTGGAGACAAAAATACAGAATCACAGTGTGCTGTGCACAAATTCAAAGAATGGAATGTGCGCGGCACAAAATCACCATTTGAGGATGTGTCACAGACCAATTACCCTAATCATTTTTAGTTGAACGAAGGTGTAAAAGACCATTTTGCCCTCGGACCCACTTGTCACCTTCTCCCGCTGCTCCCTCCCTTTCACCGCCACCTCCCCTCCCTCTATCCCTCCCCACCGCCACCTCTGTCACTCCTCCCCTCCTCCAATCTTGCGGCGACCAGCGCACGTGGAAGCCAACACGGGGGAGCAGCCGTGGTCGGCTCGCTGAGCCGCGACCGACGCTGGGGAGCGGTGGTAGCCGCCGCGAGGGAGCCGGTGCGGGGGAGCGGCGGCGGTCGGCGTGGGGGAGCGACAGCGGTGGCCTGCCGGAGGGGGAAGAAGAAGTTGACAAGTGGTCCTGAGGGCAAAATGGTCTTTTACATCTTCACTCATCTAAAAATGATTATTATACTCAGCACGATGTGTTGGAGACAAAATCACAAATTTACGATGTGTTGGAGACAAAATCATCTTTCACAATGTGCTCCAGACAAAATCACTCTTTTAGAGTGTGCTGCATACGAATTTCCCAAGAACCTAATAAGCCTCAGCTCACTACTATGAACCTAAGTGCTAATAATTCTCCAACACCATTACCTGATTTATTTGGACTGTGGGTCGCCAGCAACCAGCTCTCCCATAGTCTGAATCACAGAAAACGAGTATACATCTATCGTAGCTGAAAAAGCAAGGCAGCAAATTTCAAACTTACACAAGCAATTTGTCATTTTCTAATTAAGCGAGGAATAGCACCATCGCAGCAACGACCTTTTTCCGTTGATGTTAAATAATTTATTATAGAAAAAAAATGTATGATTACTCGCTCTCAGACACCTTGAACAATGTTTTAACAGTGTGCTACAAATGGCGACTTGTTAACATGGTTAGCACCAAAAAAAATTTTTTGACAGAAACTGCGAGATAGTTGAAAACATTGTGTGTGCGCGTTTATCTTTTGTTCCTTGCAAGAAAAAGAATTCTCTTTTAAAACAGGGACATCCACATGACTCAACTCCAATCATACCCCTCGCGTTAAAACTCTGAACATGCCAATCCATTTTACAGTAATGAGCTTAGAACATCAGGGCAGAGACTGAGATGAGATGAGCAACCACAGGCAGGGCTTCCTGTTTGGGCAAGCACAACTTGCCTGGGGAGGTGACAGTTCCTTGCCAGAACTAGTCTAGCTAGTACTTCCTACGGCTACGATTTGAGTGCCGCTCGTGCAGAGGAGGATTGCACTTGTCAGCTAAAAGGAAACCACCGCACGAGCAGAGTCATCGCGAACGGCACCTTCCAAGTTCCAATTTCCAGAAGCGGAAAAACACACACCCACGATAGCAGCAGAAGCAGCAGCTCGACAGTTGAATCAAAACAGCAACAGATATGTAATGATGCTGACTGACCCAGCACTGCAGTGCAACAATTCCATTTCACAGTCAAAACAAACAGCGAGGAGGATCACCTGTACGGCACTTGCCAAGTTGATGCAAGGTCAGCATCAGATTCAGCAGGTGAGCAAGAACAGCCATGCACAACAACCATCCACTGCACTGCACAGGTAGAGCGTTGCAACAACGAGAGACGAGATGACCGTTGTTACACATCATTGCGCTGCTGCTGGGTCAGGACAGGACTGGAGATTACATACATGATGATGCTCCTAAAACACAATTGTTACATGAATGGGATACTTACTTGCTACTAGAGCATTACAGACCCATGAGCTAAGCCAGTACAGTCCTCGCAAAAAAAAACTATGCTAGTACAGGATTGATTGATTGATTTCAAGGATTATTGGGAGGAGGAAAGTTAAGGAGTCTTGTTGTTCAGCTTCGGCTCCCACTTAACTACTACTGACTAGTGACTGCTACAGATGATCTGATCTTGGAGGTGGGGAGATGAGAGGAGGCAAGGGGGGAAAAAGGGAGATCTGCAACTCCCTCTCCCCTTGGATGGATGATGGCACGCGGCCATGGGAACTAATCATGAGGCGTAGATGACGCCCGAGGAGAGCGCCATGAGGTGGACGGCCGCCATCTCTTCCTCGCTCAGCCGGCTCAGGCACTTGTCGCGGCGCATCTGGCGGCGCTGCTTGAGCACCGCCTCCTTGCCGAACCCCACCACGCGGAGCTCCACGGTGACTTGCCGATCCTTTCGCTTCCTGTCCCTGTCTCTCTCTTTCTCTTTCTCTTTCTCTTTCTCTTTCTCTTTCTCTTTCTTGGTGGAGGTGGTGCTGCTGCTGGCGGCGGAGGCGGCCTTCTTCTTCGGCGGCTGTTGATCCTCCGCCGGCGGATCGGCGGCCTTCTTCTTCGGCAGCAGCTGCTGCTGCTGATCCTCCGCCGGCGGATCGGCGGCCTTCCGTTTCGGCTGCCGCTGCTGATCTTGCTGCGTGTCGGCGGGGGCGTGGCCGAGGGCCTGTCTCCTCTTGCGGTAGCGGATGCCGCAGGCGTTGCAGAGGGACTGCGATTCATTCAACAGATGGGATCGATCGATCGATCAGCCGGCCAACAAACAAGAAGGAATGCAATACCATATAGTATGATCGGTGATGGATCGAATCCAGGACAGACCTTGGGTCCCTCGGGCCCTCCGCGCCAGAGCGGGGTCTTGGTGGTGTGGCAGGCGGCGCAGGCCTTGGTCTCGCCGGAGGCGGTGGCGGCCGCGTCGGCCCCGGCCGAGGGGGAGGAGCTATCGGGATCGGCCTCCATCTCCATCTCCCTCTCCCTCTCACTCTCCATGGAAAGCAGCAGGCGCGATGCGATCGCTGCTGATCCGATCCACCGCCGAAGCGGATTGGGGAAGCAGGAGCAGCTAGCTATGCCTTTGGGGGGAGAGCAAGGAAGGAATGGGTGGGCGGGGAGAGCAAGGGTTTTAGAGGCTGATGGATAATGTCCATGTCTTGTGGCGGCAGCCGGCAGGCCAGGACGGAACCCTAACGCCCGCGCCCGCCCGCGCTCCTGTGTGAATTGACCGGAATGCCCCCTGGCGACCTGGGCCCGGAATCTCCACGGCCCAGTTCTTTCGCTGGCTGGGCTTCTGGTTTTGGGCCTCAATTCTGCAACTGGTCGTGTCGTGTATTACAGACAGCAACTGCTGGCATTACATGATGGATATAATGATGATTACATGCTTCTTCTCTGGGTCCCTATTCCAAGATACATTACATGTTCCCGGAGTAGCTGAAATTAAATTTGCAGTCTTTTTTTGTAATATATACTTGTTTGTTAGCTTGGTGGAGTACTAGTTAATTCATCAGTAATTCTGGATGAATAATCAGCGTCGGCCTGCTTCCAGATGAGATGAGAGGCGGGCACAAGTGGAGTAACAAGCAAGTCGCCATTACCGGAAAGCACAATCCAGAATCCACTCTCCAGATGTGTTGTTTGTTGTTGTCAAATCAAAGCCGGCGCCGGCACGCTAAGAATCCGCGCATGCATGCTTCACCCACCAACACGCCACCTCTCGTGTTTGCTTCTTCTCTCTCGCGCATGCATGCCCATGCTCGATCCAGAGAGGCAGGCAAGGCAGACAGCCCGAGGCCTCCGGCGGCATCCAATCCAGTCCAATGTACAGCAGCTCCGGCGCCGCCGGGGCGCTGCTCCTCCACGGCGATCTCGACCTCACCATCCACGAGGCGCGGGGCCTCCCCAACATGGACCTCCTCTCCACGCTCCTCCGCCGCCTCTGCCTTTGCCCACCGGCGGCGCTCCCCAGCCGCTCCGTGCCGGACGACGACACCAGTCACCGCCACCACCGCCGCCGCCGCCGCAAACGCCAGCCGCACGACCACCGCGTGCTCCCGACCTCGGACCCCTACGCCGCCGTCGTGGTGCCCGGGGCCCCCGCCGCGACGCTGGCGCACCTACGTCTTCCGCAACTCGGAGGCGCCGAGGTGGGAGGCCCGCTTCCTGCTCCCGCTCGCGCACCGCGCCGCCCGCCTCGACTTCCACGTCCGGGACGCCGACCCCTTGGGCTCCGACCTCATCGGCACCGCCTCCCTCCCCGCCGCCGCCGTCCTCGCCGCGGCCGCCAGGCCCATCCGCTCCCAGTGGCTCGCGCTCGCCCGCCCTGATGGCCGCGGCCCGCCCAAGCCGGGCTCCGCCATCCGCATCTCCGCCACCTTCGTCCCGGCGGGCAGCACCCCGCTGCCCTGGCTCCTCCCCGGCGGCGTCCCGGCGTTCTTCCCGCCGCGGCGCGGCTGCGACGTGAGGCTGTACCAGGACGCGCACGTCGGGGCCGGCGAGCTGGGCGGCGAGCCCGGGCGGTGCTGGGAGGAGCTGTGCCTGGCGGTGCTGGGCGCGCAGCACCTCGTCTACGTGGCGGGCTGGTCGGTGTTCACCAGGGTCCGGCTGCTGCGGGGCGCCATGTCGCCGGAGATGGCGGCCAAGGCGGCCGAGGTGAGGGCGCTGGGCGGCGTGGCGGTGGAGGACATGAGCCTGGGCGAGCTGCTCAAGTACAAGTCCCAGGAGGGCGTCCGGGTGCTGCTCCTCCTCTGGGACGACACCACCTCCTCACACAACTTCTTCCTTCGGACGGTTCGTCATCGTCATGTACATCAATAATCTCAACAAAAATTAAAGCTGCTGTTTGATTTCCAGATGAATGTGCATTAATTTGCAGAGGGGCGTGATGCAGACGCACGGCGAGGAGACCAAGAAGTTCTTCAGGCACTCGTCGGTGATCTGCCTGCTGTCGCCGCGGTATCCCAGCAACAAGCTCGGCATGGTCAAGCACAAGGCAAGCGACTCCATCTGCATTGCAAATGCGATGAGCTGAGAATGCTGAGTGCCCAGCTGCGGCCGTGCAGGTGGTGGGGACGCCGTACACGCACCACCAGAATTGCGTGCTCGTCGACATGCCGGCGTCGGAGACGACGCGCCGGGTCACGGCGTTCCTCGGCGGCCTCGACCTCTGCGCCGGCCGCTACGACACGCCCGCCCACACGCTCTTCCGCGGCCTGCACACCGTCTTCCGCGGCGACGTCTACAACCCCACGTTCCGGGACGAGGAGGAGGCGACGGCCAAGCTGGGTCCCCGGCAGCCGTGGCACGACATGCACTGCCGCCTGGACGGGCCGGCGGCGTACGACGTCCTCGAAAACTTCGAGCAGCGCTGGAGGAAGACGAAGAGGCTGCGCCTGAAGGGGGTGCTACCGTTCGGCAAGAAGGCGCACTGGAAGGAGGACGCCCTGCTCAAGCTCGAGCGCATCCCCTGGATCCTCAGCCCCGCCAAGGCTGATGCTGATGCCGCCGCCGCCGCCGCCGACGACGACGACGAGGAGCAGCAAGCCCTGCAGGTCCTGCCGGAGCACGACACCGAGCGCTGGCACGCCCAGGTGTTCCGGTCGGTGGACGCCGGGTCCCTGAGGCGGTTTCCGCGGCCCTGGGACGGGGAAGCCATGGCGCGGCACCACCTGCTGGGCGACAAGAACCTGGCGGTGGAGCAGAGCATCCACACGGCGTACGTCCGGGCGATCCGGTCGGCGGAGCGCTTCGTCTACATCGAGAACGAGCGCTTCATCAGCACGTCGTACGCGTGGCCGGCGTACGGCCACGCCGCCGGCGCCGGTAATCTGGTGCCCATGGAGGTCGCGCTCCGGGTGGCCTCCAAGATCCGCGCCGGCGAGCCGTTCGCGGCGTACGTGGTGATCCCGATGTGGCCCGAGGGGGACCCAGGCTCCGCCGCCGCCCAGGAGATCCTCTTCTGGCAGAGCCAGACGATGGAGATGATGTACGGGGTGGTCGCGAGGGAGATCGAGCGCGCGGGGATCAGGGGCGCGCACCCGCAGCAGTTCCTCAACTTCTACTGCCTCGGCAACCGGGAGCCGGAGGAGGAGGAGGAGGTCGCCGGCGACGGCGACGGCCAAAGCCGACGGCCGCCCCGACGGCAGCACGAGCCCCGCGGTAACCATCATCGTCGTCGTCCACACATATGAACTAGTATGATCGCTGCGCTGCTGTTCAAGTTCAATTCATCCGCTCTGATTCGATCTCCAAGCTAGGCCATGGCGCGGCGGCACCGGCGGTTCATGGTGTACGTGCACTCCAAGGGGATGATCGTGGACGACGAGTACGTCATCGTCGGCTCGGCCAACATCAACCAGCGGTCGCTGGCGGGGTCGCGCGACACGGAGCTCGCCGTCGGCGCGTACCAGCCGGGCCACGCCGGCACGCGGCGCCCGCGCGGCAAGGTGTTCGGGTACCGGATGTCGCTGTGGGAGGAGCACCTGGGCAGGGAGGCCGTCCTGCGGTCGCCGGGGGTGGTGCGGCGGCCGGAGTCGCGGGAGTGCGTCGCGCTGGTGAACGGCATCGCGCGGGACAACTGGGAGAGGTACGCGGCCGACGACGGGCGGGCGGGCGCGCTGCGGGGCCACCTCATGAGGTACCCGGTGCTCGTCGGCGCCGACGGCAAGGTGGCGGCGCTGCCGGGGCACGAGACGTTCCCGGACGTCGGCGGGAGGGTGCTCGGGTCCCCCAGCAACCTGCCGGATTACCTCACAATGTAGCCCCGCCATGGACAGAACAAATTGTGATGGCTAAGCGGAGAAAAACTCGCAATGCATGTAGTCGTGTGTATGTTTTGATAATTTTTTCGCATCCATTACGATTCAACTACAAGCGGTTGAAATCATTAGATTCCAAATCAGTTCTTGCCCACCCGACACGAAATGGCAAAAAAAAAACCCGTTAAAATACAAACTATATTGGAGATGCGGGGTATCGATCCCCGTACCTCGCGCTCTACCATCTGAGCTACATCCCCAGTGATGTCCAGCGTCCAGGAAGGAAACTAGGGTTTACTCATATCTTCCCAACAACGGCTGTTTCCTTGGCTTCCTGGACAGCCGTCGCGTTGAGCCCCAATCAGACGCCGTCGCGATGGAAGGTGGCGCTCCCACTCCCGCGCGTATGACCACGGTGTCGCGGCACTACTTCGGCGGCGGCGCGTCCGAGCGCGACCACGACCTCCGCGTCGACATCATCGAGGCAC
Source organism: Panicum virgatum (assembly GCF_016808335.1). Taxonomy (NCBI): domain Eukaryota; kingdom Viridiplantae; phylum Streptophyta; class Magnoliopsida; order Poales; family Poaceae; genus Panicum; species Panicum virgatum. The sequence goes on from NC_053136.1 coordinate 1,639,781, forward strand.
GCGAGCCGTGCGAGGCTGCGAGCTCGTCCCTCCCACTCCCAACGCGCGCGTCGGATCGCTAGCTAAGAACCACTGCTCTGCCGGCGCCGGCCGTTTTCCCCGGAAAGGCGCCGCGGCGTCTTTACTTACTGTTTAAGCTCGACCGTGTCTAGGCGACGATCGAGCAGCACTACTGTGACTCCACGAGTGCCGACGCTTGCTGGTGATTGATGTAGTGCCCGAGTGCTGGTTAAGTGTTCGGTGAAATGCCGCGACGGCGTTTGGTGCCTTGTGGTGCTAGATGATGGGCAACTGTCTCGCTTGGATTCTTCTTAGTTCTACTTCTACCCATCGTACTGTCTACTACATGGCTCACCGGCTTTACATGCTACTATTGCTGACTGGTGCCTTGCTGTATTTTTTTTTTGGGCGAAAATTGCTGTGTTCTATATGCTGTGTACTGACGAGCTGCCTTTGGTTGGGTTTACAGAATATTGAAGAAGACTACGGCATGTTTGTCTGGCCATGCAGTGTCATTCTGGCAGAGTACGTGTGGCAACAGAGGTCACGGTTCTCTGGCCTCAAAGTAGTTGAGGTACTACTTATATTTGGGCTACCCTGAATGTTCAGCGACCAATTTGGTCCAATCCACTGAACAGTCTTAGCTCAATAACTGGGAACTCCCAATTCATGTCAATAGTATATTTTACACTCGTTCCTAATTCGCCTATATGTCTTACAGCTTGGTGCTGGAATCTCACTACCGGGATTAGTAGCGGCAAAGGTTGGAGCCGATGTGACTCTGACAGACATTGCACATAGTACAGAAGTTAGTTCCAACGCATCTTGAGAATCCTTATTATTTGATCCTTGTCAGTTTTTCAGTGATTTCTCCCCTTTGTTTTTCACTGACTAGGTGCTGAACAACATAAGAAGAATATGCGCTCTCAATAATGCCAGCTGTGCTGTATGGTTTGATTTGGAGGACAGAAATTTACATGTCTTTCGTCCTATCAGAATTCAGAGAGCTTACAGTTAGCCCATGATCCTGCAGGTTTCAGGACTTACTTGGGGGGACTGGGATGAACCAATATTTGATCTTCATCCTGACATTATTCTGGGAGCTGATGTACTTTATGATTCAGCAAGTGAGCTACTGCTCTACTCTACTATGTTCAGTGAATTACTGTATTTCTTAAATGTTGATAATTGTTTGGTGGACCATTAATTCATTGGCTGCCTGTTTCCACTTTTATTCTCATCATTTGGACTGTCTGACACACCACTGTCATCAATTTGGCAAGATTTTGACAATCTCTTCGCAACGGTTACTTTCCTTCTGGAAAATTCTCCTGGGTCAGTGTTCATAACCACGTACCACAACCGCAGGTACCAAGTTACCATTTCATACCAGTTTCACTAGGATGGAGTTTCAAGCTACATTTCTGATAAATCAGTTGGATTCTTCTATATATGCAGTGGTCATCATTTGATCGAGTTTTTGATGGTCAAGTGGGGTTTGAAATGTTTGAAACTGCTGGATGGTTTCTCCTTCCTCCCATCATGCAAGGCTGCTTCACTACAGGGGAACATTCAGCTTGTTGAAATTGTGCTTGACAAGGAAAAACATAAATGACACTCAGATGAGCTAACTATATCTCATTGATCAGAGATTCTGCAACTCTGATTCAGAATGGCTTATGTTTCACAGGTTACACATTTACAGGAGCTAACTGGCAGCAGAGAAACACGAGTGCCATTATTTGGTCCTCTGCATACTAGTATTTCTATTTCTATCTATGGCTGTGTTTAGTTCCAAATTTTTTCTCTCCAAACTTCACTATTCACCTATCACATCAAATCTTTTACCTCATGCATGGAGCATTAAATATAGGTAAATAAAAAAACTAATTGCATAGTTTTGATGTACACGACGAGAAGAATCTTTTGAGCCTAGTTAGATCATGGTATGACAACAATTACCACAAACAAACGAAAAATGCTACAGTGTGCTACAGTGTCTGATGTGACTCTTTTTACCATCATTTTACGGATCTAAACACAACCTATATGTGAGCGCGTAGCCATCCCGTGCTCACAGCAGGTCCACGTCCGCAAGAATTTTGTGGGCCGTCCGATGTGCAATTCACGGCATCACGTCGTCCTATCTCGTTCATAGTTTGGTCTCCATGGGATGGCGGCGTCCAAGTTTCACACTGCAAACTGGTTCCGGTTCACGCGTCCTCTCCGGTTGCCTGACCTTTCCAGGTTACACAGTGCCGGAAACATGGCCGTGTCCCGGCAAAAATGGCGCCGCGAAGGGACGACCGGATGCGGCATTGTGCTCGTGTCTTGGAAGGAAGCAATGAACGTGCCAGCAGGTGCAGTGAGCTCCATCTCTGTGCTCGCTTCTGCGCCAAGGTCTGCAGCTGCAAACAGTGTGGCCGTGCTCACTGCGGCCCCCTTTCTTCTTCTTTTCACATGTGCTCACGCGCGGCATAGTGCGCCTGCTTCTTTCTCAGCTTTTACAGCCTCTAAACACTATAGCACGTGGAGCGGCACTGTACTCCTCCCCCCTCTTTTTGCTCCCGTTGAGCCTCGTTCATATTTGTCTCCTCGCTGTTGAAAGCCGCCGGTGTCTCCGTGTTCTTCTTTCACCGCTGCACGCTGCTCGTTGCTCCGTACTACTCGCCGTAGCTTCCTCATGCGTGCCTGAGCTCCACGAAACGCACCGTCGTCTCCTTGTTCTTCTTTCGAAGCTCCTCGTTGCCTGAAGCTCTTCGTATTCGTGGCTCTCGCGTCTGGTTCGCCGAGCGTGCTTTAGCTTGTCATTGGTACTTGCTCTTCTCTTTCCTTTCTTTTTCATCTGAAACATTTGCTCTACATTTTATTTGGTGCTACTCTTGAGTTAATCAGAGTTGCATTGTTTCTGTTTGTAGTGCACTGCCCATAACATATCCGTGGCAAGTTGCTATATCGGTGAACTCGCAACCACTGCGCTTAACTGCTAATCAGGTTCTTCTTACCAACCTTTCTCCTCCCGCATTGAAAACAAAAAGTCTACCCTCTGAATCTACATGTAACTCTGATTTTTTTTGGCATTCAGCTAACAAAGGAGAACTTCGTTGGTTTCTGTTTGTTTCTACGAATCTGCAACACTCCTCTCCTCCTTTAGGTCAGATAAGCTCTTCCTTTACCTTACATACGTTTGTTAATTTTTCTCGAACTACCAGTTGCTTTGTTGTGGCGTGATAAAGATCCCATTTCGGTTCCCAGGTTCATGCTTGCTTGTTTGATTTAGATTGCGCCTGGTGTTGTTTAGATCCCCCTTAGTTAGACAAACAAAGGTGCGCTTGTGAGATCTTGCGAAATTATTACAGTTGCTTTTCTATCTTACAAAACGTTCCAAATAACGATTCCGACAACCCATCCGGTTAGTTTACCCCGGCCCACAAATCAGATTTGTGGTAATCCTTTGTCCAACCAATCAAAAAACCTCGTGGCGATGCCCCCCAGGCGTAAATGGAACGCTGAAAACTCCGAGAACAGTGAGTTTCCCCACTGATACTTTACCTCAAGTCCTCATAATCGTATCCCTAAGACATATATTAAATGAGGCTTTCTTGTTAAGAGCTCCAAATTAGGGTGGTGCAATTATCTACATCCTCCAGAATGCTATATATATAAATTGATACTGATTTTTCTTCCCTGCTCCAAAATAGCATTCTTTTTTAGGTGCAGACGACACACTGTATGCTGCTCAATTATTATTCTATCCTAACTATAAATATAAGATATATGCTCATGATTCTTTACTTCTTTTCTAGGTGGACCCGATCAGCATCCACAAGGCACATTCAAAAAACAGAAACCACTATTTGCCCAATCCGAAGTGGTATTGAACATATCTACAGAAGATCTTCTGTCAGAAACTTCTGAACCTAATACACTAGCTGAAATTTCAGCTAATTCAGAAGGTGAATCCCAAATCCACATACCTAGATTTCAGCTGACACTTCCAGTGCTAAGTGTAGCTGTGACGCTAACGCTGCAAATCTCATTCGATAGTCAACTTATGGAAGACAAATATAAGGCAGTCCTTCCGATCTTAAGAGCTTTTAGCCTGGCCACAATAATAACTGAATCGTTCATAAAACTGCTGCACTTTTTCTTTGTCCACTGTGGTCTCAGATTGCCTAACTCACCGGCATGGGTGCAGAGTCTCCAAAACTACAGAAACCCACACATTCCATCTTGGTTATATCCACTTCAATGGGTGTGTCTCACAGCTATTAGAAACACGAAACTCTGTATCACATTACCAACATTTATCTGGACAGTTAGCTTCATCATTGCCTTACCTGAATCTCATCCAACCCTTAAGGCGAAAGCATACAACACTCTCCTACTACAACTGATACCTCCTTTTCTCTTAACACTGGCACACTGCATCCAGGCTGTTTTAACCATATTTGAGTATTACCTCATTGCTTTATTCCGCTACGCTAAAAGACGCCTTTGCCATCGTTGGAACTGCTGTTTACCAAAGGTATTAAATAGACTATTTATTTTATATAAGTTGCAGCTTGTGCAAAGATATACTTTCTATGCTAACAGAGGGCTAACATGTTACATCTGTAGGCGTTCAAGGGCACATCACAGCGGTCGTCCCATGGACCTGCAGCTAATTGTTAAGACTAACTCCACCAAGATTTAACCGAAGTAGTATTAGACCCACTTTTAGCTATATCTGCTGAACCGAGCATTTGTAATATTTATGCTATGTAGTAGTACTTGCCACTCCAACTTCCATCGTTCCAGTGAAGTAGTATTAGACCCACTTTTAGTTATATTTGTTGAGCCGGACATTTAAAATATTTGGGCTATGTAATAGTACTTGTTGTTTCAGTTTGCATTGTATTAATGAACTGGCAAATTAGTTAGCCTATCTCAATGGTTCCTCGATCATATTGCTTGATAACTTAAAGTCTTTTATTTATTTTTAGTGTTCAAATCAGACCATGTGATACAATCAAAGTAAGATCACAAATTGAAACATCATCCACGTGCTCGCGCGTGATACACTAGTGTAGTTCTAGGTGCAACGCTACTTGGCCGAGTCAATGAGTCGAAGGATGTTTTTAATAAGGAAAAAGTTCATTTTTGACCATCCAACTCTGGCCTCAGTTTGATTTTGGCTATCGAACTCCAAAACCGGGTATCTTTAGCCATCCAACTATCAAAACCGTTCAAATTTAACCATCGGGCTGTTTTGGTGGGTGGTTTTATTTTTTTTATTTACAATTAAGTTTTTAGATCTTAAAATGGTTATTACTTTTGCCCGTACCTCCGATTTAGGTCATTTCTGCGGTCACGCGTTTGTAACGGTGAGCTTTATCTTTTAGAATGTTCTTCATACTATTTCATCACTATTTGTTATGTTATTCTTACGTTGTTGTGTAAAAACAACAATATAAGAAAAATAAAACAAACAGTTACAAAATAATATGAACAACATTTTAAAAGACAAAGCTCATCGTTACGAAGGCATGACCACAAGAATCACTTAAATCAGAGATACGAGAAAAAATAGTAATTATTTTAAGATCCAATGACTATTTTATTTACAGTTTAGTCCTTGGATCTTAAAATGAAATAGTCCTTGGATCTTAAAATGATTACTATTTTTTCTCGTATCTCCAATTTAAGTGATTCTTGTGATCATGCCTTCGTAACGATGAGCTTTATCTTTTAAAATGTTGTTCATATTATTTTGTAACTGTTTGTTTTATTTTTCTTATATTGTTGTTTTTACACAACAACATAAGAACAACATAACAAATAGTGATGAAATAGTATAAAGAACATTCTTAAAGATAAAGCTCACCGTTACAAACGCGTGACCGCAGGAATGACCTAAATCGGAGGTACGGGCAAAAAGTAATAATCATTTTAAGATCTAAGGACTTAATTGTAAATAAAAAAATTAAAACCATCCACCAAAACAGCCCGATGGTCAAATTTGAACGGTTTTGATAGTTGGATGGCCAAAGATATCTGATTTTATAGTTCGATGGCCAAAACCAAACTGAGGCCAGAATTGGGTCAAAAATGGACTTTTTCCCTTTAATAAAAAGAACTTCTGCAAAGCTGTGGACTGTGAATTATGAATAGTTTTTTATGATCAGATTGTGCCTAAGTAAACTGGCAGGTGTTGACTGTTGACTCACAACACCATGTAGACCCATCCATACGAACTTGAAAACATGTGGTAGTGTGTGGTCCAATACTATCTACTATTTGCCTCTTTGGTCCCAACCATTACAACGCACAGATGTACCATTGGTTTATTCATTCGAAGAAATATCCCTATCGCAAAGAGCATGAATCATTCGATTTCAAAACCCATGACATCTGTGTACGTCTACCAAAAAATCTTTTTTCACAGGACATTGATCTTGTAACAGTTTTGTATTGCTTAAAGCTGGAGGACATTGCTAACTTCAATAAATTGGAGCAAAAGAGTTGATACACTGAGAAGTAATGTAGATGCACAAATGACTGATTCATTGTACATCAATTTTCCAAGAAAAGAAACAAAGCAAGCATTGTCAGTGGCTCTTCACCAAATGAGCTGACATATGAGTCGACTGATAAGTTGAGTAACACCGGTCCAGTGCAGATACTCCTTGAGAGGTCAACATGGTCCCAGTTTCCATGTTTTGTGGGCTGAGAAGCATTGAGTAACAGTATCAGTAGCTAACTGAAACTTATAGGCATATCATCATGCCGTATGGTTGAATCACACCTAAGCAGTGGCTTATCTTCAAAACTCCTGCATGGATAAAAAAAAATTATATCGAACACTGCCAAAAAAACGATGCAATAAGACAGTACGTATGACTACAAAGTTTCAGATTGTCAGTGTTGGAATACATGTTCTCCAAGTCTGGTAGGCAAGCATAAAGGTAAAAAATATGCCACTAGATACCTTTCAGGTGTCTGGGGTCAGCATGCTCCTCTCAAGTTCCTGTAGTCCTCGTAACTAAGAAATTTATCCTTAATTTTGAGCCAATCAGCTGGTTTTGGCTGGAAGATAGCTATATATCCTTCTCTGTCAGCCTAAATGTGAAAAGGGATAAAAGGGTAAGGATGTATGATGCCTGGTATATGGTACACATACCAATACAAAAGAACAGCAAAAGCCTCATATTAAATAATTAATATTCAATCTAAAATACAACTAAAAGGGAAAATGAGACTGAACAACAAAGTGCACAGAGTCAAATAAATACTATGCCAGACTAACATGATGTACTCACGGCGGTATTAAGAAGATCTGGTTGTTTGATCAATCTATCATTGATCTCCAAAAGGGAGCCTTTAACACAGCATCTGTAAAACTTTGGCATCAGCAACACTCCGGTGCAGAAAAAAAATGACGTCATGCATACTTCCTTGGTTTGTAAGGTTATTAAGGGGACCAACCTCACGACAAAAGATTTATCATTTACACAAACTTTGCACAGTGCTGAGTTTTCTTGCAAATGTTGTGCATTCTGCAATGTAAAAATCAACATCATTTTATGCTGCCATGTTTTAAACCAAACAGGAAATATGATTCAAGCATTCTATTTACCCTCTTGCGTTTGCCTGTGACTTTCATCTCACTGCGATCAGACTTGCCAACATTGAAGTCGACAGCGGTTATACCTCCTTCCTCTTTAAACGCAACATGGGCTGGAGCTAAACCAACCACACACAATCTAAGTTTTTCAAAAAAAAAAGGAAAATCAACCATAAGAATATACCAAAGCTTGTTAGAAACCTCAGTATGCACTATATCAGGAAACAGGAAGGTATTGGCACTTGTCAATTGGAGTTACTGAAGAAAATAAATAAGAGCAGATCAATTATTCACAGAAAAAGCAATACCACCATTATGTAATTAAGCACGCATTTGGCATTCTTAGTATCTGCAAATAATCTACTACTTTCTTTGGCTAAAAAGCTAACATTGACTTCTTGAAATCAAACACCTACCCGTTTGGATGGCGGTACACATACTGATCATGCCCTGGATTCATAAAATCTGCCAAAGAAAGTGGTGGAGTTGAATTAGAGGAATCGAAGCAGACTTCATCAAAGCATAAAAACATTTTGCTCTTATGGCTCAACATAACAGCTTAAAGTTCCCAAACATTCCATTCTGTTAATAAACTAAAGTTGAAAACATTTTGTTCTTCAGCTCAGCATATAACAGCTTAAAGTTCTCAAACATTCCATTCTGTTAACAAACTGAAGTTATAGAGCCACACTACCACACCGCCCATACAAATGTGTGAAAGAAAATTTTCAGCAATGAATCACAGGATATTATATTATTCCCTACTTACAATGGGTTGCATGAGTAAGAAGTTCCTTCAAAAATTGAGTTGGATGGCGAATTGGTGATATGATACTCCCAGTGACTGAGCCAACCAACTTACACCCAACAATCCCACATGATGTGCTTAATTGATTAGACACTAAATGTGGAATCATAACGAAGATACCAAACTCCAATTACAAAAATGGAACAATATTTCAAGAATACACTAAAAAATGACATCAGAACCGAATTTATCAAGCATTGGGGTTTCCAAGATCAAATGCGCATCTGAAACACTTCGGTCCCCGATATTCTTAATTCCATAGCATTGCAATGAAAAAAAAATCACTCTCTAAAAGAACAAGCATTACAAGGACAACGAATTTCACTCTAAAAGAACAAGAGTACCTCAAACTCAAAATAAAAGCTTGAAAGCTTTTACACCAATCGAGCGTGACAAAGTCAAGCCTTTTACCAGAGATGTAGTAGCGCGCGAAGTTAGCCTCGACGGCGGAGGGGGGAGACGCCGGGAGGTCAGCGGCGTCGGGGACGACGAGGGCCCGGGTCTCGTCGTCGAGGGTGGCCTCCCTCGGCGAGGGCCTCTCGAGTGGCGGCGCCTCTAGGGCTGAAGCATCCTCCGCCATCATAGAGGTTCTCGTTCGTCGCCGTCGACGGTCGATCCAGCGCGGAGCTCGCCGTCTCGGCGGCGGCGGCGGCGGCGGCGGGCGGCGAGGGCGCGCTAGGCGTTGGCAACTCAGAGAGGGTCCCGGTCACCCGTTCAGGGATGAAAAGCACTCAGGCCGTTGGATCGGCCGATCCAACGATCAGGTAAGCCGTAAGCACGCCGGGGGCGGGATGGGGTTGGGACGTTCGGTAAAATATTGTGCTTGGTTTCTTCAAAAAAATATTGTGCTTGGTCCTATTCTCAACGAGCTTGATTTTTTTTATAAAGTAAACAAAGATAATAATTAATTAAAAATCTTTAATCCAAAACAGTAATTATTTAAAAAAACAAGTTGTAGTTTTCTGTAGTGACTTAATTGGCACATGCATTTTTAAATTCTAGAGCATATCTCGTGAAAACCGCCAAAAAATTGTAACCTCCAAGCTCCGTAAAAAATCTTAGCTTTTGTGAGAATTGAGATAGGACTATACAAGAGTACTAACTACAAAATTCACGTACTCTCTCCGAAACAAAAAAATAAATCACTCTAGGATTTAAAATTTGTATCAAAAAATAAGTCATCTTACTCTATTTAGAAAGAACATGTATATTTAAAAATCAATTAGTGCCTAATATAAGTAATTAATATGTGTTAACATGGTTATGTTATCTTTTCGTTAATTTATCCTAGAATTCTTAAGGTGATTTGTGTCCATCTAACATTGAATTGCAAGTTTGATATTGAATAAAGAGGATAGAGTACTGAAATTTTGCGCACAATCATTATTTGACACCAACTATGGATAGCTATTTTTTCATAAAATTTTAAGATCAGACATAAATATTTATCGCCACTGGCTAAATACGAGCCTTCATGGATAACGATATCTCAGATAGTGTTGTTAAATTGCTTTAACTTACTAATTCATACAATACATTATGTATTTATGGTTCAAATCAAACTTACAAGTTACAACACTTTTGACGGCCTTGTTTAGTTCAAGAAATTTTTTGAGTTTTGGTACTGTAACACTTTTTGTTATTATTTGACAATTAATATTTAATTATAAACTAATTATATTTAAAAGATTCGTCTCGTCGTTTACAGTTAAATTGTGTAATGAGTTATTTTTTTCAACTACATTTAATACTTCATATATATATTCGAAGATTCGATGTGATGAGTACTATTAAAAAAAATTTTACGACTAAACATGGCTCGCAACGTCCGTGCCCTACGGGCTACAACCCTGGTCCCTGATGCGATCCATCTCACTGCAGTGTCACACACAGTGGTGTGCGGTCAGCTCTGTGGTACCCACGTCGTAGAGACGTAGGTACTGTTGGTGTTACTAAGCACGTTATTATTCGCCCATTTCCGAAGAAAAGACACCATACTCATTTTAGTCAGTTTTGGAGAAAAAAATATTTTTGTGCAAACTATAGAAACTTTAATCTGGACCATCAGATCAACATCCAAGGGGAGGGGCGCGGAGAGGTGGGAGGGGGGGATTTGCAAAAGTGTGATTACTCAATTCAAGAACGAGTCTAGATTGTAAAATTACCCAATCTTTCATACCCCTTGGATGTTGATCTGATGGTTCAGATTGAAGTTTTCATAGTTTGCACGGAGAGTTTGGTTTCCACCTAAGACGTTCTCTTATTTAATAACTCATTTTAATCATAAGTGTTAATTGTACGGAGCAAAACTGCTAATGTGCCACCTTCAGTTTAAAATTACCTCCATATCAACAAAACTGCTGATGTGTTAAGGCTTCATTTGTTTCAGTTTGTGAGCACCTTTTGATCATTGACTTTCGGGACCTCCAAAGATCAAATGCACCCAAAACTCAAAAGTTGGAAAGCTCATGGCAAGATGCTTCAGGCTTCTCTAACTTTAAACAGTATTTGACATTTGAAGATCCCGAAAGCCAATGATCCAAAAGTGCTCAGAAGAAACAAACAGCCCAATGTTGAATCTACAGTCGCTCGTAAGTTATGAAAAACTTACGGTCGATCTCGGAACTCTAAGAGGGATTAAGTTCTGTAAGGATCACTGGGTATCCGATTCTAGAGGGGGAGGGGGTGAATAGGGTCGCTAGTTGCTTTCTATGCTAGGGCTCAATCTATTTGCATGAGATAAACCTAACACATCCTACACATGCTAGTTATGACTAAGGTTTATCTATACTACTCTCTACTTACATCTAAAAGACTTGCAACCTATAGCCAATCCTAATCAAACTAATTAGGAAAGTAAAGGCACATAAGATAGAGTAAATACGGAAACGTAATACGGTAAGTAAAGAGGTAAGGGAGAGAATATATAAACTCCCGTGAAGACAACAAGACACACGATTTAACGTGGTTCGGTTAGGACACCAAGTCCCTCCATACGTCCACGGCCACTTGTCCAACACGAACATGTGTGATGCCGAGTCTCTCCGCTTGATCACCGTCTTGCGTTCGCCACCAAGGCTCACGGCAAGCAAAGGCTAAGTGACCCCAAGTCACCAAGACAAGGTCACCGCCACCGTCTCTCTCGAAGCGTCACCCACGGCACCGTCTTCACTATCAGAGCTTCTCACCAAGAGGGGTCTCCTTCCCCGCACAAAGTGTCGTTGGTCTCCACACCAAGTCGGAGGGTCACACGACGAGTACACAAGATGCTTGCCGCAGCAAGGCTTCTCTCAAGGGAGCTCTCGTAAGAACTAATCCCTATTACAAGCACTAAGCACTCTCACAAGTGTGCTTAAGCCTATATGATGTACAATGAAGCTCTATGATGGTTGGAGGTGATCTTCAAGTATAGTAAGCTTTCAGCAACTCCAGCACTCTCCAGCAACCCAAATGACCTGGCCTTGGGAGTATATATAACCCACACACCGCAAAAGAGCCGTTGGGAAAGGCTGACAAAATTCCTTAATGCCGGTTAAACCGACGCTCCAGTTTTGTCAACACCGGTTCAACCGGTGAGAGTACTTTCCCTTCTACTAGCCGTTACAGTCTTCCAACGGCTACTTGATCAATCGACCGACGCTCTTGAAATCACTATCGGTTTTAACCGGTGAGTGCAAGCTCAGAAACCCCCGAAAAATGGAGTCTCTGGACAACTGCACCGACGCTCAATTTTGAGCATCGTCGGTTTAACCGGTGCTAAACCCTAGCCTCAGCCTCTGGGTCCATTGCACCGACACCTTTATTTTTCCCGTCGTCGGTTCAACCGGTGCACTCTGCTGACTTGGTCTCCACTGAGCCAATTGCACCGGTGAGTACAATTTTCCTATCGTCGGTTTAACCGGTGATAGTAAATTGTCTCTGTTTTGATATTTCTGACTTGGATTTCTTCACGGTCTCTTCGATTCTTGTCTTTTGGACCGAAGAGGAACCACCGTAGGGGCGGCCCTTCGGGCCTAGCTACGCCTTTTTTCTCTTTGTCATCACTTGAACCTAAAAGCCTGAGAATGATCATCTTAACAATCATATTAGTCCAAGTGTTGTGTTGTCTATATCAATCACCAAAACATTATATTGAAATATGGCATGAGAGGTCATTTTCGCTATAAGTTCCCCTTTCCCCTTCTCTTTTTTCCTTGCTCTTCCCCTTCCTTCCTCTGGAGACGACGGCACAGCTGGATAGAGCAATGGCAGTGGCGTGGTGAGGCGGAGCGGACCTGAGCTCCCCGGGTGCAGGCGGCGCGGCGGGGTGGAGGCGGCGCTCGAGGCCGAGCGGGGTGGCGGCGGCGGCGGCGCGACGCAATGATGTGGCTGACTTCCCAAGAGGCGAGCTCCGCACGCGACGTTGCGGTGGTGGCATGATGAGGTGGGGGCGGCAGAGCGGCGCGGCTAGGCAGATTGGCAGCGGCGGCGCCGCTCTTTTTGCCTTTGTTTAGTTTTTTTTTGGATGCAGAAGGTTTTACAAAAAAATTTCCCCAATTATTTTATTCTTGGTAGAAAAGTTTTTTTACAAAATATTTTTATCTAAACTTTTTTTTGGGTTTTGGATGCAAAAGTTATTTCTCCAAAAAAATTTCTCAAAATTTTCTCTTTCAGTTTTTTTCTCATCAATTTATTTTCTAGCTCTCTCCATTTTTTTCAAAACTTTCTCCAGAAGTTTTTTTTATCAAAAAATGATTAAAAAAAGTTACTAGAAAAGAAAAAAGGAAACGATCAGAAGATGGATTGTAGGGTAAATTAGCCGGGAACGTATTAGATGCAAATCAACCGATCCGTAAAAACTATTCAAACTTCAATCTGAGCCACCAGAGGATCAACATCCAACGGGAGGGCGCAGGGGGAGTGGGAGGGGTAATTTGCAAAAGTGTGATTATCTAATCCAAGAGCCGGCTGTTATTTATAAAATTACCCCCTCCTCATGCCCCTTGGATGTTGATATGGTGGCCTAAATTGAAATTTGCATAGTTTCCACGAAGAAGTTGGTTTACACCTGATATATTTCCAAATTAGCGTCGCCCAACAAACAGGGTCTTAATGCTCATGAAACCCTCTTGACACTGCCAATAAGACTAGTCTAAGCATATCATTATTCGCCCGTTTCTGAAGAAAGGCCATCCTCATTTTAATCAGTTCCGGAGCAGAAAATTAAGCTTCGATTAATAATAACTCATTTTAATCAACACTGTTAATTATACGGAACCCGTTTATTGATTGATCCCCTTGGGTGGACATGAACAGTAGACTGGTAGAGAAAATGATCAAGCGAGGTATTGGAGGAGATGGTTGTAGCCGCCGAAGTGGTCCTCTGCCGCGGCCTGCGCCTGCGCATCGACGTCGTCGAGCTTGACGTCAACGCCGTCGAGCTTGGCGTCGGCGCCGCCGCTCCCCATCACCGGCGGCTTCGACGACCACACGCCGTAGGACTCCCGCATCACCTCCAGCAGCGAGTCCCTCACCCTGTCCGCCTGCACCGCCACCTCGTTGTCCCGACTCTGCAACCAACAAGAAGCCAACGTTGAGCTCGCACGACACGAGCTGCGGCCAAGATCATCAATGGCGGGGTACGGTAGGTTAATTGTGCGTACGACGACGCGGAAGACGTTGAGGACAAGGGTCTTGTAGGAGGTGACGTTGACGTTGGTGACCTCGAGGCCCAGCGCGTTGACGGCGTCCATGAGCCGGACGAAGTGCCCGGGCTTGTGCTCGCACAGCACCTGCAGGAAGAACTCGTTGGCCTCCACCTGCCGCACCTCCACCTGCGGCTCCATGTCGTGCCCCTTCTCCTCCTCCGCCGCCGCCCGGGGCCTCTTGCTCCCGGCGGCCGCCGGCTGGTGCAGGCTCGTGCGCGGTGAGTCGTCGTTCTCCAGCCCCACCAGGCTCGCCGGCGGCGGGTGGTCCAGGAGCACGTCTGGGGCGCCGTCCGCCCGGTCCTCCAGCTCGTCCTGCAGCTCCTTCACCTGATTCTGCAGCCCCACGATGTAGTCGATCGCGTCCCCAAGAATCGACGCGCGATCCATCTGCCCAATAATGCCTTGGTGATGTTCCTCGCCGCCAAACAATGATCCATGATCCATCAAAGAATTGATGGCGATCGATACGATACGAACCTTGGTGATGTTGGGGACGAGCGACCTGAGCTTGTAGAGCCGGTCGTTGAGCTTCTTCCTCCGCCTCCGCTCCGCCACCAGGTTCTTGCACTGCTGCCGCTTGCCGCCGCCCCGCCCCTGCCCGTCGCCGTCGCCGTCGTCCTCGGGGTCCCCCTGGATGTCGCTCCCTTCGGACCCCGAGTCCGCGCCTCCAGCGCGCGCACCGCCGTTTTGCAGCGGCTGCGGCTGCTCCTGCTGCACCGCCACCACCGACGGCTCGCTCCCGGCCGCCGCGGCGTACTGCCACCCCGCCGCCGCCGCGTCCGCGTCGTCGACCACCCCGGGCGCCGCCGCCGCCGCCAGGAACGCGTCCGCCGCGACGTTGCCCGCGGCGTCGAACAGGTTGAGCGACGGCACCGCAGCGTACATCCGCTGCGGGTCCGCCGCGGCGCCGTCCCACGCGAAGCCCGGCGCCGCCTCCGGCCACGCGTTCACGACGACGCCGCCCTCGTTCCCCTCGCCGTCGCCCGCCCCCGCCGCCGGCACCCCGCACTGCGCCATGACCAGCTCCGCCATCTGCTCCTCCTCCGCCATCTGCGCACGCACGCACGCACGCCGCGGCGCGCCGGCATTATAAGAAGAAGAGTGTCAGCTGCGTCATGTGTTTGGGTGCGCCTGCGCATCCAAATGCAAAGGCTGTGGCTGTTGCGTGCGGTTCGCCGCGACATCTCAGCCGGCGTCGCTGGCTCACGCTGAAGCTGTGTGCTCTTACTTACAACTCTCTAACTACCTTTAGCCTAACTGAAACTGATCGCCCCCACAAAAAAAAAATCTGAATTTTCTGACGGCGGCAAGAAATCAAGGCCTGTGTTCAGACGTCGCTTACGAATCTGGCGGCGAAGAGCTCGACGAGGCCGCCGGCGACAGGCACCAGCAGCCGCGTCCTCGGGCCACCGGAGGATGCGTGCTCCTGCATCATGTCATGGGTTCAGTGGTTGATCATGCAGTTCGATGCTTACGCATCTCTTAGGCAGTGGCGGTTGAATACGAGGTGTGCTTACACTGGAGTAACTTGCTGGGATCTCTGACACGCAGCTGGTCTGCCAGATCGGCTGGTTGGACAGCATTGCCTCGGCGTGCATCCTGATCGATTCAAAATAGCTAGGATGAGTTACGAAGAAAAAGAACTTGCAATCTATCCTGGCTTCCTCAGTAGAAAGAATTGATTTGGGAAGTAAAACAGCTAGAAAGGCTGTGTGTGAATTACCCTGCAGATGAGGAATCCAGAGGGATTGATGAAGGCAGCTCGCCAAGTGCAGAAATCTGTGCCTCGAACTCGCTACTACAGCAGAACCCAGTCATCTCCAAGAACCTGCATACAGTTCGTTTCACAGAAAGAGGACGATGTATCAGCACGGTTCCAGGAAATGTCTGAGTACAGGGAGCATGATCACAGTCAGATCATGAAGCTACCTCTGGTCAGGAGAGAGCCTCCAGTAGATGCAGTAGTCCCAGGCGTCTGCACCAACAAGGGGCCTCAACGCGGACTCCACGCTGGCGCCTCCATCGCCGGCAGCAGCCGCCGCGGCGGCAGCCATGCACTGGTGATCTCCACCTGCCATGGCACTGAGCACCGGTGATCACTTAGTCCTAGGAGTGGCTGCAGGCACATAGAAGCAAGAAGCCATGTAAATGTAAGCGTCAGTTGCAGCATGCGCGAGTGTCGCTTTCATGCTGTCAGGAATCAGGATTTTTTTTTTTTGAACGAACAGACAGGAATCAGGATAGGATCTGTTGATGTCATGGTGTGAAGAAAGGCTGCAAGAACCTTCAGGCTATGGATGATTCGTGCAAGGGTACAATCTGACCCGATGGACCTGTTCATGTGCTCTGTGTCATGTATCATCACTACTTTATGTTGCTACATATATTTTTTTGAATAAATATGTTGCTACATATATATGAACACAAGTAGAATCAGACTTGCGAAATGAAATAAAATCAGGCCAGTCATCTGAACCTTCATATCTGAACTCTGAAGTGAAGCAGTCTATAAGTAACTGTAGCTTTTATGTACAAGCAAAGGTGAATAATTCCTTGTGATTCACCTGGATGATGATGTCTAGAGTCCTGCCTAGGTAATATGTGGCAACAATAAGCAGAGAGAAGAAAAGCTACCTTTATGGCTTCCAGGTGACCTCCCCTCTGAAGGCAGTGACGAAATCCGGTAATGATTCAGCAGAGGGGGAGAAGTGAATCAGCTGAAAGCTATTGCTAACTGAAGAATCATTTCTATTGCAGGACTGTTGCATCATGAATGCCTGTGCGAGTACCGTATATATAGTCACTCACGGCCCCACCTGTGTCTCTTCTCTGAATTACCTATAACCTCTTCAGTAAAGCAGATTTATTCACTGATATCGTGGGATTAACTGAAAGCAAACCATGTTTTACTCGATTAGCACACCTGATTGTTGTGAAGGTTGTTATGGGTAGGTCAGTTGCAAGAAAGGCGTGACCGTGTTTTCCTCAATTGTTCCTCTAATTCCACGGATTTGGCTATAAAGATATACATATCCTGGTGTCTAATCTGTTAAGAAATAAGAACACGCAAATCTGCAATGTTGATGACAGATGAATTAGAGTTACCTGTCTTTTTCCCACAAACAGGCTTTTTTAGATAAAGGAAATAAGTCCGGCCTCAGCATTTTACAAACAGATGAGTTCCATGTCATGACTGTAACACCCAGGTGTTAATTCTGGATAATTAAATTAAATGAAGTCATTAGTTTTAAACTCACACGACAAAGCACAAAACCAAAACACCTCCTGTCAGTCGGGTCGGACCGGTCTGACCGGTACGGGCAACTGGTCTGACCGGTATAACCTGAGCCAATCGTTTTTGGGCCCACATCATTTAAATCACTCTCCTCTCTCTCCCAACCACTCCCTCACCTCCCCGTGCCCAGCTCGGCTCATGCCCGAGCTCTCCCCTCTCACTCTCACCTCAAACCCTAGAGCCCAAAAACCTCCTCACCATTGGATTCCAAGGCCTAGAACGAATCAATCGGCGTGGGGAAGCTTCATCTCATCGATTCCTTCCCTTGGGTGCTGTGATTCAAGCTCTCCACGGGGGAAAGCTTCTCTAAAGGTACTTTGCTTGGTATGGATCGATCTCTTGTTCTAGATAGTTTTAGGTGATTTCCTCTGGTCAAAAGCATCCATATGAACCCATGAACTAGTGCCTAGAAGGGTTTTAGAATTTGTGCACGATTTTTGCCGCGTTGTGGATTCTAGGTTTGGTCTGGGTAGGACCGGTCTGACCGGTCGGGTGTACCGGTCTGACCGGTAGGGGCCCGAACAGTCCGGACGTTTGTCCGGATACTCCGGGTTCGTGGGAGTTTAGGTATTCCGGGTATGGTTCCGGATTCTCCAGACTTGGCGGTCCGAATACTCCGAGTATATGTCCGGGTACTCCGGATTTCGGTCTCAGGGTGCACCTAGGCCGAACCGGTCTGACCGGCTGAGTATACCGGTCTGACCGGTGTGGCAGAGGCTGAGGGGGGTTTAATCAGAGTTGTTGGTACAATTAGATAGAAATTAAATGGTTAATGATTACTCTTATATTTTTGTAAGTCATGCATGCATTCTCTCATGACATGTGCATATGCATACGTGTAGTAGCCGCGGCAGAGGAGGTCGTGTACGAGGTGGTTGCGGAGCCACAGGAGCCACAGGGGCCAGCCCCGCAGCAGGAGGTCCGTGGGGAGTTGGCCCAAGGCCCAGCTCACCCCAGTGTTGAGCAGCAGACGCAAGGCAAGCCCCGGTGCACATCCTTTTATTTCAAATTATGACACCATATTTATGTTTCTATTACTTGTGCATTAGGTTTAGGATTGGTATGGAACCCTAGTTGCATAATCCCTAGGTTTCCTTGAGTTATACTAGTATATAGAAGACGATAGAAATGCTATGCTTAATAGAACCCGGTAGAAGTCGAGTGATTTTCGGGTCACTCGCGAGATAGGCGTAGCTAGGCCCGAAGGGCCACCCCTACGGGGGTTCCGCTATCATCGGTTAAACCGACGTAGGGCAAAAATGAACTCACCGGTGCAATCACAGAGAAGGTCTGCGGGCTAGGGTTTTACACCGGATGAACCGACGCTACGGAAATTATATACGTCGGTGCATTGGCAGACGAAGACCGAGAAAAATACCTACACCGGTTGAACTGACGATGCATCGGTCAATTGCCTCGGTTCAGTTGTCCAGAGAGGTGGTTTTTGGAGGAACGTGAAGAAGTTACACTCACCGGTTAAACCGACGTTAATATTCCATACACCGGTTGATTACATCGGTTAAACCGGCGATACACCGGTTGATTGCTAACGGCTAGTTTTTCAATTAGCAGTTTACATACACCGGTTGAACCGATGATGGCTTTTGGGGTACGTCGGATTAACCGGCGTTACGCAGTTTTTTGGCATCTTTTCTCCAACGGCTATATTTGCTTATGCTGCCTATATATACCCCCAAGGCCGGGTCTTTTGTAAGTGCTGGAGTTCAAGGAAGTATACAAGAGCTAAAGATCATCTCCAACCACCATAGAGCTTCATTGTAAATCATATAGGCTTAAGCACACTTGTGAGAGTGCTTAGTGCTTGTTTAAGCTTAGTTCTTGAGAGAGCAAGCTTGAGAGAAGTCTTGCTGCGGCAAGCAAACACTTGTACTCGTCATGTGACCCTCCTACTTGGTGTGGAGAGGCAACGACACTTTGTGCGGGGAAGGAGACCCCTCTTGGTGAGAAGCTCCGATAGTGAAGAAGGTGCCGTGGTAACGCTTCGAGATAGACGGTGGCGGTGCCCTCGTCTTGGTGACTTGGTGGCACTTAGCCTTTGCTTGCCGGGTGCCTTGGTGGCCGACGCAAGATGGTGATCAAGCGAAGAGACTCGGCATCACACTTGTTCTTTGTGAGCAAGTGGCCGTGGACGTAGGGAGGGACTTTGGTGTCCTAACCGAACCACGTTAAAATGTGTATCTTGGTGTCTTCACGGGAGTTTGCATATCCTCTCCCTACCGCTTTACGTTTCCGCATTTACTCTTTCTTGCTTACCTTTACTTTCCTAGTTAGTTTGATTAGGATTGGTTATAGGTTGCAAGTCTTTTGGGGTAAGTAGAGGGTAGCATAGATAAACCTAAGTCATAACTAGCATGTGTAGGACATGTTAGGTTTATCTTATGCAAGAAGTCTGAGCCCTAGGATAGAAAAGCGATTAGCGATCCTATTCACCCCCTCCCCCTCTAGGGTCGGACACCCCGGTGATCCTTACACAGGAGTAGGAGGTAGTCGAAATCGGTAAGCCTAGTACTGCTTTGCTTCGAAAGTACAGGACTTCAACTCACCTCCTGGGGTAGTCGAGTAGTCGCGGAGAAATGGGATGCATGTTTACTTTTGGTGGTCTCACATTGAGCTCGGCGGACCATATGATGGTGGGGCGGTCCTGTAGTTCGAGGTGGGGAGGGGAATTGTTGGTGCGTGGGGTCCGACGGGGCCTATACGTGCCGTGTTGGTTAGGTCCACCTTGCAAGGTTAAATCGGATCGATTCGCCGTCTGTCGCTCTCGGATATGAGCACCTTGATCACAGCACCGCATCGTAGTAATGTCTTATGGAACTTATGAGATGATTGGAAATGACTACCATGAATTACTACTCTATGTCTGTTAAGATTTCCTAGCAGGTGCAAATACTAGTTGACAATGATAGTATATAGAATTGGGAGCTAAAAGTGGAAAAATAAGGACTCATTTTAGAAGCTTTTTATGCAAAATAACCTCCAGCCAGAAAGCCTTGCATGTCTAGATATGTGGGCTAAGTTATACCCACCGGTCGGGTAAGCCTTGCTAAGTATTAGAATACTCAGGGTTTGTTGCCACATTTATTATTACAGGACACCCGGACGTCGACTTCTTCCCCTGTTGTGTCAAGTTCATCCACCGAGATGCAGAGGGGTGGCAGGTCGAGGAGCGAGACCCCTAGGTTAGAGGTTTGTCGGGTTGCTCACCGTTGGGCAGGGTGTGCACCCTGTCAGTTTTGTTGGGACCGGTCTGACCGGTCTGTGGACCGGTCTGACCGGTGGATACGTAGTGCACCCATGCACACCGGTCTGACCGGTGGAGTGCACCGGTCTGACCGGGGGTGTAAAGGCTGAACCAGTGGAGCTAGAATAGATGTAGGATCTTTTGTTTTTGAACTTCGGCCCTTCTATTGTAAAGTTTTGTAAATTAATCTCACGCATTTGAACTCTGTTTGTAAAATTTATCGTTTTCGTTGTCGTTGAGTTATATTTTCAAGTTTTGTGTTGTGCTTGTACCATCTGCGCCCACCTTCGCGTGGGACTACCGGTGTTGTTTCGATCGGGCCGTGGGTTGAGAAAAGATCGCCAATTTAAGCCGTTAAGCTAATGCGCCCGATGTGTTCAAATGACGGCCATTACGCTTAATTAGAGTTTTAATTTGGCGGTTCTGTCACAATGACTACATGCATCATACATGTGGGTAAAATGCTCTCGATGAATACATCTCATGAATTCTGAATGAAATTAAAAAAAATTCCATAGTTCGATTGAGAGAAATGGGCACCTGTTGGTCCAAACACTCTGTTCTGATTCATTTCAGTTGCTCAGGTGTATCATTTCGGTCTGCAGATTGATATGCAAGTTGATCGCCGCTCAGAATCAAGAATTACAGCGTCCCGGCCTTTTCAGCTTCCACCCTCATTTCAGTTTGCAGTTCTTGGAACTTTTGTGTGTCCACTCCAGCGAGTTGGTTCAAATGGGCAGGGGGGACAGAGAGCCTTCTGCTCCCTTCTCAGCGGCACCACAGCAGACGCAAGAGGTTGTTCGGATGAGAAAGAGATTAGCTGGGAAGTTTGAAGGGGGGAAAAAACAAGAGGAGCTTAGCTGGTGAGATCTTTGCTGATGGTGATGGAATGTCCATGCTTCAGAGCTCTCAGCCCAACAGGTGCTTGACGCATAAATAGGCTGAGATGCTTGTGCACCAGCTAGTTGCAATGCTATGACCTGATGCATTTCAATTGCTGAGTTGTGTTGGATTACCTTTCTCAGTCGAAAATGGATAGTATGGCACATTCCATATTCTGCACTGTCGCCATTGTGGGGCAAGCTAGCTAGAATTTCAGAATGTTCTGAAAATCAGAAGTGTTGTGATACACTGATGCATCTGAATTCTGAAGTTCTGAACAATATGCAGATTTGTCAGAGTTGATGTGAATGTTGAGTGGTACCACAATTTGTTTGTGGACGTAATGTAATTGTTACTTACCCATGGTAACAAGGTAACCTGCATAATCTGAGGACAAACAATCTTTCGAAAAAAAATCTGAGGACAAACATTGGAAGAAATGATATTGCAGCAGCATGTTATGTTGGGTGACAACTCCATCAGGTACTACGCGAGAGCAGAGAAATTTGTTTGGACAACAGGACAAGGATCAACTTCCTCACGGACGTTCTGTTGCATGAGATCGCAGGCTCGAACACCTGCAATGGATGGCTGCATGTTCTTAGGCGAACGGCGCCGCTGCTCGGCGTACTCGCTCGGCTCCAATGGCCGCCAATCCGCCATGATGGGGACTTGCCTTGCTGCGTGAGCAGCGGAGAGTGAAGGATTGAGGGATCCCAGGGCTTGAGTGCATCATCGGATGGAGATGGGGCTTCGCAGTCTCTGCGAGCAAGGAAGCTGGCGAGGGCAGCGACGGCGAGGTGGACAAGCCGGAGGTGGAGCGTTGGGACGGAGAGCATTCCATTTACCGTCCGGGGGATGGACGGTAAATGAAATACCGTCCACCCCTTGGTCTATCCAAGACGTTGGATCAACCTCCTACGGTCAGGATTGACGTGACTAGTCGCAAGCAGCGCCAGGTCTCCACCGTCCTCGCGCGGCGCGACCAGGTCGGCGCCTTCCTCGGCCTCGCGGACGCAATCCGTCGTCCTCGCCGGCCGGGACGACCGGGAGGCCGGGGCCCGGCGGTGCGCCATGGCCGTCTACTTCAGCGGCCGCTGGCTCTCCCCATTCCTGCCCGACTTGACCGAGGAAGGCCCGTTCTACCTCGACGCCTCGCCGGGCACAGGCAGGTCGGCGTCCACCCCGGCTTCAAGGTCCTGTCCTGCGCATGCCATACTGTGGCTGCGGCGGCGGCGTCGGACGGGAATTCGCCATGTACAGCTACCTCCCCGTCGACCGCGACGTCCTGCAGGCCCTTGCCCGGGCGCTCAGCGCCAATCCGGACGCGCTCCTAGCCTCCTACACCGCTCGAAAACCTGCAATGGATGGCTGCATGTTCTTAGGCGAAGGGCGCCGCTGCTCGGCTGCAATGGCCGCCAATCCGACATGATGGGGACTTGACTTGGTGCTCGGTGAAGGACTGAGATCCTAGGGCTTGAGTGCATCGGATGGAGATGGGGCTTCACATTCTCTGCGGGCAAGGAAGCTGGAGAGGACAGCGATGGCGATGCCGGCGGCGGACAAGCCGGAGGTGGAGCGCGGAGGGACGGAGAGCCTTCCATTTAACGTCCAGGGGAGGACGGTAAATGAAATACCGTCCACCCCTTGGATCAGCGTCGTGCGGGCAGGATCGACCCGACTATCTAGCTAGTTGCAGGATCGGCCTCTAGTCCTCGCTCCCTAGGCCGCGCGTGCCGCCGTTCGCCACTTCGCCTTGATGAGGTTCGTCGTCGTGCTCTGCTCCGGCGGCCTTTGTTCCTCATCGCATGACGAGGAAGAAGAGCAACGATCGATGCGGAACTCGGCCGCGCTGGCTCCGGCGAGTCTCGCGGTTGCGTTCGTCCGCGCTGGCTCCAGCCTCGCGGCGCCGTCCGTCCCGCACCCGTCTGTACACGCGAGCGGCGCCACAGAGCACGCCGGCGCCGGAGCTTCTGCCTACTGATGAACCGTGGGGGAGCTCAGGCTGTCGTCCCCGCGCCACGCACACGCATGGCGCCGGACGGCCGCGACCGTCACTCCGGCGGCCTCGTCCAAGAGCTCCGTCGCCGTCGCAGGGCTGGAGCGCCCCGCGCCACGCACGCATAGGAGCCGGTGGCGCGCCACGCCGTAACGGCTGGGCGAGTGTGGGGACATGTGATTCCGGTCGCCGGGCACGCAGGACGGCAACCGACAGTCCCGGGCGCCTCCGCTGAGCTGCGCATGCCGGACTCCGGGGAGGACTGTGTTTGATTCCCCGTCCGGGGGTGGACGGTAAATGGAATGCCGTCCACCCCTTGGCCTATCAAGACCGTTGGATAAACTTCCTGCGGCGGAGATCGACTTGAGAAGGCAGCGCGACCAGGTCGTCGCCTTCTTCTTCCTCGACCCCGTGGGCGTCCGACGCGCTCGCGTCGAGGTCGAGGGTCGCGTCCGTCGTCGTCGCCGGTCGCAAAACGGGGCATCGGCGGCCTTTGTTTTTGTTCCCCATCGCATCGTATCGCCTTGATGCGGAACTCCGGCGAGTGAGTCCCGCAGTTTCGTGCGTCCGCCCGCTCGGCTTGGCGCCGTCCCACCCGTCTGTACATACAAGCGAGCAGCGCCACAAAGCTAGCACGCCGGCGCCTGAGTTGACGGCGATCGAACCGCGCGCTCGCGACGGCGTCAAGCTGGGACATGCACGCCATCCCGCCGACGATTGGTTCTGCCGATCACCAAAAACTGGGGGCTGCTTGCTCTATCCACAACCTGTCAGTGTGCACCAGGCCGAGCCGAGCGGCATGAACCTGATCCTTTACCAAGCCGGCTCACGTCCTGCAGACCTCCATCATCTCCTCGGCAGTCAGTCGGCACCCGTCCGCGACCGTCGCTCCGGCGGCCTCGTCGAAGAGCTCCACCACCGTCGCAGAGCTGGAGCCCCCCGGCAACGCCATTGGCGCTCCCTACCACCCTGAAGAGTGCGGGAACGTGTAGCCCCGGTCGCCGGAGAAGCAGAGCGGGGACCGGCGCTCCGGGGCGCCTCCATGAGCTCTCCGCGACCGAGGGATGCCGGACTCGGGGTGGTCGGTATTTTATTTACCGTCCGGGGGTGGACGGTAAATGAAATACCGTCCACCCCTTGGCCTTTTCTGATCGTTGGATCAGCCTCCTGCGGCCAGGATCGACGTGACTAGTCGCAGGAAGCGCCAGGTCTCCACGTCCTCGCGCGCTGGGCCGCCGTCCGCCTGGACAACGCGCGGCACGGAGCTTCGTCCAGGGCGCCCTAGCGGCTGGCGCCCGCCGCCCAGCAAGGACGCCACTGGCATGCGCACAGTGGGTCTCGCCATGATCTTACGCACGATGCCGGCGTGGCTCGTCACCGTGAGCGCGCGCACAATGCCAGGGCGAGCAGAGCGCGAGCTGCCCCGGCCTCTAGCGCGGCCGGCGCCGGAGGTGGCCGTTGAGACGACGCGCGTTCGCGACGGACTCGCGCCGGAACGTGGCGCGAGCGAACCATCATGCGCCGCCACGAGGGCGTCGTCGGAGATGACGCCGAGGCCGAACCGCGCGGCCGCGACGTACGGCGTCGAGCCGGAACACGCTCGCCGCGCTCCGCCGTAACATCCTGCCGGGTCCCTCGCCGAGGATAGGGACCGTTGGTCGGAACGTAACTGCTCAGACAAACCGACTGGCCTTTTCATTCTGCAGACTGCAACATGGTAGGTGAATCGCCGTTAGAACTCCGGGCACCAATGCAAAAAAAATTCAGTTTTCACTCTCATCCCCTCCCCGGGACGAACAACTAATTTCAGTTTGCGGTTCTTGACTCTGAATACAACAGATCAGCAATAGAAGATGAACATTCGTAGATATGCAACCAAGGATTTGAGAGGGGTTTGAATGTGAATCTTTTGTTTTGGCCCACCTAGTTGGTTGAAATGGGCAGGGGGACCGAGCCTTCTGCTCCCTTCTCAGTGGGAGCACAACAAACGCAAGAGGTTGTTGGGAAGAAGTGGAGGATTAGCTGGTGAGATCTTTGGTGATGTAATGCCCATGCGTCAGAGACGAAAAAGAACAGGCACAACAGAGAAAAAAATGGCTACAACTTGAAGGACGGATCTGAATACAGACATCAAAATTAGAGTAGGTTTTGTCAGACTCAGACAGCCTCCTCTCCTTTTCAGTTCGCTCACAATTGAAGATGCCGATAAGAGCAGCAATCTGCAGCATACAAAGCACAACATCCGGTGAAAACAAGTACATGGGCGTGCACAAGAACATGAATTCATTCAGTCAAGAGCTTGTCAGGTAGCGCTGCGAAAAGATTGAAGAACGACCAATATGCTTAAGCGAATTGCGAGCACGAGGAAAACAATTTCAGCGAAGCAAAGCCATTCTCCAGGTGGTTATGTATGTTATGCTCGTAGATATTTGGGAGAAGTTCTTGCTGAAATTTTCCTTTGATTGAAGTTGGAACAGCCTTCAGGCTACAACCTGACTGATGGGCTGCATCATCGTTGCTATATAGGCCGCCGGTCACGGGCGTATGGACTTGGGCTGAATCTTCAGCACCCTGATCTCAAAAAAAAAAATCTAGATACTCTATTATTCTAAAAAATAAAACTAGATACTCTAGATACGAGTAGTAGATAGATAGAGGCACACCTACTTGTATATATCTATCTATCTGTCTATTCTAGTATGTGTCTGTCTGCATTCAGTCGCCTACACGTCTCCGAACGCTATTATCCCAGCTGTACTGTCTGTCTATTTGGCAAGTGGTTAGTTGCTAGATTTGGCAGTGAGCTCATTAATAAATTGCACATTAATTGCTGTTTTACCTTGTGAAGTAGCCATGCTCCGCGCAGATGCCGAGCTTCTCGCATGAAGCAAACCACGCCGCCAGCTGGTCCTTGCGGCGGCCGCTGACGAGGAAGACGACGTTCCTCGGATCATCGCACAGCTCATCCAGGAGGCGAAGCGCTCCATCCCTCGGAGCACTCTCCCCCTCGTCCACCAGCTCGGGCGCCATGGCACCGTCGCAGCCCAGCAGGATCAGCCTGCGCGCCGCGCCGCGGTACGCCGGGCGGACGCGCTCCGCCGTGAGCATCTGCTGGGAGCTCGGCCCCCGCACCGCCACGGCGCGGTAGGTCATCCCGAGCCCGAGGCCGACGAACCTCATCGCCGGGAGGTCCCTGCAGGCGAGCCGCAGGGCCTCGTCGAACGACCGCGCCCAGGCGGCGGCGTCGTGCGCGCTCAGGTAGCTGTAGTTGGCCCGGTGCCGCGCCCGCTTCTCCTCGGCGCCCATGGTGACCGCGGCGCGCATGGCGTCGGCCAGGGCCTCCGGGTCCCACGGGTTCACGCGGATCGCGCCGCCCAGCGCCGCCGAGCAGCCGGCGAACTCCGACAGCACGACGGCGCCGCTCCGCCGCGCGCCGCCGGGGGCCTCCTCCCGGCACACCGTGTAGAAGTAGGGGATCCGGTTGAGCCCGTCGCGCACCGCGCTGACGACGCAGCAGTCGGCGGCGGCGTAGTAGGCCACCTTCTCCCACATGGGCACCGGGCTGTCGATGGTGACGACGATCAGGTCGGAGTCGGACCCCTCGGCCGGCCCGAAGCGCTTGTTGATGCGCTGCTCGATGCGCCGCGTCTCGACGCGGACGGCGTCGGCGTCGCGGCCGCGGCTGCGGGCGGGGTTGTTGATCTGCACGAGCACCACCTGCCGGACCATGTCCCTGTGCGCCTCCAGCATCCTCTCCAGGGCGAGGAGCTTGAGGCTCACGCCCTTGAAGAGGTCGACGTCGTCGACGCCGACCATGATGACGCGGCCGCGGTACGCCTCGGCGATCTCCCTGGCCTTGGCGGCGGCCTCCGGCGAGGCCAGCGCGGCCCGGAGCTGGGCCATGTCGACGCCGACGGAGAAGATCCTGACCAGCACGGTCCGGCCGTGGTAGTCGATGCCCGTGTGGCCGCGCAGGGAGGTGCTGGACGAGATGCCGAGGAGGCGCGAGCAGCAGGACACGAACTGGCGCGCGTAGTCCAGGGTGTGGAACCCGACGAGGTCGGCGTTGAGGAGCCCGCCGAGGAGCTCGTCGCGGACGGGGACGGAGTGGAGGATCTCGGCGGAGGGGAACGGCGAGTGGAGGAAGAAGCCGACGCCGGCGCGCGGGCACTTGCGGCGGAGGAAGGTGGGGAGCGCCCAGAGGTGGTAGTCGTGGACGATGACGAGGTCGCCGGCGTCCGGGGAGACCACCTGGACCACGCGGTCGGCGAACTGCCTGTTCGCCGTGACGAACGCCCTGTACGAGGCGGCGTCGAAGCGCAGCCTCTCGACGGCGTCGGTCGGCGTGAACGGGAGCACGTAGTGGAGCAGCGGCCACAGGTAGCGCTTGCAGAAGCCGTCGTAGAACTCGGCGTGGCGGTCGTCGTCGAGGTGCACGGGGAGGCAGGAGAAGCGCTCCAGGAGGTAGCCGTCGAGCTCGTCGGAGGGGACGACCTTGGATTCGGCCGAGGCAGGGAGGGTGCCGATGTAGGTGACGGGCGCGGGGAGGCCGCGCGAGAGCTGGAGCGAGAGCGCGTCCGGGTCGAGGGAGAAGGCGAAGCCGAAGGGCGAGTCCGGGTCCGGCGACGCGCGGAGGGGGAGCCGGTGGGCCACCACGATGCGGCGCGCCGGCGGCGCCACCGCCACCGCCAAGGACGGGTTGACGCACGAGGAGCTTGAGCTTCCTTGCATGGGACGAGAGAATGAGGTGGCTGGCGGTGGGGCCCCGGCCTTGCTTCCTTCCTTCCGTCCGGTAGTGGTGGGGTTGGAATGCCTGTGGCCTGCGTGCTCTGCTCACCAGGGGAGGGGTGGATATACCAGTGGCAGGGGCGGCTGGAGGTGCACAGCTGTCAGTGAATTTGCAAACGAGGACCTGGATTTTCCAGAAATTTCAATGGAAGACTCTTCTCAAGAATTGGAAGACTAGGATTGGGGGAAAGGTAGGGGAACGGAGGGTTTCGACTTTCGAGGGGCTCTTATGTGTAAAGGAATGCCGCGACGGAGAACGTCGTGTTCACAGATTAGGGCTGAGCTTGCAACGGTCGTCTCGTCAGAGAAGCTATCCAGTCGGGGAGTAGAGCTGTGAACGTGCGATCCTTGATTGTCTGTTGATGTTTGGCGTCATGTTTGTTGTCCGATGTGCTTTTGGCGTATCCGGAGCGAGTTCAACCTAATTTGGACTTATTCGGAAGCTGTTCTTTTAGTTGGTATGCGGGAATGCCAGCTAGATCGAGCATAGCAACTAAATGTGTTCGCCGCACTATCGGCCAATACGGTCGTGAATGGCATGCCTACTTTGTCCGGATCTTGCATTATGTTGTGTTCTGGCATTTTCCGAAGACGATGATGCAACGGCGACACTTCGCGCCATCCAGAAAGTATGCAACAGTTTCTTCTGCTAATTATACATGCCATCACCCGATATGTCTGCTAATTACTGATGATGACCGTTGATCATTGTGTGATAGTTTAGACCTTTCAGGACAATAGCAATTGAGCTATGTATGTATTAGGATTTAGGAATTTGCTTAGGAAGAAAATACTTAACCATATTACATTGCATTCTTTTGGCATGAGAATGTACATGTCATAGGGACTAAATTTAAAACTTCAAATTTTATAGTGGTTTGGGTGGGAAATGTAAAGTGAACAAAGATACGCTTGCAGCTTATTAAATACAAACCTTCCAAAAAAATTTCGAAAAGATACGCTAATTCCACCACAATTAATGCGAGGATCCTTCTTCTTCTTATATTTCTTTCCAGGTTTGGTATTAATGGAAAAAGTATAGTTATGCAGGCTCTATGACGTAGCCAACTTATATTTTATTCTACTGGGGTATTCAGTGATATATGCATGCATTTTTAGGTTAAATATTAATGATCGTATAGACAAAAGATTTGGAAAACTTTGTCATTGTAGATATCCTTTTCATGCAAAAAACAGGTGGAGATGATATGAATCCAAAGGATAAGAAGCCGATTTCTGATGGAAGCAAAGGAGACGTGCCGAGGTTTAATATTGTAGTAGTCCTACTTGTTGGCTTACAACCATAAAATGGTATATAGTGTGTCTCTTGAAACATATTCCCCTTTTTTTTCGCTTGCTGTTCTCTTTATGTCTCATAAGTCTTCCTTCATTGCTTTTGACAACTTTTTTTATAAAACATAATGCTTAAACCTATGTTCTTTACAAAAAAAAATATTACCTGTAAAGTTTGTGATACAATAATTTTCATACAAAAATTAATTGATAGCTTTGAGAACATTAATTGTTGACGTTTTGTGTCGCCAACGAGCGATTATGTGTGCGCGTCACGGGCTCGGATGATAATGCAAGAAAAGACACAAAGATTATACTGTTCGGCCGGAATGTCCTTACGTCTAGTTCGAGCATTCTCGTGTTCTTGCACTGATTTGTAGTAGAGGGTTACAAACGGGCGAGAGAAGGAACGAGGCTCCCAGGTCTCTGTGTTGCGTGGGTGCGTGTGTGTGAAAAATCAGTCCTCTTAGAGGCACCCATCTCATCCCTTTTATAGTCCAGGAGGGGACGGTTGGTTACATGGAGAGAAGGAAAAAGGAAGAGACAAGGATTTGGGAGTCGAGCTCTTCCCGACCCCTCCTGCTCCGGCTTCTGGTCTTGGTGGGCCCTCCTAATGGCGATGGGAGATGTTCGTCTCCATCCCTGGCACTGTAACGGCCATGACGGACAGTGGCGGGGATAGCGTACTGTCGACAATGTGGCTGCTCATAAGGCATGGTCGAGTGGACGTGTCCTGTTGTGATGGCGTTATGCACGTTCGGCAGTGTTGACGTCCGGAGGGAGAAATTGGGCCGTGCCTTCCTTCGAGATGGGCCTGTCAGATCGTCGTCCACAGTTGCCCGTACCGGGGTGTGGGACGGTCAGCTCCTCCACTTGTCGGACGTGACGGCATGTGGGGTCCTCCTGTTGACCGGAGACCCTCTCGGGGTCAGCTGGCTGTCACGCGGCGGTGTGGGTCCCTCTTCCACGGAGGACGGGTGGAGTGGTAATATTCCCCGCGGGTATACCCGCGGGGGTCGGGAGTTGGGCGAGGCGGACCCCTCCAGCGAGGGTTGGGCGAGGCAGAACGCCCCCTCTTGGGACTTCGTCATGACGGGGCTCTCCTTTTGCGTTTACTTCTAATAGGCCTTGCCGCCTTGAGCCCTGCTCGGTGGCTGGGCCGTGTCCTGGCCATTGGGCCTGACGCTTTGTCACTTGGGACCCTCGTAAATTAAGCCCGCAAGCTTACCTTCATACGACATTTAGGGGTACCCGTCGCTTTTACCCTCATCACTAATGGTTAGATCAAATTGTACAAATACTTGACAACATAGATTCTAAGATTTATACATGCATGGACAAATATTAAAAGTAAGCAATACAGGGTGATGTATTTGTCATTTTGGTTATCTCTGCACTTGTCGCATTTTAGACATCAGCATAGTTAAAAGCCATCCTATACTATCCCATCTCTACATACCATTAGTCCATTATTCTCACACGTCCATCACCTTCTTCCTCCAGATTAGAGAGCTGAGGTTTCACTTTCTTCACCGAGCGCTGCCTTATTATTTCCTGAAGATTGTTTGAAGATGGGTATCCATCCCTATCTCCCAAAGTCGTCCCAAGCCGTCTAGTGACGAGGAATCTACAGGGGCGAAGCCACGTTGGGCTTGCCGAGTGCACGTGCACCAGGGAAAAAAACAAAGATTCAATGGTTAACATCTAAATTTTCCAAGGAATGAGATTTTTTTACACGTGTATACTAAGGTGTGCACTCGGGTCCACTATGCTCTAGCTTCGCCCCTGGGAATCTAGCCAACTTTCTTGAAGATTGATGTTCTAATGCAGACATGATGCACTCGTTGATATATAGCTCATGCTGTCATGCATGGCCAGTAAGGTCGCCGCCGCCAGTAGCACAAAAGATCTGGCAACCACATGGCCACCTCGGCGATGAGCAACGTACGCCGCCCTTCACTTCTCCCATGGCGGCGCCGTCTCAGTTCCCCGGCCGTGCGCACATGTCCGGGGACGGCCGGACGCAGTTGGCCGGGATTTGTGGCGAAGGTGACCATGATCTCGACGGGGTGAAGTTGAGAGTTTTTTTATTTTTATATTATTTTTTTTATTTATAAAAAATATATGTCGTTTTATTTTTTTTTGCAAATATGTCACACTGCCGCCGGTTTGTTTGGCGGTAAGGAGATACCGCCGGACAGCATTCCGCCGGATCAAACGGCGGTACGAGGCCGGCCGGTGGGCCTTGGTGGGTCGGGAACTTACCGCCAGTTGAAACGGCGGTAGCTGGAACTTACCGCCGGCTCATCTGGCGGTAAGTACCTACCGCCGGTTCGTCCGGCGGTAAGAGCCCCCACTTAATCCCCGCCCGGCTCCGCAAGCGCCGCCGCCCAGCTCGCACCCCCGCCCGCTCGCGCCCCCGCGCCGTCGCCCGCCCAGCACCGCTGCCCGTCCGCTCCGCCGCCCGCTCCTGCGCCCGGCCCCCGCGCGCCGGGATTTGGCCGGCCGGCGCTCCCCGGCCGCGCGCTCGCCACCTTGCGTCGCGCGCCTACTCGTGTCAGGTATATTTTAAAATTTAGTTTTATTAATAATAATTGGTAGATTAGTATTAGAAATATTAGTGATTTAGATATAGTTTTAGGTGTAGAATTAGTTTTAATAAATATTAGTGATTTACATATAATTATTTTTAATATAAAATCGTAGAACATGAAATTGAAAATATTAGTTTACATACGAATATAATTGAAAATATTAATGAGTTCAAACAGACATATTAGTCTCATAAAATATTATTAATTGATATTATATTACATAAAAACATAAATTGTTGTCAGTAATAGAAATTGTAGAGAAACAATTAAGATAGATGTAAAAATAGCAGAAATATTTTTTAGCGTTGATTAAATTCTAAGGATGAGTAATTATTGTCATAAATATTGGCAGTCATGTCAGATGATTTGTATTTTCAAGTGTTTTATGGGTCAGGAGAAGTTAGATATGGTCCTGAAGGGGTAGATTTGTCAGAGTTTAGCTCGATCACAAAAAAAGTACCCCGAGATAGAGAGAGGACTTGGATTTCAATATCCAATTGGCAATTTAAAGCTTTCGGCCTTAGTCGAGATGAACATGAGATCTCTGTCATGTCAGTGGTCAGTCGAAGAGAACCAATATTTTGGGAGCTATTGCCGCTTGAAGGGACGTAAAACTGGAGGAACTATGTCAATATAAGTAGTAGCCGAGGCTTACCGCTTGTGTTGTTTGTTCAAGCATTCGGGAAGATTAGTTTTAGAACTAAAGCGGGTGGAGATCATGAAGGGCAAAGAGATATAGTATCGGAAGAAATCAAAACGATGCATGAACCTCATGAAGAAGGTGGTGAACTCGAGATTTTAGAAGATGATAGACATGCTGCACACGAACCTCGTCAAGCAACTGGTCAGGCTGATGAAGTGGAAAACATTACAGAGATAGTTGAAGAGTTTCAGAGGGAGGGTGAACAACAGCACAATGCAATGAATGATGACTCCTCGGATGATGATGATGACGACGATGATTATCATGTCCCACACAACTGGTCCGGATATGTTTTTTTCAAAATTAAGTGTAAATGAAGGTGAAGCGGTCCCTTGGGAGTACATGCAAAATGAGGTATGCATCGTTTCGGTGTATGCCAACAGTGACAATATGAAGGAAGCTATAAAACATTGGTCGGCTCTCTCTTTGGAAAGACAGTTCAAAGTTGTCAAGAGCAGTCCGAGAACATATGACGTGCGTTGTGTGAGAAGCGAATGTCCTTTCAGGGTGTACGCTTCTATGGGCAAGTGGCAGGATTTCTGGGAGGTCAAAAAAATTGTGGAGCACACATGCCTGCTTGAGCAATTAGAACCACAGCATCGCAACCTCAGTGCAGGTTTCATAGCTAACTATATGTACCCTTTGATCGTGGACAATCCAAGTTATGAACCTAAGTCAATCATTTGTGCTATTGAGGAGGAGTTTAAATATAAAATTAGCTACAACAAAGCTTACAGAACGAAACAGAAAGCGCTGCAGATGAGGTGGGGGACGTATGAAGCTTCGTATCACAATATGCCGGCATTGCTGCACACTATATGTTTTAGAAATCCTGGTAGCTACTACGACTTGAAAACGTATCCATGTGCCCAGAAGCCTGGAAAGCAGGTACTCCAACGGTAGTTCTTGGCCTTGGGCGCTTGCATTGAGGTGTTTCCGCACTGCCGGCCAGTCATTTGTATAGATGGGATATTTTTGACAGGAAGGTATAAAGGCACAATCCTCACAGCTGTTGCAGCTGATGGTAACAGATAATTGTTGCCTTTGGCAATTGCCTTTGTGGAGAAAGAATCATGGGATACTTGGTATTGGTTTTTGCAGAGGGTGAAGCAGATGACTGTCAAAGATGTAGAGAACGTGTGTTTGATTTATGATCGGCACAAGGGTATATTACAAGCAATCGATGACATACAGAATGGTTCTACTGAGCGTAGTAGGACTGCACTTTGGCCGGCCCTAAAGAGTAGGTGGTGCATGAGGCATATGGGGGCAAACTTTCATAGCCAGTTCAAGAACAAAACCCTTATGAAGCTATTCAATCAGTTATGCAGCCAGAATCAGGAAAGAAAATTCAACTTCCTATGGAAAAAATTGGATGAGCTAACAAAAAAGCAAACGGCGGAGCTAGCGAAGAGATGTGTCAATACAGAGGAGGACGACCAGGTCTCACTTGAAGACGTGGGCTTGGACAGTCTGAATGTCAGGCGCAAAAGGAGAAGGGCAATTAAGACATTCTCGGAGTGGATTGAACACGAACCAAAAGAAAAATGGGCTTTACTATTTGATGAAGGAGGTGTTAGGTACGGTTTAATGACTACGAACCTAGCCGAGGTATACAATTGGGTGCTGTGTGGTGTAAGATCATTGCCACTTGTTGGGATCGTGGAGTTCTTCTTGTATCGCACTTGCGAGTACTTTAGGGACCGTTACGCTGTGGCACAGAAAGATATGGTCGATAATCGCAAAGTTTACGGATACAAGGTTACGGAGTATATGGAGGCAGCTTTCAAAAAGGCCCGTTTACATCGCGTGACTCCAGTTGGCTCTATGGAACATCGGTACGAGGTGATGTGTAGGGACAAAGGCCGAATGGGGGGGGCCGGCGTGAGAAGCATGTGTAGGATTGTGTTCTCCGTCCTGATGCTTGTATTTGCTCATGTCATAAGCCAAAGCTGCTGTACCTGCCGTGCACACATGTCATTGCTGCCTGTTTTGAAGCTGGTGGACTACAGCCTCGTATGTATGTCTCAAATTACTTCATGAAGGAAACTATTTGGATGACTTGGAGGCACGAGATTTATGGGTTCCGCATCCTGGGAGACTTCATAACTGATCTTGGACACAATACAACTTACATTTCCGGATCCAGATCCAGAAATGTTTCAAGGGGTGGGCCGACGCAAGAAGAAACACATTAGAAATAACATGGATCGATCGGAGGCTAGTCGAGACGTCCGCCTCTGCTCGAAGTGCCATGAGACGGGTAATACGTACAAGGATTGTACGGCATTGAGTTATGGTGGCCGCACAGATGGAGCGGGCCCATCAGAAGCTGCTCCAAATCCGGCAACGCAGGCAACGGGTCGTCGTGGCTGCCGTCCGAAGAACGATAGCCTTATGTGATCGATGACGATTGTCATCTGTGTCATTCGCTATTGAATCATGTTCGATGTTAAATTATGTAATATTAAGAAATAATATGTCGTAAACTTATTTCGTCTTGGCGTACGAATATTTGTTGTAATGTGTGGCGCAAAAATATATTCAACTTTGTTGCTGTAATTAGAAATTGAAGTTATATGATATGTAATTTGTTGTGCATCATTTATTAGTTTATTATGTTATGTTTTATTTAGTATTTTATTAAGTATTTGTTATATTACTTAATGTTATTATGCTTAATATTGTTATTTATGTTCTGAAATTTTTTCTAATAAATCTTATTATACAGGTATGGCATACGAGGAAGGAGCCACCCCTGAGTTGCTCGATGCTCTCGTTGACAAGCGCCACCGGTCGTACATGTCTGCGGTCCGTGGCATAAGCTTAGGGACGTTTCGGGCTCGTGTGCCCATGTCGACGATGCCGATACACCGTCGCTGGGTTCCTAGGTACGGGTTACATTTGTCACATATTTAAATTGTTTCCGTAACCGTTTGTTCTAACTTGATGTTTCATTTTCGCGATGCAGGCTACGCGCTTCAGGTCTTCTCCGGATTGCGCGACTTGTGGAGGGAGATATGGCCGACCCTGCACGTCGACCTAGGGACAGGGCTCCACGGTTTCAGTTCGACATGTCCCTCCTCGCGGCACTTCTCGACCGTTGGCGTCCGGAGACACACACGTTTCACCTCCCGGTCGGTGAGATGACCACTACTCTTCAGGACGTGGCGATGCTTCTAGGCTTGCCGTGTGCTGGACGAACCGTGGGTGCAGAGGACGTGGGACTCTCGTGGCGCGACGACCTTTTGGCTTGGTTCGCCGGGGTTCAGCGCAACGAGCTAGCGTTTCCGTACCGGCCCTTGCCTGCGAACCACGCACACGGACCGACAAAGAGGTGGCTCCTACAGTTCAGTGTGAGTACATAAATGTTGAATCTTTCCGTACTTATATTCCTACGTATTTGCATTGACGACTTGTACCATTTTGAAGGCGGACTACATGAGGGCAGACGCAGACGACTTTACGGTTGCCAGGCACTTCGAGGCCTACTTACTGTGGCTGTTCGGCTGGGTCATGTTCTGCAGCTCTCAGGGTGACTCGTGCCCCAAGCAGCTCATTCCTTTGGCGAGGTCGATAGCTGATGCTCCACTTCACGAGGTCCCACAGTTCAGCTGGGGTTCTGCCGTTTTGGCAGCGACTTACAGGGGGTCTTTGCACGGGCGTGACGAAGGTCTCAGCAGAGGAGCCCATTTTTGTTGGGTGTCCTCTACTGTTACAGCTCTGGTCGTACGAGCGCTTTCCCGTCGGTAGGCCAGAGATGGACTTCGAGCCGTACGTCCCGCTGTCCGCAGACCACTATGA
This sequence comes from Panicum virgatum, assembly GCF_016808335.1. Classification (NCBI taxonomy): domain Eukaryota; kingdom Viridiplantae; phylum Streptophyta; class Magnoliopsida; order Poales; family Poaceae; genus Panicum; species Panicum virgatum. The sequence continues at coordinate 1,676,502 of NC_053136.1, forward strand.
CGTCGACAAACCTACGATGGGTTCGTTGTGGTGCCTCAGGAGGGTACGTTATATCGTTTGTTTTACTTATTGTTACATGTCTTCACAACTGTATGATTTAGCGGTTAACATATTTTTTCGTTATGCAGCCTTCTTGAGTCGGCGTGTAGACGAGGAAGTCGTACCACGACTTCGTGGGACAATTTGATGCTCTTGTGAACACGGACGTGAGGTGGACTCCGTACACTGCAGCCGACATTTACGCCCGGGCACCGAGCGGTTTTTCTTCCTTATGCCTGCGAGATCACGAGTACTGGATGACGAGGAAGCCGATCCTTTACGACATCCACGTCGAGGAGTACCACGTGAACCGGGTCACAGGATGATGATACCAGCAATGCTGCTGCTTCACATGATGAACCATGCACTATTCTTTACTGCAACTGCCCTTGTCACAAGAAGAAGGGCCCTGCCCCTCCGGCACCACCGCCTGCACCATCTGCAATGGGTGGATACTGCGGAGAAGGCTCAATGCATTTTGCTACGTGGGGGTACGGCTATTAGGACTACCTAGTGCTAATGACATGTTGCATCGTTGTATTTGTTGTGTTTTTTTAAAATTACCTAAGGCATGTTAGCTTAGTTCATAATCTGTTTACCGTAGTTGCAACAGGTTCTGCCATGCCACTGCATGTCTGCTGTGTGTTTCATTAATGTTGTGTTATGATGTAATTCCTATGATTTATATTGTCACGATTAGACCGGTGCCGTGTAGTGTTCCGTGCGATGGGATGTGTCGGGGCAGTGTAATAATCACGAGTAGGTCGATGCAGTGACAGTACGACGATTAGGTTAGTGCGATAGTATGCTCGATGGGATACCAGTGAGCGCTGTGGAGCGTGGAAGTGCTGAAGTCATGAGCAGTGAGACGTCATGTCGTTGTTTAAAGTCACGAGCAGTGCGATTGTAAGGATCGATGGACCAAGAGGGGGGGTGAATTGGGCCTTTTTCAAATTCTAAAACAAAGTAAAGCAACCTTATCCTATGCAATGCTAGTAGGGCACCAATTCACCAACCGGATAACTAAGCTACTAACACAAGCTAAGGGAGCTAAAACAAAGTAAAGCCTAGCAAGGTAGAGCTAAGTTATGATCTCTAAGTCAAGCACATGAGTAAATTGCATGAAAGAAAATGCTTGAATAAAAGGAATGGACAAGAGACAACCGGATTTTTTCCCGTGGTATCGATGTGTTGGCACACACCCCTAATCCACGTTGTGACACTCACAAAGAGTATTGTCACCTCCCAAGTCACCGAGACGAGGGCGCTCACTAAGAGTCTCCGTTCACCATCCCGGCGTGGTGGAGATCAAGCCACGTACAATCTTCTTCTCCGGGCTCCCACAATCCTTGGCAAGCTCCGCGAGAAACACCTCGATCACCAAGATCGCCTAGGTGATGCCAATCACCAAGAGTAACAAGCTAAGGCCTTCACTTGAGCAAGAACCGATCACCAAGAACGGATGCACACTAGCTTCTCTCTACTCAAGTCCTTAATCTTGCTTCTTGATTGATTGAATGCACAAGTATGTGAATGATGAAGCTCAAGGTGGCTCTTGACTATGGTATGAGTGTTTGGATGTTGCCTGGTGTCAAGAGTGGGCGAAATGACCCATTGGAGGGGTATATATAGGCAGCTCACACAAATAGAGCCGTTGGAGAAAAGCTGCCAGAAAACTGCGTAGCGCCGGTTAATCCGACGTACCCCCCCTTGTCATCGTCGGTTTAACCGGTGAATGTAAACTGCCTCTTCTGAAAACTAGCCGTTACAACTGGGGCAGATTAACCGACGTAGCATCGGTTTAACCGGTGAGTGTAGTTGTCCACTGAACCACTGAAAAATCAAGTCTCTGGACAACTGCACCGACGTTAACTCAAACCTATCGTCGGTTTAACCGGTGAGTACAACTTTTAAATTCCTCTGAAAAACCATCTCACTGGTCAATTGCACCGACGTCTTGATTCAAACAGCGTCGGTTAATCCGGTGAATAGAACTTGAATTTCCCTGGAAAACCAACTCTGGACCAATGCACCGACGTTAAATTCAAACACGTCGGTTTAACCGGTGTATTGAATTTGTCCAGACTCTGCTGACTTCGTTTAACCGACGTATAGAAAATTGAGAGCGTCGGTTAAACCGGTGTATAGACTTTTTCTGATTTTGTCTTTTCTGATTTGAGTCTTGAATGAAATCCAAATATTCTTGAGATATAGTTTGAGAACCACTTATTTGAACTTCTAGAAACCTGAGTGACCATAGTGTGCATCCATTTTCAAATGATCATGTCCATGCTCAAGTTACTTAGCCTTAACCCCTCTTAATAGTGCGATCACTACAAAACTATAAAACCTATACTAACCTAAGTGTCCTTCTCAACCTTATGACACTTAGGACTAGAAAGATCCTTAGTCTTGACATAAAATTGAGTTGAATACCGAGATCGCCTTTTTGAATAATGAAATTGAGGGGCCTCTTTTGACATATGACCAAATGAGCGATAATGATCTATTAAGCTGCACAAACTCATTAGTCACAATAATGGTTGTCATTAATCACCGAAACATACCTTGAGGGCCTAGATGCTTACAATCTCCCCTTTTTTGGTGATTGATGACAACACAAACATAAATGACGAGAGAGCGAGAAAGATAAAGCAGGATAAACACAAGCGAACTCGAAAAGAAGGACCAAAGAGCTCAACGGCTCAAACGAAATTCATAGATATGTCTCAAAGCACGGCATACTCAAGCGACAAAAGTACATATCCATGAACTAACACCAAATGTGATACAAAGAATCAAAGTCCTGATAACTACGAGCTCTCTCTAGCTCTACCCTCCCCCTAACTCTGGTGCTCCCCCTAACACCTCTCCCCCTTTGGCATCAAAGCACCAAAAGGCGAGCTACGGGTCGTGCTGTCGTGGTACGGCGACGAAGCGGTCCGGGTCGTCGTCGTCGGACGGAGAACTCTCACCCTCGGTGACAGACGGAAGCTGCTGGTCTGGGTCTGAGCTCACTGGGGGAGTAACTGTTGTGGAGGCTCTCGTGCTGGCACTGCCTGGTAGAGGATCCGTAGAAGTCGTAACCGGGTCAGCAGAAGAAGTATCAATATCTGAAGAGGTGACTGCTGAGGCTGCCGGCTGCGTCGACTGTGGAAGCAGGGACTCCTCTACTGCTCCTCCCTCTGAAGGTGCTGCCTGAAGTGAGGAAGGGAGGGCGACCGACTGAACCACTGACGGTGAGTCCTGAAAGAGTGTGGTCGCTGGCAGTGGAGAGAACAGTGGACGACCAGCAGACCCAAGTAATGCGGACATCGAGAACGTGGTCTCCGGTGTCGCTGAGGTAGCTGGAGCTGTAGTAGGGGCTGGAGCTGGTGTAACGGCAAGCTGAGGTGCTCCAACACCCTGAAGGCCTGGCTGTCCTGGCTGCTGCGGGGCGAGTCCGGTGTGAGAGTAAAGCTGTGAGATCATCCCGAACATCGCCATCATCCCCTGCTGCATCTGCTGAAACTGAGCGTCTGTCCTCTGTGAAACTCTGTCAATGAGGCCGACAAAACGCTCCTCGGTCGCAGCCCGCTCTCGGGCGGCCTCTCTCTGTATAGCAGCAATCTGGGCCTCATGGGCTCTCCGGGCCTCCTCCTGAGCAAGTCTGTCCTCCCTCTGCTGGGTCACGAGCTGCTGTAGTAGTGAAGTGAGCTCGGACGGCTGAGTCACCTGAGACTCAGAGACTGTAGCAGCTGCTGAAGTCGGAGGTGCTGGCTGTCCTGAACCTCCTGCCTCGTGATCGTGACTGGCTGGGGCAGCTGAAGGAAAGTACTCAACGTCGTCGGAGGAGTCTGACTCAAGCTCAGACCAGTGAATCTCATCATCTCCCCCGGGAAGCTGTGCCTCTGCTGCTAGGAGTGCCTCATCCTCCTCTGCCACTCGTGCCTGAACCTCCGGTGACAGTCGAGCCATCGCTGCTCTATCTGCGTGTCTGCCCCTCCTCCTGTCCTGTGGAGCTGTGGGTCGGTAGACAGGGAACCTGGGAGCCTCGTCGTGACGGTAAGGGGCACTGATGGGTGACTCTGCTGGCACTATCATAGAGCATATGTAACTGATCCAGTGTGCAAAGGGAAACTGTCGCACCACACCCATCCCGTCTGTGATCACATCCTCTATCTCAGCCAGAATAAAGTCAACTATGTCAAATGGCTCGTGAGTGAGGATGTGTAGAAGCAGGAGCTGCTGCAGTCCTGTAAACCCCTCTGGGTAGCCACTCCTCGGTAGCAAAGTCCTCCGGAGTGCCATGTGTACTGCGTATGCCTCTGGGGTCAGCAGGCTGGGAACTCTGGCGTAGGAGGCAGGGAACGGCTGGCGGAAACACTGAGAGATCGCCTCATGAGAGGGTGCAATCCCGCCAATCATCGCTCTGCGCGGTGGATCTGCATCTCCGTAAACCATCTCGTGCAGGGAGACGTCAACTAAGTCAACTCCGAGAATCCCTGCTATCGTCGCTCTCAACAAACCAAAAACCTGGCCTCCATAAACAAAGTGTACTGCTCGACGCTCGGGAGCAATCCAGGCCGTGGCATAGAAGACTCTGACCCAGTCCTCAATATATCTGTTCTGCTCAATCTGGAGTAACCTGGGCAGGCCCCTGAAGTGAGCGAAGTGCTCTCTGACATCTGCTCCCCCTGCGGCTGTCCTCAGAGACACCCAGTCAAGCACTCTGTGCGGGAAGATCCTGTGACCCCGCCTCTGGTAGGTCTCGTAGAAACTGGCCTGAAGAAGCGTCCAGAACCTACGGTCGACTCGGCTGTCACGGGTCACGGGGAACCAGTCCTCCTCCTGAACACTCCACCTGAGCCTCTTGACCTTCGCCGCATTGGCCTTGGTCAAGTTCTGAAGCAGCACACCTGGCTCCAGACGCACAACAGTGTCCATACGGAACACTGCGCGCTCGGCCTCTAGGGCCTCGGCTCTACGAGCTGTTGCTGCTGCAGCTGTGGACCTGCGAGGCTCCTGTGGCTGGTGACCTCCTCGCGTCCTCGGTCCAGTGCGACGCTCGGTCGCCGGTGAAGTCTCTGCTGCTGGGGATGTCTGCCGAGTGCGGCCAGACCGTCGTAGAGTCGGTGACTCCTGTGTGCTCTGCCCCTGAGACTGCTCGGACTGCTCTGCCTCTGAATCTGAATCTGCAGCTGTATCTGACTGATCTGACTCTGCTGCTGCTGCTGTCGCGGCTCTGGTGGCCCTGGCACTTCTCACTCTGCCCATGCCCCTGCCTCTGCCTCTGCCTCTGCCTCTGGGGTCCTCCCTGATCTGGAACGGACGAGCACGGCCTGATGCCTGCTCCTCGGCGGCCTTGGCCACCATCTCGGCCCTCTCGGCCTCCTTTTCTGCGCGAGTCCGCTTGCGAGCGGGCTTCTCGACCACGACTTCCTTCCCCTTTCTCTTCTCGCGACCCATCTCGACTGACGGAGTGCGGAACACGAACGCGGCGCGAAAGAAGCGGCTCAGGCAAAACGTCGAGCACCTGGCGAGCACTGGGTGAAAAGGTGCTGCGGATGTGGCTGCGGCGCGGGGCTGCGGCTCTGAGCACGAGGATGGCGTGGAGTACGGCGGCGCTTGGCGAGGGAGACTCGTGCGGCGGTGAGGGCGTGGTGCGGCGGCGGCGGCGGCTACGCGTGCAGGCGGCGGCGCAGAGCTGTTGCGCGGGCGGCGCAGAGGAGAAGGGCTGCTGTGCGGTGGCGAGATGTGGCGGTTGAGGCGGTGCGCAGGTGGCGGCACAGTGGGACGGCGGCGCGTGGAGGCTTGAGTCGGGCGGCGGCGGCGTGAGGGGAACGAGTCGGGCGGCGGCGGCGTGAAGAGAGAAGAGAAACAGGGGCCGGCAGCGCGGGCAAGAGACATATATGACAGGCGGGCCCACGATTTTTCTTAACGCCGGTCGATCCGACGCCTAGGTTTTGAGCACCGGTTGATTGCGTCGGTGTAGTTCACCCGAGGCTTCTGCAGATCTGAAACTGAACGCCGGTTGAACCGATGATGCCAAAAGTGTACTCGTCGGTTAATTGATCAAAACACCGGTTGATTGCTAGGTCTGATTTGCATTTATTATCACCGGTTGATCCGATGCTCTGACTTTTGTATACGCCGGTTGAACGCCTGAAGCTTGACTGAGCTGAGACAAACTTTAGTAACGCCGGTTAATCCGATGGGTATAGATCCTTTGAACGTCGGTTTAAACGGTGAAGCCAAAAACCCCACACTCAGCTCACTCTTCTATGCTAAGTCCAATAAACTTATAAAACTCAAAAGAACTCAAGTTAATGGACTTGCATAGGCGACTTTACCCCTCAAAATAAATAGGATAGCACACTTGCTTAAATAAATTTCTTTTTAAACACAAGGAAAAGCCGCAAGAGAGACAAAACGCCAAATAAAATGTATGAGCCATGTCATCGGAATATTGAAGATAGAAAGCTTCAAACTCATCATGACATTGCTCACTAGGCAATAACGCACCTAACACTTTGCTCTTTTCACTTTTCATGAATTAAGATCTTGTATATGAAAACAAGTCTCATTTTCATCAAGTGATCTCCTTTGTGACCCTTACGCATGCAATGATAATGCAAGCTACAACCACATGCGAAAGTATAGTAAACATGAAGTGCACATCTATATGACAAGAAATGCATAACAAGAAATTAAGATCTACTTGTCAAGTTTGAACCCACGGGAAGCTTCTTCATGATGAGCCTTTCTACAAGCCTAGAGGAAAACAAGTGGACCACCACCTCTAGCTAAACCCTTGCTCATCACTATCTTACCATGGTTAGACAAGTGTCCTATATGTATGCATTTTTCTATATGACATGGCAACTTACATGACGTTTGCCGCATCTAACACATTAAGCTCATTCCTTAGCCTAACAAAGGTACTCTCGTCTAAAGGTTTTGTGAATATATCCGCCAATTGCTCCTCGGATCTCACACCTTGAAGGGAAATGTCCCCCTTGGCTTCGTGATCACGCAAGAAGTGATGGCGAATATCAATGTGCTTTGTGCGAGAGTGTTGAACCGGATTCTTGGCAATTTTTATGGCACTTTCATTGTCACAAAGGAGTGGGATCCTATCTAGTTTCACACCAAAGTCCAAAAGGGTTTGCTTCATATATAGGATTTGGGCACAACATGCACCGGCCGCTATATATTCCGCTTCCGTGGTGGACAAAGCCACGGAATTTTGCTTCTTACTTGACCAAGAAACTAGAGAACGCCCAAGCAAGTGGCAACCCCCGGAGGTACTCTTGCGATCCACACGGCTTCCGGCAAAATCCGAATCCGAGTATCCCAAGAGATCTAAACTAGCGCCTTTGGGGTACCACAAGCCTATGCTAGGAGTGTGCTTGAGATACCGAAGGATCCTATTCACAGCCGAAAGGTGTGACTCCTTTGGGTTAGCTTGAAAGCGGGCACACAAGCACACACTAAACATTATATCGGGCCTAGATGCGGTAAGGTAAAGCAAAGACCCTATCATAGAACGATAGAGGGATTGATCAACCGGTTTACCGTCCACATCCAAGTCGAGATGCCCATTGGTTGCCATGGGTGTCTTGATTGGCTTGCACTCATCCATCTTGAACTTCTTCAAGATATCTTTAGTATACTTTTCTTGATAGATGAATGTCCCTTCCTTCATTTGTTTGACTTGAAAACCAAGGAAGAAGGTCAATTCGCCAATCATGGACATCTCGAATTCCCTAGACATCATGGTAGCAAACTCATGGCTTAGTAAATCATTAGTTGAGCCAAAGATAATATCGTCAACATAAATTTGACAAATGAAAAGATCCCCGTTGACGTCTTTTGTGAACAACGTGGTGTCCACCCTCCCGATCTTGAAGCCTTGCATGATTAGGAAGTCACGAAGCCTCTCATACCAAGCCCTTGGAGCTTGTTTGAGCCCATAGAGTGCCTTGTGCAACCTATAAACATGGTTGGGATTCCTCGGATCTTCAAACCCGGGAGGTTGCTCAACATAAACAAGTTCGTTAATAACGCCATTTAAGAATGCACTTTTCACATCCATTTGATACAACTTAATGTTATGATGTGAAGAGTAAGCAAGAAGGATACGGATAGCTTCAAGTCTTGCGACCGGAGCAAAAGTTTCACCAAAATCCAAACCTTCGACTTGAGAAAACCCTTTTGCCACAAGTCTTGCTTTGTTGCGTATCACCACCCCATGTTCATCTTGCTTGTTTCGAAAGACCCACTTGGTGCCGATGATGTTCTTGTCTTTCGGAGGAGCTTCGAGGACCCAAACTTCATTGCGGGTGAAGTTGTTCAACTCATCTTGCATGGCCATCACCCAATCCGAGTCCTCAAGCGCTTCCTCTATGCTAGTGGGTTCAATACAAGAAACAAACGAGTGATATTCGCAAAATGAAGCATGTTTAGAGCGAGTTCTTACTCCCTTTGATGGACTACCAATGATTTGACCAATTGGATGATCCTTGGAGATGCGACCATGCTTCACTAGCGGTACTTGCGTGGATGCTTGTTGGGGTGGATCATGTGTGACTTGTGCTTGTGGTGGAACACTTTGCTCTTCTTGTTCTTGGACTTGGGGTGTTGGCGTTGGCACATCTTCTTGAGGTTGCGTATCATCTTTTTCTTGATCTTCATCCATTTGGGGCGCCGTGGAGGTGCTTGGTGTAGTTGAGGAAGGTCCTCCCCCTTGATCATTGCCTTTATGCACCTCTTCCGGCTTGATATCCCCAATGGACATATTCTTCAAAGCTTCATCAATCTCTTCATCACCTACATTTTCATAGCCAACAACCTCCTCTTGGGAGCCATTAGATTTATCAAACTCCACATCACATGTTTCTTCAACTAACCCGGAGGTTTGATTGAATACTCTATATGCTTTGGAGTTTGATGCATAACCAAGAAAGAAACCTTCATCACATCTACTTTCAAACTTACCGAGCCTTTTCTTCTTATAGATGAAGCATTTGCAACCAAAGACTCGAAAGTAGGATATATTTGGTTTCTTCCCGGTGATGAGCTCATATGGAGTTTTCTTGAGGAGTCGGTGAGGATACACTCGGTTGGATGCATGACACGCCGTGTTGATTGCTTCCGCCCAAAACTTCTCGGACGTGCCATAATCATCCAACATTGCTCTTGCTAGGGTGATGAGTGTCTTGTTCTTTCTTTCCACCACTCCATTTTGTTGAGGCGTGTAGGTGGCCGAAAACTCATGCTTGATGCCCTCTTCATCGCACCATTCTTCAATCTTCATGTTCTTGAACTCGGTGCCGTTGTCACTCCGGATCTTCACAATTGGGGAGTTGTACTCCCTTTGAGCTCTTCTTGCAAATGTCTTGAAGAGTTCCGGAGTTTCACCCTTATCGCCTAGAAACATAACCCAAGTGTAACGTGAAAAATCATCAACGATTACTAGGCAATAGAGGTTACCACCAATGCTCTTGTATGTAGTTGGACCAAAGAGATCCATGTGTAGTAGCTCGAGCGGCTTGGAGGTAGACAACATCGTCTTGATGGGATGATGTGTTGCAACTTGCTTCCCGGCTTGACATGCTTCACATAGCTTGTTCTTGTCAAAGGTGACGTCCTTCAAGCCGGTGATCATCCCTCTCTTGTGGGCTTTCTTGAGGTTGCTCATGACAATATGAGCAATTCTTCTATGCCAAAGCCACCCAAGAGAAGACTTGGTGAAGAGGCATGTCATGGTGCTTGTTTGCTTTGAAGAGAAATCCACTAAATAGATGTTGCCATGCCTAAACCCCGTGAATACCATTGACTTGTCTTCTTCAAGAGTTACTACAACACCATTCTTGTCAAAGGTACACGTTAGTCCAAGATCACACAATTGAGCAATAGAAATGAGATTAAAACTAAGTGCTTCTACAAACAAGACATTAGAAATAGATAAATCTTTAGAGATTGCTATTCTACCCAAACCTAAAACCTTTCCCCTTGAGTTATCACCATAGGTGACATGTTCATGATCGCCGGGGTCTTCAAGGGAGGTGAACATGCTATCATTGCCGGTCATGTGTTGAGAGCAACCGCTATCAAGTACCCAATGTTTTCCACCGGCTTTGTAGTTCACCTACACACATGAGAATTCACTTTTGAGTTTTAGGAACCCAAACAAGCTTTGGGCCTTGCACATGTGTGACAAGAGCTTTTGGGACCCAAAGTTGCTTGGGGAGCTTTTTCTTTGACTCCTTAGTGAGTTTGCCAATGAATTTGGCCTTCACCTTGCCCTTCACTTTACTCAAGAGAAAATGGTTATTTTGAAACATTGAAGAGTAATTCTTGGGTAATTTAGGAAGAGGACGTGATGGTAAAGTGCACTCCCTAGTGTGGTGTCCGGTGACTTGGCAATGTTGGCAATATGAACCAACTTCCTTGATGAAGCTTAACTTGATCTCCGGAGAAGGAGTAGTGCCTTGATTTGGCTCCGGAAATGAACCAAGACCTCTCTTGCCATAGTCACGTGCATTGTTGAAGAGAATTTCCTTGTGGATGTATTCTCCTCTTGAGAGCTTCTCCACACTACTCTTGAGGCTTGCAACTTGATCCATCAATTCCTTTTCCCTAGAAGGTGCAAGCTTGGGCAAAGCATTAGTAGCATTTGCATTAATGAGTAAGTCATCACATGAAGTAGAAGCATTGACCTTCTCAATAGTTTCATGAGCAAAGTTTTCAAGACTTGGGTCAATTGCTTCATAGGCAAATTCAAGTTCTTGATACTTATGAGCCAACTCCCTATGCTCTTGTTTAAGCTTTTTGTGGCTCTCTTCAACTTGCTTAGCAAGTACAAGTGACTCATTGTGCTTTTTGAGCAAGTCATTGTACTTGCCAAGCAAATCGGAGTGGGCAAGCTCTAACTTTGCACGAGTGCTCTCAAGAATCTTGACTTTGCCCTTTTCCCTCTTGATGACGGATGTATACTCATTAATGAGGTTAGCAAACTCATTAGGGTCAAGCTCATCATCACTATCATCTTCACTCTCACATACCTTAGAGTTACCTTTGGCCATGAGGCACATTGGAGGTGGAGGTAGTGATGGTTCTTCATTTGTGAGGGCGATGGTGACTATGTCTTCTTCATCACTTGAATCTTCGCTTGATGAGACATCGGTCACCCACTCTTGTTTTTCCACCAAGAAGCTTCTCTTGGTGTGCCCTTTCTTCTTTGGGAAGAGCTTGGTCTTCTTGTCATGGCTCTTTTTCTTCCCAAGTCTCTTGTTTTTGTTCTTCCTTTCTTCTTCTTCATCATCGCTTGAATCATGGCGATGCTTGCTCTTGTGATCCTTGTTTCTTTTGTCCGGCTTGGGGCAATTTGGACGGATGTGACCTTTTTCTCCACAATTGTAGCAAATTTTGTTCTTGACATCCATTGGCCGGAACATTCCCTTCTTAGAGTCAAAGTTGAACCCCTTCTTGTTGATCTTGTCATTCAAGCGGGTGAACTTTCTCATCATAAGAGCAAGCTCTCCATCATCTTCAACATCGGATGAGCTTTCATGATGATCATCTTCTTCATTGCTTGAGCTTGAATCTTGCTTGATCATCTTGAGCTTGCGGGCTTTGTTTGCCTTGGTCTTTAGAGCAATTGATTTGCTTGAAGTTGGCTCTTCGGACATACCAAGGATACTCATCTCATGAGCGCGAATTTCGCCCACAAGTTCTCCTACTTCCATTGTGTCAAGATTCTCCTTTTGAAGCATAGCATTGATGATGTTATACTTGGGCTTCGGGAGGAGCATGAGAATCTTGCGATTGATGGAGGCACTGTCAATTTTGGATATTTCAAGTGCATTAATGTCCTTGACAATGACATTCAAGCGAGAGTACATATCATTGCAATTTTCATGAGCTAGCATTTTAAAAGAATCATACTTAGCTCTAAACAATTGATATTTTTGTTCACGGACTTTTGTGGAGCCTTCATGAATTTCAATTAGTTCTTTCCATATATCACTTGCTAAGTCCATGCCATTAACTCTAGCAAAGACTTCCTCACTAATGGCTTCGAAAATTGCATTTCTAGCCTTAGCATTCCATTTTAATTGTTCGGTGGTGGGAGTTCCGGTGAACCCGGTCTTAGTTGCCAACCATACTTCGGGGGCAATCGCATCAAGGTATGCGGCCATGCGAACTTTCCAATAGGCAAAGTTCTTGCCCTCGAAGTGAGGCGGCGAACCACCCATCTTGGCCATAGCTCTAGGCGGTGAAGCCTAATGATCCAAATGAGCAACGAGGCTCTGATACCAATTGTAAGGATCGATGGACCAAGAGGGGGGGTGAATTGGGCCTTTTTCAAATTCTAAAACAAAGTAAAGCAACCTTATCCTATGCAATGCTAGTAGGGCACCAATTCACCAACCGGATAACTAAGCTACTAACACAAGCTAAGGGAGCTAAAACAAAGTAAAGCCTAGCAAGGTAGAGCTAAGTTATGATCTCTAAGTCAAGCACATGAGTAAATTGCATGAAAGAAAATGCTTGAATAAAAGGAATGGACAAGAGACAACCGGATTTTTTCCCGTGGTATCGATGTGTTGGCACACACCCCTAATCCACGTTGTGACACTCACAAAGAGTATTGTCACCTCCCAAGTCACCGAGACGAGGGCGCTCACTAAGAGTCTCCGTTCACCATCCCGGCGTGGTGGAGATCAAGCCACGTACAATCTTCTTCTCCGGGCTCCCACAATCCTTGGCAAGCTCCGCGAGAAACACCTCGATCACCAAGATCGCCTAGGTGATGCCAATCACCAAGAGTAACAAGCTAAGGCCTTCACTTGAGCAAGAACCGATCACCAAGAACGGATGCACACTAGCTTCTCTCTACTCAAGTCCTTAATCTTGCTTCTTGATTGATTGAATGCACAAGTATGTGAATGATGAAGCTCAAGGTGGCTCTTGACTATGGTATGAGTGTTTGGATGTTGCCTGGTGTCAAGAGTGGGCGAAATGACCCATTGGAGGGGTATATATAGGCAGCTCACACAAATAGAGCCGTTGGAGAAAAGCTGCCAGAAAACTGCGTAGCGCCGGTTAATCCGACGTACCCCCCCTTGTCATCGTCGGTTTAACCGGTGAATGTAAACTGCCTCTTCTGAAAACTAGCCGTTACAACTGGGGCAGATTAACCGACGTAGCATCGGTTTAACCGGTGAGTGTAGTTGTCCACTGAACCACTGAAAAATCAAGTCTCTGGACAACTGCACCGACGTTAACTCAAACCTATCGTCGGTTTAACCGGTGAGTACAACTTTTAAATTCCTCTGAAAAACCATCTCACTGGTCAATTGCACCGACGTCTTGATTCAAACAGCGTCGGTTAATCCGGTGAATAGAACTTGAATTTCCCTGGAAAACCAACTCTGGACCAATGCACCGACGTTAAATTCAAACACGTCGGTTTAACCGGTGTATTGAATTTGTCCAGACTCTGCTGACTTCGTTTAACCGACGTATAGAAAATTGAGAGCGTCGGTTAAACCGGTGTATAGACTTTTTCTGATTTTGTCTTTTCTGATTTGAGTCTTGAATGAAATCCAAATATTCTTGAGATATAGTTTGAGAACCACTTATTTGAACTTCTAGAAACCTGAGTGACCATAGTGTGCATCCATTTTCAAATGATCATGTCCATGCTCAAGTTACTTAGCCTTAACCCCTCTTAATAGTGCGATCACTACAAAACTATAAAACCTATACTAACCTAAGTGTCCTTCTCAACCTTATGACACTTAGGACTAGAAAGATCCTTAGTCTTGACATAAAATTGAGTTGAATACCGAGATCGCCTTTTTGAATAATGAAATTGAGGGGCCTCTTTTGACATATGACCAAATGAGCGATAATGATCTATTAAGCTGCACAAACTCATTAGTCACAATAATGGTTGTCATTAATCACCGAAACATACCTTGAGGGCCTAGATGCTTACAGCGATAGTACGCTCGATGCAGGCAGCCCTGCGTGTATAAAAGATCACATTGTGGTTGCCAAGAGCACAGACTTGTAATTCAGGTTCCACTTTTTTTTAATTAGCCCAAACAAACAGATATGAGCTCCTCATTCTCCCGGGCAACTTTCCGTCAGGAAATGGAGGCTAATTCAGGACCCTCTCCTAACAATTCCAATAGATGTATTACAGATTGCAAGGTATGGCCGAAAGGTGTAGAGCCACCCGATTGCTATTGCCAAATGCGTTGTGTTCCGAACATATCTCGTGATTACGAGACTTTTGGCCAGAGGTATTGGTGTTGCAAGAATATCGAGGAAGTCCAAAAAAGAGATGCAACATCACAGGTATAGATTAATTTGTAAATATGCTTTTATTATTTTTAATAATTTTGAATCGTTTCTTGTTTGCAAAAGTACGCTGGTGATGACACGCATACTCATTGGTGTTATTTCCATGAGTGGATTGACACGTGGATCACTCGTCGTGATCAGCAATATATGGAGTGGTTGAAGAAGGTGAATGAAGATTTACGCAAATGCGAGCGTGCAAAAGTAGACATGGCGGGACGTGATAAGGGTACTGCCCGTGAATGATTTATGTTGTACTGCTCCGTTTGAATAAATAATATAACGTTTGTTCGAATTACCTAAGGCATGTTAGGTTTAGTCTTGGACCTCGTTACCGTAGCTTGCAACAGGTCCTGACATGTCATGTCATGTGTTGTGTGCGTTAAATTGTGTGGACTACTATTTTATTTGTGTTCAATGTATGAACGGTGATTGTTTTGTTTGTTTTTATTGTGTGTACTGGCTGATATATGCCCATGGAGCTGTCATCACGTCGGTCTGAAAAATTTATTTGTAGAGCAATGCTTCTGAAAAATCTAGTTGTAGCTCATGTTTTATGAAATGGGTACTTGTAGTAGAAAGTACACAATGCAGATTAATTAGACATTTAAATTACAAAAACAATTGCACTGGCATGTACATAGAACACGCTAACGTCGTATTCCATCTATACCTAACATTCCTTAGGGAATATGAAATTCGAACATTACATGATAGTCATCTACTGAGTGCACCGAGGATACTTCCCCTTCCTAATAGCCTCGGGCCCCGCCTACTTCGCACGGCGGGCCCTCTCTCGCTTCCTTTCCCTATCAGCTTCACGCTCCTCCGTCTGCCAACGTTCCACATCTGCGAACCTCTTCTGGATCTCTTCTTTATCTTTCTTGCGCTTCTCCTCCATTTTTTCCTCTTGCACCATTCGTTGCCACCTTTCCGCGGCCCACCTTGCTTCGCGCTCAACGTGTTCCTTAGTTTCGGTCGATTGCTCCGTGTCCAGCCATTGTATGAAATCACAAAGAGGTGGTGGACTCTATTTCCAAGCCGAGTTAGAATTAACTTACTGAACTCCGAAGACGCAAACTAGATAGGACGAGGTGATACCTTCGCTTTGTCCTTGCCGTAGCGCTTTGGCGGATCGTACTCGTAGTTCTCACACATGAAGAACCTCCTGCCGAAGTCATCGTCCAAAACTTTGGACTCCATCAGCTTGCACAACGAACCGCAGAAGCACATTGGAACCTGCACTCTTTGAGGCACATGTTCTCTAATCTTGTTCCACGGAATGTAGGTAGAACCAGAGAAAGACATGGTGATAGTGCGGGGATGGCTAGTGACTTCGTATGAGATGGAACGATGTTCTATTTATAGATGGAGCTATTTGGTCTATAGGCATGGTTCACGCATGTCTATCGCCGTTTCAAACGGTGGTAGGTCCTCCCACATTTTTAATTATAGTGGGGGTGTAGAAGAATCTGATGCAAGGTGACAGGACATCGAAATTGTAATTGAAACTCATGAATATCTCATAAAATTATATTTTCATATTTTATTAGAGGTAAATCTAATTTGTATTAATTTTTTAAAAAATATTTCCCTAACCTCCGCTATCTCTATTATTTTCTGAAATATCTCTAAACGTAAAGAAAATAATTACATTTTAGACAACCTATAAAATAATTAAACAATTAATTACAGCAGTGAGAGCATATAAAATAATTAAAAAAATGTTGAAATACCTACCGCCGTTTCAAACGGCGATAGGACACTGGGCGTCTACAGTCCGGCTACAGCCGATTATAGCCGTGCTGTAGCCCGGCGGTAGCACCTACCGCTAGTTCATCCGGCGGTAGGTAGCTACCGCCGGATGAAACGGCGGTATGTTTGATGGGCCGTGGGCCAAGGAAGTTACTGCCTGTTCATCCGGCGGTATCTCCTTACCGTCAAACGAACCGGCGGCAGGGTGACATATTTGCAAAAAAAAATCGACATATATTTTTGATAAATCGAAAAAAAATAATATAAAAATAAAAAAATTCTGAAGTTGACCTGGTAGATGCCCATAGAGGCCCAGGAGGCCAGGAGGGAGTTTGGGTGTCTTGTGGGCCATGTAGCCACCATAGAGGCCCAACGCACGGCAAGCCCAGGAGCTGCAGAGTTCTCAGCTGACAGTTTCAGAGAATGATAAAGAGCAGCAGCCCCAGTTCGTACATCTGAACAAAAAGGTTTCATCGGGTGAAGAACAGCATCAGAAGCGAGAAGGTGGCAGAAAGAATCAGAGAAATAAAAAACATATAGTCAAGGTGATTATGTTAAGTTTGACAATTACTACTTCAGCGGAGTGGACTACCACCCTGAACTTAGTTTCATGAACAACTAAATTCAAAATTAAATTATGAGATCCATGTCATTTTGCATCAGCGAGGCCGTGAGACCTACCGTTCGATCTTTCTAGAACATGCCGAGGAACCAAGAGCGAGCTCGCACCATATGATTTGGCCTCAAACAGCCAAGATTCTGCTTGCGATAAGCTAGAAGATGACAGGCACCGACCGGATGTCTGATGACATCTGATGCAAAGATGATTTTTTTTTCCCTTCCAATGTAAAAGCTTCTCTTCTCTTCTCTTCTCCTTTTGTTGCCACTGAAATGTACATGGAGGGATCAAGTTCAACGAACCAGAGGCGTCAGTGGTACAAGTTATGGCACTACTTTTTCCCCACTTGCAATTGCCCTTTTCGTCAGAATCGCACCTCTGTACTAGCTTCATGGTGAATACATCCTTTTGGAGCCCTAAATTCATTCCAAGCACAAGCGCAATGCGCAACCGCTTATTTAATCTTTGCGGAGAATATTAGGTTTGATATTGTCATTGTTTATTATCATCGTTCTAGCCTTTTGCTTTCTTCTTCCATCACATTCAAGAATCTAATGCCATTTGACCGTGGCCAAAAGGTTTTTTCAGCGGGCAAGAACAAAATTCTTCCTTGGTCTGGGTGTATTTATAGAGAGGCCCGGTGATCCTCGGTTCCTGGACACCAAGACCAACAGGTTAGCTTCATTAGCTGTGCAGTTTCAGACGTTCAGATAAATTAGGCACACTTCATCTGAAGAACTAGTCAGGAACTAGTGCAAGGACCCAAGATCGATGGCGCTGCGGAGAATCATCAAGGAGCTCAAGGACCTGCAGAGGGATCCACCGACGTCCTGCAGCGCAGGTATGGATCGATTTGATCTAGTAGACATGTTCAATCAGACATACAAGTTCAGACCATAAAACAAAAACAGAAGTTCGAAGTTGAAACTTTTTTCTGAATTCTGGTTGAGCTGTTCATTGTGATCAGGGCCCGTGTCTGATGACATGTTCCACTGGCAAGCGACGATCATGGGCCCGAGCGACAGCCCCTACTCTGGAGGCGTGTTCCTGGTCACCATCCACTTCCCTCCAGATTACCCGTTCAAGCCACCCAAGGTACTTGCTTGCTCTTCTTCATCCCTGACTGAAGAAAACAAAATCCAAAATTTTGCTGAATGCAATGCTAAGTCTGAACTGAACGAATCTGAAAACAACAAACAAAACAGGTGGTGTTCAAGACGAAGGTGTTCCACCCGAACATCAACAGCAACGGCAACATCTGCCTGGACATCCTCAAGGATCAGTGGAGCCCGGCGCTGACCATCTCCAAGGTGCTGCTCTCCATCTGCTCGCTGCTGACGGACCCAAACCCGGACGACCCGCTGGTGCCGGAGATCGCGCACATGTGCAAGACCGACCGCCTCAGGTATGAGTCCACGGCAAGGGGATGGACGCACAAGTACGCCATGGGCTAGGCCTGAAGCTTTTAGCAGGCAGCAGGGGCCAAGATCGTGAATGTACCCAACATCAATGAACAATAAGTTTTTGCTCTAGTTCAGTATATAACAGGCCTAGAGTTTTTTTTTCTTTTCTTTTGGGAACCCTAACAGGCCTAGAGTTGGAAGATCTCCGCGGCGCATAAAATCAGCTTCCTCCTTCCTCACACGAAGGATGATAGCTAGGAACAATCATATTTGCAGTTTTGATTGATGGCCGTTTCATGTCTGAAAATCCAATGCTAAGGATATGTACTTGAATCACAATGGTGAACCAGATTTTCTATAATAGGCTCGTACTCCCTGACATACAACGACGCTTTGGCCGAGTGGTTAAGGCGTGTGCCTGCTAAGTACATGGGGTTTCCCCGCGAGAGTTCGAATCTCTCAGGCGTCGTATTTCTTTTGCCTTATTTCCTTATCACTTCACATAAATTATTTAAAAAACCATTCCCCATAGCAGATAAAAGATCCATTGTAGTCTAGCTAGTTGTAGTCTAGCTGGCCAGGATACTCGGACCTCACCCGAGAGAACAGGGTTCGAGTCCCGGCAACGGAATTTTTTTTTTGCCAGTCCTTCCCTTCGCGCGAAATTACCAAAACACCTCTGGACTCACTGCATTGGTTTGGGGCCACGTACGTAATTGTACACGGCAATAGGATTTGTACTGTTTCCTTGAGATTATTTATTTGGTTCTTATAGCTCTGGGCCTGTCCTGGGTTTGCGTTTTGCCTCACTTTTTGCGGGTGTGAATTAAGCATCCAAGATCCAAAAGACGCCCCATTAGAAACCAACATGGAAGTGTTTCAAAAAAAAAATGTTGAGAGCTATTTGTTGTCCCCAATGAAATGTGAAGCGTTTAACACTTCTTTTTAGAAAGTTGATACAGGTTCTTTCAAACTATAACACATGACAAAAGAAAACTGAAAGAGTAAAATTGCTCACTCAAACAAATTGGTTCCAGTCTGCTGCTGTGGTAACAAGCAACCAAGCAAGCAAGAGTTGTATGAACCTGGACCTGGACGTGTGCACCACCACATTCCCCGGCTTAGGAGGAAGTTGTTGCCCTGCCCACATGGCTTTCCAAACATACTACGGGACCTTTAAGGTCTGTAACATTCTGATATCGTATCAGACCATGAATATTCTTCTGTTGCAACTGCAACTTGCAAACATGCTCTCCATGATCTACACGGTACGATACTATAATTCTGGTGCAAGCTGTAAACCTTGGGATCATTGTTGTATCCAAATGAGAAGTCAAACCACTAGGGATGCTCCATTTGCCAAACAAAATGCAGTAAAAAATGGTTGGAGGGCATTCTTTAGGAATGCATTGGCAATTTGGCATACAAGCATGACCATCATGTAAAGGGAAGCATAATTTTCCATTGAAGTAAAATAAGTAAAAATAAACTTAGTACGATTACATCATGTCTACTTATGGAACAGAGATAATAAGATATTTTTTTGCTCAAACATGGGAAATACCTTCTAAGAAAGTTACCTAATTGCCACGACTTGTCAGTCACACCCACATAATCACAAGGCAGGAAGGAGGAAATGAAACAAACAGATCGCTCAATGCCTCGACAAAGAGAACTTGCTGCAGCTGCCAGTAAACCTAGGGGAACCCACCAATGCTGTTTCGCTGAAGCAAGACGCGACGATAATAAACCATGGCAACTTCGCCCTTGTTTCTTTGTCTACTGATGATTAGATCACAAAATCGAGCACGCCCCCCTCTGTGCCTTTTTCTTCTTCTTCGCCTTGGGTGGCTGCAGCACAACCTTTATGGCCGCATCGAAGACGCCCTTTACATTCTGCAATTCAGGTGGGGACAAACAAAAATGCCCGTTACTATCTCACATGATATTGAATGTTTAGCAGAAGATTGAGTAGATAGCAATACTAGTTGGGTCTTTGAGCTGCATTCGATGTAGTATGGTGCGCCTATTTGCTTTCTTAGCTCCTCTCCCTATAGGTGGCAAGGTAACCATGTGAGACAACAGTCACTGGGCAAGATGAAAATCAGCACAAACTTGACAAAGATTCACCAGATCTCAAAGCATTTATGTAATGTAATACTCCTAGAGCAAACTGAGGAGTAGACCACCCATAACCATACCTGAGCAGTAGTGATTGGAACAGCACCAGGGTGGTCCACAAAGAACTGCTTGTCATCTCGAAGATCTGTTAGTGGCAATGCACATTGTGAAAATGTGAGACGCAGTGCAGCTGCCAATCTGAAGCGCTATGCCATACGTGGGTTTATCTAGAAGTTGGGCCACTAGTTAAATATTATAAGCACTACAAGAACAATAGAAGAAGAACCATTGAACCCAACAGGACAATAGCTAACTGAGGGACAGCCAACCATTACCTGTTGCATTGTTTACTTTTAAAAAAATGAACAGAAACTAAACAACAAATTCAGATAGTGCTTTTATAGTGTACAGACTTTCTTATCATATGATATATTATAATAACATTGCCAAATTCATGCGTTGTTATCAAAACAACAACCACCAGACATACACTCCTGTCTAATCAGAAATTCCAATGAATACTTCCCTCAAAAATTAACATAATTAACCTTACAAGCACAGAAGGATGGATTTCTCAAAGTTTAGAACTGCATCATTCTTACCAAGTTTTGTACCCACGAGAATTATTGGCACACCAGGTGCATAATGCTTCAGTTCAGGTATCCACTGAAAAATAGAAGGGGTTCAGAGTCAGAAGACAAGAAGTCAAGATACTCTGCAACAGAAGTTTGGGAACTATCTCTGTATTGAATCCTATCCAGAAATTGATTTTGGAATGTGTTTCCAGTGCAATTTAGTAGAATTTCTTTACTTAGAAAAAGTAATCACTCAGAATGTGATGGACAAACCAGAGCAACAAATATTATCAAAAAATCAGCTCATAAAAGACTATGATGCAAATCATATAAAAACAAGCATGTCCATAGAACACCAGGATAAAGTAAAATGTAGTCCAACAAAAACAAATAAGAATCAGTGTCTTGCCTTCTTCGAAACATTCTCATAGCTAGCCTTACTGATCAGTGAGAAGGCCAGAAGGAAAACATCAGCTCCACGATAACTCAGTGGTCTCAGTCTGTTGTAATCCTCTTGACCTGTTATAATTGCAAAGATGGAAGTTTAACTACCTTGAATCAGGGGGGGAAAGGAGAGGTAAGTAGCAAAATAAGACAGAATTGCTAGTCACCTGCAGTGTCCCATAGCCCGAGGTTGACAGTGTTACCATCAACCACGACGTTAGCACTGAAGTTGTCAAACACCGTTGGAACATAGTCCTGGCAAAGCAACGGTGACAACAGTAAGTACACATGAGTTATCACAAAAGGCACAACTAATAATTCGTAAACGGAAAAATGGGCACAAGTCGATGGAA
Organism: Panicum virgatum; assembly: GCF_016808335.1. NCBI lineage: Eukaryota > Viridiplantae > Streptophyta > Magnoliopsida > Poales > Poaceae > Panicum > Panicum virgatum. Next base: position 1,698,169 of record NC_053136.1, read on the forward strand.
GAAGACAAGACGGAATGAAGGCACAAAGCATCACCACAGTAAACGTAAAGCAACAAGAAAAGTTTGTCATTAGACCCTCCATAAACATGGAGGGCGGACCACAGTGGTCCACACTTACTCAGGGCTCCAAGCTAATCTACCACAAAGCACGCGTGAAAATCAATAATGCATCTCTTGGAAAAATCAATAGTGCTATGGATATGCTACTACATGGCCAAAAGAATTTGGTAAGAGGAATGCTATATTTACTGTAGGAAAAGGAAGCATGCGTGAAAAGCTAGCGATGCTTTTGTTACAACCACCAGTGTGGAATTGCGTGAAGTGAGACAATGGCAATCCATTTCACCAACCACACGGAAGGCGTGAGTAGCGGAGGAGAGGGTACAGGCAGGCAGGCAGGGTAACTAAAAAGTCGGAAAGTGATCCTGGTCTGGTGGAAACGGATCAAGAGGCGCGGCAGACATTGGGAAGGGAATCTACATCCCCCCCCCCCCCCCCATTTTTTAGCAACTCCTATGAATGTAATTTTTTGTACACATATTCGAGACTCGCCGCAGAAAAGGTGCCGATTTGGGTCCGTAGCGTGTGCTAAAGGTGCCGATTTGGGTCCGACTTGGGGATTGCACAGAAAAGATCCCCTTTCTCCATGACCAACGGGCCGCTGCTGCGGTATGCGACCCAACCCTAATCACGAAAAGATTGCAGCAATTCGCAGCCGCATTGTCCAGACCGGGGACGAATTAGCAAGCGCGGGGCGAATCAGGCGCAAAGGTGTTTAATTTTCCCCAAATCCAGCACCCAGATCAAGAATGCGGCCGGAATTACACGTTATCTTTCATTCCCCAAACCAGAACCAAAATCCCGGGACATGGAAATCTTGGCAGAAAAGTAAAAGGAAGGAGAGGAGCGGGGGAGGGGAGGCGTACGGTGGGGAAGGTGTTGGAGGTGTAGGAGATGAGCATGCAGGTCTTGCCGACGGCGCCGTCCCCGACCGTGACGCACTTTATGAACCTGGACGCGCTCATCCTCTTCCGCCCTCCCTCTCGCTACCGGTGCAGGGGGGGAGAGGCCTCCTGGTTCTTCTTCCTCCTCCTCGTCCTCTGGGGGAACAAAGAAGAGAGATGGAAAGTGGTGGGGGGAGCCGAGCGTTTTGGGTCGAGGGGGGGAAAGGAGGGCGGACCAGAGGAAGCCGGGTGGCGGGAGCGCGCGGCGGGTGGTTAAGATCGGCAGCGAGGGGGGCGCGGACAAATGGAGGGAAGCGCGGAGGAGGCGGGGGAGGAGAGGGTTGCGGGGGTGGGCGAAGGGAAGCGGTCTCCGCGCCGGAATGGTGGGTGGTGGTGGTGGAGGAGGTGGAGGGGGGGAGGGCTTGAGGAGAGAGAGAGAGGGAGAGGGAGGAGAGAGAGAGTGGGTGGCCCGGCGCGGCGGTGGGTGGGGAGGGGTGGCCACGGTGTGCGCGCGCATCATTTCCTTCTTTATTGCCCGCGGCCTCGCCTGCCCTTGCCTGGCGGGAGGATATTATTACTGCCCCCTACACCTCCTCTCCTATGCTCTGTTATTATTAACGCACAAATTAATCGGAATTATTGGTCAATTAGTAATTAACAAAAGAATGCCCGATGTAAACTGCAGCTCTAATGTGCAGCGGCCCTCGGTTGCAAGAGTCCTTGTTATTAAGCTGAAGCAATTCTATGCGAAAAAGAATTACGTGGTTCGAGATCCTGTTAGAGTGTTTTAGGGTTTTTTTACTGACCGGTGAGGTCAAACCGCCGCCGCCCGGTCCCGGTTTGATCGGAAACCGGTAAAACCGGGCAAATTCAAATTTCAAACTATAGACGCCAATTTAATCGGTTTCCACCGGTTAGCCGACCGGTTTGACCGGTAAACCGGTCCGATTTGAGTGAAACTGGTCTGTTGAACAAAAAAAACTGACTTTAGTTCAAAATTTGAATTTTTGTATAACATGTTTTTATCCTAAATGAACCCTCCAATCCTCTTTTGTACTATTTTTATATTAATACAATGTATAACATGTTTTACATTATATTTGTATATTTTTGTATGCACGCTTTTTTTTGTTTAAATTCAAATGCCCGCAAAGTATATTAAATGAACGAATATTTGAAAAAATTTGACACCATTAAATTCGTCGCAACTTGAAGTATTTTTAGAATTTTTTTGAGATTTTTTCATTTTTTTGAATTCAAATTTGAATTTTAAATTTGGGCCAGTTTGAAACCGGCCGGAACCGGAACCGGAACCGGTCCGGACCGGTTTGACCGGTAACCGCGGTTTCCGGGCCGGTTCCGGTCGGTTTTTTTAATCCTGCTCACAACTAGTTATTTCTCCCTTCCCCCTTGTTAGATATCTAGGCAATTTTCGGTATATTTTAATTCCAAAATTAAATGTATAAACTAGCAATATTTCTATGACTTTAAGGAGTAAAATAAAACATGTGAACATGTTTATACTTATCACACATATAAGCATAAACAATATAAATAACCAAAGTTTCAGGGAGTACCCTAAAGCGGGGCCGTTGCCGGAGGCATTGGCTGCGCTGTTACCAATTGGAGTAGACATCTACTCGGTTGGCCTCAGTCGAAGTAGTCGAACTAAATCGGTGCAGGAAGAAGTTCGCAGTGCAGTCCCGCGAACGGTCACCAAGATGTAGTCGACGTAGTCGTTCGGCCACCAGAATGTAGTCGACGTAGTCGTTCGGCTCGTCCACCAGGAAGTAGTCGTACAATCGGGCAAAGCCTTAGTATTTTTGAGCAGTCACGCTAAAGCGTTACCCAAAAACCTGATTGCCCGCCTATCCCGTGCAGGATCTCAAGGCGAGCAAGGTTTCGGAGGCCTGCTCACGCTAATTCTGTGCGCGCAGAAATTAGCGTTGGGGAACTCAGTTGTTGCAACTGGAGAGGGAGAAGATCGTTGAACCTGGACACCATCAGAGTCATTTAGGTGATGCGGTTATGGCCATTAATTACAGATTTAATCGCACGATTAATTGCTGTCAACGGCAAAATAGCCATCGCACCGCACCGCCCGGCCGCGCCTCGCCTCGCCTCGCCTCGCCTCGGCGAGGCGAGCGAGCGCGCGCGCGTGTGGTTCACCGTCCTCCTCTTACCGGCTTCACAAGTGGTGTACAAGAAGTCCACCTTTTAAGTCGGTTGAGATCCTCCTCAATTCCCGGTACGGAATTAAACATTGATTCCCTAGCATTAATAGTGGGCTTTAAATTCTTTTAATGCTTTAGAATAAATGGGCCAAGCCCATTACTCCAACACCCCTTCGGTTTAAATATTTGATAGTGTCTAGAATTCAGGAAATTTGAAGTAACGTTTGGAGATTTAGGATTAGGATTTTTGAAATTTATAGAGGGAGCATGGGGAGGATTGTATGCGTTGGACCCGATGCATTAAAGGTATCCTGGCATGCTCATTGATCTCCCTCCCCTCTACTCCAGCGCTCCTCTTCATCCTCTTCCTTCCCTCCTATCTACAGAGCTGCAAGGGCTATCTATCATTTCTCTCTCCCATTCAAAAATTAGCAAAGAGGCTATGCACATACACATAACTAGGGTGTTACATAGAGAGGTGATTTTTTTTCCTTCTCTGCTCCATAAAAGATCTCCCTTGTAATTTGGGATTCTGGATGGTAACTATTTTTGCAATTATTTTCAGGAGTTCAATACGCTCTACTTTAGTATGTGTAAAAGAAGCGGTAACATTACGGCATTAATACTTTGGCATGATAGGCTAGAAAGCATGCTTCCAAATGACGTCAATTCAGCAACGAAACCCACAACCATTCCCATAATGTTACTTAAGGGCATTCTCCAACTGCCCTGTTGTCTCCTCTTGATGATGTCTTTTCCCTAATCATCCTAATCTTTTCCTTTTACGTGTCTACCAACTGCCCACACAATACATATATTTTTATTTCATTTTGGGTCACCTAGGCACTAGGCAGTCTTGCTTCTTTTTCCAGTGAACGACTCAACTGCCATTGCGTTTAGGTAAACGTTTCTGCAACATAAAAGATGCTACAACGTACTGTTTGCAACAACCAGCAGGTAACACCATTGAGAATGTCCAGAGAAGCAGATAAAGTAAGATTTGTTTGTTGCCACAGAAAACAAGATTCAGTGCTTCACATCCATCTGATATGATGTTTGAACTACAACTACGGATAATGCTTAGTTTAATTACTTAGAAATCGAGATGCATATACAAGATAAAAATAGCATGCATTTGGTTGTTGCATTGATGAATAGACCAAAAGCTCTACAACGCACAATTCGTACAATTCATATGACAAACATTTCTCATAACAAACAGCAAACTCCATCCAGCTGTGACGAGGAAGCAGTCGGGAAGAACCAAATACACCATCATGTGTGTGCAGTGCAGTGTACCACACATAAAAAAATGGGTGCAGACAGCTAATAAAATAGAGGATCCAACTGGACACATTAGATTGGAGCGCTTGTCAGCATTATCCCACATCGACAATGGCACCCACCAGTCACAGTCACAGTCACAGGTACCTAAACAAGGCATGGAAACAAATTTTGCTGATCTGGTCTGATGCATGCAGCAATTTAATCCCAGCTTACTGACACCTCAACTTACTGACATCTCAGATTCACCTGAATTCCATTGGTGACAAGAATATGGTTCCATGTCACATTATCAAATACAATACTGTACCAGGCCAAGATACAATCTCATGTGTGTCAAAATTTATTTTTTAGGGCTCCTGTTGCACTTTTTTGGTCCAACAGAAGGCACATAAAACAGTTGAACAAAACCTTAGCATGTAGTCTACATCAAATGTTAGGTGCCCATCCCCAACTTCTTTCTGTTGGATTCTGCAGTTATTTAAAATTTGTGGATTCTTTTAGCAGACTCAAGAGTGTTTGACAAAAGCATTGCAATAGTCATCGGCCCAACACCACCAGGAACCGGTGTGACAGCTCCAGCAACCTTGGAGGCCTCCTCATAACAGACATCTCCGACGAGCCTATAACCCCGAGGGCTCTCCGGGTCCTGCAGCATTCCAAATCACTAGTAAGTATATCAAGCAAGAAAAGCAATATGAAGCCACAAAGGGATACGAAAAGTGACAATAGCCACTGAAAGATGCAGATGACGTTTAGGATACGACAGCATACAGAACCAAGCTCATGGATAGGACAAATCAATATAAAGAGTAATAATTGATTGATCACCACATGCTGCACAAGCATATAATACAATGTGAAGAAATGTCACCTGGAACACTCTAACATGGGGCTCATAAATTTAAGAAGGCCATTTCAGCATTAATAAATGAATTCTGAATGGGGGACCGCAAAAATAAGTAGGCCCTTTCTGGATTTGATCAATGACAGGAAGAGGGTGGAAAACCACCTTCGCCCCACCCTCCCCCCTTTCCCCACGAAAAAACAACCTAGAACTACTGTAGTTCTGCGATTGTAAAAGTTCTGCATATCTTGTGAACCAAATGTAATATAAACAAGGGTGCCAGGTGCAACTAGTAAGTAGTAACTTGCTAGAAATTTTCTTTAAAGAAAATAGCAGGTACACCGGCAATCGTGTAGGTCACACTAATATAGTGAAATTCAAGGTGGGCATCTAGAATTGGGATTTGCCGTTGAAGGTGGCTGATACAGTCTTGTGCTTCCATTTAGAAATATGCATCCAGTTAAAGCCAATGGATTTCTTTAACATTAAATGAACAGGCACAGAAAAAAGGCATTAAGAACAACAGAAAGTATTTTAGTCCCCCAAGCAAGTAGGGGTAAACTAGATTACTAGAGATAAAACCCAAAAAGAGTCACACAAACCATAAAAAACATATAAATAACATAAAATAGAAAAATGATACTAGTAATTATTTAAAAAGGGTGTCTTACATCAACTGGGTTGATGCCAACATCAATAATTGCTGCTCCAGGTTTTATCCAATTCCCTCTGACCAAGTTCGCAACTCCGACAGCTGCGATGACTATGTCCGCCTGTCTTGTTATTTCCTCAGGGTTCTTAGTTTGTGAATGCACAATGCTGACAGTTGCATTTGCTTTCTGATAATCATTAAATCATATAAAGATGGATTAATCAAACCCCACAAAAAAGTTGCTCCAACTATTAGAAATAAAGAAGAATCAGTTCATACTTGCAACAACAGCGCAGCAGGCATTCCAACAATATTGCTTCTTCCGATTACAACAGCTCTCTTCCCTTTTATTTCGACTCCATATCTGTGCAGCAATTCCATACATCCTTTTGGGGTGCAAGGAACAAAGAACGGATCTCGACCTTGCATTGCAAGTCGTCCAATGTTCAGGGGATGAAAGCCATCGACGTCCTTTTCAATACTGACAGCATTCAAAATGTTCTCATCGTTCATATGCTGCACAACAGAAATGTCGATTGGTTGATGAAATCCATGTACTTATTGATACTACAAGCACTAAGAATGTTCTCACATTTCCAACTGCAACTAATGTATCATCTAATAGCACATAAGTACATACTAAAGTCCAAGCCTCTGCACAGAGTACAATTTTACTAAGAATAATGACAGCTTGCTTACACCACCACAGAATACATATTCCAGTTTTAACACTTCCCAAGTCTTTTTTACAGTATAATTAGATGGCTTCCTTTTGACACTTCCAAGACAAGAATGGAAACATTTGGGGCTCCGTTAAAAAACTCTACCATTCAAGAAGCTCAACAAGATATAGTATGCATAAAACACATTATCTGTTATGCCATATAATGTCTAGGAAGTTAATCGTTAACAAGCAAAAAACCCGAATATTCCAGTTGGCAGCTGCGAGGAGGCAAGAGGCAATTCTTGACTCTTATTTTGTCGGTTATAGTTATAGTAGTCAATAGAGTAGCGACAATCACACACTCACCCGAGGTAAGGGCAGCTGAACCAAGATGCCATGCACAGATGGGTCACTGTTAAAGCTCGCTATGTGCTTGATAACCTCCTCCTCAGAGCTATCCTCTGGCAAGTTGACCTCATACGACTTTATACCAACCGCCTCGCATGCTTTCTTCTTGTTTCGCACATAAGTTTGAGAATCCTTCCTCGACCCAACAAGAATGACTGCCAGACCAGGCACTATGCCGATCGCATGCTTCATCCTGCTGACCTCAACAGCTATTTCCTCTCTTACTTGCTTCGCCACTAACTTCCCATCAATCACTTTGGCAGATGCATCGGCTGAGACAGTTGCTGCACGTCACAGTGAATAAAAGAAAAACATAGTGTCAGGGTAACACAAAGTGGAGTAAGATTTAAATGTTACACATGCCAGAGCTATACTGATCATTTCACTTGTCGCTACATTTGTTCGAGAGAAAAAAAACTTCTCAGCTACATTTAAACTGATAAACAACCGTTCCTTCCAGGGAATACATTCACTGTTTCATTTTTAGCATCAGATAAATCTCTCACACCAGCAACAAAACCTATCTGAAGGTGAACTCTGCGAAGCCCAAAATTCGAGAGAAGACACTACAGACTAGCATGTCAAGTGTACGGGCGTGGAAACATCATCCGAAGTGAGAGTGACTGAGGGCGCGCACCTGACTCGGCGGAAGAGGCGGCGGCGGCGGGGACCGAATCCATGCGGGGCGGGCGCGGGAGCAGCTGGGGTCGGGCGTCGGCGAAGAGGCGCCTGGGGGAAGCTAGAGCGGGGCAGGGGCGGATGCGGGGCACCCGCTGCGGGAGGAGCGCGCGGCGGAGAGGGAGGAGGCGGGCGGAGGAGCAGTCGGAGAGTATCGAGGACGCCATGCCTAGGGTTTAGGGCCCCGAAGCTGCAGTGGAGGCGGCGGCGGCGGCGGCGGCGAGGTTTTCGCTGGGGTGGAACCCGTGAGAGCGCAAAAAGGTTCCCTGCGGAAAGAGAGGGCACAAATTGTGTAGCGTGGCACGCTTCTCCAAGCACTGCACTAACCAAGGTTTTACAGGGGGTTTAAGGCTGACAGCGGAGGGAGCCAGAGCAAATTTGCTCCCTCTTCGTTTCCCACGCCCTCTTTGTCTACAGTGCCAAACAGTACATCTACAGTGTCAATTAGTATATTTGCTCCTTTATTTGCTCCTTCCACTGTGGACGGTCTAAGGGCTATCTATCCGTATCTACAATTAATCAAGAAAGAAATTGAAATCCAACGAAACGGTGGTCAATTTTTTTTCTTCTCCCGGCAAGATTTAAGGGCTATCTTCTCCCAGCGAGATTTGATTCTCCTTCGAGTACAGAGGAGGATCGAAAGAGTTAGATCAGGTTATGTAAGGTCAGTCTCATTACATACTAGTTTCCTCCTACTGTTATTAAGACTGAGAATTTGATAACTGGTTTATAAAATTGTTTTTAGATAGAAATAAAGATAATATAAGATATCAAACAATATTGTTTAGAATGGAGGTAATCAGATCTTGACTGTGCGGGGAGGCGACGGTGGCGCTCCATGTCAAGACGAAGAACGAAGGAGCTAGATCATTAGGAATTTAGGATGAATGGATGAGACGGGCAAAATTCGCATATTTTGGGACACTTTTCACCCGTCCAGCATTTTCCCATCAGTATAACCTTTTTTAACCATCTGATGACTGATGCCAAGTTTGGTTTCATAAGCACAAGAAGATCGAGATGAGAGGGACAATGCTTAACTCTTGCACCGAACACGGTAACTACATAAATTCCGTCAAAATGTTGAACTAAAAGTAATTCTATTATGAACTAAAAAACATACAAATCCCAGCAGAGTTCTCATGCCATGTTTACGAACAGCACGCAAAAAAAAAGGCTTTGCTTAGGAACATCTGCATTCAGAAAAAAAGATCATCGTCACCAAATCATTCGATATTGTCCATTACAGCATCACTAATAAGATCAAAATTCCGCATTATTAGCCTCTAGGCAGCCAAAACACACACACAAAAAAAGGGGCAAAACTCCTCTGTCTCAACATTGCAAAAACAAAACCCACCACAGATTGATAAGAACATCTACAAGCACGATCTATGGTCTATGAAGCAGCGGGGATGGCTGATTCTGAGGGGGACTCCTCCACCACCGACTCCCAGTCGACCTCCTTGAGGATCCTGAACCGCTCGTCTAGGGTTATGAAATTCGACTGAGGCGTCACCGCTCCACAGATGCCAGCTTTGTGTATAAGAGCTATGCTGGCACCCATGTCAGGACCATGAAGCTTCCCCGTCAACAGTACTCGGAGCGGCATAAAGAGCCCTTTGCCCTGGTCACAAATGGATACAACAAAAGATAAAGCGTGTCAAACATTCACTATAAATAAGTTTGCTGCTAAATACGAAAGCTTGCTACAACTGTCTGCCAAGGTTTGCATCAAATGATTCTCCTGCAATTTCATGATTTTTGGCATAATTGTTCAGGTGAGACAGGTCACTTACAGACGAAGTCGCTGATCCAGTGGTAGTCAAAAGCACAACAGAAGAAGGAAAAAAAAGACACTATAGAGTCACAACAGACCTTTCTTTTGAGAGACTTTCCAAAACCTTTCACCCACTTCTGCCAACCATCACGGCCCTCAGCTAGTGCTTGAGTAAGTTCACCGCTATCGTACGCAGAAATAAGACCCAAAGCAACCTCAGAAATCTTGTCTTGCACCACAGGTTTAGCTTCATCACTGAAGAATACGAGTACATAATTAGTGAAGCTGGCCCAGCACAACAAATAACTCATCATAGCAATTTATCAAGATGACAACATTGCCAACCATGTGCAAGTTGTAGGGAATAAAATAGTAACCACAAGTCAATAAATTTAATCCAGTATATTGTTTTTACGGACCTGCTTAAAGTGGCGTGAAGGGGATACGACAACAAATTTGTAAGAGCTGCATCAGCCTCTGTTATCAGATCAATACCATCCTTCAAAAGCTCGGCAGCTTCCTGAATAATTGTGTATATCAAAATTAGTTTATTCCCTAAGCAGTAATTTTTCAGATATCATAAAATCGGAATTATCCTCTTCTTTGTTACTTTATTGTGCTTACCATTGCAATTGCCAAAAAGAACTGCTACTGGTATCAAACAATGTGCTAGATGCTTTGGCATATGTGACCCTTTAATGTGTACTTCCAATATAGAGAGACCCCAGGTGCACCAGAGAGCCAAAAAGAAAAGAAAAAACAGACAACATGTTTTACCTTTGCAAAACCACTTTCAGACTCCTGGAGAATGCCGGTGTCCTTCCACCGATCTTCAAAAGCCTTGATGAGTTCATCTGTTGGAAATGATCTTAGATGTTGTCCATTCATCCATCTAGATAAGTACATAAGTTAGTATGAAAATATACTGGTGAAGCACAAAGAGATTGCACCTTTTTAAAGGCAATACTGAACAGAGAGATAAAAAAAATGTAGCAATAAGTGAAGGATATGGGTCAATATTAGTGTATGGTTCGATGTGTTGTGCTTTAACAGAAACAGAAAACAAAATCTGCTTTGGGCATATCTTTAATCTCGTACAACGGTACAATTCACTATTCAGCCACAGCCAGCTTATGAATCAACTGGTTCAATACCTTCAAGTGACTATAGAATTTAGCTGCTCTCGAACTGTCCAGTTAAACTAATTTGACATTCAGGTTTCTGGAGGTACTCTCAGGCAGCTTATTTAAGAGTCCATGAACTCCAAGCAAGTTTGTCATAATTATAGTTCTCATATAATTGAAACCTGAGGATATGACTTAAAGTTACCAAAGATTTAGTGCAGCAAACTCCTAGGTTAAATCAGTTCCACTGAATATATCAAGTAAGCTTAGGATCCTGAGTTCCTGACAGCTCTGTCGCAAAATCTTCAACAAATAGAAACTTGGCAAATAGTATCTTACTTTAATTTTGTTGCATCAAAAACTGCTCCGCTTTTATTGACACGATTGATAGTGAACTTTTCAACTGCAAATCACAAACAGTACCAAAAAATAAGAATGAATTACTGCACAGTTGATCATTGACCTTTCTAGACGAAGAAAAAAATAAGTAAAATGATAGCATGAATTATTGAGAACTAACCTAGATCATTGATAGTGAAGAACTCATTTTCAGTCCCATCACCCCAGCCCAATAGTGCTAAATAATTTACCATTGCCTGAGGTAGATAGCCCATCTCTTTATACTGTCCAAAGAAAAAGAAGCTTTGTGTTTCGTTACGTACCATTTAGGAGGAGTCATTGTTGGCAAATATGCGAGATTGGAAATAATCTTTTTTTTTCTTTTTGAAGAAAAGATTGGAAATAATCACAACCAGCAGCGATAAAGACAAATGAATAGAGATGAAAACAAAGAGTGCGGCCGTCAACCAAATAAACAGAAATGCAGATAACAAAGTGGCTTGTAAACAGTCAGGTAGTCACCTGCCCCACAGAAGTAGCACCATGACGTTTTGACAGTTTGCTTTTGTCAGGAGCCAGAATAAGTGACACATGGGCAAATGAAGGCATCGGGAATCCAAGAGCCTGTAGTAGATGATAACGTCACAGCATGCATATTTATGTTGAGATTGCGTTGAAAGGGTCAAGACTACAGATCATGATATGTAAGATAAAAGCAGGTAGAGGAAATTACTTTATAAATTAGAGCTTGGCGCAGTGTGTTTGGTAAATGCTCTTCAGCTCTGTAAGAAAACATGGTAAAGAAGTCATTACAAGGGTGCTAGTCTGCTAGACCATTCAAAAGAAATATTTGAGCAAGACTGGTTTTCCTTCTTACCTAATAACATGAGAGATTTGCATGGTAGCATCGTCAACTGTCACACAGAAGTTATAGACAGGTTGTCCATTGCTTCTCATAATCACAAAATCACCAAGCGTGTCTAGATTCCAACTGACCTTTATGAAACTATCCGCTGATCAGTTCATGTATATCACTTTTGACAATATACAATTATCAGTGATGTAATGTAGTGCCGCAGCTTTATGTTCTGGAACTTGACTATTACCTCGCCACGAATAAGGTCATTAATTTTCAATGACCCTTCCTTTGGCACACGAAACCGGTAAGTGTATGGTGTCCCTTTCTCTAGCTCCTGCTCCACTTCAACGTCTGAAGCAGTTGCCCACTTGCCCATGTACACAGGAGGAAGTTGCCTCTGCTTTGCGACTTCCTTCATTTGCTCAAGTTCCTGAAGTAAAGTCAACAATTATGGAATGGAAACTGAGGTCATGGAAATCAGCTGCACTTTATATTACTTTTATCATGCAAGTCATGCAAGAGGAGATAGATACCTCATTGGAGCAAAAGCAGCGGTAAACCGCGCCGGAGTCTAAAAGCTTCTCGGCGTAATCCTTGTACAGTGAATTCCGCTCTGACTGGCGATAAGGCCCAAACTCCCCGCCAACATCGGGACCTAACCAAATACACAGAGGAGCAGTCATTTCCTCTACCATTTCAGTATGTAGCATCGGTTTACAGTGAATTAGCATACCTAGCTTTCTATCATACGCTTTGCAACCAATAGTTCTTAAAAGCTTCCGAGTCACCAAGTGCGACTAATAATTTACCAATTACCAAACAAATTAACCCTCTGCACCTACAGAATTCAATTTAATTAAACTCCTGGAGCCACTGCACCAGACGTGTCTAGCAGCAGATAAATGTAATAGCAGCATTACGAGTCGCTGCGCGAGGCACGGACTAAACGTCTAAATCTACGAAGTGGGTAATACTCTAACTCCTATACAGCGTGGAGAGCGAGCCCTCTCCGCGCTCCCTTCTCCCGGTGGCGACGCGTGGCGCAACGGGAGCGGACGCCCGACGCGGACCGTCCGATCCGGCTCATGAGGTTGATCCAGGCCGCTCCTTGGTTATTTTGCAAATAAACCCTTCAGTTTGTTTCTAATCGAACCCGTTGTCCATGTCTTTTTGCAAAAAACCCTCGCTACCTACCCTCCCACCGTCCGCCCGAGCCCCACTGCGCCCCCCTCCTCCGCGCACCCTCCCTCGGCCTCACCTGACCCCTCCCTCTCCCCTAACCCTAACGTCCCTCGCCGCCGCCGCGCTGCTCTCCGGCCCCATTGGTGGTCGCCGCCCTCCGCCCCTCGCCCTCCTCCCCTACCACCGGTCGCCGTCCTTGGCCGCCACCCCACTGCTCCTCGGCGTCGCTCCCCCTCTCCGCCGCGCTTTTCTCCTCTCCCCTCCCTCGTCGGCGGGCACGCGGCATGGCGGCGGCGGATCGAGCCGCGCGCGCCCGAGCCGGCCTGCTCGAGCTCCGCCCCCCTGCTTCGACCTCCGCGACAGGGAGGACCGGCGGCGACCGCCTCGCTCTTCGGCAACCGCCTTGCCGGCGGCGTCCCGCCCACCTTCCGCGCGCTCGCGCCCACGCTCCGCAAGCTCAACCTCAGCCGGAACGCAGGGAGGGATGAGAGCTTGGCGCGGAGCTCCGCCGCCAGGCCCGCCAATTGCCGGCTCGAGATGTAGGCGTGCAGATCCGGGGAGCTCGCCTATCGTAGCCTCTGTCGAGGGCGACAACGACCTCCATGGCGCGCGTCGGAGCTCGGGGCGGCCCACCATGGCGCATAGAGGAGCTCGACGCGCCCCGCCACGGTATGTCGCGGAGCTCGACGCAGCCCGCCATGGCGCGTCGCGGAGCTCGCCGGCGGCAGCGAAGTCCCCCCGCAGCCCCCGGCGCCGCGCCGCTGGCGCAGGTGACGCCGCGCTACACGCAGTGGTACGCCAGGCAGCTGCGGCGGCGAGCCCCGGCAGGGGCGAGCCCAGCGGGGGCGGCGGCGGCATGCTCCAAGCGGTGGCGAGCAGCAGACGTCTCTGGGTTGTTGGGATCATCAGCGGCTGCAAGGCCATCGACGTCCAGCACTCGCCGCCGTCCGTCGTCGAGGGGGCGGTCCCCCTTCTGCGCAAAGGCAGGGTGAACGCTCTATTCGACTCGCGCGTGGCGCCGCCCGGGACCCGGCCACCCGCAAGGACCTGGCGGCGAGCTGCGTGCGCTCGTGCAGGGAGCGGCCGCCGTCCATGGCCGACAACGTCGAGCGACGAGCGGCTACGGGTTCTCAACAAAGCAGTATCTGCAAAGGTCTGGAACGGGCTCGCTGACGGTCTTGCGGTGGTCGGCAACCTTTGCGCCATCGTTGATGTTCAGAAGACCATCTCGAAGCGAGCCCGGCGTCCGGTGAACCTGTGCTGGCGAAGCCCACGCGGCGGAGCGCGTGTACTGTCCTAGTCAAGTTGAGTCAGCGACCCAACCGCAGGCCTCGGAGGTCGAAATGAATCAGCGCAGAGCTAGACTAGAAAAGACTCGGGATCGTGAAGGGCGCGGCGGATAGCGGAGTGACCTTCGTCCCACTGGAGGCCGAGCCACGCGAGGTCGGCGAGGACGGCCTCCTCGGACTTCCTGGTGGAGCGCTCGAGGTCGGTGTCCTCGACGCGGAGCACGAAGCGGCCGCCGTTGGAGCGCGCGAAGAGGTAGTTGAAGAGCGCGGTGCGGGCGCCGCCGACGTGGAGGTTGCCCGTGGGCGACGGCGCGAAGCGGACGCGGACGGGGCCGGAGGCGGGGTCGGCGGCGGAGGCGCGGGCGCAGGAGGAGAGGGCCCGGCGGAGGTGAGTGTGGCGGGCGAAGGGGCGGCGCGCGGGAGCGTCCGCGCGGAGGCGGAGGCGCAGCCACGGCGAGCCCGCCAGCAGCGCGGTCGCCGCCATCCCCGACGACGGAGAAGATTGAGGGGAGCGCCCACGGTGGTGGATTGGATAGGAGGCGGACGAGGGGATTGGAGGTTGTTGGGGGCCCAGACGAGACGGCGGGTGGGCGGGCTGCAATGTTTGTAGCCCACGACCGACCAAGGCGGACGAGACGGCAGGTGCGTGGTTGACATCTGGGTCCCACACGGCAGGCAAGCTGGCATGTGTTTGGAACAGAGAGGATTTTTTAAGTTGCCGTCGCATCAAATATTCAGATGAGAATTCGAATGTTCAGACAATTTAAATGTAAAACTAATTGCATAATTAGCACAATTAGTGGATGATCACTGTAGCAATTAGTGGTCAAATTATGAAGTAATTAAGCTTAATAAATTGAGTTACAACTTATAAAATTAGGTTTGTAATAAATTTATACTTAGTACTCCTGACTCCTGACTGATGTATAAACATACGATGTGACGGGACTTATAAACTTAAGTTGGGGAAAAAAACAAAGGAGACCTTAGCGGTGGCGATCTGCCGATCTGCAAGCGAGGGAGGTCGACAAAATTGGTTGGGGATGGGAATGGGATGGATGGGAGGACTCCGAATATAATCTGGCGCGGCGATCGGGCACAGATTCACGATCGATTCGCTTGCGTTGCCATGTCATCTCGGTGCCAGCAGATATATATAGAAGATGCGAATGCAATGCGCCTCGGTGCATGAAAAGAAAAAAAAAAGGAAAAGGCGGGGCATATTTCCCTTCCTTTTTCGTGAAAGCATATTTCCCTTCCCTGGGTGGTGCGCTTTTCTTTTCTTTTTTGTTGTAGCTAGCTGAGCATACGGGGTTGTTTGCATGGGGTGATTAAAGTCGAGTCGCCGCCGCATCGGATGTTTGGATCAATTAGAAGGACAGTATTAAACGAGGCTAATACAAAAATCAATTGTATAAATAGAAGCCAATTCACAAGATAATTCATCCAGTCTAATTAGTTCTTGGTTTGCCCGTGTGGTGCTTGAGTAAATATGCGCTAATTATAGTTTAGTTAGGCTTCATAGATCCATACCGTGAATTAGCATCGACTTATGCAATTAGTTTTATTATTAGCTCGTATTCAGTCTTCTAAGGCTGTGTTTAGTTCGCGAAAAGATTTGAATTTTGATACTGTAGCACATTTTGTTGTTACTTGACAAACAATGTCCAATCATAGACTAATTAGGTTTAAAAGATTCACCTCGTGCTAATTATTTAGACTGTGTAATTAGTTATTTTTTCAATTGTATTTAATGCTCCATGCATATGTCTGAATATTTGATGTGATGGGTATTGTAGAAATTTTTTTTGAAAACTAAACAAGACCTAGGCCGTGTTTAGTTACAAAAATCAAAATTCCAAAAAAAAATTCCGGCACCTGCATGGAGATTTAAATCTAGACGAAATAAAAAACGCATTGCGACTGCTGTCTGTAAATGGCGAGACGAATCTAATGAACCTAATTAGACTGTAATTAGATGCTAAATTGCTACAGTTATGCTACAGTAAATAACCTCTAATGACGGATTAATTAGACTCATTAGATTCGTCTCGCGATTTACAGACAAGTTCTGAAATTATTTTTGTGATTAGTCTATGTTTAGTACTTTAAATGTAAAAATATGCCTTTTCAAAAATTTTACAACGCGCAACTAAACACGGCCCTAATTAGCAATAGCATGCCTAATCCATAAAAGGGAGAAGAATCATATTTCTATCCATCCGGACCGGGGATAGGCGCGGAACGGGGATCTGACCAAAGCCTGAACCTGCTACTGTTGGAGCACTGGCAGGCAAGGGCGATCAACAGGCAGCGGATAGCCATCGGCAGGCAAGGGCTGCAGAGGCAGCAGAGCAGCGCCGGCCTCGGCTCACAAGACGACGGGGTCACGGCGAGGCAGCAGAGGGGACAGCGTCGCCAGGTCGCGGCAGGGAGGGGAAAGCAGAAAGCTGGGCTGGGGCTTGGACGGGACGGCCCACGGGACACACGACTGTCCCCTGCCATCGCCGTGGCCTTCTCCTCCTCCGCGTTTGGTTACAATTTTTTTCGCGCACGTTTTCGAGAAGAAAATCTCCCAGGCATAGAATATTAAATGAAGTCTATTTGCAAATTTTTTTCAAAAACGGATGTAATTTTTCGAGATGAATCTAATGACAGTAAGTAATTGATAATTTGCTATAGTGATGCTACAGTGATCGTCCTCTAATCGCGCGATAAAAAATCTCATTAGATTCGTCTCGTGATTTACACGGAGTTGTGGTGATGGTTTTGTAATTAGATTTTATTTGATACTCTAAATTAGATGAAAAAAAATTTCATGCAATCCAACCAAATACGGCCCTACGCCAGGTACCCGCACATGGCCACGCCCCCCTCCAGTCCAGTCGGCGCCGCCGGCCTGCTCGCTCGCCGGGGGGAAATGGTACGCCGCCACCACTCCACCAGTCACCACCACCATTTATAGCAAGCCAGGCTGCTGACCAACCCGCCTTTACCGCTTACCTCCTTCACATCCAGACTTTCTTTTACTAGCGTGCACCATATGATGTGAATTTATTCAAATTTAAATTTAAATAAATGATATGCAATGTACCGGGAATAACACGACTGATTCGTAGGCACCATTTGCTCTATAGAAGCGCCTAGGGTCTTATCAACCATCCGTGGTGCACAAAGAGTGATTAAGAACAACTGCGAAAAGGATAGACAGGCATCTGACCGCTTAATTTTTGTGTAAACAGTACGTCCAATAAAATTTGGAGCCACCTGACAAAGCAATGGAAATATACATCTCTATGTAAGCGGGCATCCAGCAAGCAATAGGTTAGTTTAATTTAATCCTGAAATGAACTAAAATATCTGTGCCACCTCTTGTGCTTTAGCAAGAGGAGGAATCTCAAGGGCAACAAAACAATTGACAAATCCGTATGGCCATTGACAGTGGAGCATGGTCCTCAGATCCAAACTGGGCTGAGCTATGGTACGTTGATGACAGTGGAATGGATCGTGCATCTGATGGCTCCGTGGAATGGATCGTGCAGGGCAACAAGCCAAACTAGTACCAGCAGTAAGCACTACTCCCAGCAGAGTTCAAGGTCATCACAGGGCCAAGACTGTGAGAGCAAAGCGCACCCCCACCCCCCAGACAGAAGACAGAAGAGAACATGACAGCAGGCAAGTCCTAGCCATGGCTGAACTGACACCCGTGTCGCCCAGATTCCATGATGCAGCAAAAAAGTACTAGAACCGGGCGCACGCCACCACCCTTTTCTTCTTGGGATTTCTTCTTTCTACAGCACCGTAACCACAACAAAACAAAACCACATCTGGGTTGCAATTGCAAAGGCACAGCATCATCAGTTCATCACATTCACATCTATCTCCAGGCAGATGAATGTGTAGCAGCAATTCCGTACCACACAAGAACAGGAGGAAGCTGTTACTCTTTGTGGATCTATCTAACCACCCACCGGATTACCACCAGTGCCACAGACGTTGCCCATGCATGCCGCAAACTAATTAGTCCTCACGAATCCGGAGAGCAAAGGGAGAGAATCACAAACACAGTGCCGCGCCACGGTAGGATTAATCGACGATAATAGTAATAATAATAATAATGATGATGATGTGATGATAACAATAATAATAATATTAATAATAATCTTTTCCATCAGGAGCAGCAAGCAAACCACACAAAAAAAGAAGGCAGATTTTGTCATCTCCTCGAGCAACACAAAACCAATCCATCTCACTTCATGATCTTCTTAACCTTAACGACAACGACCGACGACGAGACTCACCAAGCACACGATGATAACCTGAGCAGCAGCTCCCCTACGAACCAAATCCAAGAGCAAAAGCGAAACGAAAGAAGAAAAAAAAAGGCGGTTGGGCTCCTCTATAGCAAGGAGGCGGGCGCTCGGGCCCAGATCGGCAAAACTAAAGCAATACTCCGACGAACGAGACATAGTGAGGCTTAGGCGAGATCTATAGGGAGGCCACACCACTACCGGGTAGTGGCGCGGCGCGATCCAACCCGATCTCACGCGGCGCCGGCGGGGCAGTCGCGGGCGATGTGGCCGGCCTCGCCGCAGTTGTAGCAGGAGCGGTCGCCGCCGCCGCCGCCGCCTCCGCCTCCGAAGCGGCCGCCGCCGCCGCCGCCGGAGGCGCAGTCCCTCGCCAAGTGGCCGGTCTGGCCGCAGTTGTAGCAGGCGCCGCCGCCGCCTCCGCCTCCGCCTCCGTAGCCGCCGCCGCCGTAACCGCCGCTGGAGCAGTCCCTGGCCATGTGGCCAGGCTCCCCGCACTTAAAGCATCCACCGCCACCGCCGCCGCCGTAGCCGCCCCCGCCGTATCCACCGCCGCCGCCGTAGCCGCCCCCGCCGTATCCGCCGCCGCCATCAGCGCTGGGGCAGTCCCTGGCCATGTGGCCGGGCTCCCCGCACTTGTAGCAGGCGCCGGCGCCGCCCCCGCCACCGGATCTCCTCCCGCCGCCCCAGCTGCCGCCGTAGCTGCGGCCACCGCCGCCAGATCCGGCCCCGCCGCGGGATCCGAAGCCGCCGCCCCCGCCGCCGCCGCCGGAGCCGCCCTTGACGTAGGATCCGTCGGGGCCGGTGACGTCGACGGCCTTGGTGCGGCCGTCGTCGCCCTCCGAGACGGAGAACTCGACCTCCTCGCCCTCGGCGAGGGAGCGGAAGCCCTCCGACTTGATGGACGACTGGTGGACGAAGAGGTCCTCGCTGCCGTCCTCGGGGGAGATGAAGCCGAAGCCCTTGGTGTCATTGAACCACTTCACGGTGCCGCGCTGCCTCGCCGCCGCCGCCATCTCGCTCGAAACCCTAACCGCCGGCGGCTGCTAGGGTTAACTTGATTGGAGATTGGAGATGATTTTTCTTTTTCTTTTCGGCCCCAACCTCCCCGAGCTCGATCTTATCTACTCGATCCGTGGACTCGGCAAGGATATTTATAGGGGAGGGCGGCGCATACGAGGAAGGCGGGCGGATCGGACGGCTGGGATGGATCCGGGGGTGAGCAGGCGGGAACTGGCGCGGTGGGCCCGGGGCGCGAGTCTCACGTGCGGCGTGGCCCACTTGGCAGGGGCGCGGTCGGGTCGGGTGGACAAGGCCGCGCCAGCGCCAGGCAAAGGCAGCAGGTGTTGCCCTGCCTGTGGATTATGACGCGTGG
The DNA here is from genome assembly GCF_016808335.1 of Panicum virgatum. NCBI lineage: Eukaryota > Viridiplantae > Streptophyta > Magnoliopsida > Poales > Poaceae > Panicum > Panicum virgatum. The sequence continues at coordinate 1,718,075 of NC_053136.1, forward strand.
GGCCGGCGCGGATGGACGGTTGGATCCGGTACACACGGGCGTGCATGGCCCCTCGTGCTGGTCTTCCTCGCCATTGGCCAAGTGAGCCATCCATGTCGTCGTCTCGTCTCTGATGATGATTTCTTTTTTTTTTTGGATGGCATCTCTGATGATTTCTGGGCTGGCTGTTTGTTGTTTGTCTTGGCGACAGAGAGAGAGACCCACAGCTTTATTGTTTCATGATTTACTCACGGGGTAAAGAGATTGAAACACTGAATGGAGAGCAAAAAAAAAAATTAAACCCTTGCGATTTGGAAGCACTGCGAATTCGAAAATATTCATCGCTGAAAAAGCAATAAAGCCATAGCGTGTTCAGGTTTTGGAAAGACATAAAATCTGCACAGGCCATCAACAGCAAAAGATCGAGGGTAGTACTTTGAACGATGCTGAGCAGTGTGATTCAGAAACTCGTCGCTTTCAAGTCACAGCAGAGCTTCTTGCGCTAGCTGTCCTGTGGTCTGTGGAGGTGGTGAAGATGATTATTTTTGTTTCCATTCCAAACGATTGGGACTTTTTTTTCAAAGAATGAGAAAAATTCCCAATTTCTGACGTCTCATAAGGTGATGAGCCAACAGACCACGCTGCCTAGTGCTCACAACCCACAATCACGGGTCCGAGATTTGGAGATACACAAAACCACACAGGACATCAGCCAAAGGGGATCAAGGTACCATACAGTTGAACAATGCCGCGCCCCTTAGTGTAGGGGCAATTACATTAAAGTAAACACTGCTGCTGCCAGCAGGTATAGAACCGTTGTACTACAAACATGTTTCTCATAGCAGCAGTTTCTATCATATCATCACTGTCCCGTTCACAGATCATTGACCTGGGAAGCCGTGCAACAAATGAAGGGGAGAATTTTCCACAGGCAATGCAATGTATCAGATATCTGGTTTGTACTAATCATCGTTGTTCTATTTTGTCATTCACTCGGAGCGATCAGAGGGTTTATCGTGCGTGATGTCGAAGGATCTTGAAAGCAAGACTCTCATCGTTGGCGGTGTCAAGTCGTTCTCCAAATCCAGATAAGAAATAAGGCCAGCACACCAGTCACTGCTGCTGGTATTTTCACAACCTTGCTATCAGCGCATAACAAGAAAAGATGTGAGCAGTGCAAGTGCAAGTTTCCATCAAAGCTCAGTATCTCTGTTTGTGGCTTCTGGTTAAGCTGTTGCGGTCTCATGATTTCCTCTCGCACGTTCCTTGGCATCCAAAAGACTTATCCGTGCAGAGGCAACTGATACATCCGTCTGATTAAAGCTCATAATTAAGGACCTTGAACTATCGCGTCTTACTGAGACATTCCATCCTTAACGCATCCTCCAGCTCAGAGAATAATGATGAGAAGGTACCTGCAGAAAAAAAGGGGAAAACAAGTGTCCATGTCACCACACAAAACCAACCCACCCTTTTGTGCCTTACTAATAAGCAACAGAGCCATCAGACAACACATCCAAAATAGTGGTGTTGTTAGGCTCAGAATTTCTGAGTGCTCGTTTAGGTTCTGAAGAGAGTCCATTGGTATAACAGTTATGAGCTCAATATAAATATGTAATCTATGTGACTGTCTCTATGCATATGCATATAGTGCACAGGAACAGTGCATTCTGTAGCAGTTTCAGCTTCCTGAAACAAATACAGAAGAATAATTACAAGAGCAAAAAAAAAAGGATGTTCTATTCAACAATGATAGAGAACCTAGCTGGCTTGTCCTATTATCTAGATTTGTTACCTTCATTCTGAAACCTGAATAATTGCACCCTCAATAACAAAGACAGTCTATAACAAAAGGACTTGAAAAACCAAATGTCATATGATCCGGATCTACAGGCTCTGCCTCCTACAGACCAACAGCTCAAATTGGTCCCTAAGGCACCCTAGTGTCATTTATGTCTCCATCGTGGGATTAGCCACTAGCGTCTGTCTAGAGCCAGTGACAAGCCATATGCAGGAGCCAGCCAGACATCAGTACCACTGCCACTCCCTCTTTACTGGATAGGCGACTATTCTGCAGGACCATTTCATGACTATCGGCCCAGTATGTCTGGTGCAACTTTGGGGCCGTTTAGTTCCCAAAAATTTTCACCTCCCGTTTAAACACATGTACGAAGCACTAGATGTAACTAAATAACAAAACTAATTACACAGTTTGGATGTACACGACGAGACGAATCTTTTAAGCCTAATTAGTGCATGATTAGCCATAAGTGCTACAGTAACCCACATTTGCTAATGATGCGGTCAAAGGCCTCAAAAGATTCGTCTCGCGGTTTCCAAGTGAGTTCTGAAATTAATTTTTTAATTAGTGTCCGAAAAGCCCTCCCGACATCTGATCAAACTATTGACGTGACACTTGGACCAAAAATTTTCACCAACTAAACACCCCCAAAGTTGCACCAGACATACTACAGTATTTTCATATGCCAGCCTGTACATTTGGCATCTTATTGGTGCATCGAACTTTCAGCCTCTATGAACAGATTTCATTATAATAGAGCGCACATGGCGTAGTAAAAAGCATCATTACAAATGTAAAAAAGCAAGTTCTAGACATGCAAGAGTTACTATCATTAACAGAATAAATTCCAGATCTCATGTGTCATGAATTACACATATTAGATTGTTCATTTGATTCCACTGTTCTATACAGTAGATGGGGAGGACATAAAGAGCTCAACATGGAGGCACCATGCTATTTGAGCTGGATTGGATAGGTGTATAACTACACATGAAACTACATGAAGGCCAAGAGCATAAATACATGTCTATCTAAAAGCAATCATATAAAGGTATTTCAGTATGTTTGCATCATGATGTATGCCAACAGTCACATAGAGACCATGGGACTACCTGATAATGCTTTATTCAATAATGAACCTTTAATTAGGAGGGTCCCAGGAATTTGTTCAAACACCTACACGAGGAGAAAAAAGTTCACTGATAAATTATTTTTGACAAGAATTTTATCCAAGTATAAGACACGTAATTTGCAGCCAACATACTGTAATACAAAAGGATACTCCCTTAACAACACTTTGTAACTTTGCAGAGCTCTCTTCTAGAGATCCGGCATAATCATCACCATGCAATATTGCAGCTTCAGTCTGCTCATCTGACAACGTGACCTAAACAAATATTTCATGCAAATATTACCAAGAGAACAACATGCAAAAATACACAGATATCTCAAGGAGGTCACATTAACAAAGAAACTTACATCAACAGAAAAAGATAATGTATCAATTTTGCATGATAGCTTAGAAGCTAGAAAAAAAGCCTCAATTGACTTCAGAACTTGGAATGCACCATGTTCACGTCGAAGGCCCTGATTTCATCACACCAAATAGAGATTTGAAAACAGAGGTTGGACAAAGTGCAAATATAGTAGCAAAAATTCTGACATAGCCACTCAAGAAATAGGGGAAGTAAACAGGAAGGTTTTTTTTGGATGAGCTTAGTCAATAACTTTACCTCAACCTTATTGCAATGTTAACTACGCAGAACAAAACAATCTAAACATTTCTAGCATGCAAAAGTGTGGTTACCCGAGGCTTCGTAGAACAGATAATGTGATGGTTAATTATCTAAAAAAAATGCCCTACATGATGGGACTAGGGAGAAACTAGGCACTTATGGATGTATGAGTTGTAGCCAAAATACAGAGCAGATTTGAGCTGAAGTTTTTTTCCTTAGTTAACAAGTGTTAGTTGGGCAATTTATCAATCTGAACAATAGACACATGGTAAAGGGACTACGTGACATGACGCCAACCTGAAGCATGAACGAATGGTGGTTTTTTGCTGGAGTAGTAGATCTGAGGACCTTATTTCTTGGAGCAATGAATGACCAAGCAAGGCCCCATCTAGCTGTTTGACCTTGCACGAATTCAGTAGTTTTCACAACTGAGGCCCCAGCTTTACGAGCTTTTGACATTAATAACTTTAAGTTTGCTTTTCTGCCAACCATCGATGTAAACCACCTAAATAACAAAATAGCAAAACCGTCATAAATAGATGAACACAAAGACATATCATGCATTGCCATTGTAGGGAAAGCTTTGAATCACCTGAAAGAGTTCTTAAGGGAAACACTGTCTTCAATAATATGTGTTACAAAGGCCAACTCACCACCAGGGCAAACCATCTCTTCAGCTGTCCCACCACATGACGTTTTTGGGTTAAGACCAGCTTCTTCTATGCTCTCAAAGAATGGAGGATTGCACATACAGAAGTCAAAGCTCTCACTCTCCTTTACAACACACACAAGGACAGGTGGCTTTTGCATCGCTGCATCCTCCACGGGCTCTAAAACGTTCTCCCTGATAGGTTCCCTGACAATAGCTTCAGATTCAGAGGATAAGGATGCTGCATTTGCATTTCTGATCTCAATTAGCTCTGTTAGGTGCGGGTTGTTCTCCACATTCTTCTTAGCCCACTCAAGAGCAACATCAGTCACATCTACAAACAAAAGGCAGTTGTACACTTATACATCTTTCAAATTAACTAGTCAATGACTCCTTGGCCAATGGAACTTGTAGTGCAGAAGCTCAAAAATATACCAGACCCAACAAAGCTCCATCCCAATAAAGATGCTCCAAGGAGAGGGTAGATGCAATTGGCACCAGTTCCTATGTCAAAGCCCCTCACCCTCCCACTTGAGCTTGATATTGGTGGTGTCAGATTTGAGGAGAGAAGATCCTCGATCCAGTGAATGTAGTTGGACCTGTTTGGAACAGTAGGGCAAAGCTGTCCATCTGGAATCCACCTAGCAGTAGATAATATTTAAAAACCCGTTCAAAAAATGGTCTGGCATAAACCATATTGCATTACAAGTACCACCATAGGGCAAACAGTGTGTCCAGCATACACAATTTTAAACAAACCTTTCTTAATTTTATCTAATAATTTCTGCAAACAAGGTTACTTGCACTTTGTTCATACAAGTATTTCTATATCAAAAAGTGTACCCTTTAAGAGCAGCGAGAAAAAATTACTGAAATGTTTAAGCACAGAAAATGTGCATGAGAAGCTTGATGAAATATAGCAGAATGCAGCAAACATGGATAACATGGTGAAGGCAGTTTAGTCATATTTCACAGCTATGAGAATTTTCAAACAATAGCATCAGGATCAGGATCTTTTGCTTTATTGTGGGCACCTTAGCAGGACAGCCCAGAAGATCTCTTCCACTTTTGTTCAGTGGTAACCAGTATTGAATAGTAACCTAAATGTTTATAAGAATATCGTCCTATGTTATCACTTCATAGAGTAACATCGGATTCCATGAGCAAATTGGAGCGAAGAATTACAGTCAGCAGCAAATTGGGCATAGGGAACAGGTTAGGGTTCAGTTAAAGGGCTGAAGGAGGAGCTAATGACACCCACCAGTTGACGCCATGGTCGTGGAGGAGGAGCACGCGCGTGAGCTCCCGCGTGGCGGAGAAGTCGGTGAAGTCGACGGACGCGCGTCCGCGCTCGGAGACGGAGACGTAGGGGCGGAATGACGGGTAGAGCTCCGCCAGCGCGGCGAAGTCCGGCGCGGCGGCGGCGTAGCGGTTCCGCGGGTGGATGGAGGGCGCCTCCGAGCCGTCTCGCCGCCGCTTCCGTCCGCCCCCCATCGATTGGTGTCGAGCGCCGGACGCCAGCGAGGAGCGGGCTCGAGGAAGCGAGAGGCGCGGCCGCTGACGTCGTCGGACGGGCGGGCGAACGGCGAACGGCGAACGGCGAGCGGCCGGCGATGGAGCAGCAGCACGCGGTTTTCTGGGCCATTCAACTTGCACTCGGCCCTTACATCCACTTTGGGCCGTCTCTTCATGGGCCGTTGTTACTAGGCCCGAATCTAGATTGCAGATGGCCCACCCTTCTCATTTCCATGCAATTCTGTCGCCGTCGCCGGTGATTCTCTGTCAAACGATATCCTACAAAAGATTACATTATTTTTTATCTATAATAATATAATAATTGGTAGGAATAAATAAATTTTGAAAAATAATTTAGAAACGAATTGAATTTGAGCTGATCAACCTCTAATGCTACTCAATTGACCACTTGTACGTAATTCTGTACAAAGAATTCGCCACGCCGTCGTCATCTCCATGTTCTTCTCATGATGAAGGTTGGCATTTCCAAAGGCATCCCTTCTAGCCTGAGAAGATGACAATTGGAATCGTAGGGAGCTCTCTGTCTTGCCACATATCATGTATGAACGTAGCTTGCTAGACTATAAATATATTATATGTAGAGGAGTATATATATATATCGAAAGAAACTAAATAAAGGCGCGTTACGGCATTGCCACACCTTTAGCATCCCGTGATTCCATTGAATTTAACAGCTATATGCAAGTTATTCTTGTGCTGGGGATATGATATGAACATGAAAAAGAAATATGGAGATATGGGCTGCGGAAAAATCCAACTCGTCCATGAGTGAGAGAGGAATCGACGACACCAACTGCCAGTTGCAATGATGCTCTGGAATGCCACGAGCCTAGAAGTCCAAGTTGTGCACAAATTCCTTGGCGTTTTAAGCTAGGGCCCATACATTTTTCGTGACGATAAAGACTGAAGAGAAGGAGGGAAACAAAGTTGATGTCGACGAAGGGAGGATTTGCAATGTGATCGTCGCTCAACATACGAAATGTAACGCGTAACATTACTTGCAGATAGGGGCGGATTTAGTGGTTGGGTGCCCCCCCCCCCCCCCCCCCCCCCGTGTTTGTAGGCAACGGAGCCTCTCTTGCCCCCACCACCATTTATTTTTTTTAACATGGAGTATTTTTTAAAGCTGAAATAATTATTTTAGCAACAAAAAATATTTTATCTTACATGATAATTTAACTGCTAATCATGTGTGACTTTTACTATTTTCACGGAACGGGAGGCCATACGAAGGATTCCAAGCTCGTGTGAGTAGGGGGCGGATGATGAATGGATGCTTGGGCCGTGGGCCGCCGCGGCGCCAGTAACCAGCTGGGTCTGGGTGGTGATTCCAAGTCGCGTGGATTCCAAGCGGAGCGCCACATGCCGGCCGCGTGCGTGCGCGCCCCGCCCCGCCGGGAATATCCCGCCCTCTCTCTCTCTCTCGAGCATGCAGCCACGACCCCGTCCATGCACCGCTTACCCGGGCGGCACGGCACCGCGCCGGGGTTCCCCTGGACCACGTCCACCGACCAACCCCAGGCAAATATCCGTTACGTTGCCCAACCGAACCAACCAGCCTTTGGTCAAGGTCCTTAACCCGACCCGAGTTACCGAACCCACCACAGTTACCGCCCCAGGGAACAAGAATCCAAAGGGAGCCCCCTCTCCTCTCGCACGCAGCGCGCTGCTACCGCACCCGGCTGACAAGCCTGACCCACGGGAACCGGGCCCACGCTCGCGTCTCCCGCCTCGCCTCCGGCCGCGACCGCCCGAAACCGGCCCGGCCCATCAGCGGCGCGTCACGTGCTCCTTCCTCCTCGCGGTAACCAGAGGGCCTAACCCCGGTTCGCCTTACCACCCGGGGTCCCCGTCGGATCGCGCCGCGCGTCCGCATCCGACGGCCGGGCCGCCCCCCGCCATGGATTTCCGACCTCGGAGCTCGGCTATTTAACCGCACCGGGTCTCCACTCCCCAGATCACGCAGCCATCGGATTTCTTTCTTCTTCCCCACCCAAACAAACCCTCGCTCGATCGCAGCCATGGCCAACCCGCGCGTGTTCTTCGACATGACCATCGGCGGCGCCCCCGCGGGGCGCATCGTGATGGAGCTGTACGCGAACGAGGTGCCCCGCACGGCGGAGAACTTTCGCGCGCTGTGCACGGGCGAGAAGGGCGTGGGCAAGAAGGGGAAGCCGCTCCACTACAAGGGCTCCGTCTTCCACCGCGTCATCCCCGACTTCATGTGCCAGGGCGGCGACTTCACCGACGGCAACGGCACCGGCGGCGAGTCCATCTACGGCGCCAAGTTCGCCGACGAGAAGTTCGTGCGCAAGCACACGGGCCCCGGGGTGCTCTCCATGGCCAACGCCGGGCCCAACACCAACGGCTCCCAGTTCTTCGTCTGCACCGTGCCCTGCCCCTGGCTCGACGGCAAGCACGTCGTCTTCGGCCAGGTCGTCGAGGGGCTCGACGTCGTCAAGGCCATCGAGAAGGTCGGCTCCCGCAGCGGCTCCACCGCCAAGGTGGTCAAGATCGCCGACTGCGGCCAGATCCCCTAGATGGATCTGCTCCCTCCCTCCATCCGCCGCCGTCCGTCGTCCCCTTCCGTTCTCCGCTTCCCGCCCCCCCCCCCCCCCCCCCCCCCCCCTCCGCGCTGAATAAGATGACGGTGATCTGAGAGGTGCTTCTTCTTCTGAATTGAGTCGTGTCGTGTCGTCCTTTGTCGTGTGCTGTGCTGGTGGTGTTCTAGGGTTTTAGGCGGTGGATCTGCGAATCCGATGGGTGATTGATGGATGGTGTCTCTGCTTGTTGTGGTATGGTGAATTGATGATGATGATGCTATGATGGGAACTCAAACCTGGCTCTGGTAGTGTCCATTAATTGCTATGGAATTTCTGCTTCTGCCATGCGTAATCACGGTGTTCGGCTGGAGGCCGGTGTCTCCAGCACTACAGTGAATCCCTCTCTTATTCCTTCAGCCACCAGTCAGGTAACAGTGTTTTTCTCTCACACCATTCCAGCTCCAGCCTGCCGAACACGGTTGTCTGCTCCGAGCTGCAATTGTGGAGCACTGTTTGGCTGGGGAATAAACAAAGAACTAACTCTGTTCATAATTAGTAACTGATAGTACCCCTGAATGCGTGATTTAACGATCAAGCCTGCAGGTAATCTTGTGATTGGTTTCAGAGGACAGGTTGGATTAGTGCTGATCTTGTGAATGCAGCCTTATCTGTCTCAAGAAACTGTAAATCGTACCCGAAGAAAGTGATTGACCCGCAGTACCAATGCAGACTCACCGTTAAGTCTCAAAAACTCCATCACAAAAAATTATACTTTTCAATATAAAATATATAAAAATAGTTTATATATATAATTATTTATTATTTTTCTTCTATCACAAAATTCATAGACTTCACGCCTCCTCTTGTTGATTTCTTGGGCATCGAAGGGCGCGTAGACTCTAGATCTTATCTAAAAATCAAATCTTATTTTTTTCCTTCTCTTTTCAATAATTAGGATGCTAAAAAATTATAAATATATTAAGACTACATAGCGGAGACTGCCCTTATCTGTTATCTGTTGTTCCTTCTGCTGAAAGTACGTGCCGCGCCTGTCGTTTCTCTCAGAGTTAGTACAATCAACCGTAATTCTTTTTCAGGCTGTGTTTTCACCTTGGGTTTATCAGGTTTCCAACGCGCTCCCAAGATTAGTCCTAGATTCTAGACGGTCAGACGCAACATCGGGGGAGGTTATTGTTTATTAGATGGATTGACGAGGTCTTTACTTTAGATTAAAGTAAATCTCCTTTTTATGTGAGGTAAATCTCCTTCTCACTTGTTATCGAACCAGAGCTATGCACAAGTACTATCGAGTCCATCGTTCCCCATCTCATCAGATTCAGATAGTTTCTTTTTTTTTTTTTTTGAATCGACCCAGATCGTTTCTTTCATGGTAAAACGCAGTTCATCGCAGCATTAGCGGGTTAAGTTTTTTTTGGTCTCATGAAGCTAGCTGACTCTGCTTCCATCGTTGGTAATGGAGTAGAGTAGTTTGTTACAGTTTGGATGGCATGACAAACAGTTTGGTCTCAATTTACTCGGTCTGTTGGAGTGAAGACTCATATTTGAGTGAGTAAAATTTAGAAATGAACTTTTAAATTGATATTTGCTGACTCATATTTAGAACCTCTGCGTGAAGACCGTAGCAGGCGGATTCGATCCCAGCTAGAGCTAAGCACGAAGCTTCCTCACCTAGACGCAACGGAAGGGGTGGGCATGTATTGCTCGATCGCATCCACTGCTTTACAGGATTAAATAAAAGTGTTACAAAAATGACTTGCTATTTGGATGCGATGCGATCGCTCGCCTGCTCTCGACTGTCAAGAACCAAAGCTTGGTGTCACGATGTGCGGATTACGAGTCCTGGTCTGGGCCCACCGGACGGCGTCCTGTCGCGCGGTGGCGGAGGGAAAGGAAGGGCGGGCCGGCGGCGAGGTGGGGTGGGGGGCCACTAGCACACCCCTCACTCTGGCTGCCGGCAGGGTCGCGTTGGTGCTACGCAGCTTTGACTGGGCCCCTGCACGGTCGCCTTGGGCTCCGCTCCGCACCACCACAAAGAGATGCCGCCGACGCGCCGTGCCCGTGCCGGACGGACAAAATGATTGGCCGCCTCGGCGCCCTGCTCCCAAATTGTTCACAAATCAGCAAGGGGGAAATCCTTTTTTTTTCATAACAAAAGTATGCTGGGCTGTTGGCCACGTGTCGTGTCGTGTCTCCGGCGGTGTATGCTCCAGTACCCTGCCGCGCCCTTGGGTTGTGTTTAGATCGCAAAAAATTCGCGAAAAAGTTGTTGTAGCACGTTTCGGTTTTATTTGGCAAATATTATCTAACCATGGAGTAATTAGTCTCAAAAAAATCGTCTCGTCATTTACAACCAAACTGTACAATTAGTTATATTTTTTAACTACATTTAATACTCTATACATGTATCGTAAAATTTGATGTGATGTGCGTCAGTGAAAAATTTTAGAAACTTTTCGCGTAACTAAACACAGCCTTGTTTTCCCGGCTGCAAGGAAAAGTAGAGTAAGATGGTGTCCAGCCCCGCTGCTGTCTTGTACAAGTACGGAGTAGTAGTTGAGTAAGATGGCCGGAGGCGGTCGTTTTACTGATGCCCCTGTTGTCATGGGCGACGACGACCTAGGCGGCGAGTCTACATGGCAGCGACGCACAGACAGAACCATGCATGCGTCGGGCCGTTGTGACTTTGACTCGGCCATCGCCCATCGGCGTGTCACGGATGCGATGGCCTCTGCCAGTGCCAGCCAGACTGCCGCAGCCCGGAGTGGCCTCCAACTCCAACCAACCGAAACAGCAAGAGCCGTGGGAGAAACAGTCGGTAAGAAAGAAAAAAAAAGGAGCTTGGGCCAGTTTTTCCATCGCATGGGCCGTCAGCCCATCTCTCACTGGTCGGAGGAGGCGGTTTTTTCTTTTTTATATTTAAAAAAAATAAAATTTCAAAAATATATGTCCGTTTTGAAATATTTCAAAAATATACCCCGGTCGCCCTCCCATAGGACGACAGGCCCAATGTGTAATTTTTTTTTTCAAATTTGCAACGAAGTCCTTGGAGAAAAAAAAACAAGCCCTGTCGCCCGTTGGGGGGGGGGCGACAGGGGCCTGTCGCCCGACCCACGGGCGACCGCCGCTGGGCCCGGCCCACAGTCGCGGCAGGGGCCCTGTCGCCCCCCCCCCCCCCCGCGGGCGACAGGGGGGGCCTGTCGCCCCCCACGGGCGACCGGGGTCTCCCCCTTATAAAAGCCCCAGCCCTCCCCTTCTCTCCTCATTTGAGCCCGAAAATTCCACCAAAAATCCAGAAAAAAAAGAGAGGAGTGAGGAGAAGGAAAGCGGCGAAGCCCTGCCGGATTCAGCACTTGTGATCTGCAGGTTAGTATATTTAGTTTAAATATTGTTATATTTAAGTACTACGTATTTAAATATGAGTAATTTAATTTAATTAGTGCTATAGTAGATCCATTTAATTAGGAGTTCAATGATACTTTAGTTTGTAGTTACGTAGTAGTAAATTAGTTTAGAAAATTAGTTCTACGCATTTATTATTACAATTGCAGTGCTATTAGAGACATGTTTATAAATTAATTATGATTTAGAATAGAATTTGGCATATGCAGTATAGAATTCGAGAGTCATCACGTAGTTATGAATACTTATACGTTGTAGTTGAATTCCATACTTAGTTTTTACGGATTATTGAATAAGGTAGTGAAGTAAAGAGTATAACTCGATAAGTATTATGTGATATACAGATATGTCGAGCAAAATGCAGTTTCAAGTATTTTATGGTGAATACAATGTTATGTATGGGCCAAATGGAGTAGATTTTTCTGCCTTTAAGCGCACATCTAGCGGCATAGACAAACCTCTGGAAAGGAGTTTTGGTTCCATATGTAAGTGGCTGCAACGTGGGTTCCATGTTGATCCGTTGACACATGTGATCACTGTCCAGTCTCTTGTTAATTGGGAGGTAGAAAGTGAATTATGGGAATTAATGATGATACACAGCACTGATGACTGACAGAAGTACATGCAAGCAGCTCTAGAGCGTGGGTGGCCTCTGGCCATTCTTGTTCAAATCCGGGAGAAGACACAAAATGAAATCCAACATTGTGCAGATCAAGGAACTCTGAGTATTCGAAGAGAGACCAATTATGTTGAGGAAGATGAGTCAGAAGAGACAGAGAACCAAAACATGGGACCACAGGGCCTTGCTGATGAGGGAGAGAGGATACATAGCATTGTGGACGAGATGGAGGCAGAAGACCAAACCGCAATAGAGATGGAAGAATATGAGGACTCATCTGATGACGAGCAGTACTCATTGCCAAAAGAGTGGAAAGAGCATGGTTTTGGCAGTCATATCGCAGAAGATGTACGAAATCAGGAGTGGGAGTACTGAGGGAATGAGGTAGTGCAAGGTGCAACATATCCAAACATTGAAGCCGTAAAAGATGCTGTGAGACTATGGGCAATCTCATTGAAACGAGAATTCAGAGTCGTGAAGTCTGGCAGTAAAGAATATGAGGTGAAGTGTGTGAATGCTGGATGTCCATGACGAGTACATGCATTCAAGGGAAAATGGAAGTCAAACTGGAAATGTTCCATTGTCACAGAGCACACTTGTTTGCTGTCAGAAGTTATTCCCTCGCATCGCAATATATTATGCGACTTTGTTGCAAAGCAAATGTATGGGTTTATTATGGACAACCTAAATTATGAGCCAAAAATGATTATTCGACACATTGAGCAGACTTACCAGTACACCATCAGTTATTTGAAGGCATGGCGGGCTAAACAAAGGGTGTTCGAGATGCGGTTCGGCACATACGAGGCATCATATGATAACCTACCTCGTATGTTATCCCAGGTTGCTGCTAGAAATCCTGGAAGCTTTTATGACACATACCTTTTACCAGCCGTGACTAGGGGACAAAGAATTATGCAACGAGCCTTCTTTTGCATAGGTGCTTCTGTTAGAGCATTTCAGTTTTGTCTTCCGGTGATCTGCATTGATGGCACATTTTTGACTGGAAGGTATAAATGTTAGATACTCACCGCAATCGGTGTAGATTGCAACAACCAAATTGTTCCGCTCGCATTTGCATTTGTTGAGAATGAGAACATAGACAGTTGGTATTGGTTCCTTGAACGAGTGAAGAATCATGTTGTTGCTGCACGTCCAGATGTGTGCCTTATTAGTGATAGGCATGCAGGTATCCTGCAATCAATACTGAAATTGCAACGTGGAACTGCGACAACGCCTCCATTATGGCCTGATGTCCAAAACAGGTGGTGCATTAGGCATATGGGTGCAAACTTCTATGAACACTAAAAGAACAAGGATCTTAAGAACCTATTTAAGAGGTTGTGCACCCAAAATCAACAGAGAAAATTCAATGCATTATGGCAGATGCTTGATCAGTTGACTGCAGAGCTACTGAAGGTAAGGGCATCAGGAGCAGGCACGAGTCAGGCTGCAGAGGCTAGGGATTCAATTGAGAAGCCATTTTCACACTGGATTCGAGGTGCACCTAAGGAGAAATGGTCATTCCTTTATGATACCAACGGAATACGGTATGGTATTCAGACAACAAACCATGCAGACTGTTTCAATATGGTTATGCGTTCTTATCGTGCCTTTCCACTTGTGGGAATTGTTGAGTTCATCATGTATGGGTGCATGAAGTATTTCAGAGAGCGTTACACGGCTGCAAGCATAAACATCAGCAACCCCCAAATTCAGTTTTGCAAAAGAGTGACACAATATATGCAAGAGAAGATTGAAAAGGCAAAACTGCACCGCGTCATATCCACAGGTACAATGGAGCATAGATTTGAGGTTCTATGTAAGGATAGAAGTGGTCGTGGTATCCGTAGAGATAGAGTGGTACATGAGAGTTTGATTACAGTTGATGGCAAAGCATTCTGCTCCTGCATGAAGCCTAAGTTATTGCATATGCCATGCTCCCATCTCATTGCGGCATGTGCAGAGTCTGCGTTACAGCCAGGACTATTTGTTTCACCGTACTTCAGCAAGGAAGCAGCTGTATCCACATGGGGACATGAGGTATACGGGATTGGAATTGTGGGTCCTTTCACTCAGGATAATGAGAATAAGATGTTTATTCCTGATCCAGCCACTAAGAAAGGCAAAGGCCGCCGTCAGACACGTCGTATTCGGAATGGTATGGACGAGTCGGAAGCAAGCAAGGCACAAAAGCGTTGCAGCCAATGTGGATCATAGAGTCACAACTACAAGAAGTGTCCTCAGAATGCACTTCACGATGCTGCTGACGTCGGTCCTTCCGGAAATCCCAGAGATGGAGCACCTCCTACGTTCAGACGAGCATCGGCGAGAATTGCTCGTGGAAGGCATTCGGTGTCATGATCCACAATTGTATTTCATTATTTGTAATATGTAATAATGAAATATGGCAGGTATGTAATGAAGTATTATTGTATTTATGTGTCCAGTTTGTATGAAATATATATTTACCTATGTGTTCTCATATATTTTTGAATGCATGTATGGAGATGGACTCCTTGCTAGACCCAGTGATCGACTCGAGCCACAGGTCTTACTTTGCAGCTGTTGAGCACCGAGCCCTAGAGGTGCTACGTCCTCGTCCACCCGGCGAGGCGATCTCTATACACCACGATTGGTGTGACCGGTATGTAATGAAATATTATTGTTTATCACTTTTGTATTCGCCGGTATTCCTTTGTTTCGACATTTTTTGTTTTTTTCAGGTTACGTGAGGCCGGCCTACTGACTCTGAGCCGTCTTGTCGAGGTTGGGCCTATTCAGCTCGACCGATCCCTCCTGACGGCGCTCGTTGATAGATGGAGGCCGGAGACACACACGTTCCACCTCCCGTGTGGGGAGATGACTCCTACGCTGCAGGACGTGGCCTACCTCCTCGGCCTCCCTATCGTCGGGGAGGCTGTAGGTCCGCGTGTGGTGGCGGCCTCGTGGAAGGATGAGCTGGAGGCCCGTTTTGCCCTGGTTGACCGCGTGGACGAAGCAGGTCCTATCAACCCGCACCCGCGAGCAGCAGGTCCTTCGAAGACCTGGTTCCTACACTTTACAGTACGTATTCATTGCATATATAAATTTAATTGTTACAATTCACATGTTCCATTGCCAGTTGAAACCATTAATCTTAATTGTTTATGCAGCCTGCCTTGTTGGCTGCGGATGCCGACGAGTACAGTGTGACCAGATCGCTGGAGGCGTACCTACTTTGGTTGTTTGGTTACATCATGTTCAACTACACTCATGGCAACTCGGTCGATAGGATTCTCCTTTCGTATGCACGGGAGATTGCGGATGGGGACGAGGACGTACCGCCCTACAGCTGGGGTGAGGCGGTACTTGCAGCCACTTACCGTGGACTTTGCGATGGGTGCATGAAGACACATGGGAACACTATCCTGTCAGGGTGGCCACTACTGCTACAGCTTTGGTCGTACGAGAGGCTAGCCGTTGGTCGCCCCTTGGTCAGCCACGAGCCTTACCACGGGGGCATGTACGGCGACGAGGAGGACGAGAGGCCCACTATGGGAACTATCTGGATCTGGCGTCAGGTATGTTAGCAACAAACCTAATTTTGTTATTCATTGTTACATGATGTATTAGCGCAATTTTAATTTTACTTATTCGGAATGCAGAGGTCCTGGGCACATGCGCGGGTTAAACGCGCATATCCTGAGTTTGTTTCGGAGCTCGACATGCTGACGCCCGAGGACGTTGTCTGGGAGCCTTACAGCCCAGAGGCTGTGGCTACCCGTGCACCAGCAGGCCTGTCTTCGCACTGCTCCGCGAATGCGAGCCTGTGGCTTACTTCCGCCGTCCTGGTTTATGACATCGCGGTTGAGGCATATTGCCCCTGGAGAGTCAGAAGACAGTTTGGCAGCGCCAGGAGTTTCCGGTGCCCACCGCGTTGGAGCGTGTCAGTCGCCAGGACCACAGGTAATTATGAATGAACTTGGCTCATACATTCGTGTCGAATCTAACGATTCTTCGTGGTCCACTTTGTAGGTTGTCAAGGAGTGGCTTGCCGTGCTCTGATGATTGGCTCACCAAGATCCAGCCGTGGGTGGACCAATGGGAACAGGCAGACGAGCACTTGGTCCATCCAACAGGACCACACACAGATAGCTCCTTTAGGGCTTACCTCACCTGGTACTTACCCCGGACTCGGGCTCGTCTGGTTTTTGTTGACACTCACCCGCAGCCACACCAGGCGAGGCCTCAGGATGGCTATGCCCGGCACCACGTGGAGGCACTAGCTGGCGCGGTGAGTCTCTTGATCATATTTGCATATATATATAATCATATTCATAAGATAATTCATGTGTTTGTAACTTTACTGAATTGATGCAGCTTCGCCTTTGCAACATGATGGAGACGGACTGCTCGACTTACCTGACGAGGGTACGTGCCGGATCCCCAATGACCCAGTTTGAGCAGACAGAGGCATGGTCGAGGCAGCGTGATCAGTTGCGTCAGGTAGCGCACAACTTCGGAAGCCGTGTGCAGTACGAAGACAGTCACAGGTCGTCTCAGGCCTCGTCGTCGTTCCCGTGTCCGTCGACCATGCACGGGCCGACGTCGCAGTTCTTCCCAAGTGCAGGTAACGTACATATCTCTTTAAAATTACATCAAGTGTTCCTACATATTTACTAATATCACATACAGGATACGATCCAGCTACTGCGTTTGGCCATACTGGAATGTTTAGAGGGACAGCACCAGTTGGCGGACCGTATCCAGGGATGGTACCGGGGCCACAGATACCGGCCTACAGGTTAATTTATGTTTCGTATTTCGGTTTCTACATGTCATTACGAAATATACGAGCGTACGCTAACATCCACATTTTTTGCGTAGGATTCTACCCCGATGCGGGCGCCGGACCTTCTTCTTCCTCCTTTCGACCAGATAACGAGACATTCACCTTAGACGACTTCGACAGCTTGAGTCCAGAAGAGCCTGCCGCGCAAGGTGACCCCGATGTCTTGGGGTATTCACAGCTAGGAGGAGCACCACTTGGGATCTCTCAGCAGCAGACACCGCAGCCCCTTGCACGTCCTGAGCGACAGGTGAGGTCTCCGGATGTTCTCACCTACTCCGAGGGACATGTCCGTGCCCAGCAGAGGGCTAAGAGGGTCCGACGCCCTAGGGGTGGTTAGATGTATATGATGTTTATTTGTAATGAGATAGCTGTGGACCGCTTATTTGTATCCGATGTTTATGATTGTGGTAGGTTACTTGTCATTTGTTTTTATAGATATTATTTATGTGAACTTATTATGTTTGTGGGTTCCATAATGCTCGTGAAATAAGGGAAGTTCTTGCGATTTTTTTCTGTGATTTAATGAAGGACAAGTTACGTGCGGTAGGAGTTAGCGGCCGAGATCTTGCCGACGATGATGACGAATACACGCTCGAATAGCTCAAAATAGGTTCCTGCAAAAATAAAAGTCCGAGAAAAAAAAAGGGTGGCCTGTCGCCCCCCCCCCCACGGGCGACAGGGCCCTGTCGCCCGAGGGGTGGGCGACAGGCCCTGTCGCCCGTTGGGGGGGCGACAGGTCCCCCCTTTTTTTCTCCAGGGACTTCGTTGCAAATTTGAAAAAAAAAATTACACATTGGGCCTGTCGCCCTATGGGAGGGCGACCGGGGTATATTTTTGAAATATTTGAAAACGGACATATATTTTTGAAATTTTAATTTTTAAAAAATATAAAAATGAAAAAAGTTCTCGGAGGAGAAGTTGTGGTTTAGAACACCTTCCTTCTTCCTTCTAGGCTGGTTTCTCGCTCCGCGGGGGATGTCTAGTAGGCCCGACCTTGTTGGGCTTCTAGCACTCACGGCGCGCACTGCTTCCCTTGGTTCCTGAGGCCTAAATACTTGGCGGCCCATACAAGGCCTCCCATTCGTGATAGGCTGATAGAGTATACTCCAGCAAATGACTAAATGAGCTAACTGTTACTCCTACCAGCTGATGAAAAAGAAAAAACAGAACCATTACTGCTACTGCTCTATTGAAAATGCTGCATTGCCAATCCTCTTACATACAGTTAATCAATAATATAATCAATACTGTTTGCTAGTAATACCGATAAAAAATCTCACAATGTTCCAGGACGACCCAGACGGCAGCTACCTCTCGCTGCCTTACTCCAAATCGACCCAGCCATGAATACGAATGGGGGAGCTCCGATTCCTTCCTCCTACACTCTCTTCTTCGCCAGAACAGTTTGATTGCGCTGCTATACCACTACTACTATAACAAGTACTACGACTGCTACAAGCTCGTGCTGGTCCAATTAGACCAGCCTGCCACGCTCAAAACTTGCACGCGCGCCGGCGTCAATGGCGCCGCCGCCGTCCCCCAGTTCCAACCTCACCCCGCGCGCCGCGGCCGGCTCGACACCAGCGGGCAGGCCACCTTGGCCCGCAGGATCTCCAGCCGCCGCCGCCGCGCCCCCGCCGACACCGCCGCCTTCTCCATCGCCGCCCGCCGCTGCACGAACCGGTAGTACTCAAAGGCCGCCGCCGCCGCGGCCTGGGCCTGGGCCTGCGCCCTCGCCTGCTCGTCCTCCTCCGCCGCCCGCGCCGGCTCGTTCAGGTCCAGCCCCAGCGCCGCCGCAGCCCGGGGATCCGCTGCGCCCGGCGCCTGCGCCGCCACCCGCGGCCGTTTCCGCGCCTGCTCCTGCTCCTCCTCCTCCCGCTTCACCTGCAAGAGCGACACGTAGCATCCCCGCGTCAGTCTTTTCCCTTTTTCCACCTCGCTCACGCACGCGTCGTCGTCCATGACGACATGGCGTCGGGCCTAAATCGGGAAACCCATCGCCCAAAAGGGGAAAGGCGAATCGCCACAAGGGAAAGGGGGATTTTTTACTACTCGTGCAATCTATGGTCGACGGCGATGGGGGAAATTTCCTCTCTGATTTCTCTCTGACACTCTGTAGCAACGGGGATCGGAAAGGTTGCCGTCTTTCTCGGGGGAGCAGAGTTGGAGTGGTTGCCGTCCGGCCAACACGCAAGCGCCCAAGGATTGAGCAGCAAGAAACCACCGTGGCGGCGTGGCAATCACTATTTCCACTAGTGCTGGATGTGGATGGAAAGAACAGAGAGAGATAGAGAACACCGCACCTTGTGCAGCTGCTTCAAGCTCTCGTTCGTGCTCCTCGAGCTCTGCAGCCGCGCTCTGTACTCCTCGATCTGCTGTTTTTTTTTGGTTGGGAGGAGGGGAACAGAATTAGCAGCCGGGGATAAGTGTTTGCAGTTGAAACAGACCGTCAGGAATCCTAATCGCTCCAGCTCACTAATCGCGCGGCTAATTACGCGGGCTATCGAAATCTGATCTCGCGAGGAGGAAGAGGATGAGGGGGTGCTGACCGTGAGGAGATGCGCGTTCTCCTGGGACAAGCTCGCGACCACGCCGTGCTGCTCCTGCACCCACTGCGGACGGACGGGGACAGATGGATTAGAGCACGGGCTTTTGTTTTTTCAAAAAAAGGAATCGGAAAGCGAAGCGACGACGAAGACTAGCAGCAGCGGCAGAAGCCGTGGCGGCGGCGGCGGCGGCGCGCGCGCAGATCTCGCGGCCGGCTCACCTGGTCGTGCGAGGTGGGCTTCTTGGCGTCCTCCTCCTCCTCCATCGGCGCGTCGTCCCCGCCGCTCTCCGGGTAGGCGAGCGGCGTGTCCGGGCTGGCGGCGCCGTCCCGCTCCGCGACCCCGGAAGCGGGGAGGAGGACGGGAGCAGGGGCGGCGGGCTTCTCCTCCGGCATCGACCGCGGCCGGCGGCGCCCCCACGAGGGGAGCTCCGGGGCCGCCAAGAGGCGCTGCGCCCGCCGCCGGTCCCGCGCGCGCAGGGTCTTCTTCAGGCCGCACAGAATGGTGGCCACTTCCAGCTCCGCGTCCGTGAACTCCTCTTCCGTCGCCGCCGCCATGGGGATTGGGGATCTTTCTCCGCCCGGAGGCGAATCGGGGAAGGCGAGGCGGCGGCAGCAGCTGCAGCGCGATGGGAGCGGAAGGAGATTGCTTGCTCGGGCTCAGGCCGTGTGGTTTAATAGGTGCGGGCGCGCGGGGTGGCGCCACGTGGCAGGGGCGTCGCGGGGATTGGGTGACCGCCGGGGCCGCGCGCGGAGGATGACGTGTGGGGCCCGGAGGTCGGGGGCACGGGAGTGGCGTGGTGGGCCCGCCCGGGTCCGCTGCCTCTCGGTTTCCTTGGCTCTCCCGGTCTCCGCTGGATTTCCGGCTCCGTATTCCGGTAGTGGCAGTAGTGTACAGCCCCCGTTTTTTTTTTTTTTGGTTTCATTTACGTGTTCTGTTGGCTTTTCATTTCCTCACTCACTGATAAATGGATTCATCCGGCTGCAAAGCTGCTTTTCCACTAGGCACATAGTACTCGTGAATCTTGTTTCTTCGTTAGGGGATCTATATAACTAGTAGAATGACACATCATCCATAAAAGATGATTCATACTAACATAGCATTCTTAGAATAACACACGACAAATGACATGTATCTATAATTCGATATATAGCGCGAGAATTTAGATGGAGGTAACGTAAGAACATAGTTAGCAGCATTTAATGTGTACTAAGAAACAATCTATTGTAAAGCGCAGCATTAGAATTCTACGATAAAAAGATAGAATCAAACAAGGTACGACATTGCAATTTAGAAGCGTTTCCGGTTCAAATTGACTCTAACCGGTACAAGTAGGGCTGGAAAAATAGCTTGAGGCTCGCGAGCCAGCTCAAGCTCGCTTCGGCTCGGAGCGGCTCGCGAGCTTCCAACGAGCCGAGCCGAGCCGAGCCGAGCCTATTTCTCAGGCTCGCGAAAATGACGAGTCGAACCGAGCCGGCTCGCGAGCTCAGTCCATTGAGGCTCATAATGGCCCATAAGCTATTTTGAAATACTCTAATACTAACTTGTGGTGTGACAATATCAATATTAATCTATATCTATGCTTAACATGATTATTGTTTATTGATTACTTTCAATATATGTATACGCTTTATATATATATACACTAGTCATATACTAACTGTATAATATATATTTTGTGCCAGGCTCGCGAGCCGGCTTCGAGCCGAGCCGAGCCTCCTCGGCAAGCTCGCCAAACTGCGGAGCCGAGCTAGGCTCGACTCGCTCATGCACCGAGCCTAGCCGAGCCGGCTCGGCTCGTTTCCAGCCCTAGGTACAAGAACGGATTGAAAGTAACGCGTTCACTCTTTGATGGAGGTAGGGACCTGGGGTCCCCCAACCAAGCCACTCCATCCCTTCCCCAAAGTCAGACATCCGGCCCAAGAAAGGCCCATACGAACTGTAGCATCCGCACCGCCGCACAGGACGACCGGCGCCTGACCGATCGAACTGGAGGGCGGACACGGTGCAGCCTACCGACCACGGAGCAAACAGCGGCAATCCGTTCTTGCTCACCAAGGAGACGACCTGAGGCGAGGGTGTGGTGACCACGCCTACTCTCCATGTCGCCGTACGCGCCGCCCACTCCTGCGGGCGTGTGATCGTGCACCGGAACAACGGGAGAGAGGGCGTCAACTCTTCCGTCCCGCACGCCGTCATCATGACCCCCTGGCGCCACTCCGGCAGGGCTAGGTGACTGCGGCCGGGCAAGGCCACCTGACAAGTAGAACCCGTCAGCGAGCCTGCCACTCCCCGATCAGAGCCCACTCAGGGGAGGACGCATGGAATACATACGGACGGATAAGCGACCGGACGACTGCCGAACCCCGACCGAAGCGCAAAGACCTTCCCGACCGACTAAGGACAGGACGGGAGGACGAAGATCCTTTGCACAAGAAAAACCGCCCAGGACAACTGCCGCCACTCCCGACCGCGGAGCGGGGCCCCCCGACTGGCAAGGGCAAGGAGTCAACCACGACAAACAAGCAACGCACGCTAGCGATAGAACTATATAAATAGGGGCCCCACCTTGAAGTATAAAAGGAGATACAGCACACGTAGAAAAAGAAAAAAAATCATTCCTTCACTACTCGAAGCTTGTAAAGCTCCCCGGCAACTTTGAGCAATTCGAGCAACAGAGAGAGAACCACCCCTCATACTGGACGTAGGGCAATTTCGGCCCGAACCAGTCTAAATCCCTCAAGTCATTGTGTGCTAGACCATTCTGATTCAATGCGCGAGACACGAGCAATCAAGTAGTTTGGTAGTCGTCCAATTCCGGCTGCCACACTCTTCGTGCATATTTTAAAGGAATGTTCAGATTTTAGAGGACCAGAGTTTTTATGTTCAAGAAGAAACCCGCTGCATGCTTTTTGAAGCTTCGATTGTCGGTTTCGATATTATATATAATATCAGTGGCATATGGCTTCATCCAGTATATATGGCACGATGTTTCAGTGGCACGCAACATGAGAACGTAGTTAGCAGTGTTCAATGTATACTAGAAATCTATCTATTATAAAGCACGGTTAGAACTTTACGATAATTATGGCATTGCAAATTAGAATCGTTCTGGTTTGAAATAATGATATGAAAACAACATGTTCACTCTTCGTACAAAGGAAAGTTGAACTTTAGAGGATTGTAGTTTTTATGTCCGAGAAACTCGCCACGTATTTTTAAAGCTTGGGTGTCCAGTTTTGACATTTTTTATAAACATGTATTTTGTTTCGTGGCAATCTAACGTTTCATGATCTAATAATAGATGCAAATTTTTTTTTGCGTGAGCCGGCCATGGATATGTTGCTGAACCGTACGGTATTCCTCACACAACATTACGGATGAAACGCATGCCGACACTGGCGGAGCTTAGTGGAGTCTAAGGGTGGCCATGGCTCCTCCTGGCCAATGAAAATTACCACTAAATGAACAATAAGGCGGGCACTATTTATTGATTTTCAGAGAAGATTATCATAGCTGGTCCCCTCATTAGCTACTCAAGCTCCGCAACTGCACGCCGATGTGTCATCCACCGCGCTTGGTAACACCAACCATATGGATCATCCCGATCTTGATCACTGGGGCGGTGGCGTCCCAATTGCAATGTCGTCCTAGCTTTAGCTTGTGCACACGGATGATCTGGGAATCGCACGGCCGGCCGGTACACTGCACACGCGCTCCTGCCCCGGGCCACATGTCAGGCCGGTCCAGCCCCTGCACCTTGCGCGTGCGTGTCACGTGACCCCGGTCGCGGCAGCCACCTCGGCCAAGATATCTCCGACCGCCGCGGCGTGTACGTGCAAACAATGCTCGCGGATACCCAAGCACGCCGCCGGCAACCGCTCCTGGCGACAAGTGCCCCTGCTCCTCCTCCACCGCCGGCGACAGTCAGGTACTGGATCCCTTCAGAGCCCTAAGTTAATTTGCGCAGTCGAGGAGTCCACCCTTTTTCGAAAGATCCAGAACCTTGCGGGCCCGAAAACTGCACAACAGAAACTACAAAACCTACCACTATAACACCTACAATTTGCAACACCGGCCGGTTGGATTGGGACATCAACCGGGACTCACTCGACTTTGGCTGGTCGGATTGAGACACCGACAAAGCCACAACAACTTACACTCCGCTCGGTCGGATTGGGACATCGACACGAGCCACCACAACTCTCCGCACGGTCGGATTGGGACATCGACTCGAGCCACCACAACCTACACTTAGCCCGGTCGGATTGGGACCTCGACCTGAGCCGCCGCGAACTCGGCCCGGTCGGATTGGGACATCGACACAAGCCACCACAACCCACAACACAATCTTTTTTTTTGAGAAAGACCCACAACACAATCCAAAACAAGAGAGAAAAGGAAGAAAAAAGAGAAGAAAGCCCTTTCGGAAGCCGCCAACGCCGAATGATGCCTCCAACTCAGAAAAGCTTGACATCGCCTCTAGGACGCCGAAGACGTCGATGCCAGCCCAAGAGAGGTTGGGCTTTCACCTGCCACATCCGACATGGGAAACCGACGCCCAAGACACCGTCCACAGATAGGAGCAAGGTCCGACCAAAGATGCTCGACATCGCCTTCAGGAAGGAAATGACGCCAATGACGCCAACGACGCCGTCCCAAGGAGGGATGTGTTTTCACCCGCATTATCACCGCGATGAAAAGATGGCCGACGTCACCAGACCACCACCATGGTGTTGCTGGCGAGCCTCCGCACAGCCGCAGCCAACGACGCCACCACGGCGACACTAGCGCACGCCCGAGCAAAACCGACGTCGGCACACGCCACCATGGCGCCGCCGACACACCGCGGCACATGTTGACCAGACGCAGTCAAGAGCGCAGACCCGAGCGGGGCACCGAGTAGCGCCGAAGCTGTAGCCACCAAGCCGCGTATCCCTCGGATGCCGACATCCACGCCCCAGCGACACGCCAACACAGGGGGCGCTGCCGCCGCCGCACCCCGCCACGCACCTGCAGCAAATGGCGCCGCCGCACCCGCACCTTGCCGCGCCAGGCCGCGAGTGCCGCCGCCGCCGCCGCACCGTGCCCGGCCGCGAGCGCCGCCGCCGCAGCCCCGCAACATGCCCGCCGCGCAATGGCCGCGGGCGCCGCCGCAGCACCAGCAGCACGCCCCGCCGCGCACCGGCCACGAGCGCCGCCGCCGCCACACCGTGGCGCGTCCCACCACACCGAGGACCAAGACGAGCAGATCCGGTGACCGAGGGCGTGGATTTGGCCGTTCCGGAGACGGATCCGACCGGGGGAAGCTGGGAATGGCCGCCGGCGCCACCATAGACGGAGCAGCCACCATGAAAGGGCGAGAGAGAGAAAGAGAGAGAGGCGAGTTGGAGCCCCGCCGCCGCCTTCCTTGTAGCCGCACGAACTTCCAGCGGCCTTCCTTGTAGCCGCACGAACTTCCGGCGGCTGCTCGGGCGGCGGCGAGACAGGGGGCGCGGCTGGAGGGCGGCGGCGCTTTGGGAGGCGGTTCCGCCCGAGCCGCTCCGGAGGAGCGACGCGGGGGACGAGACTTATGAGTAAACAAGGATCGGTCATCAGAACGAAAAAAAGAAAAGCTTAAACTGACAGGGAGCCTTGTCTCGTATTTATGCAGCTGCAGCTGGAGCTGGGCATGGTAAATTTTGTTAATTACAGTTCAGCCCCAGGTTCAGCTCTTGCACAACCCTTCTTCAAGACTTCAACACCAGCAAGTTATTAACACACAGTAGCATGGATTCCTTTTCTGTAAGTTTAACCTCAGCACCATCCTGGTTATCTATCTATATAAAGGGAAATTAGTAGTGGTATATCTAGCACTAGAAGGCTACATCAACCTGAGCTGCTGTGGCTGCCGGCCGCCGCCCTGGTACGGCGCGTAGAAGAGCTCCATCTGCGGCGGCATCGACGGGGGAGGGATCATGGCCATCGTCGGGCGCAGAGAGGACATGCTGTGCCACGCTGCCGGCGGCGGTGCGCCGTCCGGCCTCGGCTGGTACTGAGAAACATGGTACTGCCCCATCTGCTGCTGCTGCTGCTGCTGCTGCTGCTGCTGCTGCTGATGGAGCGTCTTCATCATGGCCGACGAGCTCGCCGCCGGGAGGCCGGGCCTCGGAGCGTAGCCCATGTTGCTCATGTACTGCTGCGGCATCTGCCAGTTCATCCACAAGACGCGACACCATCAGACCCCCCATCTTGAAGCTTGTAATAACAGACTGGTGAGTGACATGTTCAGAATCGATGTGCAGAGGAAGAAGAACCTACCTGCTGTTGGAGTGCTGCAGCAGGTGCCAAGTTCCCTCCGCTGTAGGGAAGATGAGGAAACTGGTACGGCATCGCTCCCCGTGGCGCCATCTGGGGGTGCAGATACTGAAGATGCTGCTGCGTGCCCGGCGGTAACGCCGTCGAATTGGGCAGGTTCAGGAAATTACCACCACTGACCTGTAAGATGCAGCATTGACAGCTTCAGTTCAAGAGTTCAGAGGGATTCAGACAGCGTTTTGGGTAGCAGCGCCACCGCGAAAACTAGCTTGCCACGCTCACAATCTTCTGCCGACCAGCACCCGCGTCGCCCATGCCAGCAGCAGATGGCTGAGCCGGGACCTGCAGGTCGAAGTGCACGGTGCAAAACTTCTCATCCCGTGGGTTCTTCTTGGGTCTCGCGGAGCCGGTTCGAGACCTTGAGGACCGGCCGAGTGGGGCTTCCTCCGGTTTCACTTGGTTCTGGGATGCCTTCTCTTTGTTCATATGCCTCTGGATCACATGGCTAACGTAGACATGGATCATACTCCTCTTCCATGCCTTTGTTGAGCCGAAATTTTTAACCAGCGAAGGCTGCAGATAAGACTGTTTACATCTGTCAGCTAATTATTCAGAGCCAAATCGTAGAATTTCTTTTTCAGAGCTTCGGGTAGCTAGATTGTAGCTCGACAAAAACAATTGTACAATAGGAAATTATGAAAGCGTCGACAAGCCAATCCTTGACGATGAATTTTGGGCAGGAATCAACCAAGGTAATTCCTATCAAATTTGTTGAATAAGAAAATGAAAGCGCGTAAGCCTAATAACGGAGATGACATGTACCTTGTCCTGATTTACAGGTGCTGTAAATTTGGAGGCTTCAGAAGTAGTAGTATTTTTATGAGCTGTCAGCAGTTTGCTTGACGAAGAGGGCCTGAAAACAGACATACATTTACCATCTTCTTAGCAACCCAACTAAAATCTCTACGGGAAAAGATGTTATTGGCTTAAACAGAAAATTACTTTATGAAGTACCCGTCTGGGGAATGAGGCAGGGAAGTCCGGACCACTGGCACAATTTCTGATATAATAGCAACAAAGTAGCAGATAAGTATTAACAATAATAACCAATATTTAGTAAAATCCTAGAATTGTAGGAGTACCTTGTGCCCTGCTATTATTGGCCTTTTCTCTCTCATGTGGCGAGATATCAGATTTATTAGAATTTATCTGTATAAAAACCATATTTGAGGAGACCATGAAGCATTAGGACCAAATGAAAAGTACACCATTACTTTCAGACAGATAACAGTGCAGTACCAGCCAAAGAGGGGCCTCTGGTTTCTGTGCTGCATAACTTTGGCTATCATCAAACCGCACTTTCTGGAGCTTTGGTGTGCTACAAACAGAAAAAAACATGAGAATGCAGCTTACATAAGGACAAGATAAGGGACCAGAGGGCATCCATGAGCAGTTATCTACCTGTTATTGGAGGAGTCTTTAGACGGGCTTGGTAAATTCACAACAGTTCCCAAAGAAAGATCCTGCATCTGCTCATTTTCTGATGAAGGTGGGTTTATGTTGCTGGATTGATCTGTAGCACCAGACACTGGATTTGCATGTGGAACACTGTTGGTTCGTCCTACTACTTTATCTATGCAGGTAGCTTGGCTAGCCAAATTATTAGCAGCACTTGGCGGTATGACAATTTCGTCACCCCCCTTAGTAGCTCCTGCAGGGACGATCACGCAAAAATTATGAACAATTTCTAAAATTGTGTCTGAATAAGAAGTTGTGTCTGTAACTGCTTTCCTCTTAATGAAAAACGTACTCAGGCACGGTCGCGAAAAAAAAACATTTTCTAAAATTGTATTATTTAGCATGATACTAAGGGAAGAGTGCAGACAAACCTTCTGAACAAGAAGTTGAAGCAACATTTAGATTTGAGCTATCTGCTGTAGTCTTGTCAACCGTGAGGTCACTAGGAGATGATATTTGAGATAGGGACAGCAAAACATCAGCGACTACTTCCTCCTCTTCTGTAAATAACTGCGAGACAAGAATGTGCATCTCTCACTTTCAGTTTTTCAGTCTTGCTTCATTAAAAACGATGAAATCATTGTAGCAGGAATTTTTTTTATTACCGAGCTTCCATTGAATCTTGTTTTCTGGTCCACAAACGAAATTTGAGCACTGATAGCCGAAAGATTACGTCTCTTTTTGACATGCCGAGATGATGCAGAAACAAATTGACCGACTCGCTTCTTTGTGGCTGAATTAAGAGGGTAAGAGTTGAAATGTTATCTTAGAGCTTAAAAGGTCACAACTTAAATTACCCATGGCATTGTCACAATTTCACAACCAATTGCACCATAGCACTTGTAAAGAAACATCAGTCGAATATTTAAGTACCCACAAACACATAACCAGCTAGATTAGGTTTTAGGTAATCACTAGCAATCGTTCCCAGACTGACAAAATATTAACATATTAACAACTACGTTGTTTGTTCACTTAAACTTAAAATATCGTCCAATCAAAAGTAACAATCATTCTTTGTCGACCATACTGTAAATAAAAAAATTGACACATGAGGCAGCCAAAAATCCATTTTCTCTGGTCTTGTAAAAGAAGAAGTACAGTTGTTTTCTCTAAAAAGAAGTACAGTTGTTAATTGGTACCTGATCTTAACTTTCTTGGAACTGGAGGATCGACAGCATCACACTGCGCAGCCACCTTTGAAACAGCAAAACGAACACAAAAATTAATCATAAAGAACAGAAAGCAAATGGCTGAATGGACAAGGTACAAGGCCAACTGGCCAAATAACAAAAATACCTTTCCAAGGATCCTCAGTCTTTTCTGACTAACCAAGCTGCTGAAGCTTGCTGTAGACAGAGAGCAGAGGACTGTATCATCGTATACTTCATCAGACTCCCCTGCCTCTACCTTGTTCATGTCGCTATTGCTTGATCTCCACTTGAACGACTTTGCCTTCAATTTCTTCTGCCTCAATGCCACCTTGTGATCTCCGTCTTCACTCTCCTTTCCGTTACAACCTAAGACAATATGAAATGGCAATTGACGTTAGGAATCACACAGTGATTTAGCAGTTAAAACAGCTAAGCACAGTTTTCAAAGAGATTTCGTAGCTATTATTGAAACAGAAAGGGACACTTGATGCCTTTTGGAAATAATCTAGGACTATAAAACTTCTATACTAAAAACCAAGACAGCAATACAGTGGATCATACAAATTTTATTAAAAAAAACTACATGATTGCAATACAAAGATCTGAAAAGCTGGAGATGAAAACTCTGAAAGTTGCATGTGTTTACGTTTCATCAAGCTGTGTGGATCCATATATATTCCACAAGGAGCATCTGTGAAAAGGACAGGAAGCTGAAGCTAAAGGCTTGAAGGCTTGCGAGCATATGTACACCTAGGCAGTAGGTGCCAAGCGTTACGACCCAGGCCAACATTACCATATCTCGGAAATTTCTTCACGAAAACTTCACCCAACTGAGCCATCCGAAACCAGAAAAATCTGGAACAGCTCCACAGGAAAGAATGGTTTCTTGTGGCCAGGGATCACTAGGAACACAACTAACCACGTCAGAGCAAAAGCGAGCCAAGATGGCAAAATTCACCGTATGGCTTACAGCTACTGTCGGAGATTCTTTTTGGAGCGACGAAATTTGAGCGCTGTAATGATCATCTAATACTACCAGTAGACAATTTCTGTGGTGGTTTCCACCCAATACTAGGTACTACATGATAGTACTTGCTCTAGGCTCTAGCCAATGCTCTTGAGTCATATCGTACTAGAATAACCCTAGATAGATTAGCTTACTCCTGTAGTCCTGTCCAAACTCCAAACTAATAATAAAATGGGCCAAATTTTGCTTTTCAAAAAAATAGGGGCCAATTTGTTTTTTCGACGAACATGGGGGGTGCCAATTTTCCAAGAGAGAGAGAGAGAGGAAGCCTTGAAACCAATTACAAAGCACACAAATACTATATCAAGGTGAGCAGTGGGGCCCAGCGCCCCCACCAGGTGAAGAAAAAGACCAAAAAAAGTTTTGATCTTTCGAGGGCGCATTAGGAAAAGATGAGGCATTTTGGGGACGACAGAGATAGAAAGCCCCGGAGTTAGCTCACTGTGTGTGACCATCTGTTCTGGACATCGGAGAGAAGCACCAATGGAACAGCACGCACATACCACCAGCAGCAGTTGGAGGAAACCAAGAGGAGCAGCCACTCCTTATCGTGTGTCTCCTTGCGAGCTGCCCAACCACCAGCTTCTCCCTCGTCTCCATATCATGGTTTTAAATCGCCGGCTAAGACATTTAGCGGCAAGGTCGCCGTTACGGCGTTTAGCGAGCTATATCCGGCATTTAGCCGGCTATAACCGGCTTTAGCGGTCAAATACCATAGTGGTTGTCTTTCCTAGAGTCTATAGCTGTTTTTAGCGGAAGCTATAACCGGCTATTTAGAACTCTGCTCCATATCCGCCATCCAATCCAAAATGGGTTCACTACTAGCTCCAAAAAGATCTCACAGCTCTCTATCTCTCTCTAGCCTCTTCTATCTTCCTTCTCTCCCTACACAGTACACACAAGAAATGCTGGGAGAGAGGAGGAGATGAGGCATGGATGGATATACATGGTTAGGGCAAAGCGAGCAGCTGGGGCTGCTGTGAGCCTGTGACTGGGACAAGGACACAGCATCCATAGGCCAGCAGTATAATGGAAGCAAAGGCGGCAGCAGGAAAAGATAGGATAATAAAGAAAAGAAAAACAGCTGCTGTTCGGTCCTATGAATGCAGAGGAATCAGATGCCGGGAGAGGCTGATGAGGGGGATGATGGAAAAGGCGTGAGATTAAAAAAAGAGTGGGAATTCCTTTTTCTGGTGCTCTTTTGTCGCCTGAAAATGATTCAGGAATCTTTGGACGACCCCCACCCCCACCCCTCCCAAGAATCTAAAAAGGAAATGCATTTCCAAATCTTTATCCAGATCCAACATAAAAAATCTTTTCTGAACCACTTGAGAGGAAAAAAAAAGGAGTAATAAAGAAAAAAAAGAAATCAGATTTTGTTCCTGAGAAAGCAGATGATGATAACTTTGGCTGACACGCATGCTCATGTCTTACCCAAACAGAAGAAAGGAGATAGATGATGGTAACTTTACTCATTGGGAGCAAGTCCATATCATCATAGGGATCGAATTAAGCCCCTTTGTCCATCATTACATTTGACCCCAAATGCTATGTTTTTTTTCAAGCGGTAGATTTCATAGTAACTGCCGAATTAATCCCGACAAGATAGATACCTGAGGCCCCCATCGCTCACGATGGGCAGGCATGCAAAGTTCATCGAGCAAAAAGGGCAGGAACAGAAGAGAAAAATTGAAGAAGTAGTAGTAGGTGCGAGAATTAAGAGGAGAAGCTGCAACCGTCGCCCGAAATCCGCGCACGATTCCTTCCAGCCAGGAAATCGCAAGAACGGTGCACACGAAGAGTAAAAGAAGAATCGAAGCTTTCTCCCCCAATCCGAAACTGAAAACGCCCCAAGCGTGCGAGCACACGAAGAGCACTGACCTGCTCCTATCCGCATCATCTCCTCGAGTCGTCCTCGCAGCGGCAGCAACAGGGGTCGGCGACGGCGAGGAAGACGCCGGGCGGGGCTGGAAGGACGCGGCCGGCTGCAGGGGAAAGGGAAAGCGGGAGCGGCATGCGGGGTGCCTCTGCTGCTGCGCGGGCGGTTGCTTGCTTGTGCTCTTCTTCTCCCTCACCTCTGCTCACCCCCGGTGTTGATGAGCAGCAGCAGGGAGGAGGAGGAATTGAGGGAGGAAGAGGGTGAGTGGTAAATGCTTGGCAAGGACGGCGGGCAGCAGCAGCAGGCGCCGCGGTGCGGGGACGTGGCCCTTTTTGTTGGCCGCTTTGCGATGGCGTGGGCTCAAATGGAAAGCTGCAAGCCCTTGCACTTGCCTACTTGCCTTGTCCTGGAGCAGGCCTCTCTCTCTCTCTCTAACTTGAGAGAGAGAGAGAGATGCACTCACTGTCTGGACATGGTGTCGGAGTGGCATGCGGGATGGTGATTGGTGCGTGGTGGTCTGCTGATGCTGGCGCTTTTCTCGCTCATCCCACTTGTTATCCCTTTCTTTCTTGTCTACCTCTGATTAATATCTGCTGCAATCAAGAGAGGCAGGCAGGCTACGAACATGAATTCCATGCATCTACATCCCATCTGCAAAATCTCCCCCCTTTTTTTTTCTTCTCTAGAGATGCATCCGAAAGCTCTTGATCGGCCTGCCTGAGCCTGACATAGAAACAAGCAGCAGCAGCATCAGGCCGAGTGATTTTCCTCCCGTCTCACCTCATCGCTGTACTGTACCGCGATCTTGCCATTGAAGGCGAACATGCGGTGCCGGGGTTGGGTTCCTCCTTCAGTTTCTCCTCGTGAGCGTTAACGCCTCTTCAGCTTCACCACTTCACGCGTCGTTTCCGGTTGGTGGCTCCTGTTGCTCCTACAGTCCTGCACACGCGCCATGCTGCTTGCTGCTTGCTGTCTGTCTGGAACAAGAAGAGCTCATCAGAGCTCCTCCAGATTCAGGGCGGAAATGCAGACGCTTGACTTCTTTGATGGGGTTAACCTAAGCTAAGCTACCAGTATTTGCTTTTGCTCCAACACAAACAGGCTCCTGACGTTTTATCTGCTGACTGCTGAGCAAATCAAATCTCGTAGGTAGTGTTCAGTCATCAGTAAAGAGAAAAGTGTGATGTGCTATGCATGCAGCATGCTCCAGCAGTGGAGTACGTAATAGCACTAGCACTCTGGTCAAACAGGAAAAAGAGTTTGCTGATGCACAAGCACAATCAGGCAGGGCCAGACACCGAGCAGCAGTACAGTGACAGACCCTTTCTGCTGCGCTGCGCTGCTCCTCTCCTTCCACGACGCATTTTTCTGTTGGTGTCAATCGACTGTTTCCACAATGCATTGGGCGTCAATTTTTTAAAAGAAAATAAAGAAAAAAGGATTTCTCCAGCCAATGCATAAAGCATACGCTACTACTATGTGGATGGGTATCAAGTTATTAACATATTTAATTAAATTCCTTAACGAATTCGTAATCGTGTAAATCGAAATCGAATTCTCAGCATTTCATCATCGTTCCTTGGACATCTGGGCCCATTTTCGTGGGCCCCGGCCAGCCAGACCAAGCAAGCGCGGCGGGCCTGACATCGTTTCAGCCCAGGCTTTTCCAGGCCCGTCCTCGCTCGGCCCAAAATCAAGGCCTAGCCCAATGACGGCCCAACCCGTCAACCCCCAAGCCCACAACGGGTCGCGCCTCAGCAACTTGAATGACCTCAGCCCAACGGACTAACGGAGAGAAAAGGATATGCTTGGCTTGCCCTCCCCACCCCCACCCTCTCTCTCTCTCGCTGGCGGCTGGGCCCGCCTCCTTCCCGAGCACGCCGCCTCCAATTCTTCCCTTGCCCCTCCGCCCCTCCTCGTCCTCCCCGCTTCTGTCGTCGGCTGCCGCTGCTGGGGTCGGTTGCCGTGGAGGAGAGCGGCGGGGGTTCCATCTCCGCGCCGCAGCCTGCCTCCACCCGCCGCCGGTTCCGTCTCCTCCCGGTAAGGGACCCTAGCTTGCTTGCGTGGGCGCGGATTCGCTCGCTCCTAGTTAAGACTGGCTCCCCCCCGCCTGTTGCTTTGAACGCGAGCAACCGATTCAAATGTTTCCTCCGCCCCATCCGCTTCCTCGCGGGCTCCTCGGCTGCGCGGTACGGCACTAGTCTAGTCTAATCTCATCCAATCCATGCGTCCGTCCGTCCTCGCTGCTCTTCCTCTGCTGCGGTAGCTTCTTCAGCCCGCGCGCGAGATCGATTTCGGTTGACCATGTATAGGGTAGGATGCATTTCGTGGGATGGCTTCTACCCTAAGCTAGTGCTTCCGCGAGCAGTTTATTTTTTTTTGCCAAAACAAAATTGGTGGTTCAATTCAAACCCCACGTGAACTCCCTTGTGCTCTTTACCCTTTGTGGCCTCTGCTGCGAGGAATCCAAATCTAGGTGCTAAAGGGCCCCGCCGTCAAGTATGTATGGGTGACTACAAGCATGATTGGGTGATGATTTTTACATGTGTGGCGGTTACAGTACTGAGTTGGTGGATAGAGGCCTCAGTATTAGCCTCATTCAGTTTATCTGCATCTCCTGCTGTTGGGGGATTTTGTGGAGCCATGTCACGTTATCTCTGCCTTCGGTTCATTGATGCTGCTTTTTGTCAGTTTCTAGTAATCTAACGGATGTTTAATACAAATACAGGTCTCAAGATGATCGGCTCCCTCGTTACCGGAGCTCTAACGTAAGCAGTGGGCTCACCCCTTCCTTTTTACCCTCATTTGTTGCAATGGCACAATGTTCTTTGTCCGACCTGTTTGATCTTTTTTTTTGTCTTGCAGCCTTGTTCTTGGATATGCATACCCTGCCTATGACTGCTACAAGACAGTGGAGCTAAACAGGCCCGAGGTTGAGCAGCTACGGTTCTGGTGTCAGTACTGGTTTGTAATCGTGCACCCGCCCGATTTTATGGGAAATTGCATACGTATTTCACTTCATCTTATAGTTCATGATTTTTGCAGGATTTTACTTGCAGTTCTCACTGTACTGGAGAGAGTTGGGGAAAATTTCGTGTCATGGTAATGCCATCCATGCTCCTTTTGGAGTTGCCATTTTTAGTAACCTTTTCAGATGCTTGAAATTGGGGTGATAGCTTTACCTGCTTGATTCTATTCTTAAACAGGTTGCCAATGTATAGTGAAGCAAAGCTGGCATTTATCGTGTACCTGTGGTATCCAAATACATGTGTATGATATTCTGTCCCTTTTAATAGTTAACATATAATTTTCTCATGGTTTGTTTGTAACATAGTCTTGTTTCAGGGGACTGCCTACGTGTATGAGACTTTCTTTAAGCCATACATTGCAAAACATGAAACTGAGATTGATCGAAATCTGCTTGAGTTGAGGACAAGAGCCGGTGATATGGCAGTTGTTTACTTCCAGAGGGTTGCAAACTATGTACAGACAAGGTCCTATGAAATCTTGCAGTATATTGCCTCACAGTCACCGTCTCAAAGACCTCGCCCTCAGGTACTGCTTCCTTGATTGCCATTTCTCTCTGCAATCAGAACTAGTTTAGCGACTAGAGTTGTAACTCATGCAATGCAGTTGATGTATGTACCTAAGTGTTCCCTTCCCAGTACATGAAGCATCAAATATCTGTCCTCTTCTTCTGTCTGGCATTCTTTCACTCACATGAGGGACACCATGTTTTTGAACAGCTATAGTACTACCAGCTCGGTTTTCTTGAGATTGTGCTCAGATGTTTTAGTCTCATTATGTCACCTGGAATTTAGCTTGTCTTTCTAAAAGCATTCTCATATATTGAATTTATAAAATCCACCTGCCCCAATATACTCTAATTATGTTGCTGGTGCATCTAGTTGCTGATTGAGGATAGAAGAGATACTATTTTCAGATCATTGGTTTATCCAGAATTTGAAAACATGCTGAAAAGCGCTTAAATTGACAGAACCGGTTACTTGTCAAATAGTCATGCATGCAGCATGTCTTCTCCAAGAAATTTCTCCACATGTCATGTCGACCATTAGGTTTTCCAATTCCACCATGCTCAACAAACTTTTTCAACCAATGCAGATTATTATCTTACAATGAGAGATTTAACTATTCAATACTTTTTGGGTAAAAAATGTGTTACCCAGTTAACTGAATATTTATTATGGAAAGTTTTGACACATGCATGTCTCAGTGTAAGATTTTCCCCTCATTGCTTGAAAAATTTGTGCTACTGATTGATATATTATGAACTTATGCTGGTCTTGTGGGTCTTTTTAATACTAGCAACGAAGATGAGCTTCACAGCATATTGCATGGTTTCAGAAAAAGATCTTTAACCTAGTATCTGGTAGGATGTTCACTCAATGGTACCCTTTAGAATAACTTATGTCCAAATTATCTAGGAGCTAGGCTTGAGTTTGTTATTTGTCATGCTCCTAATGTTACACCGATGATATATTGTTTATTTCACTAACTAGGCTGCAAAATAACAGACATTCAGTTCTATGAAATGAAACTGGCTAAATTTTTCAAGATTTTGGACATTGATCTATTATCAGTTTCTATTGGTGGGTGATGGCCCCTGGTATGATTTATGGTGTCATTTGCCTGTGATTTTGTGTCACTCTCCATTTTGCGCCTACGTGTTATGCAGCCACCCGTCTATTGCCTAGCAGTCTTAGGATACTGTGCTTCTGTTGTGTCTTTAAGATTATTTACTGTTATACTGTACCTATTGTGTAAAATGTGCACTAGGGCTCCCATACTGTTGCATCTCATTGCTTGCATGGACATCTCATTGCTGTAGAGCCATCCTTATATAGATACGTAACAAATTGGTATCAGTTAGCTCTGGTTTCAATCTAATTCCATGGCTTCTGCTGCCGGTGATCCATCGGAGGTTTTGTGCGCCAACATGTTGGAAGGCTGCGCAAAGCTCAAAGCCTTACTCCTGAAGTTAAAGGAGAGCTTGCTGCGTGACAAGGCGGTAGTGCGGCTTCAAGCAGCAGCACATGGATTCTTGGCCAGGCGACAGGCACGGGCAGCGCTGCCATTGCCACTTTCCGTGGCGGTGGCACAGCAGCAGCTTCAAGGCGGCGTCTCCGTGGATCAGCTTGCTTGTCACGAGGCCCTAGTTGTTGCCGATCCAGCCCCTGCTCGACTCTGTAGCCGGTTGAGAACCCGTGCTGCCGCAGTTGCCTGTTCGTACCCCACATGGCGTCTCCATGAACTGGTTTGGCCGCAACGTCATCATCCCCACTGCTTCCGCTATGGCCTCGATGCAAGTTGTGCCATGTGCAGCGATGTTAGTAGATAGCTGTCATGCAAGCAGGCCCGTGTGTTTTCCTTGGGAACCAGGAGGGGTGGTTGCTGCGTCCAAGAGTATGCTTCAGCTCGAGGACGAGCTGCTCAAAAAAGGAGGGAGTAGTGTCATGGGTGTTGGGCCCAGGACGGCCCAGCCTGGGCTGGCGTGAACAGTACCCGCGGTACTGTAGCGCACATCTAGTTTAGGAAAGATTAGATTAGATTGGTTTGTTATTTAGAGATTGGTTTCTTAAGGCCGACCACAGCGGAGGGAGCGAGAGCAAATTTGCTCCCTCCTCGTTTCCCACGCCCTCTCTGTCTACAGTGCATCTACAGTGCCAAACAGTATATTTGCTCCTCCGTTTGCTCCTTCCACTGTGGACGGTCTAAGGGCTAAGTTAGGGTTTCTTAAGGGTCAAGTCAACCATCTATATAAGGATGGGATTGTATCTCTTTTAATCAAGCAAGGAGAATATCAGTTATCCTCTATCTAGGGTTAAGTCCTGTCTATTGAGGCGCGGCACCGCCACCGCGGCGTCGAAGCCGCGCCCTAGAGGTCCAAGGCCATGCCGATCTAGATACGTAACACGCCGGTGGCCATCTGCTGATTTGAAGGAGCGGCGCCGCCACCTCCGACTGATGGAGACATGTACAATCTGTTCGCTTGCTCCCGCGTAGAAGCCGCGCCCGCTGTCGTGCGAGGAATCCACGCGCCGCAGCCTGTAGCCGCACCGCCGCCTTGTCGCGCAACAAGCTCTCCTTCAACTTCAAGAGTAAGGCTTTGAGCTTTGTGCAGCCTTCCAGCATGTTGGCGCACAAATCCTCCGATGGATCACCGGCATCAGAAGCCATGGAATCAGATCGAAACCAGAGCTAATTGATACCAATTTGTTACGTATCTAGATCGGGATGGTCCTGGACCTCTAGGGCGCGGCTTCGACGCTGCGGTGGCGGTGCCGCGCCTCAAGAGACAGGACTTAACCCTAGATAGAGGATAACTGATATTCTCCTTGATTGATTAAAAGAGATACAATCCCATCCTTATATAGATGGTTGACTTGACCCTTAAGAAACCCTAACTTAGCCCTTAAGAAACCAATCTCTAAATAACAAACCAATCTAATCTAATCTTTCCTAAACCAGATGCGCGCTACAGTACCGCAGGTACTGTTCACGCCAGCCCAGGCTGGGCCATCCTGGGCCCAACATCCATGACACTATTGTAATGGATCTGGATCGGGATGGCCCTGGACCCAAGGAGCGCGGCCTCGCAACGGCGGCGGCCGCACTCCAAGGGCAGGGATAATTGGTACTAGATCTAATCTATTCTAAGCCTATCCTTGATGACTCCCTAACCTCTCCTTAAATAGACTACTAACCCTAGGTGTGCTACAGCAACCGCTGCTACAGTACTGGGCCGGCTACTGTAGCCCGCCGGCCCATAAGTCTGCCCGTGACATTTCACCCCTCCTTTTTAAGCAGCTCGTCCTCGAGCTGCAGATTGGGCGGTCACAGTGACTCGACTCAACTAACCAACTAAGACACAATACTCAGCCTTTTACATCTTGACTGAGTATTTTATTGACAACTAAAACAATGAATAAACCAAAAACATTTATCTGTGGGGGTGGTGTGATGCTTGTTTCTCCTGGATCCCATGGAAAACCAGCAAACTTGCCAACAGCCATCCAGAGCCAAGGCCAAGAATGTACGAATCTACCAACATGGAGCAGAACGATGACTGGCGGCTCCGTGCGGATAGTTGTCAGAGCGGCTCCACCCGTGATTACCCTTCTGCGCAGAATGACATCCTGCTGCTCCGAGCAGATGGCCAGCGACACCGCAAGCACGAGTCCTCCGACGATGTTGTCCCTGCGTGGAACAACGGCCAGTGGCTCCCAGCAGATGGCCACCGGCGTGCTGATTTGAAGGAGCGGCGCCGCCACCTCCGACTGATGGAGACATGTACAATCTGTTCGCTTGCTCCCACGTAGAAGCCGCGCCCGCTGCCGTGCGAGGAATCCACGCGTAGAAGCCGTGCCCGCTGCCGTGCGAGGAATCCACGCGCCGCAGCCTGTAGCCGCACCGCCGCCTTGTCGCGCAGCAAGCTCTCCTTCAACTTCAAGAGTAAGGCTTTGAGCTTTGTGCAGCCTTCCAGCATGTTGGCGCACAAATCCTCCGATGGATCACCGGCAGCAGAAGCCATGGAATCAGATCGAAACCAGAGCTAACTGATACCAATTGTAATGGATCTGGATCGGGATGGCCCTGCACCCAAGGAGCGCGGCCTCGCAACGGCGGCGGCCGCACTCCAAGGGCAGGGATAATTGGTACTAGATCTAATCTATTCTAAGCCTATCCTTAATGACTCCCTAACCTCTCCTTAAGTAGACTACTAACCCTAGGCGTACTACAGTAACCGCCGCTGCTACAAAACTGTGCCGGCTACTGTAGCCCGCCGGCCCATAAGTCTGCCCGTGACATAATATGTGCAGGAAAAAGGTCTTTTCAATGAACCATTATGAAAATGAATGCTGCTTAATCAGCTTGCTAGATGGCAAAATCTTTATGGAGTTCAGCGCTTCTGTAGTTCCTAGCATGAGGTGATGGAAAAGTTCATGAGATTAAAAACCAAGTGGAGTCATTTTTCATTTAGGTTGCGCGGTGTGCTTGTGACATGTCTGTTGACATTGCCTTTTTCGCCCAAATGTGCAGTAGTTGACATTTTATCCTCGCTGGTGACTAGTCCTTTCAGGGGAGGTTCTTTTGTATCTTCTGTTCTCCGTCTTATGTGTTTCCTTGATTAAGTCTGAGTCTGGCTTTATGACTGATGAGATTTTTTTTTGAGCCTTTAGTGGTAGTCTGTGAATCTTGTTTTTTTTAATCTAGATAAATGAACGATTAATTGATACTTTGCTCTCTACATGGTTTGATCATGCATCTATACTATGAATAATTGTAACAATTTTAGCATGTAACATTATCTAGAGTTAGTGACTCAATAAACACAGATTTTCTCTATTGGATTTTGATGTGACTGATATCTGCTTTACCATTTCATCATGCCTTTTTCTGTTCATTTTAATGACAAATGATGTGTTTCATGATTGTTGTCGCATTACCTGTTTTCCTGTAAGCATGTAGTCATGTTTCCTGGTGTCTGTACTGGATAATTATAATTATCTACCGGCTGCAAAATTAACATGATACGTTCAACTCAACTGATGTTTATAAAGGAGAACCAAACAATTTATTAGGGGGATGTGAGGGTGCCACTTTACATATTTGCACAGCATACTGAATTGTCTTCACTGTCACTTCCTTTCTGCAGGGACAGCAACAGCAGCAGCGCCCACCTCCACCACGGACTCGGCAGGTGAACCCTGGACCTCCACCTGTTCCCGCGCCATCGGCTCCTCCATTGCCACCACAGCCTGCCCAAGCCCAAGTTCCTCCGGCACCACCAAGGCCCCCAGTTCCAGTTACCCCTCCTGGTGCAGTGCCTCCCACCCAGCCACAGGCACCACCTGCTCCTGGAGCTGCCGCCATCAATGGTCCTCAGAACACCGAAGCCATGCAAATCGACCCACCCCGCGCGTCCACGAGCGGCGCACCGCCACCACTGCCATCCGAGGAGACGCTCATCGAGGAGGCGATCCGCCTGACTCGGGGCCGGCTCAGGAGGCGCGTGGCTGGAGGATCTGGACCGCCGCCAAATTAGCATCGACCAAGGTTCATCTCGTGCAGGCCACTCCCACTGGGCTGGTTCTGTTGCTCCACTGAGAAGAGATGAGGGGAATGCTGAGTTGGTTAAACAGATTTCGGTTTCCAAGCATTCATTCCTACCGTTCAAACTGGAACCTGTTTGGTGTTGCTTCACGACTCAAATGTGTATAGATTCCCAGGAGCAGAAATGGATTTCGTGATGCTCGTAGATCAGTCCACAGGATATAACTAGGAAATACGACTGGGCATCATTTGTTGCAAACATGTCTGAACACCTCCGGTCTGATCTGGTCCTCGAAGCACAAAAAAAGTGCCTGTACTCTATGCATTAGCAACGATGGTAGCACTGAATACAGTAGTTTGGAATCCAAATGTGAAGAAGCTGTCGCCGCAGCAGCGAGTGGCTATGTTTGCATCCCTGGTTCTGTGTGGTGTGTGTCCCAGCATGTGAATTACGTGCTGGCCTGGTATCGCTGGCCACTGGAACCCATTATTCTTCAATCATCGCTAGAATTTGTTATTTCTATGCGAAGTAACTGAAGATAATAGATTGGAAAGTCGTGGCTGGGAAGGATATCGTAGCAAAAGGCACTGGAATATCGTTTTATTACTAATTGGGCGCCCTGCGCTGGAACCTAAGCATGAAACTATTGAAACATAGGCACTATGCTGAGCATCATTTCTTTTGGCTGATGTGTTTTCCCCCCCATACTTCATGGTTGTCAACTGTTCGTGTCTCTTGTTGCTTTTGTTGGAAATGGACCGAAGGCTGACCACTCTGCTCTCTGCTACAAACACTAGGCATCCGCCTCTTCCAGGAGGACGCGCCGCAAAGGAAACCACTGACTGCTTTAGCCAAGGAGAGAGGATGAGACAGCAATGGTATACAAAAACCATAGGTTCACTGTATAGATCAGATCACCATACCATTTTTGCAAGAGATGAAAATTGTATTGTAGCAATGGTGACAGTCTCTTGGTTCTATCCGGAGAAAGGCAAAAATGACATGCACATAGGGAAGGTGCAATGATGTGTCGTCTTCTATATAAACCAGATTAGGACAGAGTGAGATCGACCTTTCTT
Organism: Panicum virgatum; assembly: GCF_016808335.1. Classification (NCBI taxonomy): domain Eukaryota; kingdom Viridiplantae; phylum Streptophyta; class Magnoliopsida; order Poales; family Poaceae; genus Panicum; species Panicum virgatum. The sequence goes on from NC_053136.1 coordinate 1,759,768, forward strand.
CTCCTCCATGAAAAACGTGCTTATTAGACACATTCTCAGAAAAAAGATGTGACACCTACACCATTCAATTAACAACCCAATTTATGCATATATGGGTGGCTCTGGTCCTCTCCCAATACCCTGATCGACCACGCGGCACACCAAATTGAATCGTATAGGCCTCACAAGCTAGCGCGCCATGGCTGCTGCAACCGAGTGCGTCCTCTCCTTCTTCTTATCCTTCCTGCAGCTGCCGCTTCGCCGTTCAGCTTCTCCGCCGGCAGGAAACGGCCGGCAAGCAGGCCGCCCGCGCGGCTCCATCCGCTCTTCACAGGCATTAAAAAGCTTGCTGTCTAGTGATCTTGATCTCCAGGTAGTTTAGCAAGCACATACATATACCAATTGAGAGGATCTCCGAGAGTCTTTCTAAATTTTACTCTCTATAAATCATCATTTGGAGAATCATTTATATAAAAATCTTTTTCTATACATGTTTACTTTCCAACAGCTTTTCTATATCTTGTTTACAGAGCTATTTTTGCTATCTATCTTTGGCTAGCGAGAAATCCGAAATAGATGATGGCTATATTTAGATAATCACTTAGAGAAGCTCTTGGAGGATATTTTTCTATCAAAATCTCTATTCCTAATAATTGGAATGAATATAGAGAGTCTCACAGAGTTGCTCTGATGCGTGCTTTTGTTTTTTATTATTATCTATTTTTATTAGGTTTTTTGGTGTTCTTACCCCTGCTTTGAAGTGCAATTGTGATTTTGCCCTCATTTTTTGAACTTTGTGATTTTGCCCTTCATTCTTCACAAGTTGTTGCGATTTTGCCCTTAATCTTTGCGTATTTGCCCCTGTTTTGACCGTCGACTAGGGGTAAAATCGCATTGATTTGTGAATAGTAAAGGGTAAAATCACAAAGTTAAAAAAATAAGGATAAAATCACAATTACACTTCAAAGTAGGGGTAAGAACACAAATACCCCTTTTTATTATTGAAGTCACCGTGGATCCTCGTCGTCACCTCGTGCAATGCACTTGAGAAAACTAGAAATCCTAAAATTCGGAATTAAAAGTTGAAATGTCTAACTAATGATTTTCTAGACTTAGTCGTTGCCAAAAAGAATAGTTACTGTACATAATTCGCTTCAAAATTACCAACCCACTTCTGCCGTTATGAAAAATAATTCATAATTGTTTTGGTCTTATCCACATTTATTTGCTGCAGATTTATGAGGCTACTTTAGTTTATTTTTATAATGTCATTGAAGCCGGCTGTTGTGTTTCCATATTTATTTGAGATTGAGGGTTTCCACCATCAAATGGATCATATTGAAGATTAATGGTCTGTCTGTTTGGGCTTCTGAGCCTGTTTGGTTTCATTATAAAATTCTCACATAGAAGCCAAGCAAAATTTTGACCACCAGATTGGTGGCCTAGATCTTGCAACATCGGCACTCGAAATGAACTAGGTGGCACCCACTAAACTGCGGCCAAATTTGGTTAAAATAAAGTAGCCAAATTTAAATGGGCGCCCGTATATGGGCACTCTACGGTACCAAACCAAACACACCTACCTGTATGGATATGCTGTAAAGCTTTTCCTGCACCATTATAGTTTGGTCTGGATTGACCAGTGTAGGATTACGAACACCCCCAAAATGTAGGTGGTTACCAACACCTCTAGTTTGCGTGGCCCCAATGACATTGCAAGTCTTGCAAGACCTTTCACCAGAGCTGTGCACCAACATGTTCGTTCAAAGGGAGAGGAGAGGACTGCTCTGTTCCATTGGACAGAGTCTGAATGTCTGATGTACAGACAGAATGCAGCCATTGGTGAGGGAAATTCTACTTGTGCTTACACTCTGTCTGAAACACACACCAGGAGAGCATCGCGGATGTACGGAAGACTCTGCGTGGATGTCGGAAGAGCGGACGGGAGATGATGGCCGCCGTCGACAACCTCAAGCGCCTCTGCATCGACCACTACTTTGAGGAAGAGATCGAGAGCGCCATGGGCGTAGCCATGGATCTCGTCCGCAGCGATGACCTCCTCGATGCAACCCTCTCATTCAGGCTCATGAGAGAGACTGGACATGATGTTTCAGCAGGTCAGTAAATCGTCATCCTCAATTTTGTAGAAAAAAAAATGAATATTGATGTTCAAAGTTAAAAAAAGTACTTTCATTGACCCATCGATCAATGTGTGTGGCAGATGATGTTCTCCGGAGGTTCACCAACAGCGGCGGCGAGTTCAGCGTTGCTCTCACCCAGGACATCTTGGGGCTCCTAAGCTTGCATGACATGTCACACCTGAACATTGGAGAAGAAGCATCACTCCACAAGGCAAAGGAGTTTTCAACCAAACACCTCGCATCTGCAATCAGGAACCTGGAGCCAAGCCTTGCTTTGTCCGTGAGGCAGTCGCTGGACCACCCCTACCACCTGAGCCTGATGCAAGGCACCACCTCAGATACCTGCAGAGCTTGCCTCGCTGCAGGAACATTACTACAATGGAGGAGTTGGCTGTTGCAGAGTTCCAGCTTAACAAACTGCTGCATCAGAAAGAAATGGTAGACATTAAAAGGTACACAAATACCGGTGGAATAGTTGCCGTATACATTGACATGTCACAAAAAAAAAGCAATTTGCAGGTGGGATATTGCCGCTTCCGGTTCACTCCCTAGTTGCATGAGATCGTGCTACAAAGCTCTTTACACCGTTACAAATGAGATGTCAGATATGGCTGAGAAGGAGCATGGGCTGAACCCTATCAACCATCTCAGGAAAGCTGTATGTTATCTCTCTCTCTCACACACACACAAATTTATTAATCTCAGCCTTTTCTTTTTTCTTTGAAGTGGGCAGCACTGTTTGATGGGTTCATGGTTGAGGCAAAATGGTTGGCAACCAATCAGGTTCCTGCGGCTGAGGAGTACCTGAGGAATGGCGTTGTCACTTCAGGAGTGCATGTAACACCTCAGGTGTTAATCATCTGTGATTAACTTAATCATGGTCATTAGTTTCAACTCACGCGGCAAATCCTAAACCAGAAATTTTTCTCTGTCAGCCTGGGCCGGACCGGTCTGACCGGTCGGGGAAACCGGTCTGACCGGTTGAACTGGTTTCAACCGTTTTGGACCCCACAATATTTAAATCACTCTCTCTCTCTTCCTCACCAACTCAGTCATCCTCATCATCCTCAGCTCGTCCTCTCCCGAGCTCTCCCCCTTCCCAAACCCTCAACTCCCCAAATCCATCCTTTTCCACTTGATTCCAAGGCCTAGGAAGGATCAAATCGCCGTGGGGAAGCTTCTTCTCCGCGATTCCATACCCAGGGTGCAGCGGATTCAAGTTCTTCGCGGGGGAAGGACTCATTCAAGGTATTCTAGCTAGGGATGTGTCGATTTCCTTTTCTAAGCGATTTTAAGCGATTCCCTCTGGTCAAACACCTCCAGTAGCACCCCTGAACTAGTTCCTAGAAGGTTTTAGAATTTGTGGGCGGGTTTCGCCGCGACATAGATTTGAGCTTCTGGCTTGGGTAGGACCGGTCTGACCGGTCGGAGGGACCGGTCTGACCGGTAGCAGGTTTGGATTATATGGGACCGGTCTGACCGGTATGACAGTGGCTGAGAGGGTTCAATAAGTGGGAGTTAGTGCAATTAGTTAGAAATTATTTTGGCTATTGGTTACCTGTTATTTTCATAAATCATGCCTGCATTTCTCATGTCATACGCATGTGCATACGTGTAGCGGCCACAGCGGAGGAGGTTGTATACGAGGTGGCTGCGGAGCCACAGGAGCCGCAGGGGCAAGCCCCGCAGCAGGAGGCTCATGAGGAGTCGGCCCAAGGCCCAGTTGACCCTGAGCAGCAGTCCCAAGGCAAGCCCCGGTGCACAACCTACTAATTTAAATTATGACACCTATATATGTATCTATTACTTGTGCAATAAGTTCTAGAAGTTGTTTGGAACACTAGTTACATGATCCCTAGGTTCCCTTAAGTTATACTAGTATGTATAAGACGATAGAAATACTATGCTTAATAGATCCCGGTAGAAGTCGAGTGGTTTCTGGTCACTCGCGAGATATAGGATGCCTCTATATTTTTGTATATATGGAATATTGGATTATGCAGTAATGGAAAAGAATTTGGAGACCGGATGGGGAAAGGTTAGCCCCGTCTGTGTCGGTTAAGGACCGTTCATTGTCTGGCCCTGTGATCGAGTTTGAATTGTACTAATCGCATGCCGGGAGTAGGAGGTAGTCGAAACCGGTAAGCCGAGTACTGCCTTGCTTCGAAAGTATAGGAACCCGCACCCAACTCATAGGGTAGTCGAGTGGTCGCGGAGAAAGAGGTTGCGTACGTTTACTTTTGGAGGTCTCACGTAGGGCTCAGCTGACTATATGTCGTTGGGCTGGTTCCTGTAGTTCGAGGCGGGGAGGGGAATGGTTGGTGCGTGTGGTCCGATGGGGCATCCTCGTGCCGTGTTGGTTAGGTTAACCTTGTAAGGTTAAATCAGATCGATTCGCCGTCAGTCGCTCTCGGATATGAGCACCTTGATCGCAGTACCGCATCGAAGTGATGCTTTATGGAATTTAAGTGATGGTTGGAGTTGTATATCCTGAATTAATATTCAATGTTTGTTATGGTGGCTTAGAAGATGCAAATACTAGTTGATGATTTAAACATATAGAATATGGAGCTGAAAGTTGAAAATAAGGAATTACTTTAGTCGCTTTTCTGCAAAATAAACCACCAGCCAAATGCCTTGCATGTCTAGGTATGTGGGCTAAGTATACCCACTGGTCAGGTAAGTCTTACGGAGTATTAGTTGCTCAGGGTTTGTTGCCACCAATTTTTATTTCAGAGCACCCGGACGTCGATTTCTGCCCCTGCTGTGTCAAATTTATCCGCAGTGATGCAAAAGGGTGGGAAGTGGTGGATCGAGACCAGTAGGCTAGGAAGTCGGCTGGTTGCACACTTGCGGGCAGAGTATGCAGCCCCTCTGTTTTGTGGGGATCGGTCTGACCGGTCGGAGGGACCAGTCTGACCGGTGGTCTTGGGCATGCCATGTGTAACCAGTCTGACCGGTTAGAAGGACCGTGTCGGTGTTTTACCGTCAGGTTCTCCAAGGGGTATCCCGAGGAGAGTGGTTATGAGTAGGGATTCGCCGAGATCAGAATGCGATGGTGCGAGGAACACAAGGATTTAGACAGGTTCGGGCCGCCGGAGCGTAATACCCTACGTCCTGTGTGGTGGTTTGTACTCCCTCTGGTATTATTTGATGTTTTGGAGAGGTCCCTGCTCGCCCTTATATAATCCGAGAGAGCAGGGTTACATGGAAAGTCCTAGCCGAGTACGTTTAGAGTCCTACTCCGAGTGGGTCGGGTAGTTTCCATGTACGTAGGCTAGTTTCACTACTATACGAGTAGTTACAGTTAGAGGCAGGATGTACCCATGCAATACTCCCTACTCTAGAATATTCCATGCCCATGAGCAGTCCTGACGCCCCGGGTCAGATAAGCCCCCGAGCTCTTCGTAGTCGAGTCCTGCAGGCATTGAGTACTTCTGAAGATGTCCATTGAGTGCCTCTGGAATCCATTGCTTGAGCTTGAAGTCCACTGGGCGTCTCGTGTAGTCTTCTGAGTATTTTTCCGGCCGCGTCGAGGCTATGAGGTGCTCTAGCCCCGAATTTCATCTTCTGATATGGCGCGCGGTGTACTCGCGCTCCATATGGAGTAGCCCCCGAGCCTTAGGTTGGGCTGAAGGGTCAGGCTGAGGATAGCTTTCGTCTTCAGGGTGTTTTTGAAAAAAGTTTGCCATTTATGATGCATGTCTCATAGCTGTAGCGAAAATGGCCTCTCATGCCATATTTCAATATAATGTTTTGGCGATTGATGACACACACAACACTTTGACTAATATATGTGTTAAGATGATCATTATCAGGCTTATAGGTCCAAGGGATGAAAACATACAAAACCCCAAAGAAATCAGGTCGAAAGGACCAAGACAGAGGTAATTTGCACTCACCGGTTAAACCGACGTGAGGCAAATTACATACACCGGTGCAATGAGTTCAGAGAAGACTCAGTCAGCAGAGTGCACCGGATGAACCGACGATGGAAAAAATGATGGTGTCGGTGCAATGGACCCAGAAGCTGAGGCTAGGGTTTAGCGTCGGTTGAACCGACGATGCCTGAAGACAAGCGTCGGTGCAGTTGTCCAGAGACTCCGTTTTTGGGGGTTTTCTGAGCTTACATACACCGGTTAAACCGACGATGAATTCAAGAGCGTCGGTGCAATTGATCAAGTAGCCGTTGGAGTAGTAACAGCTAGTTGCTGGGAAAATGCACTCACCGGTTAAACCGGCGATGACGATTTTCCTGAGCGTTAGATTAACCGGTACTAAGGAAATCTGTCAGCTTTTCTTAACGGCTAGTTTTGGAGGGTTGGGCTATATATATCCCACCCCACGCCTCATTTGGTGTGTGCTGGAGTTGCTGAAGAGATAGAGAAGTCCACTACACTTGAAGAACACCTCCAACCACCATAGAGCTTCATTGTACATCATATAAGCTTCACCACTCTTGCGAGAGTAGGCTTAGTGCTTGTAATTGGGATTAGTTCTTGCGAGAGCTCCCTTGAGAGAAGTCTTGCTGCGGCAAGCAATCATTGTAATCGTCGTGTGACCCTCCGACTTGGTGTGGAGCGGCAACGACACTTTGTGCGTGGAAGGAGACCCCTCTTGGTGAGAAGCTCTGATAGTGAAGACGGTGCCGTTGGTGACGCTTTGAGAGAGACGGTGGCGGTGGCCTTGTCTTGGTGACTTGGCACCACTTAGCCTTTGCTTGCCGAAAGCCTTGGTGGCGAACGCAAGACGGTGATCAAGCGAAGAGACTCGGTATCACACTTGTTCTTGTTGGACAAGTGGCCGTGGACGTAGGGAGGGACTTGATGTCCTAACCGAACCACGTTAAATCGTGTGTCTTGGTGTCTTCACGGGAGTTTGCATATTCTCCCTTACCTCTTTACTTACCGTATTACGTTTCCGCATTTACTCTATCTTGCGTGCCTTCACTTTCCTAGTTAGTTTGATTAGGATTGGCTATAGGTTGCAAGTCTTTTGGGGTAAGTAGAGAGTAGTATAGATAAACCTTAGTCATAACTAGCATGTGTAGGACGTGTTAGGTTTATCTTATGCAAGTAGTTTGAGCCCTAGGTTAGAAAGCGATTTAGTGACCCTATTCACCCCCTCCCCCTTTAGGGTCGGACACCCCGGTGATCCTTACAATTGGTATCAAAGCCTAGTCTCACACCTCTTACGAGGATTAGCCAATTCTATTGGTAAATTTGTAAGAAAGCTCGTAGGAGACCTGTCGACTTCACCGTCGAGTGAGTATCATGTCCGAGGAAGGGATGAGTACCGATAGGGCTCCATTTTTCGATGGCACGGGTTTTCCTCGATGGAAAGTGCTTATGCAAACACATCTCTTGATGTTTGGCGTGTCACCGAATTAGGAAAGAAAAATGAGACTAAGGCCGAGAGACAATATGACACCATTGCAAAATCAATTCGATTGTCTTCTCTATGTGATAATGTGTTTAATCGTGTATTTGCTAATAAAAATACTCATAAGCTATGGAAGCAAATTGTCGAGAATCATAAGGGCACAAAGGATGTTGCCAATCAAAAATATCATATTCTCGGCGAGAAGCTAAGTAGCTTTAATCAACTTCCCAATGAAAATGCTCATGGCATGTATTCACGATTAAATACTCTTGTCAATGAAATCAATGCCTTAGGTCTCAATCAAGTTAAAGATGAAGAAATTAACCACAAGATCCTCCGAAGCCTTCGCAAGCCCGATTATGATATCATCAACGCTCTCTTGCAAAAAGAAGACTTGGTCAAGCTTACACTCAACCAAGTCATCAATCAAATCATCGCCCATGAGTATAGTATGGGGATGACAAAGAAGAAGGAGCAAGAGTCCACCTCTTCTTCAAGCCACGAGAGTCTCGCCGCCAAGCACTCATGCAAGCACCAACCAAGGCGACAAGACTCATCAAACTCAAGTGAACAAGAAGAAGAGGATGAGGAAGATAGTGATGATGAATCAAGTTCAAGTGATGAAGAATATCCAAGGGACGTGCTATACCACCACCGCAAGATTGCCGAGCATGTACATGAGCTCTATGAGCTTGGGTACAAAACACTCATTAGAGGGAGTGCGGTTGGGATGGAGAAGATGGTGAACAAAAAGAACAAGTCAAGACCCCAAGCTCTCTCCGCCATCTACAAGCCCAAGAAAGGTGGTGAAAGCTCAAGTAAAAAGAACAATAAAAATTCCAAGAGCTCCACCACTCATCGCCCTCGGAGGACATCACCACCACCCATGTGTCTTATGGCACTAGGTAATAATGATGTAAGTGATGACTCCTCCTCCAATGATGAATCCGATGTTGAAACCGATGAAACTAGTGAGATGATGACACTACTCCATAATCAACAAGAACATCTCACTAAACAAAATAGAGAAATCAAAGCTCTCGAAGCTAAAGAAAAGCTTCATGCCTCATTTGTCTCAAGATATGAGAACTTGCTAAACAAATTCAATTTGTTAGACAATGAGCATGAAGAGCTTAAAAAGAAATATGAGAGCCTTGAATCTAAAAGTAGATCATCATCGGATGAATCTTTTCTTTGCAATATTCCTTGTGCAATTCCTATTGTCAAGGTAGATGCGTCTACCTCTTGTGATCTAATCCCTTGCAATAAGGATGTGATTGTAGAAACATATGATGATCTCATTGCTAAGGAAAATGATGAGCTCAAACAAGAGGTAGAAAGGCTAATGGCGGACTTGAGGCGGCCCAAAGAAAAGTACACTCAAGAGCAAGCCCAACCTTCTCAAGATAACCCCCTCACGGGCGAGAAGAAGCTTGAGAAAGGAGAAACCATGACTTGCTTCAAGTGTTGCAAAGAAGGCCACAAGTCCTACCAATGCAAGGAGAAAGAGGGCGAAGTAAAGGGCAAAGAAAACAGCAAGCCCAAGAACTTGAACAAGAGCAAGAAGGGACACAAGAAGGGTAAGGAGATCAAGAAAAACACATCTCCAAACTTGAAGGCGTCATACATGTACACCAAGCCCACCCACAAGAACAAGCAAAAGAGCAACCACTACATACTTGAAAAGAAGAAGAATGGCAAGGTGGTAGCTCATGTCATGGGGTGGAGAACATATGGATGGAACCGGCCTATTTGGGTGCCCAAGGATATTATTCATACCATGGATAGCTCTCAAAAGGTTTGGATCCCTAAAACTTAGCCGCCAAACAAGCACTACGGGGAATTTGGAGGCTTGGCAAGGTTTAGGATGCATGAGTAGGGATGCATCATGCAAAGTTGAATTAAAGCCAAGTTGTGGATTAAAGATTAGTGACCCAAATTCCCCTCCACTACATATGAGGTAATGAGCAAGGTAAAAGGATGATCTCAATTTCATTTGATATCCTTCATGCATCATTGTAGCTCAATGCCTCTCTAGGAATCCATGATCTTATCTTTACTATTGGTATCTTTCATTTGATATGCTTTCCTAGAAATTTCATATGGTAAGTTGTCTATGCTTTATCATATCTTGTTGCAACCTACACGAGCTTAATTGTTTCTCTCACATGGCATATGTTTTCCATAGCATATCTTGCAATTTGATATCTCTCATATTCGTGGTAAAAATGCTTTTGATATCAATTGCTTACTTATGGTGCCATGATTAGCAAGTTATAAAGTTAAATCCCCACTATGTGTAATACAACTGCATACATTTGTGAGTGATTCAAACACTAATGCACACATTTAGGGGGAGCTAACTCTATAGCTTGTGTTTGTGTGACTAATATGCTTTACAAGTACTATTTGTTGTAGTCACCTAGAGCTATCTACATGAGTTCAAATTTCTTTTGAACACTACCCCTACAACTCACAATTGGCATCACAATTGGTGTCAAGATAGGAGGTGCCACAAGCTTTGAAAAAGGGGGAGCTTGTTCAAACAAAGGGAGATATGCCAAATCTAGTTGGTGTAACACTCTATCACTAGTAAATTTCTTTTACTACTAATGCTCCTTGTTGCTAGTGGTTATGAAGCTTTTAGGTGTTTGATGAAAAAGGGGGAGAAATGTACCCTAAAAATAAGCAAATAGTCTGGAGTAAATGATGCCATTAGCAAGGGGGAGGAATGGAAAATGCAATGCAAAAGGATGCATGGTGATAGGGGGAGGTACTTAGTCAATATGGGGGAGAAGTGCAATTTGATGATCCCACGGACTAAGGTACAAAAATTTTTCATTGCTCATATGGTTCAAACCACACAATTATCTTACATTGGCCACAAGCCATTGTTTCACAATTGCTATCAAGCCGGACGTATTTCGTCCTATGGACTAATCAAATGCCGGTAGCTTTTAAAATGAGCATTGAAATGTCATCCGAACAAGCTAAGTAGTTTCTAACTTTTCAAATTGGTATCAATTTCATATTCTTGCAATTCATCTTGCTTGCTTTGGTTGTGTTGTCATCAATCACCAAAAAGGGGGAGATTGTAGCGAAAATAGCCTCTCATGCCATATTTCAATATAATGTTTTGGCGATTGATGACACACACAACACTTTGACTAATATATGTGTTAAGATGATCATTATCAGGCTTATAGGTCCAAGGGATGAAAAGATACAAAACCCCAAAGAAATCAGGTCGAAAGGACCAAGACAGAGGTAATTTGCACTCACCGGTTAAACCGACATGAGGCAAATTACATACACCGGTGCAATGAGTTCAGAGAAGACTCAGTCAGCAGAGTGCACCGGATGAACCGACGATGTGAAAAATGATGGCGTCAGTGCAATGGACCCAGAAGCTAAGGCTAGGGTTTAGCGTCGGTTGAACCGACGATGCATGAAGACAAGCGTCGGTGCAGTTGTCCAGAGACTCCGTTTTTGGGGGTTTTCTGAGCTTACATACACCGGTTAAACCGACGATGAATTCAAGAGCATCGGTGCAATTGATCAAGTAGCCGTTGCAGCAGTGATGACTAGTTGCTGGGAAAATGCACTCACCGGTTAAACCGGCGATGACGATTTTACTGAGCGTCAGATTAACCGGTGCTAAGGAAATCTGTCAGCTTTTCTTAACGGCTAGTTTTGGAGGGTTGGGCTATATATATCCCACCCCATGCCTCATTTGGTGTGTGCTGGAGTTGCTGAAGAGATAGAGAAGTCCACTACACTTGAAGAACACCTCCAACCACCATAGAGCTTCATTGTACATCATATAAGCTTAAGCACTCTTGCGAGAGTAGGCTTAGTGCTTGTAATAGGGATTAGTTATTGCGAGGGCTCCCTTGAGAGAAGTCTTGCTGCGGCAAGCAATCATTGTAATCGTCATGTGACCCTCCGACTTGGTGTGGAGCGGCAACGACATTTTGTGCGTGGATGGAGACCCCTCTTGGTGAGAAGCTCCGATAGTGAAGATGGTGCCGTTGGTGACGCTTTGAGAGAGACGGTGGCGGTGGCCTTGTCTTGGTGACTTGGCGCCACTTAGCCTTTGCTTGCCGAAAACCTTGGTGGCGAACGCAAGACGATGATCAAGCGAAGAGACTCGGCATCACACTTGTTCTTGTTGGACAAGTGGCCGTGGACATAGGGAGGGACTTGATGTCCTAACCGAACCACGTTAAATCGTGTGTCTTGGTGTCGTCACGGGAGTTTGCATATTCTCTCCCTTACCTCTTTACTTATCGTATTACGTTTCCGCATTTACTCTATCTTGCGTGCCTTCACTTTCCTAGTTAGTTTGATTAGGATTGGCTATAGGTTGCAAGTCTTTTGGGGTAAGTAGAGTAGTATAAATAAACCTTAGTCATAACTAGCATGTGTAGGACGTGTTAGGTTTATCTTATGCAAGTAGTTTGAGCCCTAGGTTAGAAAGCGATTTAGCGACCCTATTCACCCCCTCCCCCTCTAGGGTCGGACTCCCCGGTGATCCTTACAGCAGCCCCCGAGCCTTGACTTGAAATCCCTCGATTTAGGGTTAAGGTTCCCAAATCGGGGCATTCTTTGTGACCTTTGGTTTTCCTAGTAATTCCAGAAATGCCATTATTCTGATTATTTAATCTGTGGTAATCCGGCCTATGTCTTCATTTGCTCGTCTCTGGCCATCTCCTCAACCTTCTGTCTTCTCTTGATTTCTCAGCCCCCGAGCATATGCGTGAGAAGCGGCTCGTGACCTTTTGAATGGCGCCGAAGAGGTCTAGGCGTCAGAGGTCAGAGAAGGAGGCGACGATTGCGGATGGTTGGAGGAAGAGTAAGTTGTCGGAATCCGCGATCTCATCCCTTGTCGGTCGTCGGCTGCTCCGTCCCCGATCTGTTGTTCAATGGTTTTCGGCTGAGGGACATGATAGGCCATATGAAAGGGTTTCAGAAACTATTATGTTTAAGTCCTTTGTGGAGCGTGGATTGGGGATTCCCGTCTACGACTTCTTCCGGGGTCTCCTGTTTTTCTGGGGGATCCAGCTTCATCATTTGACTCCGACTTCCATCCTCCATATTTTCATTTTTGTTCATTTGTGCGAGGCTTTTCTTGGAATCTACCCATACTTTGATTTGTTCAAGAGCTTGTTTTTCTTGAACCCCTATCCAAATTTTTTCGAATGTTGACACAGTTGGTGGGGCCAATCTTGAGCTTCGATCTGAGATGGAGGGGAGGTATATTCTGTATACTCCCCGACGTCAGATTGGTGACTGGAGGACCGAGTGGTTTTATATAGACAATCATGCGCCGTCACTGCCAGACAGAGTTCCAGGTCCACCCAAGCAATGTCATGAATGGTTTCATCATGGATATATCCAAGTTTCGGAGGAAGAGTTGTTGCAACAGATTGCTGTTCTGAAGAACAAAGGAGTGACCGGTGCGATGGTTGCTTTCTCTTGGCTTGGAAGGCAAATTCAGCCTTTGCAGAAGCGCTGCCATGCTGGGTTCGAGTACTCTGGTCAAGATGACCCCTCTCGATTTTCTTCGAAAGTGATTCATCCGAATGAGGCTATGGCGATTCTGAATGATCTTTTTGAGGGAGTCGAGTCCGTGCCGGAGCTCCCTAAGTTGTATCGTCATAAGCACCCGTCGAATCAGGTAACTTTCTGACTCATCGAGTAGTTCTTGGAAATTGTCTTGCCAATTTCTCTTTCTTGGTGCTTCCTGCTTATTGTTGCTTTTGCTTATAGAGCGATGTGCTTGTGTTCCGGAGTGATGCTCTGCTACCTGAGGTGCCTCATCCACTTCATGAGACTCCAAGTGCCCACCGTCCCTTTGTTGATTCTCATCCGGATTCAGCTGAGTTTGATAGCTTATCAGGTGACGATTCTGATGGGGGTGTTGCCCTTGCAGAAGATGTGAAGGGTAAGGCAGTCGGGTTTCTGGGTTGGGGCGATAGCCCTGAGGCTGAAGTTGGCGCTAGCTGTCCCAAAAAACTGAGGACAGCTGTGCGGAAGAGGAGGGTTAGCAACGATGCCAGGTAAGCTCGTTGAGTGGTTTTTGTTCCGTCTTGAGCTGAATTGTCAGATGCCTTGCTTTTGTCTGTAGCCCTGGTCCTGCACCCAAGCAGCGGCGAGTGGTGGAGGGGAGAGCTCCTGCTATTGCCGCTCCTAGTATTGAGGGGTCGTTGAGGAGGGTGGGAGCTGAGGGGTCGAATCCTTCGGAGGAGATCCCTGTTGGTGAGCCCATCGTTCCTCCTTATAATGGTTCGAAGGCTCTTCCGTTTGCTCGAGTGCTTCACGAGAACAGGACAGTAGGTGCTTCGCCAGATGTTTTGGAGGCAGGGGAGTCAAGTGATAGCCTGTTGGAGGAGATTAGGGCATCGCCTCCTCCCTTCGAGTACTATCATGGCGAGCAGCTTGAGGATGACCCGCAGTTGACTGCTGGAAACATGAAGAAGTTCCAGGCCGTTGTGCGGGAATTCACCAAGTTCTCTTTGGTAAGTACTATTGTCGAGTACTTTTTCCTTTTGTGTATTTATACTAACTGCATTGTTGCAGCAAATGGCCAATCGGTCATATCTGAAGTCTCAGAAGCTGAAAACGACTGAGGCGGATCGTCAGAAGATCGCTCTGCTAGAGGCGAAGAATGCCGCTTTGAGGAAAGACAAAGCCGAACTCGAGAAGAGGGTCAGGATGCTGAAGGAGGTGATCCAGAAGAACCGAGGTAACCTCTTGATCTGTGTTCTGAGGCTTTCCTTTTTGGTTATACTAGTGCTTATATCCTTTTTGTTGTGACTGCAGACAGTACTGAAGAGCACCGGAAGGAGTTGCGAGAGCTTCAGGTGGCGGCTCAGACTGTGGTCGAGTCCATAGGTTCCTCCAAGGAGTTTGAAGGCAGCTTGGCGGACCGGCTGCGGGTGGTTCCTCATAAATTTGCTGAGTACTTGGTAGGAACCTCTAGGAATTGTGTAGTGCAGGCCCTTGGTCTTGTCAAATTGTATTGGCCTTGGGCCAAGATAGGTGTTCTTGGTGATGGCATGTGTTCGACTTGTGATCATGACCAATTTGTCAAGTTTGTAGAGGAGGCGGAGCCTGTGGCCGACCAGATTGTAAAGTTAATAGGCCAGTAGGGTATACTGTATCTTCTTTTTGCCATGTGAATATGACTTTTTGGTCAATGAATTTGACGAGTTCTTTCTAAGAGAACTTTTGTATTGACCATCTTGTGGATGAGTATCCCTTCTTGAGATTTGTCTCTTTTCAGATCGAGTACCGTAGTAGTCGATAGTTTTCGGCTCATGGATGTGAAAAATCCTCTTGGGAGATAGAGAGCATGTCCCATCTGAAATCGAGTACTGCTGTAGTCGAGTAAGTCGTCTTATGGACGAGAAAGATAGGGAGCGTGTCCCATCCGGAGTTCAAGTATGGTAGAAGTCGAACAAGTCTTCTCATGGTCGAGAGAAAATAGGGAACTGGTCCCATCCGGGGTTCGAGTACCGTAGTAGTCAAACAAGTCTTCTCATGGTCGAGAGAAAAAATAGGGAGCATGTCCCGTCCGGAGTTCGAGTACCGCAATAGTCGATTAAGTTGTCGTCACATGGACGAGAGAAATTTGTGGAGTCATGACTCCTGGTGGTTGTTGAGAACTTAGCTCTAGGGCCGCAAGGCACATGTCCCTTAGCTCCGACTACTCGATTCGCCGTGCCTTTGACTTTGAGTGAACAAAGAAAGGTTGGTATTCGAGGTAGTCGATGGAGCATCGACTCCTGAAGAAGGTAGAGAGCTTGTCTCTAGGGCCGCAAGGCTCATGGCCCTTAGCCCCGGCTACTCGATTCGCTGTGCCTTTGACTTTGAGTGAACAAAGAAAGGTTGGTATTCGAGGTAGCTGATGGAGTAACGACTACTAAAGAAGGTAGAGAGCTTGTCTCTAGGGCCGTAAGGCTCATGGCCCTTAGCCCCGACTACTCGATTCGTCGTGCCTTTGACTTTGAGTGAACAAAGAAATGTTGGTATTCGAGGTAGCCGATGGAGTAACGACTCCTGAAGAAGGTACAGAGCTTGTCTCTAGGGCCGCAAGGCTCGTGGCCCTTAGCCCCGACTAATCGATTCGCCGTGTCTTTGACTTTGAGTGAACAAAGAAAGGTTGGTATTTGAGGTAGCCGATGGAGTATCGACTCCTGAAGCTGTCTTGGTTTCTTGAATTGAACTCCGAAGGACCATGTTTCTCTATTGAAATTTGAGATCCGGGAGGAAGCTTTCTGACAGCTTATGGGTAGCACTTCTAAAGATGTCCGATGTTCCAAGAGTTGGGGACTTTGAGTCCGTCCGCGTAGATCAGTCGATAGGATCCTGGTCCTGTGACTTTGGTGACGATGAAGGGTCCTTTCCATCTTGAGTTAAGTTTGTGAAGGCCTGTCTCATCTTGTATTCTGCGGAGGACCATATCTTTGATGCTGAAGGATCTTGACTGGATGTTGCAATCGTGATATCTTTGCATGTTTTGGAGATATCGAGTTGATCGTAGGAGTGCATTGCATCTCATCTCATCGAGTGAGTCCAGTTCTAGTTGTCGGCTTCCATCGGCTTCTGCTGAGTCATACATCTCTAGTCGAGATGACTTCCACATGACATCTGCCGGCAATATTGTTTCGGAGCCATATACCAGGAAGAAAGGAGTTTGTCCTGTTGCCTTGCTGGGTTGGGTGCGTAGCCCCCAGATTACCATTGGTAGTTCAGCTAGCCATTTGCCTCATTTCTTGCTTGTAGAATCGAAGATCCTCTTCTTTAGGCCATCAATTATCAATCCGTTGATGCGTTCCACTTGGCCGTTGGCTCTTGGGTGTGCGACTGATACATACTTGACGTCTATGCTGGAGTTCTCGCAGTAGTCCTAGAATTCTTGCGAAGTGAAGTTTGATCCAAGATCGGTTATGATTGTATTGGGGAAACCAAATCTGTGGAGTATTTCACTGATGAACTCGACTGTACAATCTGATGAGATCTTCTTGATTGGTTTGACTTCGATCCATTTGGTGAACTTGTCGATTGCCACTAGGATGTGTGTGAAGCCTCCTGGCGCTGTTGGGAGTGGTCCTATCATGTCAAGGCTCTAGCAAGCGAACGACCACGATGGAGGTATGGTTATCAAGTTGTGAGCAGGCAAGTGGCTCTGTTTGGTGAAGTACTGGCATCCTGGGCATCGTTTGACGAGTAGTTCTGCGTCTGGTAATGCTGTGGGCTAGTAGAATCCTGATCTGAAGACTTTGCCGACCAGCGTGTGTGAAGCCGCGTGATTTCCACATGTGCCTTCATGAGCTTCCTGTAGGATTCCTTTTTCTTCTTCTGTTGTGACGCATTTCATTAGGGTTCCTGATCCTGCGCCTCGCTTGTAGAGTTTGTTGTCGACTAGGACGTAATTCTTGCTGCGACGCATGATGCGTACTGCTTCTGCGTCGTCTTTTTTGATTCCCGATGGGAGTACTTTGTCCTTGATGTAGTCGATGAACGTAGTGCGCCAATCAGCTTCGATCATCATTACTTCTCGACTGGTTTCTTGGGGAACCGGGTCGATTTCCATTGGGGTGGAAATATTGATTGAGGGGTGATGAAGCTCATGGACGAAGATTCCTGGAGGGACTTCCGCTCGGTCGGAGCCAAGTTTTGAGAGGACGTCCGCGGCCACATTGTTGTTGTGGACAATGTGGTGGATTTCCAATCTTGAAAACTTGTTTTTGAGTTTCCTGATTTCTGCGACGTAGGCATCCATGGTTTCTTTGTTGATGTCCCATTCCTTGTTTACTTGTTGGACCACAAGGAGGGAGTCCCCAAAGTCGAGTAGTCGCTTGATGCCGAGTGAGATGGCCAGTCGGAGGCCGTGTAGGAGAGCTTCATATTCTGCTTTGTTGTTGGATACTTCGAGGAGAATTTGGAAGACATATTTGAGTTGCTCGCCTTTTGGTGAGATGAAGAGTACGCCTGCTCCTCCTCCACCCAATTTCAGTGAGCCGTCGAAGTACATGATCCAGTGATCTGATATGGATGGTGGGGTAGGTACTTGGTTTTATCTCCATTCAGCCAGGAAGTCGACTAGAGCTTGGGACTTGATTGCTGTTCTTGGTGTGAATTTCAGCTCGAGTGCCCCTTGTTCTACTGCCCACTTTGAGATGCGACCAGTTGCATCTCGATTGTGTAAGATGTCTCCCAGTGGGAAATCCGTGATGACTGATATCTTGTACTCGTTGAAGTAATGTCGCAGCTTCCTTGAGGTGATTAGTATCGCGTAGACTAGTTTCTGGATCGGTGGGTATCATACTTTTGATTTAGAGAGTACTTCACTTATGAAGTAGACTGGTCTTTGGACACCGTAGGCGTGACCTTCTTGTTTGCGTTCTACCACAATTGTCGTGCTGACGATGTGTGTGGTGGTTGCAATATAGAGGAACAATTCTTCTCCTGGCAATGGAGCCGTGAGGGTGGGAGGAGACTGGAGGTGCTGTTTGAGATCTTCGAGAGCATCGGTTGCTTCTTGAGACCATTTGAATTTGTCTTGTTTCTTGAGCAACTTAAAGAAAGGAAGGCCTCTTTCTCCGAGTCTTGACAAGAATATGTTTAAAGCGGCCATGCATCCTGTGAGCTTCTGGATGTCTTTGATGGATGCTGGAGCTTCCATGTTTAAGATGGCGTTAATTTTCTCCGGGTTTGCTTCGATTCCTCTGTGGCTGACAATGAAGCCGAGTAGTTTTCCGGATGGTACACCGAAAACGCACTTGGTCGGGTTCAATTTCCACCTGAAGCTTCGCAAGCTGTTGAAGGTTTCTTCTAGGTCGGGGATAAAGGAGTCGGATTCCTTTGTTTTCACGACCACATCATCGACGTAGGCTTCTACGTTGCGATGAAGCTGGTTGGCGAAGCATAGCTGTATGGCGCGCTGATAAGTCGCTCCAGCGTTCTTCAGTCCAAACGACATGGTCTTGTAAGCGTGTGCGCCAAATGGAGTGACGAACGCTGCTTTGATCTGGTCCTCTTCCTTGAGAGCTATTTGATGATAGCCCGAGTAGCAGTCTAGGAAGGATAGCAGTACGCATCCAGCCATCAAGTCGATGACTTGGTCGATGCAAGGGAGCCCGAAGGGATCCTTAGGGCAATGCTTGTTGAGGTCTGTGTAGTCGACGCACATCCTCCACTCGTTGTTGTTCTTTTTGAGAACGAGTATTGGATTCGCCAGCCATTCGGGGTGGTAAACTTCTTTGATGAATCCAGCCGCGAGTAGCTTGGCGAGTTCTTTCTTGATGGCTTCTCTTTTCTCTGCTGAGAATCTTCGAAGCCTCTGCTTTTTTTGGAGTAGTTGTAGGGTTGACATTCAGGGAGTGCTCGATCAACTCCTTTGGGACACCGGGCATGTCGGCTGGTTTCCATGCAAATATGTCGCGGTTGGCCCTTAGGAAATTGACGAGCGCGCTTTCCTATTTGTCAGAAAGCCCTGTCCCTATCAAGGCTGTCTTCGACGGGTCGTCTTCTTGCAGCTAGATTGCCTTGACTCCGATGTTGTCGGGTGGTTTTTGGGCAGAGCGGCTTATCTTCTTTGTAGGGATCTCTGTTCCCGATGTCGAGTACTGTTGGGCTACAGCCAGTACTTCTCCTGCGGTATCTGGGAGTCGATTCATGGAGGCATAGGTTATAGCTTCCTTTTCATATTCAAAGGATCTTTGAAGGTCTTCGCGAAAAGTGAGGACTCGTATTTTTGCCGGTATCTTCAGCAGAAGGTAGACGTAGTGGGGGATTGCCATGAATTTGGCCAATGCTGGCTGTCCAAGTATGGCATGATATGAGGACTCGAAGTCTGCTACCTCAAATTTGATGAGTACTGTTCGGTAGTTATCTGGTGTACCGAAGGTGACAGGGAGCACCACGGTTCCGACTGGGAAAGATGCGTTCCCTGGGATGATGCCGTAGAAGGGTGCCTTGCTTGGTTTCAGTTTGTCAGATATATCGAGTCCCATCTTGGTAATTGTACTCATGAAGATGAGGTTTAGTCCACTGCCTCCGTCGATTAGTACCCGAGTGAGAATGGAACCGGCTACCACTGGGTCCAGGACGAGTGGAAATTTTCCAGGTTCTGAAAAGCCGGTCCATTGATCTTCCCTTGAGAAGGTTATGAGTGTTTCACTGTGCCTTAGTGGTTTCTGGACTGCTGGTTCCATCTTCAGTATTTCACGCCAGACCAGTTTCTGGTTTCTCCTGTTGAAAGAAGAGTCTCCATCGTAGATCATATTGACCATGTTGGCGGGTTGTTGGAATCCCATGGTTCCATCCTTATCGCAATCTTCATCGTCTTGTTTATCTTTCTTCATTTTGTCTTCTTCCAATTGACGTTGTTGGAGAGACTTGCGAAGACTGATGCATTCGAGGATTTTGTGCTTTCCTTTAGGGTGTAAAAGCCAAGGTCTATCGAGTAGTTTTTGAAAATCGTCTTGTGGGTTTTCTTTCTTGCCTTTCTGTCCTCGTTCCATCGTAGCCACTGTATCTTCCGGCTTTCGCTTCTTGTCGAAGTTGCGTTGGCCTTCATCTGACCGTGGGTCCCCGTTGCGCTTCTGATTGTTATCTTCGCGGTGGGGGAAGCGACCGCGTTCTTGTTCTTCTTGGTCACCCCAAGCGAGCATCATGTCCCATAGTGCTACAACCGATCGAGGTCTGTTTCTTCCAAAGTCTCGGTACAGTTGTTGTGCGGCGAGGCCATTGTGAAAGTAGTCGATCGCATCATCATCTGCTATGTTTGCAATGATGGCTCGAGTATCGCAGAATCTCTTTATGTATGATCTCAGGGCTTCGCCTCGCTCCTGTTTGCATAGTCGCAAGTCATGGCGAGTGGCTGTGCGATGAATGGAGCCTTGGAAGCTATCGATGAAGATCTTCTTTAAGTCCTCCCATGAGTGGATCGAGTTATGTCTTAAGCTCTCGAGCCATGTCAGGGGGGCGGATTCCAGGGCCATCGGGAAATATATGACTTTAGTAGAATTTGTGCCTCCTGCTACTTCGATAGCGGTCGAGTAGATCCGTAGCCATTGTCTGGGATCCTATTTGCCATCGTACTTCTTCAGGTTCTGCATGTTCACTGGGTTGAAACTAGTCGGGTACTCAGCGTAATTTATGTTCTGGCTGAAGGCCAGGAAACGGTCGGTTTCATTAACAAGTCAACCGTGACGTTTGGCGTTGATGAAGTCCCGTGCGTCATTAGGGTAGTGGCCGTGACTTCTCGAAGGACCAGCATGGTAACTTTCATCCTGATACCTAGGCCGGGGTTGGCCACGCGGGTTGTCGCCTTGATTTGCTTCCTGGTGGCCCTTTTGTTTAGCGGGGGTTTGGCTATTGTGGGAAACGGATGGAGCCGGGTTCTGTCTCCCCATCTGACGTAAGGCATCTCTGGTCAAATGCTGAATTTCACGAATTTGAGGAGTGTCCGGCAGAGCTTGCATTAATATAGTTGCCTCGGCCAGGTTGATCAAAGGACTGTCGAATGCATTGTTGTCTGCTTCATCCAAGTCTTGTCGCAAGTTTCGCGGTCCGTGCTGAATTGGAGTGCGCTGAGCTTGAGCAGTTGCGTTCCTTCTGCGAGTGGCGCGGCGACGGTTGCGTTGTCGCCGGTTTTTCTTGTCTTGTTGGGACTCGTCCTGCGGAGCGTTGACTGACAGCTCGTCGTCTGAAATTTGGTCGAGACTCTCATTAGCGTAACGATTTGCCTGGGAGCCAAGTGCACTCTCTTCTCCCGGAAACGAGACGTACACCTGTCTGTCCGGGGTCGAGTGAGTCGTGCTGTAGTCGACGAAAGCGGTGTCGCCGATTTCTTCTTCTCTGACTGGAGAAAGGGGTTTGCCTAGCTAGTAAGGTAGGTCCCGTAGGCAAGCTACCAGTCGGGCATTGTTGACATCGTCTGCGGATTCAGAGTCCTTCCAGAAGACGATTCGGCTTTGAGGCGTAGCCAAGATGGTCAGACATTGGCAATCAGGTGAATCCGAGTTGAGGTCAAAGTCATCGTCCGAGTTCGGGTAAGAGTCGAACAGGGGAGGAGTTCAAGTCCCAGTCCGGTCCCATAGGCGGGAAAGTGCCGAATATGACATGGCGGAATTCTTTAGTCCGAAAGAAAGGCGAGTTGGCATCGAGTCCGATAAGGACAAGCTCTCGATTTCCTTAGCAATTCAGGGAAGAAGGATCTCGGCGGAAGTGATTTTGCCGAGTTGTTCTCGCCGGGGTGTTTTCGTGCTCGCAGGGTCGATCAGATGGCTTGAGAAACCTCCTGAATTGTTGGCGATGTAGACCCACGAGCCGAAAACGAAGGTGGTTCCGGCGTCGATCGCCGGGCACCTAAATTCGAAGGATGCCATCGAATTCTTCTGTTGATCTTTGGCGAGAGGCCCCATGGTGGGCGCCAGCTGTCGGTGTTTTACCGTCGGGTTCTCAAGGGGTATTCCGAGGAGAGTGGTTATGAGTAGGGGCTCGCCGAGATCAGAATGCGATGGTGCAAGGAACACAAGGATTTAGATAGGTTCGGAGCGTAATATCCTACGTCCTGTGTGGTGGTTTGTATTCCCTCTGATATTGTTCGATGTTTTGGAGGGGTCCCTGCTCGCCCTTATATAATCCGGGGGAGCAGGGTTACATGGAAAGTCCTAACCGAGTACGTTTAGAGTCCTACTCCGAGTGGGTCGGGTAGTTTCCATGTACGTAGGCTAGTTTCACTACTATACGAGTAGTTACAGTTAGAGGCAGGATGTACCCATGCAGTACTCCCTACTCTAGAATATTCCATGCCCGTGAACAGTTTTGCCGCCCCGGGTCTGACAGACCGGTCTAACCGTTTGTACAGAACCTGAACCAGAGTAGTCAGTAGAGTTGTAGGTTCTTTTCCCATTTGGACTTAGCTACTTTATTGTAAAATTTGTAAATTATTTAATTTATATAAATTATGTAAGCCTTATATGTATTTGAACTTGGTTTGTAAAATTTTCTATCTCTATCGTGTGTTACTCTCGTATTTTCAAGTAATTGTCGCGTTTGTACCATCTGTGCCCGCCTTCGTGTGAGATTACCGGTGTTATTTTGATTGGGCCGTGGGTTGAGAAAAGACCGTCGAATTAAACCATTAAGCTAATGCGCCCGATGTGTTTAAATGATGGCTATTATGCTTAATTTAAAATTTTAATTTGACGATTCTGTCACAGTGCCGCTTACATTTGTGCACATACTCTTCCTGCTAGGGCATCATCACGCAGCAGGAAGAAGCGATGCCGCAGAGCTTGCCGACCACATCCCTCCGGCCATCTCCAGTGCCGCCAGAATCCTCAGACTCTGGGACGACATGGGCAGCGCCAAGGACGAAGCACAGGAAGGACTGGACGGGTCGTACAGGGAGCTGTACCTGATGGAGAATCCTGCTGGTGACGCGGAGCAACACATGCGGAGGCTGATCGCCAGGGAGTGGGAGGAGCTCAACAGGGAGTGCTTCTCCAGGAGGACCTTCTCCGGCAGCTTCGCGCAGGCCTGCTTCAACGCCGCCAGGATGGTAAGCGTCATGTACTCGTACGACAAGGAGCAGAGGCTCCCGGTCTTGAGGACTACATGAGGATGCTGCTGCTTTGACACTCCGTCTAAACAGAACTTAAAGTCTTGAGAGTGTTTACGATGCATGTATGCAAGCGTGATTATGGAGTTAAAATTTACATATTTTCTCATTTCACAGCGATATCATCGTAGTATAGTACTCCATTCGTTCCAAAAAAATAAGTCATCCTAGAAATTCTATGATAAACTAATAAGAAGGTAAAATGATCATGTTTGCCTCTATTTGCTATCTATATTTGACACTAATTGATTCTTACATCCATATCCACTTTCTAAATAGAATAAAATGACTTTTTTTTTGAATCCTAGAGTGACTTTTTTTTTTTGGGACGGAGGGAGTACATTCTAACACTAGACATGGGGTTATTTAACTATGGACAGCTTCTGCATTTTTACCGTCCATCTACACGCCAAGCTAATAAATTACTCCCTCCGTTCCAAATTATAAGACATCCCAAGAATCTTGGAGAGTCAAATCAATCTCAAATTTGATCAAAATTATAGAGAAAAATATAAAAATTTATGATATCAAATTGATGTACTATAAAAATATAACTAATAAAAAATCTAATAGTACTTAGTTTATATAATAAAAATCATTATTCTATTATGTAAATTTTACTACGGGCGATAGGCGGTTTGCCGAGTGTCAGGGACACTCGGCAAAGGACCTTATACACTCGGCGTGAAGAGTTTGCCGAGTGTAACACTCAGCAACAGACACTCCGCAAACAATCTGACGACAAAGCCAGCTTTGCCGAGTGCCTTTTCTCGGGCACTCGGCAAGGCTTTGCCGTGTACCAAGACGCACTCGGCAAAATAAAGCAGAATGGCCGGCCCCCAACGGAATGTGCCAGCTTTGTCGAGTGCCAAACGGAGGACACTCGGCAAAGCCTCCAACTTTGCCGAGTGTTTTTCACTTGGCACTCGGCAAAGACCTTTCCCAGCATCCTGGAAGTGGACGCTTTGCCGAGTGCCGAGGTAAAAACACTCGGCAAAGTATTTTTTTAGTTTTTTCTGTTTTGTTGCATATATGAGCTCCCTCTTGTATAAATCAAACATAACAATATATATATACATCACAGGCAATTAATATCACATATTCCCATGTCACATCCATCACAAACATTGCATATATATGTTCCCATGCCTTGAACAAATCATCGATCAAAGGCTCCATGTAAACACTCATTTTATTCCCCGGGTGCTCTGGAATAATCAATGATACGAATATGTTCTGTCGTTGAAATAGGACCCGGGGGGATTCAGAGGAATAACGAATACGCGGGCCAACATCAGTACGAAGCGGCCATCAGTCCATAAGAATTGAACCCATCTGTTATAAGTGCAACACGTACATTACGAGCTTCTCTAGCTTTCTCATGATGAATCGCATCAAAATGTTTCCATGATTCACCATCGAAAGGATGCACTATCTTGTCAGGGTTGTATCGAACACCTTTTTTTTGCCATGTCATCTGTTGCGCGGAATCCTCGGTCATGTACAGTCGTTGGATCCTCGGTATGAACGGAAGGCGCCGTACGATTTTCACGGGGATTGTGAGCTGCCTCTTAGGCTGACCATCACTAGAGTCAACCTCCAGGAACCTAGAGGCTTTGCACTTTGGACAGTAAGCGTGAGCCTCGTACTCTTTTCTAAATAAGACGCACCCATTCGGACAAGAATGTATCTGCTCATATGGCATCTTAAGTGCACCAAGGATTTTCTATGCCTGATACATTATCTTTGGCAGAATGTGATGTTCCGGAAGCATGCTTCCAAAAATGGGCAACATACTGTCGAAGGCGTCTCGACTCAGGCTGAACTGAGACTTCAAGGCCATTAGGCGTCCAATGCCGTCCATCTGAGACACCTTTGTTTGGCCGTGAAGTGGTTTCGGTGCCACCTCCAACATCTCATAATACGACTTTGCGGTTGCCTCTGGCTCCTCCTCCTGCGGTCCTTCACCGAAATGTGCCTCATGATAGTCATGTAACATGTCTCCAACCCCACCATCAGCATCACAATCATCGATTCGTTGCCTCACGACCTCATCCCTCATACGATGGCCTTCACCATGCAAGGTCCACCGAGTATAGTCTGGCATAAATCCATAATTGAAAATATGTTGGCCCATAACCATCTTTGTTTTCCGTTTGTTGTTTGCACAACGGCTGTAGGGATACCACATGACACTCACTCCTTCAGCCTGACACCATGCGGTTTACAAGAAATCATTGGTCTTTTCAATCCATTCCATGGTGACGGCACTCTTACTTGGCCGTCCCATGTACATCCACCGACGGTTATCCATCATCTATAATGGCAGCAAGTACTAACAAAATTAAATGCAACTACACGTTGTCCCTACATTCTAATAGGTGAAGATATGTCCTAATCCCACCCGAGGATGCGTAGATGCGGTCAGTTTCCATGATCCCCTCCTATCCAAGATAGAATTTCGGCAGCACCTCCCCGCTGTTCTCGAGATACACATCCCAAAAGAGAGATTGTGTATCCGAAGAACAGCGGGGAGATGTTGCCGAGACTCTGTCTCGGATGCGAGCGGACTATGAAAACTAACCCCATCTACGCAACCTCGGGCTGTCCAAATAACGTGGACAATTCGAAAAAGATACGGCCATAGATATGCAAAGATCTGCATATTTCCAACCATATCTGTTTCGAACGGGAGATGCCTAACCGGGTTACGTCAACTACGAACATAATATCGGAGGTGGCCGGCGGGCGGTGCTTACCATGGGTCACCAGTGTAGGCGTGGCCGGTGTGGTGTGGACTCGCGGTTCTGGTTGGCTCCGGGCCTTCTTCGAACTGATCGCAGGTGACGAGGGCGGCAACTATAATAGACCAAATAAAACATATATTGGTCAAATAGCACGACAAGTATACAAAGTGTACATATCAGAATAACAAGCATAACATTTTTGGCATAACATTTTTGGTAAGCCTAGGATTACATATACAGTGAAGACTTTATTTTGCATTATGGCATTATCAGCAAACTGAAGATATAAGTGAAATGGTGGACATATCTAGTTTTGTGCAGATACAGGTTGAAGATATAAGTGAAATGGTGGACATAGGAGTGGCCACTTTCATGACAACGAATATAACATCCTAAGTTGTGAAGGGACTTGTGATTACTCAAAACTGGAGAATGAAACCAAGGACAAATTCGAAGCTTGATGTGCAAAAAAGAACACACGGTCTACTCACCCTACTGCAGATCGAAGGTGAAGGGGGTGGCGGCAGCCCGGCGAGGTCGCGGCAGCCCAGCGAAGAGGTGGCACTGCGGAGGTGTGACGCCGGTGGTGCGGCGCCCGGCCCGCAGGTCCGGTGTGGCCAGCGGCAGACCTGCAACGCCCCGAGGAGGCGGCGCTGCGGAGGTGGGAAGCCGATGGCGCGGCACCCGGCCCGTAGGTCTGGCGTGGCCGGTGGCGGACCTGCAACGCCCCGGCGAGGAGGCGGCGCAGCGGAGGCGCAGCCTCGCCCCGGATGCGGCGCTGCGGAGCCGAGCTCGTGACGGGGAGGGCTGCGCAGCCGAGCTCAACCGCCGGCCATGGCGCCCTGCGGAGCCCAGCCCAGCGAAGAGGCGGAGAGGGGGGGCATGCTGCGGAGCCGAGCTCACCCGGCGGACATGGACGGGAGTCGGCGCGGTGGCGGCGTGGACGTGGCTGGCCGGCGGAGGCGCGGTGGCGCTGAATGGAGGTGGCGCGGTGGCGGCGGCACTGGATGGCGGCGAGGGGCGGGGGTGGCGGCGGCGGCCTGGACGGAGGCGGCGGGGTGGCACTGCGGTGTGTGAAGTGTGTGTGTCCCCGTGTGTGAAGTGTGTGGCGTGTGACTGGATAAGTGGTGGCAGCATTTGCCGAGTGCAGTGGATCTAGCACTTGGCAAACACAACAGCTTTGCCGAGTGCTAGATTCTATGCACTTGGGAAACAATTTTTTTCATGTTTTATCAAAACGTGTTTTACTAAGTTGCAATCAAACATAATTTGAAAAATACCTTGTAAAATCAATCAATAATTCATAATTCATACTTTTACACAAAAAAAATTGATTATTCCATGCACTTTTAGCTCAAACACAATTTATATCAACTAATTTTATTCATTAAAGTTTTTTCTACAAAAAAATTAAAATTAATAAATGGATTAAAAACTTAACCAAAATTTAACATGAAACAACCCATCATGACTCTTGCCTATACAAAAAGTTTTGATGTCAAATCTCAATTCGATCGTCACTTTGACTCAAAAGCTTAACGAATCCTGCACAATTCTCTTAAACTTCTTCAGGATACTTCGTTTCATAATCAACATACGTCACAACTTTTGCAAAACATTCTCAATTTTTTTATCACAACCTCCTCATATGATATCATGACATCAAGGCAAATCTCATGATTTTCAGAGTTCATTTGCTTTTTATAGAATTTAAAACCTATTCGGTCACACTTTCCTGGAAATGTTTTGCGAACAAGATATTTGAATTTTCGTTTCAAATCTTCAACATTGACTCCAATTGGACTCAATAACATTAATATCAACTTTTTCATTCATTATAGTATATTATTGCAAACAGTTGCGGTTCAAATTTAAATTTCCCCGAAATAACTTTTACCAAAAGAAATTAACTAAATATACATAATATAATGAAAAATATACCAAATTTTAATATGTAGTGCTTCATATCATATGAGAACAGGGGGAAAAATTTGGGAACTTGAAGTGGAAGTTTTTTTGAATTTTTGCCGAGTGCCTCAACGGACACTCGGCCAATCAGCCACTTTGCCGAGTGCTGCGCTGTTGGCACTCGGCAAATAGGCGTCTTTGCCAAGTGTCCGTTACTGACACTCGGCAAAGGAGCAGTTATGCAACGGGCTCGTCCACGTGCCACGGGAAACAACCATTTGCCGAGTGCCCCACGAATATCACTCGGCAAACCCAGACGGAAAAAACCTTTTGCCGAGTGCCCCACCCTTAGCACTCGGCAAAAACAAACGGCCCGGCCGGCTGTTACCCGTTACGGGTTGTTTGCCGAGTGCCACATGCCCGACACTCGGCATATTGTGGTTTTGCCGAGTGCCTGGAATATGGCATTCGGCATATAGTGCGTTTGTCGAGTGTCTTACTTTTGCCGAGTGTTTTATTGTTTACACACGTTAAATGGTACTTTCGCCGGGTGCGTGATAGTTGGCACTCGGCAATAATTGGGTTTCCGGTAGTATTTGGTAAAACATAAAATTTTTAACTTTTTAAAATTGTTAGAATATTTTATAATTTGGAACGGAGGGAGTACGAATTTTGATGACGTTGCACACTGAGTCAGCCGGCCTCTGCTTTTTCCATCACTAGAGTGTGAGGTCCACCTTTCTTCTACCTCCAGCTCTCTTCTGTCTTCTCACATCCGCCTCCCTCTCCCTCGCTCCCGCTCTGACTCGCTGCTGCTCCACCTCACCGCAGCACCGGCCCTGCTTTAATTAGACTCGCTGGTGGAGGAGGTCGTCCGCCTCGTCGTCCCCTCTAGCTCTCGGGCTCCGCTGATACCCAGTGGCGGATCCAGAATTCATGGACAGGGGGGCTGACATCCTTGTTCCTCCTCCAGCACCCCCTCTCCTTCTTTCTTCACTTCTTCTTCCCATCATTCCTCCCCTATTTTCCCTTGATGTGCAAGCACGTAGGGGGGCTGGCGCACCCCCAACCCCCACGCTAGATCCGCCCCTGCTGATACCCGCATCTCCTTGGCCGACCCGCGCAGCATTGGCGGAGGCACGTACAGCGCCATCGTCTCCTCCTCGACGGCGGCCCCGCCGGACACCGCGCAGCTCGCCACGTCGGCCTCCGTCATCAGGCGCCTCCCCGTGCCGCCAGCCGGCGTGCCCGGGGCCGCCGGCGCCTGTGGCCAGAACATGCACGTGAACCGCGGGCTGGCCCCAGCGGCGGCGGCTGTCCGGACGCACGACACCGACAGCGCGAACAGGCGGTGCCGCCTCCCTTCCTTTCCAAAACTGCAGCTTCCAACGATTACACCACCTCAACAACAAATCCATCTATCCAAGCATCAGACTACCTCTTCCTATTCCCCCCCACGAGCACTCGAGCAGGACCGAAGCAACAGCACCTGATGCTCCTTTTCCTTTCCTGATCCTTTTCGCCTTCCTCCTCTTCTACTGCTACAACCACTTCCACCGACGGCTGCTCATGTGCAAGCACCCATTTATGGCGCGCAGCAGGAGTTCTAGAAGGAAGCGCAGGGCGTCGCCGGCGCTGGTGAAGCCGACGACGACACACGCTCCCGCATCCGCATGCTACCTTCTGCTCTGGGGAAGAAGATGGGTGTCCAGATCGGTCAGGTGAAACGTGAAAGGAAGAGGAGGGAGGTGGAAGAAGATGGATGGGTCCCACAAAACATAGAGACAAAGAATAGCATCATATACTACGTACCGTACTGAGATATGGTAGGGGTACAGCGGTTTTTTAACGCGTGGCCCTTCCACAGTGACTTGGCGTGCCACAACGGCAAAATTGATAATTTATTAGTTCATCTGTTGAGCGCGGTAAAAATGCAATAATCAAAATAAAAATGGCAATTGAGCATGTGCTATCCGTAAAGATGGTAAATAGTTAAATAATTCATGCTCGCCGCATTCTCTTAGAAGAAGAGTTTTTCTTTCTCCGTTTTTTACTTCTTTTTGGCACAACGCCACATAGCAATTCGGCGAGGAAAATTGTTGCACCACTAGCAGCCGTGCACAGCATGTCTGAATGCAAAGTTGGTCTGGTCCTCGACGAAAAGGGATCGGAAATGTGTCGGTGAAGAAGAAGTGTTAGTCTAGCCACACCCTGCAACTGCAAGGCTAGCGTTTCTCATACATACATTTTATCTTTGACGTCGTCATGACGAGACGTCAGCGTTTCTCATGCTCCTTGGGTATACTAGTAGCATCCAAGCTAGCATGCCCAGGGCAGCATGTGTGCCACGTTGCAGCTAGGGATCGGACATGCATGCACCCATCAGCGCTGACTGTGCAGCCACCCTCTCTCTTGTTGGTGGCCGGCGGCCACACTCACATCACCATCACACATGGCATCCAAATTTACGGCCATGAAGGCCACAAGCCTGGCGAGCTAGAGTGACCCCAAATAAAACGGAGGACCTGATCACCATCAGTGTGCGTACATGCAACACGCCCATGGCCTAGCCACCCATGCTCTGTGGGTCGTGCTGACGTGTGCATTAGTTCTGCACAGTTGCCAAAAAAAAAATCTGTACAATAAGCTATATATGGAGATCTGTTTGGTCACATGATGCATGCATGGTCTGCATTTTGTTCTTGTATATATTCTCTGTTTCAAATTCAGTTCACTTTATTTCTATCCTGAATCAAACTTTCGTAACTTTAACTAAATTTCTGAACACATAATAACATTCAGAGATCGACGTAACCGTACGATCGATATTCACAAAAAAAAAAACCTACGATCGTTGAATCTTGATAGGCTTTGTTGGGAGGACTTTATTTGTGTTGGCAACCTGGTTAGCATACCAAAAATATAAATTAAAAAATCCAAACTTGACCATAAAAAAATCTTCTCTGCAGAATGCTATCCTTCTCATGTAATAAACGTGTGGGCATCTCACACCGGCCACATATCTTCCGCACACGGTCTTGGGGACCAACTGATCCATCACAGTCCCACATATGGGCCTTCTAGC
This sequence comes from Panicum virgatum, assembly GCF_016808335.1. Lineage (NCBI taxonomy): Eukaryota > Viridiplantae > Streptophyta > Magnoliopsida > Poales > Poaceae > Panicum > Panicum virgatum. The sequence goes on from NC_053136.1 coordinate 1,790,650, forward strand.
TAGTTGCATTGATGCATCCACAGGTTGTGCTTGCATCAGTCATAAATAGGACACGTACTAGAAACAGTTTTTTTCTTTGTTTATAGAAAAAATATTAGTAACAATTTCAGAAAAGGAAATAAAAATCCCAAGGGATAGAAGAATTGACATGTTTGCATCTGTGTTATTATTAGAAAAAGTCTAAATTATTCTCCTCAAATATAGTCAAAGTCCGGATAACCTCTTAAACTATTGTTTGGTCTATTTTACCCTCCAAACTACACCCTTTGGTTCAAATTACCCCCCTAATAATACAATTTGTGTTTTTTATAACACAAGTAGTGTAAGGACATATGGGCATGGTCTCCAATACACTTACTCTAAAACATTACTGTTTTTAATTTATAGTATTTCATTCTCAGGGAAAATTGCTTTGAGAAATAGAAGCGTGTTATTAAAGAGTCGTCTTTCATGACAGATCCTGATTCATTCATGCAACTTTGAAGTGTCGGATCCTAACCATGCATTTTTTGTGTATTACTAGTGGTCAAAATCTTTCAAATAAATTTTAATATATATTCTAAATTAAATGACATTTGTTTGAGAATGGAGAGTTTACCAAACACGGACATATGAATTGACTAATTTTGTCCTCGCACTCGAACACGAGTAAGGAAATCGTGTCATGAATTTTTCAAAGTAGAGTTACTTAGGACCAGTACTCCGGTAACAGTCGTATACAGCGACGCTAGCTTCCATCCACATGGTGTTCAAAAGGGAACCAATTAATAATAGTCTCCCCTCTCTCTCTCTCTCTCCATGAAAGCGTGGATCTCGGGGCCAGCCAATAATGTTCATTTTCATTCGCACCAAACATATTTGTATTTTTTTTTGAGGAAACCCAAACATATTTGTAGGGTGCGCGAATTCGAGTGGGCCTAATCGCTCGGCGTTTGCATTCAGCTGTACATGGGTTTCACATGGGCCTCACAGCACAGATCTCGAGAGGGAAATATCTGAGTGGGGACGAGCGAGACCTGCTACCGTCTGTTTGGATGGATGGACGAGTCCATTCGGGTTGGGTCGAACCCCTTTTTGCGTTGCTTGGATGGAGGGTGAGAGGGTTGGAGTGGTTCCGTGGGTGGAATATTCCACGTAGATGCAGGTACATCCCCGTCCCTCCAAAACTGACGGACGGAGCAAACCCAGTTTTCTCCGTCGCGAGCGCCGTGTGCTCCATCTTCTCCACGCTGGCCGACAGCGGACGTTGGCTTCAGCGCGCCGACCAGTGATTTTGACCTCCAGCTCCAGGTATAGCTCATCAATAAGATCAAGCGAGCTACATCTCTTTTTCCTTACTTGTGCTTGTGTTTCTCTACCTTAACCCTAATATAATGACTTTAATTTGCTGCCAAATTAAAAGTTTCAAATTGTTCTGAAAAAAATGCTGCATATGCTGCTGCAGGAGGGCCTGACAAGCGTGCAAAAGATTCTGCAGGAACGTAGGAACAGCGCCCGGGAGATGATGGCCACCATCGACAACCTCAAGCGCTTCTGCATCGACCACTACTTCCAGGAAGAGATCCAGAGCGCCATGGGCGCGTGCTTGGATCTCATCCACAGCGATGATCTCTTCGATGCGACACTTGCATTCAAGCTCGTGAGAGAGGCCGGCCATGATGTTTCAGCAGGTCAGTAAAACGCAAAGATCGAACTGGTCAATAATGCTCTACGGAGGTATTAACAGATGATGTTCTACTGTTACCAATAATGCTGTATTAACAGATGATGTTCTACGGAGGTTCACTGACGACACCGGCGAGTTCAAGCTTGCTCTTAGCAAAGACATCAGAGGGCTCCTGAGCCTCCACGACATGTCACACCTGGACATGGGAGAGGAGCCATCACTGCACAAGGCAAAGGAGTTCTCAAGCAAGCACCTTGCATCTGCCATCAGGTACCTGGAGCCAGGCCTTGCAAGGTACGTGAGGCAGTCCCTCGACCACCCCTACCACCTGAGCCTGATGCAGTACAAGGCCAGGCACCACCTCAGCTACCTGCAGAGCCTGCCCACTAGGGACACTGCAATGGAGGGGCTAGCAATTGCAGAGTTCCAGCTCAGCAAACAGCTGCATCAGGAAGAAATGCAGGAGGTTAAAAGGTAACTAACTAATTAAACAAGTTAAATACGAAATGGTCTTGTTTCATCCATCAGTAATTTACGTAGAAGTGTGACAAAAAATTATACCCTAGCTTTGTTTAATTTCGCTAAGATTGATCAAGAGGTAAAAACGTAGAATTACCATTTATGGATTCTAATTGTGAGATGTGATGTAGATGGTGGATGGATCTTGGATTGTCTCATGAGATACCAGTGGTGCGGGACCAGGTGCCCAAATGGTACGTGTGGGCCATGACAAGCCTCCAGGGACCCTCCTTGTCCGGATATCGGATTGATACCACAAAGATAATCTCACTCGTCTATGTTGTGGATGACATTTTTGATCTTGTTGGCACACCGGAGGAGCTTTCCCTCTTCACCCAGGCAATCAAAATGTAAGCTAGCAGCTGCCATATATTTAAAAATAATTGATTACATATTGATATACTCCATCCGTTCCAAAATGTAGGTCGTTTTGGCTTTTCTAGATTCATAGTGTTTGCTATGCATCTAGATATAAAGTATGTCTAGATCCCATAGCAAAATATATGAATCTAAAAAAAGTCAAAATGACCTACATTTTGAAACGGAGGAAGTAGATTAATAGTTGTTTCATATATACACGCTGACATGTTGTCCAAAATACAATTTGTAGGTGGAATACTGCGGTTGCTGATTCACTCCCCAGTGGCATGAGATCATGCTACAAGGCTATTTACAACACCACGAATGAGATCGCTGATATGGTTGAAGTGGAGCATGGATTCAACCCTGTCAATCATCTCAGGAATGCAGTATGTTACAGACTTGTTTTTTTTCCCTTACACTACTTCTTCAATTTGATCGATCCGCGTATCAATAAAAAAAAATTCTAGTAGCTCCATCTGTCTAGATATATGATCGATGATGGTACTATTCCTGATGAGCTTACAAGAACTTCTACACTTTTTTTGCAGTGGGCGGCGCTGTTTGATGGGTTCATGGTTGAGGCAAGATGGCTGGCAACCGATGAGGCTCCTACTGCAGAGGACTACCTGAGAAATGGTGTTGTCACGTCAGGAGTGCCACTTACATTTGCACACATATTCGCCATGCTAGGGTATGACAAAAGTAACGAAGCTGGAGCAAAGCTCGCCGATGACCACATCCCTTCTGTCATCTCTTGCCCGGCTAAGATCCTCAGACTTTGGGATGACTTGGGAAGTGCCGAGGTCAGCATGCAGAACATATATATAATTAATTTTTAAGTTAAATGTTTGTTAAGATTTTCAAATCCATTCCGACTTTAGAAAGAAAAATCGATCTACAACAAGTTAAATCCTGATCAGTATTTTTGTCCATGCATGGGTTTTGCAGGATGAGGCTCAGGAAGGACTGGACGGATCGTACAGGGATTTCTACCTGATGGAGAACCCTAGCTGCACCCCCGGGGACGCGGAGGCACACATGCGGAGGTTGATCGCGAGGGAGTGGGAGGAGCTCAACAGGGAGTGCTTCTCCAGGAGGACCTTCTCCTCTAGGTTCACACAGGCTTCTTTGAACGTGGCCAGGATGGTCAGCGTCATGTACTCGTACGACAAGGAGCAGAGGCTCCTTGTTCTCGAGGACTACGCGACGATGCTGCTGCTTTGAGACTGCGTGGTCGATGAGAAATTGAGAATAACCCACGCAGCAATTTGTTCAGGAAGCAGCAGAGCGCGCAGGACTACTATAGCTTGGACCGTACTTTAGATTCAAGTAATTAAATACGCATCAACCCTAATGCATGTTTACGTATACAGTAGTACAAGTCTACAACAACACAATATATATGTACGATGAAAAGAACAGTAGCCATCCACTTGTTTGCCAAATAAAAAAATACAGTACAATGATGAAGCAGTGGCCACCGTATTATTCTGTACTAGGTTGGTAGTATGTGCTACTCTCTGTCCCTGCACAAGTGCACAGCAGAAAAATCTCCTGTCCTTTTGTTTGAATGAAAAAAAAAACAAATCAACTCTTTTCGTGGCCAGAGTTCGTTGGCCCGCCTGCCCAATTCGAACTCCCGAGGCTTTTCAATTTCTATATAGGCACACTACTGCTAGCTAGTAGCGGCCGGCACCACACGCTGTCTGCTGTCTGTTGACCTGTCGAGTGTCGACACTTCTATTTTACTGACCGCTCATGGCGTTCCGGCCGACCGGGCATCACTACACTAAGTGCTTCTGATCAGCATGATCAGTAGCTATCAGCCTTGTCAGCACTAGTAGCGGTTCTACTGCCCTGCGAATATATATGTTGCGGCCACCAGCAGCTGCCTAGCGGTCATTATGGTTTTCGACCGAGTTTTTTCAGTTTGTTCATTTGTGTTTTCCTTAATTTCGTGTTAATTTCTCCGTTCAAAATTGTAGGTCGTTTTAGCAAATCTAAATATATAATTTTTGATTTGCACCTAAATACATATAATATATCCAGATACGTAGCAAAAACTATGTATCTAGATTTGCTAAAACAACCTTACAATTTGAAACGGATGGAGTATTACTTTTAAGGATGCATTGAGATCCAATCGACCTTCTCTCAAGCTATTCGCCTCTTCATCATGTGGTTGTCATTTCGGTTGTATACAATTATACATCAACCTGTGAAATGCCTCACTGACCATGCATATTGACGGGTTTAACCACGAGAAGTGTGTACACGACCTAAATTCGCACAAGAGGCTTGACAACAATAAGGAAGTGTGTTGATACATATGCATGGTTGAAAAGGGAGTGAAACGAGGAAAAGGACACGGGAGGCTATCGCCAATGCAAGCGGGTTGCCATGGACAACAGAAATGGCGGTTATCGTATACCGATGGTTTTTAGCCTGACTAATGGGTTTCCATTCAAAATGTGAAATCTAGGTATATGGTATCACTACTCGCCTATATTTCTGAGATCATACATAAGAAGGATACATTTGATCACAAACTTTGGCGCCTAGAAAGGGATTTGGGCCCCACGCACTCCGCTTCTCAATTTTGGGAGGATGCGAGAGAGGATGACATAATGTGTATACTGGTCCTTGGAACGACGGCAGACTATATGCTTACACGATATTTTTTCCTCACTCTCTTACGGTCCGGCCGGGAACCCTACTGCTGTCACAGCCGTCGTACGTTATTTATCTTAGTCCCATGATATTCGTAGGTCATATATAACCGTTTCACTACTTACTCACTCTACGTATAATATCTTCGATACCAGTAATTTCCAGGATTTTAGGGTTTAACCAATAATGGCATTTGAGGAATATTTCCTAATTCCTAGGCTTCTCCCAAAAAAAAAAGAAAATCATGAACGTGTGTAAATAATAATCTGTTTAGCTAGAAAACCGAGCATAAACGTATAAATTGACACATGGGAAGGCAGCTTTGCACGTGGATACAAATCAGCTCTCAGTCAATCAGCTCTCGTTTTCCACATATGGGAAGGCTGCTTTGCACGTGGATACAATTGGAGCTACAGTAGCATTGCGGATTCACACTGTACACATGTCCAGAGGAAGAAACACCGAAGGCATGGTATGTCCTGAAGAAGAGCGACACGAGTGGATGTCAGAAGAACAGTGAGACGAGTGGACTTAGGGCTCGTTTGTGGTACTGTTTAGATCCGACCCCGTAAACCCCGTAAACGCAAAAAAAAAACATCACATCGAATGTTTCGACACATGCATGGAGTACTAAATGAAGTCTATTTACAAAACTTTTTGCATGAATGGGCTTTTGCTAGTTACTTGCTAGACCAACTGACAAGAGGCTTTATGTAGTGATAATTTGCATGTAGGTGATGTTGTTGAGATCATTATATTATTATTGTTTTTCTATTATTTGTCAGATCATAACTGTGACAGATTTGATTATTCATGGATCGACGATGCAGATGGTGGATGGGGCTAGGATTGGCTCAAGAAATACCGGTGGCCCGGGACCAGGTGCTCAAGTGGTACATGTGGCCCATGGCAGTCCTGCAGGGATCTTCCTTCTCCAGATACCGGATTGAGATCACAAAGATAATCTCCCTTGTCTATGTTGTGGATGACATATTTGATCTTGTTGGCACACTAGAGGAGCTATCCCTCCTCACCAAGGCAGTCAAAATGTAAGCTTGGTCTTTTTCTTTTTTTTTTTGCCATAATAGGGTGATCTCTCCTGCTTCTTTTTCGTTTACTATATACACATATATAGCAGTTCTCAACTTTAAATGCAAAACACCAATAAGTTATCACAAAAAATTGATTATGCAGAGTTTTAGACCTTAATGTATCTGAATGATTGTTTCATGCATATGCTGATACATATTGTGATTTGCAGGTGGAATACTGCAGCTCCTGATTCACTCCCCAGTTGCATGAGATCTTGCTACAACGCTCTCTACACCATTACAAATGAGATCGCAGACATGGCCGAAAAGGAGCATGGATTCAACCCTGTCAATCATCTCAGGGAAGCAGTATGTTACTAACTTGCTTGTTTTTCCCTACACTCCTTCAGTTTGCTCTCAGGAAAAGAAACTAAGATAGTATTTGACATTGCAGTGGGAAGTGCTGTTTGATGGATTCATGGTCGAGTCAAAGTGGCTGGCAACCGGTCAGGCTCCTGCCGCAGAGGACTATCTGAGAAATGGTGTTGTCACTTCCGGAGTGCCGCTTATATTTGCGCACGTATTCTACCTTCTAGGGCAACATCATGTAACAAGTACTAATGAGGATGCTGCAAAGCTCAGTGATCACACCCCTCCGGCCATCTTTTGCGTGGCCAAGATCCTCAGACTTTGGGATGACTTGGGTAGTGCCAAGGTCTGCAGAACGCACACTGCTGCTTGTTAAATGCTTTTCACAAAATTAATCTGATCCGATCCATAGTGAAATTTTCAGTATATAGATCTAGCATGCATGAAACCCTTGATTATAACATTTTTTTTTTAAATTTATCATGGATCTTATTAATTTGCAGGATGAAGCACAGGAAGGATTGGATGGATCCTACAGGGACTTGTACTTGATGGAGAACCCTAGCTGCACCCCAGCCGACGCCGAAGAACACATGCGGAGGCTGATCAAGAGGGAGTGGGAGGAGCTCAACAGGGAGTGCTTCTCCAGGAGGACCTTCTCCACCAGCTTCGCACGAGCCTGCTTCAACGCCGCCAGGATGGTCGGCGTCATGTACTCGTACGACAAGGAGCAGAGGCTCCCAGTCCTGGAGGACTACATGAGGATGCTGCTGCTTTGAAACTTTTGTTTGCTCCATCTCCATGAGAACCCATGCATGTGACATCATGCATGCGTGATTTATCTGCTCCTTAGTTTTCACCAGCAATGTACTTACTGCTTAATAGAAATCACGTAATTATATGGGTGAGGAAGTGATGGTACGCTTAGGGTCATTGTATATATTTGCTTTCTTTTTTATAGACTTTTTTGGGGCATTTGTGTTTTTACCCCTACTTTGAAGTGGAATTGCGATTTTGCCCTTATTTTTTTAACTTTGTGATTTTGCCCTTTACTATTCACAAATCACTGCGATTTTACCCACCCCTAGTCAACGGTCAAAACAGAGGCAAATACGCAAAGATTAAGGGCAAAATCGCAACAACTTGTGAAGAATAAAGGGCAAAATCACAAAATTAAAAAAATGAGGGCAACATCACAATTGCACTTAAAAGCAGGGGTAAGAACACCAAAAAACCTTTTTTTTATAAATGTCTCTCTTCTTCTTAATGAAATGCTTGCCGAGAAATTTTTTTAAGGAAAACAATAACGAATGCTATCTATATAGCCATCTCCAGGGACGAAGCCAGACCGGAAGAGCATCAAGTTCTTACGTATAAAATGATGGGGTCATAATAGACCATTAACAACTAGCTACAGTAATTTACCACTTATCTTTTCAAAATCTGTCTGGGCCAGAGGACCCAATGGCAAGGCACAGTTCTACCCCTGTCCATCTCTCCAAGAAACTGCTTGCGTACTCCCTCCATCATCCCAAAAAACAAATCACTCTAGCATTTAATAAATTTTTTCAAAAAAAAAATCATCTTACCCTATTTAGAAAGCGCATATGCATGTAAGAATCGATTAGTGCCAAATATGAGTAATAAATAGGGGCAAACATTATCATTTTACCTTGTTAATTTATCCTAAAAATCCTAGTATGCTCTATTATTCTCTTGTTGAAAAGTAACCTGCTATGATTGTGTTTAATGTCGTTCTACATACTACCTAGGTGAAACAATATAATGAATACAGTGTCATATATTACATGGTTGGAAATAAAGCTTGGTAATTGCACATAAATAACAATGATGTGTTGGCCCGCTGGACCGGGATGGATCGGAGGATTATTATTGTCGGTTGGGCGGTACAAGTGAAGTAGAAGAAGAAGACATGCATGTTAGCAGAGAGGGAGAGCAGCAGCCGCATGTACAATGGTATGCATGATAGGGGGGCCCTGTCGGATCTAGATAGACTGGGAGATGCCAAGTTTTTCCTAGTAAGAAGAAACAAGGACCGTTGGATGCTAATGGCATGGTCAAGATGAAGTGTTTTTTGCGCTACACTATAGTATTGTCCTTGCGTTTATTTGGGGTTGTGGATGTCATGTACTCCGTATGTCTCACCAGCCACCATGTGCACCACCACCACATAGCTAGCTAGTGTCCATTGCTCCGATCCATCCGTCTAGCTATCGGCAGAGCTGGTTCAATGCAGAAGAAGAAGAATCCACAGTGACGTGAAGCAATGACCAACGAACGAAAGCTCCGATGCCCACTGACCGACCAGCAGCTTTGCTTTCTATGCGAGGACGGCGACACTGGCCAGAAATATCAAATAGCTAGCTAGTGGTCACATATATATCTAACGTACGTGGGCGCCAAATAAAACGTTCGCACTTGAATCTGGATATATATAGCACACTGAATTTCCAATAAGTCAATAGTTTGGTCAGCCTGGCAAGTTGTGTGCAGTGGCTAGCAAAATAACACCAGCAGGCCAGGCCATAGGAAACACCTTCCTTCTTTGTAGGATTTTGAACGACTACATTTTTTTTATGGCGTTGTCTAAGTAATATTGTCTTTGATAACGTTAAACATTTATCTTTTATGCAGACTATTTTTAGGGGGACCTACTGGCTGTGATTTTGGTCAATGTTGCAGCATGAGGAGAGGATAAAGGATCTGTTCATGAAGCCCATCACTTTTTTGGAGATGGTAGTCTTAGAACTGTTTGCAAGCTATGAATGGAAGCATAATAATATATTTTTTAAGTTTAATTTTGCTTTTTGACTCTCCTGATAATCCAGTGATTGAAGCTGGAAAAATGTTATAATTGAAGTGTGTACCCTAAACCGTAGAGATCGAAAAATTCCATTATCTAAGAATTTTTTTTATTTTTGCTATACGATAGATGCATGCTCCTGAATCCTCATAGGCGTGTTAGATATTATAGGAAACACATGTCACTGTTATGTGTGAAACAAGAAGTTAGTTGCGGTTTTCTTTTAATAAAAAACATGCTCAGGCACGTTCAGAAAAAAAAGTTGGTTGCGGCTTCAATTCAGTCACGGTCGGAAAAATGTATGCATCGATAACGAGTAGCAAGCAGTCTTAACACAGTTTGAATGAATCCATCCTCATGTCTGCAGCCAGCGCACAGATCCAAATTGACTTGACCAGGTGAAAGAAACCTTGTCCTGGGCTCTCCTGAATTTATTCCCGGCCGGATGGATCTGTCAGGCTGCGATGCGACATGCATCGCCTGAACCACCAGAACGACCCAGCAGATCAAATCTGACTGGCTGCTCTGCATTGCATTGCTTGCTTTCATCACAACGCTGACGCTTGGAGATGAGGACATGCAGGACGGCAGGATAGTTTTCACATACGGGAGATCACATCTTTGCCTGCTGCTGTGACAATGACAACGTGGTCTGTGGCCAAAACAATGGCCCTGTTTAGTTTCCAAAAAATTCTCTACAGTACCTGTCACATCGAATTTTTTGACACATGTATGGAGCATTAAATAGAGTTAAAAAAATAACTAATTACACAGTCTAACTAATTAGCACGAGATGAATCTTTTTAACACATGCTGGGCATCGATCAGAAGCTAGCAAGCTACTAGCTCTGTTTCAAATTGTAATAGTTTATTTGACTTATTTTAAATTTGACCACTCGTCTTATTTAAAAAATTGTGCAATTTTTTTTCCAAATTTAATTCATTCTTAGATCTCGTATTGATAAAGCAACCCACAACAAAAAGGTGATATTTTGCATAAATTTTTAAATAGGACGAGCGGTCAAATTTGAAGTCAAAGATCTGCAATTTAGAACGGAGGGAGTACTTGCATATAGTGTAATAACACCACAACAATGCAAATTAACACGGCATCTGGCTCACATGCACATATAATTATTTGTTTAGAAAAAAAAATTGTCTCCGGTCTCTGCATCTGTACACAGCCCACATGCATGCATATATCTGAGTGGGGACGAGCGAGACCTGCTAGATACTCAGCCCGCTCGCTTCTCCACTGCACCTCCCTATAAATTGGAGGCCCTGCGTTCACCTCGATGCATATCTATCACTCCCAAGCTGCAATTTCACACTGCAATAGCTAGGAATCAAAATATAGAGCCTTGCAGCCCTTGCTCTCGCCTAAGTTGTCTAGCTAGCTAGTTTTGAAGGAGGGGGTTGAGCCCGAGTGGTTCCTAGAGCCCCCTCCCACGCCGGCAGCCCGGGTTCGATCCCCGGGGCCGGCACCGGGGGGCACCTATGCAGCCCTCCTACTGAAAAAAAAAGCTAGCTAGTTTTGAGTAGCGTCGTTGTTATACTTGCTACTACCTAGAGCTAGCTAACAATGGCCGCCGCACCTGCACGCACCTTCTCCGTGCGCTCCGTGGAGCCTCTTCCCGTTTCAGCTTCGCTGGCGGCAACCAGAAACAACGACCAGCGAGGCCGCCCCCGTGGCCGTTCCATCATCGCTTCGGCGGCGGCGTCGAAAACGCTGCTGCCCAGTGATTTTGACCTCCAGCTCCAGGTATAGCTCATCAATAAGATCAAGCGAGCTACATCTCTTTTTCCTTACTTGTGCTTGTGTTTCTCTACCTTAACCCTAATATAATGACTTTAATTTGCTACCAAATTAAAAGTTTCAAAGTGTTCTGAAAAAAATGCTGCATATGCTGCTGCAGGAGGGCCTGACAAGCGTGCAAAAGATTCTGCAGGAACGTAGGAACAGCGCCCGGGAGATTATGGCCACCATCGACAACCTCAAGCGCCTCTGCATCGACCACTACTTCCAGGAAGAGATCCAGAGCGCCATGGGCGCGTGCTTGGATCTCATCCACAGCGATGATCTCTTCGATGCGACACTTGCATTCAAGCTCGTGAGAGAGGCCGGCCATGATGTTTCAGCAGGTCAGTAAAACGCAAAGATCGAACTGGTCAATAATGCTCTACGGAGGTATTAACAGATGATGTTCTACTGTTACCAATAATGCTGTATTAACAGATGATGTTCTACGGAGGTTCACTGACGACACCGGCGAGTTCAAGCTTGCTCTTAGCAAAGACATCAGAGGGCTCCTGAGCCTCCACGACATGTCACACCTGGACATGGGAGAGGAGCCATCACTGCACAAGGCAAAGGAGTTCTCAAGCAAGCACCTTGCATCTGCCATCAGGTACCTGGAGCCAGGCCTCGCAAGGTACGTGAGGCAGTCCCTCGACCACCCCTACCACCTGAGCCTGATGCAGTACAAGGCCAGGCACCACCTCAGCTACCTGCAGAGCCTGCCCACTAGGGACACTGCAATGGAGGGGCTAGCAATTGCAGAGTTCCAGCTCAGCAAACAGCTGCATCAGGAAGAAATGCAGGAGGTTAAAAGGTAACTAACTAATTAAACAAGTTAAATACGAAATGGTCTTGTTTCATCCATCAGTAATTTACGTAGAAGTGTGACAAAAAATTATACCCTAGCTTTGTTTAATTTCGCTAAGATTGATCAAGAGGTAAAAACGTAGAATTACCATTTATGGATTCTAATTGTGAGATGTGATGTAGATGGTGGATGGATCTTGGATTGTCTCATGAGATACCAGTGGTGCGGGACCAGGTGCCCAAATGGTACGTGTGGGCCATGACAAGCCTCCAGGGACCCTCCTTGTCCGGATATCGGATTGATACCACAAAGATAATCTCACTCGTCTATGTTGTGGATGACATTTTTGATCTTGTTGGCACACCGGAGGAGCTTTCCCTCTTCACCCAGGCAATCAAAATGTAAGCTAGCAGCTGCCATATATTTAAAAATAATTGATTACATATTGATATACTCCCTCCGTTCCAAAATATAGATCGTTTTGGCTTTTCTAGATTCATAGTGTTTGCTATGCATCTAGATATAACGTACGTCTAGATCCCATAGCAAAATATATGAATCTAAAAAAAGTCAAAATGACATACATTTTGAAACGGAGGGAGTAGATTAATAGTTGTTTCATATATACACGCTGACATGTTGTCCAAAATACAATTTGTAGGTGGAATACTGCGGTTGCCGATTCACTCCCCAGTGGCATGAGATCATGCTACAAGGCTATTTACAACACCACGAATGAGATCGCTGATATGGTTGAAGTGGAGCATGGATTCAACCCTGTCAATCATCTCAGGAATGCAGTATGTTACAGACTTGTTTTTTTTTTCCTTACACTACTTCTTCAATTTGATCGATCCGCGTATCAATAAAAAAATTTCTAGTAGCTCCATCTGTCTAGATATATGATCGATGATGGTATACTATTCCTGATGAGCTTACAAGAACTTCTACACTTTTTTGCAGTGGGCGGCGCTGTTTGATGGGTTCATGGTTGAGGCAAGATGGCTGGCAACCGATGAGGCTCCTACTGCAGAGGACTACCTGAGAAATGGTGTTGTCACGTCAGGAGTGCCACTTACATTTGCACACATATTCGCCATGCTAGGGTATGACAAAAGTAACGAAGCTGGAGCAAAGCTCGCCTATGACCACATCCCTTCTGTCATCTCTTGCCCGGCTAAGATCCTCAGACTTTGGGATGATTTGGGAAGTGCCGAGGTCAGCATGCAGAACATATATATAATTAATTTTTAAGTTAAATGTTTGTTAAGATTTTCGAATCCATTCCGACTTTAGAAAGAAAAATCGATCTACAACAAGTTAAATCCTGATCAGTATTTTTGTCCATGCATGGGTTTTGCAGGATGAGGCTCAGGAAGGACTGGACGGATCGTACAGGGATTTCTACCTGATGGAGAACCCTAGCTGCACCCCCGGGGACGCGGAGGCACACATGCGGAGGTTGATCGCGAGGGAGTGGGAGGAGCTCAACAGGGAGTGCTTCTCCAGGAGGACCTTCTCCTCTAGGTGCAACAGACCGGTCTGACCGGTCGGGGCCTGAACACGGCTAGACCGGTCTGACCGGTCGGCACTCAGAAAAACTCGTGAACAAGTTTTCAAACCACGAATCTCGAGCAAATCACGTCCAAATCTGATGAAACTTGGAGGAAAGCTTCGTACCTACCCCGTGAAGATATCCACAAGGGATCTCACCCTAAACATCTTCATAACAAGAGAATTTCGGGATGAGATCAAAAGGGGTGGGGTTTTCTCAAGACCTCAAGAAATCCAAATTCGAAAGAGCTCGTGATTCCAGAGGGTTTGGGATAGAACTAGAAGCACGGGAATCACAACAAAGAGCTCGTAGAATCCTCGCAATCTTGTGCACCAAAAACGAAATCAAAATCCATCACACAAGGGCACAAAAACGAGGGGATTGGATTGATTCAAAAAGCCCAGAGGGCACGAGGAGAATAGGGCCTCATTTCCCAATCAAATCCAACACAAAGACTCACAAATCCATGAACTAATTCTACTCTAAAGAGAAGAACGGGGGGAGAGAGCCACACGACCTAATACAAGTGAAGGGGTATTTATACCCGCGGAGACCGGTCAGACCGGTTCCATGGACCGGTCAGACCGGTCGGTCTGCAGTATCCCCATGTACACAATCCCATCTGACGGCTGATGTTATTTCTTCGAAACGAAGTCTTCTCCATGATGCCGCCATCTTGATGAAGATCTAGTCCGCGGTTTTGGAGGGTCCGCGAAACCCGGGTAGGTGGCCAGTTTTGAGAAAACCGCCAAAACCTCACGCGCGGGGAGATTCCCGCCTCCACGCCGTGGCCCTAGACGCCGTTCCCGCCTCGGCCTTCTGACGGCCCTAGACACCGCCCGACGCCCGTCACCTCCTCGCCCGCAGCGAGGCCCTAGACGCCGTCGACGCCCGTCGCCTCCGCCAGTTCCGAGACCGACGCCCGTGCCTCCACGACTTGGCGTCTTCAACCGCCGTCCGCCTCCTTGGTTTTGTGGCGCAAACCAAGAAACCCGCCTTCCATCGCCGCTTGCGCTGTCGATCCAGGAGTGGACGCCGCAGCTGCCGCCCGGTCCGAGCTCCGGTCCCGGCTGCCCTTCATCACCGTCCACCGCACGGTCCATCGGCCACAGCACCTCCACGGCAGCTCCCCGTCGACACTCGACGCCCGTGTACCTGCAATCCACAGACCAAGCGCATGATCACACCGCACGGTTGACAATTCACTCATCACAGGCAGGATAGAGTACTCACATTCCTCACGCATGAACCCTAATGCATGTTTACGTATACAGTAGTACAAGTCTACAACAACACAATATATACACTACTAGAAAATGGGCCATCGGTCCAGGCCAAAGGTACCAGCTGCTGTTGCAGCCTGTACCGATGGGTACCATCCGTACCGGCTGCAATAGCAGCTGGTACCTTTGGCCTTCGACCGACCTAGTGGAGGACAATTGGCACCGGGTGGTGGTTCCAACCGGTTCCAATGCGTCAGCATAGAAACCGGTTTGAACCACCACCCGGTACCAAATGAAGGCGGCGATATAGGCACCGGTTGATGGTAATAACCGGTTCCTATGGTGATGAAATGTGACAGCTGACAGGAGCTCGGGCCTAAGGCACCGGTTGGTGCCTTGACCCGGTGCTATTGAACAAAATTTAGCACCGGGTCATTGAAACCAACCGGTGCCTTTGGCCCGAGCCTATAAATACCCCAGCCCCTCCCCCCTCAAGCTGACGTGAACTCATTGTTCATGGCAGCTGAGTGAGGTGAGGGGAGACGAATTTTTGCTTTTTTTTTGAAAAAAGGTTAGTTATTTTTCTTTATAACTTATCAATTAATTTTTAGAAACAGTTATTACTTGATTTAGTTTATACATGTGATAATTATTTTTATTTGTAGCATCTTATTGTAGTTATATGCGTTATCAATTTATTTGATATTTGAATACTATCAAATTATTGTATTTATATGTTTTATCAATTTATTTGATAAGTGAATAGTATCTATTTATTATAGTTATATGCATTATCAATTATATAAATATATTGTTATAAATTGGTAGTATGAATGAACTATTTGTACAGTATAATGATGTATATAAATGTATTGTGGACCCAGATGAGTCGGCAATGGATGTACATGGCCGACCGGCGTTCAAAGGAGTTCATGGATGGCGTGCATGAATTCATAGAAGCGGCCGAGAAACACAAGTATGGCGGTTTCGTTCGTTGTCCATGCAAATTCTGTAAGAATGAGAAGGATTACTCATCATCAATAACCATCTATAGTCACTTGTTCAATAGTGGTTTCATGCCGAACTACTATGTTTGGACCAAGCATGGCGGAAGAGGAATTGTGCTGGATAATAATGTAGAAGAAGAGGACATGATTCCTGACTTTGCAAACAATTATAATTCCTTTTTCAATGACACTGCAATGGGTGAGCCTGAAGAAGATACTGAAGGATACGTTGTAGAAGATGATCTTGGTCAGATGCTGTGCGAAACTGAGGAAGGTTGCGAAACATAAAAGGAATCGAGAGATCTGAAGCGTATGTTGGAGGACTACAGAACATTGTTGTACCCTGATTGCAAACAAGACCAAAAGAAGTTGGGTACCACATTGGAATTATTGCAACGGAAGGCATCAAATGGTTTGTCTGACAAGGGATTCGAGGAGTTGCTGAAACTTATAAAAAACTTACTCTCTGAGGGTAACACCTTGCCGGAGACAACATATGAGGCAAAAAAAGTTGTTTGTCCTTTAGGATTAGAGGCACAGAAGATACATGCCTGTCCTAATGACTGCATCCTATATCGAGGTGAGTATGAAAATTTGGAATAAGATTCCGGCAGGAAAAAGGAAAATTGTGGTAGTCGACGATGTCACAGATGAAGAAGAATACAATAAAGTTGAAGATATGACTCCGTTCGCAGTGGAGGTTGACACAAGTATTCTTTTAGCCGAAGAGGAGGCTCCGTACGCACGTCATGATCATAATGAAGGGACGATTGTAAAGCAAACCATCGTTAATATTCCCTTAGTTGAATGATTATGTCTTGTAATATTTTCTGTGAATATTATCAGATTTCTTATGCAATGAATTGATTTATTGGGCAATTAAATGATTTATTATGCAATTATTTGATTTATTATGATTTATTATGCGATTAAAATTATTAGCGTAGGTCACATCACCTAATTTCTTATGTAACGTTCGGCTCGCATCACTGACGGGAAGGTCAGACTCTCTCAGCTGACTGAGGATCCTTACCTTCTTACCTTAGCGTAGGTGCGTCGTTACAAAATTTAAGGATTGATTGAGCACAAAAATAAGGTCTGACAGAAAGTAAAGTACTGGAAGTCAGATATATAATGACATAAGTTAGATAGCCACCTGGTAACTTTCCATAATTCCCCTAGGGCTTTACGAACTAGGCACCATCCTTAACGAACCAACGTATTTTGCAAACGCAATTTTTGTGGTCAAATTTTAATAAAATTCTTCGAAAACTCGTCACTTTCTCCGGTGCACGCTTTGTTCGCCTCTGATACCAGCTGTGGCAGAACCGCCCGACATAAACCGGCTTAAGTGCGCTAACCATCGTTGCAAAGGCAATTAGGTTTAACTCGCACAGCAGACGGAGCACATCGGAGGTCTGTCGGGTAAATTCCCGATAAATCCACTTAAACCTGGATCGAACAAAGCAGCATAACTCACGCTAAAGCGAGTCCAGAGATTGCAACACTACACCATATATTACAACACAGAGAGTTTAACATAACTGTAGGATTACAAACCAAGTTCCACACTTAACAAAGAGCTTTGTAAAGCCAACATAAAAGAAGTTCACCAGAGTCCTTTATTTTAGCAGAAAGTAAACACGAGAACTATCGACGATATGGGTGTCACGATGAAGCCTGATTCATGACATCACTCGTTCTTGTCATCATTGGCCGGGGACGTATCCCACTCCACGGACCAACCAGGCGGGAGAGTGCAAGGCCAGGTCAAACTAGCAAACATATCCTCAAAGGTTTCACCTGAAATAAAATATAGCCACAAGCAAGGCTAAGTACACCAATACTCAGCAAGGCTTACCCGTCTGAGGGTATACTTAGCCCACTACCTAGACATGCAAGGCCTTTGGCTTGAGGGGTTTGTTTTGCCGAAAAGCGATAGAGTGTAGGTCCTTACTTTTAAATTTTAGCTTCAAGGTTCTAGTTCAATTAACCTTTCTAGGTGAGCATCTATCCAATAGCATACATGGTGAGAAACATTTATCTTTCATCAAACAACCATATTCATCTTCATCATCATGTTCCACTTCTTACTCTATGTGGCAAAAGGGTTAAGCAGTCCCAAAATCTGTGAGAGGCGGACGATTCGAATCGAATTTGTTAACCTTGCAAGGCAGAGTCACACGTGCAACATTTCCACTTTCTTTCCGGGTTGTGGATCAGGGTCACCATCCTCGACTACAGAGTACGACGACTCTGCACCCGCATGTGCGCGCATGAGAAACGACGTTCAAAGAAGGTGAAAGTAAAGTCCACTTGCCGGGCCAATCAGGTACTTATGCTTACCGATTACCATATTTCTCGGCATGTGGTTAGTACGTTCAAACGCTTAACCACCACTACCACACACTGCGGCCTTATCAAATTTCACTAAACAGACGGGGCATCACAAGTACCACAGCCCCGCCCGTAGGCCTTATAGTTGCAGCAGGTAGTAAACATCCAACTCCTATAATTCTCGCGAGTGACAGGAAATCACTCGACTTCTACCGAACCATTAGCATAGCCAACTAGCGACCTACACATACTAGTGTTCAAGCATAGGTACCTAGGATCATGCAACTAAAGTTCTAATCAACTCATGTGACTTAAATGCACAAGTAGATAGAAACAATAATAAATTACATAAATTTAAAATAGTAGGACATGCTCCAGGGCTTGCCTTCCTGGGCGTAACTAGTTCTGGGCTCTTCCGAGATCGGGTTCGGGTCTTCAGTAGCTTCAGTTAGATTCACTTGAGCTTCACGCTACTCACTCTCGGACTCGGGCACCAGCTCGTACGTTCCGTCAGCGAGAGTAGTAGTATCTATATGAAATGCACATGGGTGAGTTGTTGTGATGATAATAACTTATAACTTGCTTCACTATAAAGTTGTAATGGAAACAAAACCCGAAGTTAAAGAGTGAAACACTTTCATTCATATTTTACTGGGCAATCGTTTATAGAGTAACATCTAATATGTTTTATTTCATAAAAGAATCTATGGTTGAGTGTCAACACTTCATAAGTTAGAAATAGTTTCAGCAACTAAAACCATTACACATGGTAGTACATCAGATCAGAAACTTGCAGTGAAAATTTCAGGCAAGAACAGTAAAGCATGGATGCATAAAACATACTAAAAAACAACTCATGCTAGGATCAAGATGAATTTACACAGATCAAACCACAACAATTTTGAATCTCAAATTTTTTACAGAGAAGTCTACATACGATTCTAAACACACTTTCAATTTATCAGAATTTTTCTAGACAAAAAACATGAGTAATAAAATTGACAAAATTAACTCACATATAACAAGACTAATTAGTACAGAGAGTTAAAAAATGTTTTTGGCTCTCAAAATTTGTAGGCTAGCTTGCCTTCTGAAGACTGAGCCATGGTAAAATTTTCAGATTTTTCCAGATGCAACATCTATTTATCACAATTTAGCAACATTTTTAAAGATTAAAACACAGAGCTAGCTACACAAATTTAAAAATAATGAAACTTGGACAGTAGTGTTAATTTAGTATTGTAAGTACACAGAAAATTTTTCATACACAAATATATTTCAGAACATCCAGAAATAAAAAAAAATAAGTTATTCCACTAGATCTAGCCAAGACTAGGGTTTCATCTAGTTATATGTGTTAACTGGTCCTCAAATTTTTACACAACACTAATCATGGTATGGATTAGCTACCAGACAAAAATCACCTATAGATGCTAAGTAGAACACCTAGAATAATTATAGTCTATGAAATATAATCTTTTTCCTAGATTAAAATATATACAGAAAATAAACATTTGCAATTAATGAAAGCTGTAGATCTAGTAACAAGGAACTCAGATCAATTGAGTTTGCATTTTTATGATTTTTCTACGAATTTATATCGAATTTACAAGTTCACCGCTTTGGAAAAACAAAAAGGAAAAATGATCTCTTTTTGCGCAGGGGCCCCTGGAAGAAAAATTTTCCTCGCAGATAAGCCCTTGGCCGAACTTGGAGGCAGGGGAGGCGGCGGGCGGCCGGCGGCGAGGGGAAATAGGGGGAGGAGCAAGAGGGAGGCGAGAGCAACATATAGATGGTTTTGGACGGGGTTGGGGAGGCCGGCTTGGGGGTTCCCCGCGGAGCAGGGGCTCCGGCGGCTGCGGTAGACGGCGGCGGTCCGGCGGGCCTGGGCGTCGGCGAGCGGGTCGGGGAGCACCAGCGGAGCATGAGGGAGCTAGCTGCGGGGTCGGTTGGGCGCGAGGAAGGGTGGAGGAGGGAGCTTCGCGGGAGCCTAGGTGGGGCGGCCATGGTGGACGGCGGTGGCCGTTCCAGGCGAAAGGGGCGCGCTGAGCGTGGCTCTCGTGCTCAGGAGGGGAGAAGGAAGGGATGGAGACATTGTGGAGCTCGCGGGAAGGGTCTAGGCGGGTCAAGGGCGAGGGTAGGGCGGGGAGCGGTCGGCCGGGTCGTCACGACGTCGCCGTGGCGGTTCGGCGGCCATCCTCGTCTTGCGTGCAGGGAACGGCGACGCATGGCAGGGTCGAGAAGCTTCAGAGAGGAACCGGGGGCGGAGCGGGCTGGGGGCGCGGTGAGGGAGTGGCGCGTGGCCGGCGGCCTTGACTCGGTCGGCGACCTCGGCTCGGCACAAAACAGGGGAGGGAGAGAGAGCAGAGAGAATAGAGAGAGAGAGAGAGAAATAGAGGTTTGATTCAAATTCGAATTTTTCTCAAAAATTTTCTTTTGAAACATGGAAAACTTTGAATATGAAAGTTGTAGAGAATTTTGAATTCTACACTTTTTGTTTCAGGCACCAGTACGTTTGAGACTCAACTCAATAGTTAATTTGAAATCCCGACGAAAGTACGTTATTAGTTGATTCGAGTTTGAATTCAAATTTTCTTCAACTTTTGTATGGAAACTCGAAAATATTTGAACATGAAAGTTGCTTCACATTGAAAATGCTACCACTTTGGTTTTGGACAAAATTTCGTTTGAGCTATGGTTCAAAAATTATTTTTAGATCACGTTTGGTAAAATTTGAATTTATTCAACATTTCATGTGACCTTATTCAATTGGAATTTAATTCTACATGCCAAGTTTCTAACATCACCTATCCAAGATATTGATGCATTTTATTTTGCATTTCATGGTGAGTAGGAAAAATTACACTACTACCCTATACCAGATGTATCCCACCCAAATACAAGCACATACACACACACATGCATTGCAACCATAAATGTATTTAATTTGGTTTTTCTTGGTTACCGATGCATGATGCTTTGTTTAATTTCTTCTGCTTAGCATTTTTAATTACTTGGGTTGTCACAGCTGCCGCCCCTCCTCGCCGTAAGTGCCGGCCAGCCGGCCGGGTTGCTAGAGCGCCGCCACCCTTTTTTTTAATTTTATGAGAATTAGAAGATAATTAGGATATAATTATTAGTGATTTGGTAGAGAATTAGAGAATTAGGGAGAATTATTAGTGATTTGGTAGAGAATTAGAGAGATCGAAGTAGAGAATTAGGGAGAATTATTAGAGAATTAGTAGAGAATTAGTGGACAATTAGAGAGATTTAGTAGACAAATAGAGAGAATTAGAGAATTAAAAAGAATTAGTTAGAGAATTTAGTTATTTTATTTATATACATTAGTTGGAAAATTTAGTTAGAGAAGGAAATGGAGAGAATTTAGTTAGAGAGAATGTAGTCATTATTTTTTTTGCCATTATTTGATATTATCTAGAATTTAGTTATTTCATATATAGAAGGAAATGAAGAGAATTTAGAGAGACAATTTAGAGAGAATTTAGTTATTTCTATTATTATGTCTTATGTAGTGTATAATTGTGTCATTCAAAGATTTTATTTAATCATGTATTTAATAGTTAGACGACGACATGTATTTCACTGTATAATGTAATGACGACGATGAGTAATGACGATGACAATGAGTAATGACGACGACGAGTAATGACGAGTAACGACGACGAGTAATGACGAGTAACGACGACGAGTAATGACGAGTAATGACAAGTAACGACGACGAGTAATAATGAGTAATGACGAGTAACGACGACGAGTAATGACGAGTAATGACAAGTAACGACGACGAGTAATAATTTTATGTACAATTCTTGATTACATGTATTGTATTTGTAATTTAGATTGATTTAAATTAATTCTCGAGCTCGAACCCATTCGTATTCGCTCTCTAACTCACGCATTCGCCGTCCCTCGACTCTCGACCTCGACCCCGTCCCTCGACCTCGACCCTCAACCCTAGCCCTCGACCCTCAACCCTCAACCCCGTTCCTCGACCCCATTCCACGACACACACACACACTCCCACTAACACACACACACAGACACACACACACTGTCTAATACACTCTAACACATACACACACACTCACACTCTAACACAATTGTATAAAGTATCGACCCTCGACACACACACTCACACTAACAAACACTCTAACACACACACACAAACACACCCTAACACACTCTAACACATTTATATAAGGTATCGACCCTCGACCCTTGACACACACACACTCACACACTGACTCACACACACACTAACTCTCCCTCTTTCTCTATCCCACTAACACACAAACACACAGGCACCCACACCCACACACACACACTGACTCACACACACACTCACTAACTCTCTCTCTTTCTCTGTCCCTCTAACATACACACACTCTCTCTCAAACACGCATATTCGTTCAAAGAATTGAATTCTCCTACTTCATTTAAGGATGGACACATACTCTAACACATTTTTACGGTTTCAGTTAAGGATGGACCCCTTCGGTGATGACGAGGTCGCCAAGCAATACATGTTGGACGCAATAAACGAAGATACGAGGGCCAACACCACCCAGCCAATCGCTGAAGAAGATGCTCGGACAGCTGATTCGTTCCTGAATATGTCTGGAGATGCCGATGAAGAAGATGATGACTTTGCGTCGCCGCCCAATCAACAGCAGCATGTTCCAGTACGAATCTTAAAACTATATGCATGGTGACTTTGTTAGATTAGTTTTGAGATTAACATATCTTTTCTGTAATTTAGTCGACCTCCGCATCGACTTCGTTGAGCCAGTCAAAAGGGAGACGCCGGCCAACCAAGAAAATGGAGGGAAGACAGGTCGTCACAGAAGTGGACGCAGAGGGCTGTCCAAGTGCTCCAGAGGCTGCTAGCACAAAATTTGTCAACGAATGTGGGGGTATTGTTCGGGCAAGAATTCCGATCACCACAAGACTATGGAAAACGAGCAAACCCGAAGAACAGCAACATGCCGTGCCTGCACATCAGAAGGAGGGGATGGAGAGAAGACATTGGGAGACACACTGCACGGGGTCGTTCTATGGCGCAAGGCCGACATCAAACTTACTACAAGCACAACATCTTCCGTGCAGACCGATCGCCCGTCTCCGCGGTCTCCCACACCGCCGTCCCCACAACCACCTCCTTCACCACTGTCTCCGCCGGCGCAAAGGGCCACGAGTACTCCAACTCCTCCTGACCCAGAAAAAGGAAAGAAAAAGACAGCATCCCTCCCAGCGGCTGGACCCTCAAAGAAGAAGCAAAAAATGGTCGAAAGAAAATTAACCTATGAGAAAACTGCTGAGGAGTTGGAAGAGGAGACTGCTCGATATATAAAAGAACAATTGAAGCCTAAAGTCCCCCCGCCGAGGGAAAAGGTACCTCTAGAACTAGGAAAAAATCTTCTCGCAAACCTAGACAACCCACCAAAACCGAAAAGCTTACCCTCGGACTATGATCGTACTCTGACAAAATCACACAAGGTGAGAAATCTGAAGAAAAAATGTGGCAAGACCATTCCTCAGCTTGGCACACAACAAAAAGGACTCGAGCCCCTCCGGGTGCCAGGGTTGCCACTCCTACACCCGACGGACATACAACTCCAGGCGGACCTACAGGCCGCGATATTTCTTTTTGAAACTGGATTAACGCTAGAGGAGGCAACGGGGCAAGTGGAGGCGGAAATCCCTGTCGCTCCCGTTCTTACTCCATTCCAGCATGGAAAACCTTTTGTCACTGAGGAAGAGGAGAAAAGTCTAGGCACGCAGATGCTCAATTTGCATAGATGGTACCTGCGAATGTCGAATGACCAAGGGAAAATGTTTGAAGTCAAATATCGTGACCATGATTTCTTCCGCAGGGAGGAGGACTTCTGGGTGTACTTCGAAAATTTATATCACATTTACCATCGACAAGCCCTCGACGCCTCTATCATCACCATTTGGGTTTTGTAAGTATCACTTACCTCTACAATAATACTTTTTGTTAACAAGAACATAATTATATGTGTACATTATAAAATTTATATTGTATCGTTTAGACAGGAGACCCAAAGAAACCGAAAACATGGATGGCACCATCAGATCGGCTTCATGTCTCCTTTGCTAGTCAACCAGAAAGTGCTCAACGAAAATTATAAGAAAACGTGCCAAAACATGTACGATTCGTTGACTAGGCAAAATTACAAATCCTATATATTCATACCATACAACTTTGGGTAAGCCTTGGTCGACTCAATCCTCTGTTATATTACTAAATAAATACTAAGTCGTTTAATGCATGTATGTATATATCCTATCTATATCCGCAGTAATCATTGGATTTTACTCATACTTTCCGTAGAGACTGGCAATCTTATAGTCTTTGACTCAATAAGAAATCCAAAGTCCGCAATCCAACATATCCTAGACCCCTTGAATAGTTAAGTTCAGTTTGCACAATCAAATCTTTTTTCTGTTAATAACAATTCCTGAATATCAAACTTAACTTTGAGCGCAGGGTTTGGAAAAAATTTGTGAAAAATAATAAAGGACGTGGTCAATGGAGGCCCGAACTGAACGTTAACATGGATTATCCGGTATGTTGATTCATAAAGATTTGTCTAGTTAAGTATATAATCTCAAATTGTTCTAAATTGAGTAATTTATTTGTTTCTCCTTAAGTGTGCGAGACAACAACAAGGAACTGATTGGTGCGGGTACTATGTATGCGACTACTTGCACATCATGACTCCATGCGGGAAGGCTACTGATGAAGACACGAGAGTACGTCCAAACCGTTCACTAGTATATTTTCATAATTGTACTAACGCACATGATATTAATCCTTTTTTTTCTAAATGATAGATGTCTCAAATGGGGGGTGAATGTTACTCTACTGATCGGATCAACGTCGTGTGCGAGCAGCTCGCCGGATTCATTTTGAACGAGATCTTGGATCCTAGAGTCGAGTTCTACCACGACGGTCACATCCATAGAGGACTTCCATCGAACTCCTGAGGGGACCGGTAGTTGGACTACAAACATGACTTGTACATTTGTAAATATTTTTAAATATTATGTCTTGATGTTTGTAAATTTGTAAATATATTAGTTCATCTAATTAGTTTAATTATATGCTCGCATTTCACTTTTAGTTAGTTTCAAATATTCTTCTGAAAACGAACACGGACGACCAATGAACGTATAGTACTGTAGAGCTTGAGTACGTTTAGCAATTATAAAAGAATAAACAGTAATAAATATAACAAAGAAAACTGGATTTGGGAAAAAAAAGTCATTGGTACCGGTTGGAAAGACCAACCGGTACCAAAGGGGCTGCCACCTTGCGTCAGCGTGGCAGCCTCTTTGGTACCGGTTGGTGTTTCCAACCGGTACCAATGGAAGCCTAAGGCACCGGTTGAAAAACCCAGTGTCTTAAGGCGAGGCCATTGGTCGCGGTTGCGGGGCACCGGTTGGGAAACCTGTTCCTTTGCCCCTTCTCAGCCGGTGCTGAAGGCCTGTTTTCTAGTAGTGATATGTACGATGAAAGGAACAGTAGCCATCCACTTGTTTGCCAAATAAAAAAATACAGTACAATGATGAAGCAGTGGCCACCGTATTATTCTGTACTAGGTTGGTAGTATGTGCTACTCTCTGTCCCTGCACAAGTGCACAGCAGAAAAATCTCCTGTCCTTTTGTTTGAATGAAAAAAAAAACAAATCAACTCTTTTCGTGGCCAGAGTTCGTTGGCCCGCCTGCCCAATTCGAACTCCCGAGGCTTTTCAATTTCTATATAGGCACACTACTGCTAGCTAGTAGCGGCCGCGGCACCACACGCTGTCTGCTGTCTGTTGACCTGTCGAGTGTCGACACTTCTATTTTACTGACCGCTCATGGCGTTCCGGCCGACCGGGCATCACTACACTAAGTGCTTCTGATCAGCATGATCAGTAGCTATCAGCCTTGTCAGCACTAGTAGCGGTTCTACTGCCCTGCGAATATATATGTTGCGGCCACCAGCAGCTGCCTAGCGGTCATTATGGTTTTCGACCGAGTTTTTTCAGTTTGTTCA
Organism: Panicum virgatum; assembly: GCF_016808335.1. Classification (NCBI taxonomy): domain Eukaryota; kingdom Viridiplantae; phylum Streptophyta; class Magnoliopsida; order Poales; family Poaceae; genus Panicum; species Panicum virgatum. Next base: position 1,816,907 of record NC_053136.1, read on the forward strand.
TTTGTGTTTTCCTTAATTTCGTGTTAATTTCTCCGTTCAAAATTGTAGGTCGTTTTAGCAAATCTAAATACATATTTTTTGATTTGCACCTAAATACATATAATATATCCAGATACGTAGCAAAAACTATGTATCTAGATTTGCTAAAACAACATTACAATTTGGAACGAAGGGAGTATTACTTTTAAGGATGCACTGAGATCCAGTCGACCTTCTCTCAAGCTATTCGCCTCTTCATCATGTGGTTGTCGTTTCGGTTGTATACAATGATACATCAACGACAGTGAAATGCCTCACTGACCATGCATATTGATACACGACATAAATTCGCACAAGAGGCTTGACAACAATAAGGAAGTGTGTTGATACATATGCATGGTTGAAAAGGGAGTGAAACGAGGAAAAGGACACGGGAGGCTATCGCCAATGCAAGCGGGTTGCCATGGACAACAGAAATGGCGGTTATCGTATACCGATGGTTTTTAGCCTGACTAATGGGTTTCCATTCAAAATGTGAAATCTAGGTATATGGTATCACTACTCGCCTATATTTCTGAGATCATACATAAGAAGGATACATTTGATCACAAACTTTGGCGCCTAGAAAGGGATTTGGGCCCCACGCACTCCGCTTCTCAATTTTGGGAGGATGCGAGAGAGGATGACATAATGTGTATACTGGTCCTTGGAACGACGGCAGACTATATGCTTACACGATATTTTTTCCTCACTCTCTTACGGTCCGGCCGGGAACCCTACTGCTGTCACAGCCGTCGTACGTTATTTATCTTAGTCCCATGATATTCGTAGGTCATATATAACCGTTTCACTACTTACTCACTCTACGTATAATATCTTCGATACCAGTAATTTCCAGGATTTTAGGGTTTAACCAATAATGGCATTTGAGGAATATTTCCTAATTCCTAGGCTTCTCCCAAAAAAAAAAGAAAATCATGAACGTGTGTAAATAATAATCTGTTTAGCTAGAAAACCGAGCATAAACGTATAAATTGACACATGGGAAGGCAGCTTTGCACGTGGATACAAATCAGCTCTCAGTCAATCAGCTCTCGTTTTCCACATATGGGAAGGCTGCTTTGGACGTGGATACAATTGGAGCTACAGTAGCATTGCAGATTCATACTGCACACAGGTCCAGAGGAAGAAACACCGAAGGCATGGTATGTCCTGAAGAAGAGCGACACGAGTGGATGTCATGAAGAACAGTGACACGAGTGGACTTAGGGCTCGTTTGTGGTCGTGTTTAGATCTGACCTCGTAAACATAAAAAACATCACATCGAATGTTTCGACACATGCATGGAGTACTAAATGAAGTCTATTTACAAAACTTTTTACATAGATGGGCTGTAAATCGCGAGACGAATCTAATGAGCCTACTTAAGCCATGATTTGCAACAGTGATGCTACAGTAACCATCTGCTAATTATTGATTGCTCATGGATTAATTAGCATCATTAGATTCGTCTCGCGATTTACAACCCATCTGTGCAAAAAAGTTTTGTAAATAGACTTTATTTAGTACTTCAAATTAGTAAGATTCCTTTGCAAAAAAAAAATTTTGCAACGGAACTAAACACGGTCTGTATCCTATGACAAATAAATTTAGTTCCCATCGCATTAAATGAGAATCTTGTCATTTAAAAATATTAAATAGAATATGTTTACAAAACTGCACATACCACAAATGAGTGCTAATTCGAGAGATGAATTTAATGAGATTAATAAATACATGATTTGCAACGTGATGCTACAGTAACCATGTGTTAGTTATGGATTAATATACCTTATTAGATTCGCCTCGCGAATTAGCCTAGAATCTTGAATTAGTTTTGTAGTTAGACTTTATTTAATACTTCTAAATAACAAAATTATTTTTTATGTGCTGTTGATGATGCTTCGATTCAGAACCTGCAGAACCACACAACAGACAATGTAGCTAGCGTTCACATAATATCTGAAATGAGGGAGGAGTCCCTGCCCTAGATGCCATAATATAAGCATTTTAAGATTTGGTCAAAGTCAAATTTATTCAACTTTGACCATCAATATTCGTATGAATGAATTATTTTAAATATAAACATTTATATATTATGATAATTGCTTTCCTAACAAATCTAGTAATATTGTTTTTATCTTATAAATCTTTATAAATTAATTATTATTTATAGTCAAAGTTGAAGAAGTTTGATTTTGACTAGATCTAGAAATGCTTATATTATGGGACGGAGGGAGTAATATCTGAAATGAGAGGGAGTCCATGGCCTAGCTGCTTCATTCTCCTATCTCTCCGATCCAGGACTACTGCTCCGATCCCTATAATTTTGAGGGCGTGCAAAAGAGAACCCAATAAGCTAAGAGCACACTGCACAAAAGCAAAGTAGTTTGCATTGAGTTCTATATATATATATATATATATCAGTAGTAACTGACCACTTAACTACTAGATCGAGCAATGGCTGCTGCACTTGCACACATCTTCTCTTTCTCCTCCGTGGAGCCTCTTCTCCCTCCTGCTTCGCCGGCGGCGGGGAACGGCCGGCGACGATGCCGCCCCCGTGGTGCTTGCATCCGCTCCTCGCTGGCGCCCAAAACGCAGCTGCCCACTGATTTTGACCTCCAGGTAGCTTATTAGCGCGTGGGCCATCCCTTTTTTCCTTTCATTTCTCAATGAACCCTAATAGCCCTATCTAGTGTGATGATAAGCTTGATGAAAAAGCATGGCTTATATGATGTTCGCAGCACGTGACGTCAATAAGGTTTCAAGTTTTTTTGGGAAAAATGAATGGTAACTCTCCATGAAACACACCTGCAGCAGGAGGGCCTGACGAACATACAAAAGATTCTTCAGCAACGTCGGGAGAGCAGCCCGGAGATGATGAACACCATCGACAACCTCAAGCGCCTCTGCATCGACCATTACTTCGAGGAAGAGATCGAGAGCGCCATGGCCGTGGTCAAGGATCTCGTCCACAGCGACGACCTCCTCGATGCAACCCTATCATTCAGGTTGCTGAGAGAGACCGGACATGATGTTTCAGCAGGTCAGTGGTAGACGCAAAATGTAAAAGGATACTGAATGGTGTCCATGATTGATCCTTGTCGGTCGGTGTGGCAGATGACGTGCTTCGGAGGTTCACCGACTGCAACGGCGACTTCACCCTAGCTCTCAGCAAGGACGTCAGGGGGCTCCTGAGCCTGCATGACATGGCACACCTGGACATGGGAGTTGAAACATCACTGCACAAGGCAAAGGAGTTCTCAACCAAGCACCTCGCATCTGCCATGAGGTACCTGGAGCCAGGCCCTGCAAGGTACGTGAGGCAGTCCCTGGACCACCCCTACCACCTGAACCTGATGCAGTACAAGGCCAGGCACCACCTTAGATACCTCCAGAGCCTGCCCACCAGAAACATTGCAATGGAGGATTTGGCAATTGCAGAGTTCCAGCTCAACAAACTGCAGCATCAGCAAGAAATGCAAGAGATTAAAAGGTAAACAAACAAGTGCTTTTGCTAGTTACTTGCTAGACCAACTGACAAGAGGCTTTATGTAGTGATAATTTGCATGTAGGTGATGTTGTTGAGATCATTATATTATTATTGTTTTTCTATTATTTGTCAGATCATAACTGTGACAGATTTGATTATTCATGGATCGACGATGCAGATGGTGGATGGGGCTAGGATTGGCTCAAGAAATACCGGTGGCCCGGGACCAGGTGCTCAAGTGGTACATGTGGCCCATGGCAGTCCTGCAGGGATCTTCCTTCTCCAGATACCGGATTGAGATCACAAAGATAATCTCCCTTGTCTATGTTGTGGATGACATATTTGATCTTGTTGGCACAGTAGAGGAGCTATCCCTCTTCACCAAGGCAGTCAAAATGTAAGCTTGGTCTTTATTTTTGCCATAATAGGGTGATCTCTCCTGCTTCTTTTTCGTTTACTATATACACATATATAGCAGTTCTCAACTTTAAATGCAAAACACCAATAAGTTATCACAAAAAAATGATTATGCAGAGTTTTAGACCTTAATGTATCTGAATGATTGTTTCATGCATATGCTGATACATATTGTGATTTGCAGGTGGAATACTGCAGCTCCTGATTCACTCCCCAGTTGCATGAGATCTTGCTACAACGCTCTCTACACCATTACAAATGAGATCGCAGACATGGCCGAAAAGGAGCATGGATTCAACCCTGTCAATCATCTCAGGGAAGCAGTATGTTACTAACTTGCTTGTTTTTCCCTACACTCCTTCAGTTTGCTCTCAGGAAAAGAAACTAAGATAGTATTTGACATTGCAGTGGGAAGTGCTGTTTGATGGATTCATGGTCGAGTCAAAGTGGCTGGCAACCGGTCAGGCTCCTGCCGAAGAGGACTATCTGAGAAATGGTGTTGTCACTTCCGGAGTGCCGCTTATATTTGCGCACGTATTCTACCTTCTAGGGCAACATCATGTAACAAGTACTAATGAGGATGCTGCAAAGCTCAGTGATCACACCCCTCCTGCCATCTTTTGTGTGGCCAAGATCCTCAGACTTTGGGATGACTTGGGTAGTGCCAAGGTCTGCAGAACGCACACTGCTGCTTGTTAAATGCTTTTCACAAAATTAGGGCCTGTTTGGCAGGGCTCTGGCTCTTCCAAAAACAGCTCCGGCTCTGGCTCCTCAGATGGAGCGGCTTCTCTGGTGGAGTTGGAACCGTTTTAGAAAATGTTTGGCAAAACAGCTTCACTTGTTAGATTGATGTGTAAGCCGCGTGAAGCCACGATTTCATGGCTTCACCTTGCCTGTGTAAGCCGCCGATGGCTTCAGGACCGGCTTCACACGTGAAGCCGGTTACAAAACAAACGTTTGGGAGGGCTTCACCTGAAGCCGCTCATGAAGCCGCTGGTGAAGCCCTCCCAAATGGGGCCTTAATCTGATCCGATCCATAGTGAAATTTTCAGTATATAGATCTAGCATGCATGAAACCCTTGATTATAACATTTTTTTAAAATTTTTCATGGATCTTATTAATTTGCAGAATGAAGCACAGGAAGGATTGGATGGATCCTACAGGGACTTGTACTTGATGGAGAACCCTAGCTGCACCCCAGCCGACGCCGAAGAACACATGCGGAGGCTGATCAAGAGGGAGTGGGAGGAGCTCAACAGGGAGTGCTTCTCCAGGAGGACCTTCTCCACCAGCTTCGCACGAGCCTGCTTCAACGCCGCCAGGATGGTCGGCGTCATGTACTCGTACGACAAGGAGCAGAGGCTCCCAGTCCTGGAGGACTACATGAGGATGCTGCTGCTTTGAAACTTTTGTTTGCTCCTTCTCCATGAGAACCCATGCATGTGACATCGTGCATGCGTGATTTATCTGCTCCTTAGTTTTCACCAGCAATGTACTTACTGCTTAATAGAAATCACGTAATTATATGGGTGAGGAAGTGATGGTACGCTTAGGGTCATTGTATATATTTGCTTTCTTTTTTATAGACTTTTTTGGGGCATTTGTGTTTTTACCCCTACTTTGAAGTGGAATTGTGATTTTGCCCTTATTTTTTTAACTTTGTGATTTTGCCCTTTACTATTCACAAATCACTGCGATTTTACCCACCCCTAGTCAACGGTCAAAACAGGGGAAATACGCAAAGATTAAGGGCAAAATCACAAAATTAAAAAAATGAGGGCAACATCACAATTGCACTTAAAAGCAGGGGTAAGAACACCAAAAAAACCTTTTTTATATAAATATCTCTCTTCTTCTGAATGAAATGCTTGCCGAGAATTTTTTTTAAGGAAAACAATAACGAATGCTATCTATATAGCCATCTCCAGGGACGAAGCCAGACCGGAAGAGCATCAAGTTCTTACGTATAAAATGATGGGGTCATAATAGACCATTAACAACTAGCTACGGTAATTTACCACTTATCTTTCCAAAATCTGTCTGGGCCGGCGGACCCAATGGCAAGGCACAGTTCTACCCCAGCCCATCTCTCCAAGAAACTGCTTGCGTACTCCCTCCATCATCCCAAAAAACAAATCACTCTAGCATTTAATAAAATTTTTCAAAAAAAATCATCTTACCCTATTTAGAAAGCGCATATGCATGTAAGAATCGATTAGTGCCAAATATGGGTAATAAATAGGGGCAAACATTATCATTTTACCTTGTTAATTTATCCTAAAATTCCTAGTATGCTCTATTATTCTCTTGTTGAAAAGTAACCTGCTATGATTGTGTTTAATGTCGTTCTACATACTACCTAGGTGAAACAATATAATGAATACAGTGTCATATATTACATGGTTGGAAATAAAGGACAAAGGATCTATTCATGAATCCCAGCACTTTTTTGGAGATGGTAGTCTTAGAACTGTTTGCGAGCTATGAATGGAAGCATAATAATTTTTGTTTTAAGTTTAATTTTGCTTTTTGACTCCTGATAATCCAGTGATTGAAGCTGGAAAAATGTAATAATTGAAGTGTGTACCCTAAACTGTAGCACAATATAACACTTTTCATTTGTTTGTGTTAAATATTATCCTACCATGACTTAACTAGGCTCAAAAAATTCGTCTCGCAACGTACATCAAAACTATGCAATTAGTTTTTTTATTTAACTACATTTAGTACTCCATGCATGAGTCATTTGCTATATTTAATGTTTCAATGTGATAGGAGATGTGATGGAAAGTTTGGAAAGTTTTTGGGATCTAAACACACCCCTTGTCCTGGGCTCTCCTGAATTTAGGTCATGTTTAGTTCCCACCCCGTAAACACAAAAAACGCAAAATTTTACGAAAGAATCTTGCTAATTTGAAGTACTAAATGAAGTCTATTTACAAAAATTTTTACATGGATGAGCTGTAAATCACGAGACGAATCTAATGAATCTACAAAATTCATGATTTACAACAGTGATGCTACAGTAACCATCCGCTAATTATTTCTTAATCATGGATTATTTAGCATCATTAGATATTATTTATCAAATAACAACGAAATATGCTACAATACCAAAACACAAATTTTTTCGCGAACTAAACACCACCAATGTTTTAGAGCTTTCTTTTGAATGTACTACTAGACCTTGATTCCTTAAATGTTTGATGCCGCTGGTCCTATGTTTTTCATGGACGATTCAAAAAAAAAAAGTTTTTCATAGAAATATGTTTCGTTTTGTGCAACGCTCACGCTGTCGCAGTTTCTAAAATTTACTGACAAAAACAAGATTAGCTAAATTTTACTCAAAAACAAGTGCAAGAACGAGCACATTTATTTGGACGTCATTTTCCCCCCACCTCTATGGGCTCGTCGGGAACACCGCCGGAGCCGCCGGCCGTGGCGGCGGCGAGGAAGCTGCACCACCTCCTCCGCTCCCGCGACCTTCGCCCGGCGCTCTCCTACCTCCGCACCCTCCCTTCGCCGCTCGCCCTCCCTAATGTCGTCACCTACACTACCATGATCAGGGCGTACTGTGCAAAGGGGCTTGCTGACGAGGCATTGTCACTCTTCAAGGTGATGGCCGCAAATGGCGTGCCGCCAAACAGGATCACCTACAACACGATGGTGCAGGGCTTCTGTGAGGCCGGAAGGATGGACCTAGTTAAGGAGGTGTTCGAGGTGGACTTGTTTAAGCCAGACACACACACATTCAACACGCTAATGGCTGCACATTGCAGGGTAGGGCGGATTGAGGATGCCATGAAGGTGTTTGATCAAATGACAGAGCTTCATGTGAGACGTGACTCCGCAAGCTATAGCATGGTGATCCGGGCACTGTGTGAGAGCGGTGAGTTTGGTCGGGCCGAGGAGCTTGTGGACGAGATCTTGGAGAAGGAGGTGCTCAAGAAAAGAGGTGGTTCTGTACCACTTGTCGCAGCATACAACCCAGTGTTTATGTACTTTTGTGAGAATGGGAAAGCAAAAAAGGCCAGGGTGCTGTTTGGGCAGTTGCTGGATAGGAGGAGCAAGGTTGATTTCCAAGCATTCAAGACACTGATACTAGGACATTGTAAGGAGGGCAATTTTGCAGAAGGGAACGAGCTGGTGCTCTCAATGTTAAAGAGGGATCTTGTCCCTGACAGCGAGTGTTATATTGCTGTAATAGATGGCTTTATGCAGAAGGGAAGGATGAAATCTGCTTGGGAAGCTCTTCACAGGATGTTAAATAGTGGCCTTCGGCCTAGCACAAGTACATTCCACTCGGTTCTTTTGGGGCTTTTGAAGAAAGATGGCTGTGCGAAAGAAGCTGCCGATTTGATTGAGATAATGCTAGAGAGGAAAATCCGGCAGAACGTTGATCTTTCTACTAATCTGATCGATGTATTGTTCAAAAGTGATCTCAATGACTGTGCATACAAGATTACTAAGCGTCTGTATGATAATGGCTATTACATCAAGATGGAAAAGGTAATTGCAACACTTTGCGAGGACAAGAAGTTCGTAGATGCAGCGGAGTTTACTTTGTTTAGCTTGCAGAAGCACCATGAACTTGGTGTTGCAGTTCACAGACTTGTTTTGGATGGCCTCTGCATGGACGGTAGAGCTGCAGAGGCATTCCGGCTTTTCTATGAGCTAATTGAGAACGGAAGCACTTCTGCTGTTGTTGCTCCCCGCAGCTTAATCTTTGCTTCATCATGCACTCAAGGAAGCAGGAAAGATGAAAGAGGCCGATTTCGTTGGTAAACAGATGAGACGTGCCAGTGCCAGAATTAGGCAATGGAGCTAAGAATTTACTCACAGTATTCCAAAGAAAAACCTTGCAAACTATTTGCAGCTTCTGTGCAGAGTGGTCTGGAAGAGAGAAATGATGCTGAAACTGGATATCAAGTTGGTTGCCTGATCAACTGATTGGCAAGACATTGATGCTCGGCAATGTATCAAGTGCAAACCAACTTCTTCGTGCAACCATGCAAACTTCTAATCTGGGCCACATGATCAACATCCAAGGGGCATGGGGGGATTGGGATCATCAAATAGCTTGATTTTCTTGGAGTTACCCCTATCATCAGATATTCAGATTGCACAAGCACATCTCATGGTCAGTCCTAAAGTCAAATAAAGCCTTCATTTGCTCACACTATATTTAAATCTCACTATTCCTGTTTAAATTAAGTGAAGGTTCAACAAATTTTGCGATCGATGAAATCAATGGACGCTTTGCGCAAGTACCCATGCTGAGTTTAGAAGTCGAACCTGATGACGCAAGGAATGTCCGAGGGATGTCTAACGCACATCGCTGTTCCTACAGCATCCCACGGCAAGTGCGAGGGGGCAGATCGCCGCTGCTGAATCATCGAGGTCGCAAAGCCAGCACTTGTCAAGTCTTCACGGATGGCCTGCGCTGGTCTGCTGCCTGCGTTGCCTAATGCCTAGCCTTGGCATAATGCTGTCTGTTCTCGATTTCAGCTGTGCAGAAAACCTCTGTGCAGGCAGCAAGTAGGGGCATAAAAAGGCATGCCAAATTGGAGATTGTAATTGATGTGAATTTAGAGTGGAGTTCAGGAATCGTGTGACTGAACGTTAAATTGGAGAATCGTGTGACTGATGTGAATTGGGATTGTAACTTGTGATTGTGCACTACCACCGGCTGTTATCAAACTGCCATACTGAATTCTGTTATCAAACTGGCAGCATCAGTGATATGTTCTCAAATTGATCTGTTGTAAGAGCAAATTTAAGTGTCAAATAAGGAATTTGCTCTTCTTTGTTTCTTCAGTCCTATGCATTGCTATCTTTGCAATTTGTTGTTCTAAACGTGTACAGTTAGGAAAAGGGGTGCTGTGTTGTTTTATTTTATTTTATTTTTATTAGAAAAGAAACTGTATCCAATCAGGAATTGAACTTGGCAGCTACGACGGTTCAATTAACACGGTGAACTGCAGGTTACGTGGTGTTTGGTTTGGGTGATTATTACACAACGCAACAGGTTCCGCTTATGACTGTTTGTCTTATTGGCCTCCTGTAATCGGATCACCATTAGTCCGTTAACATATATGGACCTTCACAAATTAATACCACTCCGGACCAAGGGGGCTCTATTAATCTTATACAATTTTGAGCTAAAAATATATAAGGACCAATTTAGATTGTGAAGAGGCTATTAGAACCATGGCTCATAGGGGTAGAATTTGCGTACATGTGTTCATAAGGGTGTGAGTGTGCGTGTGTTGTGAGTGTCAGAGTTGTACTGTGTAATCTAAAAAAAATAGCGCGACAGAAATGGGCTACCGTCTGTGGCAAAAAGATGGTACCGGATGATCTGATACGTACCCACACATGCCGTGTATTGGTTCATCTGGTACTGCAGTACTATTAGTGGCCGTTGGAGTAATGATTCTTTAGAGTTATTGAGCTATTTATACCCTGATCCCTCGTCCATTTGAGGTAGAAGTCTAGAGGAAGCTCATATACATTGAAGAAAACATCCAAACCACCATAGTGCTAGGTGATCGTATACATAGGCTTTAGCACAAGTTTTAAGAGTGCTAGCGCTAGATTTGGCCTAGAGAGAGTGAGAGAGCAAGATGTTGCTATCTTGTATTTGTTTCTAGAGTGAACCCAAATTGTAATCTTGGTGTGTAGGTCCCTTGGAGTTTTGGCGTGGCTTGCTTGTAAGTCATTGACCCTCTGGTTTGGTGTAGAACAGAGAATAAGGATACCCCTCCGGAGTGAAGGACGACGTCAAGGTGACCAGTGCAAGAGATGGTGAGCATTGCCTTCCTCATCTACTTGGGTGAGCCATAATAATGAGACCAAGGTCTCGACTGGAAGAGACTTGGTGACCGGAAGCGATCATTGGTGGAGCTCCGACGTGGGCATTTTCACACTAGGGCATGAAAATACCCTAGTGTGAACAGGCCTGGGCCTGAGAGGGGTCGCCGCCCCAAGCCCCCAAACTCTAGGGGCCCCTATAGTATATATGATATATGTATAACTACATCGCTAGATAGATGAGCACGGGCAAGACTAATAATTTAGCTATTCATAGGTTATATATAGTTGTCATGTCATCTTAAACCAATCTGATAGCTAGCCTATATACTAGTTAGTTGTATAGGTGGACTGCACACCATTAGTATGTGATCCATCTTTCTTCTTTCATTCTCTCACCAAATTTATTGGAGTTGGTGTTACAGCCGGCTGAGAGCAGTCTATAAACTGCTTGCAGTCCACTTCTTTTCATTCTCCTCTTATCTCTCCTCCAACTCAGTACATATATGATGTGCCTACACCACTTCATAATACTTGCTCTAATAATTGAAACAACCTGTCGTGCGAGGTTTCTCGCGACTGGCGACTCTCCACGACTCCGTGCATCGTGCTATGCCTATGAGTGACTCCCCATGACTGTGTTGTGCCTGTCCAGTGCGTGACTCCCTCTGGCGCTCACGTCGGCATCCCGCGAGTCATGCTTTGCTAGGCAATGTCACGATGACTCTCGAACACAGAAAGCCAGACAACTCTCGAACACTCTCGCGTGCACTGGATTTCAAGTTTCAATTGCTATTTATTTTTTAAGTTTCAAGTTTCAAAAAAATATACGGATGATATTAATTTATACCTTTATTAATTGACTTTGCATATATAATCCCTAGAACATATTTTACGATAATATCATGTATATTATTTTATATGTATCTATTTTGTATGGATACCCTGGCTTATTGGCAAAATTTATATTATTATTATTATTATTATTATTATTATTATTATTATTGTTGTTTTTGTTGTTGTTGTCGTCGTCGTCGTCGTCGTCGTCATCATCATCATCACTACCAAAAAAAATCTGACCGGGGCTGAGCGTGAAAATGCCCTGGTGCGACGACTAGGCATATATATGGCAACCTTGATGAACAGAAATATATAAAGCTAGAAAACCTCTGGTAGCTTAGGCCTTGTTTAGATGCATAAACTTTTAGGTGTAAAATACTGTAGTACTTTTATTTGTATTTGGTAATTATTGTCCCACAATGGGTTAACTAGGCTCAAAAGATTCATCTCGCAAATTATAGACAAACTGTGTAATTAGTTATTTCGTTTGGCTACATTTAATACTTCATATATACGTTAAAAGATTCGATTTGATGGGAAATCTTGTAAAGTTTTGAAATTTTGAAGGGAACTAAATAATAAGGCCGTTTACAGTGCCAGCGGTGGCATTAAAATATATAATGGCTTCTGCACCCGCACACGTGGTCTTCTCCACCTCCGACCAGCTTCTTCTCAGTTCAGTTTCGCCGGCGGCCGGCTGGATCGGCCGGCGAGGCGGCAGTATCTGCCCTTCGACGGCATCGGCATCCAACAGGCCTCCTAGCGACCTTGACATCCAGGTAGCTAATACTGGATGAACACAGCATGCTAAGTCCAATGCAAGAGTTTCCATCTTAAAAAAATGTATGTGTGCTTACTTATATTATTACACTGGCCTGAAAACATACATACACATATCCCAGAGGAGCATCATGGATGTACGGGAGACTCTGCGTCCATGTCGGAAGAGCGCACGGGAGATGATGCTCTGTAACACCCAGGAAAACCACGGACGGTCCGCTAGGGATCGGCGGACGGTCTGCCAGAGTAACGCCCAGATATTTAGCTGGATGTGGGCCCGGTCATCATCTCCTCCTTCCTCATTCCCACCTTGACCAGAGACGAGCGCAGCTCGTCCGCTCGCACCGCCGTCGCCCCCTTCCGTCGATCTCCCTCCTCCGGCCACCATACTTCGATTCCTCGCGCGAGAACCTTCCCCGGCACCTCCTCCACCTTCCCCAACCCCTAGCCCAGCTTCTCCCCCGCCGAAATCGCCCAACCACCGCCGGTCACCATTGGAGGTGCTTGAAGCTTTGCTCCACCGTCGATCCGCTTCTCCGGTCATCCTCCACCCGAACCGACTGCGGGAATGGATTCGTGGTGAGTCACTTGTGCCCCCTAGCCTCTTTCCCCCTCCCGTTGTGCGCCGCCGGCGCCGGTGAACCGCCGCCGCCGCCGCCGTGCTTACTGCCACCTGTCGGGTGGTCTGCAAAAGTGAGTCGCGGGCGGTCCGCCTAGGAGGGCCGGACAGTCCGCCGGTCAGGTTAGAAGTTGTCCAGAGACGATGTTGTCTCTGGTGTTTTCGTAGGATTGAACTGCGGACGGTCCGCTATTGGAGAGCGGACAGTCCGCCGTAGAGATCAAAATTTGTCCAGAGATGATGTTGTCTCTGGTGGGGTTCGCAGGGTTGAACTGCGGATGGTCCGCTATTGGATAGTGGACAGTCAGCCGTATAGTCTAGAATTTTGTCCAGAGACGTTATCATCTCTGGTGGAATTGGCAGAGTGAACTGCGGACGGTCCGCCAAGAAGGGCCGGATGGTCCGCAGTAGAGATTAAAATTTTGTCCAGAGGCGTCGTTGCCTCTGGTTGTATTGCAGAGTTAAACTGCGGACAATCCGCTATATTAGAGCGGACGGTCCGCCGTATAGATTGCAATTTGTCTAAAGCGGTAGTTGGTTCTGGTGGGTCGGCAGAGTTGTACTGCGGACGGTCCGCCACTTGGGCACGAACAGTCCGCAGGGCATTCCAGTTGAAGTATAATAGTTGCATTCTTGAGCTGCACTCAAATATTTCATATGCATTCGTGTAGCATCCGCTGTTGAGGACGTCGTGTTCGAGGTGATTGCGGCACCGCAGGAGCAGCCGGAGCAAGCCCAGGAGGAGAGGCGTGAGAACCCGGCCCAAGGCCCGTCTAACCCTAGCTCTGAGCAGCAGACTGAAGGCAAGCCCCGGTGCACATCCTATTAATTCAAATTTTAACACCTAGATATGTATTTATTATTTGCGCATTATGTTTAGGAGTTGTTTGAAACCCTAGTTGCATGAACCCTAGGTTTCCTTGAGTTATACTAGTATGTATAGAACGATAGATATGCTATGCTAAATAGGGTTCGGTAGAAGTCGAGTAATTTTTTGTTACTCGCGAGATATATGTTGTTTTTATGTTTCCATATATGAGTTACTCATCTTGGGATGGAAGTCTTAGAATGAAAGAAAGAATAGAATCTGAGACCGGGCGGGAGAGGTGTAGTTCCGCCTGTGTCGGTTAAGGACCGAGCCGTTGTCGGCCCTGCTGATCATATTTGAACTGTACTAACCGCATGCCGGGAGTAGGAGTTAGTCGAAACCGGTAAGCCTAGTACTGTCTCGCTTCGAAAGTACAGAACTTCATCACCACCCCTTAGGGCGAGTTGAGTAGTCGCGGAGAAATGGGATGCATATGTTTACTTTTTGTGGGCTCTTGTTGAGCTCGGCTGACTATATGTAGGTGGGGCGGTTCTGTAATTCGAGGCGGGAACGGGAAGGGTTGGTGCGTGTGGTCCGACGGGGCATACGCGTGCCGTGTTGGTTAGGTCCACCTTGCAAGATTAAATCGAATCGATTCGCCGTCAGTCGCTCTCGGACATGGGCACCTTGATCACTGCGTCACAGCGTAGTATCGAGTGGGAGTATGTATGGCATATGGTTATATTCACTTGGAAGGTTAGTATATACTTTATCATGTTTGCTCTAGATATGCCAAATTTAGATGATGGTCAAGATATATAGAATTATGAGCTAAAATATGGAAATAAGGATTCGCCTTAGTTGCTTTTTCCGCAATGTATCAAGTTGGTTGCCTGATCAACTGATTGGCAAGGCATTGATGCTCGGCAATGTATCAAGTGCAAACCAACTTCTTCGTGCAACCATGCAAACTTCTAATCTGGGCCACATGATCAACATCCAAGGGGCATGGGGGATTGGGATCATCAAATAGCTTGATTTTCTTGGAGTTACCCCTATCATCAGATATTCAGATTGCACAAGCACATCTCATGGTCAGTCCTAAAGTCAAATAAAGCCTTTATTTGCTCACACTATATTTACATCTCACTATTCCTGTTTAAATTAAGTGAAGGTTCAACAAATTTTGCGATCGATGAAATCAATGGACGCTTTGCGCAAGTACCCATGCTGAGTTTAGAAGTCGAACCTGATGACGCAAGGAATGTCCGAGGGATGTCTAACGCACATCGCTGTTCCTACAGCATCCCACGGCAAGTGCGAGGGCGGCAGATCGCCGCTGCTGAATCATCGAGGTCGCAAAGCCAGCACTTGTCAAGTCTTCACGGATGGCCTGCGCTGGTCTGCTGCCTGCGTTGCCTAATGCCTAGCCTTGGCATAATGCTGTCTGTTCTCGATTTCAGCTGTGCAGAAAACCTCTGTGCGGGCAGCAAGTAGGGGCACAAAAAGGCATGCCAAATTGGAGATTGTAATTGATGTGAATTTAGAGTGGAGTTCAGGAATCGTGTGACTGAACGTTAAATTGGAGAATCGTGTGACTGATGTGAATTGGGATTGTAACTTGTGATTGTGCACTACCACCGGCTGTTATCAAACTGCCATACTGAATTCTGTTATCAAACTGGCAGCATCAGTGATATGTTCTCAAATTGATCTGTTGTAAGAGCAAATTTAAGTGTCAAATAAGGAATTTGCTCTTCGTTGTTTCTTCATTCCTATGCATTGCTATCTTTGCAATTTGTTGTTCTAAACGTGTACAGTTAGGAAAAGGGGTGCATGTCTAGATATGTGGGTTAAGCTATAACCACTGGTCGGGTAAGTCTTGCTGAGTATTAGTTGCTCAGGAGTTTTGTTGAAACATCACTGCAGGACACGCAGACGTAGACTTCTGTCCCTGCTGTGCTAAGTTCATCTGCCGGGATGCAGAGGGATGAGAGATTGTGGAGCCAGACGTTTAGTTATGGATCTCCCTAGGGTACACTTTTAGGTTGTAGGCCCATTTTCTCTAGTTGAACCCGGATTTTAGTAATACAAAGTTTGTAAATTATGTCACTGTTAGACGTGTTAGATATTATAGGAAACACATGTCACTGTTATGTGTGAAACAAGAAGTTAGTTGTGGCTTTCTTTTAATGAAAAATGTGATCAGGCACGATCGCAAAAAAAAAAGTTGGTTGCGGCTTCAATTCAGTCACGGTCGGAAAAATGTATGCATCGATAACGAGTAGCAAGCAGTCTAAACACAGTTTGAATGAATCCATCCTCATGTCTGCAGCCAGCGCACAGATCCAAATTGACTTGACCAGGTAAAAGAAACCTTGTCCTGGGCTCTCCTG
The DNA here is from genome assembly GCF_016808335.1 of Panicum virgatum. Classification (NCBI taxonomy): domain Eukaryota; kingdom Viridiplantae; phylum Streptophyta; class Magnoliopsida; order Poales; family Poaceae; genus Panicum; species Panicum virgatum. The sequence goes on from NC_053136.1 coordinate 1,833,095, forward strand.
AATTTATTCCCGGCCGGATGGATCTGTCAGGCTGCGATGCGACATGCATCGCCTGAACCAGAACGACCCAGCAGATCAAATCTGACTGGCTGCTCTGCATTGCATTGCTTGCTTTCATCACAACGCTGACGCTTGGAGATGAGGACATGCAGGACGGCAGGATAGTTTTCACATACGGGAGATCACATCTTTGCCTGCTGCTGTGACAATGACAACGTGGTCTGTGGCCAAAACAATGGCTCTATTTAATTTCCAAAAAATTCTCTACAGTATCTGTCACATCGAATTTTTTGACACATGTATAGAGCATTAAATAGAGTTAAAAATAACTAATTACACAGTCTAACTGATTAGCACGAGATGAATCTTTTAAGCCTAATTAGTCCATAATCAGACATTATTTATCAAATAACAACGAAATATGCTATAATACCAAAACCCAAACTTTTTCGCGAACTAAACATAGCCAATGTTTTGGAGCTTCCTTTTGAATGTACTACTAGACCTTGATTCCTAAAATGTTTGATGCAGCTGGTCCTATGTTTTTCATAGACGATTACAACAACAACATAGACTTTTTTCCCAAGTAAGTTGGGGTAGGCTAGAGATGAAACCCGAAAGAAATAGAGATGAAACCCCAAAGAAATAAGTTCAAGGTTCAGGCACATTGATAACTAGTCTCCAAGCGCTCCTATCCAAAGCTATCTTTTTAGAGATATTCCAATACTTAAGGTCGCTCTTAACCGACTCATCCCACGTTAGTTTAGGTCTACCTCTACCCCTCTTTACATTATCGACCCGCTCAAGAACCCCATTACGCACCGGCATCACAGGAGGCCTTCGTTGGACATGTCCAAACCATCTCAGCCGATGCTGGGTAAGTTTCTCCTCAATTGGTGCCACCCCGACCCTATCCCGAATAACTTCGTTCCGGACTCTATCCCTCTTTGTGTGCCCGCAAAACCACCGCAACATCCGCATCTCTGCTACACTCAGTTGCTGGACATGTCGCCTTTTTGTATGCCAACATTCAGCACTATATAACATCGCCGGACAAATTTGTGACACCCCAGGTGTTTAATTAGATGAACCAGGGTCATTAGCACCAAATCATGCATCTTTAATCAAGAAACGTTGAAATAGATGTGTATGTATGTGTGTCTAAGTGTATATGTGCATAGGTCGAAAACCTTAAATAGTTTTTAAACTGATGCAAGTTTGCTTGTGAAATTTCATGGGCACCTCACTAAAATCATAATAAACCAAAGTCTAGTTGAAGGCATGGGAAGAAAGTGAGTTTTTGCACATGAAATGATAAGTCGATCCACCTTACATTCTCTCCCATAATTAATTTCAGAAAATGCTGAAAAGTTCCGAAAATACAAAGTGCAAACCATAGCATAAATTAATTTTTGCCCAAAACAAAAGTTGTAGAGTTTCTTATAACAAACAACTTTCATGTTCAAAGTTTTTCAAGTTAGCACACAAAATTTGGAGAAAAATTCGAAAAACAATGTGTATAGGGTAATTTCTTTTGCATTTAAATTTGAATTTGTAACTTTCAAATGAAACCTCAAATGGGAAAATGCCTGAAACAAAAGTTGTAGATTTCGACATTTTGAACAACTTTCGTGTTCAAACTTTTTCAAGTTTCAATTGAAAATTTTGAATTTGAATCGAGTCAAACAGTTGACTTTCCAACCCTTACCCTCTCTCCCCCTTTCCTCCTCCCTGCGCGCCGCAGAGCACTCGAGCGCCCGCGCTCGCTGCGCCGCTGCATGCCCGCGCTCGCTGCCCTGCTGCCGCCCTGCTGCTGCGCTTGCTGAGCTCGCTGACACCCCGCTCCAAATGAGCACGCCGCGCCCCGACGCCCGCAACACGACGCGCGCTCACCACCGCTGCCTGATCGTCTCGCTGTGACGCCGCCCGGCCATGAGTGCCTCCCTACGCCACGCCCGCAAAACCCCAGGCCCCTTCCCTCTAGTCACAACGCTCGCTTCCCTTCCCTCTTCACTCCTCTCGCCCAAGAACCAAGCCTCCGCCTCCCCTGTGCCCAGAAAAGCTCACGGCCGCCACCATTACCACCGCCGAGCTCGCCCTCCACGCTGAGCCGCCATCCGGGCTCGCCCCGACCTACTACGACCACCCAGACACATTCGTCGCCTTCCACTCCATCTCCCCGAGCCGCCATTCAGTCGCTCCCGCCACTGCCCTCACCGGAACGCGAGCCACAGCCGCCCGCCATGGCCGCCGCCCAAGCTCCACCGTCGAGCTCCCTTCTCCAGCCCACCTCAGTCCACGACAACCCCCGAAACAGCATCTTCACCTCCCCCTGAAGCTCCACGGCGAGGTCCCGGCTGCCCACCTCCTACCAAAGCCGCCACACCCGGCCGCCCCCGCCAAACCCCGCTGGCGAGCCGCCACCGGCGACACAGAGCCACCACCGCCGCCCCTTTCCATGGCGCCGCCGCCACAGGCCGCCCCGGACCCAATCCGAGGCACCAACAGGTAGCACTCGGTCCCCTCTCCCTTTTCCGGCCGCCGCTCCTCCCCTGCTCCAAGTCCGATCAGGGACCTATTTGCAAGTCCCCAAAACTTTCCAGGGGTATATATGCGAGAGTCAGTTTTGTTTTTCTTTTTGTTTCCAAAAACAGCGAACTTGTAAAATTGATATAAATTCGTAGAAAAATCTGAAAAATTCAAACTCAACTGTTTTGGAATCCTTGTTACAATATCTCCAAGTTTTGTTACATGCACATCTTCATAATATGTCTACATTTTAATCTAGGAAAAAGATTAGATTAAATGGGCTATGTTTGTTCTAGGAGTTATACTCAGTATTTATAGTTGATTTTTGGCTAGATGTTACTTCCTGAAATGTGTAGACCTGTGTAAAAATCTGAGCACCAAAGAACACACCTAACTAGATGAAATCCTAGTCTTTGCTAGATCTAGCTTAACACCTTGCTATTTGTTTCTGGATGTTATACTATAGATATGTGCATGAAACTTTTTCCATGTTTTTTGTAATGATAGATAAACACCACTGTCCAAGTTTGGTTAATTTTTGATCGGTCAAGCTATATATGTGATTTAATCCATGTTTAATAGTGCTATTTCATGATAAATAGTTCTGTAACTAGAAAAATATGAAACATTCACTGAATACTTTACACCATATTAGAATTATTCATGAAAAGTTTTAACACCAGAACTTGTATATCTTGTTATGTATAAATAGGTTTTGTTTCTAGCAGTGTCAATTTGTTTTATTTTTCACGATTAATTTGCTAACTAAAATTTGTTGAAACTTTTACAGTAGGATTCTTAGAATATCTGGAATACTTTGTAAAATCATGAGCACTATTACTGTCATATTCTGTCCTGTAGAAATGAATCTTGTTTATAGAAGAATCTGTGTATTTTAATTTTCATGTTAGATATGATTAATGAAAATGGCTGAAACTTTTATAGTAAGCTTTTTGTTTAGTTTTGTTCTCTGCATAAAAATTTCAACACCATAAACTCTTCCTAGTAATGATAGTAAATAAACTAAGTTTCTTTGTGAAAAATGACAAAAGACAAAAATAAGAAATCCAACTTGCTCTATAAGTTTAAGCCAAGTTAATTACTACTCTATAAACGATTGCCCAAGTAGGTGTAAAAGAAATATTTTACAATTTTATAGTGAAGTAAATAAAAAGTTGTTACAATCACACAACTCATGCATGCGCATTTCATATAGATACGCCTACTCTCGCCGACGGTACGTACGAGCTGGTGCCGGAGTCCGAGAGTGAGCAGCATGAAGCCCAAGCTAATCTAACTGAAGCCGCCGAAGACCCGAACCAAAGTTCGGAAGAGCCCAAGACTAACTTTGCTTAGCAAGGCAAGCCCCGGAACATGTCCTACCTATTTTAAATTTATGCAACTGCTTATATTCCTATCTACTTGTGCATTTATATGGTTGAATGATGAAAAATAATTGTTTTTCACCATGTATGCTATTGGATAGATGCTAATGTAGAATGGTTAATCGAACTAGAAGTTGAAAGCTAAAATCTGAAAATAAGGACTTACTCTTTATTGCTTTTCGGCAAAAACAAACCCCTCAAGCCAAAAGCCTTGCATGTCTAGTTAGAGGGCTAAGTATATCCTAGTCGGATAAGCCTTGCTGAGTATTAGTATACTCAGCCTTGCTTGTGGCTCAACTTTGTTTCAGGTGATATGTTTGAAGATCAGATAGCTAGCTTGACTTGGCCGTGTACTTTACCCCCTGGTTGGTCAGTGGAGTGGGATTCGACTCTGGCCAACGATGACAACGCCGAGTGATGTCATGTACGGGCTTCATTATGACATCTTGTATCGTCATTTAGAATTCGCTTTATTTCCGCTGCAGTTGAACTCTGAACTACTTTCAATTTGAACTTCAAGTACCTTTCTGAGATTTCGAACTTAGTTTGTAATAATTAAGTTAAGACTCGGTAATGTAATATATTTGTGAAATATTGTACTCTCTGGACTCACCTTCGTGTGGGTTGCATGTAAGTTTTGGGTTCGATCAACGCTCAGGTGGATTCTTCGGGACTTTACCCGACAGCCCTGCCGAATTACTCCGTTTGAAGTGCGTGTTAGCCGGGATTACCTTTAGGGTGATGCGCACTTGAGTCGGATTAATTTGGGCGGTGCTGCCACAGAATTGTTGTCCTATAGAATTTGTCTTTTAGCTTTTGTGGCACCCTCTTGTCACAAAGGATACCAGAAGCTTGCCGCCATTTCAACCAGCCAGTTGAAATTCTATGCCTAACATCTTCATCAATGTCGCCATCCTTTTGTAGCACCGATCCTAAATACCGAAAAGTATCTTTCTGGACCACCACTTGCCCATCTAGACTAACGTCTCCCCCCTCATGCCTAGTCACGCTGAAATCGCACATCATGTATTCGGTCTTGGTCCTACTAAGTCTGAACACTTTCGACTCTAACGTGCGTCTCCACAGCTCTAACTTCCTATTAATCCCTGCCCTACTCTCGTCAACTAGCACCACATCATCAGCAAAAAGCATACACCAAGAGATCTCACCTTGTATATCCCTTGTGACCTCATCCATCACTAAAGCAAATAAATAAGAGCTCAATGCTGATCCCTGGTGTAGGCCTATGTTAATAGAAAAGTCAGTGGTGTTGCCATCACATGTCCGGACAATCTTGATAGGCTTTGTTGGGAGGACTTAATAGGAACCGTACGATCGATATTCAAAAAAAAAACCTACGATCGTTGAATCTTGATAGGCTTTGTTGGGAGGACTTTATTTGTGTTGCAACCTGGTTAGCATACCAAAAATATAAATAAAAAAAATCAAACTTGACCATAAAAAAATCTTCTCTGCAGACTGCTATCCTTCTCATGTAATAAACGTGTGGGCATCTCACACCGGCCACATATCTTCCGCACACGGCCTTGGGGACCAACTGATCCATCACAGTCCCACATATGGGCCTTCTAGCTAGTTGCATTGATGCATCCACTGCTTGTGCTTGCATCAGTCATACATAGGACACGTACTAGAAACAGTTATTTTTCTTTCTTTGTTTATAGAAAAAATATTAGTAACAATTTCAGAAAAGGAAATAAAAATCCCAAGGGATAGAAGACATTTGTGTATTACTAGTGGTCAAAATCTTTCAAATAAATTTTAATATATATTCTAAATTAAATGACATTTGTTTGAGAATGGAGAGTTTACCAAACACGGACATATGAATTGACTAATTTTGTCCTCGCACTCGAACACGAGTAAGGAAATCGTGTCATGAATTTTTCAAAGTAGAGTTACTTAGGACCACACTACCAGAAAATGCCTCATTCATCCCTGACTGTTTGTACCTGTTGTAATTTAGTCCGGTACTAAACTTGTCCCAATGCCATTTTAGTATCGGGTCCAAATTTGAAAGCTCTCAGAGCCAATTTAGTACCGGACCAAACCACCGGCCGATACTAAAAAGGTGCGTCCATTTAGTACCGATCGGTAACACCCACCGGTACTAAAATGTGTCATTTAGTACCGGCCGGTGGCTTGGCCCGGTACTAAATGTTCCTCCACGGGTTGGTTCAAAAGAAAAGCATCTCTCACACAATCTCATGTGATGCATAGGTGAGATGGTAAGGAAGCAACGCGCGAGACCAGAGGTCATGAGTTTGAATCCTCGCGACCGCGCACGCGCATTTACGCGTGACTTGTGACGATGCGCGTGTGCGGATCTCCCGAGGGTTCGTCAATTTTTTTTCTTTATTTTTGGGCTCAAAACCATTTAGTATCGGACCGTGTTACCGACCAGTACTAAATGGACCATTTAATACCGGGCATTTTAATCGGTACTAAATGATGTCCCATTTAGTACCGGCCAACCGGTACCGGTCGGGAGCCCGGTACTTAGAGTTCCCGACTGGTACTAATAGCTATTTTTCTAGCGGTGCCGGTACTCCGGTAACAGTCGTATACAGCGACGCTAGCTTCCATCCACATGGTGTTCAAAAGGGAACCAATTAATAATAGTCTCCCCTCTCTCTCTCTCCATGAAAGCGTGGATCTCGGGGCCAGCCAATAATGTTCATTTTCATTCGCACCAAACATATTTGTATATTTTTTTTTGAGGAAAACCAAACATATTTGTAGGGTGCGCGAATTCGAGTGGGCCTAATCGCTCGGCGTTTGCATTCAGCTGTACATGGGTTTCACATGGGCCTCACAGCACAGATCTCGAGAGGGAAATATTTGAGCAGCACACAAACACAAACAGAGACCCAACAAATTACATAGATGCTGCCATGCTGGGCATCGATCAGAAGCTAGCAAGCTACTAGCTCTGTTTCAAATTGTAATAGTTTATTTGACTTTTTTTTATTTTAAATTTGACCACTCGTCTTATTTAAAAAATTATGCAATTTTTTTCAAATTTAATTCATTCTTAGATCTCGTATTGATAAAGCAACCCACAACAAAAATGTGATATTTTGCATAAATTTTTAAATAGGACGAGCGGTCAAATTTGAAGTCAAAGATCTGCAATTTAGAACGGAGGGAGTACTTGCATATAGTGTAATAACACCACAACAATGCAAATTAACATGGCATCTGGCTCACATGCACATATAATTATTTTTTTAGAAAAAAAAATTGTCTCCGGCCTGTGCATCTGCACACAGCCCACATGCATGCATATATCTGAGTGGGGACGAGGGAGACCTGTACCTCCCTATAAATTGGAGGCCCTGCGTTCACCTCGATGCATATCTATCACTCCCAAGCTGCAATTTCACACTGCAATAGCTAGGAATCAAAATATAGAGCCTTGCAGCCCTTGCTCTCGCCTAAGTTGTCTAGCTAGCTAGTTTTGAGTAGCGTCGTTGTTATACTTGCTACTACCTAGAGCTAGCTAACAATGGCCGCCGCACCTGCACGCACCTTCTCCGTGCGCTCCGTGGAGCCTCTTCCCGTTTCAGCTTCGCTGGCGGCAACCAGAAACAACGACCAGCGAGGCCGCCCCCGTGGCCGTTCCATCATCGCTTCGGCGGCGGCGTCGAAAACGCTCCTGCCCAGTGATTTTGACCTCCAGCTCCAGGTATAGCTCATCAATAAGATCAAGCGTTTTTCCTTACTTGTGCTTGTGTTTCTCTACCTTAACCCTAGTATCATTTTATTATTATATTGACGATATATAATGACTTTAGTTTGCTACCAAAATTAAAAGTTTCAAAGTGTTCTGAAAAATATACTGCATATGCTGCTGCAGGAGGGCCTGACAAGCGTGCAAAAGATTCTGCAGGAACGTAGGAACAGCGGCCGGGAGATGATGGCCACCATCGACAACCTCAAGCGCCTCTGCATCGACCACTACTTCCAGGAAGAGATCCAGAGCGCCATGGGCGCGTGCTTGGATCTCATTCACAGCGATGACCTCTTCGATGCAACACTTGCATTCAAGCTCGTGAGAGAGGCCGGCCATGATGTTTCAGCAGGTCAGTAAAACGTAGAGATCGAATTGGTGGTCTGATGAAACATATATATTAAAAGAGAGGGCCAAAGTTGTTTAAATTATTAATTGTTCCTACTGTTATCAATAATGCTGTATAACAGATGATGTTCTACGGAGGTTCACTGACGGCACCGGCGAGTTCAAGCTTGCTCTTAGCAAGGACATCAGAGGCCTCCTGAGCCTCCACGACATGTCACACCTGGACATGGGAGAGGAGCCATCACTGCACAAGGCAAAGGAGTTCTCAAGCAAGCACCTTGCATCTGCCATCAGGTACCTGGAGCCAGGCCTCGCAAGGTACGTGAGGCAGTCCCTTGACCATCCCTACCACCTGAGCCTGATGCAGTATAAGGCCAGGCACCACCTCAGCTACCTGCAGAGCCTGCCCACTAGGGACACTGCAATGGAGGGGCTAGCAATTGCAGAGTTCCAGCTCAGCAAACAGCTGCATCAGGAAGAAATGCAGGAGGTTAAAAGGTAACTAACTAATTAAACAAGTTAAATACGAAATGGTCTTGTTTCATCCATCAGTAATTTACATAAAAGTGTGACAAAAATTATACCCTAGCTTTGTTTAATTTCGCTAAGATTGATCAAGAGGTAAAAACGTAGAATTACCATTTATGGATTCTAATTGTGAGATGTGATGTAGATGGTGGATGGATCTTGGATTGTCTCATGAAATACCAGTGGTGCGGGACCAGGTGCCCAAATGGTACATGTGGGCCATGACAAGCCTCCAGGGACCCTCCTTGTCCGGATATCGGATTGATACCACAAAGATAATCTCACTCGTCTATGTTGTGGATGACATTTTTGATCTTGTTGGCACACCGGAGGAGCTTTCCCTCTTCACCCAGGCAATCAAAATGTAAGCTAGCAGCTGCCATATATTTAAAAATAATTGATTACATATTGATATACTCCATCCGTTCCAAAATGTAGGTCGTTTTGGCTTTTCTAGATTCATAGTGTTTGCTATGCATCTAGATATAAAGTATGTCTAGATCCCATAGCAAAATATATGAATCTAAAAAAAGTCAAAATGACCTACATTTTGAAACGGAGGAAGTAGATTAATAGTTGTTTCATATATACACGCTGACATGTTGTCCAAAATACAATTTGTAGGTGGAATACTGCGGTTGCTGATTCACTCCCCAGTGGCATGAGATCATGCTACAAGGCTATTTACAACACCACGAATGAGATCGCTGATATGGTTGAAGTGGAGCATGGATTCAACCCTGTCAATCATCTCAGGAATGCAGTATGTTACAGACTTGTTTTTTTTTCCTTACACTACTTCTTCAATTTGATCGATCCGCGTATCAATAAAAAAAAATTCTAGTAGCTCCATCTGTCTAGATATATGATCGATGATGGTACTATTCCTGATGAGCTTACAAGAACTTCTACACTTTTTTTGCAGTGGGCGGCGCTGTTTGATGGGTTCATGGTTGAGGCAAGATGGCTGGCAACCGATGAGGCTCCTACTGCAGAGGACTACCTGAGAAATGGTGTTGTCACGTCAGGAGTGCCACTTACATTTGCACACATATTCGCCATGCTAGGGTATGACAAAAGTAACGAAGCTGGAGCAAAGCTCGCCGATGACCACATCCCTTCTGTCATCTCTTGCCCGGCTAAGATCCTCAGACTTTGGGATGACTTGGGAAGTGCCGAGGTCAGCATGCAGAACATATATATAATTAATTTTTAAGTTAAATGTTTGTTAAGATTTTCAAATCCATTCCGACTTTAGAAAGAAAAATCGATCTACAACAAGTTAAATCCTGATCAGTATTTTTGTCCATGCATGGGTTTTGCAGGATGAGGCTCAGGAAGGACTGGACGGATCGTACAGGGATTTCTACCTGATGGAGAACCCTAGCTGCACCCCCGGGGACGCGGAGGCACACATGCGGAGGTTGATCGCGAGGGAGTGGGAGGAGCTCAACAGGGAGTGCTTCTCCAGGAGGACCTTCTCCTCTAGGTTCACACAGGCTTCTTTGAACGTGGCCAGGATGGTCAGCGTCATGTACTCGTACGACAAGGAGCAGAGGCTCCTTGTTCTCGAGGACTACGCGACGATGCTGCTGCTTTGAGACTGCGTGGTCGATGAGAAATTGAGAATAACCCACGCAGCAATTTGTTCAGGAAGCAGCAGAGCGCGCAGGACTACTATAGCTTGGACCGTACTTTAGATTCAAGTAATTAAATACGCATCAACCCTAATGCATGTTTACGTATACAGTAGTACAAGTCTACAACAACACAATATATATGTACGATGAAAAGAACAGTAGCCATCCACTTGTTTGCCAAATAAAAAAATACAGTACAATGATGAAGCAGTGGCCACCGTATTATTCTGTACTAGGTTGGTAGTATGTGCTACTCTCTGTCCCTGCACAAGTGCACAGCAGAAAAATCTCCTTCTGTCCTTTTGTTTGAATGAAAAAAAACAAATCAACTCTTTTCGTGGCCAGAGTTCGTTGGCCCGCCTGCCCAATTCGAACTCCCGAGGCTTTTCAATTTCTATATAGGCACACTACTGCTGGCTAGTAGCGGCCGCGGCACCACACGCTGTCTGCTGTCTGTTGACCTGTCTAGTGTCGACACTTCTATTTTACTGACCGCTCATGGCGTTCCGGCCGACCGGGCATCACTACACTAAGTGCTTCTGACCAGCATGATCAGTAGCTATCAGCCTTGTCAGCACTAGTAGCGGTTCTACTGCCCTGCGAATATATATGTTGCGGCCACCAGCAGCTGCCTAGCGGTCATTATGGTTTTCGACCGAGTTTTTTCAGTTTGTTCATTTGTGTTTTCCTTAATTTCGTGTTAATTTCTCCGTTCAAAATTGTAGGTCGTTTTAGCAAATCTAAATACATATTTTTTGATTTGCACCTAAATACATATAATATATCCAGATACGTAGCAAAAACTATGTATCTAGATTTACTAAAACAACCTTACAATTTGGAACGAAGGGAGTATTACTTTTAAGGATGCACTGAGATCCAGTCGACCTTCTCTCAAGCTATTCGCCTCTTCATCATGTGGTTGTCGTTTCGGTTGTATACAATGATACATCAACGATAGTGAAATGCCTCACTGACCATGCATATTGATTATTCATGGATCGACGATGCAGATGGTGGATGGGGCTAGGATTGGCTCAAGAAATACCGGTGGCCCGGGACCAGGTGCTCAAGTGGTACATGTGGCCCATGGCAGTCCTGCAGGGATCTTCCTTCTCCAGATACCGGATTGAGATCACAAAGATAATCTCCCTTGTCTATGTTGTGGATGACATATTTGATCTTGTTGGCACAGTAGAGGAGCTATCCCTCTTCACCAAGGCAGTCAAAATGTAAGCTTGGTCTTTATTTTTGCCATAATAGGGTGATCTCTCCTGCTTCTTTTTCGTTTACTATATACACATATATAGCAGTTCTCAACTTTAAATGCAAAACACCAATAAGTTATCACAAAAAAATGATTATGCAGAGTTTTAGACCTTAATGTATCTGAATGATTGTTTCATGCATATGCTGATACATATTGTGATTTGCAGGTGGAATACTGCAGCTCCTGATTCACTCCCCAGTTGCATGAGATCTTGCTACAACGCTCTCTACACCATTACAAATGAGATCGCAGACATGGCCGAAAAGGAGCATGGATTCAACCCTGTCAATCATCTCAGGGAAGCAGTATGTTACTAACTTGCTTGTTTTTCCCTACACTCCTTCAGTTTGCTCTCAGGAAAAGAAACTAAGATAGTATTTGACATTGCAGTGGGAAGTGCTGTTTGATGGATTCATGGTCGAGTCAAAGTGGCTGGCAACCGGTCAGGCTGGCAACCGAAATGACTGTGGACCGTTGATCTTATAGACTATTACCTCTTAGGAGGTAATAGTTTTAATATTTATTATATTTATTTTAAATACAAAAAGTAGGGATTAGATCTAATTTGCATGCATGGTTAGTTGAGATTAGATCTAACTTGCATGCAGATTAGTTGAGATGTGCCGGCAATGGGAATTTTTTGAGATCTCAGATTTGTTTTTGTTCCTTAACGTGAACAAAAGCAAACATGCGGTGTTTGATTACTTCGAAAAAAAATATGTTCATGGCAATAACGTGTATACGTGACAAACTTGGCTAGAAAAATATTTTTAGAATCATATCATGACCGGTGTCTATGAGATCTGTACCATCTAATGTGCCATGACGTGACATTTGGCAGATGCATTTCTTTGCTCCTCCATGCCATGCACGTCACATACAGGTAGAAATTTGGGTGTAACGTTTTTTTAGCCATGAAGTGACATTTGCCAACCAAATTTTTATTTGTACCAAAGCTTGTGCTAGCCATTAAATTGAGACAAGAAATACTTTTTTGTCCCCTCGAAGCATTAGATGTGACATCAAATTATCTCTTAGAAGCATTTGAAACAGCATATAATTTTTTTATTCTTTATCATAGACATGATTCATACATCAAAATTTTATCTTGTGAGTCCAAGAAAATAGCTCAGAGATGGTATAGAATACAAGTTAAATCCAATTTTTTTGACATGTTATGAATTCTCTAAAACTAATTAAAACATGTGTTGCAATCGGAGGTAGGACTATAATTATCTATCTATAAAAAGTTGAAATAATTGAATCTCTTTTTCACCAAGATTAGGGTCATCTTACCCCTCACGATGGGTCCACTTGTCAGGCCAAAAGGTTTCACGAGAGGAAGTGAGAGATTGGTTTCACTACCGGAAATGGCTTATTTGCCGTGTGTTGGTGGAGGACACCCTTCGGGACGGTGGAGTGTCACAACAGCTCGGGAGGGGACGAGGACCCCTTCGGAAGTGAACAGACCGCGGAACGAGAAGACACAATAAACACACAGTAACAGAGCAACAATTACTCTTGTATTAAATGTCCCATCATGAGGAAATATACACGGCATTTATAGGCGATGGTCCAACTACTCCTCGCATAATTACACATTTTTACCCTCCGACGGCTAGATTCTAGAAATATTTCATGGGTATACATGTAATCTTACAACGATCATGGATTACAGCTTGCATTCATCCATGGTCCCACGTCGAGCCCACGTGCTATTCGCTTGCTTGATGCTCGACCTCTTTGCTTGGTGGGCTTCGGCCCAGGTTGTATGAGTGGACCTGAAGGAACCCTCCCGCCGGAGGTCTTCACTAAGGTGGCTTCCCCAACACTGTGTGTTTACATCTTTGCCGTGTGCCTTATATCGGCCACATGGCTAAGATTCTGTTTGCATGAGACAATTATTAAATACACATCAAATAAGGCACACATGGCATATAGGTTCTTTGCTCGTTTGCAGGACAAGAATACACACGGCAAAATAACACGTTTGTCGAGTGCCCGAATCCAGGCACACGGCCAAGTAATAAAATTGTCGTGTGTTTGTTTAGCACACGACGCCAAAGGATGCTAGCCCAGTTGGTTAGTCACTCCAGCGACACCCCTCAGGTCCTGAGTTCTACTCCCCGTGGGAGCGAATTTCAGGCTGAGGGTAAAAAAAATCCCCTCGCTGGCCCCGTGTGCCAAAGCACTGGTTGTGAGACGACCCAGGTCGTCCTGAGGACCCTTACATGGCCCAGGCAGGTAGTTCCCAGGGGTTACGTCTCCCAATGTCAGGGCGGGGCCAGGGTTCGGGGATTTTCTCGGTCGGGGAAGCCGAGGCTTCTTCTTAAGCTAATACCGGTGGGGCGGTCTTTTCCCACCCGGCCGAGTTTTTTTTGTTTAGCACACGACAAAGTAATAAATTTTTTTTCTTTTTTCACCAAGAAACTTTTTTCTACTATTCACATACAACATGTGGTAAACTATATTAAAATTTGGTACTTTTTGTATTTATTTGCTATATTTAACCAATAAATTATATTTCAACCAATTAATTGTATTATATTTAACCAGTATGTATTCACAAATGTACTATATCGTCATCTATAGCCTATGGGCCGGATTCAACAAAAAGCCCAGCAAAAGAAAGCCAAAATTCTGAATCCCTCCCACCCTAGCCCGAGCCGGCGAGCCCCCTTCGGTCCTTCCCAGTCTGTCCGCCCCCCTCCCTACCGCCGCCGTCTGCACCCCAGACGGCCAGACCCAGCCAGTGCACCTCCGCCTCTGGCCCTCCGGCCCCTCCGTCCTCCGCCCAGCGCCCCGGAGACATATCTGGTGCAATCACGGAACTGGTGAAATCACCGTGCAATCCGACTAAAAAGGTCTTCAAAAAATTCTAAAAAAAATCATGAATATACATCTCGGTCTACCCCATCTACATATAAATTTCCACGATCAAATTCATCTTACACTTGCAGTTACAAAAAAAAGACAAATTTTCTGACAATCAGTAACGTTCAAATGCAGTCCAAATTTGTCTTTTTTGTAACTGCTAGAGTAAGATGAATTTGACCATGAAATTTTATATGTAGATGGGGTAGACCGAGATGTACATTCATGATTTTTTTCAGAATTTTTTGAAGACCTTTTTAGTCGGATTGCACGGTGATTTCACCAGTTCCGTGATTGCACCAGATATGTCTCCCAGCGCCCCAGCCCCAGCGTCCGGCTCTGGCGATCGGCTTCCGAGCTCCCCAACTTCAGCAGGGCTGCAGCCCACAGGGGGGTAGTACTGAGGGGTGGGGGGCAGCCGCCAGCCGGGACATCCAGGGGCGGCGAGTGCGGAGCGCCCCAGCAAGGTAAGATGATAGCTGGGCTGCCGTGGGGCCGCCCGGCGGAAGGCATGACCAACTCGATTTCTTCCCATCCAGTCTTGATAATTTCCGAATTTGTAGGTTCAGGGCCAAGTTCCTGAAGCGGGGAGTGAAGGAGGTCATCAGGAGCAACAGCAGTGGGAACAAAGGTTTAGTACTTTCCATTTGATCTTCCTGTTCAGCTTTGTCCATATATTTGACAAGGGTGTCAGCCAAAGAAATATTGCAACTTTTAGTAGATACGCCCAGTTGTGTGATATTAAACTTCTATATAATTTTTAATAGGTAACAATAATTTAGCATGTCAGCACCGACCCAGACACTTGAAGAGTTAGCTGAGTATGAATATATTGTAGAGAAGACTTTCCTTTCTGAGGATAATGGGTATGAGTTCTTCAATGCTTTTGCAAGGAATAAAGGGTTTAGTCTAAGAAAGGGGAAGGTTACACGTGCACCAAACAAAGATGACATCTCAAGTCGTCAGTATTTATGCTCAAAAGCGGGGGCTAGGCAACCTAAATTCTTGATCATGGAAGATAAGAAAAGGAGACCCCGGCCAGTTACACGGTTTGAGTGTCCATTTGAGGTGGTGATTAAACATAAACCTGAGATGAATGTATGGTATGTATATAAGTACATCGATACGCACAACCATGTTATGGCCAGATCAAATGAAGTAGGTTTCCTCTTCTCGCATCGTAGAATTTCAGACCGGCAGAAAAAAGAAATCTTAGCATACCAGACTGCTGGTCTAAGGAAATATCAAATTATGGATGTTTTGGAGCAGCAATATGGGGGACCTCATAATGTCGGTCATGTCACTAAGGATCTGTATAATTTTTCATATTTGAATAAAAAAGCAAAGATTGCAGATGGTGATGCAAATGCTGTGTTGCAGTTTATGAAACAAAAGCAACTAGAGGATTCTGAATTCTTCTTCGAGTATAAGACTAGTGCTGAAGGTCGCTTGCTTAATCTATTTTGGTGTGATGGACAATCTCGCCTAGATTATCAAGCATTTGGGGATTTGGTAATTTTTGATAGTACATACCGAACAAATAGGTACAAGATGCCATTTGTTCCTTTTGTAGGCTTGAATCATCATCGCAGCACTACAATATTTGCTTGTGCCATTGTTTCTCATGAAAATGTAGAATCATTTGAATGGTTGTTAAGAACTCTTCTAGTAGCAATGTACAACAAGGAACCAAAGTCCATAATTACTGATGGAGACCGTGCAATGCGCAAGGCTATAAGAGTAGTTTTACCTAACACTGATCACCGTTTGTGTGCATGGCACATTGAGAGAAATGCTGCTCGCTTCCTTCATTATTCCATGATCCCTGGATTTAGGAAGCTGATTTACATGCGTGCATCTCCACAAACCTTTGAGAATCAATGGAAAAGCTTCTTTAAGAAGATTAATGCAATTGGTAAACGTCGTAGACGCCGTAAGCATATCAGGTGGCTGACAATGATGCACACAATTAAGAGGTTGTGGGCAGCTAGTTATTTGGAGAATAAATATTTCTTGGGTGCCAAGAGTAACCAGCGAAGTGAGAGCTTAAATTCTCGACTTCACAAGCACCTAGACAGGAAAATGACGTTGTATGATATGATTGATCATTATTTCCATTGTGTTTCTCGCATTAGGAGAAACGAGTCGCAATTGGACTGTGAGGCCTCCCAGTCCATACCAGTGGGCATTACAGAACATCATGTCTTGGAAAACTCAGCTGCTAACTGTTTCACTCCAGCAAATTTTTATTTGGTGCAGAAGGAAATTACAAGGGCAACACTGTATGACATTGGGGAAATTTTGGAGTCTGATGTTTCGACAAAGTACATTGTTGCAGCAAGAGGTGGCACCAAGGTTTTTGAAGTGGAATGTGATGATGAGGAGACCCTTGGAAATGTTAGCTGCAGCTGTTTGAAGTTCGAGTGTGAAGGAATTCCTTGTTGCCATATCATGGTTGTGTTGATTACACTTGGTGCTGCGATGCCACAATGTTGTGTGCTAAACAGGTGGACACTTAATGCCAAGTCTGCTATCTCTTTAGAAACAACTGATCATGTGAACTCAATGAAAGGGACTCGTTTCAGTGAACTGCTTATGTTGGCAAAACCAGTTTTCGAAGAAGCATCATGTTCAATTGATGAATATATGAGATGGAAGGAGATTCTTGAAGCGGAGCTCAAAGGAAAAAGAAAAAGAGAAGATATAGAGGGTGAATCAAGTGGTATTGAAGACAAAGAGAATGGCTTAGAAGCTGAGGCATCACCAATAAATGTCCAAGATCCTGACATAGTCCAAAGCAAAGGAGCTCCAAAGAGGTTCAAAAACTTCTTGGACAGGCCAAATAAAAGGAGGTGTTCAGAATGCAAGGCAACCGATCACGACAAACGGACTTGCCCAAAAATTAAAAGGTGATCCTTTTTCTATATGTCGTATATAGCTACAAAAAAACTGGATTATAAATGACTGAAATTCAATTGACTGCAGGAGATGGTGATGGGAAATTTGGGTCTCTCCATGTCTTGATCAGTTTATTCTCTAAATATTCGATCAGGTTAATCTCCCTATAGTCATCATGTTGTCAATTACTTTATATTGTAGTAAGTACACTTGAAATTCAGTGATCATTTTAGTTACTCTAGCTATTTTGTTGTGCTTTATGTCCAGGTATTTGCTACGGTCGGCTCTTGGGTAGCAAGCTGTTATGTACGGGAACGTCTACCACAGGCGACATCGCAGCTAGAGTGGCACGCGCCCACGACGCCAACACTGATGCGGCAATTGTATCTTTGCTTTTTAGATTTTGTAAGTTGGAACTGGTTGTGTAAAAGCCTGAACCTGAAGGCTATTGCAAGTACGTATCATTTTAACAAATATTCGAGTGAATGTGTAAGTGTTTCTGCGTGTATATATGGCATCATTTCACAAATCTGAATAAGCACGTGTGTGCAAGCTTTCCATCGTTTCGCCTTTCCGTACATGAACATTCAGCATTGCGTGTGAATGATTTTATTTTATTTGATCCAACACATGCGACGTTTTTCATCATATGCACGCATTCCTGTGCAGTGACGAAGCTGGAAAGCTTCATAAGGTTACATTGACAACCGTTAGTGCTAAAAAAGTGAACTCATTTTCAGAAACTTTGTCCGATAGCTATCAGTTTTTTTTTTCTGCTGAGTGCTCAGAATTCATCAAACCTGGAAAGTAGTAAGGAATGCTGCAGAGATCACTAATTGAAAAATAGCATGTCATCTGGTAGTTCAAACACAAACAACTATAATTTAACTCCAATATGGCAAACTTGGATAGCATAGCTAGCAACAAGAGCCTTCTGTTCTCTCTTTGTATGACCAACTCTAGAATAAATCTAAACTATTTTACAAAAATCCTGATGGTTTGAAAAAATAGAGATCAACTAAAATTCTGGGTGGCAAGTACATGCCCTTTGCTGGTAGTAAGCTCATTCAAGGGCGACAAGATCAGCTCAGCTGGCATCTTCTTCCTAAATTTCTCCATATCCTTTTGCGTGAATGGATTTGTTATTTCACTCCCATTCCAAAATTGCATATATTTTATTGTAAAAATCCCGCATGAGCACCTGCAATTACAATTTTTAACCATTACAATAAATCTATGGATAGGTTCAATTCTACCCCCACAATACAAGCTTATGAAAATTCTTACGCATCATGTTGTCGTGGAATGTTTTTCTTCACAACAACATCCCATTGTAGAATGTCATAGTTACTCCACCTGGACTCCAACTTGTCAGATGATGCCAAAATTGCTTGCAAAATTGAATGAATTCCACATCTCTGAAAGGTAGCTTAAGTCAAAAAAATTGTACGATTAGCTTAATAGTTTCAACTTACTTGCTTAACAGTATATCGCACATACCAATTCGACTAATTCTTCTTCATAATTTATGGTCCTATTGAAAGAATCGAGAACTTGAATTTCATTTCTAGCAGGGTACAGAACACAGAGCCACCAGTGACTTTTTGTATTATTCATGGGAATGAAGACCTACATTAACATGGACATTAACTTTTAGAATCTGCATTAAGTTGTGAAATGGAAAACTATGATATCAGTGTTACCATATCAGCTCCAACCAATTCCTGAGCAGACTATGGCACAACCTCCACCAAGGTACACCAGTTTGTACCCAAGCTTTCCCAATCATTCGTAACCACTGACAATTGACATCTAAAAGTGCATGCTTTATCTCGTTAGTATCTTTTTTCCAATCAGAGTTGAATATAGTTGCATAGGAGTCTACTATCTGCATGCATACATAATAATATTAATTACCAAGAAATTTTCTATGGCAAATACATAAATTAAAGTACACGACTTACCCCAGAACATAACCATTTGTCTCCTGCATCCTCTCTCACACGTGTTACTAGACATTTCAATTGATTAGCACCCAGCTCAATTCCACCTATGGATACTAGACTTTTTTTTGGTTCAGTCGCTAATTCCTCCAAAATATATTTAATGGCGTGAAGTTCCAAGTCACTTAACTCTAGTCCTTTTGTAATGTCGCCTGCATCATTGTTAAACATTAATATATAGAAAGTATCTGTTCAATGAAAAACCAAAGCATGAACACATACCAACATTTGGACAATTAGTTTTTGTTGTAGATACCCTATTCTGCTTTGTGCCTATGTACGGAGACTTGCAGACTTTGCTTGGTTGCCTATTGGTTCTGGTTTTTACCTTTTCAACCAGTGTAGGACTCAAAACAAAATCAATTTTCCTCTTTGCTCCTGAAGATAAGTTGGATGAAGAAACCTCCCTTTCATCACCAGTACCCTGCTCCGGACATGGTTTTTCTTTCTCTGATTTATCCATACTGTTTGCATGACTTGCCAACTCACTTTCCTTTTGAACATTGGAATTCGATTCTCGCGATTTGCTAGTACCCGATGAATCACATTGTTTTCCCTCACACTTTGTAGACCTATTACTTCTAGTTCCATCAAATAGCTTGACAACCATCTAATATTTTCAATGCAAATGACGTAAGCAGCTTTATACTAACCATTCACATACATGTATTATAAATAATAGAGCAACTTGAATTTATAACCTGCACAACCGTATGCAACTCCGGGAACCTAACAAATAGGGATTTCATTGCTTCCATTGATTCCTGAAATACAATGGACACTAACATAAATACGACTCAAATTCATTTCTTAAAACATACAGATATGTACCTTTATCTTGATTTCGTCATCCTCCATAGCATCACGCAGGTCTTCTTGATTTACATCTTCCTGTTCAACCTTAAAAAGAAATAAGAGTAACTTTAAATGGACAACTAACAATTGACCAACAAACTTGGTTAATGCATTTACTGTCCAAAAGTGCAATTAAAAAACATTACATTCTCATTCCAATCCTTATTTTCAGATTTTTCGTATCTCATTCCCTCATTATATTGGTCATCACCAATATCCTGGTAAAAATTATCATTACCAGTGTGCACTTTGGACTCATTCGGTTCCAATTCCGTGACCACCTGCACCATAAAAAAAGAAGCTTCACATCCATCACTAGATAAAACAGAAGGCAAAATAACACATTCCAAATTACCTTTTCAGCCCCAAATTTCTTTATAGCTTGAATGCGTGCTCGCTTCAAAACTTTGTCTTCATTCCAATTTCTTATCAACGGATGTTGATGCAGTGTATAATCTAAGCCATCACCAGATGCTTGAAAATGCTCAAAAAACCAAACCTGGGCACATAATATTAATCATTGATGTCTAACATTTTCAGTACTACCATGAATAATACTAAAACTAGTACAGACAAAAAAAAAACACCTGGAATAGTGCCAAATTTCCAGCAAGTCCTGTTCTTCTGTTCTTCTTGAATTCAACCAGGTTGTCCAACAAATGAACTAATGTGAATCGCGCCCAATTGAGATTCTTGATTCTTGAAACATTAACCACCAACTCTAAATAGTTGCTGGCAACATAACCCTTAGAACTAGGTGCCAAAATTGTTCCTATAGCATATAGCACAAACATCCTAGCAAAGTGATCAGCATCAGCCTCCCTTGGTATTCTTTCCTCCAAGTATTTGAAAGTGATTGATGTATCACCCTTTTGTTTATAAACACTAAACCATTTACGGTCTGCTTGCTTCCTACTAATTTCAATCTTTTCTCCTTTGTCAACTAGACCTAATATGCAGTACACATCCCATGGGGAAATAGAAACCACGTGGCCCTGAATTGTAAAGGTCCTATCTGCTGCATTGAATTTTTCAACAAGACTCTCCACTAGCATACGTTGAATAGGCATCGATGGAATATTAAGTAACTTGCCTAATCCTATTTTTTCAACTATATCCCTTTGATCCTTTGTCAATTTCCTGCATAATGCAGCAAATTTTCCTGGCATACACACGGTTGCAACCTGGTTATCAAACATATAAAAAACAACAAAATATATCAAATTAAAAAATGACTCTGAAGGCCTTGTCCATAATATATTACAAACAAGAACGTACCATCTTTGATCAGCACACAACTCGATTCACCAACTCTATGGAGTGGTCAATCCCTTAAACAATCTAATGGGAGTAGCTTTATTCTGTATTCTCCATCTCCTTCAGTTTCACCCACAGATGAATCTAAAGCAAAGTCTGCTGATAAGATACAGGGATGGGGATAGAGGGCCAAAGCGTTGCTCAGCAACCTCGGTGGCAGGACATATTCCGGCTTACCTTTCCAGCCGTGGCTGACGGACGGCGGAAGCCGATGTGGCGGACCACCGGGATGCACAACACGCAGTGGCCGCCGGCAAGACGCCGTCGAGTGCAGGGTCGGCGTACAAGGCGGCGGCAGCCTCTATGTAGCGATGGAACCCTAATCCATGCCTATGTTGAATCCATCTCCGAGAGTATAGGAACCAGGCTAACAGAATCATGAATCTCGGAACGAGGGCGGCGTAGGAGGCGGCGGCGGCGGCAGTCGGATAGAGATTGATTTGCCTCACCCGTCGCCGCTAGAAGTCAGGCGGGTCGCTAGAGCGGATGCGGCTGGGAGTCATAATTATTTCAATGTTTAAGATTAACATAATCAATTAATTAATTAAGAAATGGACGGCTGGGAATCATTTGAGGTCTTACCTCCTGGGAGGTAACCGGTGTACCGTAGCGTCGCCCATCTGAGAAATGGTGTTGTCACTTCCGGAGTGCCGCTTATATTTGCGCACGTATTCTACCTTCTAGGGCAACATCATGTAACAAGTACTAATGAGGATGCTGCAAAGCTCAGTGATCACACCCCTCCGGCCATCTTTTGCGTGGCCAAGATCCTCAGACTTTGGGATGACTTGGGTAGTGCCAAGGTCTGCAGAACGCACACTGCTGCTTGTTAAATGCTTTTCACAAAATTAATCTGATCCGATCCATAGTGAAATTTTCAGTATATAGATCTAGCATGCATGAAACCCTTGATTATAACATTTTTTTTAAATTTATCATGGATCTTATTAATTTGCAGGATGAAGCACAGGAAGGATTGGATGGATCCTACAGGGACTTGTACTTGGAGAACCCTAGCTGCACCCCAGCCGACGCCGAAGAACACATGCGGAGGCTGATCAAGAGGGAGTGGGAGGAGCTCAACAGGGAGTGCTTCTCCAGGAGGACCTTCTCCACCAGCTTCGCACGAGCCTGCTTCAACGCCGCCAGGATGGTCGGCGTCATGTACTCGTACGACAAGGAGCAGAGGCTCCCAGTCCTGGAGGACTACATGAGGATGCTGCTGCTTTGAAACTTTTGTTTGCTCCATCTCCATGAGAACCCATGCATGTGACATCATGCATGCGTGATTTATCTGCTCCTTAGTTTTCACCAGCAATGTACTTACTGCTTAATAGAAATCACGTAATTATATGGGTGAGGAAGTGATGGTACGCTTAGGGTCATTGTATATATTTGCTTTCTTTTTTATAGACTTTTTTGGGGCATTTATGTTTTTACCCCTACTTTGAAGTGGAATTGCGATTTTGCCCTTATTTTTTAACTTTGTGATTTTGCCCTTTACTATTCACAAATCACTGCGATTTTACCCACCCCTAGTCAACGGTCAAAACAGAGGCAAATACGCAAAGATTAAGGGCAAAATCGCAACAACTTGTGAAGAATAAAGGGCAAAATCACAAAATTAAAAAAATGAGGGCAACATCACAATTGCACTTAAAAGCAGGGGTAAGAACACCAAAAAACCTTTTTTTTATAAATGTCTCTCTTCTTCTTAATGAAATGCTTGCCGAGAAATTTTTTTAAGGAAAACAATAACGAATGCTATCTATATAGCCATCTCCAGGGACGAAGCCAGACCGGAAGAGCATCAAGTTCTTACGTATAAAATGATGGGGTCATAATAGACCATTAACAACTAGCTACAGTAATTTACCACTTATCTTTTCAAAATCTGTCTGGGCCAGAGGACCCAATGGCAAGGCACAGTTCTACCCCTGTCCATCTCTCCAAGAAACTGCTTGCGTACTCCCTCCATCATCCCAAAAAACAAATCACTCTAGCATTTAATAAATTTTTTCAAAAAAAAATCATCTTACCCTATTTAGAAAGCGCATATGCATGTAAGAATCGATTAGTGCCAAATATGAGTAATAAATAGGGGCAAACATTATCATTTTACCTTGTTAATTTATCCTAAAAATCCTAGTATGCTCTATTATTCTCTTGTTGAAAAGTAACCTGCTATGATTGTGTTTAATGTCGTTCTACATACTACCTAGGTGAAACAATATAATGAATACAGTGTCATATATTACATGGTTGGAAATAAAGCTTGGTAATTGCACATAAATAACAATGATGTGTTGGCCCGCTGGACCGGGATGGATCGGAGGATTATTATTGTCGGTTGGGCGGTACAAGTGAAGTAGAAGAAGAAGACATGCATGTTAGCAGAGAGGGAGAGCAGCAGCCGCATGTACAATGGTATGCATGATAGGGGGGCCCTGTCGGATCTAGATAGACTGGGAGATGCCAAGTTTTTCCTAGTAAGAAGAAACAAGGACCGTTGGATGCTAATGGCATGGTCAAGATGAAGTGTTTTTTGCGCTACACTATAGTATTGTCCTTGCGTTTATTTGGGGTTGTGGATGTCATGTACTCCGTATGTCTCACCAGCCACCATGTGCACCACCACCACATAGCTAGCTAGTGTCCATTGCTCCGATCCATCCGTCTAGCTATCGGCAGAGCTGGTTCAATGCAGAAGAAGAAGAATCCAAAGTGACGTGAAGCAATGACCAACGAACGAAAGCTCCGATGCCCACTGACCGACCAGCAGCTTTGCTTTCTATGCGAGGACGGCGACACTGGCCAGAAATATCAAATAGCTAGCTAGTGGTCACATATATATCTAACGTACGTGGGCGCCAAATAAAACGTTCGCACTTGAATCTGGATATATATAGCACACTGAATTTCCAATAAGTCAATAGTTTGGTCAGCCTGGCAAGTTGTGTGCAGTGGCTAGCAAAATAACACCAGCAGGCCAGGCCATACGAAACACCTTCCTTCTTTGTAGGATTTTGAACGACTACATTTTTTTTATGGCGTTGTCTAAGTAATATTGTCTTTGATAACGTTAAACATTTATCTTTTATGCAGACTATTTTTAGGGGGACCTACTGGCTGTGATTTTGGTCAATGTTGCAGCATGAGGAGAGGATAAAGGATCTGTTCATGAAGCCCATCACTTTTTTGGAGATGGTAGTCTTAGAACTGTTTGCAAGCTATGAATGGAAGCATAATAATATATTTTTTAAGTTTAATTTTGCTTTTTGACTCTCCTGATAATCCAGTGATTGAAGCTGGAAAAATGTTATAATTGAAGTGTGTACCCTAAACCGTAGAGATCGAAAAATTCCATTATCTAAGAATTTTTTTTATTTTTGCTATACGATAGATGCATGCTCCTGAATCCTCATAGGCGTGTTAGATATTATAGGAAACACATGTCACTGTTATGTGTGAAACAAGAAGTTAGTTGCGGTTTTCTTTTAATAAAAAACATGCTCAGGCACGTTCAGAAAAAAAAGTTGGTTGCGGCTTCAATTCAGTCACGGTCGGAAAAATGTATGCATCGATAACGAGTAGCAAGCAGTCTTAACACAGTTTGAATGAATCCATCCTCATGTCTGCAGCCAGCGCACAGATCCAAATTGACTTGACCAGGTGAAAGAAACCTTGTCCTGGGCTCTCCTGAATTTATTCCCGGCCGGATGGATCTGTCAGGCTGCGATGCGACATGCATCGCCTGAACCACCAGAACGACCCAGCAGATCAAATCTGACTGGCTGCTCTGCATTGCATTGCTTGCTTTCATCACAACGCTGACGCTTGGAGATGAGGACATGCAGGACGGCAGGATAGTTTTCACATACGGGAGATCACATCTTTGCCTGCTGCTGTGACAATGACAACGTGGTCTGTGGCCAAAACAATGGCCCTGTTTAGTTTCCAAAAAATTCTCTACAGTACCTGTCACATCGAATTTTTTGACACATGTATGGAGCATTAAATAGAGTTAAAAAAATAACTAATTACACAGTCTAACTAATTAGCACGAGATGAATCTTTTTGACACATGCTGGGCATCGATCAGAAGCTAGCAAGCTATTAGCTCTGTTTCAAATTGTAATAGTTTATTTGACTTATTTTAAATTTGACCACTCGTCTTATTTAAAAAATTGTGCAATTTTTTTCCAAATTTAATTCATTCTTAGATCTCGTATTGATAAAGCAACCCACAACAAAAAGGTGATATTTTGCATAAATTTTTAAATAGGACGAGCGGTCAAATTTGAAGTCAAAGATCTGCAATTTAGAACGGAGGGAGTACTTGCATATAGTGTAATAACACCACAACAATGCAAATTAACACGGCATCTGGCTCACATGCACATATAATTATTTGTTTAGAAAAAAAAATTGTCTCCGGTCTCTGCATCTGTACACAGCCCACATGCATGCATATATCTGAGTGGGGACGAGCGAGACCTGCTAGATACTCAGCCCGCTCGCTTCTCCACTGCACCTCCCTATAAATTGGAGGCCCTGCGTTCACCTCGATGCATATCTATCACTCCCAAGCTGCAATTTCACACTGCAATAGCTAGGAATCAAAATATAGAGCCTTGCAGCCCTTGCTCTCGCCTAAGTTGTCTAGCTAGCTAGTTTTGAAGGAGGGGGTTGAGCCCGAGTGGTTCCTAGAGCCCCCTCCCACGCCGGCAGCCCGGGTTCGATCCCCGGGGCCGGCACCGGGGGGCACCTATGCAGCCCTCCTACTGAAAAAAAAAGCTAGCTAGTTTTGAGTAGCGTCGTTGTTATACTTGCTACTACCTAGAGCTAGCTAACAATGGCCGCCGCACCTGCACGCACCTTCTCCGTGCGCTCCGTGGAGCCTCTTCCCGTTTCAGCTTCGCTGGCGGCAACCAGAAACAACGACCAGCGAGGCCGCCCCCGTGGCCGTTCCATCATCGCTTCGGCGGCGGCGTCGAAAACGCTGCTGCCCAGTGATTTTGACCTCCAGCTCCAGGTATAGCTCATCAATAAGATCAAGCGAGCTACATCTCTTTTTCCTTACTTGTGCTTGTGTTTCTCTACCTTAACCCTAATATAATGACTTTAATTTGCTACCAAATTAAAAGTTTCAAAGTGTTCTGAAAAAAATGCTGCATATGCTGCTGCAGGAGGGCCTGACAAGCGTGCAAAAGATTCTGCAGGAACGTAGGAACAGCGCCCGGGAGATTATGGCCACCATCGACAACCTCAAGCGCCTCTGCATCGACCACTACTTCCAGGAAGAGATCCAGAGCGCCATGGGCGCGTGCTTGGATCTCATCCACAGCGATGATCTCTTCGATGCGACACTTGCATTCAAGCTCGTGAGAGAGGCCGGCCATGATGTTTCAGCAGGTCAGTAAAACGCAAAGATCGAACTGGTCAATAATGCTCTACGGAGGTATTAACAGATGATGTTCTACTGTTACCAATAATGCTGTATTAACAGATGATGTTCTACGGAGGTTCACTGACGACACCGGCGAGTTCAAGCTTGCTCTTAGCAAAGACATCAGAGGGCTCCTGAGCCTCCACGACATGTCACACCTGGACATGGGAGAGGAGCCATCACTGCACAAGGCAAAGGAGTTCTCAAGCAAGCACCTTGCATCTGCCATCAGGTACCTGGAGCCAGGCCTCGCAAGGTACGTGAGGCAGTCCCTCGACCACCCCTACCACCTGAGCCTGATGCAGTACAAGGCCAGGCACCACCTCAGCTACCTGCAGAGCCTGCCCACTAGGGACACTGCAATGGAGGGGCTAGCAATTGCAGAGTTCCAGCTCAGCAAACAGCTGCATCAGGAAGAAATGCAGGAGGTTAAAAGGTAACTAACTAATTAAACAAGTTAAATACGAAATGGTCTTGTTTCATCCATCAGTAATTTACGTAGAAGTGTGACAAAAAATTATACCCTAGCTTTGTTTAATTTCGCTAAGATTGATCAAGAGGTAAAAACGTAGAATTACCATTTATGGATTCTAATTGTGAGATGTGATGTAGATGGTGGATGGATCTTGGATTGTCTCATGAGATACCAGTGGTGCGGGACCAGGTGCCCAAATGGTACGTGTGGGCCATGACAAGCCTCCAGGGACCCTCCTTGTCCGGATATCGGATTGATACCACAAAGATAATCTCACTCGTCTATGTTGTGGATGACATTTTTGATCTTGTTGGCACACCGGAGGAGCTTTCCCTCTTCACCCAGGCAATCAAAATGTAAGCTAGCAGCTGCCATATATTTAAAAATAATTGATTACATATTGATATACTCCCTCCGTTCCAAAATATAGATCGTTTTGGCTTTTCTAGATTCATAGTGTTTGCTATGCATCTAGATATAACGTATGTCTAGATCCCGTAGCAAAATATATGAATCTAAAAAAATCAAAATGGCCTATATTTTGAAACGGAGGGAGTAGATTAATAGTTGTTTCATATATACACGCTGACATGTTGTCCAAAATACAATTTGTAGGTGGAATACTGCGGTTGCTGATTCACTCCCCAGTGGCATGAGATCATGCTACAAGGCTATTTACAACACCACGAATGAGATCGCTGATATGGTTGAAGTGGAGCATGGATTCAACCCTGTCAATCATCTCAGGAATGCAGTATGTTACAGACTTGTTTTTTTTTCCTTACACTACTTCTTCAATTTGATCGATCCGCGTATCAATAAAAAAATTTCTAGTAGCTCCATCTGTCTAGATATATGATCGATGATGGTACTATTCCTGATGAGCTTACAAGAACTTCTACACTTTTTTTTGCAGTGGGCGGCGCTGTTTGATGGGTTCATGGTTGAGGCAAGATGGCTGGCAACCGATGAGGCTCCTACTGCAGAGGACTACCTGAGAAATGGTGTTGTCACGTCAGGAGTGCCACTTACATTTGCACGCCATGCTAGGGTATGACAAAAGTAACGAAGCTGGAGCAAAGCTCGCCGATGACCACATCCCTTCTGTCATCTCTTGCCCGGCTAAGATCCTCAGACTTTGGGATGACTTGGGAAGTGCCGAGGTCAGCATGCAGAACATATATATAATTAATTTTTAAGTTAAATGCTTGTTAAGATTTTCAAATCCATTCCGACTTTAGAAAGAAAAATCGATCTACAACAAGTTAAATCCTGATCAGTATTTTTGTCCATGCATGGGTTTTGCAGGATGAGGCTCAGGAAGGACTGGACGGATCGTACAGGGATTTCTACCTGATGGAGAACCCTAGCTGCACCCCCGCGGACGCGGAGGCACACAGGCGGAGGTTGATCGCGAGGGAGTGGGAGGAGCTCAACAGGGAGTGCTTCTCCAGGAGGACCTTCTCCTCTAGGTTCACACAGGCTTCTTTGAACGCGGCCAGGATGGTCAGCGTCATGTACTCGTACGACAAGGAGCAGAGGCTCCTTGTTCTCGAGGACTACGCGACGATGCTGCTGCTTTGAGACTGCGTGGTCGATGAGAAATTGAGAATAACCCACGCAGCAATTTGTTCAGGAAGCAGCAGAGCGCGCAGGACTATAGCTTGGACCGTACTTTAGATTCAAGTAATTAAATACGCATCAACCCTAATGCATGTTTACGTATACAGTAGTACAAGTCTACAACAACACAATATATACACTACTAGAAAACGGGCCATCGGTCCAGACCAAAGGTACCAGCTGCTGTTGCGGCCTGTACCGATGGGTACCATCGGTACCGGCTGCTGTTGCAGCCGGTACCTTTGGCCTTCGACCGACCTAGTGGAGGACAATTGGCACCGGGTGGTGGTTCCAACCGGTTCCAATGCATCAGCATAGGAACCGGTTTGAACCACCACCCGGTACCAAATGAAGGCGGTGATATAGGCACCGGTTGATGGTAATAACCGGTTCCTATGGTGATGAAATGTGGCAGCTGCCAGGAGCTCGGGCCTAAGGCACCGGTTGGTGCCTTGACCCGGTGCTATTGAACAAAATTTAGCACCGGGTCATTGAAACCAACCGGTGCCTTTGGCCCGAGCCTATAAATACCCCAGCCCCTCCCCCCTCAAGCTGCCGTGAACTCACTATTCATGGCAGCTGAGTGAGGTGAGGGGAGGCGAATTTTTGCTTTTTTTTTGAAAAAAGGTTAGTTATTTTTCTTTATAACTTAGCAATTAATTTTTAGAAACAGTTATTACTTGATTTAGTTTATACATGTGATAATTATTTTTATTTGTAGCATCTTATTGTAGTTATATGCGTTATCAATTTATTTGATATTTGAATACTATCAAATTATTGTATTTATATGTTTTATCAATTTATTTGATAAGTGAATAGTATCTATTTATTATAGTTATATGCATTATCAATTATATAAATATATTGTTATAAATTGGTAGTATGAATGAACTATTTGTACAGTACAATGATGTATATAAATGTATTGTGGACCCAAATGAGTCGGCAATGGATGTACATGGCCGACCGGCATTCAAAGGAGTTCATGGATGGCGTGCATGAATTCATAGAAGCGGCCGAGAAACACAAATATGGCGGTTTTGTTCATTGTCCATGCAAATTCTGTAAGAATGAGAAGGATTACTCATCATCAAGAACCATCCATAGTCACTTATTCAATAGTGGTTTCATGCCGAACTACTATGTTTGGACCAAGCATGGCGGAAGAGGAATTGTGCTGGATAATAATGTAGAAATAATTCCTTTTTCAATGACACTGCAATGGGTGAGCCTGAAGAAGATACTGAAGGATACGTTGTAGAAGATGATCTTGGTCAGATGCTGCGCGAAGCTGAGGAAGGTTGTGAAACATAAAAGGAATCGAGAGATCTGAAGCGTATGTTGGAGGACTACAGAACATTGTTGTACCCTGATTGCAAACAAGACCAAAAGAAGTTGGGTACCACATTAGAATTATTGCAATGGAAGGCATCAAATGGTTTGTCTGACAAGGGATTCGAGGAGTTGCTGAAACTTATAAAAAACTTACTCCCTGAGGGTAACACCTTGCCGGAGACAACATACGAGGCAAAAAAAGTTGTTTGTCCTTTAGGATTAGAGGCACAGAAGATACATGCCTGTCCTAATGACTGCATCCTATATCGAGGTGAGTATGAAAATTTGGAATAAGGTTCCGGCAGGAAAAAGGAAAATTGTGGGAGTCGACAATGTCACAGATGAAGAAGAATACAATAAGATTGAAGATATGACTCCGTTCGCAGTGGAGGTTGACACAAGTATTCTTTTAGCCGAAGAGGAGGCTCCGTATGCACGTCATGATCATAATGAAGGGACGATTGTAAAGCGAACCATCGTTAATATTCCCTTAGTTGAATGATTATGTCTTGTAATATTTTCTGTGAACATTATCAGATTTCTTATGCAATGAATTGATTTATTGGGCAATTAAATGATTTATTATGCAATTATTTGATTTATTATGATTTATTATGAGATTAAAATGATTAGTTATGCACCTAAATGATTTATCATGTAGTAATTAGAATTATTGTGCATTTAAATGATTTATTATGCAATTATTTGATTTATTATGCAATTAAATAATTAGTTATGCACCTAAATGATTTATTATGTAGTAATTAAAATTATTGTACATTTAAATGATTTATTATGCAATTATTTGATTTATTATGATTTATTATGCATTTAAAATAATTAGTTATGCACCTAAATGATTTATTATGTGGTAATTAAAATTATTGTGCATTTAAATGATTTATTATGCAATTATTTGATTTATTATAATTTATTATGCAATTAAAATAATTAGTTATGCATCTAAATGATTTATTATGTAGTAATTAAAATTATGGTGCATTTAAATGATTTATTATGCAATTATCTGATTTATTATGCAATTAATATGATTAGTTATACATTGAAAAAATTTACTATTCGATTAATCGATTTTGTAAATAACCTATTGGCACCGGTTGAAGGTTTCAACCGGTACCAAATTTTTGGCAAAAAAAAAGTGGCGCACGGGAGTCGAACCCGGGCCTCTGCGATTTGAAAAATTAGGGTTACCACTGCGTTACACGGTGTTTTCAGTAGGTTTGGCGGCAAAAGCTTTATAGTACAAATATTTCAACAGCCTTAAGCACCGGTTTTTGTTTACTAACCGGTGCCTTAGGAACTTTTCAACTCCCGCCCGTTGTACCGGGTGGAATTATCACCCGGTGCCTTTGGGTTACCTAAGGCACCGGGTGGGTTACAAACCGGTGCCATAGGCCCTCAAAGGCACTGGTTGAAATTATCACCCGATGCCTAAGGCCTTTGGTGTATATAAGGTGTGCCCTTCTCTTCTTCCTCACTTCTTCCTTCCACGCACCGCGCCGATCGTCCTCCGCCGCCGCCCCACGCGCTCCGCCGCCTCGCCTTGACCTCTCTACCTTCCTCGACGACCCCTCGACGCCGAACCCTGGAGCGCCGCCGCCATTCCCCTTGGCGCCTCCCCTGCGCACCTCCTCGACGCCGGCCTCCCCTACGCGCCTCCTCGACGCCGGCCGCCCCTTCGGCCGCCGCCGCCCCCTCGCAGTGTCGACGCCGCCTCGACGCCGCCGTCCCTTGGACCGCTGCCGCCCCTCCTCGCCGTAAGTGCAGGCCGGCCGGGCTGCCAGAGCGCCGCCACCCTTTTTTTAATTTTATGAGAATTAGAAGATAATTAGGATAGAATTATTAGTGATTTGGTAGAGAAATAGAAAGATCGAAGTAGAGAATTAGGTAGAATTATTAGAGAATTAGTAGAGAATTAGTGGACAATTAGAGAGATTTAGTAGACAAATAGAGAGAATTAGAGAATTAAAAAGAATTATTTAGAGAATTTAGTTATTTTATTTATATACATTAGTTAGAGAATTTAGTTAGAGAAGGAAATGGAGAGAATTTAGTTAGAGAGAATGTAGTCATTATTTTTTTGCCATTATTTGATATTATCTAGAATTTAGTTATTTCATATATAGAAGGAATTGAAGAGAATTTAGAGAGACAATTTAGAGAGAATTTAGTTATTTCTATTATTATGTCTTCTGTAGTGTATAATTGTGTCATTTAAAGATTTTATTTAATCATGTACTTAATAGTTAGACGAGGACGACATGTATTTAACTGTATAATGTAATAACAATGATGAGTAATGACGATGACAATGAGTAATGACGACGACGAGTAATGACGAGTAACGAC
Source organism: Panicum virgatum (assembly GCF_016808335.1). Lineage (NCBI taxonomy): Eukaryota > Viridiplantae > Streptophyta > Magnoliopsida > Poales > Poaceae > Panicum > Panicum virgatum. The sequence goes on from NC_053136.1 coordinate 1,865,751, forward strand.
GACGAGTAATGACGAGTAATGACGAGTAATGACAAGTAACGACGACGAGTAATAATTTTATGTACAATTCTTGATTACATGTATTGTATTTGTAATTTAGATTGATTTAAATTAATTCTCAAGCTCGAACCCGTTCGTATTCGCTCTCTAACTCACGCATTCGCCGTCCCTCGACTCTCGACCTCGACCCTCAACCCTAGCCCGCGACCCTCAACCCTCAACCCCGTTCCTCGACCCCGTTCCACGACACACACACTCCCACTAACACACACAGACACACACACTGTCTAATACATTCTAACACACACACTCACACTCTAACACAATTGTATAAAGTATCGACCCTCGATACACACACTAACACACACAGACACACACACACACTCTAACACACACACAAACACACCCTAACACACTCTAACACATTTATATAAAGTATCGACCCTCGACCCTTGACACACACACACTCACACACTGACTCACACACACACTAACTCTCTCTCTCTTTCTCTATCCCACAAACACACAAACACACAGACACACACACCCACACACACTGACTCACACACACACTCACTAACTCTCTCTCTCTCTTTCTCTGTCCCTCTAACATACACACACACACTCTCTCTCAAACACGCATATTCGTTCAAAGAATTGAATTCTCTTACTTCATTTAAGGATGGACACATACTCTAACACATTTTTACGGTTTCAGTTAATGATGGACCCCTTCGGTGATGACGAGGTCGCCAAGCAATACATGTTGGACGCAATAAACGAAGATACGAGGGCCAACACCACCCAGCCAAACGCTGAAGAAGATGCTCGGACAGCTGATTCGTTCCTGAATATGTCTGGAGATGCCGATAAAGAAGATGATGACTTTGCGCCGCCGCCCAATCAACAGCAGTATGTTCCAGTACGAATCTTAAAACTATATGCATGGTGACTTCGTTAGATTAGTTTTGCGATTAACATATCTTTTCTGTAATTTAGTCGACCTCCACATTGACTACGTTGAGCCAGTCAAAAGGGAGACGCCGGCCAACCAAGAAAATGGAGGGAAGACAGGTCGTCACAGAAGTGGACGCAGAGGGTTGTCCAAGTGCTCCAGAGGCTGCTAGCACAAAATTTGTCAACAAATGTGGGGTTATTGTTCGGGCAAGAATTCCGATCACCACAAGACTATGGAAAACGAGCAAACCCGAAGAACAGCAACATGCCGTGCCTGCACATCAGAAGGAGGGGATGGAGAGAAGACATTGGGAGACACACTGCACGGGGTCGTTCTATGGCGCAAGGCCGACATCAAACTTACTGCAAGCACAACGGCTTCCGTGCAGACCGATCGCCCGTCTCCGCGGTCTCCCTCACCGCCGTCCCCACAACCACCTCCTTCACCACCGTCTCCGCCGGCGCAAAGGGCCACGAGTACTCCAACTCCTCCCGACCCAGAAAAAGGAAAGAAAAAGACAGCATCCCTCCCAGCGGCTGGACCCTCAAAGAAGAAGCAGAAAACGGTCGAAAGAAAATTAACCTACGAGAAAACTGCTGAGGAGTTGGAAGAGAAGACTGCTCGATATATAAAAGAACAATTGAAGCCTAAAGTCCCCCCGCCGAGGGAAAATGTACCTCTAGAACTAGGGAAAAAACTTCTCGCAAACCTAGACAACCCACCAAAACCGAAAAGCTTACCCTCGGACTATGATCGTACTCTGACAAAATCACACAAGGTGAGAAATCTGAAGAAAAAATGTGGCAAGACCATTCCTCAGCTTGGCACACAACAAAAAGGACTCGAGCCCCTCCGGGTGCCAGGGTTGCCACTCCTACACCCGACGGACGTACAACTCCAGGCGGACCTACAGGCCGCGATATTTCTTTCTGAAACTGGATTAACGCTAGAGGAGGCAACGGGGCAAGTGGAGGCGGAAATCCCTGTCGCTCCCATTCTTACTCCATTCCAGCATGGAAAACCTTTTGTCACTGAGAAAGATGAGAAAAGTCTAGGCACACAGATGCTCAATTTGCATAGATGGTACCTGCGAATGTCGAATGACCAAGGGAAAATGTTTGAAGTTAAGTATCGTGACCATGATTTCTTCCGCGGGGAGGAGGACTTCTGGGTGTACTTCGAAAATTTATATCACATTTACCATCGACAAGCCCTCGACGCCTTTATCATCACCATTTGGGTTTTGTAAGTATCACTTACCTCTACATTAATACTTTTTGTTAACAAGAACATAATTATATGTGTGCATTATAAAATTTCTATTGTATCGTTTAGACAGGAGACCCAAAGAAGCCGAAAACATGAATGGCACCATTAGATCGGCTTCATGTCTCCTTTGCTAGTCAACCAGAAAGTGCTCAACGAAAATTATAAGGAAACGTGCCAAAACATGTACGATTCGTTGACTAGGCAAAATTACAAATCCTATATATTCATACCATACAACTTTGGGTAAGCCTTGGTCGACTCAATCCTCTATTATATTACTAAATAAATACTAAGTCGTCTAATGCATGTATGTATATATCCTATCTATATCCGCAGTAATCATTGGATTTTACTCATACTTTCCGTAGAGACCGGCAATCTTATAGTCTTTGACTCAATGAGAAATCCAAAGTCCGCAATCCAACATATCCTAGACCCCTTGAACATATAAGTTCAGTTTGCACAATCAAATCTTTTTTCTATTAATAACAATTCCTGAATATCAAACTTAACTTTGAGCGCAGGGTTTGAAAAAATTTGTGAAAAATAACAAAGGACATGGTCAATGGAGGCCCGAACTGAACATTAACATGGATTATCCGGTATGTTGATTCATAAAGATTTGTCTAGTTAAGTATATAATCCCAAATTATTCTAAATTGAGTAATTTATTTGTTTCTCTTTAAGTATGCGAGACAACAAGGAACTGATTGGTGCGGGTACTATGTATGCGACTACTTGCACATCATGACTCCATGCGAGAAGGCTACTGATGAAGACACGAGAGTACGTCCAAACCGTTCACTAGTATATTTTCATAATTGTACTAACGCACATGATGTTAATCCTTTTTTTTCTAAATGATAGATGTCTCAAATGGGGGATGAATGTTACTCTACTGATCGGATCAACGCCGTGTGCGAGAAGCTCGCTGGATTCATTTTGAACGAGATCTTGGATCCTAGAGGCAAGTTCTACCACGACGGTCACATCCATATAGGACTTTCATCCACCTCCTGAGGGGACCAGTAGTTGGACTACAAACATGACTTGTACATTTGTAAATATTTTTAAACATTATGTCTTGATGTTTGTAAATTTGTAAATATATTAGTTCATCTAATTAGCTTAATTATATGCTCGCATTTCACTTTTAGTTAGTTTCAAATATTCTCTGAAAACGAACACGAACGACCAATGAACGTATAGTACTGTAGAGTTTGAGTGCGTTTAGCAATTATAAAAGAATAAACAGTAATAAATATAACAAACAAAACTGGATTTGGAAAAAAAAAAGAAAATGTCATTGGTACCGGTTGGAAAGACCAACCGGTACCAATGGGGCTGCCACCTTGTGTCAGCGTGGCAGCCTCTTTGGTACCGGTTGGTGTTTAACACCAACCGGTACCAATGGAAGCCTAAGGCACCGGTTGAAAAACCCAGTGTTTTAAGGCGAGGCCATTGGTCGTGGTTGCGGGGCACCGGTTGGGAAACCGGTTCCTTTGCCCCTTCTCAGCCAGTGCTGAAGGCCTGTTTTCTAGTAGTGATATGTACGATGAAAGGAACAGTAGCCATCCACTTGTTTGCCAAATAAAAAATACATTACAATGATGAAGCAGTGGCCACCGTATTATTCTGTACTAGGTTGGTAGTATGTGCTACTCTCTGTCCCTGCACAAGTGCACAGCAGAAAAATCTCCTTCTGTCCTTTTGTTTGAATGAAAAAAAAACAAATAAACTCTTTTCGTGGCCAGAGTTCGTTGGCCCGCCTGCCCAATTCGAACTCCCGAGGCTTTTCAATTTCTATATAGGCACACTACTGCTAGCTAGTAGCGGCCGCGGCACCACACGCTGTCTGCTGTCTGTTGACCTGTCGAGTGTCGACACTTCTATTTTACTGACTGCTCATGGCGTTCCGGCCGACCGGGCATCACTACACTAAGTGCTTCTGATCAGCATGATCAGTAGCTATCAGCCTTGTCAGCACTAGTAGCGGTTCTACTGCCCTGCGAATATATATGTTGCGGCCACCAGCAGCTGCCTAGCGGTCATTATGGTTTTCGACCGAGTTTTTTCAGTTTGTTCATTTGTGTTTTCCTTAATTTCGTGTTAATTTCTCCGTTCAAAATTGTAGGTCGTTTTAGCAAATCTAAATACATATTTTTTGATTTGCACCTAAATACATATAATATATCCAGATACGTAGCAAAAACTATGTATCTAGATTTGCTAAAACAACCTTACAATTTGGAACGAAGGGAATATTACTTTTAAGGATGCACTGAGATCCAGTCGACCTTCTCTCAAGCTATTCGCCTCTTCATCATGCGGTTGTCGTTTCGGTTGTATACAATGATACATCAACGACAGTGAAATGCCTCACTGACCATGCATATTGATACACGACATAAATTCGCACAAGAGGCTTGACAACAATAAGGAAGTGTGTTGATACATATGCATGGTTGAAAAGGGAGTGAAACGAGGAAAAGGACACGGGAGGCTATCGCCAATGCAAGCGGGTTGCCATGGACAACAGAAATGGCGGTTATCGTATACCGATGGTTTTTAGCCTAACTAATGTGTTTCCATTCAAAATGTGAAATCTAGGTATATGGTATCACTACTCACCTATATTTCTGAGATCATACATACGAAGGATACATTTGATCACAAACTTTGGCGCCTAGAAAGGGATGTAAATCGCGAGACGAATCTAATGAGCCTACTTAAGCCATGATTTGCAACAGTGATGCTACAGTAACCATCTGCTAATTATTGATTGCTCATGGATTAATTAGCATCATTAGATTCGTCTCGCGATTTACAACCCATCTGTGCAAAAAAGTTTTGTAAATAGACTTTATTTAGTACTTCAAATTAGTAAGATTCCTTTGCAAAAAAAAAATTTTGCAACGGAACTAAACACGGTCTGTATCCTATGACAAATAAATTTAGTTCCCATCGCATTAAATGAGAATCTTGTCATTTAAAAATATTAAATAGAATATGTTTACAAAACTGCACATACCACAAATGAGTGCTAATTCGAGAGATGAATTTAATGAGATTAATAAATACATGATTTGCAACGTGATGCTACAGTAACCATGTGTTAGTTATGGATTAATATACCTTATTAGATTCGCCTCGCGAATTAGCCTAGAATCTTGAATTAGTTTTGTAGTTAGACTTTATTTAATACTTCTAAATAACAAAATTATTTTTTATGTGCTGTTGATGATGCTTCGATTCAGAACCTGCAGAACCACACAACAGACAATGTAGCTAGCGTTCACATAATATCTGAAATGAGGGAGGAGTCCCTGCCCTAGATGCCATAATATAAGCATTTTAAGATTTGGTCAAAGTCAAATTTATTCAACTTTGACCATCAATATTCGTATGAATGAATTATTTTAAATATAAACATTTATATATTATGATAATTGCTTTCCTAACAAATCTAGTAATATTGTTTTTATCTTATAAATCTTTATAAATTAATTATTATTTATAGTCAAAGTTGAAGAAGTTTGATTTTGACTAAATCTATAAATGCTTATATTATGGGACAGAGGGAGTAATATCTGAAATGAGAGGGAGTCCATGGCCTAGCTGCTTCATTCTCCTATCTCTCCGATCCAGGAGTCCAGGACTACTGCTCCGATCCCTATAATTTTGAGGGCGTGCAAAAGAGAACCCAATAAGCTAAGAGCACACTGCACAAAAGCAAAGTAGTTTGCATTGAGTTCTATATATATATATCAGTAGTAACTGACCACTTAACTACTAGATCGAGCAATGGCTGCTGCACTTGCACACATCTTCTCTTTCTCCTCCGTGGAGCCTCTTCTCCCTCCTGCTTCGCCGGCGGCGGGGAACGGCCGGCGACGATGCCGCCCCCGTGGTGCTTGCATCCGCTCCTCGCTGGCGCCCAAAACGCAGCTGCCCACTGACTTTGACCTCCAGGTAGCTTATTAGCGCGTGGGCCATCCCTTTTTTCCTTTCATTTCTCAATGAACCCTAATAGCCCTATCTAGTGTGATGATAAGCTTGATGAAAAAGCATGGCTTATATGATGTTCGCAGCACGTGACGTCAATAAGGTTTCAAGTTTTTTTGGGAAAAAATGAATGGTAACTCTCCATGAAACACACCTGCAGCACGAGGGCCTGAAGAACATACAAAAGATTCTTCAGCAACGTCGGGAGAGCAGCCCGGAGATGATGAACACCATCGACAACCTCAAGCGCCTCTGCATCGACCATTACTTCGAGGAAGAGATCGAGAGCGCCATGGCCGTGGTCAAGGATCTCGTCCACAGCGACGACCTCCTCGATGCAACCCTATCATTCAGGTTGCTGAGAGAGACCGGACATGATGTTTCAGCAGGTCAGTGGTAGACGCAAAATGTAAAAGGATACTGAATGGTGTCTATGATTGATCCTTGTCGGTCGGTGTGGCAGATGACGTGCTTCGGAGGTTCACCGACTGCAACGGCGACTTCACCCTAGCTCTCAGCAAGGACGTCAGGGGGCTCCTGAGCCTGCATGACATGGCACACCTGGACATGGGAGTTGAAACATCACTGCACAAGGCAAAGGAGTTCTCAACCAAGCACCTCGCATCTGCCATCAGGTACCTGGAGCCAGGCCCTGCAAGGTACGTGAGGCAGTCCCTGGACCACCCCTACCACCTGAACCTGATGCAGTACAAGGCCAGGCACCACCTTAGATACCTCCAGAGCCTGCCCACCAGAAACATTGCAATGGAGGAGTTGGCAATTGCAGAGTTCCAGCTCAACAAACTGCAGCATCAGCAAGAAATGCAAGAGATTAAAAGGTAAACAAACAAGTGCTTTTGCTAGTTACTTGCTAGACCAACTGACAAGAGGCTTTATGTAGTGATAATTTGCATGTAGGTGATGTTGTTGAGATCATTATATTATTATTGTTTTTCTATTATTTGTCAGATCATAACTGTGACAGATTTGATTATTCATGGATCGACGATGCAGATGGTGGATGGGGCTAGGATTGGCTCAAGAAATACCGGTGGCCCGGGACCAGGTGCTCAAGTGGTACATGTGGCCCATGGCAGTCCTGCAGGGATCTTCCTTCTCCAGATACCGGATTGAGATCACAAAGATAATCTCCCTTGTCTATGTTGTGGATGACATATTTGATCTTGTTGGCACACTAGAGGAGCTATCCCTCCTCACCAAGGCAGTCAAAATGTAAGCTTGGTCTTTTTTTTTTTGGGAATGTATCTAGTGCAAACCATAACTTCGTGAAAACCCGTGCAAACCACGACCAAAAAGTTGTTTAAATTCACCAAAAAAAATCACACATTTAGATGATATGATGATACATAGTCTTGTAAAATATCTTGTCCAAGCTCAACTTCGTCTGTGAGATATAAAAAGAACAAATTTCAGGCCAGGAAGTTGTCCAGATGATTTGTTAGAAATTTGTTATTTTTATATCTCACAAACGAAGTCGAGTTTGGACAAGATATTTTACAAGGTTATGTATCATCATATCATCTAGATGTGTGATTTTTTTGGTAATTTTAGACGACTTTATTTCTGTGGTTTGCATGAGTTTTCACGAAATTATGGTTTGCATTAGATATGTTCCCTTTTTTTTTGCCATAATAGGGTGATCTCTCCTGCTTCTTTTTCGTTTACTATATACACATATATAGCAGTTCTCAACTTTAAATGCAAAACACCAATAAGTTATCACAAAAAAATGATTATGCAGAGTTTTAGACCTTAATGTATCTGAATGATTGTTTCATGCATATGCTGATACATATTGTGATTTGCAGGTGGAATACTGCAGCTCCTGATTCACTCCCCAGTTGCATGAGATCTTGCTACAACGCTCTCTACACCATTACAAATGAGATCGCAGACATGGCCGAAAAGGAGCATGGATTCAACCCTGTCAATCATCTCAGGGAAGAAGTATGTTACTAACTTGCTTGTTTTTCCCTACACTCCTTCAGTTTGCTCTCAGGAAAAGAAACTAAGATAGTATTTGACATTGCAGTGGGAAGTGCTGTTTGATGGATTCATGGTTGAGTCAAAGTGGCTGGCAACCGGTCAGGCTCCTGCCGCAGAGGACTATCTGAGAAATGGTGTTGTCACTTCCGGAGTGCCGCTTATATTTGCGCACGTATTCTACCTTCTAGGGCAACATCATGTAACAAGTACTAATGAGGATGCTGCAAAGCTCAGTGATCACGCCCCTCCTGCCATCTTTTGCGTGGCCAAGATCCTCAGACTTTGGGATGACTTGGGTAGTGCCAAGGTCTGCAGAACGCACACTGCTGCTTGTTAAATGCTTTTCACAAAATTAATCTGATCCGATCCATAGTGAAAATTTCAGTATATAGATCTAGCATGCATGAAACCCTTGATTATAACATTTTTTTAAAAAAATTTCATGGATCTTATTAATTTGCAGGATGAAGCACAGGAAGGATTGGATGGATCCTACAGGGACTTGTACTTGATGGAGAACCCTAGCTGCACCCCAGCCGACGCCGAAGAACACATGCGGAGGCTGATCAAGAGGGAGTGGGAGGAGCTCAACAGGGAGTGCTTCTCCAGGAGGACCTTCTCCACCAGCTTCGCACGAGCCTGCTTCAACGCCGCCAGGATGGTCGGCGTCATGTACTCGTACGACAAGGAGCAGAGGCTCCCAGTCCTGGAGGACTACATGAGGATGCTGCTGCTTTGAAACTTTTGTTTGCTCCTTCTCCATGAGAACCCATGCATGTGACATCATGCATGCGTGATTTATCTGCTCCTTAGTTTTCACCAGCAATGTACTTACTGCTTAATAGAAATCACGTAATTATATGGGTGAGGAAGTGATGGTACGCTTAGGGTCATTGTATATATTTGCTTTCTTTTTTATAGACTTTTTTGGGGGCATTTGTGTTTTTACCCCTACTTTGAAGTGGAATTGTGATTTTGCCCTTATTTTTTTTAACTTTGTGATTTTGCCCTTTACTATTCACAAATCACTGCGATTTTACCCACCCCTAGTCAACGGTCAAAACAGGGGCAAATACGCAAAGATTAAGGGCAAAATCGCAACAACTTGTGAAAAATAAAAGGCAAAATCACAAAATTAAAAAAATGAGGGCAACATCACAATTGCACTTAAAAGCAGGGGTAAGAACACCAAAAAACATTTTTTTATAAATATCTCTCTTCTTAATGAAATGCTTGCCGAGAAATTTTTTTAAGGAAAACAATAACGAATGCTATCTATATAGCCATCTCCAGGGACGAAGCCAGACCGGAAGAGCATCAAGTTCTTACGTATAAAATGATGGGGTCATAATAGACCATTAACAACTAGCTACGGTAATTTACCACCTATCTTTTCAAAATCTGTCTGGGCCGGCGGACCCAATGCACTACTACAAAAACGTTGATTTGTCCCGGTTGGGAAACCGCTGTTGTCCCGGTTTCCCAACCGGGAACGCCTGTCCGGGACAAAAGGGGGCGCCCTTTTGTCCCGGGTGTGGCAACCGGGACAAAAGAGGACCTTTTGTCCCGGTTGGTAACACTAACCGGGACAAAAGGTGCAGCCAGCGCCCACGTGGCTGGCGCACCCTTTTGTCCCGGTTGGTGTTACCAACCGGGACAAAAGGTCTCTTTTTTTTTCATGTTTTTCTTTTCTCAATTCTTTTTCTATTTCAATTATACTTTTGCATTTCAATTAAACTTATGTATTGGAATTCAGTGTGTATGATCTCCACTAATATATACATATATATATAGTTACTTATATAATATTTGTCCTAGATAGTTTTCATATATAAATTAATTCACTTATATATATATATATATGTATACACATATCTATACATGTGAATTCCTTTACATATGAAAATGTCTAGGACCAATATTATATAAATATATATATACACATATATATTATTGGAGTGCTTATATATATAATACATACATACTCCATCATATTTGCATAGGTATATTCGTTCTTAATTACATAGTAGAATTCGCCTTTTGGAAATTTAATACATACATACATACTCATAAATAGAAATTTAATACATAGACACACATATATATTTACATAGTTATATTCGTTTTTAATTACATATATACGCGTATATTGTCATATTTGCTGTGATTGTCAATATTAGATATTCCATCGTAGTAGAATTCGCCTTTTGGATCGAGGACTTGCTCAACAATAAATCCGGAGAATTGTTCTTGAATCGCCATAATCTTTTCCTCCGGTATGAGTTTATCGCGCATCTCCCCGACCTATGGAAAAAGGGGATAATTAATTTCGACTAATTAAAATACGAGTTCAAATATTAACAAATTTTTTACTTACTTCCTCCTCCCAATCTGTCCAGTCCTTTGGAGGACCTACCAGACCATGGATGTTCTCGCATACATAGTATGCGCACAATACAGTGCCTGGTTTCTGCCTCATACACTTTAAGAGAGAAGAAATTATCAGGTATTTACATGAATATATAATAAAACTAATGAATCGTGCAACGAATCATCCAAGCGCGTACCGGAAAATCTGTCTTGATCTTCAATTCCTTGTCAAATTTGCCTGGATGATTTTTAGCGAATTCTTTCCAAACCCTGTGCATGATTAGAACAATTATAGTCAAGTAACAAAGTGATTCAAATTATCAGTCACCGACGGAGTAGTGGTAGATTTACTTTTTCATCATGTTAAGAAGATTTTCGTATTGTTCTGGAGGTCTCCTCAATGAGTCCATAACCACGAGTAGGCTCTTCTCGGGAATTATGACAATTAGGATCCAGTGTTAACTGCAAGATTATACGGAGGCAGTTCTTGGTAGTTAAGGTTTAAACAATTCGATTACAGAATAGAAAGAGTTAGACGGAAGGAATCACTCACGCAAAGTTGTAAGGAAACAATATCATTTGCTTGTTGTGATAAACGCTTATGTACTTGAACAACATTTGGAATATCTCATCGGTATTGTCGCGTAGAAGCCTCCAATTACAAGTAATTGGGTCGATGAAGCCGAGGTGAGAGTATCCCTTTCTTCTGCAAGTATGTATCTCCATTCTACATGATACCGAATAAATCAAGAGATCAGTATGTTGAGATCATGCAAAACAATACGTAAGGAGAGTAAAATACTTACAGAACCCACAAGGCGACCATAGAGATGTCGAGGGCCTCCTGATGGAATAGTTGGTAAATTTCTTCCCAGTTTATCCATAGAATGGCCTCCCCCCGTAAGAAATCGTCATCTTTAATCTTTGCGCCCTGCATGAAGATGCAATCGGCCATCGCACGCATGTAGTGCTGGTGCAGCTTATACATTTGCGTTGGAAGCACAGACACTACTTCGGGGGGTACAAGAGTTTTGCCGATCTCAAACGTCCATTTGACGACCACATCGGCCTTTGGAATATCTTCTCCCCCTGCAATCTGAGCGGCCGTCAGGTTTGATTCTTTCAAAAATGTAACAAAGTCTTGTTCTTGCGTCGTCTGTCCCACTACGAGAGGCTCTATTGATTGTTTCTTTTGGGCTCCGAGCTGTGGAACGTCGGACGACGACGACTTTGATTGTCTCTTCTTTTTCTCAGTAGTTTTGATAATTGTGCGTTCGTAGTCTGAAGGGGGGTCTCTCGGAATGAATTTTCTCTTATTTGCTTCGCACATTCCCTTAAAAAATTTCAAATCTATCGGATTTATCACTTTCTCGGGCTCCGGCTTCGGCTTCGGCTTGAAGTGCTCTTTAACTCTTTCTTGAGTTATCCGATCGCATTCTTCAAGGCTCATGTCCCAGGGTTTAATAGGAGCCTCCTTGGTTTTCTTCTTCTTTTCCTTCTTCTTTGGAGGCTCCTTAGCCGGTGCAGCTACCTTCTTTGCCGGCGGCCGTTTCTGCTTCTTTGCCGGCGGCGGAGGGGGTGACCATGGAGGCGACGGTGACGCTTGAGTGTTCATCGGCGCATGAGATGATGGTGATGGAGAATGTGCCGGTGAACCTTGCCGAGACAGTGCTGCCCTTGGGGAGTTTTGCGGAGATGCCGGTCTTGGAGAGGCATGCTGAAATGCCGGTCTTGGTGTTTGATCATCCGACTTTAGGACAATGTAGCGCTTATCCCATAGGATGTAGCCATGAATGGCTTCTGCTAGTGTCCTCTCCCCATCGCCTCCAGGAATATCAAGCTCGAGCGTCTCCCAACCCTGGCACACCTGCTCCACGCCAACTCTTGTGTATCTAGGCGGAATTTGCTGCCCGTGGTACACGTCGCCTGGTTCGGTTGGCATGGCGGTACCGTACGCAACAGTGAACATTAAGTTCTTAACGGCAGTCTGCAGGTCACAAGGTGTCCGGTGGGTGATCTCATCCACTGGAAATCGCTGCGGGGCCGACGCTTCAACTGCGGCCTGGATCCCCGTGGGCTCGGCGGCGGCGACGTCTGTGGAAGCGCAGCTGCTTTTCCGCTGAGACAGGTGATCGACTGCGACACTAGGCTCTGGAGGCAACGTTTGCGCTTGCTGTTGCTGGCTCATTGCTACAGCCACTTGGCGTTGAACCTCTTCCTCCAGTCTTTGATCGTGTGACATGAGCCGTTCCTCTAGCCTTCGCAAGTGCTCCCGCTCATCATTCTTTCTTCTTTGCCGGCTTCTATATGACTCAATGTAATCCCTGAACCCATACTTCCACGGAACCACGCCTTTGCCTCTTGTGCGGCCCGGATGCTCTGGATTCCCAAGGGCGTAAGTCAGCTCGTCCCTCTCTCTATCCGGCTTGAATGTTCCCTCGGCCGCTGCTTGTATGGCCTCCTGTAGTCTCTGGGCTGCTCGCTGGATGTTTGGCCCATAGACGCAGTCACCAGTCAATGGGTCCAAGCTTCCCCCGTGACCATAAAACCAGGTCCTTGACCTTTCAGGCCAGTTCATGGTCGCAGGTTGGATGCCTCTGTCAAGCAGATCCTGCTCCATCTTCTCCCATTTGGGTACTGCAAGCTTGTAGCCTCCTTGGCCTAGAGTGTGATGGTACACTTTCTTCGAGGCGTTGTCTTTGGCCTTCTGCACCTTCTGAAGCCCAAGCTCTGAAGACTTGTATTCTACAAATGCATCCCAGTGACCCCTGAGCTTTTCGAGCTCGCCGGTAAATACGGGTGTGGTCCCGGTCTTGATATATTTCTTCGTCAAAATTTTCTTGAATGATCGCAGCTGTTCGGACATTTTACTCAGGGTCCAGTGCTTGCATATCTCTTCGGATTCAGCTGGAACCGTGAAGTTTTTCTTAAGCTCCCGCCAGCACCATTCTTTTTCTCTTTCGGGTACCGCATCCCGTTCCTCGCTTGGATTGGAAGCTTTCCAGAGCTTGAAGCTGATCGGGATGTGGTCCCTGACAATACATCCGGATTGTCTTATGAATTTTTTGGCGGCAGCTTCTGGAGCGATCGGTTCGCCATCTGGACCAACTTCCGTTATAATGAACCGCCCTTCCAGTTTTTTTGTTGGGCCTCGCTTCGTCTTTTTCTGCTGCGACGATGATCCAGACGGCTATAAAAAAACATTCATAGTATTCATATAGATTCAGATGAAAATATGATTGTCACTACAAATAATTATAGTTGTGATATGTACATTAGCACTTTGTTCAGCAGCAGCGTCATCCTGAATAGATGGTGCCTCAATTCCATCACCGGACATATTCAAATATATGTCGGTATTGCTGCCATCATCAGCTTGTTCAGCGACATCTCCTTGACCTTCGCCAATCATATTCAACAAGAACTGTTCGTCTTCCGCGTCTGTGTGTCGCGGGTCCATCGTAACTAAAATATGAATACAAATAAAACCCTTAAAAAATTATCTAAATAATCCACATATTTGCGAGCATTTGACTAAGTACCGATCGATGGACGAGGTCGAGTAATATTCTCTAAGTAATTCAAGAAATGAACTTGAAATATTCTATCGATAATTTCACTAAGTACCGATCGATGGATGAGGTCGAGAAATATTTCACTAAGTAATTCAAGAAATATACATGAAATATTTAAAAGAAATTTAAACTCACTTTACACATACATACATACATACATTCATACATTTAAAAATTTGTAAATATACCTTTATTTACACAACAAATTATGATTTCACTCTTAACAACAAATTATGATTTCACTCTAAATAACATGAACTCTAAATTATGATTTCAAATTATGAGCATGTCCCAAAGTTACATGAGTGTAGCTTCCTAGCTACTGAAAATGAGCCATAATTGGTCGACGATGTCGATCTCAGTGCTGCAAACAGTACTCGACACACTCTGAGAACTAAAAATTAAAGAACATTGGGGAACTATATATACAGAGGCAGGAGCTTCCCAACGTAGCGAGAGGTTCTGGGGTTCAATGGAATGGAGAAGGTGTTGAGGGGACTCTCGTAGTAGGACGATCTTTTAGGAGATGAAACATCGGTGTCAAATGCAGTGGGATTCGGCCTTTCTCCAGTATGATTCTATCTATTTTCTAGACCTTCATTGATCCTTCATTGATTGTGTACAATGCTAAATTAACCATATAATTTGCTACTTTCTTTGAATTGTGCCGATTTCATCAGGTTCTTTTGTTGTGGTTGATTTTATGGACTTAGGTCTAAGTAGCACGAAACTAAAAGTTTTTTTATTAGTAAATGTTATAGAAAATTTATGGATCCATGTTACTTACTTGCCAAGAGTTTTCTTTCTAGTAAATCGAAGTCAGCAATTTACGTCAATTAAGTTGGACCCTGAATATTGTTATTATAGTAAATTCATAGATTCATGTCAATTACTTATCAATAATTTTTCTCTCATGCAGATCATAATTTTTCTGTGTTGGAGGGGACGAGATCGAGCTCTACCTTTGGGTACGCGGTGTGGGCTTTATGATCTAACGATTAGCTACAAAGAAGAGGCTGTTTCTCACTTATCACTGTGACAAAACATGTGCATCTACTATTCACTGGCAAATTTTGTATCAGAAGGCATTGATTGAACATCCGTTTCTAAATAATGACAGTGATATATGCATATAAATCCAAACTAAAAGCCTCTGAAATTTAATGTGCCCTGATTGAACACACTTCTATCGCATTTCTAACAGAGACAAACTCAGAATTAATAGCAAGATCTATTTGCCAACAAGCAAAGAAAACAACTGAAATACTGTTGAAGCTTAAATACTGTCGACGGCGAGCAGGGGATGGTGGCAAGGGCGTTACGGCGGCGGCGGCGGCTCTGGGCGGCGGCACGCGTTACTTAGCATTATCTTTATTTCTAAACAGACGCTTCAAACGTGGTATTATAGGCAAATACCACATGACCTTCGCAGGAACTCTCTTCCGGGGAGGCTCCCCCTCGACATCTCCAGGATCATCTTTTCTAATCTTGTAACGCAATGCACTGCATACGGGACATGCATCCAAATTCTCGTACTCGCCTCGGTAGAGGATGCAGTCGTTGGGGCATGCATGTATCTTTTGCACTTCCAGTCCCAAAGGACAAACAAGTTGTTTGGCTTCATACGTTGTGGCAGGCAATTCATTGTCCTTAGGAAGCATTTTTTTAACAAGTTTGAGTAATTCACCAAATCCCTTGTCGGATACACCATTTGTCGCCTTCCATTGCAGCAACTCCAAGGTGGTGCCAAGTTTCTTAAATCCATTTTGACAATCTGGGTACAACAACTTATGGTGGTCCTCTAACAACTTCTGGAACTTCAACCTCTCCGTTTCACTCTCACAGTCTGACTGCACATTGTGCAATGCTTGCCCCAGATCGTCGCTGGGATCATTTTCTGCTACATCTACTTCGGGCTCTTCCATGGGAATATCGTCATCGAATGCACCGATTCCAGCATTCCCGGGAAAGTGGTCGTCAAAATCTTCTTCTTCATTGTCTTCCATGGTAACCCCCTGTTCTCCGTGCTTCGTCCAACAAACATACTTTTTCATGAAACCATTTGCGAAAATGTGGCTGTGTAGGATTCTTGAAGATGAGTAATCCTTGTTATTGTTGCAATGAACACACGGGCAGCACATAAAACCATTCTGCTTGTTTGCCTCAGCCACAGACAAAAAATAATGCAGGCCATCAATGAATTCTTTCGAACGTCGGTCAGCATTGTACATCCATTGCCGGTCCATCTGCATTTTAAATAAATCGATTTGAATTCTTTACACGTATCGAATAAATAAAATATATCAAACCTAAATTAAACTAAATGTAACATAACATGAATAATTAAAAGATATGCAATATCTATCATACATCTTGATTAATTAAAAGGGGTACTTAATCCATTACAGAACTTAACAAAGGAGTACTATACATGAAATTTAAAAATTCGGTCAACAACACATAGGTTTTCAACCGTCCTTGCGTTGGAACGCAGAATGTTCTAACGGATTTCTTGCTGGCGCAGAATAAGATGGCGGAGCTGAAACCTCCGAGTTTGGTGGTGACGAACCGTAACGCCGCAATAAATACTCAAGATCAAACGGAGGTTCCTCGCCCCTTGCCATGCATTCTCTATATTCTTTTTCCAAATAACGGAGCGCTGCCCTATGAAAAGCACTAGGTTTTTTGGACCGACGACCTACTCGAGTTGTGCCCTTCTCTCCAGAAGGACAACGATCACCCCCACCGGCGCCACTCCCTCCAGCTGCTGAAGCCATATTTTACTGAAAAATACCTTTATTTTCCACAAAATTATAAATTCTTACCATTACAAAGCAAAAATTATTTACTATTACAATTACAATGATCAGATTAATAACTCTTGCAAATAACAATGAAATTATATAAAAAAAGACGAAATGTATCATTAATCCTCAAGAAATCTCTAATTAATTGAAAGAAATCTCTATAACTTCTAATTACTTTGACACCCTTCAGTTCCAGGAGTACACTCTTTTCAATATCCAGAAACCCTCTAGAAGAAAAATAAACCTTTATTTCTGAAAATGTATATGTCAGTAACCTCAACCCTGCGGTGATGACACTGCCTTTCGGGGGGACACGGTGCGGTACAAAGATGTCACCAATCGGCTAGTCGCAGCACCAACATTTACGATTAATAGGCACAGCACTTGGCACAGGCAGCATGCTCGTTCATATGCTCTCAGTACAACAACGGCATGCTGACTGCGTCAAATGCTGTCTTCTTATCAATCGGAAGTGCTGGTGATGCGACCAACCGATTTGCGACGTCCTTATAGCGCATCGTGTATCCCTGAAAGGTAGTGCCATCACCGTTGGATGGAGATTAACGACGTATACTTGTTTCGAAATAAAGATTTTTTTAGCTTCTAGATGGTTTCAATGTGAGCCTGATTAAATACATCACTAGAGTGTCAAAATAATCCATTCATAATACAAAAAATTCTATAATATACTCATTTCATTAATTCATTCACGAATAAAAAAATCAACTATCCACAATATGGTCATATATACAAGTACATCACATGAAGTATCTACACTCATTCTAAAAATTTCTACTATCCATATACTCATCTAAATCTAAAAGAAAATTACACCTACATATGCAATCTAGCTAGCTAAATGTCCAAGAAATGAGCTAGCTACACATTTTCTCTATTTCTAAAGTATGAAATGAGCTATACAAGCCAAGGAAGAAGAGAAAAACAAGCCCCAAACCTTTAGAGCAGATGGATGGACGGGGAATCAAAGATCTTCACAAATGTGGTGAAGAAATGAGCAAGAACTCCTCTATCCCGAGCCAAGAACAGCAAGAAAACAAGTGAGCTGAATGGCTCGGGCGGGGGGAGAGGGAAGGGGATAAGGGGCGCAAGGCCTTTTGTCCCGGTTGGAGGCACGAACCGGGACAAAAGGGGGGACTTTTGTCCCGGTTGGTGGTTCCAACCGGGACAAAAGGCTACGCGGGCCTTTTGTCCCGGTTGGAACCACCAACCGGGACAAAAGGCTCCCATTTTGTCCCGGTTGGTGTCTCCAACCGGGACAAAAGGCCCCCGTCCCCCCGCTGGCCCGGCTAGCCGTTGGACCCGGGACAAAAGCCACCTATTGTCCCGGGCCCAAAGGCTGCCGGGACAAATGGCCAGGAACAAAGGCCTGTTTTGTAGTAGTGATGGCAAGGCACAGTTCTACCCCTGCCCATCTCTCCAAGAAACTGCTTGCGTACTCCCTCCATCATCCCAAAAAACAAATCACTCTAGCATTTAATAAAATTTTTCAAAAAAAAATCATCTTACCCTATTTAGAAAGCGCATATACATGTAAGAATCGATTAGTGCCAAATATTGGTAATAAATAGGGGCAAACATTATCATTTTACCTTGTTAATTTATCATAAAATTCCTAGTATGCTCTATTATTCTCTTGTTGAAAAGTAACCTGCTATGATTGTGTTTAATGTCGTTCTACATACTACCTAGGTGAAACAATATAATGAATACAGTGTCATATATTACATGGTTGGAAATAAAGGACAAATGATCTGTTTATGAAGCCCAGCACTTTTTTGGAGATGGTAGTCTTAGAACTGTTTGCGAGCTATGAATGGAAGCATAATAAAAAAATTTAAATTTAATTTTGCTTTTTGACTCCTGATAATCCAGTGATTGAAGCTGGAAAAATGTAATAATTGAAGTGTGTACCCTAAACCGTAGAGATCGAAAAAATTCCATTATCTAAGAATTTTTTTATTTTTGCTATACGATAGATGCATGCTCCTGAATCCTCGTAGACGTGTCAGATATTATAGGAAACACATGTCACTGTTACGTGTGAAACAAGAAGTTAGTTGTGGCTTTCTTTTAATGAAAAACGTGCTGAAGTTGGTTGCGGCTTCAATAATGTATGCATCGATAACGAGTAGCAAGCAGTCTTAACACAGTTTGAATGAATCCATCCTCATGTCTGCAGCCAGCGCACAGATCCAAATTGACTTGACCAGGTGAAAGAAACCTTGTCCTGGGCTCTCCTGAATTTAGGCCCGGTTCAGTTCCCATCTTGTAAATGCAAAAACACAAATTTTTGCGAAGGAATTTTACTAATTTGAAGTACTAAATGAAGTTTATTTATAAAAAATTTTGCATGGATGAGCTGTAAATCACGAGACGAATCTAATGAACATACTAAATCCATGATTTACAACAATGATGCTACAGTAACCATCCGCTAATTATTACTTAATCATGGATTAATTAGCATCATTAGATTCGTCTCGCGATTTACAACCTATCTGTGCAAAAAAATTTTGTAAATAGACTTCATTTAGTACTTCAAATTGGCAAAATTCCTTCAAATTTTTTTTTGCATTTACATGTAAAGGGAACTAAACTGGTCCTTATTCCCGGCCGGATGGATCTGTCAGGCTGCGATGCGACATGCATCGCCTGAACCAGAACGACCCAGCAGATCAAATCTGACAGGCTGCTCTGCATTGCATTGCTTGCTTTCATCACAACGCTGACGCTTGGAGATGAGGACATGCAGGACGGCAGGATAGTTTTCACATACGGGAGATCACATCTTTGCCTGCTGCTGTGACAATGACAACGTGGTCTGTGGCCAAAACAATGGGCCTGTTTAGTTTCCAAAAATTTTCCTACAATATCTGTCACATCGAATTTTTTGACATATGTATGGAATATTAAATAGAGTTAAAAAAATAATTAATTACACAGTCTAACTGATTAGCACGAGATGAATCTTTTAAACCTAATTAGTCCATAATCAGATATTATTTGTCAAATAACAACGAAATATGCTACAGTACTAAAACTCAAACTTTTTCGCGAACTAAACGCAACCAATGTTTTAGAGCTTCCTTTTGAATGTACTACTAGACCTTGATTCCTTAAATGTTTGATGCAGCTGGTCCTATGTTTTTCATAGACGATTCAAAAAAAATGTTTTTCATAGAAATATGTTTCGTTTTGTGCAACGCTCACGCTGTCGCAGTTTCTAAAATTTACTGACAAAAACAAGATTAGCTAAATTTTACTCAAAAACAAGTGCAAGAACGAGCACGTTTATTTGGACGTCATTTTCCCCCACCTCTATGGGCTCGTCGGGAGCACCGCCGGAGCCGCCGGCCGTGGCGGCGGCGAGGAAGCTGCACCACCTCCTCCGCTCCCGCGACCTTCGCCCGGCGCTCTCCTACCTCCGCACCCTCCCTTCGCCGCTCACCCTCCTCCCCAACCACGCCCTCAACGCCCTCCTCCGCGCGCTCGCCGCCGCCGGCCGCGTCCGCGCCGCCGCCTCACTCTTCCGCTCCATCCCCTCCCCCACGCCGCATTCCTTCAACTCCCTCCTCGCCGCGCTCCTCCGGCGGGGCCGCCGCCGCGCGGCCTCCGCCCTGCTCGCGGTGTTCCTCCGCTCCCCTGACGCCTCCCCCGACGTCACCACCCTCAACACCCTTCTCCATGGGCTTTTCACTGCCTCCCCGCGCCCGTCGGCTCCCACGCTCCTCAAGCTCTTCCGCTTCTTGCCGGAGACCTACGCCTTCGCCCCCGACACCATCACGTACAATTCTCTGCTATCCGCTCTGTGCCGAGCCGGCGACCTGGCCACCGCGCGCAAGCTGTTCGACGGAATGCGCGCGAGCGAAGAAGAGAGCAAAAGTGGCGCCCTCCCTAATGTTGTCACCTACACTACCATGATCAGGGCGTACTGTGCAAAGGGGCTTGCTGACAAGGCATTGTCACTCTTCAAGATGATGGCCGCAAATGGCGTGCCGCCAAACAGGATCACCTACAACACGATGGTACAGGGCTTCTGTGAGGCCGGAAGGATGGAGCTAGTTAAGGAGGTGTTCGAGGTGGACTCCTTTAAGCCAGACACATGCACGTTCAACACGCTAATGGCTGCACATTGCAGGGTAGGGCGGATTGAGGATGCAATGAAGGTGTTTGATCAAATGACAGAGCTTCATGTGAGACGTGACTCTGCAAGCTATAGCATGGTGATCCGGGCATTGTGTGAGAGCGGTGAGTTTGGTCGGGCCGAGGAGCTTGTGGATGAGATCTTGGAGAAGGAGGTGCTCAAAAAAAGAGGTGGTTCTGTACCACTTGTCGCAGCATACAACCCAGTTTTTATGTACTTTTGTGAGAATGGGAAAGCAAAAAAAGCCAGGGTGCTGTTTGGGCAGTTGCTGGATAGGAGGAGCAAGGTTGATTTCCAAGCATTCAAGACGTTGATACTAGGACATTGTAAGGAGGGCAATTTTGCAGAAGGGTACGAGCTGGTGCTCTCAATGTTAAAGAGGGATCTTGTCCCTGACAGTGAGTGTTATATTGCTGTAATAGATGGCTTTATGCAGAAGGGAAGGATGAAATCTGCTTGGGAAGCTCTTCACAGGATGTTAAATAGTGGCCTTCGGCCTAGCACAAGTACATTCCACTCGGTTCTTTTGGGGCTTTTGAAGAAAGATGGCTGTGCGAAAGAAGCTGCCGATTTGATTGAGATAATGCTAGAGAGGAAAATCCGGCAGAACGTTGATCTTTCTACTAATCTGATCGATGTACTGTTCAAAAGTGATCTCAATGACTGTGCATACAAGATTACTAAGCGTCTGTATGATAATGGCTACTATATCAAGATGGAAAAGGTAATTGCAGCACTTTGCGAGGAGAAGAAGTTTGTAGATGCAGCGGAGTTTACTTTGTTTAGCTTGCAGAAGCACCATGAATTGGGTGTTGCAGTTCACGGTCTTGTTCTGGATGGCCTCTGCATGGACGGTAGAGCTGCAGAGGCATTCCGGCTTTTCTATGAGCTAATTGAGAATGGAAGCACTTCTGCTGTTGCTGCTCCCCGCAGCTTAGTCTTGCTTCATCATGCACTCGAGGAAGCTGGAAAGATGAAAGAGGCTGATTTTGTTGGTAAACAGATGAGACGCGCCACTGCCAGAATTAGGCAAAGGAGCTGAGAATTTACTCACATTGTTCCAACAAAAACCTTGCAAACTCTTCGGAGCTTCTGTGCAGTGTGGTCGGAAGAGAAAGGATGCTGAAACTGGATATCAAGTTGGTTGCCTGATCAGCTGATTGGCAAGGAATTGATGGTCATCAACAAGGGTTATTTTGATGGTGCAGGATTGCATGTGAAATCAAAGGATCATCAAATAGCTTGATTTTCTTGTAGTTACCCCTATCATCAGATATTCCGATTGCGCAACCACATCTCATGGTCAGTCAAACAAAGCCTTTATTTCCTCATACTGTGTTTACATCTCACTATTCCTGTTTAAATGATGTGCAGGTCTTTGCGACTGATGAAATCACCATGGACGCTTTGCGCAAGTACCCATGCTGAATTTAGAACTCGAGCCTGATGGACACAAGGAACATCCGAGGGATGTGTAACGCACATTGCTGTTCCTACGGCATCCCACGGCAAGTGCGAGGGCGGTAGGGCGCCTCTGCCGAATCATCGAGGTCGCAAAGCCAGCCCCGTCAAGTCTTCACGGATGGTCTGCGCGGGTCTGCTGCCTGTGTTGCCTAGCCTTGGCATAATGCTGTCTGTTCTCGATTTCAGTTGTGCAAAAAACCTCTGTGCGGGGAGCAAGTATGGGCACAAAAAGGCATGCCAAATTGGAGATTGTAATTGATGTGAATTTAGAGTGGAGTTCAGGAATCGTGTGACTGAATGTTAAATTCAGGCTGTAACTGATGTGAATTGGGATTGTAACTTGTGATTGTGCGCCACCACTAGCTGTTATCAAAATGTCATACTGAATTCTGTTATCAAACTGACAACATCAGTGATATGTTCTCTGATTGGTCTGTTGTCAGTTAACGCTCAGTATTACCAATGAAACCAAAGAATCGAAGAAATGTTATCTTTCTCTAAAAGTTTTAGCTTGGATGCAGACACTTCTGGTTTGGAGCGGACCTGGCAGCAGGGGACACCTACGAGCTAGTTGAGAATGGAAGCACATCTGCTGTTGCTGCTCCCCGCAGCCTAGTCTTGCGTCATCATGCACTCGAGGAAGCTGGAAAGATGAAAGAAGCTGATTTTGTTGATAAACAGGTGAGACACGACACTGCCAGAATTAGGTAAAGGAGCTAAGAATTTAGTCACATTGTTCCAAAAAGGAAAAAAAACTTACAAACTATTCGCAGCTTCAGTGCAGTGTAGTCTGGAAGAGAGATAAAAGATGCTGAAACTGGATATCAAGTTGGTTGCCTGATCAGCTGACGAGCAAGGGATTGATGGTCATTCACAACAAGGGTTGTTTAATTTGATGATGCAGGATTGCGTATGAAATCAAAGGAGCGTTAAATACCCTGATTTTTTTTCTTGAACTTACCCCTGTCATCAGATATTCAGATCACGCGACCTCAATTCATCGTCAGTGTAAAGACAAACTAAAGCCTTTATTTCCTCGTACTGTGTTTAAAAAAACTGATTGCGGGGAAGAAACCGCCGAGCTTTGAATAAGAGATCTCTCACGCATGCCGAGAAAACTTCTGAACCCCTAGCCCACCCTTACATTCTTTTTAGATTAAGGGGAAAAAATCAGTCTTGAATGTTCACAGGTGAATGTCTACAACCACAAAGGAACATATCTGGCCACAAAGCCAGAAACTCAGACTCCAAACCTCCAACCGAGAAACACAAAAGATAGGAAAAGAAGGAATAAGAAAGAAAACATGAAAGACTAAGCTTCAAACTTATTATGCGTTCTTCCTTCAACCTTACGGCCCACCCTTACATAGGGACGCTGTTACTTAAGTGAGTGTGGGTCAGGACCTTCCATTATGCTTTGGCGTGGTGGCAGGCGAGCGGATTTTTTAACCCCAAGCTAAAATCTGCTCCCATAGGGAGTCGAATTCAGAACCTGGGAAGTGCTACTAAGGCCATTTAATCAAATCAACTAGATAGATATATGTTCGCTTCATATCTACATCTCACTATTCCTGTTTAAAGTGCTGGTCTCAACAGGGCTGCTGCTACTGCTTCTTCTCCGGTGCAATAGGAGAAGAGATGTGAAAACCAAAATGTCGGAAAAGAAAAAAGTAACTCCTTGCAAAAAAGGCAATGCCATATCATGAGTTGTACTCCTTTTAACTGCCAATTCTTGGAAATAATCCGTCATCTTGTGTGGGTACTTAGAACTTAACTAGAGTTACAAATTAGTGCCAAAATTAAAGACAATCTTGAGTTTGATTTCCATAGTGACTGAGCTGAAGGCAGATACCTAGCTACTTGCAAGCCTCTTAACTGGAGAAGCAGGATGCCTGTGCCATTTGTAAAAATTAAAAGAACTGCAAAATACCTTTAAAGTGTAAAAAATTAAGATGTGAATGACCAACTATGCCCGATTTATGCATAGTGCAGTGCTATATATCAAACAAGGCTGATATATTGATAAACGTGCAATTTGTTGTTTCTTCGATCCTATGCATTGCTATATTTGCAATGTTGTTTCTAGACGTGTACAGTTAGAAAAAAAAGAGGGTGTGGTATTTTATTTTATATTAGAAAAGAAACCGTACCCAATTAGGAATTGAACTTCTTGGCACCTACCATGTCTCAATTGACGGTGAACTGCAGGTTACGTGGTGTTTGGTTTGGGTGATTGTAACATGATCTGATTACACAGCGTAACAGATTCCGTTTATCACTGTTTGTTTTGGCCCTACTGGCTATCACTAATCTGATACCGCTCTGGACGACTGGACCTAGCGCAATTAAACAGATACGGAGCGGCTCCGTACGTGTTGTATCTCCATTACGGCAGCAGAATACAATCAAACAAAGAGAGTGGCCTACATTACGGCAGCAGATACGCTCTGATTTGATTCCATTAACATGTGCGTTACTGTCGTAGGAACCAAGGCCAGTCCCCTTCCTGTATACGAACTAACGTGGGAAAAGAAAGAAATTAACAAGATAAGAAAATTAAATTAATGTATAGGTGCGATTCACGTGCTCAAAGTTGCACATGAGTTAGCTAGGAAACCGACAGTGAAAATCTTAAAGCACATGGTGTGTGCTGACATGGAACGTGACATCCCAACAACCTAAATATATACAGGTAATTTGTAAGGAAAATGGCCCAATTAGATTATTAATATTGTGATTTTGGTGTTAAGCGATAATATAATCAATGAAACTAACAAGTTTACGAGATCATATTTGTAGGATTTCTAGATTCCATGGATAAAGTCCAATTCATAACCAAATGTCCAATTCGCATCCAAAAACACCAAATATATAGTAAAATCCAGAGATATTTTGCATGAAAAAGGGTACTGGATGATCCGACTCTCACAAATGAACAGTTCGGATCAATGCTGAGAAGAAGGCAAATAAGCACAGTAGCGTCGGATGAATCTACGTTGTACCGGATGATCCCTTGCAGCTGCCAAGAGCCATCGGTGCAAGCATAGTTTATCATCCAGAGAGCATGTCAAGTGCTAGAAAGTTTTGTGACTCTTCAGCACCGGATGATACAACGGTGCTTTGGATGACGGCGTTAGTGCAAGTTGAAAGCGATCGGGTGCTCTAGTCTAAGAGGGGGAGGGGGTGAATTAAGCACTATTAAAATCTTAACATATGGCTCCAACTAGTTTGCACAAAACTTAAACTAATTCAAGCTATCTAAATGTGCAACTACGGTTCACCTTAGTATGAAACCCCCATCCCAAAAGAGTTTTGCAACATATAGCCAATCCTAACAAAATACTACACTAAGAAATTAAGGCACACAAGTTGCAATATGAAATACGGAAACTAAGGGAGGGATGAGAGGAAGCGAACTCTCGACACGAGGATTTATCCCGTGGTTCGGTTTGCCACAAAGACGCCCCTACGTCCACGTTGTTGAAGCACTCACTAAGAGTATCGCTTCTCGGCAATCAAGTCTCTTCCGTGAACACAATTACGGTCACCTTGATCCCGATCTTCACTAAGGGAGATTGCCCACGAATGAGGGGTCTCCGTCCCCCGCACAATGTCGTCGACGCCACTCCACACCAAACCGGAGGGTCGTTGACTTGCCAGCGACCCACCAAAGCTCCAAGGAGGCCGGCGCACCGAGATACAACTTTGGTTCACTATAGAACCACAGCACAAGGATCTAAACCTTGCTTGATCACTCACTCAAGAGCTAACCTAGCACTAACACTCACAAAGCTTGTGCTTAGGACTAAGGATTTGATCTTTATGCTCTTGGATGGCTTGGAGGTGTTCTTGGATGTGTATGAGATGTCTTGGGACTCCAGCAAGCTTCAAATGGCCGGGGGAGCTCATATATATAGGCCTCCAAGTCGAACTAGCTGTTTGTAGCCGTTAGCAGCTTTCTGCGTAGGCATCGGAACATCCGGTGCATAGTGCATCGGTTCTTCCGGTCACTCTGCGCTCTGAACTAGCCATTGGCTTCTCTGACACGGCCGCAGCACCTTCAGGGACCATCGGTTGAACCGATGCTTAGGCATCGGTTCTTCCGGTGACACTTGATCTGCAGATAACCGTTGCCCTTGTTGACGTCATTGCAACGACGCTTTGCTCCGACGCACCACCGGTTCAACTGGTGCTGAAGGCTTGGCTGCTGCACGCTTGACAACGTCTCTGGAACATAGTACGTTGAATGCACCGATGCCTCTCTTGACACCGTCGGTTCATCCGGTGCTTCGCTTCTTTCTTCACTTGATCTCCAGAGGCGCACATGCTTGTGCCAAAGTCAGGGCGTCGGATCTTCCAACAACCATCGGATGCACCGATGCTATGGGCATCGGTTCTTTTGGTGCTACTGATTTCAGTAGAACTCGTCCAATTCAGCGTTTCTTTGAGTTCTTACTTCGTGTTTTGCTTTGTATGACTTTTTTACTTCATCCCTAGGATCTAGAAATGTTCACTTAACAAAACCATTAGTCCCTTTGATTGCGTTGTCATACGATCACCAAAATCACTCGAAATGGCATAAATAGTGCCATGTTCGTTACACAAGCAAAAGGTGGCGTTGAAGCAACAAACTCTATGGAGTTGTTGAGCTATTTATATGTAACACCCCTGTGTTAATCGTCCTGCTAATCACGATTTATCTCGCTAATCGTGGACTCAAATTCGTCGTTAACGCTAATCGCGTTCGCTTAGTAAACATCTAGTTAGCCGTGTTCGATCTCGTTTTTGTCCTTGATCTGGGCTCCAAATCAACTTCCGCCCAAAACGAAAGTTGTAGATCTTTTAATCCTCTACAACTTCTATTTTGGCCAAATTTCATGTTCCCATATGAAAATTTGAGTTTCAACTGGTCAAACGCGAGCTAAAATCATTTAAACGAGTGAACAGTGTCTCCACTGTGCTCGTCACTGTGACGTTCGACGCCATACCGGCGACTGTGGCCGGCGGCGAGCTTCCACGCGTCGGCCATCGCGCTGAGCGCCGCTCTTCACCTCGCGGACGACCTCGAAGCTTCTGGTGCCGTCCCCATCCTCCTTTCTCCTCCTCAGTGCACGACGAGCCAAGCTCGAGCGAGCAGCACCGAGCAACCGCCGCCGCTCGTCGCACCGGCAAGTCCTCGCCGCCGCAACTCGATTCGTCGCGCTCCAAACCACTACACCTCGCCCCGAAGCTCGTCCATCCCTCCACGGGCGCGGCCGTGCCCTACCCCGGCCGAATCGACTTAGCACCGAGCTCAGACCGCCGCTCGCCATCGTCGTTCCCGCCGAGCTCCGCCCCTCTTCGTCGAGCTCCCTCTCCGAGGTCTCCTCCGCCCAAAATTGACCCACGGTGAGCTCAATCGCGACCTCCCCTCGCTCACCGGCCTTTTCCCCACCCGAATCCGCGGCTGTCGCCGTCGATTTCCCGCTGCGCCGCCGCGGAATGCGCCGCCGCCGCCCGCACACGCCGCCGGACCTCCCTGGGCCTCCCCGTGCGCCGCTGACGCGCGCCCTAGGGCCACCCGGGCGCCCTGGTGCTCGTGCCGGCCGCTCCCGCGGCCGCCGAGCTCCGCGGCGGCCGGAACGCCGCCGCCGCAAGCCGCCGCCGCGTGCCACCGCTGCCGCACGCCGCGGGGGCCCCCTGCGCACGCTCGTGCGGCGCCGCCGCGAGCCGCACGGCCGCCTGGGGCCCCTGGCCCTCATCCGCCCCTCCCCGCGCGCCGCCTGGCCTTGCCCTGGCCGGCCCGGCCGCGCCGCCACCGCGCCACCCCTACCGCCGCCGCTCCAAGCCGCGTGCCGCCCTGCGCCCGCGCCCCTGTTCCGCGCCCGCGCCCTGGGCCCCGCCCGTGCGCGCCGCCTGCCGCCGCACCTCCGGCCGCCCCGGGGCCACGGCTCGGCCCGCAGCGCCGCCGGCGGGGAGCGCCGCCGCGGCTGCTCGGTCGCGCCCCGCGCGTGCGGATGCGAAGCAGAGGAAGGGGGCGGGCCGGGTCGCTGACGGGTGGACCCCGGCTGTCAGCACCCTTTAAATGTTTTCCATTTTCTCATTTTTTAGCTGAAACTTTAAAAATCCGTATAAATTCACAGAAAAATGCGAAAAATGCCAAACTAATTTTGTTAGGTTTCTAAAATCACAAGCTTCTGAGGAAAAATACTTGTGCCTGTATTTTGTTACTTTTTCTCTGATGAAAAATTCAGTTTGCGTTAAACCTAGTTTAATTATTGTAGGTAGTTCCATGGCTCTAAAAATTATGAAAATTTTGCAGTAGCTTACTCTTGATATGTGTAGTTCACTGAAAAAGTTTCAGGTGCTTGTTCTATATGCAAGTGTGTGGATCTAATTGTTGTTTAATTGCTTTGCTAGGGCTAGTTACTTGTTTTATGCATGCAAAGCAAACTCCTGTTAACCCATGCTAACCTAAGTCGTTTTAGTAGTTGTTTTCGTTGGAAGCACTTCAGGTTAAATGTTGATCTTTGGTTTTCGCATCGTAAGCACGTATGCATTGCACCATATCCTAACTGTTGCATGTCATATTTTATTCGTGTAGACGCTACGAACGAAGCTGTCCACGAGCTGATCGTTGAGCCGGTCCAGGAGCCACGACCAGGAGCGCAGCAGGAAGACGCCGTTGAGCACGCCCCCGGAGACCTAGTTAACCCCGCTGACCTGCAAGGCAAGCCCCGGAGCATAACCATAATTTAAAATTATTCAATGTTTATTTAAGTATTGTGCATTTATGTTCTAGGAGTTGAATGGAACCATAGTATGCATGTTTCCCTAGGTACCGTGGGCCTATACTAGTATGCAGGTGTCGATAGAAATGCTTTGCTAAATAGGATTTCGGTAGAAGTCGAGTGATTGCTGTCACTCGCGAGTTTAGGATCTTGATCCCTTAGCTTTGGCTTGGAAATACGTTGTTGAGTAAAAAGAATTGGAGACCGGGCGGGAATGAGTTGGTTTATGTGAGAAAATGGACTCCCGCCTGTGTCGATTGAGGACCGTACCGTTGTTGGCCCTGATGACCGAGTTTGAACAGTACTAACCACATACCGGAAGTAGGAGGTAGTCGAAACCGGTAAGCTGTGTACCACATTACAGCGGTAATTTGAATTCCGCCATGCTACGCTGGGCGTGGGAGTTGGCGGGTGTTGGATAGGATGCCGCCTCCGGGTTCTCCGGGAGTTCACCGCGAGGGGCCCATCACCTGGGTTTTAGCAGGCGTAGTTCAGATGCCGTGGTAATGTGGGAACAGTTGACGCGCATGGCCCGGCGGGGCTTACATGTGTCGTGTGAGTTAGGTCCACCTTGCAAGGTTAAATCGGATCGATTCGCCGTCTCTCTCGGTTAAGAGAACCTTGGTCACTGCGTCACATCGTAGTAAGAAGTGGAATAAGTATGGAAAGGTAGCAATGGAATGCTTTACCTGTTGTTCTGAAGAATTAATCTAATCTACCATGTGTGCTCTAGAGGATTAGGCAAACTTAGTTAATACTTGAGATACTAAACGGAGCTAAAATATTGAAAGTAAGGATTCACTTCTAGCAGCTTTTCAGCAAAAGAACTTCAGAGCCAAAAAGCTTTGCATGTCTAGGTAATGGGCTAAGTATACCCAGAGTCGGGTAAGCCTTGCTGAGTATTAGTATACTCAGGGTTGTTGTTGTAAACCTTCTGAGCAGGTTGTGTCCCGGCGGACTTCGAGGAGGTCTGTGCGTCCTGGATTGGACAGCCACTCCCTCCAGGTTGGACCGTCGAGTGGGCCCCGTCTTCCCCGTGAAGATTGGGCAGGTTGGCGTCACATCGGTGGGCAGGATGTGGAGCTCACCTTTTATCGTCGTCGTAGCTATCGTATTGTATTTCGAACTCAGTTTTAAATTTCCGTTGTGCTTTTGAACTCTGTCGTTTGTATTTAAACCTTTTATGTAAAACCTGTGTTGTAAATTAATTTGAAGATTTCTGTTGCTGGTAACACCTGTGCTCGTCTTCGTACGGGTCTAAGTGCAATTGTGATCCTGGAGTACAGTAGTTTAATCGGGATTTTACCCGACAGCCTGTCAGGTTACACCGTTTTAAGTGCACAGTAACTTGATTAAGTATTAAGATGATGGTTAGTGCATTTAAGCCGGTTTAATTTGGACGGTGCTGCTACAGCTGGCATCAGAGCTCTAAATTGCACTGGGGTGACTACCTTGCAACGATTTCGGGTTTTCGAAAAGTTGACGCTAGATGCGCTAAGGAATAGAATAGATAGTTCGTATGCCCTAATTATGTTTTATATAAGTTAGGTGGCAACTAAGTATCTATTTTATTCCAGCACTTCCAGCTTTTACTTTTTGTTAAACCTTATTTCGGTAATGACGCACCTACGTTGAGGTAAGCAAGGTAAGCATTCTGGTAGTCCTTAGAATAGCCCACGTGTTTCATACGTGCGCGGGTCCCGTATGTGGAGCATACGAGGAGGTGATAAGGCTCAATTCAAATAAGCCTGTCGCTATCTGCCGCCTGATATGGAGTGCGGATTTCATGCCGTGTGATTGTGATCACGGCCATTTCGTAAGGCAATGTTATGAGATGTAAACCTGTCATGCGGTTGGTCATGACCGTGACCCTTGGGACACGTCTACCCTTGGATGTCCCGTAAGGCGAGTGTACGGGAAGTGAATACATTGTTATGACGTATGCAGCGCTGCCCATTCAGCGTCGAACGTCTGGGTGCCATCTCTATAGTGGATGGTAATGTATGTGTGAATATGTGGGAAACTGCATATGCGTTACCCGTGTGGCGTAGGACACATGGGGGCCGTTCGTGTGTGCTGGCACGAAGGGTCCAGAAATGGATATTTATATCTGTCTCTGTGTTCTTCTGCAGGAAACTAACTCCGTAAGCGCGTTATAAAATCCTTGATCGTAGGAACGACTAGTCTATATATAGGGAGAGAACGTAATTGTGCCACCGATTGCTCTCGTATACCATATTTTGGTACTTGTTTGGGTGAGATACGCTAGAACGTGGCATGCATCTTGCATCTTGCATTCCTGAGTTGTTGTTTATTTTTGTTACCTTCGGTTGCGCTTCACAAAAATTTATTTGGATCACCATGTTTTTACTTTGTGTTCTTAAAAATTTATTTGTGTTGCGTTGCCAAGTTTAAACCTGTTTCTTTTGAAAACTGTCACTTACGTCAGCGCTATGTGTTCTTACAGATGGCTAGCTTCACGCACGTGATCGTGGACGCTGAGGGTTGGGCGCACTCCAGTGCCCTCCACACCGGCCACTTTCCTCGTCTGCTGTGGCAGATGCTCAGGGCGTTTGACTACACTGAGCCCCCACAGTACTCCGGACACGAGTCTAGCTTGCTGGGCACCGAGCGCTGTCAGATGATTGTGAAGATTCCTGCTTGCCCCGCTCGCTTGGACTGGGACTCGTGGCAGCTCACTGTCTATGGTAGGAAGCTGGCAGACTCCTGGGAGATTGCAGCTAGGAGGGCTATTGAGGAGTTCTCAGAGAAGCATAATGCAGAGTGTAGCGAAAATGGCCTCTCATGCCATATTTCAATATAATGTTTTGGCGATTGATGACACACGCAACACTTGAACTAATGTGTTTGCTTAGATGATATACTCAGGCGTTTAGGTTCAAGTAATGACAAAGAGAAGAGAGGCGAAGCTAGGCCCGAAGGGCCGCCCCTACGGGGGTTCCGCTACCCGGTTAGCGGACGGGGGTCGAGGGGGAGCCGCCCCTCGCGGGTCTCAGGGCAGCGCCCTGAAACCTAAAAGAAATCAAGTCACCGGTTGAACCGACGCCAAGCAAATTACACACGTCGGTGCATTGACTTGAGCACGTCTGGGAGTTTTAGTATCACCGGTTAAACCGACGTAAGGCAAAATGTACTCATCGGTGCAATGACAGAGATGGCCTGCGGGCTAGGGTTTGGCACCGGATGAACCGACGATAGGAAGTTTGAATACGTCGGTGCAATGGCAGAAGCAGACCAAGAAAAATGCATACATCGGATGAACCGATGATGCACCGGTTAATGGCGTCGGTGCAGTTGTCCAGAGAGTTTGTTTTTCAAGGATCAGAGGACAGTTGCACTCACCGGTTAAACCGACGCTAACATTACATACACCGGTCGATTGCGTCGGTTGATTGCCCGTACACGTAACGGCTAGTTTTCAGTGGGCAGTTTAGTATCACCGGTTAAACCGACGATGGCAATTTGGGGAGCATCGGATTAACCGGTGTTAAGCACATTTCTGGCAGCTTTTCCCCAACGGCTATATTTGCTTGTGCTGCCTATATATACCCCCAAGGCCGCACCATTTGAGTGTGCTGGAGTTCAAGGAAGTATACTAGAGCTAAAGATCATCTCCAACCACCATAGAGCTTCATTGTACATCATATAGGCTTAAGCACACTTGTTAGAGTGCTTAGTGCTTGATTAGGGATTAGTTCTTGCGAGAGCTCCCTTGAGAGAAGTCTTGCTGCGGCAAGCAAACACTTGTACTCGTCGTGTGACCCTCCGACTTGGTGTGGAGTGGCAACGACACTTTGTGCGGGGAAGGAGGCCCCTACTTGGTGTTAAAGCTCCAAGATAGTGAAGACGGTGCCGTGGTGACGCTTCGAGATAGACGGTGGCGGTGACCTCGTCTTTGTGACTTGGTGTCACTTAGCCTTTGCTTGTCGGGAGCCTTGGAGGCGTGGCAAGACGGTGATCAAGCGAAGAGACTCGGTATCACACTTGTTCTTTGTGAGCAAGTGGCCGTGGACGTAGGGAGGGACTTTGGTGTCCCAACCGAACCACGTTAAATCGTGTGTCTTGGTGTCTTCACGGGAGTTTGCATATCCTCTCCCTTACCGCTTTACTTACCGCATTACGTTTCCGCATTTACTCTTTCTTGCTTACCTTTACTTTCCTAGTTAGTTTGATTAGGATTGACTATAGGTTGCAAGTCTTTTGGGGTAAGTAGAGGGTAGCATAGATAAACCTTAGTCATAACTAGCATGTGTAGGACGTGTTAGGTTTATCTTATGCAATTAGATTGAGCCCTAGGATAGAAAAGCGATTAGCGACCCTATTCACCCCCTCCCCCTCTAGGGTCGGACACCCCGGTGATCCTTACACAGAGGTGATAGATACTCCTTACAGTGTGTTTCCTCTGAGGGATGAGACCACTCAGGCCTATACAGATCGGATGAACCGCAACCTGAACATCATGATGCCCGACTATAGCGTCAGGACAGCACTCTCGTTCAGCTACTCCTCAGCTTTGAGCAACATGTATGAGCAGCTTCGTGAGGAGAATGCGATATGCAGGAGCAAGGCTCGAGAGGCTCACCTTCATGAGCAGCACATGATTGGTACCCAGGACAAGATCAAGACCCTGAAGGCCAAGTCTAGAGCAAGGAAGATCAGGATTCAGGAGTTGCAGGAGGAGTTAGAGAACAGGAATCAGATGGTGCAGCACCTTGAGGGGCAGCTTCAGCAGGCCCAGGAGTGGATTGAGGATGCCCAGGCTCAGGTGCAGGCAGCAGCAGAGATGGAGGCTGATGCAGCAGAGGAGGAGCCAGAAGAAGAAGAAGAGGAAGAGGACCCTGAGGAGATCGAGGGAGTGTCTGGAGTCGAGTCGGGACCTGGGACTCCGTGAGGACGTGGATGGATAGTGTTGATTCTCCCCTTGCAGTGTAGCCTTACTGTAGGATAGTTGGGTAGGATGACCAACATAGAGCTTTAGGCTAACCTTGGGTTGAGAATTCTTTTGTGGCTCAGTAGTTCGAGTCATGTAGGATAACCCTCCTAGTGTGGTGTGTAGCCGGGTCGTGTAAGACCCCGTAGTGGTGTGTTGTAGGGTCGTTTGTGAACCCTTCTCCCATGTTAGTTTGTTGCCGTAGCACGGCTTGGTTTGTACTGAACCTTGTTCCAGCTGAAGCAGCGTGGCTGCTTAATGTAAATTTTACTTCCGTAATGATCTTTTCTGTCAGTGTGTGAATTTTCAGATTTGAGTTGTGTTTGGATCGTCTTCGAATCTGAAACATTGTTGAGCGAGGTTCAGTTTTGCATACGTTAGAGCTACGTTGGACGAAACTTGTTGTGTTGATGCATTTTCAACCAAAGCAAGTAAATTTTAATTCCCTTGGTGAACCATCTCGCGAGAGAAATGATTCATGCCGTGTGTTCATATTATATATGCACATTCTTTACTTGCATGGATTAGTCTTGCTAGCGAAATGGCTAACCAGGGGAATGATTCTTTTTGCAGATGGGTGATAATCATGACAATGACAATCACGAGGCACTGCCCCAACAACCTCCCTCTTTGGCTCAAGCTGTTGCAGCTCTTATCGCGGATCGCAATGAGCAGACTGAGCTAATAAGGCAACTGGTGCAATCCCAAGTCAATGCCGGCAGAGGTCGACATGCTCCCCCGCTAGCACCAGCAGAAACTGACTATGTCGGTTTTCTGGCCACCCAGCCACCTCTGTTCCATAAGGCCGATGATCCCCTTGAGGCTGATGCCTGGATTCGCACCATTGAGGATAAGTTCAGCATCCTCAATTGCACAGAGATGGACAAGGCCGCCTTTGCAGCGCAACAGCTGCGGGGACCTGCGAAAATATGGTGGGTCAATCACAAGGCTCTACTTCCCGCTGGTACACGTCTCACTTGGGATGAGTTTGTGGCAGCGTTTAAAGCTCATCACATCCCTACCAGTTTGATGAGGAGAAAGATGGCAGAGTTCCTAGCTCTGAAGCAAGGGACTAACACCGTGCTGCAATATGCTCAAACCTTCAATCAGCTATCTCAGTACGGCGGTTTTCATGTGGATACTGATGAGAAGAAGCAGGATTGCTTCAGAAGGGGACTCAGCACAAAGCTCCAGGACAAACTGGCTCTCACTACTTGCAACAACTTTACTGATCTGGTTAATAAGGCCATCACGCAGGAAGATGCCACGCTGGCACACAAAGCTGACAAGAAGAGAAAGGCACCTGCTGGATCCTCCAGTAATGCACCCCAGAGATACAAGCTGGTTCAGACAGGGAATCAGCAGGCTTCAAACCGTCCTCCACAGCAGGGCCGTTGGGTCGCTAGGCCACCCCAGCAACAGCAACCGTGGGTACCTCGTTTTCCGACACAGCAGCAGATGCCGCTAATGCTACCAGCTCCACGCCCCAACAACTACCCCTGTTACAACTGTGGTAACCTGGGGCACTTTGCACGTGACTGCCGTCTGCCACCTCGGCAGAATATCTACAAGACTCCAGCACTGAGTCAAGGTTCCAGCCAGAAAGATCAGAAAAAGAAGGTTGTACCTGCCAAGACTGGTCGTGTGAACTACACTACTCTGGAGGAAGTTCCGGAGGGCACCCAAGTGATAGCGGGTACGTTCTCCGTTAATCACTGCCCTGTTACTGTGCTATTTGATTCTGGAGCATCTCATAACTTTATCAGTGAAGCATGTGTGACACGACTTCACTTACAAGTAACATGCTTAGAGAGACCATACATTATTCAGACACCTGGCACCCGATTAAATGCTGGCCAAGTAGTTCGAAATGTTCCCCTTACCTTGGGTGGGAAAAATTTTCCACTCACTCCCATTGTCCTTCCAAGCCAGGGGATAGATATCATACTTGGAATGAATTGGATGAAGAAGCATGGCGTTATCATCAATACATCTTCTCGTGTTCTTCAGTTCAACTCTTCCATGTATGGTTCTATGGAAATTCATCTTTCCCAGCATGCAATTCCAGCCACTGTCATATACCATCTTGAGGGGAAAATCCTAGAGGTAATTCCAGTGGTTTGTGAATACCCCGATGTGTTTCCGGAGGACTTGCCAGGCATGCCTCCCGATCGGGATATTGAGTTTGTCATTGAGTTACAACCTGGCACAGCGCCCATATCTCGAAGGCCATATAGAATGACTCCCAGTGAGTTAGCTGAATTAAAAATCCAGTTACAAGAGTTGCTGGATAAAGGCTATATCCGACCGAGCACCTCACCTTGGGGTTGCCCGGCTCTGTTCGTGAAGAAGAAAGATCACGGGCTGAGGCTATGTGTGGATTACCGACCTCTGAATGCAGTGACCATCAAAAACAAATATCCACTTCCTCGTATTGATATTCTTTTTGATCAACTAGCCGGAGCTAAGGTATTCTCAAAAATAGACCTACGATCTGGTTATCATCAAATCAAAATCAGACCGGTGGATATACCAAAAACAGCTTTCTCTACTCGTTATGGTTTATACGAGTATTTGGTGATGTCCTTCGGGTTAACTAATGCTCCCGCTTATTTCATGTACCTCATGAATTCTGTATTTATGCCGGAGTTAGACAAGTTCGTCGTGGTCTTCATTGATGATATCTTGATCTACTCCAAGAATGAGGAAGAACATGCTCATCATCTTCACATAGTACTTCAGCGTCTGAGAGAGCACCAGCTTTATGCCAAATTCAGCAAGTGTGACTTCTGGCTGAAGGAAGTGCCATTCCTCGGTCATGTCATATCTGCTGAAGGTATCTCTGTGGATCCCAGTAAAGTACAGGATGTACTCGATTGGGAAGCCCCCACTTCAGTTCCTGAAATCCGCAGTTTCTTGGGTTTAGCTGGGTATTATCGTCGGTTTATTCCAGAATTCTCCAGAATTGCGAAGCCAATGACTGAACTTCTGAAAAAGGGTGTTAAATTCTATTGGAGTATTCAATGTGAGGAAGCTTTCCAGAAATTGAAGACACTTCTCACTTCTGCTCCAATCTTGGCCCAGCCTGATACTACAAAACCATTCGATGTCTACTGTGATGCCTCAGGCACAGGACTTGGCTGTGTTCTGATGCAGGAGAACCGAGTGATTGCTTATGCATCTCGATCGCTCAAGCGTCACGAAGAAAACTATCCCACTCATGATCTTGAATTAGCAGCTGTGGTCCATTCACTGAAGATCTGGCGACACTATCTCTTAGGTTCATTGTGCAACATCTATACCGATCACAAGAGTCTCAAATATCTTTTCACTCAAGCTGATTTGAACATGCGTCAAAGAAGATGGCTTGAGTTGATTAAAGATTATGAACTCGAAGTGCATTATCATCCTGGCAAGGCGAATGTAGTTGCCGATGCGCTAAGTCGCAAAGCTCACTGTCATTGCATCTCAGCTATACCATTAAGCGAATCCCTTTGCTTTGAAATGGAAAAGCTGAATTTAAGTATCGTACCACATGGCACATTGGCTCATCTAGAGCTTACTCCTACTCTTCGTGACCTCATCATAGCGGCACAAAAGCAAGATAAAGGGGTGAAGGAAATTCAGAGAAGACTGTCAGAAGGAGACCCTAAAGTGAATTGCTTCCACCAGGATACTGAGAATGTACTATGGTTCAAGAACCGACTAGTGGTGCCTAAAAATTTTGAGCTTAGAAAACAGATCCTTGATGAAGCCCATACTTCACGACTATCAATTCATCCGGGTAGCAACAAGATGTACCAAGACCTGAAGCAACGATTTTGGTGGACTCGGATGAAAAGGGAAATAGCCAAGTATGTGTCGGAGTGTGATATCTGTCGGAGGGTTAAAGCCAGTCATCTCAGACCAGCTGGGACTCTCCAGCCCTTGAATATTCCAGAATGGAAATGGGAAGATATAAGTATGGATTTCATCGTCGGCTTACCTCGAACTCAAAAGGGTTATGACTCTATTTGGGTTGTGGTCGACAGGCTAACCAAATCAGCACATTTTCTTCCAGTCAGTACTCCTTATTCCACAAAAAGATATGCTGAGTTATATGTTGAGCGTATCTTAAGCCTGCATGGTATACCCAAGACTATCATCTCTGATCGTGGTAGTCAATTCACTGCTCGCTTTTGGGAACAATTGCATACTTGCTTAGGAACTCGGGTGATTCGCAGTTCTGCTTACCACCCTCAAACAGATGGCCAAACAGAGAGAATTAATCAGATTCTGGAAGATATGCTTCGTGCATGTGTCTTGACCTATCCACAGAAATGGGATCAATGTTTGCCATTAGCTGAATTTTCTTATAACAATAGTTATCAAGAAAGCATCAAAATGGCTCCCTTTGAAGCCTTATACGGTCGTCGATGCCGTACACCTCTGAATTGGTCTGAAACCGGGGAAAGAACAATCTTTGGGCCCGACATGGTTCAAGAGGCAGAAGAACAAGTCCGCCTTATCCAAGCCAACTTAAAGATTGCACAGTCCCGACAGAAGAGCTATGCGGATAAAAGAAGAGATCCACTCATCTTTAAAGTCGGTGACCATGTATATTTAAAAGTATCACCTTGGAAAGGCGTGCAAAGGTTCGCAATAAAAGGAAAGTTAGCTCCCCGCTACATCGGTCCATATCCAATTGTGGAACGATGCGGTCCTGTGGCTTATCGGTTGGACCTTCCAGCAAATCTTTCTGCAGTTCATAACATCTTCCATGTATCGCAACTCAGAATGTGCCTTAGAATTCCGACTGAAGCTGTGGCAAGTGACTCAATTCAATTAGAATCTGATCTCACTTATTCTGAGCATCCTATCAAGATTATTGATCGCAAGGATCGAGTTACTCGTCGCACAACCAACCGATTCTTCAAAGTACAATGGAGTAATCACTCCGAAGATGAAGCGACTTGGGAGAAGGAGGAATTTCTGAAATCCAAGTATCCGGAGTTTTTAAACGCTCATCCAGGTAATTCGCCTTCGAACCCTCTCATCTATCTTTATTCCTTCATGCCTGAATCTCGGGACGAGATTCTTTTAAGGGGGGAAGGCTGTAACACCCCTGTGTTAATCGTCCTGCTAATCACGATTTATCTCGCTAATCGTGGACTCAAATTCGTCGTTAACGCTAATCGCGTTCGCTTAGTAAACATCTAGTTAGCCGTGTTCGATCTCGTTTTTGTCCTTGATCTGGGCTCCAAATCAACTTCCGCCCAAAACGAAAGTTGTAGATCTTTTAATCCTCTACAACTTCTATTTTGGCCAAATTTCATGTTCCCATATGAAAATTTGAGTTTCAACTGGTCAAACGCGAGCTAAAATCATTTAAACGAGTGAACAGTGTCTCCACTGTGCTCGTCACTGTGACGTTCGACGCCATACCGGCGACTGTGGCCGGCGGCGAGCTTCCACGCGTCGGCCATCGCGCTGAGCGCCGCTCTTCACCTCGCGGACGACCTCGAAGCTTCTGGTGCCGTCCCCATCCTCCTTTCTCCTCCTCAGTGCACGACGAGCCAAGCTCGAGCGAGCAGCACCGAGCAACCGCCGCCGCTCGTCGCACCGGCAAGTCCTCGCCGCCGCAACTCGATTCGTCGCGCTCCAAACCACTACACCTCGCCCCGAAGCTCGTCCATCCCTCCACGGGCGCGGCCGTGCCCTACCCCGGCCGAATCGACTTAGCACCGAGCTCAGACCGCCGCTCGCCATCGTCGTTCCCGCCGAGCTCCGCCCCTCTTCGTCGAGCTCCCTCTCCGAGGTCTCCTCCGCCCAAAATTGACCCACGGTGAGCTCAATCGCGACCTCCCCTCGCTCACCGGCCTTTTCCCCACCCGAATCCGCGGCTGTCGCCGTCGATTTCCCGCTGCGCCGCCGCGGAATGCGCCGCCGCCGCCTGCACACGCCGCCGGACCTCCCTGGGCCTCCCCGTGCGCCGCTGACGCGCGCCCTAGGGCCACCCGGGCGCCCTGGTGCTCGTGCCGGCCGCTCCCGCGGCCGCCGAGCTCCGCGGCGGCCGGAACGCCGCCGCCGCAAGCCGCCGCCGCGTGCCACCGCTGCCGCACGCCGCGGGGGCCCCCTGCGCACGCTCGTGCGGCGCCGCCGCGAGCCGCACGGCCGCCTGGGGCCCCTGGCCCTCATCCGCCCCTCCCCGCGCGCCGCCTGGCCTTGCCCTGGCCGGCCCGGCCGCGCCGCCACCGCGCCACCCCTACCGCCGCCGCTCCAAGCCGCGTGCCGCCCTGCGCCCGCGCCCCTGTTCCGCGCCCGCGCCCTGGGCCCCGCCCGTGCGCGCCGCCTGCCGCCGCACCTCCGGCCGCCCCGGGGCCACGGCTCGGCCCGCAGCGCCGCCGGCGGGGAGCGCCGCCGCGGCTGCTCGGTCGCGCCCCGCGCGTGCGGATGCGAAGCAGAGGAAGGGGGCGGGCCGGGTCGCTGACGGGTGGACCCCGGCTGTCAGCACCCTTTAAATGTTTTCCATTTTCTCATTTTTTAGCTGAAACTTTAAAAATCCGTATAAATTCACAGAAAAATGCGAAAAATGCCAAACTAATTTTGTTAGGTTTCTAAAATCACAAGCTTCTGAGGAAAAATACTTGTGCCTGTATTTTGTTACTTTTTCTCTGATGAAAAATTCAGTTTGCGTTAAACCTAGTTTAATTATTGTAGGTAGTTCCATGGCTCTAAAAATTATGAAAATTTTGCAGTAGCTTACTCTTGATATGTGTAGTTCACTGAAAAAGTTTCAGGTGCTTGTTCTATATGCAAGTGTGTGGATCTAATTGTTGTTTAATTGCTTTGCTAGGGCTAGTTACTTGTTTTATGCATGCAAAGCAAACTCCTGTTAACCCATGCTAACCTAAGTCGTTTTAGTAGTTGTTTTCGTTGGAAGCACTTCAGGTTAAATGTTGATCTTTGGTTTTCGCATCGTAAGCACGTATGCATTGCACCATATCCTAACTGTTGCATGTCATATTTTATTCGTGTAGACGCTACGAACGAAGCTGTCCACGAGCTGATCGTTGAGCCGGTCCAGGAGCCACGACCAGGAGCGCAGCAGGAAGACGCCGTTGAGCACGCCCCCGGAGACCTAGTTAACCCCGCTGACCTGCAAGGCAAGCCCCGGAGCATAACCATAATTTAAAATTATTCAATGTTTATTTAAGTATTGTGCATTTATGTTCTAGGAGTTGAATGGAACCATAGTATGCATGTTT
Source organism: Panicum virgatum (assembly GCF_016808335.1). Classification (NCBI taxonomy): domain Eukaryota; kingdom Viridiplantae; phylum Streptophyta; class Magnoliopsida; order Poales; family Poaceae; genus Panicum; species Panicum virgatum. The sequence continues at coordinate 1,907,339 of NC_053136.1, forward strand.
CCCTAGGTACCGTGGGCCTATACTAGTATGCAGGTGTCGATAGAAATGCTTTGCTAAATAGGATTTCGGTAGAAGTCGAGTGATTGCTGTCACTCGCGAGTTTAGGATCTTGATCCCTTAGCTTTGGCTTGGAAATACGTTGTTGAGTAAAAAGAATTGGAGACCGGGCGGGAATGAGTTGGTTTATGTGAGAAAATGGACTCCCGCCTGTGTCGATTGAGGACCGTACCGTTGTTGGCCCTGATGACCGAGTTTGAACAGTACTAACCACATACCGGAAGTAGGAGGTAGTCGAAACCGGTAAGCTGTGTACCACATTACAGCGGTAATTTGAATTCCGCCATGCTACGCTGGGCGTGGGAGTTGGCGGGTGTTGGATAGGATGCCGCCTCCGGGTTCTCCGGGAGTTCACCGCGAGGGGCCCATCACCTGGGTTTTAGCAGGCGTAGTTCAGATGCCGTGGTAATGTGGGAACAGTTGACGCGCATGGCCCGGCGGGGCTTACATGTGTCGTGTGAGTTAGGTCCACCTTGCAAGGTTAAATCGGATCGATTCGCCGTCTCTCTCGGTTAAGAGAACATTGGTCACTGCGTCACATCGTAGTAAGAAGTGGAATAAGTATGGAAAGGTAGCAATGGAATGCTTTACCTGTTGTTCTGAAGAATTAATCTAATCTACCATGTGTGCTCTAGAGGATTAGGCAAACTTAGTTAATACTTGAGATACTAAACGGAGCTAAAATATTGAAAGTAAGGATTCACTTCTAGCAGCTTTTCAGCAAAAGAACTTCAGAGCCAAAAAGCTTTGCATGTCTAGGTAATGGGCTAAGTATACCCAGAGTCGGGTAAGCCTTGCTGAGTATTAGTATACTCAGGGTTGTTGTTGTAAACCTTCTGAGCAGGTTGTGTCCCGGCGGACTTCGAGGAGGTCTGTGCGTCCTGGATTGGACAGCCACTCCCTCCAGGTTGGACCGTCGAGTGGGCCCCGTCTTCCCCGTGAAGATTGGGCAGGTTGGCGTCACATCGGTGGGCAGGATGTGGAGCTCACCTTTTATCGTCGTCGTAGCTATCGTATTGTATTTCGAACTCAGTTTTAAATTTCCCCTGTGCGTTTGAACTCTGTCGTTTGTATTAAACCTTTTATGTAAAACCTGTGTTGTAAATTAATTTGAAGATTTCTGTTGCTGGTAACACCTGTGCTCGTCTTCGTACGGGTCTAAGTGCAATTGTGATCCTGGAGTACAGTAGTTTAATCGGGATTTTACCCGACAGCCTGTCAGGTTACACCGTTTTAAGTGCACAGTAACTTGATTAAGTATTAAGATGATGGTTAGTGCATTTAAGCCGGTTTAATTTGGACGGTGCTGCTACATTATACCTCCTTCCCTCATCTATTTGATGTTGGTGGAGTCTAGAGGAGATCAAACACATTAAAGAAAACATCCAAACCACCATAGTGCTAACTGCTAAGTGATCATATCCATAGGCTTTAGCACAAACTTTGAGAGTGTTAGTGCTAGATTTAGCCTAGAGAGAGAAAAAATGTTGCTATCTTGTGTTTGGTTCTAGACTAAACTGCAATTGTAATCTTGGCGTGCCGGACCCTTAGAGTCTTGGTGGCTCACCGGCAAGTCATCGATCCTCCGGCTTGGTGTGGAGCCGGGGACGAGGAGACCCCTCCTTGTGGGAAGCTATGAAGTGAAGATGGTGTCAAGGTAACTGGTGCAAGAGATGGTGAGCATTGCCTTAGTGGCATGACCCTCATCTACTTGAGTGACCCTTAGTGGCGAGACCAAGCTCTTGACTGGAAGAGACTTGGTGAACGAGAGCAAACTTTGGTGGAGCTCTGACGTGGACTAGGGTGGCTTTAGCCCACCGATACCACGGGAAAAAATTGATATGCCAAGATTGCATTTCCATCACTCATGCCTTTACATTTCTGCATTTTATTCTTGCAATTTGTGTATCTTTATTTTCCTAGGTTACTTTCCCAAGTATGTAGTATCTTATTAGAATTAGCTATACGTTGCAAAACTGTTGTTTGGTGGGTTGGAATACTAGAGAAATTTATGATTTATGCAAACTAGATAGAAAGCTATAGATTAAGGTTCTTGAGTTGGCTTAATTCACCATCTCTTTCTCTTAGACTACGAGCACTAATTACTTTCGTAATCCAATTGGAATATATACATAAAAAACTGCTAACAACATGTGGCAAATTTAGAATGGCATGAAAATGTCCTAGTGTGACGACTAGGCATGGTGCTCGATCAGATCATTGCACGAAAATAAAGGGGCTGATCAAATCCTTAGCCCGTGACGTGACAATCCTAGCTTGCAGCACTCACTAGCTATATAGCCTAGCTAGCTAGCTTTTTGAGACTATCCATTTAGGGCAAGTATTATAACGAGTGGAGAGTCAGGCAAAATATTACGTGGAGGGGAGAGAGTGCAAGAGAGAGAGAGAGGGAAATGGGCAACTCGGCAGACACCGGCAGTGAGCGGGCGAATAGCCCTCTTTCTCAATTCTATTGGTTGGCGTCGCTGTCCATGCTGGGTCCACGCTGGGTCATGCTCTGCATGCTGCGCTGCACATTAAATACTGTGTATACGCTGGATTTTATTTCGCCTGTAGGCGCAACCATTAATCTTGTTCTTACGGTGCCAGCGGTGGCATTAGCAATAATATATAATGGCTGCCGCACCCGCACACGTGGTCTTCTCCACCTCCGTCCAGCTTCTTCTCCGTTCAGTTTCACCGGCGGCGGCGGGCGGGATCGGCCGGCGTGGCGGCAGAATCCGCCCTTCGACGGCGTCCAACAGGCCCCCTAGCGATCTTGACATCCAGGTAGCTCATACTCGATGTACACAGCATGCTGCGTCCAATAATGCAGGAGTTTCCATCTTATAAAATGTATGTGTGCTTACTTACATTACGCTCGGCCTGAACATACACATCCCAGAGGAGTATCATGGATGTACAGGAGGCTCTGCGTCCATGTTGGAAGAGGGGCCGGGAGATGGTGGCCGCCGTCGACAGCCTCAAGCGCCTCTGCATCGACCACTACTTCCAGGAAGAGGTCGAGAGCGCCATGGCCGTGGCCAAGGATCTCGTTCGCAGCGATGACCTCGATGCAACCCTCTCATTCAGGCTCATGAGAGAGGCCGGCCATGATGTCTCATCAGGTCAGTAATACTTTTGAGCAAATGTTCTAGTAAATCATAACTCATAAGTAAGGAACAGAGAGAGAAAGAGGTATGGCCAAGATTTTCATTATCAGAAATAAAAATTTATCATAGGTCAAAATATCAGACCAAATTCAAAAAAATCAAATTGTTTCAAAAAAATTCATAGAATTTGACTTGAAACTATTTCTACGTTATTAAACATCACTTGTTCACAGATAAAAATAAAAATAAAACATTATGAGTGCGGGATCGTCGCGCGAGTGAATTTGGGCCGTCTGCGTAGAAACAAGGAAAATAGGAAAAGTTTGGCCAATATCTAATTTTAACCCTACGGATAGAAGGAAAATTTCGGAAATTTTGGTGAATTTCGACCTACTAGCATAGACGCACATGCGACACGCACGTAGACGTGATTAGGCACAGGCTTCCCGCCTCTTCTTCATAAGCTAGCTCAGAGGGATTTTCTATCATATTCTCGCAAGGTGAATGGGCGTTGTGCGGAGGTTCTTGCAAGAGGAATGCGCCCGTGAATATGGGCTCGTTCGGCGGGAATCCCTCTTGCATGCCACACTGAGTGCAAGGTACTCCTCTGTTCGCAGCGCCTGGAGCTTCGCGAGCCATCCACAAGGCTCGGTCTGACTTTAGTGAGACTGGCCTACACGTCAGCGAGCTTGGAGGGGTATGCGCGGGCGGGTAAGCGAAATATTCGATAAGAAAAAACAATTTTTTGCAGAAACATTCAATACGATTTCTATATTATAGAAAAAATAATAGATCGAATCAGCCACATTATGCAAAAAGGAAAAAAATCAGAAACATGGACATTGTGTGACAAAATGAAAAAAAACGATGCTTACCCCAACCTGGAATATAGACATACAATTTGATGATGACCACTGTCACAGAAATCATGAGAATCCAGTCGAGAGTTAGATGAATTTCTAGCAAAAATCTACGGCATCAATTGACTTAATCAGCGTGGATATCTACAGAAAACAAAGCAGGTCTTGGCATCAATTGCTGGACCATGTATTGGCATCCCTGCATGCCAAACTGGTACAGCCGCTAGCTATCCTGGGGCCAAGCCTGATGGGCTCTCTTCGATCGAGCTCCCTGGAGGCGAGCACGTCTCCTTCGGCTCCATCACTTGGAAGTATAATCTCCAACGTTGTGCTACCGGTGACTTCTGAAGCAGCTGCTAGAGTAGTTCTGCCTTTTGCTGAAGTTGGTGAGGGTGTATTAGCTAATCTTGCTACGGCGTTGAACTTTGATCCCCCTTGACGACCCAGCGAGTGCGCTGTGGAACAATGTAAATGCTGAATCTGGATGCTAAACTTGTGATGCTTTGTTTCCTTGAAATAAAGCGGGAAAACCTTTTCTCTAAAACAAAGCAGGTCTTGTCGATGGGATCACGGGATTGGCACTCTCGCTGGCCACCTCCGTGCACGTGCATCTGACATCCGCCCGCAGGCTAGCAGCTCGTGGAGGCAACAGCGGGGTCGTCATCGGAGATCGCAGCAGGAGGCGGCGGAACTCGGCGGCGATGTAGGGATGCGGGGCGCTCCCGGGTGGGCGTACCCGTATATCAGGCCCATCTTACCTCTCACAATGGACCCACCTGTCAAGTGGAGAGGTGGGAGGGGTGAAGACCCATAAAAACTACGAATTGGACAGCGTTTCTGCCAAATACTTATTTTTTTGTCACCGCTGATTTGTTCTACCCATCACGGTCTCGGTCCTCGAGCACCTCTGACCTCCCCCATCGGCATCCGCTTCAAGAGCTCTTCCTTCCAGCTCCGGCTCCACCGGCCATTGCGCCTCCTGAGCCATCGAGCACTTCGCCGTGTGCGCGCGCTGAGCTGCTGGGCAAGCCGGCACGCCCCTCCGTCGTGAGGCGCAGGTGAGAAAAGTTTTCAATTATTTTTGATTTTTATAGTATAGATAAAGAAAACCCTGGGTATGACCGAAGCATCAATCAATGTGTGGCAGATGACCTTCTACGGAGGTTCACCGATGCCGCCGGCGAGCTCAGCCTTCTCACCAAGGACATTTGGGCACTCCTGAGCCTGCATGACATGTCACACTTGGACATGGGAGAAGAGGCATCACTCCACAAGGCAAATGACTTCTCAAGCAAGCACCTTGCATGTGCCATCAGGTACCTGAATCCAGACCTGGCAAGGTATGTGAGGCAGTCCCTGGATCATCCCTACCACCTGATCCTGATGCAGTACAAGGCCAGGCACCACCTTAGCTACCTGCAGAGCCAGCCAAACAGGAAAAGCACTGCCGCAATAGAGGAGCTAGCAACTGCAGAGTTCCATCTTAACAAACTGCTGCATCAGAAAGAGATGGAAGAGGTTAAAAGGTACATAATTACAAGTCATCCTTGCAAAGAGAATGGCAGCTTAACTGATATATATGACATGCATGGGTTCTAATTTTTTGGGGGGAAAATGTGACCCAAATGGTGGATGGGCCTAGCATTGGCTCAAGAAGTACCGGTGGCCCGGGACCAGGTGCCGAAATGGTACATGTGGTCCATGACAATCATCCAGGGATCTTCCTTCCATAGATCCTATATATCTTCCGGAAGGTAAAAAGTCTAGTTATCTTCCGATTTGAGATTCATGCACGTTAACGAGGCGAGCGGTGGGATTTTCTTTCCCTCTTTCCTCGTCTTGCGCTTTGGACACTGGAACCTGGGTGGGGACGCCCTTGCTGCGAGGCCATGTGCACTCCGCGAGTGGGAGTATATATGTGAAAAGAAGTAGGATGAGATAAGTTGAGATGTACTGTAGCAGGTTTTTTGCTTGCCAGCTTCTGATTTTGATTTTCAACTTCAAGCTTGATGTTCTCTCTAGTTCTTCACTGGAATTCAATTCCATTTAGACCACAATACTTCTTAGAATTTTATTAACAAAATGAGATCCAATATACCTATATTTTTTTAATAAATTTCAACTTTTTTGATATATGATTTTCAACATTCTTAATATGCCATTTCAACATAGCCTATAATTGTTGAAATGATTTATTCAAAATGTTGAATTTGCTTGTAAAAAGTGTCGAATCTATTATTTCAAAATGTTGAATATGATTTTTTTGAAAAGGAATGTTGACTATAACTGAAGTTAGCAAAATTAGCATGGTTTAGATACAAACGAGAGCAAGGGGGAAAAAGCTGGCACCATACCCACATGATGATAAGCTCACAGTTTGCTTTATTAGCTACGGCAGTTTGTATGATTCTGTAGCATTTATAAGATCCTACGGTTGTTGTCCTACACTATCCAGTACTGTTTTGTTCAAGCAAACGGTACATGTCAATGGAAAACGAAACGCTGTCTCCAGATTTAGTTGGGCTGTTTTGGGCCTGCTACGGTGGGCTGTTATTGGGCCAAAGATATATCACTTTACTACCTTCCGGAAGACAAATAGGGACCCCCTCTTCCTTCTCCAGATACCGGGTTCAGTTGGCAAAGATAATCTCTCTTATCTATATTGTGGATGACCTATTTGACCTTGTTGGCACACAAGAGGAGCTCTCCCTCTTCACCAAGGCAGTCAAAATGTAAGCTGGAAAATAACTGTCCATAACTCCTACACTAAATAATGATACACTAGTGGTACAATAATAGTTGTGAAGTTTCCATGCAAATATATACTTGTTCTAGATTTTGACATTGATATCGATCGCTGTTGTCACATTAGAAATATTTTTGTTAACTGTTTCCTGCATATTTTACAAATTGCAATTTGCAGATGGAATACTGCGGCTGCTGATTCACTTCCCAGCTGCATGAGGTCATGCTACAAGGCTCTTTACGCCATTACAAATGAGATCGCACATCGCAGATATGGCCGAAATGGAGCATGGGATGAACCCTGTCAATCATCTCAGAAAAGCAGTATGTTACTAACTGTCTTGCATTCCTTTAGTTTGATCTGCATAGCCAACAATAATCAAAGAAAACTTGCATGCTCAAATGAGCAATCATGAACACAATAGAATGATCTACCATTTCGTGCAGTGGGCAGAGCTGTTTGATGGATTTATGGTCGAGTCAAAGTGGCTGGCAGCCGGTCTGGTTCCTGCCGCAGAGGACTACCTAAGAAATGGCGTTGTCACATCAGGAATGCCGCTTACATTAGCACACGTGCTCTTCCTCTTAGGGCAGGATCACGCAGCATACAGTGATGTTACAAAGCTCACTGACCACATCCCTCTGGCCATCTCTTGCCCGGGAAAGATCCTCAGACTTTGGGATGACATGGGCAGTGCCGAGGTCAGAGCAGAACATTCAATTGCTAGATGTTTCTTTCACTATGCACATATGAAAAATTTTCTAATCCAAACTGCCTGAAAATTTAGCAGCAAGGCCTCAGCATTTAAATTTTCTTTGCAGGATGAAGCACAGGAAGGATTGGATGGATCCTACAGGGACTTGTACTTGATGGAGAACCCTAGTTGCACCCCAGCCGACGCCGAAGAACACATGCGGAGGATGATCAAGAGGGAGTGGGAGGAGCTCAACAGGGAGTGCTTCTCCAGGAGGATCTTCTCCTCCAGCTTCATGCAGGCTTGCTTGAACGCCGCAAGGATGGTGAGCGTCATGTACTCGTATGACAAGGAGCAGAGGCTCCTTGTTCTTGAGGACTACGCGAGGATGCTGCTGCTTTGAAGCTTTGCTTCATGAGAATCCATGTGCCATACGGCCATGCGTGATTTATCTGTCTCCTTGTTAGAAATCTCGTCCGTAGGATAAGGCAGTGCTCCTGTTTGGAAGCGGAAGGTTGGCATCAGGCTTCAGAAATCCGAGCGACAAATTCTTTTGCCAGCGGTTTTTGCAGCATGCATGACCTAATTTCTGAAGAGATTTGGAGAGAAGAATGAACGCATACATTGGACCAGACCCTTTGTTTGTACTTAATATCGTCCTAACTGGAGCTTGTAACCATATCGATTTATCCAAATCGTCCTACCTCAAAGCTGTATCGGTCAGCACTCAGCCCTGCTCAGCATGGAGCCATAAGCCATTGACGCAATTCACAATGGAAAACGCACGATGTTCAGATTTGAAAACTCCAGGCACCACAGATACAAGTACCATATTAACAAGCAATCACACCAGACACCTTGAGCGTTCAGAATGTTTAGTGAACTTTGATTGTTCCAGTATTACAGATAATTTTGGTTCCAATTCCCTAGTGCTAACACAGATTCATCACTTGCCCCCCGGGCCTTTTGACGTCCCAACAGTTACATCCAGTCCGGTGCAGTCGTCGCGTTCAGCATGGGCTATCGTCTACATGATTGCAACACTCAAGTAATCACCAATCTGCAGAACGAGGCAGCATAGATGAGCGATTTGTGCATTGACAAAAGGCATAATCAGGAAAGGCACATAATACAGCATTGGCACAAACCTGGAACCCGAGCTCTGCCAGAGTTTTGGCATCATCCCCTCTTCCATGACCATATGCAAAGGTCGAACCCACCTTCAAATATTCAACAAGACAAGAGTTATGAAAGGTTAGCAATGCAGTGGAACATGAGTTGCATAGAGAACTTTGCACAAGTAGGCAGGTCACTAGCAGTTTGGATGAACTAACACAAGTAGGCAGGTCGCTAGCAGTTTGGATGAACTAACAAAGTAACAAACAGCATTTTAGCAACAAGTTCAAGACCACCTTGATGTGAACAGTACATTAGCTTCGATACATACATGGAAAGCCTAGAGTTGTGCATTGCGTATGTAATACCTAAGAACATAATTGTATGACAGAAAAAGTAGTAAATAATTCAACATGATATTAATTAGGAGAAGAATAATTATGAGATTAATGAAAGATTAAATGGACAGAGTCTCATAATGATAGCTCATGCATCAGTATTGACACATAAGAGGCTTCTCATTTTAGCATTAACGGCACAAGCTCATTTCACAACAGAACTTAGGTCAAAAATAAAGAACTGGCTTTTGCTATCATAAAAAAGGGAATGTGGTGGCATCAGCTTCACCAAGGAGGCTTCACATTTTAGCTACAGTTAGAAATTCATCAATCCATTCCTTAGAAGGTTGATTTGATAATTGATACATCCTTAGAAGGATAGATTTGCCAATTGGTAAAAGTGAATCATGTGGTACTTGTACATGAATGGAAGAGGCTGTTAAGGCAAAGGTAGTCGAAATTGGAGTTAACTCTTTACCTGTCTGACAACAAAACGGCCATTCTTGTCTGGGTACACAAAAGCAAAAGAAAGCCTAGCATTTCTTTTCCTTGCTGGAAGAGCAACCTCTTTTACCTGAAAAAAGACAATCATAATGATAAGATTGCGAGAAGTGAAATATATAGCTACTTGGTATGCAGGCTCAGGCCCCACTAGTCATTGTCACACCCAGTGGTATGTTGATAAGACATGAAAATCTATTTTCCTCCAACATTTTATTTTTCCTTAAAATGTCACAAGCAACTAAAACATGTGAATAACTTACAAGGTCTGTGAGCTCACGGAGCGTGGCATCCTTCCATGTGTAAATCTGAACTTCATCTTTTGGCTCCTTCCCTCTCACCGCAAACTCTTCATTTTGGTGATGGCCAGCAACCTGTAAATAGTCACCAACGATCAATTTTCTGAATACACAGTGTTCCCTAATCGAACTTTACTACAAGACATGTACAAAGATAAGATATGCACGACACATATTACCATTCACAATACATTTGTGCAGATTACCCACATAAAAATTTATATCGTAGGGTTAGAGATTGCCACTGTGATTTCAAGAAACATTATAGGCGACGAACTTCAGAATTAAAATAGACAATATTGTTCTGATTGAACAGCACCAGTTGTCCAAGTAAGGCAGTAAGCTTTCAGGGCAGATAACCAAGTATACCGCAAAAAAAATGAGCTCGTGGAAAAAAATTCCTTGCCCAATAAATAGCTACTACATGTAAATGGAAAATATAACTTGCAGGGCATGTTACGGTGCGGCCCTATAGGGTGAAGCCTGTGTTCATGGGTGTTCTCAGCCAGTAGAAGGTTGGATTCCTTCTTAGTTGAAATACTGTGGGGGTAGACTCTCCCCACCAGCCGAGTTTTTTTTCTCTTTCAACATAACAAGCAGTTTATTCCCTTTAGTTAAGCAGGTCAGCGTTTTCCAGTCACTCCAAAGGTCTGCCACATTATGTTTGTTCCCCTTTATGCCACTGTGTACGCACAGCCTAGTGTTTTTAAGTTTTAACAAACTTCACTGATAATTCATTACACCATAGTTAGACAAAAAAGTTCAACACATGCTTCTAAATGGATTCCCAGCACAAGTAAACTGGCAGTAAATTGCATTTTTAGTACCAGAGTTCTGTGAGTATGGAAAAGCTTTCTACCAATTCCACTACAGGCCGACTATACCATGAAATCCATTCAAAGTTGAAGTCATATGCAAACAAAAACATGTGGATCCAGAATAAATTTATGCAGACCACTCGCATAAAAATTGCATCCTAAGGTCTGAGATTGCTACTGCACTTTTCAAGAGATATTGAGGATGATAGGTGGACTACCTCTGAATTTATATCTTAGGCAATATATTCCCATCAAACAGCACCAATTAACCCAGTAAGGCTGGCAGTAAGCTCCCGGAGCAGCTAAATATGTGATAGAATACCACAAAAAGTTTGCTCACAGAGCACAACTCCTTGAGCATATTAGCCAAGTTGTATAAATTGCAAATTTTACAAGTTGTAGGAAAGGTTACTGTGCTCAACAGCTCTATAAATAACTAAATAAGAAAGTGTGGACCTCTCAACATAACAAACAGTTTGCTCCCTTTTGTTAAGCAGATCTGCTTTTTCCCGAGTCATTCTAGAACATGTCAGACACATTATATGTTTGTTCCCTTTTATGCCAACTGAGTATGCACGTCCTAGTGTTTAGCTAAATTTCGCTGATTGTGTTCACTAGTTTGACCATCAAACAGTTATAATGTTTTGTAATTTTACTTAGCCAACAAAGTGCAGCCCATGCTTCTAAAAGGATTCCCAGCGCAAGTAAACTGGCAGTAAAATTCCTTTTTCTTTAAATACCAGTTCAATGAGTAATGAAAAGCTTTCTGACAATTCCGCTATGGGCCGTTGATACCATGAAATCCATTCATAAGTTGAAGTCATATACAAACAAGAACAAGTGGATCCAGAACACTACAACCTCTCAAGTCTGAACACACTAAAGTACTAATCAGCACATGCAACAAAAAATTTAGAGGGGGCAAAAAACAAAAGGACAAGCATGCATACCCTTGTGAAGACCCTGAGCAAGAGAGGACAGGTCTGCAACAAAAAAAAACAGCATGTTATCAGTGAGTAATCAGACAAATTCATGTACCCCTTGATGCAAAACCTAACCTAATGCCGTGGAATCGCACATCGTTATTCACCTACTTCTAGAAGCAAAACACGATGGCCAAGCCATGAGTTGAAAGAGCGAGATCAGGAGAGCAAGGGGGTGAACTGACCTTCTCGCGGTCTATCGGTTCGGGGCGGAGGCGCGCCATCGGCGGCGGGCCCCGGTGCTGCATCGGCGGGCCCGGCCGCGCCGGCCTCATCGGCATCTCGCCCATGCCGGCCATCCCGCGTCTTCAGCAGCAAGGTTCTAGCGCTCGCCGCCGCTGCCGCCTCGCCGATTCGTCGCGGGGAGAGGTGAGGTCTGAGATGGGTGGGGATGGGAGTCGACGGCGAGGATGTGTCTAGAAGGCAGAAGCGAAGCAAATAAACCCGTAAACCTCGCAGATTCATCCCTGAGCTCAATGAAAATTACACAATTGCAATTCGGTCCTCTTCTTAAAATCCTTCAACGTTCCCTAGTTGTTTTGTTCCCTTATGCTACGTTAACACCATCCTTGCAACGATTATTATGGTACAATAAATATAAAGTACGGATCAAACTAAAACGGAATGTTCAGTTTCGTGGCTATTTAGTTTGAACCTTGCGTGCATGGAATTATGCGTGTTTCATTTGAATTTCGTTTACAAATTGTTGCAACCGTTAATGGTGCACATACGAAGGAAGGCGAATATTGCTTGCAATTTATATCATGCCCAAAGTCCTATTCAGATGGAGTTTTACCGGGTATGGTTTCATCTGATTGTGCAAATCGAAGCATTATGCCGACGACTCTACTAGATGGAGTATGTGAAATAAGATTTTCGACTTCACCAACTTTAACTTTTCGGTAGGAGCTCTCTCAAAATAGATTTTAACCCATCGTCACTCAACAACCAACCACGTGCAAAGTATAGTCCATTTCTAACATCATCTAATCGTAGAGCCGTCGAGATTCTTTTGTAACGCAATCATCGGCCCAGTGTAACTTAGGTACACTCCTTTTAAGAGCAAAGCTAATGAGCACGCCCGCTGCCGGCATCTAGTGCGGTGATTTGACGCCCGCGCTGGTGGTGGGTCCATTAGCATTTAATGTAAAAGAGTAATTTCACCCAATAGCAATTGGGCTAGCGCGTTCCGATTGGTTTTCGCCGGCACGAGGCGAGCGTGTCGTGAGACGCTCGTCCCATTCTCACTTTTCGTGTTTTTCTCTTCCACGTCACATTCCGTTCGCTTCTCGCACATCATTAAACTTGCTCTAACACGGCGTATACCATACTATGCATGTACACAACAAACTCGCACGTGATCGAATCTACGCTCATCACTCCCGCTCACGATCTCAAAGAGCGCGTGCATTCGCTGATTGTGATTTGCATTGATACCAGGCATTGATCGATGCCTGCCACTCTACTGAATGCTACTAGTACTCGAGCGTTTAATTAATTTTGATGAACAACTCTTTTTTTTTTGAAAAGGAAATTTGGATCTGTATGGAAAGGTAATGATGAATTCACAACTCTTCAACTGCAAATGCCGAACGCCAGGGAAGCCTTGCGTTCGCGTAGGGCCGCCGCCGCCTTTTCAAAAGAAGGCGGTTTTTTCTTTTTTATATTTAAAAAAATTAGAATTTCAAAAATATATGTTCGTTTTGGAAAATTTCAAAAATATACCCCGGTCGCCCTCCCATAGGGTGACAGGCCCAAAGTGTAATTTTTTTTTCAAATTTGCAACGAAGTCCCTAGAGAAAAATGGGCGACAGGGGCCTGTCGCCCCCCAATGGGCGACAGGGGCCTGTCGCCCGTTGGGGGGGCGACAGGGGCCCCTCCCGCCGTATGCCACCATTCTCTTTGTATGCCACCATTCCCTTTGTGATTTGAGCCTAAAAATTCAGAAAAAAAGCCAGCCCTAGCCGTCATTATGAAAAAAAACTGGAGTGGTTGTCGTGTTTTCACATCTTTTTGAAATGGTGGAAGTGCACTGCTATTGGGTCACATATGTCTGGGCAAAGAATGCGATATTTAGGAATTCCGTGATCGCCGTGCTGAGCAGTGCCAACTTGTGATCTCGTACTCGCAGCTAGATACACTATAGTTCTTATTTTGAGCTATTCGAATGTGTAGTCGTCCTCATCGTCGGCGGGATCTCGGCCGCTAACTCCTACCGCACCTAACTTGTCCTTAATTAAATCACGGAAAAAATCGCAAGAACTTCTCTTATTTAACGAGCATTATGGAACCCCAAACATAACAAGTTCACATCAATAGTATCTATAGAAACAAATGACAAGTAAACTAGTACAATCATAAACATCGGATACAAATAAGAGGTACACAACTATCTCATTACAAATAAATATCAGATATATCTAACCACCCCTAGGGCGTCGGACCCTCTTAGCCCTCTGCTGGGCACGAACATGGCCCTCGGAGTAGGTGAGAACATCCGGAGACCTCACCTGTCGCTTAGGACGCGCAAGGGGCTGCGGTGTCTGCTGCTGAGAGATCCCAAGTGGTGCTCCTCCTAGCTGTGAATACCCCAAGACATCGGGGTCACCTTGTGCGGCAGGCTCTTCTGGAGACAAGCTGTCGAAGTCGTCTAAGGTGAAGGTCTCTTTATCTGGTCGAAAGGAGGAAGAAGAAGGTCCGGCGCCCGCATCGGGGTAGAATCCTACGCAAAAAATGTGGATGTTAGCGTACGCTCGTATATTTTGTCATGACATGTAGAAACCGAAATATGAAACATAAATTAACCTGTGTAGGCCGGTATCTGTGGCCCCGGTACCATCCCTGGATACGGTCCGCCAACTGGTGCTGTCCCTCTAAACATTCCAGTATGGCCGAACGCAGTAGCTGGATCGTATCCTGTATGTGATATTAGTAAATATGTAGGAACACTTGATGTAATTTTAAAGAGATATGTACGTTACCTGCACTTGGGAAGAACTGCGACGTCGGCCCGTGCACGGTCGACGGACACGGGAACGATGACGAGGCCTGAGACGACCCGTGGCTGTCTTCGTACTGTACACGGGTTCCGAAGTCGATCACTGGGTCTAGCAAGGAGTCCATCTCCATACCTGCATTCAAAAATATATGAGAACACATAGGTAAATATATATTTCATACAAACTGGACACATAAATACAATAATACTTCATTACATACCTGCCATATTTCATTACTACATATTACAAATAATGAAATACAATTGTGGATCATGACACCGAATGCCTTCCACGAGCAATTCTCGCCGATGCTCGTCTGAATGTAGGAGGTGCTCCATCTCTGGGATTTCCGGAAGGACCGACGTCAGCAGCATCATGAAGTGCATTCTGAGGACACTTCTTGTAGTTGTGACTCAATGCTCCACATTGGCTGCAACGCTTTTGTGCCTTGCTTGCTTCCGACTCGTCCATACCATTCCGAATACGACGTGTCTGACAGCGGCCTTTGCCTTTCTTAGTGGCTGGATCAGGAATAAACATCTTATTCTCATTATCCTGAGTGAAAGGCCCCACAATTCCAATCCCGTATACCTCATGTCCCCATGTGGATACAGCTGCTTCCTTGCTAAAGTACGGTGAAACAAATAGTCCTGGCTGTAACGCAGACTCTGCACATGCCGCAATGAGATGGGAGCATGGCATATGCAATAACTTAGGCTTCATGCAGGAGCAGAAGGCTTTGCCATCAACTGTAATCAAACTCTCCTGTACCACCCTATCTCTACGGATACCACGACCACTTCTATCCTTGCATAGAACCTCAAATCTATGCTCCATTGTACCTGTGGATATGACGCGGTGCAGTTTGGCCTTTTCAATCTTCTCTTGCATATATTGTGTCACTCTTTTGCAAAACTGAATTTGGGGGTTGTTGATGTATATGCTTGCAGCCGTGTAACGCTCTCTGAAATACTTCATCCACCCATACATGATGAACTCAACAATTCCCACAAGTGGAAAGGCACGACAAGAACGCATAACCATATTGAAACACTCTGCATGGTTCGTTGTCTGAATACCATACCGTATTTCGTTGGTATCATAAAGGAATGACCATTTCTCCTTAGGTGCACCTCGAATCCAGTGTGAAAATGGCTTTTCAATTGAATCCCCAGCCTCTGCAGCCTGACTCGTGCCTGCTCTTGATGCCCTTACCTTCACTAGCTCTGCAGTCAACTGATCAAGCATCTGCCACAATGCATTGAATTTTCTCTGTTGATTTTGGGTGCACAACCTCTTAAACAGGTTCTTAAGATCCTTGTTCTTGAAGTGTTCATAGAAGTTTGCACCCATATGCCTAATGCACCACTTGTTTTGGACATCAGGTCATAATGAAGGCGTTGTCGCAGTTCCACGTTGCAATTTCAGTATTGATTGCAGGATACCTGCATGCCTATCACTAATAAGGCACACATCTGGACGTGCAGCAACAACATGAATCTTCACTCGTTCAAGGAACCAATACCAAATGTCTATGTTCTCATTCTCAACAAATGCAAATGCGAGGGGAACAATTTGGTTGTTGCAATCTACACCGATTGCGGTGAGTATCTGACCTTTATACCTTCCAGTCAAAAATGTGCCATCAATGCAGATCACCGGAAAACAAAATTGAAATGCTCTAACACAAGCACCTATGCAAAAGAAGGCTCGTTGCATAATTCTTTGTCCCCTAGTCACGGCTGGTACAAGGTATGTGTCATAAAAGCTTCCAGGATTTCTAGCAGCAACCTGGGATAACATACGAGGTAGGTTATCATATGATGCCTCGTATGTGCCGAACCGCATCTCGAACACCTTTTGTTTAGCCCGCCATGCCTTCAAATAACTGATGGTGTACTGGTAAGTCTGCTCAATGTGTCGAACAATTATTTTCGGCTCATAATTTAGGTTGTCCATAATAAACCCATACATTTGATATGCAACAAAGTCGCATGATATATTGCGATGCGAGGGAAGAACTTCTGACAGCAAACAAGTGTGCTCTGTGACAATGGAACATTTCCAGTTTGACTTCCATTTTCCCTTGAATGCATGTACACGCCATGGACATCCAGCATTCACACACTTCACCTCATATTCTTTACTGCCAGACTTTACGACTCTGAATTCTGGTTTCAATGAGATTGCCCATAGTCTCACAGCATCTTTTACGACTTCAATGTTTGGATATGTTGCAGTTTGCACTACCTCGTTCCCTCTGTACTCCCACTCCTAATTTTGTACATCTTCTGCGACATGACTGCCAAAATCATGCTCTTTCCACTCTTTTGGCAATGAGTACTGCTCGTCATCAGATGAGTTCTCATATTCTTCCATCTCTATTGTGGTTTGGTCTTCTGCCTCCATCTCGTCCACAATGCTATGTATCCTCTCTCCCTCATCAGCAAGGCCCTGTGGTCCCATGTTTTGGTTCTCTGTCTCTTCTGACTCATCTTGCTCAACATAATTGGTCTCTCTTTGAATACTCGGAGTTCCTTGATCTGCACAATGTTGGATTTCATTTTGTGTCTTCTCCTGAATTTGAACAAGAATGGCCAGAGGCCACCCACGCTCTAGAGCTGCTTGCATGTACTTCTGCCAGTCATCAGTGCTGTGTATCATCATTAATTCCCATAATTCACTTTCCACCTCCCAATTAACAAGAGACTGGACAGTGATCACATGTGTCAACAGATCAACATGGAACCCACGCTGCAGCCACTTACATATGGAACCAAAACTCCTTTCCAGAGGTTTATCTATGCCGCTAGATGTGCGCTTAAAGGCAGAAAGATCTACTCCATTTGACCCATACATAACATTGTAATCACCATAAAATACTTGAAACTGCATCTTGCTCGACATATCTGTATATCACATAATACTTATCGAGTTATACTCTTTACTTCACTACCTTATTCAATAATCCGTAAAAACTAAGTATGAAATTCAACTACAACATATAAGTATTCATAACTACGTGATGACACTCAAATTCTATACTGCATATGCCAAATTCTATTCTAAATCATAATTAATTTATAAACACGTCTCTAATAGTACTGCAATTATAATAATAAATGTGTAGAACTAATTTTCTAAACTAATTTACTACTACGTAACTACAAACTAAAGTATCATTGAACTCCTACTTAAATGGTTCTACTATAGCACTAATTAAATTAAATTACTTACTCCTACTTAAATTACTCATATTTAAATACGTAGTACTTAAATAGAAAAATATATAAACTAAATGTACTAACCTGCAGATCACAAGTGTTAAATCCGACAGGACTTCGCCGCTTTCCTTCTTCTCACTCATCTCTTTTTTTCTGGATTTTTGGTGGAATTTTCGGGCTCAAATGAGGAGGGAATGGGAGGGCTGGAGCTTTTATAGGGGGATACCCCGGTCGCCGGGGGGGGGGGGGGGGGGGCGACAGGCCCCCCTGTCGCCCGCGGGGGGGGGGGGGCGACAAGCCCCCCTGCCGCGCCCGTGGGCTGGGCCCAGCGGCGGTCGCCCGTGGGCTGGGCGACAGGGCCGTGTCGCTCGTTGGGGGGGCGACAGGGCTTTTTTTTCCAGGGACCTCATTGCGAATTTAAAAAAAATTACACTTAAGGCCTGTCGCCTTATGGGGGCGACCGGGGGTATTTTTGAAATATTTCAAAACGAATATATATTTTTAAAATTTTTATTTTTAAAAAATATAAAAAAGAAAAAACCGCCAAAAGAAGGCCGTCCTTCCCCCAGGCAGGCCCAGTCCACTCACCCCCCACGCCCCTCTCCTCACGCCTTCCTCGCCTGCCGCGCGCCATGGCCGGCGACGCCCTGGCCGCCGAGGACGCCGCGCCCCCGTCGCCACGCCCCGTCGCCGACGGCTTCCTCCGCTTCCTCCTCCCGGCGCCCAAGCCGCGCCCGGCCGCGCCCACCGCGGCGCCCGCGCGCCTCGTGCCGCCGCACCGCCTCGTCGCGCCGCGGCCCGCGGCCCCCGCGCTGCTGCGCCCCGAGGAGCGCCTCCACATCGTCCCGCCCACGCGGCCCGACTGGCTCCCGCCACCGGCGCCGCGGAAGCCCCCTGCTCCTCCTCCTCCTCCTCCTCCTCATCGCCCGCCGGCGCCGTGGGGCGCGGGGGTGAGGCCGCGGCCGTTCCCGCCGGCGCTCGGCGAGCCGAGGACGCGCAATGCGGGTCGCTTCGCTGGACAGGTGAACGGCGCGAGGGGGAGGGGCCCAGCGGCCGTCGCCCACAGCGGTGGAGGAGGTCGCTCTGGTTCTCAGAAGCCCAAGGCGGCGGCGGCGGCGGCGGTTCGCAAGGAGAAGAAGGCGTGGGTCGCCGTCGAGAAGAAGGGCGAGGATGCCGGTGACGATGATCGGGAGGCGGTGAGCGAAGGGTATTCCGGTGGGGATGAGGCGGCCACTGAAGCCGAGGACCGACTCGAACCGGAGAGCGAGCAGGACAACGGTGGTCATCTCCGGGGTCTCGATCGGGAAGACGACGCGACGAATTCTCTGGACATGGCTGCTAATCAAGAGTGTTCCGACGTCGGCGGCAGCGAGCGGCCAAGAGAGGTAGGAAATATATGCAGTCTCTCCGTCGTGGCAGTGAAAATGCAAACCGTTCATCGATCGATCGCACATGGTTTGTTCATTCGCTTGCTGAATTACCTGCGCTCGTTTATCTGTTCTGCAGCAGCTCGTACGTCAGTCGAATCAAGTAACACATTCGCGGGGCAGAATGCGCCGATCGCAGGTGGAATGCCGCCCCGACATCGACACCTTCACGCCTGGCTTGCTCGCGCTCTACGAATCCCTGAAGCCGTCAGAAGAGCACAAGTCAAAGCAGCAGCAGCTTGTGGACTCTCTGGCGAAGTCTGTCAACAAAGAGTGGCCCAATGCCCAGCTGCATCTCTACGGATCAAGCGCCAATTCGTTTGGAACATCACACAGTGATGTTGATGTTTGTCTTGAGATGGAGATTGGCACCGCGAGCACAGTTGAGGTTCTTGTGAGGTTAGCAGATGTATTAAGAGCTGATAATTTCGACAATGTGGAGGTAAGCCTTTGTTGTGTTTTACTATTGAATTATGCAGCATTCTCATCCAACTTACTTGCGTTGCTATGCACACTGTTGTGCAATTCTGTACTTGTGTGCAATTTGTATTGCACGTGTCATTGAACTCTAATGAAGACTTAGCTTCCATGCCTTCGCATGATTGTCTGTTCATGTTGTTCCTCTTGGTCTCTAACATGAAGTTTATGCAGGCAATTACCAGTGCCAGAGTTCCGATTGTAAAGATGTCCGATCCAGGAAGTGGCTTCTCTTGTGACATATGCATCAACAATCTCTTTGCTGTTGCTAACACAAAGCTTCTCAAGGATTACGCCCAGATAGACCAGAGATTGCTTCAGTTGGCCTTTCTTGTGAAACACTGGGCCAAACTGAGGGGTGTCAATGAAACATACCGTGGAACCCTCTCTAGCTATGCGTGAGTAAAAATGATATTTTTAGTTTTAATACAAATTAAGGTTCTAATCTTTATTTACATGAACCTGCAGGTATGTTCTTATGTGCATCAACTTTTTGCAGCTGCGAGAGCCCAAGATTCTACCATGTCTGCAGGTTTTGTAGCTAACTTTATCAAATTTACTTGTCAAATCCGAGTTATATTTTAGGATAAGACCACTCCTGAATTTTGCCAGCATGATTTATGATGTTGGTAGGTATGCTAAACCAATTATTTGCATTTCAACCCCCTTTCATTTTTAAACTCTTTTTTTTCTTTTTCTTTATGGTGGAGTGCTATGCTCGATTGGCCCTTGATTTTCACCATTCCACACTCCCTTCATATGTATGCTTCTTTTTGAATGGCTTGCTCATCATTCAACTATGGTTGGTCACTTTTCTTCTTCTTTTTTCACTTTTCTAAAAAAGAAAGTTGTTATGTGCTATTTTCCACCTATATGTCACTGAACTATGAGTACAGTTAGAACTCTAATCGCTCATATAGGTTGGAAGGAGCACGAAATTTTCAGTTGATGCCAAAATAATATACCTTTTGAGCTTCATGCTTCACATTGGTTTGTCACCCTTCCCACAATTTTCAGGCCATGGAGCAAACATATACCATGACTGTTGATGACGCCGAGTGTGCATATTTCGATGAAGTCCATCAACTCCAAGATTTCGGTGCTGAAAACAAGGAGAGCATCGCGGAATTGCTCTGGGCGTTCTTCCACTACTGGGCATTCCACCACGATTACAGGCACGCCGTCATCTCCGTTCGCATAGGGAGCATAATCAGGTAATAAGAGCCTACGGTCTTTTCTGAACAACAAACTTTCAGCATCGTTTTCATCAGATTTCACGTCAGTCTGGAAGAATTTTACAAGTTCACTTCACTCTATATGATTTATTGTGAACAGCAAGCAGGAGAAGAACTGGACTACTCGCGTCGGAAATGACCGCCACCTGATGTGCATCGAAGACCCGTTTGAGATTGGGCATGATCTAGGCCGTGTGGTTGACAGGCAGACGATCAGGATCCTCAAGGAAGAGTTCGAGCGAGCTGCTGCCGTGCTGCAGTACAACGATGACCCCTACGTGGCTCTCTTCGAGCCCTATGAATATAAAATTGATCAGCATGAAACAACTGACAAGTAGCTGAGAGGACAGTTCGACGATATCCTGAAGTGATTCTGACCTGATGATAAATTGTTAAGACATCTGATAAACAAAGTACCAACTGGTTGAAACGTAGTGTTGGGATCCAAATGCTAATGCCTCAAAGTGCCAAAGTTTAGCACTATTCTATCCAAACGGGAGTGCTAATTGAGTGGGATAAACTTGACCACGACTTAAAAACTTTAGCAAAACATATCCAAAGGATGTAAGATCTCCTTTCTGATAATTTTAAGAAAAAAACGATGGTAAGAATTGCTGCAGGCCGCAATAAGTTCCTGTAACTGGCACGCTCGCACGTGAGTGCTCTGCACACTGAAGGGGCAAATTTAAATATCTGATTTGGAGAACCTGCCATTGATGCCAACACTGATGGTCAATGATGCATCCTTGCAATCTCACTTCCCAGGATTTATGAAACAATTTCCATGATATCAGACATCTCGTAATTCTTAACAACAACAAATAGGGCCCCCCGTAAGCTCACTTAACTCCAAACTTATGGCGTCAAGTGTTTGACAGTGCAATCGCTACCCTACACAGTACCAGGAAGGCAGGAACTTATCACGTATAATACCTATTTTCCTAGGGAAAAAGATACTAACAAGAGGATGAGTTCTACCCTAGGTTGCCAACTGGCCTTTTCATGGCCCTAATCTCCTAGGCTAAGTATTAAACCTTGCTTTCAAATAATACCGCCCACTACTGCACTTCTTCCCCAACACAGAGCAGGCCAACTTATGGCACAAAGAATGGCAGCTCTATGATCTTTCCAGGTTTGTGTATCTCCTTTTGTATCTTCATCATGATCTCACCTCATCAAACGGTATGTACGATCTTCACGTGGCCTTCGTTTTGATATAGGCAACCTGGTTAAAATTTTCATTGTACAACATGCCCATTGGAGAAATGAGCCGTTGTAAACCACTTGCAAACCGACTCTGCAATGTACAGTTGGACACATTGTTCAAGAAAACCAGATAAGGGCTAGTTAAGACATTAGATGTTAGATGTAAAGATATCCAATATATAGAAATGACCATACCCATTGAAACAAGACGAGTATCCACCAGCATCCTGGCAAGCTACCAAATTTGTTGCGGAGAACCTTCAAGATAAAACAATAAAAAATATCACCGTCATGAGCCTTTTAATCTCACACTCCGTAGTTTTTCCTTGCTCAACCTAATCAACTGACAGAAACCAAAAGTGAACAGAGTGTAGAAAGTACTGTGGAAATCATATTCTTATTATTGATTGTTCAGACTCCTGACCCCTCTTTTTAATTGAAGTAGCATAAAGATTCATGTGGTCTCCCATTAATGATTCACGACAGGAAAAAGGAGAACAAACAGGCATACCATCAATAGAAGGGTTCCAATGCAAAAGCATACACCCATTGATTGACTCAAATATCGCAGATCCCTTCCGGCCTAAAAGAGGATGGAAATATAAATTAGATGTCAGCACATTGTCCAGCAAATGGTAGGCAAAAATATGCTGGCCTTCCAACATTATGCATGAATAGCTCTTGATTCTATTAGATTACCACTACCATGCCATAATGTCAAAGATTGTTCAAATTATTACACTACTACTATGCCTTTTTTGCATGGGAACAGTGCGAGGGCTCCTCTCCTCTGGTATGTTATTGCTATGTTTATTGCAAAAGCAATCGTACTCAAGCATGCAAGTTTATCTGGCATAGTGTGTGTTGGCTTGTGTCCAATCAATACGATGAGCTTTAGGTAGCCCCAGGAGTTGGTCACTCTTTGGATGGTTGCCAAATTTTTAGAAGAAACTCATAGCTCCTTGGTCGTACCTCATGCATTTTTCTTTTCAAATGCTTGGCCAAATGCCCGTGCAATCAAAACATTGGCCAAACCAGGCTAATTTGGGAGCAAAACAATCAAGTCTGGTTAACCCAGTGCACTTTAATGGAGAATCTGTGTGGGCCAGACAGATGAAAAAAAAATCAGATTATCAACATACCAATAATGTTCCTTCAAGGGAGTGTACTGAAGGAGTCACCAGCAACACACTGAAATATGGAGCCAGTACTTTGTGCATCTGTCGGAAATATAAGGCAGGCGTAATGAGTTACAAAGAAAATTCAAGCATTAGACACTAGTGGCCAAGCATGAATAATATCTAAGATTTTTTTGAAGCGATGTCTCATACCTGTTGGACAACCATTCTGTCATTGGTAAAGAGACTAGGGAAAAGCCATGGAACAAGTGTCCCTACTGCCCCCAAAACCGCTCCAGTAATCCCTCCAATGATCATAAGTGACTTCAATAGCATCCTTGCCTACAATAAAGTTAGCTTTAGGATCTTTCATAATAAGGAACAAAATATTCATACAGTTTAGTACAGAAATGAATTTGAAGTATGCTGTGTCAACCATTAGCTATTGCTCTAATGGAGGAGGAGGAAGGTCTGTGCGAATACACTTTCCATGAAAGCTCAAAAGGATGTGTCTGCTCAGAAACAAACTGCTGAAGAGAGGCTAACTCTATCAATCGATTCATCAGGTGTAATTAGTTTTCTTTAGATGAACCATATGAAATCATATAAATACTAGTGTTCAAGGACACATGTTCATCAAACAACACATTACTATCAATACAGGTAAGGGCACCAATGCCATAGTGTCGTTATTTACATAAATGTTAACACTGCAATCAATAGGTACCTTATTCAAATTACGATTAGCACCATATATCAGCTCCGGCATGAATGACTGTGCAGTTTGCGACAGAGGCTCACCCCAAACAGTACACATGCATAAGATATTAATCATAACCTTCAAAAAATATGAAGCAAATGATAAATTTATCAAATTCCCTTTTATTAGATATGAGTAATCATTTTGTAAGTCACCAAGTATAAACCTGGTGTGCTGCAAGAGTTACTGCTCCCATAGAAGTCGCTGAATATGTGAGCAATGCATAAAATGCTACCTGAAGAGAATTTTGAAATAATTTGTTACAATGATATGAAGAAAGTATACACTATACAGATTGTTGGACCCCAAATGATACCTTGGATGTCATTGTAACAAAAACAGGAGCTGCAATTTCAAATATCTGCAGCAGCTCTCTCGCTGATGGAATCGTAAATGAGAAAGCTCGAAAGCCCTTATTGTTTAGATTCCGCATCATCATGAAAGCTGCAACAACCTGATAGTGTGTCAAAAAATAGCCACTCTAGAGACAGACCCAACAATCGAAACAAATTGGCTATAGATCAACATTAGTAGCCAGAGGAAGATGGTAGAGTGATCAAATCATGAAGAGAGATAACTTGCTGGTAAGAAATGAAGTTATACTTATAGGTTTCAGAGGCGGTCTGGGAAAAAAAAAACTTTACCACTGTGGTATTTCACTTGGGGACAAATCAGAATGTATGCCTATTAATCTATAAATCGGACACCAACAACTTTGTGGAATCATGCTCAAGTTGGTACATGTTTTTCGGGTGATGGCCAGCCTAGCCAAGTCCTAAGCATAGCAAGAAGGAATTATCCATATAGTTCATGCGTGCCCCTTATAGATGATCTCCTCTCCCTTAACCTTAAATAGAGAGGAGTATCCTGCCATAAGCATATAATATGTACAAACTATTCTTTTTCAAGTTAAACTAATCTGAGACTTCATTATCTCTCGATTTCTAGCTTAATGTGCAAGACAACGTAACAAGTCCATCTTCCATAAAATATAGGTGAAAGGGCCTCTAGCCTAGTGGTTAGAGCGTCTGAGTAGCAACCAGCAGGCCCGGGTTTGAATCATCGCAGGAGTGAATTTACAGGGCTGTTTTTTTAAAAAAAAATCCCCTCGCCGGCATAGCCGGGGTTCAGGGGTTTTCTAGGCCAGGAGAAGGTTGCTTCTTCTTAATGAAAAGCCAAGGCACCATAAAATAGAGAGAGGAAGTCAATAAGTGCCACCAGAGATGTGAGATGGTGACTGGGAAAGTGTGTCGGTACCTGTGAAACCATAGTTGCCCAGGCTGCACCAGCAATTCCAAAGCCACAAACAGAGCAAAGAAGTATGTCACCAACACCATTTACCGCAGTAGCAGCTGCTAATGCCTTCAAAGGACCCCAAGAATCCTTCATGCCCAGACTACGTTATACAAAACACACCATATATAATATGAGATGTATCCAATCAAGATAGTTGCAATATGGATAGCTTATAAGTATTCATTTATATCTGAACCATTTTTTTCATGTAAGTGTGTAGCTGTGTAACCCATGCATGTTTATTCATGTCAATATGAAGACTAGGTGATTACAAGTGCTGACTATTCTTAATACTACAATTGCCAAATTCAAAGATATATCTACCAGAGTTCCACTATCGCTAAAACTTTTAAGATTTATGCACACTTTCACTGCTCTGCTACGATTGTAGCATTCGAGAAAGCAGTTGGGGATCTAGAGTGGAGATATAGCTTTTAAACCACATTCCAAACTTCTGCTTCATCACTTCGATTAACTTTTAGCATTAGGTTTCTTTTGTGGATAATTTTACTTTTTTTAATCTGAATAAACAAAAGTAATACGTTAGACTTCAACAACAGTTTGACAAAGAAGAAAGACAGGACAGAATTAGCAGGCACAAAAGTATAATGAGAACTACCAACCTATATCCAACAAAATAAGAGAAAAGGAATGGGCATAGCATGTACCTGGCACTTTGAGCAACTAAGCCCACAAGAACTGCAGGCCATGCAAAGCCTCTTATCTGAAAGTACACATATTTGTACGTGTTATTTCACACAGAAAAGGGAGGTTAACTTTATATCCTATAATATAGGGTATTTGAAGAATTCAACAAGCTTAGAAGTAGGTGTGAAACAAGAATCCAAGCCACCTAGCCAAGTAAGGAAAGGGATATGTCCAGATGGTCTAGGGACAAAGATAATAAACACATAATAGAGACAAAACTAGGCAATTCGAAAGATAGTTATACAGATTAGATTATGATAAGCAATATCTGGAGCTAAATAAGCATAACACTGTTTCAAAAGTTAATTATGATATATGCACCTAATCTGCATCAGGTGAGGACGTGATGTGATCATGTCATATCAGATCACCACATGAAAATATGCAAAAGTACAGCTTTCTCACATGTAGACTTCATACGCAGAAAACATGTTCATCGGGGGTCTTATCATCGATCATTAACACCCATGTTTACACATAACTCAACACAACTAGTTGAATATTGAAAGTAAAGCTATCAGGGTACAATGACCATAACTTCATTCTAGAACCCGCTTTGATATCTTTTTTCTTGAACCCGCTAGTAATTTTAGTGCTATGCTCAGTAAGAGAAAACTCAAACCATAACATGCTAGCTATATATATCCCAAAAACGCATTTCCTAAAAAATAAACTGGGGAGTAATGTAGCAGAGAGAGATGTTGAACTATACAAACCTGTGCATATGTATTGGCGGAAGAGATAATTTCATAATTCCCTGATCCAGCAAAAGCTGGAAAGCAGAAAAAAGAAAACAGGTTATATAGTTTAATGGAGGATAGTCAGGTACCACATATAAAGTTCAATTAATGTATCATGAGAATAGCAATTAGCAAAGGATTATATGTGGAACAACAAACTGACAGGAGAAATATAAGTGTGTCCTATCTTTTCTAACCACACAGCCTAATCTGAAAATAAGACTAAAATCAGAACGGTAGTCAAGATAAAGGAAGTACATAATCCATACTTTAAACAGCATTGCATGCTTAGTTGGTTGAGTCTAGGACAAAGGAAAAAAGCAGTAAATGAGATAATACTATGAAAACTTAAGTAATCATCAAGGTTTGCATTAGAAAATACAAAATGCTCAACACTTCAAAGGAAGTATGAAAAGCTGGATGATAGTTGTAGCTCCAGATACTGTTTTTCTTTAGAGTCTTATTACCAGTCAATGCTTGAGTACCAAAAACCTTGGTGAACAAAAACATTCCTATGCCACACGTAAGAGCAATAAACAACAGCATAGACACTTGATGTTGTGCAAGTTCTTCGTCCTGCATAGAGTAACTGCAACCACATTAGGTTACCGATACAGTAAGAATGTAAAATCCAAGAAGGTGATTGACATCTGACACTGATAACCATTGAGCACACAAGGTACAAAAGTAACAACAAGCCAAACTGCCAAGTGCCAAAATTCACGAGAGCTCAGTTTCAAATTAGTCTCTAAACTGCTAAATGGTATCCTATGGAGGGCCTGGTGCAATATTCTTAATACCAAACAAATGTATAGTCACATGAAGAGGGAGCAAACTTATATCAAAAGTCAAGCATGCTAGGGAATGATTATCTTTTTTTTGTCACAGCTTCCTTAATTTGGCACCTCTAGTCTTTTCAAAAAGGCAAGCATACTACTATAGTTTGGAACGAGTGCCTTGCGCGCGCCTTGGCGCGCGTAATTTATTTACTTGTTTTCATTTGGCAATATAAATTTATATTAAAGTTTGTAGTAGATGTATAGACAAATGAATATACATAGATAGAAATAGGATATTTATTTTTAAAGTAAAAAAAGGTAAAAAAATAGTAGTTGAAATCTGACGTCTCAATCTCGCCGTCGAAGGCGGCCGGGAGCAGTCCTTGGGCATCTCCTCACCATGCAATGCGCGGCTATCACGCTCAACATGTGGCACTGCGGCGTACCGGAGCGAGGCCGGGTCACCCGCCGGTGACGGTATGAACTCGCCGCACCCGTCGAGAGCGTGCCCAGTGGCCCGCCCAAACTCGCCGCGTGGCTCTTCGGCCTAGCTTCTTTGCCGTTGTTGCAGTAGAGCACACACCCATTCGGAGGCCACCAAAATTACCGATCGAGAGTTCTAGATTCAGATATTTTGCAGTGACCGAATGGAGTGCTGACGCGTGGACCATTCGTGTCTCAAGGCCTCAAAGATAACGATGGCACGGCCAGTCACATGCACTATCAATTTAGGATCGAATGGTGGGAATCTTTTTTACTGATGTGGCCGGTCTGCCCTTGCGCCGACCATCGGGGCATTCACATATAGAAATTAGGGCTGTGATTGGATTCAAAAATTTTATCTCAAAAAAGTCACATCGAATATTTGAGCACATGCATGGAGTACTAAATAAAATCTATTTACAAAACTTTTTACATGGATAGATTGTAAATCGCGGGACGAATCTAATGAGCCTACTTAATCTATGATTTGCAACAGTGATACTACAATAACCGTTCACTAATTCTCAGTTAATCATGAATTAAGTATGCTCATTAGATTCATCTCGTGATTTACAACCCCTCCGTGCAAAAGATTTTGTAAATAGATTTTATTTAGTACTCTGAAATAGCAAGATTCCCTTTCATCCGTAGCCAGACAATGATTCTACAGTAACCGTCCACTAATTATGAGTTAATCATGAATTAAGTATGCTCATTAAATTCGTCTCGTGATTTACAACCCATCCGTGTAAAAGGTTTTGTAAATAGATTTTATTTAGTACTTCGAAATAGCAAGATTCCCTTTCATCCGTAGCCATACAGTGATACTACAGTAACCATTCACTAATTATGAGTTAATCATGAATTAAGTATGCTTAGCAAGATTCCCTTTCATCCGTAGCCAGACAGCGATTCTACAATAACCGTCCACTAATTATGAGTTAATCATGAATTAAGTGTGCTCATTAGATTCATCTCGTGATTTACAACCCATCCGTGTAAAAGGTTTTATAAATAGCTTTTATTTAGTACTTCGAAATAGAAAGATTCTCTTTCATCCGTAGTCATACAGTGATACTACATTAACCGTTTACTAATTATGAGTTAATCATGAATTAAGTATGCTTATTAGATTCGTCTCGTGATTTACAACCCATCCATACAAAAGGTTTTATAAATAGATTTTATTTAGTACTCTGAAATAGCAAGATTCTCTTTCGTTCGTAGCCATCGGATCGCGATCGGACGGCCGGATTTTTCCGGCCTACGTGGCCTGCCTGTCCGCGCGCCGCCCCTCGGAATAACCGTCCACTAATTATGAGTTAATCATGAATTAAGTGTGCTCATTAGATTCATCTCGTGATTTACAACCCATCCGTGTAAAAGGTTTTGTAAATAGCTTTTATTTAGTACTTCGGAATAGAAAGATTCTCTTTCATCCGTAGCCATACAGTGATACTACAGTAACCGTTCACTAATTATGAGTTAATCATGAATTTAGTATGCTTATTAGATTCGTCTCGTGATTTACAACCCATCCATACAAAAGATTTTGTAAATAAATTTTATTTAGTATTCTGAAATAGCAAGATTCTCTTTTGTCCGTAGCCATCGGTTCGCGATCGGACGGCCGGATTTTTCCGGCCTACGTGGCCTGCCTGTCCGCGCGCCGCCCCTCGGGGCTTTAACATATAGAATTTGTAAATAGATTTTATTTAGTATTCTGAAATAGCAAGATTCTCTTTTGTCCGTAGCCATCGGTTCGCGATCGGACGGCCGGATTTTTCCGGCCTACGTGGCCTGCCTGTCCGCGCGCCGCCCCTCGGGGCTTTAACATATAGAAATAACTTTATGTGGCTATGACACTACAGAACCATTTCTCATAGCTAAGGTGGTATCATCTTTGCCTTATAGACTATGACACCACAATCAGTTCATGTAACATTCTAACATAGACGCACAGAGCATCTGGGAGGGAATCAGAGGATGCACCTTTTTAGCAAAGGCGGTGGCCACCATGTTAGAGGTTGCAACCGAAAGGAACATGAATATGTAGCTTAGGTAGTCACAGAACACTGTCCCAGGCCCTGAAAGGAATGGAAAGCAAGCAGAGGAATAAGAACAGTGCATTGGGCTTTCTATCAGATGGGCCTGTTTTACAAATTTTATGGACATCACAACATGTTTATCAAGCACTCTAAAAAAAACATGTTTATCAAGCGTGCAATCACCGCATTTGGCGATTAGATCGCCACGGGGAGCGGGAATGTGTAGAATCCACGTCGCATTTGGGCAGGGAGATCAAGAGTGATAGACAGAGATCCCAACTGTATTACTAGTATGTTGCGATATGGTGTGCGCCGTAATGAGAATGCCGTATGGAGATGGATAGGAATGCAAAAAGGAGAAGGACCTAGCGCGGCGAGCTGGACGGCGGAGGTCTGGCCGATGACCATGGTGTCGATGAGGCTCATGAGCGGGCCGCAGATCCAGAGCCCCAGCGCGGGGCCCGCGAACACGACGATGTCCCGCACCTGCTCCCATATCCCCGCCGCCGCCTGCTCGCCGCCGTCCTCGGCGACCGCCGAGCCGGCGCAGCGGCAGCGCGCGGCGCTGGAGAGGCGCGGGCTCTCCTCGAGCCGCGGCGGCCGGAGCAGGCGGAGGCGGGCCGCGGGAGGAGGAGCAGGGAGGCGTTGGCGGAGGCGGTGGAGGGAAGTGGGCGCGCGGGCGGGTGCGGGTGCGGGGGTGGGGATGGAGTGGGCGGCGGAGAGGAGGCGAAGGTGCGCGGCCATGGCCGCCGCCGCCGCCGAGGCCTGAGGACTAGAACTAGTTCACCTCAGCGCCGGCCTCCGGCTGCCTGACTCCTCCCTTCCCTCTTGTGCGGTTGTGCCAAGCCTCCGCATCCGAAAGGAAATGGAATGGCGGATCGTGTGGAGGGGAAGGGAACGAGAGCACCCAACGGCCGTTGCTGTAGCTGGCCAATGTTCTCTGTAGAGGGCGGCGTGTACGTATAGGACAAGGACATGTACGTGTACGGGCAAAATCACCAGTATTTTTTTTTTTGAGTTAACAATCACCAGTATTACCAACATCATGGAATGGAATTATGGAATACACTCTGCGTTTGCATCAGAACGTCAAACCCCAAATGTACAATTCCAATATTCGCCAGCCATAGCCACTCTGGCAGTCTGATAATTCTGATTCAAAATACATTCATTTTCTGCTTCATAGGCAAAACAAACATTTTCTGGGCACTCTTCTTAGCCCCTGCACCTTTTTTTGGTATGACACGATGAAAAATACTCGATCCGAAACCGGTCCGGCCAGCCAAATGGGCAAGCTACAGTCGTACTGCCAGCTGATCTGAAGCCATTCCAAAAGACAACTCCAGAAACAAGTGCCCTCCAGGATTACTTGCATGACTCCAAAGTAGCCAGATACATGGTATATAGTACAGTTGGCAAAAAATAAATACGGAAAAGCAAAAGAAGAAGAATAAGGAAACGCACTTGTGGGATCCAGACCACAAATGGTATCCTCATCCTATATAGTCAAAAATCAACCTCAAATAGATAAGCATGTTCCATGCAAAATAGTTTCAGGTGTCCAGTCCAGGAGCCTCTGGAATGCCAACTATGCCGCAAACTCTAGTAACAATCTCTGTGCTTGCCAAGGTATACATGACAGAAACCTACTTTCGCCCCCAGCCGAATCACATGAAGTCGTCCTCATCCGGATCATCATAGCCACCACCCCGGCCAGGGATGAAGTCATCATCTCCTTTCTCGATGTGGAGCTGCTTCTTTTTGGCTCCTGCACGAAAGAATTTCGTTCAGTGTCAGCATCAGTGATAATGTATTTCAACCTAGGTACTGGATACTAGATCTGCCTTCAAAATAGAGAAGCACCTAGAGCCCAAGAATTGCTACCTTGTTTCTTTTTGCCTGCTGCAGCTTCCTTCTCAGCCTTGATCTTCTCATTAGCAATTGCTGTGACCGATGAAGATATATCTTTTGCATCCGCACCTTTCAACGGTGTCATGGAAAGTCTCATGACATTCTTAAGTAGACCCATGTAGTGAAAGCTTTTCTGAAAATACAAACATGAAATCAACAAGGTCAGATCCTGCAGAAAAAGGGCAAGATACCAGAGACATAGCACTACCAATGTTAAACAGACCTCGTAGGGGCGTAGTTTATTTGCAATAAGCTCTGCATATTCCGCAAAGTCACTCTCAGACTTTGGGATAAATGTATCTAGTGACTTTTGGTCGCCACCCTTCTTTGCAAAAAGTTCCGTGGTTGACTTGAAATCAGCTTCTTCCACAAGCCTGTAATAAGTAAACATTGTAACCATGAATAAACTTTATATACATGCCAGTTTGGATAAAAGCAATCACTAGTTGATGTGCACAAAGTTTCGATATAATTTCCAACAAATTAACAGTTCGTAGAAATAACATATACCTTTGCTGGCGAATTTTCTCTGAAGTGGGACTAAGAGGAGGTTCATCTGGTTCTTCAGCACTAGTAGATGCCTGCTGTTTTCCCTTTTTCGCAGGAGCCTTACTGCTAGGTTTCGCCGTGGGCTTTTCTACAGGTGGTGGCTTAGGTTTCTGCAATAGTCATTAAAACAAAAACACCAGTGTTGAATCAGTGACCGTTCAATATTAGCTTATTAAGTTGTA
Source organism: Panicum virgatum (assembly GCF_016808335.1). NCBI lineage: Eukaryota > Viridiplantae > Streptophyta > Magnoliopsida > Poales > Poaceae > Panicum > Panicum virgatum. The sequence goes on from NC_053136.1 coordinate 1,940,006, forward strand.
GGCATCCAGAAAACAAGTAAACAGCTGATAGATATCAGGGTCAACATGAAAATGCTGCTCTTGTATCTTAGCATATCAAAGCCAGCAATAATCACAATGGCTTACAATCACCAATTACATTTCCATGAAGTGTATTTTAATGAGAAACAATATATTAAAGGAAAACTACATTAAATAATCCAAGCTCCTGAGCACTTGCTTGAGCTATTCAACGACTCATGGAATCAGCAAGCAGGTGTACAAATAGAATTGTATTATAAAGAAGAAATCACCCCTATAATGTAAATATAAACCATATAGAACTGAGGCATATAGATCAAGTATCCACCAAATTATTTCCAAAAGCTAGGCAATGAAAAATAAACAATCAGAGTATTATTGATCAAGACAATCAGAACTGGGTAGTTGTGATTATAGCTGTCACAAGTCACAACTATATACAAATAATGTTATGTACAAATTCCTAAATCAAAGAACCAAAACAAAGGAATGTATGTGATGCTACCAAGTATGCTTCTAAGAAACATGGGTATAGATTTTCGAAGTACCTCCTCCTCCTCTTCTTCCCATGAATCTTTTACGTCCTCTTCTTCAACATCTTCATCAGCCCACTGATTTTTAAGTGGCTCTGCTTTAACAACAGGTGCGGCTGGATGAAAATCTTCAGCATCTGAAATGTGGAGTAGATTTATATATATTCATAAGACACTAACAATAAACAGGAAAGAGCCAGAATAAACTAACATCAGAACTAATACAATTCAATGGACTAACATAGATTGCCCAAAGGCACCAATGGGAAGTCTTCCTGTGCACTCACTTTTCTCTAACAGCAAACAGAAAGATTGGAATTTTCCAGAACAAAGACATCGAAAAATTAAGAGGACGCGAAAGGTGCCGAATACTACAGTTAGCAGGTGGTGACCTCAATCTACCTACTATATTGCATTGCTGTCTGTTCCAAACCAAGTGAAGACAATTTGAAGTTGGTCCTCATGTTTAGGTGAAACCCAAACATCCATTACTCCACATGCAGTGCCACATTCATCAGAAAATTTATAGGAGTAACCTTTTTAACTACCACGTTATTAAAACTAAACAGAGGGAGAAAATTAATTGGTAAACGCCACACATTTGCTGAAAGATTTAACAGACCTGCATAGGAACAGCTCACAAATTAATCCTAAAAATCATAGGCCCAAAAACTAAACCCCAAAACCATTAGACTTGGGGCCGGTTAAGGTGCTTTTGCTTAGCAACACCTAAATTTGACGAATACCGCGTGAACCAATCTCCTGCGCATTCATCCATAGCCCTCCGCTCGAAAATACTCTCGCCAAGAGGAGGCCGCGGCTTCGCGAGATTCGGAACCGGTAGTGCGAGGCCGGGGTCTCATCGCGAAACGCGCGCGCGCATCGGGAACACGAACTGGTCGCGCCGGGCGGCGACCTCCGCGGCCGAGAAACCATCGGCGCAGATTTCCGACGCACGGAATCTACTAAGCCGTAGATCGGAAGCCGAGAGAGGTGGAGAGGAGCTCACCCCAGTCCTCCATCGTGGCTCGACGGGTCCCGAGATCCGATCGCTTCGGCGGCGGCGGCGGCGGTGGAGACGACGACGGGGGCGCCGGTGGGCGGAGAGACGCGGAGGACGGCGGTTAGGGTTTGCGCTGCTGTGGCGGCGGCGGCGGAGGCGGCGCGGGAGGGGTAGAAGCTTCTCAAGGGCTGTGGAAGGAGGGGAACCGAAAGGAGTCGCTCTGCTCCGCTGGCTTGGCTGGCGCTTTGGTTTGTCTTGCTCGCTTCAGGCTTTGTCAGGGTCGCAGCCTGGTCCTGGTGGTGTGGTGGTGTTCTCTTCTGATCCTCCTCCCGTTGGACGGTCATGATCCTCTGCAGATATATAGTGCTACGTTTTTCTTTTCAAAAAACTATGTAAAACTTGACCTGCGGCACGGGGTCCGTCGCCTTGTGAGTTTAGGCCGGGCTCCACAGTGCTTTGGACATGAGGCAGGCGAGGGGGTTTTTTTAACCGGAGGCGAAAATTCGGGATCGAACCCACGACCTCCAGAGTGCCGCCAGACTGCCGGAATCAATTGGCCCGACATACTTTGGCCAAAAAAAAAACCAAGACAAATCGGAAACGAGTCTTTTTTCTGCTAGTACTTTTTATTTACTACGGAATCGAAACGGAGCCGAATCGTTCGGCGTTTGTACACGTTCCGTTTTTACACTCCTCCGAATACAATTTGGGCAAAGACAGTTTCAATTTCAACTATCTATTTCCAATCCAAATATACTATCTGTGAAATAAAAGTAGTCTGATGTTTGAACTAATCTGGGAAACCCTAAACCTTGATCAAATATGGGAAATGAAGAGCATACAACCCAGCAATGTTATGGATCGGAGCCACAGGCAAATGATCTGATGTGACCCGATGTGGTAAGCAGTGACCTTTGTCTGATGTGGTAAGCAGTGACACTTGTGCCTACCACTGGGATCTCATTTCATCTCATCTTGCACTGCCTTTTCCTTACAGGATCCAACCAAAAACACTTTCCCTAACACAACCTGATCTGAAAGTCTGCCATCCATTGCTTCAAAGGATCTATGCCAAACTAAAACTACCAATCAATACAAACTAAATGAAGAGCATATGCCTTCACCATAATTTTTTTCCCCACCGGCGGAACTCATCACTGACCAACCTAGTCAAGCTCTCTAGGACTGGGAAGAAACTGTTGTATTTACAGTGCACAATTGAAAGGGAATTAAGCTACAGCTACTGCTACTGCACACCGTTCTATGACTTGAGGACTGCTCCTTCGGTTATCCTCCATCCTCCTGATTTCTTGTAGGCCATTTCATAGCGCGTAGTGTACTTTGTGTCGTATGAATCATTGTTCTTAGGGTCTGCTACATCTGTAAGCTGGCCCACCTCCTCAATTGTCGCCTCCACTGTTGCACGCTGGCCGTCCACTGAGACAGTGACACTGTCAATTGTCACGTCAGACAGTGTGTACACCCAGAACCAATCATGGCGCACAATCTCTGTAGCTCGATCAGTCCATACCTTCAGCATATTGCCGTCAAGAACCTGTAGGAGTTGGAAACATCAGTATCACCTTGATATTTGGGCAAGGGCAATCAAGCAATGCAAGGACAAGTAAAAAAAGGCATGCTTGAGCATTTGATGTTCAGGCTGTTGCACTTGTCTCAAATGATTAGGTTACAGACAGTTCTCATTATGAGAAATTAAAATTCTAATTCTAATACTGTGATGAGAATTTTGATAGCCTCCTTACCGAAAGTAAAAGCCAGCAAACTACTTCTCTGTTAGTCACCTATTTTTCTAACGGCAGGACAGTATCCTAGAAGCACTCAGTATCTTCGAAAGAGTGAACCAGCACAAGTACATAATTCCTTGGTGCATTTTACAGTCATCTTAAGCTGTCAACAGTATCTTAAAGGCAACAGCATGCCCGATAGGACTACACCCAAACTGTCTCTAGCAACATAAACAGTTGTGCATGGGAGTAAGTGTTAGCGCGCCCACCTAGCCAACCCGACCATAAAACCCAGGTGTTATAGTGGGAGGGGTGGGGGCTTTTATCCATAGTCCATCATTCCCCCTACGGCGTGCGAGCCCGGCGTAGCCCGCAGCAGGTTCTAGTGCCCGGCGTAGCCCGCAGCAGGTCTCAGCACACGAGAGGCGCAGGGGAAATCGCGCAGCGGAAATGCGTGGCCGGGTGGGTTCGAACCCGGGACCTCGGCTCTGGTACCATGTTAGCGCGCCCCACCTAGCCAACCCGACCATAAAACCCAGGTGTTATAGTGGGAGGGGTGGGGGCTTTTATCCATAGTCCATCAGTAAACACTAGACAGAGAAAAATCCTGAAAGGTCAAAATTTTGAGCCTCACCTCTTGCAATACTGCAGCAGAGTGTTCTGGACCCAAAGCCTTGGACTTGATACTCTGCCACTTGCGAACAATATCTTCAGCCAACTTTGCGTCCATTCTAGGAATTTCTAGTGGTTCTTCATCTGCTGCTGGGCCTTCAACAAACAATTATGGAAGGATTAGTTTTCGTGAAGAACATTACACAATTGATGAATAATAATATGGCTTTTAAGCATTTTATGTATACACTTGCACATTACATATAGGGCTAGGAAGTATTATGGTTCCAGAAACATTTATGTGGAATATTTGCTACATAGCTTTGCTGGAAACGTCAATGAAAAATCCAATGACTTGAAGAAAGTAATGTTTTATTCGGGTCTGTCTTTTGGACTTCCTTTGCTTAGGTTCGGGCGCAGTAGTGGACAAACAGAGGGAAAGAAAGTATGGCGGGGGACAAATTTCTTGTGAGCATTTTGAAGAAAGTAATGTTATTTGATCACAAGTTTACTCACCACCAACGGAGTCAACAACTGCCACAGACCCATGCTCACTCCTAATAGCAGGAAGTGACTTCTTACGAGGCAAGCACTTCAGGCCTATTACTGCAAATAGTGCAAACAATGCACCAGCAGAGATAATCTTCAAAGCAGCATTTCTGGAATCATTGATGGCATCTCCAGTAACATTTTGTGGAGCAAGCATTTCAAGAGATTTCTCAAGATCATCGCTAGTATTTTCTTTGTCTGATCTGTCTAGCTGTTCTATCAATGGGAAAACCTTGCTGAATGCTTGAAGAGCACTTGATTTTACCGTACCAAGCACAGCTGTAGCTTGAGCACCAAGTTTTGCTATAGCTGCAGCTGCAGCCAAATGAGAAGCCCCACCACCTTCCATCCTTTCTAGGTAGCTTAAAACTTTTGGGTCATCATAATAGTCTCCAAGTCTGAATTGCATCCCACGAGTATCTCTGCTCCTTGGGAAAACCTCAGAGACAAGCCAACTCTCCAAAAGCTTGCACAGCCCTGGAAGAAGATCATTCTCTTCATCGATGCTAGAGTTATTCACCACAAACTCAATAATTTTGGGGTCTCTATATGGCCATGACTCATTATCAATTCCAAGCCACATTCTGCAATTGCTAATATCTCCCACCAATAACGAGCAGAGTGCCCGTTCCAACACGAGGTCCATCTCATTTTCATAAGGATATTGAGAAGCTATATTGAACTTCTGAAGTTGTTCGAAAAGATCATCTGCTATCATGATGAATTGTGGCCTTTTACTTGCAATTGCTTGAGCAATATGTGCAAGTGCCACACTATAGATTTCAAACCATTCTGGTGGTATGCTATTTGGTGTTTTAGAGAAGAAATCCATCTGATATATATGACATAAAATGATTAAAGTCTTCTAAAAATTATGCTCAAGTACAACATACATACTACAACATGTTGCTGCTCATTAAACTTGGTAGACACAAACCTGCTCAGCTGATGTCATCCGCAAAAAGGCCTCATTCATGAAGGCCTCGCGAGAAAATCCTCCTCCAACAGTAGCAATACCGCCTCTGCCAACACTCCACAATATGTTTCTTGCACCTTGCAGACCTTCTTGGCGTTTACTTTTATGTTTTTCATCGATAGGAAGAGCAAGTAGCTCCAGTACACAACAAGGTGTAATTTCCTCCAAAGTTTCATCAATCTGTGAAAGCAGATCGGGTGCAAGATTGCTTGCACCATCCTCCTAAAGTACAATGTTTCTATTAGCACTGCTTCTACAATATCTCTTTAACAAAGCAAGAACCGACAAGCTGATATTCATACACAGATCTAGTACCAAATTAAAAATTTGATAGCTAAAAGGCAAATATGTCTTGAGGCTTATGATTAACTAGCAGCAGTCTTTTTAGGTTATAGCAGTTTCCAATAACAGGATGGTAAATTTGAGAATGAGGGGAAAATGAAAAGATTGAATCGGTCGTTATCTCTAGACGGTCTTTCGGGTTTCATCTCTAGCCTACCCCAACTTGCTTGGGAAAAAAGGCTATGTTGTTGTTGTTGTTGTTGTTGTTGTTGTGGTCATTATCTCTAGACGGTGTTGGCTACTAGCTTAATGCCAGTTTGGATTTACAGCATAACAGGATAACAGATACGTCATGATGTAGCTAGTAATGATTAAGACCAAATTGGATTGACTTCAAGCTTTTGAAACTGACATTGATGAAATTACAACAATATAGATGCATCTGATGCTACATGTGGAGGGCTTGCAGAAAACAATTGGTAATCAGTATTAAGTATCAATAGCAAGCAAATTAAATAAATCTTGAACATTCTTGTCGGGTACCACGATTAGGGGCACCATAATCGGGGTACTAAGATCGCTTTAAAAACACAAACACCTGTTAAGGCAACTGGGCCCACTAAGGCCCGCGACCTGCTTCCCATTCGGAAGAAAGGAAGGGACTCAAAGAAGCCCAGCGTGCGGCCCATTCACATCCCCCTCGAACCCGCGGAACGATCTCCGCCTCGCTCGAGGGTCCCTCTCGGGCCCGCTAGACAATCTCCGCCTCACTCGAGGGTAGCGGATCTATCCTCGAGCGGGTGACTCATCTCCGCATCGCTCGAGGGTCCCCGTCGGGATCTCTCGACTGCACTCCGCATCTCCGCCTCGCTCGAGGGTAGCGAATCTACCCTCGAGCGGGTAGCTCATCTTCGCCTCGCTCGAGGCCACCCCTCGGCACAAGGGACAAACAACCTCGCCGCCCAACTGCTCGCCGTACGAAGGCATTAAAAGCCAGCCACTCCGCCACGGCTCAAAGGACGGGCGGCGTCAGGCCGCCACTCCCACAGTGGATGTGACCGGGGTCCCATCCGCTGACTCCGGTCACCATTCCGTCATCCCGGATGCTGTAGCAGTGCCTTGGGACCTGCACGCGGAACAAGATGGGCTCGGCACTGTTCACATTGCTGTTCTGCCGACGCCGACCATCCGGACTCGCCTCCCACTGGGGAAGGGGTCCGGGATTTCCACGCGTCCCCCGGACCTTCTAGTGTGCACGCCCGCACTCCCACCAGGGGGCCCGGGGCCGTCACGCGCCATCACTACACACCACCACCATGCCGCCTGCGGGGACACTGCAGGACCGGCGCGATCTTCACAGGACCAAGGACAATATCCAGGACGACTGCGACGTGCGCCGCCTTCCCACAGTGTACTTTCTACAGTGTTCGACCACTGTACCCGCGATTCAGGGGAAAACGACGACTTCCGCGCCCCTACACTCGTGTGTGACGCCCCCTCCTTGTGACTATAAAAGGAGGGGGCAGACTCCCTTTAAGCCTCTCTGGGCTACTGGGCTGCTGGCTGGTTAGACTCTCTCTCTCTCTGGCTTTTCTTTTCCAAGAGGACGTTCAGAAACTACTGAGCATTCATCTCAACCGACTCCACCCCTAGCAGAGACTTGGGAGCTTCCCTCCCTCTCTCGCCTTTCTTGTATCCCCTACTACGAGCACTCCGGGTGCAAGATAATACAGTGCCCTCGCACACCCACTTTGCTGGACGTACGGCCCCGCGGCCGGAACCAGGATAAACCGTGCGTTACTGTGATTGCCTCTTGCATCATCATCTGGGACGAGGAAACACACAGCATTTACTAGTTGGGATCCAGGCCCCCAGGTCGGGACACCGACAATTCTGATCTACAACCTATGGTGTACACAGTGCTAGCGAACACATGTCACATTAAAATTAATAAACAAGTGTGTAGAGTCACCTTAAGATAGATTTGATATGCGACCTTAAAACAAATTAATTCACCTGCAGAAGCTTGAGCGCCCTCTCTAGCACCTCACAGCAGTGGATTACATCTGGAGGGCTTGCAGCCATCGCGTCCCTTGATAGGTCCACATAAGCCAGTGCCATTGCTAGCACCACGTCCTGCTTGAACCGCTTAGGTGGACGGTCCTGAAGCAACTGCTCTCCTGTTGCAAGAACTAGCTCTGCCTCCCCCGCCTCCTGAAGTACACACAGCACCCCTGGAACCTGCTTAGCAAGTCAACCAAAAGAGGCAGGAACCATCATATCCAGTGCCATTTGGAATTCAAGAACATCAGACTGCACTGTTTGTCTGTCTGCTAAGCTACAACCCCACCTTATCCCAGGCAACATCCATGGTGAGTGTCGTGTCACGGTCCTCAGAAAGTGCACGATCGTACTCAGTACGGGAGCTCTGGTTTGTGAGAGTATCATGGGCAAGCTGCAGCATTTGCCGACGCCCAACAAGAGCTTCTGTGCTGTAGCCATACTGTGGTGGCTTGGCTATCTGTGACTCAAAGGCCCTCCTAATGCCATCACCAAGAAAATGTGGCTCCGCTCCAAGAATCTGAGAAGAGCAACTCCAACAGATCATAACCCAAATCCAATGTGCAGGTTATTTTTGTTCATAGCGTTGGAACACAATTCTTTTTCTGAGTTAAGTAGGGTGCAATGTAAGTTGCAGGAATATGACAGATTTGAAACCCGAAGAGCTGACATTGCAAGTAGTCAACCAGACAGCAGAAAACAGTTAAGAAAGCAATTTTTCATGATATTGAAGTAGTCAATAGCCTAGTGATAAACATGAAAATGCGGTAACAACATCGAGTGCTAAGTTGAAGCTTTCCTACAGCACGGTACTATCCCCGCTAACAAGTTTATCCCCTGTCTTCACATAAAATGGTAACCCCAAATCTGATCAGGGCCGATCAAACAGATAATTTTCCGAAAACCAAGTATGCGGTTCTTTTTTGTAGCAAGCATTGGAATGTACCATACAAGTCCACACAATGTCACCTTTACAGAATCAAGTAGGTTTCAAATTAAGCTGCAAGATATGGTGGATTAAAAACTCGTCGAATTGGAATTGCTAATTGTTTAGCCGGTCATACAAAAGCGGTAGTTAATAACCTAGTAACAATCCTTCGGTTGGAGAGATCGAGCCGAGTGCCCAACCGCAGCATTTCTACGGGGCAGTATTATCCCCTTCTAGAAGGCCCTTCTAGAAGGTTAATAATGATAGCCCCAAATCACCCGAGATGCTCACGAAGGAACTAACTGGATTACTGACCTTGTAGAAATCGACAGGGAGGGTCAAGGCGCGGTCGGCGGTGTCGGGGAAGACCGGGACGAACGGGGACGAGGAGGGGGAGGCCGCGGCCGGTGGGTCGGCGGCGGCGGTGGGGAGGAGGTGGAAGTCGGAGAAGAGGCGGTCCGCCCAGCGGCTGGCGGCGCGGCAGGCGACGTGGGGCGGCGGCGGCTTGGGGCGCCGGTGCGTGGCCGGCGGGAGGGAGAAGGCGAACGGCGCGGAGTTGGGCCGGGCCAGGAGGCTGTGGACGCCCTCCATTGCCGGCTCCGGCGGGGGCGGCGAGCTCGTGAGCGAGGGTTTTTGAGGTTGCCCTCCTGTCCTGTCCTGTGGAAAGCTGTTCGTTTTCTTCTTGTTGAGTGGTTGGGTGATTAATTAGCAGTTTAGCACGCAGGAAATGCTAGTATCATGTTCGTGTCATGTGTGAGTGTGACTGCTCAGGGGCTTTTTTTTCTTCACTTCTTTTTTCCCTTTTGGGTGGACTTTAGGAGGTTTTTAGCCAATTGTAATTACGTTTGCACACTGTAATTTGCTCGCCCTCTGTTTCACGGCGGAGTGAGAAGACGTGTTTTGCTAAGTTCGTTAGCGTGTTCTGAAAAGAGTGCCAAGTTGTTGTTGGAATCTTCTGAAAACGGTGCATGTAAAGAGCGTATGTATACAAATTATTTTAGTATTCCATACACATGTTGAAAAAATACTGAAAATTGCAAACTGCATGCACTAAGAGAAAGGCCAATGTGTTGCTGCATTCTGACTCTAAGGTCTGACAAAATATTAGCAAGCTATAATTATTTGTGTCGCCACAATTGAATGACCAATAACGATGAGGACATCCCAACCGAGCATGATATTTCAAATGTTAAAAATTCACCATTCAACATCAAATATACAAATCAAGGGCCACTTACAAGACGTCGTGCCAAGAAACTACAAGAGCAGGTGAATTCATTCCTAACCGATTGTGCTTTTATGACTTCTTAAGAATGTTATACTACCTAAATGTTCAATATTGGTTGTGCTTAGGTGTACACATGAAGAAAGAGCACCACCTGCACGGGGTAGGCGGGTGATCAAGTTTTTGGGGAACACCCTTCAGGCGCGACTGCTCCTTCCGCTCTTCGCCGACAAACGTTATATTTTCTGTTTAAGCATTCGATTAGTACTATGCTATTTGTTGCTATTTGTTGTTCTGTTCAGTAGTACAGTAGAGAATGCTTATGTTTATGTTGAGATGCTCATGTTCATGTTAATATTTGTCACATTGTTTTTATGGATTAAAGCATATTGCAAAATGGCTAGATATTCAATAAAAAAATAGTTACATCGTTGACTTTGCATCATCTCCTTCTTGGTCAGAAATGCACTGGGAAGATTCATTTGATATGCATTCAGATTTTTTTATTGGGCTTTCCTTATTGGGCCGGTCTCCAACTGCCGCGTCAGCCCGCCGTGGCTTTCGGCCCGCCCCAAACCCTCTCACGCGCATTGATTCAAGAACAAGTACGCGCAAGCCTGCCCCCACTGCCAACCCTAATCACAACTCCTCCCGGTCAATTCAAAAAAAAAAAACTCCTCCCGGTCCCCGCCGCCGACGCATCCCCTTCCGCCGATCTGAGACAAAACCCCGCCGGCGACGCATCCGCTTCCATCGATCTGAGGGAACCATGGCGAGCAGTCGGCCAGGTGAAAGCAACGGCGGTGCCACGGGTTCCACCCTTCCGTCCTGCAGAAAGTTAGAGCCGTTTTCTGATGACGCTGTTAGCTTCTTCCTCAAGTACGACATCTCTGCCGCCGCTGCCTTCATGTCTTCCCTTAGTCATTACCCGGTCATGGAACAGATTGAAATCACGAAAAAGGTTCGTTCAATTGCTTCCCTTACCTGTCTAGATTATTTCGGATTTTAAGCGCTGGCCCCTCTGTGGCAGATCTTGCACTACCTCTGCGTTGTTAACTTTCTGTAAACTCGAAGACGGGTGGCTATACCTGAATACTCTGTAATTTTGTTGCGATAAGTAATGAAATTGGGGGGAAACCCCATGGTGGAAAAAAAATTCGGATTTTAAGCTTTGGTTTATTTGTTTTTTTAAAAAACTTTGGTTTATCGGATCTGGTCCCTCGGTCTACGCGTGTGTGGCGAGGGTGTAGTGGTGATAACTTGGGGTTCACCCGATCCCTGGTCTTAGGCCTTGTTTGGTTAATCCCTTACCTAAGGCTTCGTTTGGATTCTTAATAATCCTTTCCAATCCATTCATACGTATTAGGAGGTACGGAAATTATTTCAATTTTTCACCTCGATACATGAGAGCTATCGGGTTTATCCAACCAAGTAATCCCCTCAAATACCATTCCAATCGGGAGTAACCGAACAAGCTCTTAAAGGGTTGCTGTGCTGGGAGGGGTCGACTGGAGGGGATGTCCAGACGAGGGCCAGCTTGAGGCCGCATGCCGGTGTCGTGGCGGTTGACTGAAATGTCTGTCGTTAATGACTTGTTATCAGTCATTTGAAATGCAGTCGGACCAAACCTTGATACTTGCTTTACCCTTATTATAGTTGTTGTACAGATTTATTCCCAAACTATTCCTGCAATAAATACTAACAGACACCCCTGTAATATGTATTCAGAATCTGGAATTATTCAGGAAGCCTGATTCCTCCTGGGGAGTGGCCGAGGAGGATGAAGATGAGGAGTATGATTACGAGGTGGACAATGTTGATGGCGATGAAGATGATGAGGTGGATGACGCTGAGGAGGAGGAGAAGGGGGGAGGTCAGGAGATACTGAAGGTAATAGTGGTTTAATTAAATTCCATGTGTTAAAAATACTAGAGCTAGTGATGACACAAGTTTCTCATTTGATTTGCTCAGTGCTTTTAATTAGTTCTGCTGACTAAACTTTGCAACATCAATTGGTATTCAGTTGATGGTTGATGACAAGAAACTGGCAACTGATGGACAGCATCACGTCCCCAATGAAGGTGAACGAGAGCCCAAGAAGCCAAGATAGCAGAGGGCTCTGGGTGCCAGGGAGAAGCTGAGGCTGTCATATAGTCGGTAATGAGTTTTGTGTAAATTCATGTTCATTGTTCTGGTGAACGTGTTTCTTCTTGATTATTAGTGTTTTCGTAGCTGGTGATTTACTGTTTTGGCATGCCGATAGTAGGTGTAAACATCCTACTAATTCCTATAGTTGCATGGATTCAATTGAAATTCACTTTTCAATATCATTAATGTTGCAAGCCATCACCTCATCTTAAACATATGATTAGCTAGACTTGCATAGTTTATTGAAACATCATCTGGAAGTGTATTGCTGCGATAGTATTGAGTCCATATGTGCAGCTTTCTTGTTAGAAGTTTGACACTCTTTCTTTAAAAAGAAAATCAGGCCCGGTTCTCGTAGTCTTTCTTTATATATCTGTTAATGGTATAGAGATGATTCTGTCTGAATGAGAGCTAACGTAATATGCGTATCACTATTTCGTTTCATAAATAAAAAGAGGAATTGGCTACCTACCATAGTTGCAAGTGGGATGCTGCAACATTTGAGCAAAGACAAGTGATGCTTATGCATTGAACATGTTTTACTGGAACATATAACAATAGACTTAGTAGATGGGTTGAATAAATGTGATTAGAATAAGATGTCCTTAAACCAAAATGGAATTTGTATGGCAAACATAAAATATGGCCAAAAAATGCTCTTTTTTTTTCCTGGAAATCTTCACATTCGACACCCCCTGTATGATTTGTGCAGAGTGTTTTGTATTGATGGCCTTCTGTTTTTTGCTTAGCACATCAACTGTAGTGAGTTTAGATTTTCTGATTTTTTACTCCATGGTATGTATCAGTAAATTTGTGGAACATGATTGCACTTCACTTCCCTTATCTGCACATATCAAATGTTGGTTTCTCTGTTTGTAGACAAAAGAAAGTTGGTGTGGTTGCTGTTCTTGGTTTATGTTTTCTGTACCATGAATCAACTTGCACAAAGAAATGTCTATTCCTTCAATTCAGAGTAGTTGAATACATTCAGCAGTTTAGAGAGTAACGGTGTTTTCAAATTGATTCTTACACAGTTTTCCTTTTACAGACAGCGTCTGGTGATGGAAGCAACAAATTAGCAGGGATTGTAACAGTGACTGCATTGTTGTTTCTCTGGTTCTTATTTGAGTAGATGGCATGAGGCACCAGTTGCTTTATGTAAACCCCAGTAGACTTGTGGTGTTTTCATCCTGAGGATTCCTGTCATAAATAGTATTGGGCTTTATGTAAACCAGACCTAAATTAGTTTGCATCCTGAAGATTTATGTCAACAATATTGTTGTCATGCTTTGTGCCTATGGTACTTTTGGTTTGGTTTGTAATTTTCTATGGTCTTTTGCATCCTCAAGATTCTTTCAAAACCTGAGCAGATTCGCTGATATGAAAGATATAAGATCATTTTAACTCTGGAAACAGCAACCTTCCATTCAAACAACGTTGTGAAGCCAAACTGTTTACTCTGAGCCTTCAAGCAAGGATGTTGAACATCGTGGTGCCAAACAGCACTTTGCCACTTGCCATTTGCCAAAGATAAACTATCTTTCGCGAACTCAACTGCAAGTAGGTAATAGAACTTGCTCCGTGACGACTCTGCTAGGCCTTATGGCGGTTCGGCTCTGCCGTCCTTCCCCGTTTCTGCAGCTTCTTCTATCATGCTGGTTCAGAAGTGTCCGTTTAGGTTTCTTAAAAAAAAAGTGTCTGTTTAGCGGCCAACGGTGAAGTGGAAAAGCGGGCGCGTTCTCGCCGTTTGAGCATGTCTTGCAATGCTGGAACTCGGGCTGTGCTTTCTTAACCATGCGTTCACAATAAAGCGAGCATTTCCACCAGGGACTAGCAGGGAAGGAAATATTTTACCTTCAGCTAATTGACAGCCAGATTAAAAAAGCCGGCTCACATATAAGAGCAGCATATCAGGATTCGCATTTCACAGGTTTCTCGGTACAATGGAAAAAATATCCGGGCAAACTGCCGCTCATCTCGAACAGCTTGCGAGGTTAAGCCAAAAAAGTAAAAGGCAACCAACCGTGCCACCCAGTCACTGGTTTTGTATAGTCTACTAAACTAAAGAATAACCGTGCTAGGTTCTCAAAAAGTAGTATAAGCAGATTGGGGAGCATCTGTGAAACGTTATGTTACAGGCATCACAAACGTTAACACCCACTATCCCAGGAGGTCACCAGTAAGCGCATTCCATCTACTTCCTGCCATTGTTATCTTCCATCATTTTCGTTACGTGCCTGCAGAGAAAGAATGGCAGGGAGTTATCAACAGTTCCCAGCAACCACCAAACCAAAATTTAGCCTTTCTAAGAAATACTTATACTTACACCAGAAACTCTTTATATCTTTCATTATCTGGTTCTAAAGCCACACAGGCCTTGACTCCTAGCAGTACTCTTTCAGTCTGAGAGAAATCAAAGTAGATTCCATCAGAAAATAGCAAGAATGGTTATATTCCAGAATTGAAGTAGACAATAATGACCCACCTCTTTTGACACGCCCAGCATCCAAGACAGTGCAAAAATTGCCTCAGCATCAATGGTCGGAGTCGGAAACATGGACTTCATTCCATAAAAGATGAGAAATGAACAGAGGCTATGATAGCGATCCCATTCCTCTCTATCCATGTCAACATAAAGGACCTACGGGAAGAGAAAAGGAATCGGAATAGAACATAAAAGAGAAAATTAGTTCATTACCTCCGCAAATGTTACAGAGTTGGAAAATATCATCGCAAAGATCCAGGGTAGAAAAATGCAAGGTGGTTTTGATTTTGCAAACCACCGTTTCTGTCTCTTGGACTGTGAAATCTGAGAGTGCGAAGATGAAACTGCCCATGAAATGGGGCTGAACATCATGTACTAGATGGCTTTACTACTTTGCCGCGAAAGTACAAGTTGTATTGCAGTTGTGACAGCAAATTTTGAGGCACAAGAACACCATTGGTGGACTAGTCGTGCTTGCACGGAGCGGCCGTTGGCGTTGCGAGCTGGAAGCAGGTGGTGGCTGCCTAAGGATTTGGCGGTGAAGGAGCAGTGACAACCTATGACTCGCAAAGGGGCACACGTGTACTATGAAAATTGCAAATAGCCAAGGATAACCCAGTTATTATTTTTTTTTAATTTTCTTTCTCTCCAAAATCCATTTGCCGTCTCGTTTTAACAGAAAGGATGACAGCATTAGTTTGCAACTCAAATAATGTTCACGATGGTATATTGCTAAGCCCATTCTTTTTCGAGGTTATGCAGTAACTTCAAGACATTTGCAATGGAATTTAGCAAATTTGCTCAACATAAAACCACCAAAGCTGAAAATTCACTTTACCTTGCAGATAATATCTGCAGCAAGATAGTTCTTATCTTTGAGCGCCCTAAGCATCCTGTCCTTTAAAGCACAAACTCTCTTTGTTCCCTGTTCTTGATCCTGAAACAACAACAACAACAATATAGCTTTTTTCCCAAGCAAGTTTGGGTAGGCTAGAGATGAAACTCGAAAGAAATAAGTTCAAGGTTCAGGCACATTGATAGCTATTCTCTAAGCGCTCCTATCCAAAGCTATCTTTTTAGAGATATTCCAATCCTTAAGGTCTCTCTTAACCGACTCATCCCACGTCAGTTTATGTCTACCTCTACCCCTCTTTACATTATCGACCCGCTCAAGAACCCCATTACGCACCGGCGCCTCAGGAGGCCTTCGTTGGACATGTCCAAACCATCTCAGCCGATGCTGGGTAAGTTTCTCCTCAATTGGTGCCACCCCGACCCTATTCCGAATAACTTCGTTCCGGACTCTATCCCTCCTTGTGTGCCCGCAAAACCACCGCAACATCCGCATCTTTGCTACACTCAGTTGCTGAACATGTCGCCTTTTTGTAGGCCAACATTCAGCATCGTATAACATCGCCGGACGAATTGCTGTCCTATAGAATTTGCCTTTTAGCTTTTGTGGCACCCTCTTGTCACAAAGGATGTCAGAAGCTTGGCGCCATTTCAACCAGCCAGCTGAAATTCTATGCCTAACATCTTCATCAATGTCGTCATCCTTTTGTAGCACCGATTCTAAATACCGAAAAGTATCCTTCTGGACCACCACTTGCCCATCTAGACTAACGTCTCCCCCCTCATGCCTAGTCGCGCTGAAATCGCACATCATGTACTCGATCTTGGTCCTACTAAGTCTGAACCCTTTCGACTCTAACGTGCGTCTCCACAACTCTAGCTTCCTATTAACCCCTGCCATACTCTCGTCAACTAGCACCACATCATCAGCAAAGAGCATACACCAAGGGATCTCACCTTGTATATCCCTTGTGACCTCATTCATCACTAAAGCAAATAAATAAGGGCTCAATGCTGACCCCTGGTGTAGGCCTATGTTAATAGAAAAGTCAGTGGTGTTGCCATCACATGTCCGGACAAACGTCGTCGCATCCTTGTACATATCCTTAATGAGGGTAATGTACTTAGTTGGGACTTTATGCTTCTCCAAGGGCCACCACATGACATTTCTCGGTACTTTGTCATATGCCTTCTCAAGGTCAATGAAGACCATGTGCAAGTCCTTCTTCTTCTCCTTCTTCTTGATCCTGAACCAAATTAAAAAAACAAATCAAACATATATTCACAGTCCAGCATAGGCCTGGGCATTCGGGTAACCCGAAAATTTCGGGTCGGGTAATTCGGGTTTTCGAAATTGCTACCCGAAATTTGTTTGAAAAAAGAAGAACCCGACAATTCGGGTACCCGAAAATTCGGGTTCGGGTTCGGGTATACCCGAAATACCCGAAAAAGAAGAAGCCGCTGGTGGCCTGTAGATCGACGAGGAGGCGGGGGTAAGGTCGGCACCGCCGTCGGCCGTCGCACACTCGCTTTGCGGTAGCCTGTGGGTGCTGGCTTCGGTGTACCGTCGTGATGCGCCGCCAGGGACTGCAAGAGGTGCGGCAGGAACCTGGGCGGAGGGCGCCGTGGCGGCGGCCGGGGAGCGCCTGGGCGGAGGGCGCCGCGGCAGCGGCCGGCGCCACGGTGGCAGTCGGCGGGCCCTTGGGCGGTGGCGCGGTAGGCACCTCGGCCACCTCCTCGAGACGAGGATGAGATGCGCGGCGGGGCGTTGGCGTCGAGCTCCACGGACCACGGCGAGGGGAGGACTGGAGCCTGGAGGCTACAGGTGTGGAGCTCGTGGGGACTGGGGATGGGGCGGCCTGCGGTGCTTGGGGTGCTGGGCGGTGGTGTGGTCGGCTTGCGTGGCGGACGCCGGATGGTGGTGCTGGGTATGGGGCGCTGGGTGGCGGCGGGGTAGTCTCGAGTGGAGGTTGGGGTGCGTGGCGTGGGCTGGGCTGCCTATTGTTAGGGTTAAGTTATTTGGTGGGCTGGGCTGCAAGCCTGCAATGAATAAACATATTTGAGTTGGGCTGTTTTTCGGGTAGTTCGGGTACCGTGGCCCAATACCCGAATTAACCGTAATAATTTCGGGTACCGTGGGTTAGAACCCGAATTAAGATTCGGGTTTTTCGAGTTCGGGTTTTTCGGGTTCGGTTTTCGGGTTTCGGGTATTTTGCCCACCCATAGTCCAGCAGGAAAACAAAACACTGCATAAAAACATAACCGTACTGTTTGTTGGAACAGTTCACTGCTGACATGTTCCATTACACCATCAACGGTCCATTCAATTCCAGGAATTTCATCTGTGAAACTTAACAAGATCCCAACTAAGTTTTTCCACCCTCTTTTTGCAGCACAGAGAATAGGCGGGCCTTCAAATAGTGTAACCTATATATTACATTGAAAGGTAAGTGTCATAAGAAACTGAAAATACAGTTTCAGCAGGTAGATGAATGAAAAAACAAGGACGTATGGAATTTGACACAAAGCCATGTCCAAACCAGATGCTGCATGTTTACCATCCTTTTATACATCGAAATGCCACCAGAACCAGAATGTATTAACCACAAAATGTACAACAGAAACTAATTACTACTCTCCAGAACTACTAATTTAGCATTGGAGGGTTCAGTCCTCTAGCACAGGAAGAGGTATGCTTGACTAAAAGGGAGGGAGGGAGGGAGAGACCGCATCATAAGAATTAGGGTTGACTCCACAGTCCAGAAGAATCCGAACCCTTTCCATTGAGCTCTCCTCAGAACTAACGCGGCAGATGACTTTGTACATCAAATGTTTTGCACTTACATCTGCAACCTACAAGGTTATACATTTTTTAAGAAAAGATTATCGGTTGTTGCAAATAATATAATCAAACAATTTAAAAAACTGAATTACCTCAGCAAGGTACTTAAAGCAATCATTTGAGTCATTCAAAGATGCAACAACGAGTGGCGTGCAGAGTTCATGAATCTCAGAATTTACCACCTGTACACCCAAAAAATTGTTTAGGAACAATAAAAAAAGAACAGAAAGTATTACAAAACCTGAAGAACTTACATCAGGATTTGCCTTGTGGAACATCTGTATTGCAGTGATGTTTCCACCCCATGTAGCAATAAGAGGCCCTGTTTGGCAGGGCTCCACAAGCGGCTCCAACACCAGCTCCGGCCGGAGCCCTGCCAAACGGGTGCTTCACCCTCAGCTCCAGCTCCGGAGCCCCGCAAATCACGATCACTGGAGCACTTTGGCCTTCGCGGAGATAGAAAATCATGGCTCCGCCTGGCTCCATGCGGCTCCAGCAGGCTTTTGCCTGCCCTGCCCCCGGGTGGGCATGCGGTCGGCGGCCACCGGAGGGAGCTCGCGACGGCGGCGGAACCGAGGCGGCCGGCGGGGACACGGGCTGGCGGCGCTGGCTGGGGAGCAATGCAGAGCGGCGATGCAGAGCGGCGGCGCCGAGGCAGCCGGCGGGGACACGGGCTGGCGGCGTTGGTTGGGGAGCAATGCAGAGCGGCGGCGCCGGAGGCACGGCCCGCGGGAAGGAGGGAGCTTGCGGCGCCGGGTGAGGGAGCTCGCGGCGCCGGGTGAGCTCCGACGGTGGCAGAGCCGAGGCGGCCGGCGGGGGCACGGCCGGCGACGCGTGCTGGGGAGCGGCCCGCGACGTGGAGGCGGCGATGCAGAGAGGCGGCGCCGGAGGAACGGCCCGTGGGGAGGAGGGAGCTCACGGGGACGAGGGATGCCGGCGGGGAGGATGGAGCTCGCGGTGAGGAGGGAGGCCGGCGTGGGAGGAGGAAAGGGGCCAGGCAGAGGTGGATGGATAAGGAGGAGATGAGGTGGAAAAAGAAAAGGGGGGTGAGAAAAAGAAAATGAGAAGGGAAAAAGAAGAAGAAGAAAAAGATAAAAAGAAAATATAGGGAAGGGTAATTTAGATATTTTACAACATCAATCTAACATGTGAAGCTATTTTGCCAAACGTTTTCCAAAACGGCTCCAGCTCCACCAGAGAAGCCGCTCCACCAAAGGAGCCGGAGCCCTGCCAAACAGGCCCTGAATGGGTTGTCCAAGAAAGCACTGTGCTTCTGTAGACGCACCACAGTCCAATAGTTTTTGCAAGGCGGCATTGCGACCTGACATCGAGAACAAACATGGCACATTAAGTATATAGGTGGGTACTAAGTTAAGAGGGTACGGATATATCGAAAAAGAAGTAACTCATGCAGGAACATGAAACGGAAATACACAAATTAGGAAATCTGTGGAAGAGAGTTCCAAACGATAGACAAAGCAACCAGCATCAGATAGGAATCCATAAATGGAGCATGATTCACATCACAACATGCACATGCAAATATCTGCAGCAGATGTGGCAAACCTGGGCAGTCCTGAGAACTGCCCTCAATCCTGCTATATGTTCAAGCTGTAACAAGGACATGTGTCTCATGTTTCTGAGAAAATGCTCATATGATTGTATATTGTGGGTTTGCAGCACCTGCATTAGGATTTCACTTAAAAGAAAGTTTACCATGATCAGAGTATTTAAGGATATGGCCAACTGTGCTCTCATAACCATCACACAAGGATATGTTTCCACAAGACAAATTAAACTTGTTCAAAGCAAAAGCGGGTGCAGAATCTACATGGCAGTGGTATGCCAAAGAGCTCAATGAAAATGATTATCCAATGAGATTTCCTAATGCTAAGATCACAGACACAGAGCATATTACCATTTTCACTGAGCTTAAAAAGAGAACTGTGCCTTCTGTATCTTTCAGCTTTCACGGTGGGAAAATGGAATGCAGCTGCTAGTGCTAAAGGATGTAGCGTGGTTCAGAACCAAAGGCATTCCATATGAGAAACTCTCTGACTGGAGCGCAAGCAATGTAGGCTCCTTTGTTGGCCTAGCTTCGGAAGTAGATGAGGACAATTTTATTTTAACAAAATATGATTCTGTGAGAGTCAAGATAGGATCTAGGAATGTAACTAAACTACCTGTTGTGCTGGATGGGCTCCATAATTGCAATTATATGATTTTTATTTCCAAACGAAGGTGGTTCAGGATGGTACTACACTATTATCAATACTTCAAGTAACAAATGGATTATGAGTGGGGGGCATGATAGATCAGGAGAGGATCATTCTTCACCTAAGATTCCCTAACATGGTAGTAGTAACAATTAGAACCAGTCGAGCTCAAATTTCCAGGCTCGTGGTGCTGGCTCTGACTCTGACAAAGGAAAACACATATCTAACCAGCTGGTGGAGCCACAGGAAAATCCAATAAAACTTTGAGGCTGGCTGGAACTGATGAAGATGGACCGTTGATGGAGCACATCATCTCAGCATGAGGGAAAACACTAAGGTTTGGATCATTCACATAACAGGACATGCTGTAATTTAGTTGTATTCAGTAATGAAATTCTGGTCCGCACGTATGGGAAAATAAGGTGCACAGTTGCTGTTAGTTGAGACGTGCACATATACTCGATGGTATTTTAATATTGTGATTCCTTTAGTATCTCCCATCTTGCAAAATTAAATTCTATCCCAAAAAATAAAAGAGAATTCAGAAAAAAATAGAAATGCAAGAATATGAAGTGAACTAACTAAACAAAAAAAAAACTTACCAGCCAATGTAGCAAGACACAATGGGGTGGAACGCCCACAGTCTTTAGCTTCTATATCACAGAAGTATTTGTTCAGCAGTAACTCAATCACTTCCACCTGCCCTGTGGCAGCAGCGTGGTGCAGCGGGGTTGTATCTACAGAATGACATATAGTTAGCATCAAAACAGTCTGAATTTCAAAGATAAAAGTAAAACAGAATTAAAAAATAAAGGGGGAATATAATTATACCATCAAATGAATCCTGAAGATTGGGATTTATTTTAAGCTCTTCAAGCAGTAGATCGCAAAGAAACCTATGACCATCCCTCACTGCGAAGTTCAAGATACGGCGCCCATCCCACCTTGCATGTTGAAACTGCTCTCTGCTGGATGGTTTCCTAGCCAATGAGTATGCTTGTGCCCTAACAATCTTCTTCGATCTCTTTGAGGAGTCCAGAAGAGCATCTTGTACCCATTTCTTAGCCTGCAAACTGAGCTTTGTATCGCCCTCCATCATACCTGTAACAAATAGGAGATCACAAAAAAAAACAGCAGAACTGAACCGAATCAAATGGCGTCAATCACATTCACAGGGAACATTTATCACAGATATGAAGAAACCAACTGAACTAATTGGAGCCCAACTTCTTTAACTGGTTGTCAGGATCAAGCCAAGATTATATGGCTCAGATGCATTTCATATCATTTCAGTTAATGAAACAGTGCAGGAACTGGGAGCACTTTTATTGTGTACAGTTAATTCTGTTTTTACTGTTACTTCATGTTACTGTGCTAGCTGTCCAGCAATAAAAACTTGCTCAAGGGAGAGGTAGATGAGATCAAGAGCATGCTGATTCTTCAATACTACTGAAGATTGAAGAAAAACTCCTAATGCTGAAAATCACACCCAAAACCCACCTCCGCAACCAAACCCATTGAATT
The DNA here is from genome assembly GCF_016808335.1 of Panicum virgatum. Taxonomy (NCBI): domain Eukaryota; kingdom Viridiplantae; phylum Streptophyta; class Magnoliopsida; order Poales; family Poaceae; genus Panicum; species Panicum virgatum. The sequence goes on from NC_053136.1 coordinate 1,961,987, forward strand.
CACTAAACCCTTCTCATCAGTTGCCACCACTATACCCGTCCTCAAAACCATCCTACTTCAGCCACATTGCTAACAAATCTGCAATTCCACCTTATCAATATCCCTATCCTATCTACAGAACTGCTTCAAATTACACACCCATCCCATCTTAAACCTTTTCACCAACACGCTCAATATATAAATCATTTCACCCATCTAGTTATTTCAAGCCTCCTGACCCACCCAATTATCTCAGAACTTCTGATAACTAGTACCATGATTACAGGAGTAGCCCAAAACTTGATATGCCCTTATTTGAGGGTGAAATCTCTTAGGTTGGATAAGACAACATGAAAGATATTTTGCGTTGACTTGCAGTTTAGAGCATCTCAAGGTCAGAATTTTAAAAGAATATGTGTTAGGGAGGGCATACACTTGGTTGAGGGGTACAGGAATATTGTATAAAGCCAAAATTACCATCATGGATTGAATTTTGCACTAGGCTCTGTGACAGATTTACTGAGACAAGTTCTTATAATGCCATCAAACGATTTTATGATGTCCAGTGACATACTTCAGTATCTCAATTCATTGACAATTATGTGGGGGGGGGGGGGGGGGGGGGGGGGGTGATAATCCAACTTTGCATGAATCACTTTTCATTGCAAGCTTTGTCAGGGGACTTAAATCTTGAGATTCGTCAGTTTGAGAAATGACAGACCTAATGGCTTGTTGGTATGCACATCATCTCGAACAAACATGACCTCGTCAAACACTAACGGATTGGCCCAGCGGAACGCTTACCACGTTTTACCAGTTCACCTCTCAATCGAACCCATCTCTCAAAACCCTAATAAGAACCATCAAACCAGAGAATCACAGGAGACGCGCGTTCTACGCTGACCTCTCAATCGAACCCAACGAAATCTCTAAACCCTAGCTAAAACCCACCAAACCAGAGAATCACAGGAGGCGCGTTCTACGCTGACCTCTCAATCGAACCCAACGAAATCTCTAAACCCTAGTTAGAACCCATCAAACCAGAGAATCACAGGAGACGCGCGTTCTACACTGACCTCTCAATCGAATCCAACGAAATTTCTAAACCCCAATTAGAACCCAATAATAAAGGAAACCGGAGACACGCGTTCCGCGACCAAGCACCAGCAATAGCACGTCATGGAGGAAGGTGAGGAGAGGGGGTTACCTGCGGACCTCCGGCAAGCCGCGGCGTCCTTGGTACTGGATCGGTGAGAGCAGCGGCGGTGGTGGAGGAGGAGGAGCACCAGGAGGAGCGGCGGCGGCTGATCGGCGAGTCGCGCGCGCTTCCAAATCCTACCCCGCGTCCCTGCCTCGTCTCTCCTTGGCCCTTCCCCTTTTGTTTTGGTTAACCGTTCAGCCTGGCACGCTGACGGTAGCTTGCAAGCGGGACGGGCTTTTCCGCAAGCCCACTGGGCTGACCCGCGTAGCTGAGGCGGCTCTTTGCGGCCAGCCCACGAGGCCACAGCAAGCGCCGAGCGAGGCAGAGAAGGGAATTTTTTATATTTTTACATCTTTTAATTTTGTTTTTATGCAGACGTGTTTGGCGTGGCTCAAACTTCGGAAAAATTGTAGAAATTTTGAAGCTCCTCATACCCAGCTCCAGAAATTCTTAGAGCTAGGATCTTTTGCTAAGTCATTATACTTTTATTCATAATTTCAAATAAAATATAAAATATTTTAATCTATTTTACAGACTTCAGCTCTAGCATGGACTTTATAGCTCGAGCTATGCCAAACAGACCGAATCTTGGATTAAAAAAATTACAAGCGAGTTGCCTGTGGGCCGTTGCCAATGTAATCATTATGGTGAGAATCTCACTTCAAAAGACTTTCAAAACTAATTTTCAGTAAAGCACAGGTGCTCCCTCTAAGAGACAATTTATAAATATTAAGATTGTCAAGAAGTACATACATATTGCTTGGTTTCTCCACTGCTTGCAATCGATGCATGCTTGTCTTTGCATAGGCCTGCAAATATAATCAATTAATGAACCTTACTTACTATTCTCTGAAGCTTGAGAGAAATAGAGGAAACTATATGGCACAGGAGTCAGGACTGGTGAATTTGCTCATATAGCTAAACTATCATTGTATTGCTAAGTATGGAATGCAATTAACATACCTACAGGGTGACCTCCAAATTAATTGGCCCTTTCTGCTTCCTTCAAAAAAAGAAGTAAAAGAAAGAATAAAGAAGAAGAGGTAATAGGTTAGTTAGGGGAAATTATACCTGCCCAATGAGAATAGACATAAGTTGTGTCTAGCAAAAATGGAAATGCAAAGATGAACAAATTTAGATAACACCGAGTATTACGCAGATCGTTCAACCATCTATTCTTATTTTTAGTCTACACATTTATTGGTGAATGGGGAAAAAACACCAGGAAGGAGATAGGGAATCAAATACAGAGTGTTAATTTCAATAGGTAACCCAAATGTGAAAAATCAAAAAAAGCAAATGAAAAACGATCGTTACAGAGCGAATCGATTTTAGTGTGGTTAAACAACCCATTGTGGAGGTAATTAATCTAGAGTGAGAGGATGGGAGGAAGGAATAAATTGTGTCCCTAAATTGTGCAGAAATCACATCTAAGTGCAGAGTATGCAAGCAGGAGAACCAAATGTAGAGATTTACGAAAGATCATGTAAGGAACAACCCTCTCTAGAGTGAATCGAACTGCAGAACGTAGAATCTGTAAAATGAAGAAATAAATGTGAATCACAGTTAGGGAATCCTAATGAGTTGGATACCGTAGGCAACTAATAAGAGCATCTCCAAGAGTTTCTAATATTTTCTCCTCAAAACTTGTTGTTTACCAACTACCCAAATAGGTATGGAGAGATAAAAAAGAGTCCATCTCCAATAGTTCCTTATTTTTACTCCAAAAAATGAGTTGTGGCCCCACAAGGATAATTTCACGAGAAACTTCTACGGCTAGCGGACATGGCTGGCGAACAGGAGCTCCTTGCATGTCAGATTGCCGATGATTTAGGGCACGAGAGGTCTTAGAATTTGGGAGAAAAGAAAGATGACGACGAGGGGACTCTGTTTTACCTCTAACTTGCGCCGGTGATGCATCATGTATTAAAAAAAGCAACAGCCGCATGAGGCCGTCCATGGCCTGCGGTGGGTGCTGTGGTGAAAAAATAAGGGCACGCTGCAGCAGGGTGCAGCAGGCCAGTGCGACAGCTGTGTGCGGCAACCACAGCAGCTCCCTCCGCATTAAGGGGCATCTGGCCGGCGGTGGGTGCCCCGGCGGCGCGGGAAGAAGACGGGGCGACGGGGAAGGGCTGATCGGGAGGTCGGAGGGGTGCGTATTTTTACGCACTAGAGATGCTAATTTGCCAATTGTTAAAATATGAGGAATTAGGATGGGGAGCTATTGGAGAGTATTTTTTTCTTTTTCTAAAAAAATAAGGATGGGGAAGAAAGATTGGGAACTCTTGGAGATGCTCTAAGAAAGCAGAAAAGGAAAGGAATCCAAGAACATGTGAACGTGGAGCTAGGACATTAATTTGGATGACTTCATACTACTCTAGATCACGGGTCAGCTGCTCAGGGCGGACCATCAGCCACGGCGGCGCAGGAGGCGACGCGGGCGGGTGACTCGTGGGAGCCGCACTCTTGGACGAGCTGCACAGTTTTCCACTCCCCCGCCTTCTTCCTGGGGGAGTCCATCTCCTTCTTCGCCGTGGCGCAGCCTCCCCACAGCCGCCTCTCGATGCTCATTGCCGAAGCGGTGGCCGGACCTTGACCCGAGTACGGAGGACTACCTTCATCCCGCGCCATCGCCAGAGCTCGAGCGCGGGCTCGCATCCGGGCGCCGATGCGGTAGCGGGCACGGGGGCGCCCCTGACATCGCATTAACCTCTGCGGTGAACTCAAGATCCGGCGGGGCTTCGACCGCGAGGAGGCGAACCTGGACCAAAAAATATGCACGCATGCAAAAGGGTAGGCGAGAGGGAGAGGGCAGAGGCGGGAAATACGGAGAACGTGGCGGTGTGACGAGCGGAGGGGGCGGCAACAACATGGAAGGTGTCGCAGAGGCGTAGACGGGTGCTAGTAAGCGCGCTCATGAAGGCGAGCGTGGGATGCACCTGCCATTGGTGGGATGGTTTCATTGCGCGCTGGATGCCGGCCGAGGAAGCATACCGACAATTTCGTGGAGAATTGCGCCCAGCGGCGCCGTTGGTGCGACTGCAAGCATGGCGCAGGCCCGGCCGCGGGCGTGGCAGGCTATTTCTTGGCTGTGACGAATGGCAGCGCAGGCCTCCCCTGAGCTGATAGTGCTGCTGCGGACCTTAATGCGCACGGCGATGTTGGAGACGATCTTGAGGTGCGAGAACGTGATGGTGAAAGGGGTGGCGAGGGGCGATCAAGCTGTTGGCGCTCCTTAAGTACCCATTTTATCCCTTGTTTATCCTTGATAATGGCATGAATTTAATATCAAAATCACTAACCGTCCTAACCCCGGCCTAATTATTGGTCATTTTCACATTTGCACATATATTTTGGAGGAACTTCGTTTTTGCTTTTGCAGGTTTTTGGCCTATTTTGGAGCATGAAATGACGAGGCCCGTGATCGAGCGCTAACACGGAGAAAGACGAAGGCCAAAGCCCATGTTGATTCGAAGCCCATTCATGCACATCCATCCTCCAAGAGAGCCCAAAGGACCAAGCCCAAAAAGATGAGATCAAGATACTTCAGGATTAAGCAAAGCAAATAAGATTTAAGGAAGAATTCCCTATAATATCCTTTCCTCGAAAATATCTCCAAGATAACAACGTCCAAAGGGGTGCAATCGTGAAGGACATAAACTCTAGAAGATGCGAGGAGTCTACACGCGAAAGATGAGACCGAGGCGGGCCCGAAAGAGGGTAGGTCGGCCGGCCTAGGCCCATGAGGCCGGCCGGCCTAGCCCGTTTCCAAGGCGGTTCGGCCTCCCCTTCGACTGGTGGCTTCCGAGGCTTATAAATAGCTCGCACCTTATTCAACTCGGGGGATCAATCCACCCAGAACTCGACAAAAACCTAGGGCCAAGGCCGGAGGGAGACGACGGCCGCCGCAAGTCTTCGAAGGTACCTAGGAGATGGCTTAGGCCACCCCTAGCCGCCATGGCCTCCCTGCGAGGTTGTGCTATGGTGGAGTTCGGGAGTCATCCCCAACATTCGTCCGGGTATGTACACACACGATGGTGATATCAATCTACTCTTTATTCTAGTTGTCTCGACTTTGGTCTACTTCAATGTATGCTTTCTTTCTCATATGTGATGCACCCATATGTTCATATTAAGATTAGATCTATTCGTGGTGATTAGTCTATATCTTGCGGATACGTTGAGGTAGCGTATTTTAGCTAGTTGGTTGATTACCCCGGTGTGGTGACAGCATGGCGGAGGGAAAAATTCTAGCGACGACATGATGTGGAATAGGATCGATGGCGAGTACCATGGGAGTCGTTGCGCGGCCACCAAGAGGAGGAGCTTCGAGTAAGAGCACTTGGTGGGCATTTGGGGTAAAGCTTTGGGAAACCTTAGGCGTCGACACACACCTCGCACCGGTGACCTTGGGAAAGTAGGCCGCTTGCGAGCCGCCTTTTTGAGAGATGATTTCGTGTACCTTTAGTTGAGATGCAATCTATGTTTTGATCACCTTTTTTACTAGAACTGCACCTAGAGACGATAGGCCCTAGATCCTTGGTTGTGTTATCTCATCTACGGTTGTGGGTGTGATGAACACTTATGCTTCATTCATATCTATCAAGTGTTCAGTTTATATGCTATCTTCGCTTCATGTTTAGGATAGATTCGATAGATTAGATGGTAAACTCTAGTCGGTTCGCTTCCGATCCACTGATTGATAAACTTTGGGGGAGTACTCTAAGGGAAAGCTACCACGATTCGTGCGCTTGCGGTACATAAATTGGGGTTCTAAGGAGTGTCAACAAGCTTTTCTGGCGCCGTTGCCGGGGATCGGCAACTCGAACCCTAGGGAGATCTATCTATCTTTTTGGACTAACCCTAATTTCATTATTGCATATATCCTGTGTTTCTTGTTGGTGTCCATGAATGCAGGTAAAACCCTAGACACAAAGCGATTGAGAAGTTCTCAACGTCCATACTTTGACAAGTCCAATCTCACTAAAGCAAGTTGATGGCTACGTGAAGACCCGCTCTTTAGTGGTAGGTGCTAACTTTTGTCAGTGGCCCAGCATCCGCTATCGAGCCCACACTCAAAACAAGTAAAGATGAAAAAGGTATGTCACCGTGTCAACTTTGGCTAATGTCTCTTGGAGATTTCTTTGTCCAAGCCATAGGTGATGAAGCATGCCCAAAAAGAAAATCGTGCGATCGGATCATCATCATCTCCAAAGTACTTCTGTTGTGATGAGATTTTCATCCATGATCAGAGAAGTACCATGAGAGGAAATTATATATTGTAAAGCTTCATCAAGCCTTCTTTTCAACGCATCAAAAATCGTGAATTTTGGAGATCGGTGTGAAAAGTTATGGTAAAATCTTACAACGCTGCGCGTTCTGAAATGTCTCGGGACAGAGCGCAGTGCCGGAGTAAAACGACCATAACTTCTTCATCCGGAGTCCGTTTGGGATCAATGACCACTCGTTGAAAAGATAATTTCATAAGGATTTCCACGGAGTAGAATTTTGGTACATGTTCTGCACAGGATGATCAAGGAATTCAACTAAGAAGAGGCAGCAACAAACAATGGAGAAAGTGATGACGATGTCGCAAGATGTTTGGAGGACCTTGTGTACAAAAGTTGATGATTTGAAGTCGACCAATGCTGGAGGCAACAAGATTAGAGGAACCATGATGCCACCCATCTTCTCCATGGGATGCTCAAGAAGCTTCTAGTCGAATACAATCAAAGAAAGAGACCACTCTGATCATCGACACAAAGCACGGGAGCCTCCTTCGATCCCGACATCTTAGGCAAAGCAAGAACCATGGAGACAGACCATTGGAGCCATGCTACTCACTGGTGAATCAATGGTGATGACCTTGAAGCCAAGGATGCACAACAAGACGCTCCGAAGACCACAAGATCAAGATCATCGACATCTTCGAATCGATTCGTAAGAAGTCATTGTTATCATCAATATTCTGCTCGACCTTAGAAGAAAATTGCAGTATATTTTTGGATATTAAAAAGCCCCATGAAGTTTCGGTTCCAACGAATCAAGAATGAAGTCAATCGAAGTTTCCCACAAGAAGTTATGGCCAAAACATCGAAGGTCGTGCACTCTGAAATTTTCTGGACAACACGCAGCGCTAAAGTAAAATGGTCATAACTCTCTCGTTTGACTCCGTTTAAAGCGAATGACCACTTGTTGGAAAGATAATTTCATAAACTTTTCAATAGAGCTATATTTTTGTATATGTTCTATTCTGGACGCAGGGGAAAATCTACGAAGGAGAGGCGAAGAGCAACATGACGAGAACAAGGTGAAGGAGAGAAGGATGACAACAATGAAGAGGAGCTTGGGCTGTGGTTTCATCAAGCATACATGATCAAATTCAGAAGCTCGGGACAAAATAAGGGCCTTAAGGACATTGGCAAAGGAAGGCATGAGTGACAACATTCAACGCATGAAGATGTTAAGAGCGAACCACGATGGATTACTAAAGGCGTCATCAATACAAGCTGCATGGACAATTCGAATTCTCGCACGAAGGACCATGGCTTCACATCAATGAGAAGGTATGTGAGAAAGTCAAGCTCTATGACTTTAAATGAAGTGCTTTGCGGGAGGCAGCCCGATCTTTTTAATATGACTGTCTACATTGCACTCTTTAATCGGAATATCAAGTAACATTGTACCATTGCTCTAACAAAAACCACAATTTCATGTTGTTCTTTCTAAATGTTATTGTGGGAGCACTTTATTATTTGATCTTGGGAAACTTGTAGACCTTTTTGTGTGCCTATTAGTGTTTTGAGTCTTTTTTCTTTGTGCCTTTTTAGAGAGATTTATGAAGCATTGCACCACCCTTTGATTCCAAACTTGTGGCTAGTTAACTTAAGCTAACTTTTATTTTGTTTTAGACCACCTCATCATGTCATATCATTTTGTTCACCCACCTCGTGTTGTATTGCATACCATGTTGTTCGTCTCACCCTTGCATTGCATTGCATGTTGTATTTAAAAAAAACTCTTATTTTAAAAAAAAATTGACTAGCCTCACTTTTGAGATCCTAAAACCCTTAGGAAAACCACTCATAGAGCAATCCTAAAACCATAGGTTATGTTTTTCTATCAAAAAAAATCTAACTTTTGTTTCTCTCTAGTTTTTTTAAAAAAACCACCTTAGATAGAATTTCTATACCCAACACTCTCTCTTCAAAATTTTTGTTTTAAGCCAAAAATATAGGAAACCCATAAACCTACTTCTAAAACCTTGTTAGCTCGGTTGCTTGGTCCTTTTCGATAAATAACCTTTTCATTGACAAAAGTCTCACTTCTTATGAAGTGTCGCGAAGTCTTTTTGTCACTCTTAGCAATTGTTTTTGAATAAGCTAGTTGCGGAACGACATCGAAAGGTCCTTTCAACCTTGCTAACACTTATTTTTGCTAACTTTGCATTTGCACTTTGCATCCATTCCATTGTTCATGCCCTCATTTTGCTAGCTTGGTCTCATTCTTATTGATGTATGCATTCCTATCCATGTAATGCGTATCATGATAGTATTTACCTTTTGCAATCTTGTGTAAACGTGGTGTTTAAACTTGTTTGTGGACCTCCATTTTTAAGCTCTTTTGACCAAGATAGCAATCCATTTTCCTCTCATTTGCATACACACACACCTCCCACTTGCATTCACATACACCCATTAGGTTTAATTTTCAGTAGACTAACTATGCCACAAGTTAAGTATCTTAGGGGATGTTTTTGGTTTGTTGGCAATTGTTTCTACTCCCAACTGTCACCTTGGGGGTAGATTGTGCATTTGAATTGTTTTGCAGGCATGACAAAGCGTTCCCATGAATTCGTGATCAAAGAATAAATCAAATTCGTCAACACCTCCAAAGTTCGAGAGCAAACCCGCTGTTTTCATCAAATTTTGCACATGTACAGAGATGTACAAGGAAGAAAAAGTTGATATTCAGAAGCTCCATGAAATTCTCGTTCCAACGCATCCAAGATCAATGAATTTGAAGACCCGTACAAGGAGATATGGCAAAAACATTGGACGTTGCGCGTTCTGAAATTCGTCGGGACAGATTGCAGCGCTGGGATGAAATGGACATAACTCTCTTGTTCGGAATCAATTTTGGGCGAATGATGACTCTTTGAAAAGGAAAATTCATGCACTTCGCAATGGAGCAATGTTTCAGTACATGTTCTGTTCTGGAAATTGAAAGAAAAAATTTGTGAAGATGAGGTAGCAATGGGACAACAAGGAATTGAAGGAGGCGACGACGATGTGAAGCAATGATTGGGACCATGACGTAGTATAAGAAGAAGTTGAATAAAATTGAGGCAATAAAGGTGAAAACACATTGAAGATTATATTCATGCACATGAGGGAAGGACTTCAAGAATTGCAAGATGGTCCATCTTCTCCTTCCACGCCTAGCATCATGCTAAGCATGGGGGAGAATTTCGTGGACAAAGAAGAAAGATCTCATGGAGTAAGATAATCACGGTTGCCACAAAGTGCTCATGATTCTTTTTCCATGCTTAGCAAAATGCTTAAGTATGGGGGAGGCCGCGCTACACTTCTTTACGAGCATCGAGAAGGACGGTAATTCTTCCTCAACTCTCTCTTTTTCAAAATGCTTGTACATATATGCCTTCAACCATAGATGCAACCTTTGTTTATCTCTCCCTATAATAACATGGCTACTAGGAGTACAACCTAGATTTGTTTTTGTTTTCAATGAATGATAACCACCATCACCTTGAGCTCACCACGATGATATTCTTATATGCTCTTGCTTACAGAAAAGTGATGAAAGTTGCTGCTTTGTTTTACCTACGCTATGTTGTATATGACTTGACCATTTGCTCTCAATTAAATGGAATTAAAATGATTAAAATACCGGCTCTTTTATTTGTGGAGGTTAAATGACTAAATTGTAGACCCACATATTCTATGTTGCTCTTTGATTTAAGTCTACCGATGACCTTACACCTTGTGTTGTTTAATTTGAAAACTTAATTCCTATACTATCTACATTTGTGAATCTCTTGCAAAGTTCTACCTACCAAAGCATATACATACATATTCTTTCTTGATGAAACCTTTAGATTGCAAACTTATATTTTGATGAGTTGGATTAAGATTGATTTCTTTGGTATGAGACTAAGAAGCTGGTCATTCTGTTTTTTTGTATAACCTTCTTTTTGCTAGCCTATTTATCCATGCATTGTGAGTTTCTACTTCGGGAATTTTGCAAACCTCGCTGGATATCCACCCTAAACCAAAAATATCTTTTTGTGATTACCTCCTTGACCACAACCCAATTTGAGTATGGATTATCATTTTGACAGAATCAAAAGAATCAAGGCCACCATATAAAGAAAAGTTTTGGGAAACAAGACTCCCCGGAGATTCAAGAGATTCTACGAAGAAGAAGGTGAATTTAAGATACTTACCCTAGCTAATTGGTTCTCCCACTATTCATACTCGAGGACGAGCATTTGTTCAAGCATAGGGGGGTGGCTGGGTAAGTATTCTATGTTATCAAAAGTTCTAAGGAGCAAAAAGAAAGAAAAAGAGAAAAATAGAAAAATGAAAGAAAAAAAGAGAAGAATAAAATGCTCCTTAGTTCTTTTTGGCTTCATTAATTTTCCAAGTTACTTTGAAGAACTATTCCATACTCAAATCTTCCAACCATGTGCAATCCGATAACGAGAACTTCATTTGTGTCTCGGGATCATCCATTTGCCACTTGCACATGTCCACCTATCTAAATGTGTGTGTTTCATCTTTCTCCTTCTCCAACATTATTTTCCAATAGATCTCTCCCTTAGTTTGACAATATTTCAGATATAATGTTTTGCTAGGATTGTTTTTAACTACCAAACTCCACATAAGCCTTTCACTTTTATATATGAGTAGAATAGGTTGAAGACAATCTAATGTAGGCTTGAGAGATTTGATGAGATGAGTATTTCCATGATCTTTTGCAAGAGAACCTCACTTATGTTTCACATGCATTCTTTTGAAAACTCTTCACGATGAAACAAGATAAATGTTTGAAGTTCGCTTAAGTTTGAGAGCATTGCATTTATTTATTATTGTGGCTTGTTCTTTAATTGCTAGTCTATCTTCCATAATGAAAAAGTAGACGGTCACAACATGAACTTAAATGCTAAATACTTGAGAGAGCAATATGTCTTGTTATGTATGACTAAGTGCAGAGAGGACATTGAGGGGCAACGCTGATTTCTTTATAAGCAAAGCTCCTGGACTTACTCGAGGACGAGCAAGGTTTAAGCATGGGGGGAATGTTGGCGCTCCTTAAGTACCCATTTTATCCCTTATTTATCCTTGATAATGGCATGAATTTAATATCAAAATCACTAACCGTCCTAACCCCGGCCTAATTATTGGTCATTTTCACATTTGCACATATATTTTGGAGGAACTTCGTTTTTGCTTTTGCAGGTTTTTGGCCTATTTTGGAGCATGAAACGATGAGGCCCGTGATCGAGCGCTAACACGGAGAAAGACGAAGGCCAAAGCCCAAAGGAAGGACCAAAGCACATGTTGATTCGAAGCCCATTCATGCACATCCATCCTCCAAGAGAGCCCAAAGGACCAAGCCCACAAAGATGAGATCAAGATACTTCGGAATTAAGCAAAGCAAATAAAGATTTAAGGAAGGATTCCCTATCCTATCCTTTCCTCGAAGATATCTCCAAGATAACGACGTCCAAAGGGGTGCAATCGTGAAGGACATAAACTCTAGAAGATGCGAGGAGTCTACACGCGAAAGATGAGACCGAGGCGGGCCCGAAAGAGGGTAGGCCGGCCGGCCTAGGCCCATGAGGCCGGCCGGCCTAGCCTGTTTCCGAGGCGGTTCGGCCTCCCCTTCGATCGGTGGCTTCCTCGGCTTATAAATAGCTCGCACCTTATTCAACTCAGGGGATCAATCCACCCAGAACTCGACGAAAACCTAGGGCCAAGGCCGGAGGGAGACGACGACCGCCGCAAGTCTTTGAAGGTACCTAGGAGATGGCTTAGGCCACCCCTAGCCGCCATGGCCTCCCTGCGAGGTTGTGCCATGGTGGAGTTCGGGAGTCATCCCCAACATTCGTCGGGGTATGTACACACACGATGGTGATATCAATCTACTCTTTATTCTAGTTGCCTCGACTTTGGTCTACTTCAATGCATGCTTTCTTTCTCATATGTGATGCATCCATATATTCATAGTAATATTAGATCTATTCGTGGTGATTAGTCTATATCTTGCAGATACGTTGAGGTAGCGTGTTTTAGCTAGTTGGTTGATTACCCCGGTGTGGTGACAGCATGGCAGAGGAAAAAATTCTAGCGACGACATGATGTGGAATAGGATCGATGGCGAGTACCATGGGAGTCGTTGCGCGGCCACCAAGAGGAGGAGCTTCGAGTAAGAGCACTTGGTGGGCGTTTGGGGTAAAGCTTTGGGAAACCTTAGGCGTCGACACGCACCTCGCACCGGTGACCTTGGGAAAGTAGGCCGCTTGCGAGCCGCCTTTCTGAGAGATGATTTCGTGTACCTTTAGTTGAGATGCAATCTATGTTTTGATCACCTTTTTGACTAGAACTGTACCTAGAGACGATAGGCCCTAGCTCTTTGGTTGTGTTATCTCATCTACGGTTGTGGGTGTGATGAACACTTATGCTTCATTCATATCTATCAATTGTTCAGTTTATATGCAATCTTCGCTTCATGTTTAGGATAGGTTCGATAGATTAGATGGTAAACTCTAGTCGGTTCGCTTTCGATCCACGTATTGATAAACCTTGGGGGAGTACTCTAAGGGAAAAGCTACTACGATCCGTGCGCTTGCGGTACGTAAATTGGGGCTCTAAGGAGTGTCAACACAAGCCTCGGCCACCGCGGAGACGGCGCGGAGGTGTGCATAGGAGGCCGGTGGGTGGGCGCATGGGGACAATGAGACGACGCGGAGGCGTGTGGAGCAGTTGAGAAAGCTCTAGAGAGAGAGAGAGAGAGGAGGAGGAGGAGGAGGAGAAAGTGAACGAAATTTCTTGGAAAGTGTCCGGACCCGAGGAAGACGTGTTGCAGTGTGTGAACCAAAAAAATAGGTGCAATCAAACTGAGAAGTATTTAGACCATCCAAACGAGATCTAATGGTTAAAAAAAAGAGGCTGACGTGGATAGCCCGAGCAACCGCAGCGCGTGAGCGCTTTTGTAACACCCCGGGTGTTTACACAGTATTTTATTTTGGTGCCTGCACAGTAATGGTGTAGGTTTGCTATGCATCATGTGCTTGAATTACTTAAAAAGGATCTTTTTGTAATTATGAAAGGGTATATGTGTAATTATGATTTTATGCAAGGTCCTTTATATAGTTCTTTCTGAATATAGCTTTTGTGGAGGGTGTTTGTGCAAAATTTCAGTGCATTTATTGCATGGCAACCAATTTTGCTTGTAAGTCTATGTTTGTAGTGAATTTACGTTGAAAAAGACAAATTTCCTAGATTTCAAAATCCCTTCAATGATTTTTAATTTTAGCTCTTGAATCTTTGGTCAAATAAATTTTTGCACAACATCAAAGTTGTAGATCTTGAAAAGTTGAACAACTTTCATGTTGGGAACTTTTTCATTTGAGCTTTAGTTCGAAAGTTATTGCTTGTTTACAGAAAGGTCCCTGGAACTTTTGGAAATTGCAAAATCGTCCTTATGACCATCTCCCCACCCTGCTCTGCTTCTCGCCGCCGGCCACCGACAGCGCCGCCCGCCGACGATTTCCCGGCCTTCCCGGCCATCAATTCGCCGTGCGCTGGCGCCCACGCGTCGCGGACGAGCTCCTCCCCCGCCTGTTGCCTCGCGCTGGCGCCTCCACCCCTCGCCACGCCGCCCCGCCGCGCCCAGAACCTCCCCGCCGGCTGCCACCTCGCCGCCGCCGCGGAGAGCCCAAACCAGAGGCCCAGCTCTCGATCTTTCGCGCGCCTGAGCACTACCAGAAGCCCCGCGCTCTATTCCCCTCCTCGTTTCGCCAGTTCCCTAACCCCACGCCCCAGAACGCCGCCGCCGCTCACCCCGAACGCCGGCGAGCTCCACTCCACCGCGGAGCCGCCAACCCAGGCCCGCTCCACCCCTACATCCCCCACCTTTAGCACCGCCTCGACCTCGCGCAGCTCCCAGGCCACTTCCCCTCGCCTGAACCTCACCGGAGCACCCTCGCCGTCGCTTGCCTCCGCCGCCGACCCGCCCTGCTCCGCCGAGCCGCCGATTCCGAGCCCCTCCGCGCAACCCTAGGCCACCCAGAGGTGCGCCTTGCACCCGTGAAGCTCACGCACCCCTCCCCTCTCGCCGCCGGTGAGCCCCTCGCCGGGAAACGGCCGGTCAACCGCCGCCTCCCCTCTCTGACCCGGCCCAGGGACCTCGGGTTGAAAGGAAAGGAAACCCAGGGGGTTATTTGCATAGGCATAGACTCAGATGAATAGTGCCAGTAGGGGCTGCTTTGTAATATTTTCAGTGAACTTTGAAATTCTAGATCAATTCGTAGAAAATTCGTAAAATAGCAAATCTTGATGTTTTGGAATCCTCTTGAAGAGCTCTATGCAGTAAAACCAGAATATGTTAGGCCTTAGTTGCAAGTTTTTGCTGTAGATGTTGTTTTGTGTTACTAGGTGTATAACTACTTGTTCTTTAATCTTTTTCTTATCTGATGCTTGAAAGCTTGTTTTGCTTTGAAATTTTGGTGGTAGTTTACTCATGTTACACTAGCTTTGCTATAAAAATTTCATGATCAGTTCTTTGTTGTAGCTTTTTATTTGATTTAATCTTTGTTTAATAGACTTTATTCATGGTAAATAGTTTCTGTTCTTAACAAATCCTGAAAATATTCATGAGTGTTCTTCTGGAGTATGTTAGCTTGTCCAGGAAGTTTGAGCTTTAGTTCATGTCTAGAACAGGAGCAAAAATTAAATCTTGCTAAACTGATGTCTGTTTAGTTTAATTTTTCTGAATTAATTCCGTGCAGATAAAATCATGAAAAATTCACATCCGCTAGATCATCCCTGTTTAGATCTCATGTTAAATTTTGAGCTTCTGATCTTCTTTAGTTTGACCTGTGTAATTCTTGCTTGTTCTAGATGTTATCTGAGTAAATGATTTATTGTGATTAAATGATTACATGTCTTGGCATGATTTTTGTAGGGTAGATTACTTTATTCATGTTCTGTTTAGAGTAATTTTGGTAGATTTTATTACTGTTTGTACTTTGATTTGTTGATTTATTTACAAACCATGACTTATTTGTATAGGAAATCGCCACCACTCTTTTTATGAAGTTAGTTAACTTCTTTTGTGCTTTTGATCATGATGCCTTGTGTAGTTAAATTTGTTATTTAACTACTCTATAAACGATTGCCCATGTTTGTTTATAATGTTGTTCTTGCATTACATATAGATACGACTACTTTGTCAGACGGGACGTACGAGTTGATTCCGGAGTCTGACGGAGGTGATCTCGAAGCTCAAGTGAACACTGCGGAACTAACTGAAGCCCCGAACCAAAGTTTGGAAGAGCCTAGAGCTGAAATAGTTAGCAACTACCGAGAAGGCAAGCCCCGGACATAACCTATATTTCAAATTATTATCATTTACTGTTATTACTTACTTGTGCATTTACAGTTCTTAGGATTTGAATTGAAACCCTAGATGCATGATCCTAGGAACCTATGTACTGAACACTAGACTTGAGTTCGACTATCTGCTAAGCTTATAGGAACGGTAAAAGTCGAGTGATTGCCTGTCACTCGCGAGCTATATAGGAATTGCTTGTTTACTTTCTGTTATCAATATAAGGACGACGGACGGGGTTGTGTCGATATCATGTCCTATGTGAGACCCCGTCTGTGTTGATGAACTTGCTAAGGTCGCGGTGTGTGGTAGTGCTGGTTAAGTTTTTGAAAGTACTAGTCACATGCCGTAAATATGGTACGCGGCAAGCCTAGTAGCCGATTGGACCGGGGAGTGGATATACCTCCCACTCTCTCAGTAGGGATAGGTTTTATTATATGTTGCGCAACACTACGACTTCTAGGGACAAGGTTCGGCCTTGGAGCCCTGTAGTCGGGGAGAGTGGCACTATCCACAAGCCGGAAAGAAAGGTTAACGGTTGTTTGGGAATGACCCGACGGTATTCCAGACGTGTGTGCTAGGTTACCCTTGCAAGGTTGAATTTCGATTCAGAATCGTCCGCCTCTCACGATGAAATGAGACTGCTTGATCTCTTTGCCACACAGAGTAATAAGAGCAACAATATTCTTATTAATCTTGATGTTTGCTTAGAAGTTCCACCATGATTGGATAGTAGATGCTTCCATAGAACGGTTAATCAACTAGAATCTTGAAGCTAAAACTTGAAAGTAAGGACCTACTCTTTATTGCTTTTCAGCAAAAGAAAAACCAGAGCCTTACAAAGCCTTGCATAGTCTAGCTAAGGTGGGCTATTTATACCCGTTGTCGGTTAAGTCTTGCTGAGTATTAGAATACTCAGCCTTGCTGTTGAAACCCTTTTTCAGGTATGACTTTTGAGGATCAGATCGCTAGCTTGACCTATCCTTGCGCTTTGCCTCCTGGCTGGTCCGTAGAATGGGATACGTCTTCGGCCGGCAATGACTATGACGAGTGATACCCGGCTTGGGCTAGCTTGGTATACTTTTGGCGACGTGTTGTAGAGATCGTGTTTCTTCTTCCGCTGTTTAGACTCTGAACTGATAATCATGGCTTGTATAACCGTTTTACTTAAGTTGGTTTTGTAATAATGGTTTGAACTATTTTGTAATCACTACTGAACTTGCCTGCGTTGTAAATTTTGTGGTTGTAATATCTCTGGACTCGCCTTCGTGCGAGGTATGCTTGTTCGATCCGAGAATCGGTGGTTGTATCGGGACGTTACCCGACAGACCAAAAATTGTTCCGTTTGAAGTGCGTTTAAGCTAATGTTGCCTTTATGGTGATGGTTTACGCACTTGAGCCGGGATAATTTAGGCGGTTCTGCCACAGCTGGCATCAGAGCTACAAGCATATACCAGAGGTGTTGGAACCTTAAAAATCGTTTTCCATATAAAATTGGAACCATAAAGAATTTCGGAAAACTATGTTGGATTCGTTAAGAGTTGTGTTTAGAACGTAAAGTCCTAGGGAATTTATGGGATTTACTAGGTGGTTATTTTCTGTATGGTTTATGTTATCTGACTTCCAGCACTTTACATTTTGTCAAACCATACTCACAAGCAACTCTTATTATTGTAACGACGCACCTACGTGAGGTAAGATGGTAAGGATCCTCAGTCAGCTGAGAGAGTCTGACCTTCCCGTCGGTGATGCGAGCCGAACGCTGCCCTCAAGCAGTGGCTTACTTGAGGTGCTCCCAATATACCAACGATTAGTTGACTATATTGGAAGTAAAGTGTGCTCAGTCAGCTGAGGGAGTCTGACCTTCCCGTCGGTGATGCGAACCGAACGCTGCGCTCAAGCAGTGACCTACTTGAGCTGCTGCCAATATACCGACCTCGGTCGACTATATTGGGAGTAAAGAAATTTGTGAATACGCCTCTGAGTAGCGTATGCTAACGCTGGCCATACGGCGGAAATTGTATGGCTGCCGCTTCTATAGTGAGCGGTAATGTTTGGGAACGCTTTCATGAATGCTGGCATGAAAGGTTCATTGGTTATATATATATATGTTCTGTCAATCTTATGCAGGTACGCTAACCACGATTCGATAAGATAAGAACGGTTAGAATGTATCGACTAGCTATATAGGGAGAGCCGTATTTATGTATACCACCGTGCTAACCACGTAAGCCCAACCATAGTTGGCAATTGTTTATCGTGTGAGGTCGGTCAGGACGTGCATGCATATTTGGTTGATGTTTGTTTGGGTCATATTAGTTGAAGTTGCTACAGGCGCTTGTTAAGGAATTTCTAGTATGAATCCTTATAAGATAAGTGTTAGTGTGCTTAAAACATGAGTGAGTGAAACTCTGATTTTAGTAGCATGTTTGTAAATGCTTAGGTTTCTTTAGATGAAAAATATGGTTTTGAGTCATGCCTTCCTCCTAAGCCCCATCTTGTTGTTATAAGGATCTTTTCATTCATTAGAATCTCAAATGATGAACCAGTACCGATTGTGGTTTATTATTCTTTGAGTTTGGAATTATATCATCTTGTGAATTAGAATCACATTTGTTTTACCGCAGTCTTCTTAAAGCTTTATTTGAGAAGTCTTGAGATAATTGTATTACTCACATTTGAATCCTTTTTGATTCAGATGGCGACTTGTTCCCAGATCTTTTGGGATGAGGAGGGAAATGCTCATACCGATTGTCTGTACTGGGAGGGTTTTCCGAGGATTCTTTGGGATTCACTTCGTATCTTCCACTACCCAGATCCACCCCAGTACACGGGACGCCAGTTCCCGGAGGATGGAATTAAGAAGAACAGAGTTAAGATGACCATTCCTCAGCACCCCACCTTGGAGTGGCCACCGATTGAGATCGAGGTGATTGGGTATCGTCTTGTGGATGCGTTTGAGAAAGCAGCTCTCAACGCTATCACCACTTTTTGTGAGCACCACCCCGAGGAGGTAGCAGCATATCCTATTGGTTTGTTTCCAGCAGTCCGTACTGGCGATGCAGAGTGGCTGTTCAGGGTCACACACTTTGGGCACTTGATTGGAGATGTAGCGGATGAGACTATCGAGGCAGTAGTCAGATATATGAATGCCCAGTCTCACTACCAGATACTTCAGCAGCGACACATGGACCAGGTGATAGACTTGGCCCAGAGTTTTCAGCGAGGTCTTCGTCTGAAGGATATTCAGATTGGGGGACTTCAGGATGCCGTTGCTGGGAGGGACACTGCTATTGCACAGTTTGAGCATCAGGCTATGGAGTATGGTGCTGAGATAGAGCAGCGCAACACAGTTATCGGATTTCTTCAGGCACAGGTGAATGAGCTGCAAGCAGATTGGGCTGATGCTTTAGCACATGTTGGTATGCTCCAGGAGCAACTAGATGCCCCAGCTGAGCCTGCAGCAGCAGAGGAGGACCCAGAGGAGATTGAGGGAGTATCTGACTTAGATTCAGAGCACGCACTTGCTGAGCCTAACCCTCAGCCGGACGACTCTTCTTCCGGCAGTGCCTCTTCTGTGGGCAACCTCGACGACTTCTAGGCGTCTTAGACTTGTCCTAGATAGTTGTGTTCTCTTGTTGTAGCATATGTATATAGGGAAGATGTTATTGTAAAATAGCCTTAGGGAGGAGTACCACTTGTTGTATTATATGTGGTAAGGTTAAGCGATGTTAGGTTGTAAGAACAAGGCTGCTTTGGATGTAATATAAGTAGCGACTACCAGTTTGGAAATAATAATCTTCTACTTAGCAAATCTCTTTATTTGTGCATTTTTCACGCCCTTTGATGAATACAAGAGGTTGCAAATTTTTGTGGCATATGTGTTCATCAAATGTTAGCATGTTGAATCTGTGAGACTAAATTTTAGTCCAACCCCTTCTATGATCTCTGTTGTTTAGCAACATAGCACATAGCAAGGAAGAGCGAATTGATAGATTATTTCCTTTACCCTTTGCTCTCAGCATTGAGTCTTTATACGATGGAGCATGAAGCTATCTAGCAGCTGATCAGTTTTAATTTTTGTGGGTTGCACATTTATGTGTTGTGCACATTGTGCTACACCGCATCTAGTTACATTTTTGCTGATGTTGTTTTATCCAAATGTATGATCATTGCATGTACCATTGATTTTGGAAGCGAGAAATATGTATCTAATGGATGTCTTCCATGATTACAGATGGTTGGTCATACACGCGGAACGCCTGATGGCTTTGGTTGTGAAACTGGCAGTGGATCTCAGCAACCACCGCCACCCCCGTCAAATCTGGCCGAGTTAATGGCCATGCAAACAGAACTGCTTCGCCAGCTAGTCCATGGGCAACAAAATCAGCCACGCCAACAGTATGGAGGAAGGGAGGCACAACCAGCGGGTTACCAGGAATTCTTTGGTACCCAACCTCCACTTTTCAGCAAAGCTGATGACCCATTGGATGCCGATGCTTGGCTTCGTACAATCAATTCCAAGTTTGCTTTGTTAGCGGTACCATGTATTGATGCGAACAAGGCCCCCTTTGCCGCCCAACAGCTTCGCGGTCCTGCACGTTTATGGTGGGATAATTATTGTGAAATGCAGCCTGCTGAACATATCATATCTTGGGAGGAATTCAGAACTGCATTCAGATCACATCATATTCCGGATGGACTGATGGAGAGAAAGTTGAATGAATTCTTGGCTCTAGATCAGGGAACCCGCACTGTTCTTCAATATGCACAGACCTTCAATCATCTGTGCCAATATGCGGGCCATCATGCTGATACTGATGCCAAGAAACGTGATCGTTTCCGTCGTGGCCTCAATACTAAGCTCAAGGAACGTTTAAACTTGGTTCAGCCCCATACCTATAATGAGCTGGTGAATATGGCCATTACACAGGAAGATTGTATTGCTGCACATCGTGCTGAGAAAAAGCGGAAGGCACCAACGGGACCCTCGAGTGCCCAGCCACCAAGGTATCGCCTGGTGCAAAATACTCCACCTAGGCCTCCACAAAGAAATGCCCCAGTGGGTAGGTTTGTCTTTAGGCCGCCTCAGCAACAGGGAGGATTCAGACCTCCAGTGCCTCAGCAACAGCAACAACAGCAGTTTAGCCCAAGGCCGAATGCCCCACAGTTCAATAGTGGGAATAGTAATAATCGATGTTTCAACTGTGGCAGTGCTTCTCATTTTGCCAAGAATTGTCCACAACCCAGAAGAAACAATCCAGGGCAAAACTCTAATCAGAACAACAACAACAACAACAACAACAAGGGCAATGGCAAGAGGCAAATAGTGCAAGTCCGGCAAGGGCGAGTTAATTTCACTACTCTTGCAGACCTTCCAGCAGGAGCACCAGTAATGACGGGTACTTTCTCTATCCACAATAAACCCGCAGTCATATTATTTGATTCTGGTGCAACGCATAGTTTTATAAGTGCCAAATTTGGAGCAAGATTAGGATTGGATTTTTGTCATACTAAGGGATCGTTTATGATAACAACCCCTGGTGGGAAGATAGCTTCCAATCAAATCACTAGATGTGTGCCAATTAAGCTGGGTAGCAAATTGATAAAGACAGACTTGATCTTGCTGAATTTAGAAGGCATGGATGTTATTCTAGGCGTGAATTGGATGACTACACATAAAGTGCTATTAGATATCTCTTCCCGGGCTGTCGAGATAGATTCACCACATCAAGGAGCCACCATACTCTATCTACCCCAACGAGAGTACATTAACTCTTGTGCCTATGTCGCAAAAGAAATTAAACTTGAAGATATCCCTATTGTGTGGGAGTATGCGGATGTGTTTCCAAATGATTTACCTGGAATGCCTCCTGATAGGGACATCGAGTTTGTTATCGAACTTCAACCCGGTACCGCCCCTATTTCTAAGAGGTCGTACCGAATGCCTCCAAATGAATTAGCAGAATTGAAAGTCCAACTCCAAGATCTTCTTGACAAAGGTTTTATACGTCCAAGTTCTTCACCCTGGGGATGTCCAGCCCTGTTTGTGAAGAAGAAAGACGATAGTTTGAGGCTATGTGTTGATTATCGACCACTCAATGCGGTCACTATTAAAAACAAGTATCCTCTTCCCCGCATTGATATTCTGTTTGATCAGTTAGCTGGAGCTAAGGTTTTCTCTAAGATTGATCTTCGTTCTGGCTACCATCAAATAAAGATCAAGCCTTGTGATATTCCAAAGACTGCTTTCTCTACCAGATATGGACTATATGAATATTTGGTTATGTCTTTTGGTCTTACCAACGCCCCAGCATATTTTATGTACTTGATGAATTCAGTCTTCATGCCGGAGCTGGATAAATTCGTCGTGGTTTTCATTGACGATATCTTAATCTACTCCAAGAATGAAGAAGATCATGCTGAACATTTGCGTATCGTTCTCCAACGATTACGAGATCATCATCTTTATGCCAAATTCTCCAAGTGTGAATTTTGGTTGGACAGTGTGAAATTCTTAGGTCACACTATCTCCAGTGACGGTATATCTGTTGATCCAACTAAAGTACAAGAAGTGATGGATTGGGAATCTCCTATTTCAGTTCATCAAATTCGCAGTTTTCTTGGTTTAGCTGGATATTATCGTCGATTCATTACTGATTTCTCCAGAATAGCCAAGCCTATGACGGAGTTATTGAAGAAGGGAGTGAAGTTTGTTTGGAATGATAAGTGTGAAGAAGCTTTCCAAACTCTCAAAGCAAGATTAACTACCGCTCCAGTATTGTCTACACCGGACAGTACTAAACCTTTTGATGTCTATTGTGATGCGTCGGGTACGGGACTTGGTTGTGTGCTTATGCAGGACAACCGGGTTATCTCTTATGCATCAAGAGCTCTCCGAGATCATGAGAAGAATTATCCAACCCATGATCTGGAATTAGCAGCTGTCATTCACGCTCTTAAGATGTGGAGACATCATCTTATGGGAACTCACTGTAATATTTACACTGACCATAAGAGTCTCAAATATATCTTCACTCAAGCGGATCTCAACATGAGACAGAGACGCTGGCTGGAGTTGATAAAGGATTATGATCTAGAAGTGCATTATCATCCAGGAAAGGCTAATGTGGTTGCGGATGCACTCAGCCGCAAGTCACAATGCCATTGTCTATCTGTAGAACCATTCAATGAAACTCTATGCCAGGAAATGATGAAGTTAAACCTAGAAATGGTACCTCAAGGAAATTTGAACCATATATCCCTTGAGCCTACACTTCATGATAGCATCATCATGGGACAATTACATGATGAGGGTATCAAGGTTATCAAGGAAAAGTTATCACAGGGAGAAGCAAAGTATAAATGTTTCAGAGTGGATCATAGGGGAGTTCTATGGTTCGAATCCCGACTGGTGGTACCTAAGGATCATCAGCTTAGAAAGCAAATCCTTGATGAAGCACATCTATCGAAGTTTTCGATTCATCCCGGTGGTACCAAGATGTACCATGATCTCAAACAAAATTTCTGGTGGACTCGAATGAAAAGAGAGATCGCTAGATATGTTTCTGAGTGTGATGTCTGTCAAAGAGTTAAAGCTAGTCATTTGAAAGTAGCTGGTACTCTCCAACCTTTATCTATTCTATCCTGGAAATGGGAGGATATCGGTATGGATTTTATCGTTGGTTTACCCACTACTCCTCACAAGCATGATTCTGTTTGGGTAATCGTTGATAGACTCACCAAGACCGCTCATTTTATTCCAGTACACACCACTTATTCTGCCAAGAAGTACGCAGAAATTTATCTCGATCAGATTGTTCGTTTACATGGCATTCCAAAGACGATTATTTCTGATCGTGGGCCTCAGTTTATAGCACGTTTCTGGGAGCAAATGCAGGAATCCCTTGGAACAAAATTGATTCGTAGTTCAGCTTATCATCCACAAACAGATGGGCAAACTGAACGAATCAATCAAATCCTTGAAGACATGTTGAGAGCATGTGTTATTCAATATGGCAAGAATTGGGTTAAGTGCCTAGCACTGGCAGAGTTTTCATACAATAACAGTTATCAGTCCAGCTTGCAAATGGCCCCATTTGAAGCATTATACGGTCGAAGGTGTCGAACTCCTTTGAATTGGTCGCAAGCTGGGGAACGCAAAATTTTTGGGCCAGATTTAGTTTCGGAGGCAGAGGAGCAAGTCAGAATTATCCAGGTTAATCTTAAAGCAGCTCAATCAAGACAGAAAAGTTATGCAGACAAAAGGAGAGATCCTTTACAATTCGAGGTAGGAGACTTTGTATATTTGCGAGTATCTCCTACTAAAGGTGTTCAACGCTTTGGCTTAAAAGGGAAATTAGCACCCCGATATATCGGACCATTTGAAATTATCGAAACTTGTGGACCCGTTGCCTACCGACTCCGTCTTTCATCTCAATTGGCCGCCGTTCATGATGTCTTCCATGTCTCACAACTTCGGAAGTGCACCAGGGTACCTACTGAAATCCTTGAACCACAAGATATCGAAATTGAATCCGATCTATCTTATACGGAGTATCCAATCAAGATTCTTGACACAAAAGAAAGAAGTACTAGAAGGGAGAAAGTTAAAATGTACAAAATCCAGTGGAATCAGCATACTGTAGAAGAAGCTACTTGGGAAACTGAAAATTTTCTCCAAAGAAACTTTCCCGACTTTCTTAGAACCAATCCAGGTACCAAATCGTTGCACCCTTTTCTTTCTATAATCTCGGGACGAGATTCCTTTTAGGGGGGAAGGCTGTAACACCCCGGGTGTTTACACAGTATTTTATTTTGGTGCCTGCACAGTAATGGTGTAGGTTTGCTATGCATCATGTGCTTGAATTACTTAAAAAGGATCTTTTTGTAATTATGAAAGGGTATATGTGTAATTATGATTTTATGCAAGGTCCTTTATATAGTTCTTTCTGAATATAGCTTTTGTGGAGGGTGTTTGTGCAAAATTTCAGTGCATTTATTGCATGGCAACCAATTTTGCTTGTAAGTCTATGTTTGTAGTGAATTTACGTTGAAAAAGACAAATTTCCTAGATTTCAAAATCCCTTCAATGATTTTTAATTTTAGCTCTTGAATCTTTGGTCAAATAAATTTTTGCACAACATCAAAGTTGTAGATCTTGAAAAGTTGAACAACTTTCATGTTGGGCACTTTTTCATTTGAGCTTTAGTTCGAAAGTTATTGCTTGTTTACAGAAAGGTCCCTGGAACTTTTGGAAATTGCAAAATCGTCCTTATGACCATCTCCCCACCCTGCTCTGCTTCTCGCCGCCGGCCACCGACAGCGCCGCCCGCCGACGATTTCCCGGCCTTCCCGGCCATCAATTCGCCGTGCGCTGGCGCCCACGCGTCGCGGACGAGCTCCTCCCCCGCCTGTTGCCTCGCGCTGGCGCCTCCACCCCTCGCCACGCCGCCCCGCCGCGCCCAGAACCTCCCCGCCGGCTGCCACCTCGCCGCCGCCGCGGAGAGCCCAAACCAGAGGCCCAGCTCTCGATCTTTCGCGCGCCTGAGCACTACCAGAAGCCCCGCGCTCTATTCCCCTCCTCGTTTCGCCAGTTCCCTAACCCCACGCCCCAGAACGCCGCCGCCGCTCACCCCGAACGCCGGCGAGCTCCACTCCACCGCGGAGCCGCCAACCCAGGCCCGCTCCACCCCTACATCCCCCACCTTTAGCACCGCCTCGACCTCGCGCAGCTCCCAGGCCACTTCCCCTCGCCTGAACCTCACCGGAGCACCCTCGCCGTCGCTTGCCTCCGCCGCCGACCCGCCCTGCTCCGCCGAGCCGCCGATTCCGAGCCCCTCCGCGCAACCCTAGGCCACCCAGAGGTGCGCCTTGCACCCGTGAAGCTCACGCACCCCTCCCCTCTCGCCGCCGGTGAGCCCCTCGCCGGGAAACGGCCGGTCAACCGCCGCCTCCCCTCTCTGACCCGGCCCAGGGACCTCGGGTTGAAAGGAAAGGAAACCCAGGGGGTTATTTGCATAGGCATAGACTCAGATGAATAGTGCCAGTAGGGGCTGCTTTGTAATATTTTCAGTGAACTTTGAAATTCTAGATCAATTCGTAGAAAATTCGTAAAATAGCAAATCTTGATGTTTTGGAATCCTCTTGAAGAGCTCTATGCAGTAAAACCAGAATATGTTAGGCCTTAGTTGCAAGTTTTTGCTGTAGATGTTGTTTTGTGTTACTAGGTGTATAACTACTTGTTCTTTAATCTTTTTCTTATCTGATGCTTGAAAGCTTGTTTTGCTTTGAAATTTTGGTGGTAGTTTACTCATGTTACACTAGCTTTGCTATAAAAATTTCATGATCAGTTCTTTGTTGTAGCTTTTTATTTGATTTAATCTTTGTTTAATAGACTTTATTCATGGTAAATAGTTTCTGTTCTTAACAAATCCTGAAAATATTCATGAGTGTTCTTCTGGAGTATGTTAGCTTGTCCAGGAAGTTTGAGCTTTAGTTCATGTCTAGAACAGGAGCAAAAATTAAATCTTACTAAACTGATGTCTGTTTAGTTTAATTTTTCTGAATTAATTCCGTGCAGATAAAATCATGAAAAATTCACATCCGCTAGATCATCCCTGTTTAGATCTCATGTTAAATTTTGAGCTTCTGATCTTCTTTAGTTTGACCTGTGTAATTCTTGCTTGTTCTAGATGTTATCTGAGTAAATGATTTATTGTGATTAAATGATTACATGTCTTGGCATGATTTTTGTAGGGTAGATTACTTTATTCATGTTCTGTTTAGAGTAATTTTGGTAGATTTTATTACTGTTTGTACTTTGATTTGTTGATTTATTTACAAACCATGACTTATTTGTATAGGAAATCGCCACCACTCTTTTTATGAAGTTAGTTAACTTCTTTTGTGCTTTTGATCATGATGCCTTGTGTAGTTAAATTTGTTATTTAACTACTCTATAAACGATTGCCCATGTTTGTTTATAATGTTGTTCTTGCATTACATATAGATACGACTACTTTGTCAGACGGGACGTACGAGTTGATTCCGGAGTCTGACGGAGGTGATCTCGAAGCTCAAGTGAACACTGCGGAACTAACTGAAGCCCCGAACCAAAGTTTGGAAGAGCCTAGAGCTGAAATAGTTAGCAACTACCGAGAAGGCAAGCCCCGGACATAACCTATATTTCAAATTATTATCATTTACTGTTATTACTTACTTGTGCATTTACAGTTCTTAGGATTTGAATTGAAACCCTAGATGCATGATCCTAGGAACCTATGTACTGAACACTAGACTTGAGTTCGACTATCTGCTAAGCTTATAGGAACGGTAAAAGTCGAGTGATTGCCTGTCACTCGCGAGCTATATAGGAATTGCTTGTTTACTTTCTGTTATCAATATAAGGACGACGGACGGGGTTGTGTCGATATCATGTCCTATGTGAGACCCCGTCTGTGTTGATGAACTTGCTAAGGTCGCGGTGTGTGGTAGTGCTGGTTAAGTTTTTGAAAGTACTAGTCACATGCCGTAAATATGGTACGCGGCAAGCCTAGTAGCCGATTGGACCGGGGAGTGGATATACCTCCCACTCTCTCAGTAGGGATAGGTTTTATTATATGTTGCGCAACACTACGACTTCTAGGGACAAGGTTCGGCCTTGGAGCCCTGTAGTCGGGGAGAGTGGCACTATCCACAAGCCGGAAAGAAAGGTTAACGGTTGTTTGGGAATGACCCGACGGTATTCCAGACGTGTGTGCTAGGTTACCCTTGCAAGGTTGAATTTCGATTCAGAATCGTCCGCCTCTCACGATGAAATGAGACTGCTTGATCTCTTTGCCACACAGAGTAATAAGAGCAACAATATTCTTATTAATCTTGATGTTTGCTTAGAAGTTCCACCATGATTGGATAGTAGATGCTTCCATAGAACGGTTAATCAACTAGAATCTTGAAGCTAAAACTTGAAAGTAAGGACCTACTCTTTATTGCTTTTCAGCAAAAGAAAAACCAGAGCCTTACAAAGCCTTGCATAGTCTAGCTAAGGTGGGCTATTTATACCCGTTGTCGGTTAAGTCTTGCTGAGTATTAGAATACTCAGCCTTGCTGTTGAAACCCTTTTTCAGGTATGACTTTTGAGGATCAGATCGCTAGCTTGACCTATCCTTGCGCTTTGCCTCCTGGCTGGTCCGTAGAATGGGATACGTCTTCGGCCGGCAATGACTATGACGAGTGATACCCGGCTTGGGCTAGCTTGGTATACTTTTGGCGACGTGTTGTAGAGATTGTGTTTCTTCTTCCGCTGTTTAGACTCTGAACTGATAATCATGGCTTGTATAACCGTTTTACTTAAGTTGGTTTTGTAATAATGGTTTGAACTATTTTGTAATCACTACTGAACTTGCCTGCGTTGTAAATTTTGTGGTTGTAATATCTCTGGACTCGCCTTCGTGCGAGGTATGCTTGTTCGATCCGAGAATCGGTGGTTGTATCGGGACGTTACCCGACAGACCAAAAATTGTTCCGTTTGAAGTGCGTTTAAGCTAATGTTGCCTTTATGGTGATGGTTTACGCACTTGAGCCGGGATAATTTAGGCGGTTCTGCCACAGCTTTCATATATAGAAATTGGCTCCCACTTGCCTATGGCCTACCTCCTCTTTCCCCAGTGCCCAGTGGGTCGGATTTTCTATCCCACGTTCACTTTGTTCGCTGCAAATCAGTCAATAGTGGTTTTCTCTCACATTAAACCAGCACCGGCCACCAGCCAGCCAGCAATACTTTTTTCTCACAACAAATCAGCACCAGCCATCAGCCACAGCACAACGAACAGAGTGGTTGTCAGAAATGAGACGACATCGGCAGCAGGAATGTTGAGTGGTTAGGGCAAGCAGTGGAGCTAGGTCTTGTTTGGTTTTTTAAATAGTTGTCATCTCGAATGTTCCACTGTCAATTTGAATATTTGGATGTCAACTTAATATAAAAATAATTGCATAAGTTGCAATTAGGACTCTGGACGAATTTATTAAGTAAATTAATGCATAATTAGCGAAAGGTTACTGTAGCAATTAGTGGCCAAATAATAAGCTAATGAGTGAAATGCACAGCCGGTCTCTAAACTTGTCACGGGGTGTCACTTAAGTCCACGAACTCGTAAATTGCACTTCTGGCCCCCTAAACTTGTTAAGTTGTGCGCCGCAGGTCCATACCCCTCTTTGCTGCCTTTTTTGGCCACCGTGGCACGGGCCACGTCGGATCCTTCCCCTGGAAGGGACATCTACATTTGCAAAAAGGCCCCCACCCTTTTGACAATCCACATTTCCCTTCTCTCTCTCTCTCTCTCTCTCTCTCTCTCTCTCTCTCTCTCTCTCTCTCTTCTCCGTTTTGCCCCCAAATCATTCCCGTCGCCCTCTCCCTGTTCTTCCCCATTGTGTACGCCATGGCTGGCGAATCTCATGCTTCGGCCTCAGATGCGAGGAGCTCAGGAGGTGTGCTGCTGATCATCTGCACGGATTGCGGGTGGAGGAGGGTAGTGCGCCGCCCATCGCAGCAGCCATGGAGCAAAGGGAAGGTTTTCTACTGTTGCCCCAATCACAAGGTAAGTTAGGGTTGGGATTGACTTGGGATTTGGTTGGATTCTTGGTGATTTTGTACCTGTCAAAAGCCGGATGTGATGTGGTCTTCTTTTGCAGCGAGATGGGAGTGGTTGCCCATTTTTTTATTGGGAAGCTACATACACCGATCTGCTGGCCAGTAAACACAAGAACTGGCATTGTGATGAATCAAGGATGTATGGAGTGAATCCAGGATGCATGGAGCGAATCAACGATGCTGGAGCAGCATGGGAGGAGGCAGATGGATTCAATGGCAATGTATGGGCGAAGGAACACCCTGGATGTGTAGGAATTGGGAAAGAGTTAGTCAGTTTGGTCAAGGCACTGTGCTTGATTTGTGTTTGTATCCTGTTTGTGTCTATGCTAGTATGCTAGTTCAGATTACCAAGTGAGAGTTCACAGTCTGTATCTATGTATGCAAACCCTTAGTTGTTATGTAATGAGAGATGGAAGTTTGAATGCAGATATAAATTCTGGCACATTGTTATGAATGCGGACATCCACAGTTGCATTGTTTTAGTGCGTAGCATGAAGCTGGCCAAAATACATTCTAATGTTCATCTATCTTCCATGAACTATCTCGTACTATCTAACAGCCATGCACAGAAATTCCATTTCTGTGTCTGCTATACAAAAGAGCAAAAGCATCACTAGTGTTTGTGTTGCTGCTATAGAAAAGCATAAGACCATCAAGTCTTAGTTTTCTTCTTAGGTGGAGCAGTGGCCTTCTTCTTAGGTGGAGAAGTGGCCTTCTCCTTAGTTGCCCTTGATCTTCCTTTCTTGGTTGCAGAGGTAGGTGGCACAGGCCTTGTCGATGGAATGTTTGACATGATGAATGCAGAATCTGGCAAGGGTTCAGACTACAGGTTCCTTGCGCTGGCCTAGGGCTATTGAAAACACCGTTCATTTTATAGCTATCTATTACTTAGCAGAACATAGTGCAAGTCAAAATATTTCATTCTTCTTACCTCTTCTTTCATTTGAGAAAGCATTGTGTTGGACATCTGTGATAGTAGTGGCTGACTTCCTTCCTCAAACTGCATTGACTCCTACAGCCATATACATACAGCTAGAACAATCAGACTTCAATTTCATCATGTTCCATTAAACAAAGCGAAGTGTTAAATACCTGGCTAACATTTGGATCCCCTGATGCATGTGTTTTTTCTATGGTTTCCTCCAGTTGAACATTAGGACCCCTCTGAACAAGCAGTTTGGGCCTAAGTCCTGCCTTCTTGAGGTTACATCCACCCTTGTTGTGACCTTTTCCACCACAATAGGAACAAGTGATTATAGTTCCATGCTTTGACATTTTAGGACCATTCTTCCCTTCAACCTCATGAGGCTGCTTCCTTCTATTCTTGGCAGGTCTGCCAACCTTCTTTTCATAAACAGGAGGGAGAACTTCAGTTTCAATGACTTTTGTCCACTGACTTTGATCATTGCAAGGTCAAATTTTAGGGCCATATATTATCGGATACCTAGCAGATGAATAGCATTCATGGACAACTGACTCTGGACTGATTCTCTCATGCCTCATGCATGAGATGGCGTGGGAGCACGGGATACCAGTCAGGTCCCATCTTCTACAGTCACACTGCTTCTGAACAATGTCAACAATGTACTGTGTGTCCAATGACTGCACCTGGAAAATTCCCTTACCAGCAGGCAGTGCATAACATGTGTTAGCCCACTCTGTATTTTTGGCTATCTTCTTCCTTATCTTGGGACAGATAGGGCCCTGCCACATTTCACCCACTTCCTTTTCCTTAGTATAGTGTCTTGTCATCAGTTGTCTCTTTATCTGCTCTAACATACTCAAAACAAGCATCTTCCTCTAGCTTCCAGTATGTACTTGTTGAAAACCTCATAACTGTTGTTCAATAGTATGTCACACTTACAGTAAGAACTGAAAAGGCTCTAACCCAAGTCTTAGGAGGCATCTTGTAGCCAATCATATGCTGCCTGGTTTAATTCCCTCATTTTCCCCATGTTCATGTTCCATTTAGTTTCTGTAGTAGACCTTGCACACATCCACAGTTGGTTTTTCAAGATCTCACCTTTGAAATGTTGCTGGAAATTGGAGCACAGATGCCTTACACAGAACCTATGCTCAGCCTCAGGAAAAACTTGACCCACAGCTGGAACTAAACCCTGCAAAATTGGATATATACATTAGACTAAACATATAAACAGTCAAGGCAATTGGATATATACAATCATGATGGTCCTTTTGTACCTTTTGTTTGTCTGTCATAAGTGTCCAGGGATAAGTGTTTTGAATGCCAAGATCTTCCTTCAAAGTCTGCAGGAACCACTTCCATGTAGCTAATGCCTCAACTTCCACAACAACAAATGCAATTGGATATATATACAATTATTTGGATCAATTCCAACAGCAGTCAGCATGATACCTCCATACTTAGTCTTCAAGTGGCATCCATCAAGACATATGAGAGGTCTACATCCAGCTAGAAAACCCCTTTTATAGGCATCAAGTGACACATACATGGAGCAAAAAATATTTCCATTCAGATTTAGGTAGAAAGTAATGTCTGGATTGCTCCTCCTCAATTCATGACCATAGTCCCATAGCCTCTTGTACTGATCTACCTCATCCCCAAGAACTTTCTTCATTGCAAGTCTACAAGCTCTAGCTAGTTTAGTTCTGGATGGTGTGAGATTCCACTCCTTTTGAACTGTCCTTGCAAAATTGGCAAGTGTCATCTTCTAGTCTGCCCTAAATGACTCAACATATTTCTCAGCTAGCCATGTTGATGTACATTTTTTGACAAACCATTTCTTCTGGCATGTGTGCTTACCATAATAAGTCTTCACCATCAATCTTCACTTCTGCTGTCACTTGAGGCATAAAGATTCCATGGACAACTTGCTTCACAGTGAGCTCTGAGCCTTTTCTTCTCATTCCTTGGCATCTTGATGTCCACTCTATGCTTAACATTATACTCTGTGATAGCCTTCCTAAGCAACTCAACAGATTCAAAGATCATGCCAACTTTGAAAACTGGATTTTCCATGTCTTCTGGTCTGAATGACTTGAACCTCAATTTGAACTCACCTTCTCCATCAGAATCTGGTAGCTGCAGGTCATCTTCATCAGTAGACAACTCAACGCCATTACTATCCTCAAAAGGCATTGTGTTCCTCTTCAACTTGCTCCCTGCAGCCTTCTTGCCCTTGCCTTTACCATATCCCAGGTCAGCCACATCCTCATCTACATTCTCAACAAATAAGTCGTCGTCATCATCTTCTATTTCATAGTCACTATCCACGAAATCTGAGTCACTGTCACTGTCACTTTCCTCCCCACCATTGCCTCTTCCAAGTTCAGCTATGCCTGCACCCACATCCTCTTCACTGTTATTCAAATTGGAGTAAAAATCAAGTAATTTCTCCCTTGTTTTGTTCTCAACCACAATCACCTTGGATGGGCTAAACACCTTTTGTTTTGTTCTCAACTCACTATATCATCCCAGTTTATTCCTGCAAAGTTATTATCATGATCAAAATACACCACAAGGTTTCTGTGCCGGTTAACCACTGATGCCATCACCATTGTATCTTTGTCTTCAGCAATAATTCTAAGACCATCTGAAAGGTCCTTCCCAGGTAGTAACCAATATATCTTAAAAGCTGCTGATTTTGGATAATGCAATTCCTCAAAAAAAAAATCCTCAAACCAAAGTGGAGACCAAGTATCAATATCACAGTGATCAAACCAGTTCACTCTCTCATCAACGTATGCCCTGTT
This sequence comes from Panicum virgatum, assembly GCF_016808335.1. NCBI lineage: Eukaryota > Viridiplantae > Streptophyta > Magnoliopsida > Poales > Poaceae > Panicum > Panicum virgatum. The sequence goes on from NC_053136.1 coordinate 1,995,190, forward strand.
CGAACCTTGCCCAACAGAAAATCCACCATGGTGCACCTCTACTGTGAACTCATCACTGTCAACACCTACCAAACATCAATTCAAGCTCATCACAACAGGGTATTGCCATAGCCCTAAACCCAAACATGAAAATCCATCTCAATACTAAACCCTAGCCGCAAAAGGAGCAACTTTTCTATCTCAAGCACCAGGGAAATCCACAATACTATAGCCTACAACCAGTACTACTATGCAATTTTGGGCACCAAATCACTCACCATAGTTGGGCGCTACTTGCCCTTCTCGGCGTAGCGTGGGCGGCATCGTGCAGGTTCGCCGCGATTGCCGCGGTAACCCGCAATCCGGGGGTCGGCCTCCCCCTTCTCCTCCGCTTCTTCCTCCTCGCCGCTGATTGCCTCCGCCAGCACGCTCCTCCGACAACCGTCGCCCTCTCCGCCGTCCCGCGGGAAGAAGCCGATGGGGCGTGAAGGGAAATGTGGATGGTCAAAAGGGCGGGGGCCTTTTTGCAAATGTAGATGTCCCTTTCAGGGAAAGATCCGACGTGACCAGTGCCACGGTAGCCAAAAAGGCAGCAAAGGGGGTATGGACCTGCGGCGCACAACTTAACAAGTTTAACGGGCCAGAAGTGCAATTTACGAGTTCGTGGACCTAAGTGACACCCCGTGACAAGTTTAGGGGCCGGCTGACCATTGCATAGCTTCGCCTCTGATTATGCACATACTACAAAATCGAGCATTGGCGCCAAAAAATAACGTGTCAATAGTTTTCGTGCGTTCATGATTTATTTGAAGGAACCTCAATAGAAGCTGGGGGTAGTGTTTGTCCAAATCAAAGATAATGTAAAGTTCTGTTTAAAACTGTCGTTCCGAGAAACAAAACACAACGTTTAATAAGTACTGTCATGATTTAGTTTCCTATATACACCTGCAACCATCTAGTGGACAGCAACATTGTTAGCTGTATTGACTAATGACTATGATCCGGACATCCGTGAAAGTTTAAATTTTGGCGATTCACGCGTCGACTGATTTAGCATAAAAAACGAGCTCTTACTGTGTATTACGAGGGGGGAAAGAAACTGGGATTCCACACATGTCAAGAAAACCACCCTGCACAAACGGAGAAAGAACTGCACTGAACGAGCTGAACACACGGCTACCATCAAGTCAACAACCTAACGGGATGGAAGAAGAGAAGAGACATGCAGATGCAGAGTAGCAGAGGATGCCCCGGGCGCCGCTCATGGAGTCATGGCCAGGTGGTGAACTCGAAGACCTTGCCGACGATCTCGAGGCCGGTGGGGATCTGCCAGATGAAGAGCAGGACGTTGAGCGCGTTGAGCGCGATGTGCAGGCTCCTGGCCGTCTCGTTCCCCTTCTGCATCGCCGGGACCAGCGCCGCCGCGCCCGCCCACAGCACCGTGATGGCCGCTCCGGCGAAGAGGTGGGGCCCCGGGAAGAGCTTGCCGGTGCGGAACCAGGTGTTGAGCGGGCCGCCGACGGACTCGAGCACGCCGAGGCCGAGCAGGATGGACCCCGCGTTGAAGTGCCGATCCCGGAACGACCCCTTGAGCAGCTTCTTCCGCTCCTGATCGAAATGGTGTGGCAGCTGATTGAAATCCCGTTCCTGCCACAGTGGTTTCAGTGCAGAAATTAAATGCGACCGGTGGGAGTTACCTCGGTGAGCTCGTCGATCTTGATCTCGGCCGGCGACTTGGGCGCGGGCGGCGGCGGCGCAGCGGAGTCCCCGGCCCCGACCGCGGCCGGCGTGGCGGCGGCGGCGGCGGGCTTGAGCTGCTTCTTGAGGTCGTTGATCTCGTCCTGGACGGTGCGCACCCGGCGCCACTGCCAGCCGAGGTACCCGGCCCAGAGCGTGTAGCCGAAGAGCCCGCCCATGACGAGCGGGTGCAGCAGCGCGAAGCTCCGGCCCTCGAGGATCCCGAACTCGCCCCCCGCCGCCAGCGCGTCCGGCGGCACCGCCGCCGCCAGCAGCAGCGGCACCGCCGCGGAGCTCAGCGGAGGAGCGGGCAGCTGCTGCTGCTGCCGCCGCCGCGCTAGCTGCTGCTTAGGGGGGCCGCCGTTGCTCTTGGACGAGGGGGCGGTGGACGCGGAGCAGGAGACCCGGAGGTGGCCGCCGGGGCGGACGGCCGCGAGCGGCGGCGCGGCCATGGGTGCGGCGCCCACCATCTCGCGCGCTCTGCTCTGCTCTACTTTCCGACGCGGGCGGGCGCGATCGAGGTGCGGGTGACCTGAGCTCCGACTGGTTGGTAGGGATGGTGGCGGAGCGCGGGAGAGGAGATAAGGCGGGGACGAGAGCCGAGTGGACGACGAGACAAGTGTGCTGGGCTGGGCCTCTCCCGAGGAGCGGAGAAGAGTGTGGCACTGGCAGGGAGAGGGGTACGTGGCGCTCACGCGCGCCCGGCACCTTTTGGCCTCCGCCGTACGCTTTCCTCCGGCGAAAGCCGACGCTGGGACGGGGGACGTGGGTCGTCGGAGGTGCACGGCCACGGCCTCTAGCCGACGTGGCCGATCTGTGGCACTGCCAACTGCCAACAGAGAGAGCGTAAGAACGACCCGACCCGGCCCAACTAGGTCCCGCCGGATCCTCTTTGTGGTGGCCCAACTATAACCTCGTAAAAGCTCTATGATGATTTCCCAATTTCTCTCCATCTTGTTACATGCCAATTTCTTATCCCTTTCGTTTTGATTGCTGTAGAAAAAATTGTCCTGCTCCAGCACTATTCCCTATTAGAGGAGGCCCAATAATATAAACTAACTAGGTGATTTTCCGCACATTACTGCAGAATTTTTGCGAATTTTTTGATAAATTATGACTAAAAGATATAAAAGATTAGATAAAACACAATGAGACCATGTAGTATTATATTGATCAAGATTTCTTGAAATAATAGATTTTTGAATAACAAAAACTTGTCACTAATTGACCTCTGGAATCCTCTCTCCAAAAGTTGGTGAAACGCGTTCTCTATTTTGTGTTGCATAAGCAAAAGAAAATATTTTAACTTACATGTTGTTAGTTGAGAGCATAATCATTTCTAGGATGAACTTAGATATGATGTTGGTATGGTAATCCACCTACAATTAGCATGATTTTTGTTTCTTCCAGAAATTTACGGTAGGGCAGAAAGATAAGAAAAAATCATTTTGTGGGAAAAGATAAGAAAATTTGTGCGACTAAGATTAGCAAAGTCAAAGCAAAGTAAATCTTGCACTGAGGAAAAAAAACAGACCACCAGCAACATGGACCTCATCTTCCAGCTTGCATAGGCCAGTGGCGTGATGGCCAAGATCCTCCGCCAGTTCCTGGCCAATGGCCACGTCGCGTTCGCTGCCTACAACGTGGCGTCCGACAGTGGAAGCTACACACGCACCACGGGATGGAGATGGAATCGACGCTGGAGCTCCGTGGCGCCCCGGCATAGGCAAATGTATATGTATACATGTGCAAGCTTAGGGAGTTGTACAGTCAGCCTCTGTAATCTTGATCGTATCGTGGAGACTCTAAGAGACTTAGTACTCATCGGTAGTTGCCAACAAAGTGCCTCTTAATGCTCAGCGGTAGCGGATAGCAAAGTGCCCCTTAAGGCTCAGAGGTAGTGCCCAACAAAGTGCCCCTAATGTATGACAGTAAATGTTTCATGTTCATCTATTAATTATGCATCTTTGTATGGACGGTACGGATTATGCTAGTTGCTGAGATCCAATGGACAATACTAATTGAGATGATGTAGCTTAATGTGGTTGCAGAAAAATTAAAGTAAATGAATCTTAGTGTGGACTAACTTTATAGATATGTATTATATACTTAAAATAGGATGCCTGCCAAGTCAATATATGATTCTCTAAATGTGTTCCAAAAAGCCCCTTGATCCTAAGATGATGCATTGGACTGGGTTGCCAGAAGTTTAGATATTCTCCCCAAATTTGATTGCTGAACTTGATTGGCTGCTAGCAGGGTTAGCACCATTCGCTCTTCTCCAACCCACGCAAAGGATCGGAAGGTCCGGCTACAGCCTCCCATTCTCACGTTCCTCATAGGATTGCGCCGCCTCCGCTTCATTCCCGTATACCCAAGCTCCACTCTCAAACCATCCGTGACCGCTTGGTCCCGTCCAGGAGGCGCTGCGCGGCTCAACGGCGCAGCAGCCATGACCGTGCGAGGATTTGGTGGCAGTCGGAACGGTCAGCGATGGCAGAGGAGAACGCACGGCGGCGGCCTGAGCAGTGAGCACAGAGTGATTTTTCTCTTTCTTACAGGATTTTTCTGCTGCAGCTCCGTCATCTTTTTACTGGCAAATATACTTCAGTCAAACATGACGAAATTGATACGTCAAATGCAATTGGTTTGGGTTTGCTTGAGCACCGACCAACATGTCAAACCAAAGTTGCACGAAATTATTATTACGTCGAAGAACAGTCACTCACAGAGTAGTAATCATCATCACGGTAGTTACAGCAGACACCTCACGAGTCACGATTAATCTCCGATCACGGCGGCGCAGGCAACGCAGAGTCCAGGTAGTCCGGCCAATTGTTTATCAAACCGAGCGGCGGCTCGCCGGGGCCGGGGCCGCCGTGCCACTGCCGCCGGCGTCGGCGGGGCGGGGCTGTTCTTCTCCTCGGGCGAGCTCCTCGGCGATGGCCTCCTCGAGCCAGGCCTCGGCGTCGGCCATGATGCCGGGGCTGAGGCGCACCATGAGGACGCAGAACTCGGCCTCGCTGAGCGCGCCGTCGCCGTCGGCGTCGCCCTCGCGCACCATGGCGTCGGCCTCCGCGGGCGTCATCCCGGCCACGCCCAGCGCCGCCGCGCCGCCGCGGCGCAGGCTCTCGGCCGTGATGGCGCCCCGCGCCGGGTCGGCCAGCAGGCGGAACCCCGCCCGGAGCTCCGCCAGCAGGCCCGCCGTGCCCAGCCGCTCCCCCATCACCGGCAGCAGGTCCTCGTACGCCTCCGCCGCCTCGGAGCCGCCGGCGCGGGGGCTCGCTGGCGCCGCCATGGTGGGCCGGGCTGGATCGGTGGCGCGCTCGCTGCTCCTGGCGGCCGACGGCTGCGGCGGGCGAGAAAAGGAAGCAGCTTTGTTGTTGTTTGGGTGGAGGGCGAATTCGATGGCGTGTGTTGAGTGTTGACAATGGACAGCAGGCAGACACGCTGCGTGTAAAAAACCCGAGCTTTGGACGACGGCACGAGGTCGATGCCGGCGCGGCTAGCTGGTGCGTGGCTGCGTTAGGCGGGCACACTGCCACGCGATCATCTCATCTCATCTCATCTCATATTTTGACTGCTATAGTCATCAATTTAAATTTTCAATTGCCGTTGAGTTCAAATTTCAAACCCGCCTCGTTCTAGAACGAGAGATTCATCCAACAAAAAACATTTGATGATAGCGGCAGGTTCGAAGTAAACACAGGGACTTGGAACAGCACGGGCGGCGGCGTCAGGACGGGGGCGATCCCAATTCCCGTCGGAGGCGAGCTTCCAGGAAGCTTCGCCGACGCAGATTTTTGTTTGGCACGAGACGAGGTCAGTGTCCTTTCTCCTTGTCAAGAAGTCCCCCATCTAGGCTAGGCATCTACTGACTCCACACTGTACATCCGGCCCGGGTCCAGCCACGTCATCACCATGGCGCACGGGCGCGGAGAAGGGATTTCCCTTTTCGGACCGGACCTTCTCGTGCTGCGACGGCACGGATTGCATGGAGGCGGCATGCATCCGGAGGGGAGGAGGTGGGTGACGACACGGCCGGTGCGCGTCGCCGTCGGAGGAAGCTTCCCAGAAGCAGAAGCGGGGGGGAGTCGCGTGCCGGGACAGGACGATGCGCCTGGGCAGTAGAGGGCAAAGCAGCACCGAGAGATCCCTTTTCTTCTTCCCGTGGAGAGCCAACGATCACCATTGTTGAATGCTGATTCATTTGAGCTCGCAGATTGCTTTGCGTGCTGTGTTGCGTCTCAACACATTCCATTTTTCTGATTTTTTTTCGGAACAATTTTCCCTTTTTTCTTAAAAAAAAAGAAAGATGCCTATCCCGCAGGAGTAACTGGGCTCGAATCGGAAGGAATGAGCTCATGGCCCGGCCCATTTTGCGCCAGCCCACTACACTTCAACAACCAAAGGCCCATCTACAGAAACTTGGCGCGCGCTGACCTCCGGCCTCCCCGCGGTTCCCGCGAACCCGAGCCCCCGTGCGCGCCAAAACCCCACCCCTCTCCCTCTCCCGCCGCCGCCCCGGCCTCCATTTCTAGTATTTACCCACCCACCACCTGTCCCTCCTCCTCCTCCGTACCCCACCTCACCCACCCAGCCCCGCGGCCGGCGCCCGCCTCGCCAGTCCCACACGAGCTAGCACCCCGCGCGCGCTCTCGATCCTCGCGCGCCTCAGCGGATGGGCGCCGCCGGCCAGCTCCGCCGCCGGACGCGCGCGCGGACGGCGCCGAGCCGGGCGGAGACCGGCGGCGGCGGCGACGACGACGTGAGCTGCGAGGCGTGCGGGTCCGGGGACGCCGCCGCGGAGCTGATGCTGTGCGACGGCTGCGACCGCGGGTTCCACATCTTCTGCCTCCGCCCCATCCTCCCGCGCGTGCCAGCCGGCGACTGGTTCTGCCCCTCCTGCCGCTCCCCGGCCCCCGCCAAGTCCAAGTCCGCCGCCGCCACCGCCAGGAAGCCCAAACGTGAGCACCCGCTTCCCTCCCGCTCATCGATTTCGCAATGCTAGCCGTTGGCGCTTGTTTCCTGAATTGGGGATTTCTTCTCTTCCCCACCCTGCCCTGCAGAGTTTCCCCTGGGCCAGACCAAGATCGTGGATTTCTTCAAGATCCAGCGGAGCCCGCTGGCCGCGGCGGCGGCGGGGTCGTCGGAGGCGAGGAAGCGGAAGCGGAAGCCCGCGGGGGCGCTGGTGGTGTCCAAGAAGAAGAAGCGGAAGCTGCTGCCCTTCAACCCCAGCGACGACCCCGCGCAGCGGCTCCACCAGATGGCCTCTCTCGCCACCGCGCTCACGGCCACCGGCGCCGTCTTCAGCAACCACCTCACCTACCAGCCCGGCATGGCGCCGCGCTCCGCCAACCGCGCCGCCCTCGAGGCCGGAGGGATGCAGGTGCCAATTCCCTTTCCTTTCTTTTTTGTCTTGTCGCCGCCGATCCCAGGCACCAACCACCATTGCCTTGTCGCTGAAGCTGAATCGATCTGGATCTCCTTGCCGCCAGGTGCTGCCGAAGGAGGACGTGGAGACGCTGAGCCAGTGCCAGCGGATGATGGAGCGTGGGGAGTGCCCGCCCCTGCTGGTGGTGTACGACCCCGTGGAGGGGTTCACGGTGGAGGCGGACCGGTTCATCAGGGACCTGACCATCATCACCGAGTACGTCGGCGACGTGGACTACCTGCGGAACCGGGAGCACGACGACGGCGACAGCATGATGACGCTGCTCTCGGCGTCGGCGCCGTCCCGGAGCCTCGTCATCTGCCCCGACCGGCGCAGCAACATCGCGCGCTTCATCAACGGCATCAACAACCACACGCCGGAGGGCAGGAAGAAGCAGAACCTCAAGTGCGTGCGCTTCGACGTCGCCGGCGAGTGCCGGGTGCTGCTGGTGGCCAACAGGGACATCTCCAAGGGGGAGAGGCTCTACTACGACTACAACGGCTCGGAGCACGAGTACCCGACACACCATTTCGTGTGACCACCGATCGAGCTCCCTCCTAAGCTAAGAAACTTGAGATGATGTTGTTGCTGGGTTTGGGGGATCAGATCAGAGTAGCAGCTTCTAACCTGCATATTCATGTAGCTGAAAAGGTAGCAATTTGAGCAGAGGTAGCAGTCTGATTGGTGACATTGGAGGTTCAAACCCAGGGAAGGGGATTGTATTGTATTGTATTGTCAGTGATTCCTGTTGTAAAACATGGCTGCTGGATCAACCATCAGTCTGGGAAGCAATGGCAATGGCCAGGAAGGGTATCTGTTCATCTCATACCTGATTGACTCCAACATCTTCAGAGTTCCTACGTATTGTCCAAGTAGAAACAAACAGTTGGCCTGAATCATAGTACTGTCTCACTGGTAGTGTTGTTCCAAGTACATTTTGTCAGAGTGAGCTTTGGTGCTTCAAAAGTTCAGGCTGGGGTGCTTTTGCTGACTTGCAATCTGGCATGTGCTGGCTACGGGAAAAGGAGCTGACAGCAGGTCACCACAAGCTTACCGCGTTTAACCATAGCAGCTTGAAGTTAGTTTTCGTTGCTATCACGAATCAGTCAATCCTAACTTCTTAACCGTTTGGCCCACTTTTAAAGGCTAATTTTTCCCTAACTACATTCAGATGGCTAATCTTTCTGTCACATAAGTGCAGCTAGATCGACATTGGCGCCTTAGTAGACAATAATGTACATCAAAATTGATTGTCAACCAAACCAGCCACTAATTTTGTCTTGCTATGGGCATAGACTTTGCTACTCCCTCTACTCAGGTTTGTCATGGACAAGAGATCTGTAAGGCTCACAAATTTGATCGCTAGTTCAATATAATTATGGGAGTATTTGGATTCAAGGGCTAATCTCCAAAAATGCTAAAGTTCAGCAGTAGTGGGGTGGGCTAAACTTTAGCTAACATTTAAAAAATTTAGCAATTGTATCAGTGCTAATAGATGCTAAAGTTTAGCACTCAACTTTAGCCCATCCAAACAAGTCCTATATAACACAGCAAAAGTATACTATTATGAAACTATTTTTTCAATATAAATCTGCTTGAGTCATTTTCAAATACCCAAAACAAACAAAGGAAGGAAAGATAATCTGCAATCTAGGTTTCAATAAATTGACTTCAAGCCATCGAAAACACCAATTAGAAGATAAATTAAAAGAAAACGCTGGAAATGTACAGCAAATAAAATGGCCACGTTGGGAAAAATAATACAGCAATAGTGGTAAAATAAACAAGATCAAGCAATAGAGACGTTCAGCAGCAACATCACGATAAAAACAGAAATACCGCCAACAAGATGGTTCAACTGAACACTGAAAGCTACCAGTCAATACATGAGTTACATTCTGGAGTTGCTTCATAGAGAAACGGGAAATATTAGCTAACATCGCCCGTTCAATACAAGCTAACACAGATGGTACAAAAGTTTCCTGGTGCTTAACATTACCAACTTCAACATAACATCAGTTCACACATTCAGCCAAAGCGGGTGGCTTGAACACAGGCATGGAGAACTTAATCTCTCTCATCCCTTCCAGGCGAGCTGCTACATAATGCAAACAAGTGATTCAGTGTGATGCCTCACATAATGCTCTAAGACACAGCAATATTATGATGACACCAAAAATACCTGGGGGGCCTGTCATAGCCATGACTGGATTCACGGCGTTCGCGACGAGGGCTGGCTTCACGGCGCTCGCGACGAGGGCTGGCTTCACGGCGCTCGCGACGAGGACTAGCTTCATGGCGCTCGCGACGAGGACTAGCTTCACGGCGCTCGTTGTCATAGTTGGGGCTGCCCCTGTCGCCACCTCTGCCACCACCATTTGAGCCATTATCAGGGCTACGCCTGTCACCTCCCCTGTCATAGTCCGGGCTCCCCCTCTCCCGTCCTCTTCCATAGTCAGGGCTACCCCTCTCCCGTCCTCTGCCGTAAGGACTTGGAGATCGCTTTCTGCCTGGGGATCTTTCACGACCTCTCCTGTCTGGGCTGTATCCGTTCCCTCTTTCACCTCTTTCATCATCATCACGAAGTGCATATTCAACTGAGATGACCCTGTCCATGAAATGGCTGCCACAAGAATGCCAGTCAGTCAAGGTCTACAGTGGCAATTTCCACTAAATGTGTAGTAAACTAGCAATAAAACATAGCTAAAATATTCTCAATAAGCAAACGACAAGCATGAGCATATTACCTTCCATTAGTACCCTCCAATGCTCTAGTAGCATCCTCCTGTACCTCGAACTGGACAAATGCAAAGTTCTTTTTGATTCTCACATTCGCAACCCTGCCATATTTATCAAAGTGCCTCTCCAGATCTCGAATTCTTGTGTTGATTGGGTCAAAGTTGATGACAAACAAGGTTTTGGTCGGCCTTGCACTGGTTGGAGATCTCCTCAAGCTGCCTTTTCGACCAGCACTGCGATCCTCCTGCACAAATAATAGATATGACAATTCAGTAAAACTAGACAATAGGTTATTAAGTTCTAACAGGTCAATACTCTTTTTTCACATCTGCTCACCTTTGTCCACTCAACTCTGATTCTCCTTCCTTTCCTGCCAAAATCAATTCCATCAAGTCTATTGATAGCATCTTCAGCATCACGTTCTTCTTCCATGTAGACAAATGCAAACCCTTCATGTTCAACATAAAAAAAGAAGTGATTGATTGTTCAAAGAAATCACAGTATGGTCCAAACTCTAGAGTAAACAAAAAGGACTACAAGATGAATCGCGATGCAATATCTACAAGGAAACTTTCACCTCGCAAATCTACAGACTGATACACTAGAATGAACAGGAACAGACCTTGTATATGTTGAACTAAACAATGTCAGAGTACAACAATCCAAACATTCGTGGCACATCAAAGAATTGGTGGTGCAACCTCCACTTCTCTCCAGCCGGCCATGAGATTGGCATGGTTGGATTGGCGAGGAAATGGTGATCAGGCGGGGGAGGAGGGTGCAGTGTTGATCGTAAATGTAAGACATCGGTCACGAGGTGGTCGTTGCCAAGTGAACAGATGCCATGGTGGATTGTGAACTCCTGGAGATGGACAAGACATGAGGTGGGGCTCAGGCAGATGCAGGAAAGGTAGAGCCCAGTCCATCAACCAGGAAGAGCACATATGCTCCATGATATTCCTGCGGCAAAGAAATAATTGAGTACTGGACCTAAATTTCAAGAAAAAGCTTCTTTTCTAAACTTATCCTGATTCAAACTTGTCCAATGACTTAACAATAAAACACAAAAACAATCTGATTTTTGCTGAAACTCCTCTGGCTTCACAACGGATGAAGTAACAACTTGGTTTATTTGCAGCTTCCTACACCAGACATGGTTGAAGGAAGATCAATAATATCTGCCACATCATGGTTACAGCAATTTCCACTTGAACTCACCGGATCATATTAGTCAAATGAACACACTCTTAAGAGGTCATATGTGAAGATCATGTATCTGTTCACAGCCATACATGATTTGAACCGAATAGTAAATCAAATTGCAAAACCAAGAAGGCACTGCCCCTTTTTTGGACAGCTAAAATTTATTGAAAATTTAAAACAATGCAAGTCAAGCAGCATTGTCTTATAAATATATTCGGTAATACTTCAGCATATAAAACAAAGAAACAATTGGGGGGTGGGACAAATCAGAGCCTCAATATCAGTAATGTTAGCTGACTCTAGAAGTAATTCACTTAATGAAATAAAACTCTTGTCCCTTGACCAAAAATTACAGATAGCTAAAGCAGAAAAATATTATCTTGCTAAATATCATCATAAATTCGAGAATAACATGGCAAGGAACAGACTAACCTGTCTTTAGATCCACTCGTTCCACTCTTCCATACTTGCCAAAAAGTCGCTCAATCTCGGAAATGCGGACATCATAGTCAAGGTTCCCACAAAAAACTGGCCTCATTTTACTGGTTGAGGTTCTATTCCTGAATCTGTATAATATTTTTTACAAAAAAAATATCATTAGCTCTTGAATACAAAACACAAATCCAAAATCAAGTCTAACAGTGTTTCATCAAAAGGCCCTTAACAAATAACAGCAGCTCTTCACAGTCCATCAAAACAGAAAAAAAAAAGAACACTGAAGAAAGTTGTTAGATCAAAACATCACTTCAAGCTTTCCCAAATATCAGCAGACTTGTGGTTAGTTTTTAGGATACAAGATACACTGTCTGTCTAAACACATATAAGGTGTTCTATAGAACATGTCATATGACCTGCAGACTGGTCAATAAAATTAGATATTATACGTTATTACACTTACAATTTGTTTTGAGTTCAAAAGCCAATTGCACCTCAAAAGTTTCACATTCCACCGGGCTATAGATTATTTCAAATAGGAGCAAACGAAACTGAACTACCATACAGTCAACGTAATTTTTAATGTACACACTAGCAAAAAAAAAGAGAGAGAGAGTAGAAACAAACATGATGAATATTGAAAGGGTCCCTGACCCTTCTAAGAAGATACAGCCAAATATTTCATGACCAATGTAAGCCAGTCTACAACCAAAACAGCAGATGGGAGGCCTGTTTAACAGAGTACCAGCATAGGGACTCACTGAACGATTTCAAAACCTTCAACCTTCTTACTGACTGCCAAAGCAAGCATCAAGCAAACAGAAGGGGCAAGGGGCTACATAAAATCAAATCCAACATGATACACGTATCTCTATCGATACATTTGGATCTCCCCTTTCTACAATCCCTAATTCCCAGCAAATCCAACCACTTCATTCTCAGCTATACATATTGCAAGCAACGATAGAAGCGAGAGGGTATAATTTTCTGGCAATTCCTCTTGCCTAAACCAGCCAGCCAGCTATTAAAAACCACAGGTGAAACCAGAACCCAATCATCAAATCAACCATTGACCTAACAGTAGGCATCACTTGGCAGAAACCCCGACCAACGCACTGAAATTCAAATTTCAGACAGCGTAGATTCCACAAAAGCAGGGGCCGGTGCCTGCATCATAGATCCAGCTATGTTTGCAAGCAAATCCGCAACGAGCTGGGCAGGTTGGGGTCATCGGCCCCAGAGAGGCAGATTCGGATTCGAGGGTTCACAGCAACGAGAAGAAATCATGCGGAACACAAGGGGTCCGACGGCTACGCTAGGGCGCTAGGGTTGCGTACCACGGAGGGGCTGCTTGGTTGGTGGCTCGCCTCCCCTCGCCGCCGCCGCAGACGCCGCCGCGGAAGGGGAACGGGGACGAAGGGGATTAGGGCTGGAGAGGCGACCTAGCAGGTGTATTTCAGATATTTATTTCGTGATTATTACAGGTGTGAACTTTGGACCACTGTTTGATTGTTTTTACCACTTTGCCACTGGGTTGTGTTGGGTTGGGTTGTGGTGGGCCTACGGCGCTAAATTCGATCCACTTCGCATCCCTTCGTTTGAAACTGCGTTAGCTGTTCGACGTTCAAAATTGATAACGGTTCTCTAAATATTTGCTCATTAAGACAATCCCCAACCCTCCTACTAGAATGTTGTTCATACCATTAGTCTCTTACTCTTTTTTTTTCTTAGACACCACCTATAGACACTATAGGTTGGGGATAGCCTAAGTAAACAAAACACATTCATTTCATTATATTTTAAGTACTGCGAACGCACAGATAACCTTAAAATAATCTCAATAGGTGGTTTCATTTTATTGTTCCTAAAAGTGTTATTTTATCAAAACACAAATGAAACTATGGATGAAACTCACCCCACAATGTATTTTTTATACTTACTATTTCATAGGCTCTCGTCCTATTTAATTCTAAAAGCAACTCCAATTCACCCCTCTTCCCACCTCCTATTTTGGTTTTAGGAGAGAGAAACAAAAAAATCCCCTCCAACCTATCTCTCGTCACGTTACTATAGGAGACATCTCATCCGACCTCCTACGTCTAGGAGCCCCGGTCCGGACTCTCATCCGAGTGGAGTAGCAACCGTCGTCCCTTCCCGCGCCGGCTGGGACGCCATTCCCGCCGTGGTGCTGTCGCTGTGCCGCCTGTCGCAGGGCCGGCCGCCGGGGGCCGCCGCGCAGGAGCTGCGTCGGACGCCTGTGTCCACCGCGCGGGTGCTGCGGCAGCCGTTTGTGGTCCCGTGCGGGTGCTGCGCCGGGCGAGCTGTGCGCCGGCCGCCTGTGTAACTCGTCGCATGGGAGGGAGAGCAACAGAGAAGGGACGCAGCGGTACAAGGAGGGAGCTAGCGCTGGAAGGGGAGGATGTCTCGGAGGAGAGGAACATGGCAATTGAACAGGAACAGCCCATTTTCTTGGGTAGCTTTAACGGAGCCATTGATTTCTAAAATGTTCTTGCAATTTTTATGTGATATGGTTGGATCCGATAATGCAGGGAGCAAGATGGAACCCTGAATGATCCGATAAAACAGGTCGTTCAAAATATTGTGGTTCCAAATATATCCGTTGGAAATAAATCATGCAAAAATAAAATGGTAATTCAAAATAATGCTGATGGTAGTTATTTCATATGAATAAAGAATGAGGGAGTTAGAGATATAGGAGCTAGTATGAGAGATCTGTTGGAGTTCATTGTGAAATAGGAGACAAAAACAAGATGATAGACTCATATTGGAATAGGGGGTCAAAAGTAGGAGGTGGGTTGGAGTTGCTCCAAGACTCATAAAATATTGATAACCGTCCATACATGATTTCATCTTGATAAAACTCATTTCATCTCTCTCCTCAGTAAACTAGTGCCACTTCATCTAAAATGGTGACACAACACTTTATTTAATGTGCATGAAACTCTCATGAAACACCCACTGAGAATGGCCTTATGAACACCCATGAGATGCGATTTGTCACAAACGTCTATGCGGTATTTTAGAAGATTTGTCGTGAACTTTTTAATTATTGCAAGCTATGAAATTCTTATGGATTCACTTCTAAAAAAATGATTATGGATTCTAACAGGATATATCTGAATTCAGAAGAATTTTGTTGGAATTCCAACATGAGTTGAGCTGGATCTGGATCTCATGGAAACCTTTCTTTTTTTTTTACCATCTAAACGTGATTACCATGAATCTTTTTTTCAGCTATCGGTCATGAATAGATATACAATGTCTGAAAGTGTATCATGACAAGTACGCAAGTACTGTCTGATTATTTCAGCACGCCCATACTGCAAGAGAGGATAAAGTGTCCTTCCAGGACAGTTTATGATTGACGTCTAAACCTGGCACCTCTATCTATCAACATACCATGCACCGGCGTGAGGCGTCTTTGCCTTACATTGCTCCGGCATGCATCTTTGGCCTTTAGATCCCCTCCTCTATTTCCGAAGAGATGAACCAGGGTAGAAGATCCAGTATGTACATGGTAGTTCGCCAAAAAAAAAAAGGTACATATAGCGCCATTCTTTTCTGCAGGACTGTACAATTTCCACGGCATGGAAAAATATTACTTTCAAGTTTGAACATCACCATCCATGGAGAACTGCTGACTGTGTGCCAGTAGATCAATTGCGGCAGTTGTAACCCATGAAGAAAACCCAGCTGGTTATCGGAGGTTAGCATACTCTCAATTGCTCAAATGTCAGGATTAGAAAAATCTGAACTCAAGGCAAGTTGCAAGATCCTATCCTTCTAGCCAATTTACTTCCCGTCTTAAGGATCAGGTTTTACCTGCAGAGCAACTCTCGGGCAGTTAGGCCCTGCTCACTTCATCATCATGCCAACAAGCAAGTCCCTAGGCATTTCGAAGGCACTGCATATATAATCAAACTTCCACCAGGTGACTGTGCAATCTCACGAAATCGTCCAATGTCAGATCAGAAGGTCTAGCCTGCCAGCAGTTGAGCAGTTAGCACATAATGCAGAGAGGGTGGAGAGGATACACAGGAAAGGAGCGAGAGCTTACTGTAACTGGAAGACCAATTTTGTGAAGAGCAGCCTCGATCTCAGAAGAAGAGCATAGGTGCTGAAGAGATTTCCTAAGCATCTTGCGCTTCCCATTAAAAGCAGAATTCACCTGAAAGTCAAGAATGAGAGCTAATCTTAATGGTAGCTAATCTTAATGGTAGTTCCAAGAATGTGGGAATTAATTTCAACCACAGAAAGCACTTCACATGTTGGGGCTCGTTTTTGCTCATCATGGCCCCATGACTCACTCACCATTGAAAAGAAGCTTTTGGGGGAACCAACTGGTGGATACTCCTCAGCGTTCCTTAGTTTAAAGCTGATAACAGCACCATGAACCTGCGAATGGCATTGGCTAAGAATAGTATAGACTTTTAATAAGGTTTATGAAAACCAAGCCTATTCCCCAAAGGCCCAAAGTAAGTCACACGTGTAAGAAAGAGATTACCTTTGGTCGAGGAAAAAAATTCTCTCTGTCCACTCTGAACTTGTATTCAGGTTCTGAAAAGAAGAAACAGATTACTTGCTTGTCAGTAAATGCAAGCTATGAGCTGTGATCCATGAATGGACTAGGCATTCTAACCAAACAGTCAAAACTTGTCCGATTTCAGGTGATTCCACGATATTGAAGAATATGGACGAATAGCTACACAAAAATTAAGGCACTCTTGCTCACATTTGAAAAGCATTTTGATTGAACTCTTTGAGCAGAATCCAAGATACAGGACACTCACTCCCAATTTAACTATGCAACATGAATGTGTATCTACAAGTGGAATCCCTAACGAACAATAACATGCTTAACTGTAGTAACGAGCCTGATGAAATGTATCAGACAGAATTAGAAAACTGATTAAAGTGCACTAGAACTATTCAAGGTAGAACAAAGTGATACTGTATATTTTTTCATAAGACCCTTGTCAGAGCTGCTGTCCAAATCAGAGTAATTGACAGAACTTTTATGATGAAGCTGTGAAATGCAGCGTGTGAACTAACAGTTGTGGAAGAGGTATCGCCATTGTTTATTTTTGGAAGTGACATCCATTGTTCTATGAGCAACATAGAAGAAAAAATACAACATAATTCAATTAGAAAACTTAAGCTCTAAGTTTGTAATTTCCCAGTTTTTAATTTTTTTTCCTTTTCACCAAGTGCTTTCTTTATTCTCTGTCGGGACTAAAAAGGGATATCCAGAAGCCGAACTATTTATAAAAAAATTGATAAGACAGAAAATATACTGTCAAGTAGATGAAGCCTACAAGCATCATTTACAGACAAATTGGCCAACAAGGAGTCCCTCAAAGTGTTTCATACGAAAAGCTTACCTGAGTAGAAATTGACAAACACATTTATAGGTCGGTACTCCGGAGTTTGTATCGAAGAATCTGCAAGACGCACTACCGTTTCATCCTGAAAACGAGAATATGAAATATGTGTCCCCAAAAATATTAAAAAAGTAAATCATTCAAACTGAGAGAGGAGGCAAAAAAAGATAGATTAAATTATTCCATTTCTAAGTAGATATACACACAAAAACGAGCTGTGTTTCTAAAATCAAGAACACATAGAAATATATGACTACCGGAAGTTCCACATCTTCTGAAGCCTGGACCATCGCTAGTTCATAATTAACTGTTGGCAATATTAGCCATTGAAAGTGAAAATAAGAGTTGGCTCAAACCTGAAGCATAAGCACCACGACAGAGAAAATATCCCCCATTGGGAGAAGTAGTTTGACAACTTCGGTGCTGACATTGAATGGTAAGTTTGACACAACCTGCAAAGTAGAAAGTGGAACATGTTAAAAAAACAAGCCTCATTGCATCCAATCACTCTGTTCGCTGTTTGGCTCCTCCAGCCAGCCAACAGTATTTTTCTCTCACATCACTCCAGCACCAGCCTCCAGCCACCAGTCAAAAAACAGTATTTTTCTCTCATACCACTCCAGCACCAGCCACCAGCACCAGCACAGCGAACAGAGTGAATGGATGTAGAGCTCCATATAAATTTTCTGTGTGCAGGCATTAAGTTCACCTTTGCACGCTTTGTGGTGTTATGATATTTCTCCTTCATGAAAGGAAGAAAATGGGAGCGAATGTGAAATTTTGTGATGTCTTCTTCGATGACCTGCACCAGATTTCAGATTTGTACTATCAACAGAGATCATGAGCAAGGCAAGCTTGATTGTAGCAACAACACTTTGTTGATACATTTTTAACTTCTGGATTCCTGATTTTGTCAGATGATGAAATTATTCATCTGTGGAAAATGATGACAGATAGAAATCATGAGCTGTTTACAGGACATCAACGTCCATGTTGATGTCCAGAGAGCAACAAGAGAATATTGCAAATCATTTTTGTTAAGGAAACGCAACAAATGAAGAACTATTTTTCTTTTTTGACATCAACAAATGAAGAACTAGATGCTACCTTCAGTCGCTCTGTAGATCCAAACCTATCTTTCACAAGGGTAGCCATATGCTTATCCTGTTGCCAAAAAAAGGGAAATATAAAGCATTTCTAGACTTCAACAGTTAAAACTCCAAAAAGGAAAAACAAAATCACAACTACTTTCTCCATTCCGACAAGGCAAAACATTCTGTAATTTCAAGCGAGCCATATCTATTTAATTATTTGGACCCACGCACAAGTTCAGATTCAAGTTGTATTGCCATCGTCAAATGTGAATCTACCAGAAATTTAAGGAACTAAAAGATACTTATGTCAAACAGGTAACTTCTTCCAATCTTTCACAAGTAACCCAAACATCACCCTATCGGCACACGGTCTCAGGTCAGTCTATATAAAAGTGAGACGCCGATCATAGAAGTGTAGCAGGAGCTCCGACTCCCAGCAGGCAGCGGTCAGCTGTCGGCACAGTTAAGCTACGGAAACATCAGCAATGTCACCGACCTTCTCGACGGCGAAGACGGTTGCGCCGGCCTCGAGCAGCGCGGCGGTGAGCGACCCGGTTCCCGGTCCGATCTCGAGCACGACGTCCCCCTCCTCCACCCCCGCCGCCGCCGCCAGCTCCTCGTTCACCTTGGAGTTCAGCATGTAGTTCTGCGGGGGGAAACGAGAAGCCTGGTAGGTACGCGACGCGAGGGAACTTGTCGCGCTAGGAAGCGAATCTCAATGCGACAGGACCTGGCCGAGCGACTTGCGGGGGACGTGGCGGCCGCGGGAGTTGAGGGAGCGGATGGTGGAGTGGTAGTCGTCGGCGCCGGGCGTGGCGTCCGCGACGGTGGCGGCGCGGAGGATCACGCCGCGGGGAGAGTAGGCACGGCCGCGAGGTGGCGGCCCGCGGCGAGGAGCTGCCGGAGTCGGAGACGAGCGCCGCAGCGCTGGGGATAAGCAGGTGAGCTCCACCATTTTGCAAACCTTTTCTTCCCCTTCTAATTTTTTAAAGAAAAACAAAACGATATAATAAACCGATCAATTGGGCTGTTTTGGTGGGCTGGGCTGAGCCGAGCCGGCATCATATAGTACTCAAATGCCGATAAGTTGATGGGCTTTGCATATTTATCCGTAGCTTTGACCAGGATACCTGTATATATCTTTCGGAAGAAAAAAAAATTAATCATCTTCCAATATTTGAGATTAGTGTGGTTGGTTAGAAGAGAGCTGGCGGTGTTTGAGGATGGGCTGCCAGACATGTGTCGCTTTGTGGTTGGTCCTAGTGGGTGGACGTGGCTTTTGCCTTCTAAACTTTTTGAATCCGTTTATCTGCGAATTAATCCGATAGAATGAGATCTAATATTAATATATTTTATTATTTTTTAAAATCAATAATCTAAATGAACTGATTTAACATTTTTATGTACTATATCTCAACATTTTCGGATATACCACCTCAGCATTTGGATATCAAATGTTGAATTAATTTACTCGAAATGTTGAACTTGATTTGATGAATTGTTAAATCTATATTTAAAATGTTGACTGTATTAACATTTTATATAACAGAATCACACAATCCCTGACAAAAGACAATGAATTAATCTACACTATAAAAAATCAAAATAATTGAAAACACTTCTCACCTAAAAAACATCCATGTACCCCTCACAAAAGTCCCACTTGTCAAATCTAGGATGGAAGAAAATTTTCTAAAATAAGAAAAAATTGTATACAGGAAAAATATTTCAGCAGTTTTGACGCTTCTTTTCTCACCCGACAATTTTTCTTACCCGCCCCCTAACCCTCGGAACCGGTTCCTCTGCAGTAAGACTCGGTGCCCTGACCTGCGGGCCCTGCAGTACTGCAGAGGACCCTGCTCCGATCCCGCCCGCCAGCACCGCGCCTCTCCTCACGAATCAGGCATCCCTTTCCTTCCGCGCCGCAGCGCCCCCCATCCCTTTTTCCCGCACAGCAATCTCTCCCTCAAATCAGTCCCCTCCCCGTCCCTGCGTTTGCCGCCGCCGCTCCCAACCGCCGGCGCCGCTATGGGAGGTGGGCGCGGGGTACCCGCTCGTGGACTGCGCCGTCTGCATCGCGGAGGTCGCCGCGGGGGAGGCCGCCCGCATGCTGCCCCGGTGCGGCCACGCGTTCCATGTCGAGTGCATCGACATGTGGCTGCGCTCCCACTCCACCTGCCCGCTCTCCCGCTGCGCGGCCGTCGACGAGGCGGCGGCGGCGGTGCCCCCGCGGGCTCCCGGGGCCGACCTGGAGTCGGCCAACTTCCCCATCGCAACGCTAGCGGAGCTTCCCCCGGCGGCGCGCCAGCCGCCGGCGGTGCCGGCGCAGGCGCCGCAGCTGATTCCAGGGTCCATCACCAGAGTCGCGACCGTCGTGGATGCGGCAAGGGTAGCCGCCCTACGCTGGCTGCTGGGCTGCAGCCTCGTGACACCGTCTCCACCGACGCCACCGCAGCAGCAGCAGCAAGACTTCTCCCCCAGTCGACGGACTTGGCGGACGGCGACTCCGCTGCGATGGAGACCTCATCTGCACGAGCGGGCGCCTATGGTGAGCTCCTTGATGACCTCTGCATCAAGCTCTTCCACGACGAGCGGATACCCCACCTGATCATTGCTGGCCGCCTAGCCCCTCTAGATCTAGCTCGCCAAGGTGCTCAATCATTTGGGGAAGCACAAGATGGCGGCGGCAATTGCGCATGAAGCCCTCTGCTGCATCCTGGCGAGATCGCGAGAAGCCTTGAGGTAACTAATCTCGCTTATTCTGCTTGTGCCTACATCCCATTAGAAGTTGCTCAATGGTTTGACTCTTGCCACAGGTGAATAAGATGTGGGCGGGGCTTTGCCACTGCTAAGATTAACTTCTGTCTCGAGGTGAGTTGTGCTTGACTCGACTGATGGGGATGAGATTGGGGCATGTCTATTGGATGTTGGCACTTGCCAAGCAGCCTTATCATCAGTGCGCAATTCCTGTTTGATATTTTGCCTGATAGAGCATGGTTGATTAATTTAGAGTTAGTTTCCTTCATGATTTGCTCTGTATTGCCACAAATGCTAAGATGTCAAAGATGTCAGCTCTTCTTTCTACCTGACAATTAGCCGGTTTTAGAGTAATTACATCTGTTATATGACTTCCCTCTCGTAATTAGCAGTTACTTTTTTGTGCTTCGTGTGTAAGACGAACCTCGCTCCACTCATCTGATCAACATCTTATAATCAGGAGAAGCACAAATATGTTCTGCTTCATGTGTGAATCTCGGAGAATGGAACATATGCCACGAAGAAGCTGCCCCGGCTTCGAGGAACCCTACTCCACGGGGAGTGACGCCGACGGTGGCGGCGAGGACGACGATGAGGCTGTCTCCTCCGAGGAGCAGGACCAGCTGCCACTCACATCCATGGCCAAGCGCTTCTCGCTCGTGCAATCCATGGAGATCCCCAACAGCAACGGTGGCTGCGCCCGCCAAGTTCGACCACGCCTCTGGCACTTCAAGACCAAGGGCACCTACGGCTATGGCAACGCGCTCTGGCCCAAGGACGGCCTCGCCGGCGGTAGCGTCGGAGGCATCCGGTCTTCCCCGGAGCGAATCTTCACCGCTGTAGCAACTGAATCAACCGTGATATAAATGTTTATTTTCACCACAACTTTGACCTGATTGCTTATTTTCATCATATATAGTTTTTTTAAAATACTTCTTGTAACTAAAATTTAGTGCAGTTATTTTTTTATAATATTATTCTTCAAACACGTGTTAGTCGCGTGCACCCTACTATTTAGAAAAAGGGAACATATCTGGTGCAAACCACAATTTCATGAAAACCCGTGCAAATTACAGTAAAAAAAGTCGTCTAAATTCACTAAAAAAATCACACATGTAGATGATATGATGCTATACAATCTTATAAAATATTTTGTCCAAACTCAACTTCGTTTGTGAGATATAAAAATAACAAATTTCTAACAAATCATTTGGACAGAAATTTGTTATTTTTATATCTCACAAACGAAGTTGAGTTTGGACAAAATATTTTACAAGATTGTGTATTATCATATCATCTATATGTGTGATTTTTTTGGTGAATTTAGACGACTTTTTTGTCGTAGTTTGCATGGGTTTTCACGAAAACTATGGTTTGCACAAGATAGTTCCCAACTTCCTTGCATGGCGAAGCCGATGATGCAAAATAGAGGGGCCAAGATAGGCCGTGCGATGGATGGTTTACGTTTATCCATCTTTTGGAATATAAATAGGAGCCCCCAGCTTCATCCGTCTCCAAAATTGAAAGTGTGGTCTTCGGTGAAGCTCGAGGCGTTTTTGTCTTGCTCGACCCAAAATGTCCGAGGCCAATCTCAAGGGAGGTTTACAAAACATTTAATGACATCAAATTTTATGTCTTGTCATCATTTTTGCTGACATGATGATGAGAAAGGAGTGCATTAATATTGTAATGTAGAACTGTACAATGAGATCTAACTAAGAATGTAAGTGGATATCTAATAATTTTTTAAGAATACTGCCCTGCTACTCAAGTTTCTCCATAAGTTTTATAATAAGATGGTGCTAAAAAAAAGTTTTATAATAAGATGGATCTTCCTTGGGTGCACCTGACTTGGAATTGCTTGTACTCCAATGGTACTCCCAGGGTTTAACTTCCCGTCGGGAAGTAATTTCCCGGTGAAGTCCGGGAACGGGAAACCGGGCGGTTTCCGGCGTTTCCCGATCGGTCTCTCGTTTTTGAGTCGGGACGAGAAACGGGAACCGCGGAAACCGCGACGGCTCCCGTCCGGGAAGTTGAACCATGGGTACTCCCCCTCATGAACGTCATGGTGTGGGGTCTGTCTGGTGGAGGGACATAATGTCACTGTCCCAACATTTCTTCATGATTGCTTCCTGTAAGGTGCAGAAGGGCGACACAGTCTCGATTTGGCATGACCTTTGGGATCTAGGCATTCTCAAATGGAAATATCCACAGCTCTACTCTTTTGCCAGAAAGAAGACTTCTTCAGTCTCTCAGTTTCTGATTTGGGACATTAGCAGATCACTTTGGCTGCCTCTTTCACACCAAGCACACTCTCAACTCATTGAGTTCTTGTCTGCAGTTCAGCAACTCACTCTTGATCACAATATTAATGATGCTTGGTCCTATATTTGGGGTAATAATGTCTTCTCCAGCAAAAAGGCTTATCGCAACCTGCTTGGCACTTGTCCTGCCTCCCCTTTGTTCAAATGGCTCTGGAAATCAAAAGCTCAACCCAAGCACAAGTTCTTTTTTTGGCTGTTGCTTAAAGATAGGCTCAATACCAGGCATTTGCTGCACAGGAAGAATATGCATCTGGACTCTTATCTCTGTGTTCTCTGTGTTGAACATGTGGAGGAAGATATTCTTCACCTCTTTTTTAGGTGCCCCTTTAGTCAAGCCTGCTGGTTATTTTTGGGAATCGACTGGGATCTCACTCTTGATCCCTATTTGATGTTTCTTCGAGCCAGAGAAGCCTTTAATTCAGTTATTTTCAGGGAGGTGGTAATCATTGCCACTTGGTGCATCTGGTGTCACCGTAATGACATCATTTTTTATGGAAGCTCACTGTCTTTCTCAAGCTGGCGTTGTGCTTTTTTGAAGGAGATGAATGCGGTTACTCTAAGAGTCAAGCCGCAGCTAAAAGAGAAAATTGTTACTTGGTTGAATAATCTTTTGTAATTTTCTCTTTTCTCCTTGGGCTTAGAGCCTTGTACTTTGTATATATGCTTTTTTATATATATTTATAAAAAAGAAAGAAAGGTAGGGGCCTCCCTGCTGTTTCACTCAAAAAAAATATTAATTAATGACATGCTACTCTAGTTCATTTTTATCCTAAATTATTTACACATAATGTCATTCTAGTTTTTTTATCAATTTTTTGGATCAATCGAAGGACCCAACATATATCTAATCTAATCTTACAATACGATTCCTACATTAAATCAGAGCTTCTCATTGAGCCACATCTACAGTAAAACCTCGGCCGTCAGATTGTAAATCGAACGGTCAACAGCGAGCCACACCATCTCCAACTATTCTCCGCCGGCGCTGCCCTGGCCGTGAGCACGACACGCACCACCACCTCCACCCAGGTCTCCGCTAGGGCCATTGACCCGACCCATGCCGATGCCGGGGTCTGTCTCATCATCCAGCAGCGTGCGGGCGGCTCGTCCTCGCCCCGTCCCCGCATTCCTCGTCGCTACTGCAAGTCACGGCTTGTGTCGCGTCGTGTCCCGCCTCCGTCATCCTTGAGAGCGTTGGATCCGGCCCCACGCCCCTCCTCGGGCCAAGCAGCAAGGCCATGACCATGAGCGGCGTTGTCCTCCTGCTCCTCCTTCGTTGTCGTCGCCGGTCACCTGCTCGACACCACTTCGACCTGGTCGCCGCCCATGCCCCTCCCGCCGGCGCCCTACGCCAAATCCGGCTGACAGAGTCGGGATCTTTTCATTCCTACTTTCATCCCTAACAAATATATAATAATATAGTGTAAATGAGAAAATAGAAAGTTGAGATGTAGGGTAGTATTGTGCATCTAGCCTAGCCTACGCTATATAGATTAATGCTATATTCATTCTTGTTTTTAGATTATTATAGGTTAATTTGTATGCATGATAGGCCATGTTTGGTTTCACGTCCGTGTCAAGATTGAGCAAAATAATCTGGAAAATCCACCAAACGGTTGGCGGCGAACGCTCATTCCGCAGTGTAAAAGGAACGTAGCTGGACAATTTCCAAATCGAGGCCTCAGAGCCGCATTGGCTCAAACACGGCCGAGCATTCACAGATCTGGGAAACAAAGAAGCCCCATGTACACTCTTAAGATATATCCAACAAAAATTCTAAAATGCTCCACCTCTGCGAGGAGAAAAAAAATATATCCTAGTTTAAAGCATCCCGATGATACTCATATAAATTTCCTGAATAATGCCAGTAGTCAAAGATGTATCTGAAAGATCAACGGTAATATACATTTACAATCGAGGGATAGAAAATCAGAGTTGGCATCAACAAAATGGATAGTTGCTAATTCAAATATAATTGCTCAAATAGAGGAAAAAGAAAAGAAAATCTTATTGCATCTTCGTTTCTGCTTCCTGTTATTCTAGCACCTGACGATATTTACTTTGTGATCTCGCTAATAATTTACACCTGAACTATCCCAACACAATGGCCATGCGCAGTAAGGCCGTGCAATTTCTAGCATATCCCGAAGGGACGTCAAGGCGACTGTTCACCATGTATATATACCCGATCGATCAATGAAGTCAATACAGTTCAATCATTCATTCTCTAGTCTTGTTCTCTTTACGTTCAAACAAATCCAAATCAAATTCACAATGCCTTACATGCCGAATATCCTACGGAGAACATTCCCTGGTCTTGGGAAGCCACAAATGGAATACATTACCCTAAACGGCAAAAATAATGGTAAAAAAACACAGAAACCTATTGCATAAATAAAGATAAATATTCCGTAGCATGTTTGCAGAATGAGTACTTTGAGGAAACTTGCAATGGATTTGATGAAATCCGTAACGGATTTGATGAAATCCGTGGAATCCACGAAATTCAGGAAATTCCAGATAGAACCATGCTTTCGCTCCTTGAAGTTTGTTTCCTTGTAGTAGACGCGATCGAACTCGGCCGTGGTCAGAAGCCAGACGACTGTTATCAACTCTCCGCCACTGCTGAGCTGCCTGGCATGGGACTCCCTGCTGCAGTGGTGCGCTGCGTAGCATAACATCTCCACCCACACTCCAAAAACCACCCGCAGTAACTCTAGATTGGGCTCTGCTGGCATCTTCAACGCCGTTTTTTTCAACTTCATTTTTCTGGTGTAGAGCATCTGCAGCTTCTTGATTAGTTCATGGTCGAGTTGTCTTCCAGGAGCAAGGACTCCAGCAGCACCCTTTGCCTGCAACTCTTGCCTGGCTTTGAGATGCAGTGTGGGTCGAACAGGGGATGGCAACATATAGGGACGTTCCACAAGGAGGAACATCATGTAGTTGGAGACTGTCTTGGTTGCTTCCACGAGGGCCCCCCTTGCATCTGTAGATTTTAACTGCCTCAGGAACTTGTCGGTGGCAAAATGCCAGGCAAGGATGCATTGATCAAACTCTGTGCTGGTGCTCCAGGTGAGATCCTTCAAGAATCCATCAAGTCGCCCCTCCAGCGCGCACTGACCACGGTAACTCCACATCATCTCCTCCTTGTCTTGACACTCTGTCACCATTCTCCGTATCTCTTCCAGCAACAACTCCTTTGCACCTGTGGCGATCATGCTACTGCTATTTGTACAGAAGGCAACAATTTTGGTGCTTAGACTTGTTATGTCACTTGCAGTGTCGTCGGAGTCCATCAAGTTAAGCTGACCGGTGGAACCCGCTGACCACCTTCTTGCTTGTGCTATCCTGACATAGCGGCGAAGAGATACATGTAGCTTGTGGATGAGTCTCCTCTGCAGTAACTGCAGAGAGACTCGACTACTGCCGTGTGGCCCGGGGGATCACCTGGCCCGCGTGACAGCGGCTCAGTCCTCCTGCAGTTACTGCACAGGATTTGTTTCTGTAGCTTGTGCAGCCAGTCCCACTTGCTCACTCTTAGCATGGCGCACGTCCATGTCGACCCCATTGCCCTCACCACCGATGCTGTCTCGAGAATTAGAGCCCCAGTCACCAACATGTAGGTGACAGCAGCATCAACTCTGTTGTAGCTGCCTTTGCCAGCAGCAGCACTGAATTGGAACAGAAAGAATGCCATGGCAGTTCCAAGCAATGAAATGGCACGGAAGCAACGTCCGTACCACGTGTGGATTACCGCT
Organism: Panicum virgatum; assembly: GCF_016808335.1. Lineage (NCBI taxonomy): Eukaryota > Viridiplantae > Streptophyta > Magnoliopsida > Poales > Poaceae > Panicum > Panicum virgatum. The sequence continues at coordinate 2,022,052 of NC_053136.1, forward strand.
GTAACGACCCGGCCCGAGATAACGGCTAAGATCTACTCTATATTTTGAGTAAACCACACCTGCTAAATAACTCTCTTGCGCTTTCGTCCTCGCTTCGCGCAAAAGGCTGCAGCCGGAATTATTAGCTTCCCGCGATCCGGCTATTTAAGCTGGTCTTGCTCGCGTTCGGTTTCCCGTATGGGACTAAACTGGGAACACTGTGCCGAAGCTACAGTATTTTTCGCGCTACAGTAGCCGTGCTACAGCACCTCGAATTCAGCCTATGTGGTAGCACGGAAAGGTGCTCAAAACCGACGTCGTCCACTCGGTCCTTAATCGATCTAAGCGGACTATGCCCATGTGACTTCATTCTCGAGGCCCTAACATTCCGCTCGAATCTCGATACTACCAACTTATACTTGCCCCGGCTCAAGTGCGATCAAGGATAAACAGGTAAGTGTGATACTCCAATCCATTCCTTTCTAGGAACGCGGGGGATAAGTAGGTCGTGGTGGATGTAATGATGTCCTTGAGCAAGGCGTCATTACTTTAGTAAGTCTTTATCGTAATCGAGTTTCGGGAGAGTTTGTAAATGCAATAAACTTTATATTTCTGTTTAATATGACTTTCGTGAGCCCAAGGCTTGTAAGTGAAGTTTGAGACCCACCTATGTGAACTTATAATATTACGCTGTGAACTCTGATAGTATAAAACTGCTCTTTGTGGATTTTTGGCTATGGATTCGATTGTACACGGTATGTGCATATGCTGATTCTGGGCGTATGTTGGAGCACATGCCGGGACTACTGGATTTGGTATTATTTTGAATGAATGACGTGTCGGTTATTCGAGTCTCTAGATGTGGGATAACACGTGGCACGCTCTACGGCAAGCACGTGTTAACTCTCATCTGGGTGATAATGACCGGCGGTTCGTTTAAAATAGTATCAAATTGGGCGGTTCTCACAACGGGTATCCACACGCTAATCCACACCTTAGAGGCACTTAATCAACACAAATCACCTAGAACGAGAGTAAATTGGGCGGTTCTCACAACCGCTGCCTTGGTGTAAAAGATGTCATACATCAAGGAGAGCTGCATCTCAATCAATTCGAATGTCTTCTTGTTCCCATGAAAATACTCCATGGCGTTCCTCTGAAACTCGGACGGCCAGATCTTGTCATCAACAAACTGACCCATGCAGATGTTGAGCAGGTCATGAGCACCCTGCAGAACCGATTCATCGTCCAACTGTTTGCTTGCAAAAATGTATTTCGTGTCGGTCCTTTCTGTTGGTTTGTTGGACACTAGTAGAAAATAAGCTGCCAGCCCCAGGCAGACATCCGATTTTGCTTGCCTCTGTGTGCGGTCTGACGACGATGTCACCTGAGCCACATGGATTTCCCGGGGCTGCAAACAGTCAGCCCCAGGGTAATCCCCGTCTTTTTTCTCAATAGAAACACTGTCAAGGTACCTTCTTATCATCTCCAGCCTGGAGAAACTGAGTGCCCACACTCTCTCCGCATTCTTCAGCACGCCCACGAGATACATCACGACCGCAGGCGCGAGCAGTGGCCCGTGGCCGCCGATGTTCTTGTAGAGGACATAGCCTGCTCCGAGCGCCTGCACCGCAAAAGTGAGCAGGTGGCGTAGCCAGAGCTGGCTGTCCTCCATGGCGTAGGCGGTGATGGTGTCCTGCCCACCCAGATGCACGAGGAAGAACGGCCCCCAGAACGCCATGAGCTGCTGGTGCTCGCCTGTCTTGCAGCCGATGGACATGTGGCTGAAGCGCATTTAAGTCGATAGATGCTAATGATAAATTTCGGTGATCAATGACAACCGTATGTGACTAACGTGTGTTTTGAAGGAAAAATCAATGATTAGATTAGTCTCATATGAAATATGAAATGAAACCCCTCAATTCGAAACAATCATACGTGCCAAGGACTCAATTTCAAAGATTAAGAACCTTTCTAGTCTCAAGTGTCACAAGAAGATGAAAGACACTTGATTTAGCTAGGTTTATAGTTTCTAATTCTTGACCGTACTATTAAGAGGGGTTCGTGAGTTAGTAACTTGATCAAAATTGAGTTGACCTTAGAAATATTGCACACTCGCTCAAAAACAGCCCAAGATAGTCAAAAAAATCAACACAACACTTGGAAGAAGAAACAATCGAAGTTACATTCAACTCCAAGTCAATTCAGCTGAAAATCAAGAAAAACTGCAGCACCGGTTTAACCGATGCCATAGCATCGGTGCATCCGACGCTTGGCGGAAGTTCCGACGCCCCTGTCAGTCTATCTTCTCTGGATGCAAGCAGAAATCAAGTCAACAATCGCTATAGCACCGGTTGAACCGATGGTCAAAAAGATAAGCACCGGTGCAATGGACGTACTTTGTCCTAGAGAGCATGTTTGGGTGGTTGTGATTCTCCTTCAGCACCTGTTGATCTGACGCTTCAGAAACTACCATCGGTGCATTGGATGTACTATGTTCCAGAGAGCTTGTTTGAGTGGATCAGTGAACTTCTTCATTACCGGTTGAACCGATGCCACTTCGGAGCATGCACCGGTGCAATGACACAAGTCTGGATACTGTGTCAGAACCCCCAATGGCTACTATTTGGACACAGAGAGACCGGTTGAACCGACGCCTTCACTTTCTAACTCGTCGGTTCTTCCGATGGTCACGATTTTTCTATAGTGGAATTCCAACGGCTATGTGACCCTCTCCACTCTATATAAGGCCACCCGCTGGCTCATTTAAGCTGCCTTTGACGCATTGAATACCTAAAGCCACCCTTGAGAAGAAGAGAGACTGCATTGAGCAAAAGAGTGAAGATCTAGTGCATTGATTGTGCTTCAACCTTGAAGAATTCAACCTTTTCAAGTGTAGCAAGTGTGCTTGAGTTAGGGCCAGCTGAGTGTAGGTCAAGTGAATGCTTAGGAGTTTGTTACTCTTGGTGTTTGACGGCACCTAGATGGTCTTGGTGATCGGGAGGTTCTTGGTGAGCTCTTGGAATTTGTGGGAGCCCCAAGACAAGAAGTTTGTACACAGTGTGAAGCTCGCCATTCCGGAGATGGAGAAGGAGCATTCTTAGTGATCACTTGCTCCTTGGTGAATCAAGGGAGCGATACCCTTTGTGTGGGTGCTCCAACGTGAATTAGGGGGGAGCGTCAACTCCTCGATACTACGGGAAAAAAATCTGGTTGTCTCGTGTCTCTTGCATTTATATTCAAGCTATTAATCTCTTTCATTGTGATCCTTACTTTCTAGGACAATCGCATGTTAGTTTGATCTCTTGACTAGAACTTGTACGTGCTAGTGTGTTTCTCCCTTGGCAAGATGATCATGTTAGTGTGTTTTCCTACCTAAGGATCCTTTGTTAGTGTGCTCTAGTGAATAGGTTTCAAATTTGTAGATTGGGCAATACTAGTCTAGGTCAAGGACAAGTTAGAAATTTAAAAAAGTCCCAATTCAACCCCTCTTCTTTGGCCTCGATCCTTTCAATTGGTATTAGAGCTTAGGCTCTCTTTAATAGGCTTAAAATTCTAGAGATGGCCCCGGGGAGTAGTGGACCGCCCAAACTTGATGTGAGAAACTATAGCTATTGGAAAGCCCGCATGATGGGTGAAGCGTCCCCTCATAAGAGAAGACTTAAATGTGATACAAAGCACCAGTCACAGGAGGCTGATGCCACATTTATTACATCAGATGGTTCAAAACCGTACAAACCTTGGAGGACACTCGATACAGATAATAATAATAATTAACCAAGCTACGACATAACACCAGACCGCAAACCACATGGGATCTAACACGGGCTCAGAGTACTGCGACAGCGGAGGCATCTCATCAGGGCCGATTCCACAAGCAAGGTTGGGTGTAGAACGATAACCCTACTCAGCGTCGTCGGGTACGAAGTCTGAGTCTTCTTCTGTAAAAAGTAAGAGTGGGGTGAGTACAAACGTACTCAGCAAGTCCAACCACACCCACGGAGGGGGTTATAACAGAATAATATGCAAAGGTAAATCAAGGATAAGGTTACGGTTTAATTTGCAGAAAAACGACATTTTATGCAGGGGTTCATTTTACAGAAAACCTTGTAGAAATCAGTTTTTGCAGTAATACGGAGTTCAGGTTTTAAAACTGCTACCGGACTCCCCGTCCGTCATAGCACACGGCACAACTGCCGGAACTAATTCCAAAACGACTCACACCAGCCCATCCCAAAGAAACACTAGTTATGTGACCACACCGTAACTCGCCCTATACCGTGGGCACGGACTATTCGAATAGATTCTTAACTCTGCAGAGGTGTGCAACTTTACCCACAAGTAGGATACCACAACTCGAACACCGTCGTGTCGGTGTAGATCCCAACATAGTCATTACCCATCATAGCTAAGCCTGACTAGCCATCATGGGATGCACCAAGGGGTCATTGACCTATCTCTGAGGTATAACCGGGGTATAAGTCGCACTGAGCATATCCCTTCTCCTTGGTCACCCGTTGCTCTCAGCCCTCCTGATGGCTATCACACCAACTAGTGGGATTTATGCTACGCCGTTGCCCATTCAACGGTCGAGTGGTTTGCACGATAATGGAGTTAGGTGAGATGACACATTAACTCGGTCCTTAGACACGACAAGATGGATATCTCCCTCCTTTGCCCTGCCACACAGGCATAAGCACACCAATCGGTAATTCACACAGAAATGCCGTCCATCCCGTCCATACTCATCTTTCGAAAATCCACATTTTATCCCTTCCCATACACACACATTTTCTTTATCAAATAAATCATAATACGAGTAAAGTCCTAAGCGTTCTAGTGTCGATTAACGTCTAAGCAAAATCAGACATTAATCTAGGTGGTCAAGGAATGGTTATCACAACTCAAGGGGTGGCTATCCAACCGTGTTTTCATGCGAGCAAAACATATGCAATTTTATAAAATAGGCCATTGGGTTGTGTTTATAAAACTAGGACAGAAACATGCATCAAAGGATGGGATTGAACTTGCCGTCTTCAAAGCCTTCTGGGATGTCCTGTCCTTCGGGCTCGGGGTTGCGGAACTAATCCTCATTCTCCTGCTCACAGTACGGCTCGTTGACGGGCTCTTCTTCGTTCACTCCGTGGTCTACAACACATACAAACAAACACTCAATCAAAACAAAGAAATAACGATTTATCGTTGAGCTCGAATCGGGAACACATAAAATATGGGGCATGGAGTGATATTTTTGGGTGTGCTTCTAATGGCATGGTCAAAACTATGCTAAGAGAGACGTGGTAAAGTTTTGGGTAGATCCGAGGTTGTTAGGCGCATGAAATGATAGGTCAGAAGGGTGTTTAGGGCCTAAACAGGGGTCCAGGGACCTAATTGTAATTAAGTTTAAGAAGGCAGGGACTTGGTTTGCATTTTAGAAAATTTTTGGGTTAATCTAAAAGAGTCAGGGTTTTATTTGTAATTAAGTTTATATGGTGGGGGTTTGTTTTGGGAATATAACAAAAGGGGGGGTTTAATTGTAAAAGGGCTTAAAAGGATGGGTTTCTTTACTGATTAGAGGAAAGGGGAGGGGGCTCAAGGCAAAATTGCCTGCCCTCTTCCTCCCCCCCCCGACGCAGAACAGGGAAGGGGTGGAGGCGCGTCGGCGGCGGCCCGATTCGGGCTTCCCGGGTCACGCCGGCGGCCGGGGTTGAGGGGGAAAGGAGGAGGAGGGTGAAGGGGCTTGATTCCCCACCTCGGCTCGAGCAGGGGTCGAGCGAGGGGACGGCTCCGCGGGGATCGACGGCGGCGGCGGGGGTGAGTGTGCGGCGGCGGTGCTGCAGGACTGGGGAGGGAGTTGGGAGTGGCGGTGGAGGTCGCCTGGGTGGCTGGGGTTCTCGGAGAGTGCTTCGCGGCCTCTTTTATAGGCGGCCAAGGCGGTGGCGATAGGAGCGGGGGTGACGGCCGGTGGGGGCAAGCTTGTAGGCGGCGTTTAATGGCGTGGGGCGGCGCTGTCGGAGCAGTCACGTCGTCGTGGCGGTGCAACGTTGACATGGCTCGTGTGTGGTAGCACGGCGTCAACCCGAACAGCGGCGAGCCTGCTGCTGAGGCGACGGCGGCGTTGAACGGCAGTAGCAGGGCAGGCTCGGCCAGTGGGAGGGCTGCGGCGAGGTGGGAGTTTGGCGAGGGCGGCACGGCGGCGTGCTGGGCGGTTGCGTGTGGCAGGCAGCAGCGGTGTGCGGCCGTCAACGGCGGTGTGCGCGGGCGGGCAGGGCGAGCGGGACCGGCGATGTGGCGTGCGCGGGCACGCGGGTCACGGCGTGGCCGCGTGGGCGTGCAGGGGCGGTCTGGGCGGGCGAGCTCACGCCGGCGGTGCGGGGCCGAGGTGGGCTTGGCGCGCGGTCGAGTGGGCGAAGGCCGAGTGTGCGCGCGTGAAGGCGCCCGGGCGACGTCGCGGCGCGGCGCACCGAGTGCCGTGTGCGAGCACACAGCCGGTCAGGGGCGGCGTGCGCGCACGCGGTCGAGCGGGCCGAGCAGAAGGCGCGGAGCGGAGCGGCCGAGCAGGGAGGGGCGACGCGGTGGGGTCGCGTGGCAGAGGGGAGCGGCCGAGCGGGCGGCGTTCGGGAGCGGGCAGAGCAGAGACGGAGGGAGCCGAGCGCGCGGGTAGGAGAGAGAGGGAGAGGGAAGGAGAGGAAAAAGAAAAGAGAAAAAGAAAATGGGGAAAAAGAAAAGAAAGAGAGAAAAAGAAAAAGGAGGGGAGAGGGAATTGGAGAGAGAGGAAGGGCGGGTTTCGCGCCGACGTGATGCGGCCCCGGCCGGCCACGCGCGACGGTCTCTGTAACACCCCGAGTGTCTGCACAGTAATTAAATAGGTGTCTGCACAGTAATTGTGTATGTTTACTATGCATCATGTGCTTGAATTGCTCAAAAAGGATCTTTTTGTAATTATGAAAGGTTATATGTGTAATAATGATTTTATGCAAGGTCCTTTCTATAGTTATTTATGATTATAGCTTTTGTGGAGGGTGTTTTTGTAAAATTTCAGTGCATTTAATGCATGGCAACCAATTTTGCTTGTAAGTCTATGTTTGAAGTGAATTTACGTTGAAAAAGACAAATTTCCTAGAATTCAAATTCCTTTCTCTGTTTTTAATTTTAACTCTTGAATCTTTAGTCAAATAAATTTTTGCACAACATCAAAGTTATAGCTCTTGAAAAGTTGAACAACTTTCATGTTGGGCACTTTTCCATTTGAGTTTTGGTCTAAAAGTTATCGCTAGTTTACAGTTTAGTCCCTAGAACTTTTGGAAATTGCAAAATCGCCCTTATCCCCTTCTTCCCCCTCCCTGCTCTGCTTCTCGCCACCGACAGCGCCGCTGCCGACGCCTTCCCGGCTTTCCCGACCATTACTTCGCCGTGCGCTGGCACCCACGCGTCGCGGACGACCTCCTCCCCTCCTGTTGCCTCGCGCTGGAGCTCCCCGGCCGTGCCACGCGCGCCGCCGAGTCCAGAAGCGCCCGCGCCGCTGCCACCTCGCCGTCGCGGTGGAGAGCCTGCTGCAGTGGCCGCCGTCCCCTTCTAGCGAGCGGCCGAGCCCTACAAATACCCCAGAAACCGATTCCTACCGCCCTTTTGCTCTCTCCTCGCTCCCACACCGCAGGACACCGCCGCCGCCCCGCTGGAACGCCGGCGAGCTCACCCCGCCGCGGAGCCGCCACCCCAGAACCGCTCCACCCCAATAGCCCCCACCATTAGCGCCGCCTCGTCCTAGCGCAGCTCCCAGACCACTTCCCCTCGCCCAAACCTCACCGGAGCTACCCCGCCGCCGTGCTCCGAGCCCGCAAGCCGCCGCTCGCCGTCGACACCCCATCTCCGACCACCCTAGCCTCGATTCCAAGCACCCAGAGGTGCGCCTTGAACCCGTGAAGCTCCCACACCCCTCCATCCTCGCCGCCGGTGAGCCCCTCGCCGGGAAACCGCCGGTCAAACCCGCGCTCCCCCTCTGACCCGACCCGAGGACCTCGGTTTTGAATTTGAAAAACCCCAGGGGGTTATCTGCGTAGTCAGTGACTCATAGGAATAGTGCCCGCAGGGACTTGTTTGTAATAGTTTGCTGTGATCTTTGAAATTCAATATCAATTCATAGAAAATTCGTAAATTAGCAAATCTTGATGTTTTGGAATCCTCTTGAAGAGCTCTATGCAGTAGAACCATAATATGTTAGACTTTAGTTGCAAGTTTTTGTTGTAGATTTTGATTTGTGTTACGAGGTATATAAATACTTGTTCTTTAATCTTTTTCTTATCTGATGCTTGAAAGCTTGTTTTATTCTGAAATTTTTGTGGTAGTTGAATCATGTTACACTAGTTTTGCTATAAAAATTTCATGATCAGTTCTTTGTTGTAGCTATTTATTTGATTTAATCCTTGTTTAGTAGACTTTATTTATGATAAATAGTTTCTGTTCTTGTTAAATCCTGAAAATATTCCTGAGTGTTCATATGGGGTATATTAGCTTGATCAGGAAGTTTGAGCCTTAGTTCTTGACTAGAACAGGAGTTAAAATTGAATCTTTCTAAACTGATGTCTGTTTTGTTTATTTTCTCAGAATTAATTATTTCTAGATAAAATCATGAAAAATTCACAGTAGATAAATAATCCCTGTGTATAACTCCTGTCAAATTTTGAGCTTCTGATCTGCTTTAGTTTGACCTGTGTAATTCATGCTTGTTCTAGATGTTATCTGAGTGAATGAATTATTCTGACTAAATGGTTAGATGTTTTTGCATGATTTTAACAGGGTAGATTACTTTGTTCATGTTCTGTTTAGTGTAATTTTGGTAGAATTTATTGCTATTTGTACTCTGAGTTGTTGATTTATTTGCAAACCATGACTTAATTGTATAGGAAATCACCCCCACTTGTTTAGGAAGTTAATCAACTTCTTTTGTGCTGTTGATCATGATGCCTTGTGTAGTTAAATTTGGTATTTAACTACTCTATAAACGATTGCCCATGTGTGTATTTATAATGTTGTTCTTGCATTACATATAGACACGACTGCCTTATCGGACGGGACGTACGAGCTGATCCCGGAATCTGACGGAGGTGATCTCGAAGCTCAAGTAAACACTGCTGAACTAACTGAAGCCCCGGACCAAAGTTCGGAAGAGCCTAGAGCTGAAATAGTTAGCAACTACCGAGAAGGCAAGCCCCAGACATAACCTATTTTTCAAACTATTATTATTTACTGTTTTATTATATTTGTGCATTTACAGTTCTTAGGATTTGAATTGAAACCCTAGATGCATGATCTTAGGAACCTATGTATTGAACATTAGACTTGAGTTCGAATAATTGCTAAGCTTATAGGACCGGTAAAAGTCGAGTGATTGCCTATCACTCGCGAGCTTTATAGGAATTGCCTGTTTACTTTCTGTTATCAATATAAGGACGACGGACGGGGTTTTGTTCGATATCATGTCCTATGTGAAACCCCGTCTGTGTTGATGAACTTGCTAAGGTCGCGGTGTGTGGTAGTGCTGGTTAAGTTTTTGAAAGTACTAGTCACATGCCGTAAATATGGTACGCGGCAAGCCTAGTAGCCGATTGGACCGGGGAGTGGATATACCTCCCACTCTCTCAGTAGGGATAGGTTTTATTTTATGTTGCGCAACACTACGACTTCTAGGGACAAGGTTCGGCCTTGGAGCCCTGTAGTCGAGGAGAGTGGCACTATCCACAAGCCGGAAAGAAAGGTTAACGGTTGTTTGGGAATGACCCGACGGTGTTCCAGACGTGTGTGCTAGGTTTGTCCTTGCAAGGTTGAATTTCGATTCAGAATCGTCCGCCTCTCACGATGAAATGAGACTGCTTGATCTCTTTGCCACACAGAGTAAGAAGAGCAACAATAATATGATCAATCTTGATGTTGCTTAGAAGTTCCACCATGATTGGATAGTAGTTGCTTACATAGAATGGTTAATCTACTAGAATCTTGAAAGCTAAAACTTGAAAGTAAGGACCTACTCTTTATTGCTTTTCAGCAAAGGAAAACCAGAGCCTTACAAAGCCTTGCATAGTCTAGCTAAGGTGGGCTACTTATACCCGTTGACGGTTAAGTCTTGCTGAGTATTAGAATACTTAGCCTTGCTGTTGAAACCCTTTTTCAGGTATGAGTTTTGAGGATCAGATCGCTAGCTTGACCTATCCTTGCTCGTTGCCTCCTGGCTGGTCCGTAGAGTGGGATACGTCTTCGACCGGCAATGGCTATGACGAGTGATACCATGCTTGGGCTAGCTTGGTGTACTTTTGCGACGTGTTGTAGCCGTCGTGTTTTATCTTCCGCTGTTTAAACCCTGAAGCTTTACACTTATGATTTGTATAACTGTTTTACTTAAGTTGGCTTTGTAATAATGTTTTTAACTGGTTTGTAATCATTACTATGCCTGTGTTGTAAAATTGTGGTTTTAATATCTCTGGACTCGCCTTCATGCGGGGTATGCTTGTTCGATCCAAGAACCGGTGGTTGTATCGGGATGTTACCCGACAGACCCAGAATTATTCCGTTTGAAGTGCGTTTGATCTAATGTTGCCTTTATGGTGATGGTCTGCGCACTTGAGTCGGGATAATTTAGGCGGTTCTTCCACAGCTGGTATCAGAGTTGCAAGCATACACCAGAGGTATTGGAACCTTAAAAACTGGTTTTCTTATAAAATTGAAAGAACAAGGTATTTCGGAAAACTACGTTGGATTCGTTAAGAGTTGTGTTTAGAACGTAAAGTCCTAGGGAATTTATGGGAATTACTAGGTGGTTATTTCTGTATGGTTTATGTTATCTGACTCCCAGCACTTTATATTTTGTCAAACCATACTCACAAGCAACTCTTAATTCTTGTAACGACGCACCTACGTGAGGTAAGATGGTAAGGATCCTCAGTCAGCTGAGGGAGTCTGACCTTCCCGTCGGTGATGCGAGCCGAACGCTGCCCTCAAGCAGTGGCTTACTTGAGGTGCTTCCAATATACCAACTATTAGTTGACTATATTGGAAGTAAAGTGTGCTCAGTCAGCTGAGGGAGTCTGACCTTCCCGTCGGCGATGCGAACCGAACGCTGCGCTCAAGCAGTGGCCTACTTGAGCTGCTGCCAATATATCGATCTCGGTCGACTATATTGGGAGTAAAGGAACTTGTGAATATGCCTCTGAGTAGCGTATGTTAACATTGGCCATACGGCGGAAATTGTATGGCTGCCGCTTCTATAGTGAGCGGTAATGTTTGGGAACGCTTTCATGAGTGCTGGCATGAAAGGTTCATTGGATATATATATGTTCTGTCAATTTTATGCAGGTACACTAACCACGATTCGATAAGATAAGAACAGTTAGAATGTATCGACTAGCTATATAGGGAGAGCCGTATTTATGTATACCACCGTGCTAACTACGTAAGCCCAACGATAGTTGGCATTTGTTTATCTTGTGAGGACGATCAGGACGTGCATACATATTTGGTTGATGTTTGATTGGTTCATAATATTTGAAGTTGCTACATGAGCTTGTTAAGGAATTTCTAGTATGAATCCTTATAAGATAAGTGTTAATGTGCTTAAAACATTAGTGAGTGAAATTTTGATTTTAGTAGCATGCTTGTTAAAATGCTTAGGTTTCCTTGGATGAAAAATATGGTTTCGAGTCATGCCTTCCTCCTAAGCCTCATCTTGTTGTTGTAAGGATCTTTTCATTCCTTAGAATCTCAAATGATGAACCAGTACCGATTGTGGTTTATTATTCTTTGAGTTTGGAACCATATCATCTTTTGACTTAGAATCGTATTGGTTTTTCCGCAGTCTTCTTAAAGCTTTATTTGAGAAGTTTTGAGATAATCACATTACTCACATTTGAATCCTTTTTGATTCAGATGGCGACTTGTTCCCAGGTCTTTTGGGATGAGGAGGGAAGTGCTCATACTGACTGTCTGTACTGGGAGGGTTTTCCGAGGATTCTTTGGGATTCACTTCGTATCTTCCACTACCCAGATCCACCCCAGTACACAGGACGCCAGTTTTCGGAGGATGGAATTAAGAAGAACAGAGTTAAAATGACCATTCCTCAGCACCCCACCTTGGAGTGGCCACCGATTGAAATTGAGGTGATTGGGTACCGTCTTGTGGATGCTTTTGAGAAAGCAGCTCTCAACGCTATCACCACTTTTTGTGAGCACCATCCCGAAGAGGTAGCTGCATACCCTATTGGTTTGTTTCCAGCAGTCAGTGCTGGAAATGCAGAGTGGCTGTTCAGGGTCACACACTTTGGGCACTTGATTGGAGATGTAGCGGATGAGACTATTGAGGCAGTAGTCAGATATATGAATGCTCAGTCTCACTACCAGATACTCCAGCAGCGACACATGGACCAGGTGATAGACTTGGCCCAGAGTTTTCAGCGAGGCCTTCGTTTGAAGGATATTCAGATTGAGGGACTTCAGGATGCCGTTGCTGGGAGGGATACTGCTATTGCACAGTTTGAGCATCAGGCTATGGAGCATGGTGCTGAGATAGAGCAGCGCAACATAGTTATTGGTTTTCTTCAAGGGCAGGTGAATGAGCTTCAAGCAGATTGGGCTGATGCTTTAGCACATGTTGGTATGCTCCAGGAGCAACTAGATGCCCCAGCTGAGCCTGCAGCAGCAGATGAGGACCCCGAGGAGATTGAGGGAGTTTCTGATCTAGATTCAGAGCACGCACTTGCTGAGCCTAACCCTCAGCCGGACGACTCTTCTTCCGGCAGTGCCTCTTCTGTGGGCAACCTCGACGACTTCTAGACACCTAGACTTGTCCTAGAAAGTTCGTGTTTTCTCTTGTTATAGCTTGTACATAGGAAAAAGATGTTGTAAGATAGCCCTAGGGAGGAGTACCACTTGTTGTATTATATGTGGTAAGGGTGTGTGATGTTAGGATGTAAGAAAAATGCTACTTTGAATGCAATATAAGTAGCGACTACCAGTTTGGAAATCAGGATCTTCCTACTTACCAAATCGCTTCATTTGCGCATTTTCACGCCGTTTGATGAATACTAAAGATGTTGCAAATTTTGTGGCATGTGTGTTCATCAGATGTTAGCCTGTTGAATCTGTGAGACTAAATTTTAGTCCAATCACTTCTATGATCTCTGTTGTTTAGCAGCATAACACATAGCGATAAGGATGTGAATTGCTAGATTATTTTCTTTACCCTTTGCTCTCCACATTGAGTATCAATACGATGGAGCATGAAGCTATCTAATAGCTGACCAGTTCTGAGTTTTGTGGGTTGCACGGTTATGTATTGTGCATATTGTGCTACACCGCATCTAGTTAAATTCTGCTGATTTTGTTTTATCCAATGAATGATCATTGCATGTACCATTAATTTTGGAAGCGAGAAATATGTATCTAATGGATGTCTTCCATAATTACAGATGGTTGGTCATACTCGCGGAACGCCTGATGGCTTCGGTTGTGAAACTGGCAGTGGATCTCAGCAACCACCGCCAGCCCCGTCGAATCTGGCCGAGTTAATGGCCATGCAAACAGAGTTGCTTCGCCAGCTAGTCCAAGGGCAACAAAATCAGCCACGCCAACAGTATGGAGGACGGGAGGCACAACCAGCGGGTTACCAGGAATTCTTTGGTACCCAACCTCCGCTTTTCAGCAAAGCTGATGACCCATTGGATGCCGATGCTTGGCTCCGTACAATCAATTCCAAGTTTGCTTTGTTAGCAGTACCGTGTGTTGATGCAAACAAGGCCCCCTTTGCCGCCCAACAGCTGCGTGGTCCTGCACGTATATGGTGGGATAATTATTGTGCAATGCAGCCTGCTGAACATATCATATCTTGGGAGGAATTCAGAACAGCCTTCAGATCACATCATATTCCGGATGGACTAATTGAAAGAAAGTTGAATGAATTCTTGGCTCTAGATCAGGGAACCCGCACTATTCTACAATATGCACAGACCTTCAATCATCTGTGCCAGTATGTGGGCCATCATGCTGATACTGAAGCCAAGAAACGTGATCGTTTCCGTCGTGGCCTCAATACTAAGCTCAAGGAACGTTTAAACTTGGTTCAGCCCAATACCTATAATGAGCTGGTTAATATGGCAATTACACAGGAAGATTGTATTGATGCACATCGTGCTGAGAAAAAGCGGAAGGCACCAACGGGACCCTCGAGTGCCCAGCCACCGAGGTATCGCCTGGTGCAAAATACTCCACCTAGGCCTCCACAAAGAAATGCCCCAGTGGGTAGGTTTGTCTTTAGGCCGCCTCAGCAACAAGGAGGATTCAGACCTCCAGTGCCTCAGCAACAGCAACAGCAGCAGCAACAGCAGCAATTTAGCCCGAGGCCGAATGCCCCACAGTTCAATAGTGGGAATAGTAATAATCGATGTTTCAACTGTGGCAGTGCTTCTCATTTTGCCAAGAATTGTCCACAACCCAGAAGGAATAATCCAGGGCAAAACTCCATCCAGAACAACAACAAGAACAAGGGCAAGAGACAAATGGTGCAAGTCCGGCAAGGGCGAGTTAATTTCACCACTCTTGCAGACCTTCCAGCAGGAGCACCAGTAATGACGGGTATTTTCTCTATCCACAATAAACCCGCAGTCATATTATTTGATTCTGGTGCAATGCATAGTTTTATAAGTGCCAAATTTGGAGCAAGAATAGGATTGGATTTTTGTCATACTAAGGGATCTTTTATGATAACAACTCCTGGTGGGAAGATAGCTTCCAATCAAATCACTAGATGTGTGCCAATTAAGCTGGGTAGCAAATTGATAAAGACAGATTTGATCTTGTTGAATTTAGAAGGCATTGATGTTATTCTGGGCATAAATTGGATGACTACACATAAAGTACTGTTAGATATCTCTTCACTAGCTGTTGAGATAGATTCACCACACCAAGGAGCCACCATACTTTATCTACCACAACGAGAGTGCATTAACTCTTGTGCTTATGCCGCAAAAGAAATTAAACTTAAAGATATCCCTATTGTGTGGGAGTATGCGGATGTATTTCCAGAGGATTTACCTGGAATGCCTCCTGATAGAGACATTGAGTTTGTTATCAAACTTCAACCCGGTACCGCCCCTATTTCTAAGAGGTCGTACCGAATGCCTCCAAATGAATTAGCAGAATTGAAAGTCCAACTCCAAGACCTTCTTGACAAAGGTTTTATACGTCCAAGTTCTTCACCCTGGGGATGTCCAGCCTTGTTTGTGAAGAAGAAGGACAACAGCTTGAGGCTATGTGTTGATTATCGACCACTCAATGCGGTCACTATTAAAAATAAGTATCCTCTTCCCCGCATTGATATTCTGTTTGACCAGTTAGCTGGAGCTAAGGTTTTCTCTAAGATTGATCTTCGTTCTGGCTACCATCAAATAAAGATCAGGCCTTGTGATATTCCAAAGACTGCTTTCTCTACCAGATATGGACTATATGAATATCTGGTTATGTCTTTTGGTCTTACCAACGCCCCAGCATATTTTATGTACTTGATGAATTCAGTCTTCATGCCGGAGCTGGATAAATTCGTCGTGGTATTCATTGACGATATTTTGATCTACTCCAAGAATGAAGAAGATCATGCCGAACATTTGCGTATCATTCTTCAACGATTACGAGATCATCATCTTTATGCCAAATTCTCCAAGTGCGAATTTTGGTTGGACAGTGTGAAATTCTTAGGCCACACTATCTCCAGTGATGGTATATCTGTTGATCCAACTAAAGTACAAGAAGTGATGGATTGGGAATCTCCTATTTCAGTTCATCAAATTCGCAGTTTTCTTGGTTTAGCTGGATATTATCGTCGGTTCATTACTGATTTCTCCAGAATAGCCAAGCCTATGACGGAGTTATTGAAGAAGGGAGTGAAGTTTGTTTGGAATGATAAGTGTGAAGAAGCTTTCCAAACTCTTAAAGCACGATTAACTACTGCTCCAGTATTGGCTACACCGGACAGTACTAAACCTTTTGATGTCTATTGTGATGCTTCGGGTACGGGACTTGGTTGTGTGCTTATGCAGGACAACCGGGTTATTTCTTATGCATCAAGAGCTCTCCGGAATCATGAGAAGAATTATCCAACACATGATCTGGAGTTAGCAGCTGTCATTCACGCTCTTAAGATTTGGAGACATCATCTTATGGGAACCCACTGTAATATTTACACTGACCATAAGAGCCTCAAATATATCTTCACTCAAGCTGATCTCAACATGAGACAGAGACGCTGGCTAGAGTTGATAAAGGATTATGATCTAGAAGTGCACTATCATCCAGGAAAGGCTAATGTGGTTGCGGATGCACTCAGCCGCAAGTCACAATACCATTGTCTATCTGTAGAACCATTCAATGAAACTCTATGCCAGGAAATGATGAAGTTGAACCTAGAAATGGTACCTCAAGGAAGTTTGAACCATATATCGATTGAGCCTACACTTCATGATAGCATCATCATGGGACAATTACATGATGAGGGTATCAAAGTCATTAAGGAAAAGTTATCACAAGGAGAAGCAAAGTACAAATGTTTCCGAGTGGATCATAGAGGAGTTCTATGGTTTGAATCTCGACTGGTGGTACCTAAGGATCATCAGCTTAGAAAGCAAATCCTTGATGAAACACATCTATCGAAGTTTTCGATTCATCCCGGTGGTACCAAGATGTACCACGATCTCAAACAAAACTTCTGGTGGACTCGAATGAAAAGAGACATCGCCAGATATGTTTCTGAATGTGATGTTTGTCAACGAGTTAAGGCTAGTCACTTGAAAGTAGCTGGTACTCTCCAACCTTTACCCATTCCATCCTGGAAATGGGAGGACATCAGTATGGATTTTATCGTTGGTTTACCCACTACTCCTCGTAAACATGATTCTGTTTGGGTAATCGTTGATAGACTCACCAAGACCGCTCATTTTATTCCAGTCCACACCACTTATTCTGCCAAGAAGTACGCAGAGATTTATCTCGATCAGATTGTTCGTTTACATGGCATTCCAAAGACGATTATTTCTGATCGTGGGCCTCAGTTTATAGCACGTTTCTGGGAGCAAATGCAGGAATCCCTTGGAACAAAACTGATTCGTAGTTCAGCTTATCATCCACAAACAGATGGGCAAACTGAACGAATCAATCAAATCCTTGAAGACATGTTGAGGGCATGTACTATTCAATATGGCAAGAACTGGGTTAAGTGCCTAGCACTGGCAGAGTTTTCATACAATAACAGTTATCAATCCAACTTGCAAATGGCACCATTTGAAGCATTATATGGTCGAAGGTGTCGAACTCCTTTGAATTGGTCACAAGCTGGGGAACGCAAAATTTTTGGGCCAGATTTAGTCTCTGAGGCAGAGGAGCAAGTCAGAGTTATCCAGGTTAATCTTAAAGCCGCCCAATCAAGACAGAAGAGTTATGCAGACAAAAGAAGAGATCCTTTACAATTCGAGGTAGGAGACTTTGTATATTTGCGAGTATCTCCTACTAAAGGTGTTCAACGCTTTGGCTTAAAAGGGAAATTAGCACCCCGATACATCGGACCATTTGAAATTATCGAAACTTGTGGACCCGTTGCCTACCGACTTCGTCTTCCATCTCAGTTGGCTGCCATTCATGATGTCTTCCATGTATCACAACTCCGGAAGTGTACCAGGGTACCTACTGAAATCCTTGAACCACAGGATATCGAGATTGAATCCGATCTATCTTATACGGAGTATCCAATCAAGATTCTTGACACCAAAGAAAGAAGTACTAGAAGGGAGAAAGTTAAAATGTACAAAATCCAGTGGAATCAGCATACTGTAGAAGAAGCTACTTGGGAAACTGAAAATTTTCTCCAAAGAAACTTTCCCGACTTTCTCAGAACCAATCAAGGTACCAAGTCTTTGCACCCTTTTCTTCCTGTAATCTCGGGACGAGATTCCTTTTAGGGGGAAAGGCTATAACACCCCGAGTGTCTGCACAGTAATTAAATAGGTGTCTGCACAGTAATTGTGTATGTTTGCTATGCATCATGTGCTTGAATTGCTTAAAATGATCTTTTTGTAATTATGAAAGGTTATATGTGTAATTATGATTTTATGCAAGGTCCTTTCTATAGTTATTTATGATTATAGCTTTTGTGGAGGGTGTTTTTGTAAAATTTCAGTGCATTTAATGCATGGCAACCAATTTTGCTTGTAAGTCT
Organism: Panicum virgatum; assembly: GCF_016808335.1. Taxonomy (NCBI): domain Eukaryota; kingdom Viridiplantae; phylum Streptophyta; class Magnoliopsida; order Poales; family Poaceae; genus Panicum; species Panicum virgatum. The sequence goes on from NC_053136.1 coordinate 2,040,275, forward strand.
ATGTTTGAAGTGAATTTACGTTGAAAAAGACAAATTTCCTAGAATTCAAATTCCTTTCTCTGTTTTAATTTTAACTCTTGAATCTTTAGTCAAATAAATTTTTGCACAACATCAAAGTTATAGCTCTTGAAAAGTTGAACAACTTTCATGTTGGGCACTTTTCCATTTGAGTTTTGGTTTAAAAGTTATCGCTGGTTTACAGTTTAGTCCCTAGAACTTTTGGAAATTGCAAAATCGCCCTTATCCCCTTCTTCCCCCTCCCTGCTCTGCTTCTCGCCGCCGACGCCACCGATAGCGCCGCCGCCGACGCCTTCCCGTCTTTCCCGGCCATTACTTCGCCGTGCGCTGGCACCCTCGCGTCGCGGACGACCTCCTCCCCTCCTGTTGCCTCGCGCTGGAGCTCCCCGGCCGTGCCACGTGCGCCGCCGAGTCCAGAAGCGCCCGCGCCACTGCCACCTCGCCGTCGCGGTGGATAGCCCGCTGCAGTGGCCGCCGTCCCCTTCTAGCGAGCGCCCGGGCCCTACAAATACCCCAGAAACCGATTCCTACCGCCCTTTTGCTCTCTCCTCGCTCCCACACCGCAGGACACCGCCGCCACCCCGCTGGAACGCCGGCGAGCTCACCCCGCCGCGGAGCCGCCACCCCAGAACCGCTCCACCCCAATAGCCCCCACCATTAGCGCCGCCTCGTCCTAGCGCAGCTCCCAGACCACTTCCCCTCGCCCAAACCTCACCGGAGCTACCCCACCGCCATGCTCCGAGCCCGCAAGCCACCGCTCGCCGTCGACACCCCATCTCCGACCACCCTAGCCTCGATTCCAAGCACCCAGAGGTGCGCCTTGAACCCGTGAAGCTCCCACACCCCTCCATCCTCGCCGCCGGTGAGCCCCTCGCCGGGAAACCGCCGGTCAAACCCGCGCTCCCCCTCTAACCCGACCCGAGGACCTCGGTTTTGAATTTGAAAAACCCCAGGGGGTTATCTGCGTAGTCAGTGACTCATAGGAATAGTGCCCGCAGGGACTTGTTTGTAATAGTTTGCTGTGATCTTTGAAATTCAATATCAATTCATAGAAAATTCGTAAATTAGCAAATCTTGATGTTTTGGAATCCTCTTGAAGAGATCTATGGAGTAGAACCATAATATGTTAGGCTTTAGTTGCAAGTTTTTTCTGTAGATTTTGATTTGTGTTACTAGGTATATAAATACTTGTTCTTTAATCTTTTTCTTATCTGATGCTTGATATCTTGTTTTGCTCTGAAATTTTTGTGGTAGTTGAATCATGTTACACTAGTTTTGATATAAAAATTTCATGATCATTTCTTTGTTGTAGCTATTTATTTGATTTAATCCTTGTTTAGTAGAATTTATTTATGATAAATAGTTTCTGTTCTTGTTAAATCCTGAAAATATTCCTGAGTGTTCATCTAGGGTATATTAGCTTGATCAGGAAGTTTGAGCCTTAGTTCATGACTATAAAGGAGCTAAAATTGAATCTTGCTAAACTGATGTCTGTTTTGTTTATTTTCTCAGAATTAATTCTGTGTAGCTAAAATCATGAAAAATTCACAGTAGATAAATCATGCCTGTGTAGAACCCCTGTTAAATTTTGAGCTTCTAATCTTCTTTAGTTTGACCTGTGTAATTCATGTTTTTTCTAGATGTTATCTGAGTGAATGAATTATTCTGACTAAATGGTTATATGTTTTTGCATGATTTTAACAGGGTAGATTACTTTGTTCATGTTCTGTTTAGTGTAATTTTGGTAGAATTTATTGCTATTTGTACTCTGAGTTGTTGATTTATTTGCAAACCATGACTTAATTGTATAGGAAATCACCCCCACTTGTTTAGGAAGTTAATCAACTTCTTTTGTGCTGTTGATCATGATGCCTTGTGTAGTTAAATTTGGTATTTAACTACTCTATAAACGATTGCCCATGTGTGTATTTATAATGTTGTTCTTGCATTACATATAGACACGACTGCCTTATCGGACGGGACGTACGAGCTGATCCCGGAATCTGACGGAGGTGATCTCGAAGCTCAAGTAAACACTGCTGAACTAACTGAAGCCCCGGACCAAAGTTCGGAAGAGCCTAGAGCTGAAATAGTTAGCAACTACCGAGAAGGCAAGCTCCGGACATTACCTATTTTTCAAACTATTATTATTTACTGTTTTATTATATTTGTGCATTTACAGTTCTTAGGATTTGAATTGAAACCCTAGATGCATGATCTTAGGAACCTATGTATTGAACACTAGACTTGAGTTCGAATAATTGCTAAGCTTATAGGACCGGTAAAAGTCGAGTGATTGCCTGTCACTCGCGAGCTTTATAGGAATTGCCTGTTTACTTTCTGTTATCAATATAAGGACGACGGACGGGGTTTTGTTCGATATCATGTCCTATGTGAAACCCCGTCTGTGTTGATGAACTTGCTAAGGTCGTGGTGTGTGGTAGTGCTGGTTAAGTTTTTGAAAGTACTAGTCACATGCCGTAAATATGGTACGCGGCATGCCTAGTAGCCGATTGGACCGGGGAGTGGATATACCTCCCACTCTCTCAGTAGGGATATGTTTTATTTTATGTTGCGCAACACTACGACTTCTAGGGACAAGGTTCGGCCTTGGAGCCCTGTAGTCGGGGAGAGTGGCACTATCCACAAGCCGGAAAGAAAGGTTAACGATTGTTTGGGAATGACCCGACGGTGTTCCAGACGTGTGTGCTAGGTTTGTCCTTGCAAGGTTGAATTTCGATTCAGAATCGTCCGCCTCTCACGATGAAATGAGACTGCTTGATCTCTTTGCCACACAGAGTAAGAAGAGCAACAATAATATGATCAATCTTGATGTTGCTTAGAAGTTCCACCATGATTGGATAGTAGTTGCTTACATAGAATGGTTAATCTACTAGAATCTTGAAAGCTAAAACTTGAAAGTAAGGACCTACTCTTTATTGCTTTTCAGCAAAGGAAAACCAGAGCCTTACAAAGCCTTGCATAGTCTAGCTAAGGTGGGCTACTTATACCCGTTGACGGTTAAGTCTTGCTGAGTATTAGAATACTCAGCCTTGCTGTTGAAACCCTTTTTCAGGTATGAGTTTTGAGGATCAGATCGCTAGCTTGACCTATCCTTGCTCGTTGCCTCCTGGCTGGTCCGTAGAGTGGGATACGTCTTCGACCGGCAATGGCTATGACGAGTGATACCATACTTGGGCTAGCTTGGTGTACTTTTGCAACGTGTTGTAGCCGTCGTGTTTTATCTTCCGCTGTTTAAACCCTGAAGCTTTACACTTATGATTTGTATAACTGTTTTACTTAAGTTGGCTTTGTAATAATATTTTTAACTGGTTTGTAATTATTACTATGCCTGTGTTGTAAAATTGTGGTTTTAATATCTCTGGACTCGCCTTCGTGCGGGGTATGCTTGTTCGGTCCAAGAACCGGTGGTTGTATCGGAACGTTACCCGACAGACCCAGAATTGTTCCGTTTGAAGTGCGTTTGATCTAATGTTGCCTTTATGGTGATGGTCTGCGTACTTGAGCCGGGATAATTTAGGCGGTTCTGCCACAGTCGCGTGCGTCGAAGGCAGGCGGGATTCGCGGCGTGGTCTACGGCTGGTCGGCCACGCACGCGTCGCGCGGAGAGGAGGATGGGACAGAGAAATGATCTCGGGGTTTGAGGTTTAGGGTTCAGGGTTTTAAAGGGAAGTCGAGCTCAATGACGAAACACCAATTTAGCGCATGATTTATTTTAGTAAATTTTCGGGATGTTACAAACCTACCCCACTTAAAATGAATCTCGTCCTCGAGATTCGGCTGGTTCTTAAATTGGTGGGGAAAATCCTTCTTTAGAGCGTCTTCGCGTTCCCATGTCGCTTCTTCCACACCGTGTCTGCTCCATTGGACTCTGCAGATTCGCACTTCGGAGTTTCTGGTTCTTCTGGTGACAGTATCTAGATTCTTGATCGGTATTTCCTGGTATCGCAAGTCTGACTGTAGATCTATCGTTTCTACTGGCACATGCTCTGTCTCGGGTACCCTCAAACACCTTCTCAATTGCGAGACATGGAATACTGGGTGTATATCCGATATTTCTTCTGGTAGCTCCAAACGGTACGCTACTGCTCCAACTTTCTTCAGAACTCGGTATGGTCCAATGTACCGAGGGGCCAATTTCCCTTGTACCTGAAATCTTCGGGTTCCTCGAATGGGTGATACCTTGAGATACGCGAAATCTCCTGGGTTGAAACTTATTTCCCGTCTTTCTTGTCCGCATAGCTCTTTTGTCGGGACTGGGCCGCTTTTAGCTTTTCTCTAATCTCGGCGACTCTTTCCTCTGCTTCCTTTATGAGTGCGGGGCCGACTAGGGCACGTTCTCCAACTTCCGACCACATCAGAGGAGTTCTGCATTTCCTTCCGTAGAGAGCTTCAAACGGTGACATGCCCAAGCTTGCTTGGTATCCGTTGTTGTATGAGAACTCGACATAAGGTAAGCTTTGTTCCCAGTCTTTGCCATAAGTGAGGACACACGCTCTTAGTATATCTTCCATAATCTGATTCACCCTTTCCGTCTGACCATCTGTCTGTGGGTGATAAGCGGAGCTAAAGTCTAACTTGGTGCCCATGGCCTTATGCAAACTCTTCCAAAATCTAGAGGTGAACTGAGTTCCTCTGTCTGAAACAATTCGACTGGGCACACCATGCAATTTCACTATGTTTTCTATATAGAGCTTGGCTAACTTCTCCCCGCCATAGTTGGTCCGTACGGGTATGAAGTGAGCTGATTTAGTAAGTCGATCCACTATTACCCATATGGAGTCATGTCCTTTCTAGGTTCTGGGCAACCCCACCACAAAGTCCATTCCTATCTCATCCCATTTTCACACCGGGATAGGTAGGGGTTGCAACAATCCTGCTAGCTTTTGGTGTTCAGCTTTGATTCTTTGGCAAGTATCGCACCGGGCGACAAAACGTGCAATATCCGCCTTCATCCCATTCCACCAATATTTCCGTCTTAAGTCCATATACATCTTGGTGGAGCCTGGGTGAATGGAGTAGGCCGAATTGTGGGCTTCATCCATGATTACTTGCCTAAATTCTCCTTTCTGGGGTACACAAATTCTATCTTTATACCATAACGTTCCCCTATTATCCACTCTGAAATCTGGTGCCTTATTTTCTCCGGTCTGCCTCCGGATTTCCATTAGTCCCTTGTCCGATCTTTGGGCTTTCCTGATTCTTTCTTCTAGAGTGGATTAAACGTTCAGCACTTGGCTGGAGCCTCGAGGGACAATGTGCACATTTAATCGTGCCATTTCCTCTCGTAAAGGATCGTTCTTGGGCCCATAAGGTTTTCGGCTTAGGGCATCGGCTACTACGTTTGCTTTTCCGGGATGGTAATGGATTTCCAGATTATAATCTTTAACCAATTCCAACCATCTCCTTTGCCTTAAGTTTAAATCCGGCTGGGTGAAGATGTACTTTAGGCTTTTGTGGTCGGTATAGATTTCGCACTTATTTCCAATCAAATAATGCCTCCAAATTTTAAGAGCGTGCACTACGGCTGCAAGTTCCAAATCATGGGTCGGATAGTTCTGCTCATGAGACCTGAGCTGGCGGGAAGCATATGCGACGACTTTCCCGTCTTGCATCAGTACACAACCCAATCCTTGTCGAGATGCATCACAATAGATGACAAAATCCCGATGAATGTCTGGCAGGGTTAGCACTGGGGCTGTCGTCAATCTTTGCTTCAACTCCCGGAAGCTCCTTTCACACGACTCCGTCCAGGTGAACTTCTTTTCTTTCTTGAGCAGCTCCGTCATGGGCCGGGCTATCTTAGAGAATCCTTCAGTGAATCTCCGATAATACCCAGCTAATCCAAGAAAACTTCTGATCTCACTGACGTTGGTCGGTGGTTGCCAGTTGGAGACTGCTTCGACCTTCTCGGGATCCACTGCTACTCCTTCCGCGGTCAGAATATGACCAAGGAAAGCTACTTTCTCTAGCCAGAACTCACACTTGCTGAATTTGGCGTATAGCCTATGCACTCTCAGCTTTTCCAAAACTACCCTCAGGTGCTGCTCGTGTTCCTGAATACTCTTCGAGTAAATAAGTATGTCATCGATGAAGACTACGACAAACTTATCTAACTCGTCCATAAAAACTTTGTTCATGAGGTTCATGAAATAAGCAGGTGCATTTGTCAGTCCAAAAGACATCACTGTGAACTCAAATTGTCCGTATCAGGGGACAAAGGCTGTCTTCGGAATGTTGCTTTCCCTAATCTTGAGCTGAAAATATCCGGACCTCAGGTCAATCTTGGAAAAGTACTTGGCTCCTTTTAACTGATCAAAAAGGTCATCGATCCTAGGAAGGGGGTACTTGTTCTTGATGGTGACTTCGTTTAGTGCCCGGTAATCTATGCACAACCTCATACTTCCGTCCTTCTTCTTGACAAATAGAACCGGGGCTCCCCAAGGTGATGAACTTGGCCTGATGAAGCCAATCCGTTGTAGCTCCTCTAGCTGTTTCTTTAACTCTGCCAGCTCGGAGGCTGCCATCCTATAGGGTCTCTTGGCTATGGGGGCGGTTCCAGGAACAAGATCAATGACAAATTCTACGTCCCTGTCTGGTGGCATACTGGGAAGTTCTTCGGGAAAGACATCGGGGTATTCATTTACTACTGGGACTTCATCCAAGTTCTTAGCTAATATACTGAATACCATCGGGTTTGCTCCGCTTTCCCGGGTGTGACAGGTCACTCGGACTCCCTCTGGGTTTGTTAGATGTACTACCTTGTCCGTACAACCTATGAGGCCATTGTGTTTGCTTAGCCAGTCCATTCCGAGGATCACATCTATCCCTTCTGACTTAAGTACCACTAGGTCTGCTAGAAATTCTACCCCACTTAAATTGATCCTTACCCGTAGACAACCCAGTTGACACCTGATGTCTCCTCCGGGCGTCCGGGTTAATAGGGGTGTTTTTAGTAGTACTGTAGGTATTTTATGTTTCTCCACAAAACTTGAGGATATGAATGAGTGTGATGCTCCAGAATCGAACAGTACTATTGCAAGAGTTGAGCTGACTAGGTACTCACCGAGTACTACGCCCTGGGCTCCTTGAGCTTCCTCTGCGTCGATGTGGTTGACGCGGGCTCGTCCAAAGGACTGCTGGGGTTGCCTCTGCTGGTTGTTGTTGTTATTGCTGTTACCGCGGAGGGGTACTCGGTTGGCTCCGGTCAGAACTGGCTTAGGTCCGTTCACTGTGTTGGAGAAAGCTGATGTAGCCGGCTTGTTCTTGGCATAAGGACAGTCGACGATGAAATGACCCGTCTCCCGACAGTTGAAGCAGGCCCTCACATTGCTGTTGTTGTTGGTGACCTGGCTTGCATTACTCTGAGGGCCCCTCATGGTGTTCTAGCTTCTGAGCTGGGTGCTAGGGGCCCGTGGTCCTGTCACTTGAGACTGAGTTCTGTACTGCATTGGGGCTTGGGACCTTGGTGCGTTGTAGCTGAAGCTCCTGGGCTTCTGGAAACGATCCTGCTGGCGTGCCTTGCTCTCCAAAAACTTGCGCTTGTTATCCTTTCTCTCATCGATCTTGGCCCTCTCTGTGAGGATTGCCTTGTTCATCAGGGTGTTGAAATCAGGGTAGATCTGAGGGGTGAGCAGGGTTCTGAGTTCTGGGTTCAGTCCCTTTTTGAACATATCCTGCTTCTTTTCGTCTTCGTTCACTTCTCCTGGTGCATAGCGAGCTAGCTCCATAAACTGGTGTGTATACTCTTCCACCGTCATATTCCCCTGCTGAAGTGCGCGAAATTCATCCGCCTTGCGCTTCATGGTGGCCGAGGGGATGTGATAACGGCGGAATTCCCTCACGAATTCATTCCAGGTGATGGTGGAGGCATCTCGGGCAGCAGCGCAGTAATTCTCCCACCAGGCTAAGGCGGTCCCGGTGAGTTGATGCGCAGCCAGAAGTACTTTATCTCGATCCTGGCACCCAAATGGCTCGAGCTTCCTCTGGATCACGCGGAGCCAGTCATCTGCATCCAAAGGGTTGCTGGATCCGGCAAAAGTGGGTGGCTTGGCCCTCAGAAAAACTGTCAGCTTGTCATTAAAGGTCTGCTCTCGTGGCTGCCTGTTCACTAGAGCATTGGCCAGTGTCTCCAGTATGAGAGTCTGGTTATGGATTATTTGTGCCAGATCCGTGAAGGGTGGTGGTGGTGGTGGCAGCTGTGCACCAAGGTTTTCTCCTCTGCCCTGACTCACTTCTTGATCTTCCTGAGGATGGTTTTGCCCGTCAGGATGTACTCCTGCATCAGCGGCTGCAGGGTCCCTGACGCGGGAGGCCCTTGTGATGCTCCGGGAAAACATCTGCAGATCGAGTGGATTGGAACTAAGATTAGGTGATGTTTAAGTTGTTTAATTCGCATTTTTTTTTGAAAAGGCAGTATCTTCCTACTGCCGAAAAGCACACAAGCACACAACAAACCAAACAACAAGCACAACAACTTTATTACTGCGGGGGGGGGGGGTACAACACGGGACAAGGCCAAACGCGTACTACACGTCCGGGTACACAACTTCAAAAGAAAAGGGGCACATAACTTCTTCGGACCACACGGCTTCATTCCTTGTCGGTTGCTCGCGCTTCAGGCAGACTCATTGGCTTGAGTGGGCTCCTCCCTCGGAAAGGAACTCACGTCCTCCGGGGAAATGAGTGGTCCTGGCTCGCCGTCCTCAAGATCTCCGTTTTCCCGAGGTTGTGTCGTGGCTTCTCTCGCGGCGGCGGCCGTAGACCTTCCAGGGTTCTCGGGTGGGGCTCGTGGGTTTCCAACGAGTGGTCCCCAACCTATGACGGGCGTTCCGAGCAGAACATGGTCTTCTCCTATTGCCGGGACTGGGGTTCCACTGCTAGCCCATTCTTGCATACGCTGGTCCCGGGCTTGCCTAAGGCTCTCCTGAGCAACTGCCTCACTGCTGACCGCTGCTGCGGCTCTTGCCTCAGCTTGGACTGCTCGGATCTGTTGCAGTCTTAGCGCGAGCTCTGCTTGCTCGGCTCGATGGGTCTGTTCCCTCAACAAGTTGGCTTGCTCGTCAAAGAGCTGATCCAAGGAGGCTAGGTAGGTAGCTACTTGGTACAGGAGGACTTCTTCATGGCGGCGCCGTTCCAGGCTTCTCATTTGAGCTTCCCAGACTGGAGTTCTGATGGCTGGTGGAAAGAACCTCATTGGTGTGGGGTGAGGTGTCTTTCGAAAATCCGGCACAGGTAACGAAGTGCTTTTCTGATGGCTAGGGGATAGGTGTCCTGGTACCTAAACCCTGTAGCGGTCACTCGCCATGACTGGATGTCGGGGTAGCGGTCACTTCCGGCGATGACTAGGATCACCCTGCAGCGGAGAGTGCCATGATGCTCGTACTCTCTGCTGTAGTACCTTGGGCGTTCCGTGACTCCAAGGCTTTCCAGGGCGTTGATCAAGAGGCTGGGGAAACCAGGTGCAGCTTGGCAATCGCCCTGGGTCCATCCTTCCTCAGCCATCTGAAAACAAAGATAGGGTGAAAAACTTGCACAAATATTTGAGGTACTCAAAAGGGGTAGATGACATTTATTATAACATGGTGGGGTACAACTTCATGGGTACGGTCCTCGACCGTTGTTCATCCAGCTCCTGGGTTGCCTTTTCTGCTCTATGGATTTGCTGCTTCAGTTGTGCTGCTTGCTCTCGGTAGAGCTCATCCAGGCCGGTGAGATAAATGGATAGGTGGGATACTGTGTCTTCCAGGTCTTCTTCTTCTCTTCCAAGTCCTCTCATCCTGGCAATCCATGTGCGTCCTCTTCCTTCAGTCGGCGGGAAAAATCCCATAGGAGTCCGCTGGAGGTGATGTCTGTAGATCACACGTAGACGTCGTAGGGCTTTGCGGGCGGCTTTTCGATAAGAGTCCGGGAAACGGAATCCAGTGGTGGAGATGAACCAAGGGTCCACATCTGGGTAGCGGGTGCTTCTTGCCACGAAGATCATCAGGTCACACCGAAGAGTGCCCTTGGAGTCGTACTCCCGGTAAAGAAACTCTGGCGGATCCACAACTCCAATGCGTTCCAGGCTGAGTATCAACAACTTAGGAAGGCCGGGCTCTGCGAAACAGATTCCGCCGATCCATCCATTGTCAGCCATCTGAAATAGGGCAAGAACCAAAGGTAAGTGTTTGTGTGAGGAAAGGATTAAGGATAGAAAAGTCCTAAGGTGAAAGGTCCTGAAAATGGGTTTCGCTCCTAGGGTCACGTCCTACAGCCAACCTATAGCTCTGATACCACCTGAAGCGTCCCCTCATAAGAGAAGACTTAAATGTGATACAAAGCACCAGTCCCAGGAGGCTGATGCCACATTTATTACATCAGATGGTTCAAAACCGTACAAACCTTGGAGGACACTCGATACAGATAATAATAATAATTAACCAAGCTACGACATAACACCAGACCGCAAACCACATGGGATCTAACACGGGCTCAGAGTACTGCGACAGCGGAGGCATCTCATCAGGGCCGATTCCACAAGCAAGGTTGGGTGTAGAACGATAACCCTACTCAGCGTCGTCGGGTACGAAGTCTGGGTCTTCTTCTGTAAAAAGTAAGAGTGGGGTGAGTACAAACGTACTCAGCAAGTCCAACCACACCCACGGAGGGGGTTATAACAGAATAATATGCAAAGGTAAATCAAGGATAAGGTTACGGTTTAATTTGCAGAAAAACGACATTTTATGCAGGGGTTCATTTTACAGAAAACCTTGTAGAAATCAGTTTTTGCAGTAATACGGAGTTCAGGTTTTAAAACTGCTACCGGACTCCCCGTCCGTCATAGCACATGGCACAACTGCCGGAACTAATTCCAAAACGACTCACACCAGCCCATCCCAAAGAAACACTAGTTATGTGACCACACCGTAACTCGCCCTATACCGTGGGCACGGACTATTCGAATAGATTCTTAACTCTGCAGAGGTGTGCAACTTTACCCACAAGTAGGATACCACAACTCGAACACCGTCGTGTCGGTGTAGATCCCAACATAGCCATTACCCACCATAGCTAAGCCTGACTAGCCATCACGGGATGCACCAAGGGGTCATTGACCTATCTCTGAGGTATAACCGGGGTATAAATCGCACTGAGCATATCCCTTCTCCTTGGTCACCCGTTGCTCTCAGCCCTCCTGATGGCTATCACACCAACTAGTGGGATTTATGCTATGCCGTTGCCCATTCAACGGTCGAGTGGTTTGCACGATAATGGAGTTAGGTGGGATGACACATTAACTCGGTCCTTAGACACGACAAGATGGATATCTCCCTCCTTTGCCCTGCCACACAGGCATAAGCACACCAATTGGCAATTCACACAGAAATGCCGTCCATCCCGTCCACACTCATCTTTCGAAAATCCACATTTTATCCCTTCCCATACACACACATTTTCTTTATCAAATAAATCATAATACGAGTAAAGTCCTAAGCGTTCTAGTGTCGATTAATGTCTAAGCAAAATCAGACATTAATCTAGGTGGTCAAGGAATGGTTATCACAACTCAAGGGGTGGCTATCCAACCGTGTTTTCATGCGAGCAAAACATATGCAATTTTATAAAATAGGCCATTGGGTTGTGTTTATAAAACTAGGACAGAAACATGCATCAAAGGATGGGATTGAACTTGCCGTCTTCAAAGCCTTCTGGGATGTCCTGTCCTTTGGGCTCGGGGTTGCGGAACTGATCCTCATTCTCCTGCTCACAGTACGGCTCGTTGACGGGCTCTTCTTCGTTCACTCCGTGGTCTACAACGCATACAAACAAACACTCAATCAAAACAAAGAAATAACGATTTATCGTTGAGCTCGAATCGGGAACACATAAAATATGGGGCATGGAGTGATATTTTTGGGTGTGCTTCTAATGGCATGGTCAAAACTATGCTAAGAGAGACGTGGTAAAGTTTTGGGTAGATCCGAGGTTGTTAGGCGCATGAAATGATAGGTCAGAAGGGTGTTTAGGGCCTAAACAGGGGTCCAGGGACCTAATTGTAATTAAGTTTAAGAAGGCAGGGACTTGGTTTGCATTTTAGAAATTTTTTGGGTTAATCTAAAAGAGTCAGGGTTGTATTTGTAATTAAGTTTATATGGTGGGGGTTTGTTTTGGGAATATAACAAAAGGGGGGGTTTAATTGTAAAAGGGCTTAAAAGGATGGGTTTCTTTACTGATTAGAGGAAAGGGGAGGGGGCTCAAGGCAAAATTGTCTGCCCTCTTCCTCCCCCCCCGATGCAGAACAGGGGAGGGGTGGAGGCGCATCGGCGGCGGCCCGATTCGGGCTTCCCGGGTCACTCCGGCGGCCGGGGTTGAGGGGGAAAGGAGGAGGAGGGTGAAGGGGCTTGATTCCCCACCTCGGCTCGAGCTGGGGTGGAGCGAGGGGGCGGCTCCGCAGGGATCGACGGCGGCGGCGGGGGTGAGTGTGCGGCGGCGGTGCTGCAGGACTGGGGAGGGAGTTGGGAGTGGCGGTGGAGGTCGCCTGGGTGGCTGGGGTGCTCGGAGAGTTCTTCGCGGCCTCTTTTATAGGCGGCCAAGGCGGTGGCGATGGGAGCGGGGTGACGGCCGGCGGGGGCAAGCTTGTAGGCGGCGTTTAATGGCGTGGGGCGGCGCTGTCGGAGCAGTCACGTCGTCGTGGTGGTGCAACGTTGACGAGGCTCGCGTGTGGCAGCACGGCGTCAACCCGAACAGCGGCGAGCCTGCTGCTGAGGCGACGGCAGCGTTGAACGGCAGTAGCAGGGCAGGCTCGGCCGGTGGGAGGGCTGCGGTGAGGTGGGAGTTTGGCGAGGGCGGCACGATGGCGTGCTGGGCGGTTGCGTGTGGCAGGCGGCAGTGGTGTGCGGCCGTCAACGGCGGTGTGCGCGGGCGGGCAGGGCGAGCGGGACCGGCGATGTGGCATGCGCGGGCGCGCGGGTCACGGCGTGGCCGCGTGGGCATGCAGGGGCGGTCTGGGCGGGCGAGCTCACGCCGGCGATACGGGGCCGAGGTGGGCTTGGCGCGCGGTCGAGTGGGCGAAGGCCGAGTGTGCGCGCGTGAAGGCAGCCGGGCGACGTCGCGGCGCGGTGCGCCGAGCGCCGTGTGCGAGCGCACGGCCGGTCAGGGGCGGCGTGCGCGCACGCGGTCGAGCGGGCCGAGCAGAAGGCGCGGAGCGGAGCGGCCGAGCAGGGAGGGGCGACGCGGTGGGGTCGCGTGGCAGAGGGGAGCGGCCGAGCGGGCGGCGTTCGGGAGCGGGCAGAGCAGAGACGGAGGGAGCCGAGCGCGCAGGTAGGAGAGAGAGGGAGAGGGAAGGAGAGGAAAAAGAAAAGAGAAAAAGAAAATGGGGAAAAAGAAAAGAAAGAGAGAAAAAGAAAAAGGAGGGGAGAGGGAATTGGAGAGAGAGGAAGGGCGGGTTTCGCGCCGACGTGATCCGGCCCCGGCCGGCCACGCGCGACGGTCGCGTGCGTCGAAGGCAGGCGGGATTCGCGGCGTGGTCTACGGCTGGTCGGCCACGCACGTGTCACGCGGAGAGGAGGATGGGACAGAGAAATGATCTCGGGGTTTGAGGTTTAGGGTTCAGGGTTTTAAAGGGAAGTCGAGCTCAACGACGAAACACCAATTTAGCGCATGATTTATTTTAGTAAATTTTCGGGATGTTACAATGGGTTACCTTGAGGCTCTCCATGTCATATGTTGGGAGGTCACCGAAAAACCTATTGTTGGTGATTGGAGTGAAGACCAAATTAAGTACTATGCTAGAGCCAAGAATGCTTTATTTGATGCTCTTAGTGAGGACATCTTTGGGCGTGTCCATAGCAAGAAAATGGCTCACGAAGTTTGGAAAGAGTTTGAGACCATTCATGTTGGGTCTACAAAGCTTCATGAGGAGAAGTACCAAGTGCTTAAGGAAAAACTCAATGATTTCAAAATGTTCCCCAATGAGTTAGTTGAACAAATATATGCTAGATTTAATGTACTTGTTGAGGACATTAATGCTCTTGAAATTTCTCCTTTGACTACTAGTGACATCATCCGAAAGGTCCTACATTCTCTACACAAGCCCAAGTACAACATTGTCACCGCATTGCTTTATGAGAAGGATTTTGCAACACTTGAAGTTGGTGAGGTCATTAGAAAAATTCGGTCTCATGAGATGTTTCTCATGCGTGCTGTTGATCCCCCAAATGCCAAGAAGGATCTTGCACTTAAAGCTAAGAGTGATCACATGTCCAAAAAGAAAAACAAGTGCAAGACTCCCTCACCGAGCTCAAGTGATGATGAAGCTAGTGAAAATTTAAGTGATGAGGATGGTGATGTTGATGTTGAGCTTGCACTTCTCATGAGGAAGACTTCCAAGATGATGTCAAGGCTAAACAAGAAAAAGTACAATTATGATCCCAAGAAGAACAAATTCTGTACCCGGAAAAGTAATGACAATGCCAAGAAGATGTGCTACAATTGTGGCAAATATGGGCATCTCTCCTATAATTGTCCCGAACCCTCATAGCTCAACAAGAAGCAAGATGATGATGATAATAATAACAAGCACTCAAAGAAAAGCCATGACAAGAAGGACTTCAAGAAGAAAAGGTCTTTCAAGAGAAAAGAAGATATCAAGGCTTTTCTTAGAGAATGAATCACCGATGGGGAATCCTCAAGTGATGATTCAAGTGATGATGAATCCAAAAAGAGGATAGTGGGGATTGCCATGCATGATGATGGTGATGATGAGCCACCTCTACCTCCACCATCCATGTGTCTCATGGCAAGAGATAACTCTAAGGTGAGCGATGATGACAACTCCTCTAGTGATGAAAGTGAACATGGTTTATCTTCTAATGAAGTGCAAACCATCCTAGATGAGTACCAACAAGTGATCAAGAAGTACAAATCTAAATGCGAAGTTCTTGAAAATGAATATGCTAATCTTAAGGCCTCAAATAATGAGTTGCTTATTAGACACAATGAGGTAGTAGAAACTCATGATACATGTATTGTTTCTAGCAAGCAACTTAGAGAGGAGCATGACAAGTTACTTGCTAAGCACAGTGAATTGAATGTTAAATATGAGGAAGTAATTGTGCTTAATAAATCACTTACTTCATGCAACCAGAAACTTAAGTTTGATTATGCCAACTTAAGTATGAAGTATCAAGAACTTGACCTTACCTTTGATGCCTTGGATGAAGAACTAAAACAAACTCAAAAGAAAATCATCAAAGTCAATATATCTACTTCTTGTGATGATTTTGTGGAGTTCCCTCACCCTACTACTTGTCATCATACTTCTCCTTCTTGTTCAAAGACTAACCACGATAGGGAGAAACAACTTGAGGAGGAACTTGAAAGCATGACCAAGTGCATGTTCAATGTGACAAGAGGAGAATACTTGCATAAGGAGATTCTCTTACACAATACAAGGCACTTTGAGACAAATGGACTTGGATCATTTCCTAAGCCTCCGGAAAATTGTCCCAAGTCACCGGAGCTCAAGACATGCTCCAGCAAGGAAGTTGGCTCATTTTGCCAACATTGTCGCATCACCGGGCATCATACAAGGGAGTGTCCAATTTCTACTCGCCCACCTCCTACCTTGCCTCCTAATTACAAGTCTCAATTCAATGAATATCATTTCTTGTTAAGCAAGCTTAAAAGTGGCAAGGTTGAGACAAAGTTTATTGGCACTCAAATGAAGGGAAAGGTACCACACCAACTATGGGTTCCTAAATCTTTAGTAACTCATGTCAAAGGATCCAAACTTGTTTGGGTTCCCAAACCTCAAAAGTGATTCATTTGTGTGTAGGTGAACTAGAAAGCCGGTGGAAAGCATTGGGTGCTTGATAGCGGATGTACACAACATATGACCGGCTATGTAAAGATGTTCACCTCACTAGATGAAGATGTGGGCGATCATGGACTTGTCACCTTTGGTGATAACTCAAAAAGAAAAGTAGTAGATTTGGGTAAGGTAGCAATCACCAAGGATCTCTCTATATCCAATGTGTTGCTTGTTGAATCCGTTAGTTTTAATTTGTTATCTATTGCTCAACTTTGTGATTTAGATTAATATGCACCTTTAGTGATAATGAGGTTGTTATGACAAGCAATGAGGACAAGAGTTTAATATTCAAAGGATTTCGACATGGTAACATTTATCTTGTTGATTTCTCATCTAATGATGCAAGCTTGGCGACATGTCTCTTTTCCAAAAACTCCATGGGTTGACTTTGGCATCGCCGCATTGCTCATATTGGAATGAGCCAACTCAAGAAGGCCTTCAAATGAGGTATGGTGGTTGATGTCAAAGATGTTACATTTGACAAAAATAAATTATAGTGCTTGTCAAGCCGGGAAGCAATTTGTATCATCACATCCCCTGAATGCTTATTTGTCAACATCAAGAAACTTGGAGCTACTACACATGGATCTCTTTGGGCCAACCACCTACAAAAGTCTTGGCGGTAATCTCTTTTTTTCTTGTAATTGTTGATGATTACTCTAGATATACTTGGACTTTCTTTTTAGAGGACAAGAGCAAAACTATGGGGATCTTCAAGACTTTTGTCAAGCAAGCTTAAAATGAATTTGAGTCAAGTGTTGTGAAGGTCCGGAGTGACAATGACACGGAGTTTAGGAATACTCAAGTTGAAGAGTTTTGCATTGACATTGCCATCAAGCATGAATTCTCATCATCTTACACACCCCAACAAAATAGAGTGGTGGAGAGAAAGAATAGGACCTTGATCACTCTTGCAAGAGCAATGTTGGATGATTATGGCATCTCACAAAGATTTTGGGCGGAAGCCATTAACACCGCATGTCATGCATCCAACCGGATCTATCTTCACCGCTTCTTGAAGAAGACGCCCTATGAATTTCTCGTTGGGAGGAAGCCCAACATCTCATACTTTCGAGTCTTCGGTTGCAAGTTTTACATCTACAAGAAAAGGAAGCACCTAGGCAAGTTTGAAAGTAAATGTGATGTTGATTTTCTTGTTGATTATTCATCAAACTCCAAAGCATATCGAGTATTCAATAATGCCACACGCATGATTGAAGAAACTTGTGATGTGGAGTTTGATGAGACTAATGGCTCCCAAGGGGAACAATTTTCTTGTGATGATGTAAGTGATAAACCACTAAGGGAAGTCATGAAGAACATAGTCATTGGGCAAGTCAAGCCAAAGGAGGAAGTTGAGGAGCTACCAAGTTCATCCACTCAAGTTGAAGCCACTTCCAAGGATGACTCCAATGTTGAAGAGAAGAGTATACCATCACGTCACCATTATGAGTCATCCGATGAAGAAGATGGCGCCTCACATCCTCCTCATGACACCCAAGATGAACGAGTGGTTTAAGAACAACTTACATTTGATGACACACACATCACAAGTGAACAAGCCCAAGCTCAAGCCCAAGATGTCGAACCACTAGAAGATTCATCATCTCAATCACAAGAGAGGCTCACAAAAACTTCAAGGAATCACCCCATTGACTTGGTCATGGGTGACCCCTCCGGAGGAGTAAGATCTTGTTGACGTCAATATGCCTCTTTTTGTGAACATTACTCGTTTATTTCTTACTTAGAACCCACAAATATATATGAAGCTCTTGAGGACCCGGATTGGGTGATGGCCATGCAAGAAGAGCTCAACAACTTCACCCGCAATGAAGTTTGAGTTCTTGAAAAGCGTCCACAAGACAAGAATGTTATTGGTACTAAGTGGGTCTTCCGCAACAAACAAGATGAGCATGGTGTAGTGGTTCACAACAAGACAAGACTTGTGGCAAAGGGCTTTGCACAAGTTGAAGGGTTGGATTTTGGTGAAACATTTGCCCCCGTTGCAAGACTTGAAGCCATCCGTATCCTTTTAGCGTACGCTTCACATCACAACATGAAACTCTTTCAAATGGATGTGAAGAGTGTGCTCTTAAATAGCTTTATTAATGAGTTGGTGTTTGTTGAACAATCTCTCGGGTTTGAGGACCCTAGATATCATAATCATGCTTATAGGTTGCACAATGCGCTCTACGGGCTCAAGCAAGCGCCAAGGGCTTGGTATGAACGCCTTCGTGGCTTCCTTCTCAACAAGGGCTTCAAGATCGGGAGGGTGGATATAACTCTATTCACAAGAATCATCAATGAAGAGCTATTTGTATGTCAAATCTATGTTGATGATATCATTTTTGGTTCAACTAACCCCACTCTTTGCAAAGAATTTGGAAAAATGATGGCTAGGAAATTCGAGATGTCCATGATCGGTGAGCTCAATTTCTTCTTTGGGTTTCAAATCAAGCAATTGAAGGAAGACACTTTCATCCATCAAAAAAAGTATACAAAGAATATTCTCAAGAAATTCAAGATGGATGATTGCAAGCCGATCAAGACTCCAATGCCAACTAATGGATATCTTGACTTGGATGAGGGAGGTAAATCGGTTGACCAAACTCTCTATCATTCCATGATTGGGTCACTTCTTTACCTAACCGCATCTAGGCCTGATATCATGTTTAGCGTATGCATGTGTGCCCATTTTCAAGCTAATCCTAAGAAATCACACCTTAGTGCCGTTAAGCGGATCCTTAGATATCTCAAGCATACGTCTAGCATAGGCTTGTGGTACCCCAAAAGCGCTAGTTTTACACTTTTGGGATACTCGGATTCGGACTTTGCCGGATGTCGTGTGGATCGCAAGAGTACATCGGGTGGGTGCCACTTGCTAGGGCGTTCCTTAGTCTCTTGGTCGTCAAAGAAACAAAATTCCGTGGCCTTGTCAACCGCGGAGGCGGAATATATTGCCGCCGGGGCTTGTTGTGCTCAAATCCTCTACATGAAGCAAAACCTCTTGGACTATGGTGTAGTATTAGATAGGATCCCGCTCCTTTGTGATAACGAGAGTGCCGTTAAAATTGCTAATAATCCGGTTCAACACTCTCTCACCAAGCACATATATATTCGCCATCACTTTCTAAGAGATCATGTGGCAAGGAATGATATACTACTTTGTGGTGTTCGTTCCGAAGATTAATTAGCGGATATCTTCACAAAATCTCTAGATGAGAGCACATTTTGTAGGTTGCGAAGTGATCTTAACGTTCTAGATGCTTCTAACGTCATGTAATTGTCTTGCCATATAGATGCATTTTATATGTACAAATGCTAGAGGCTTGTCTAACCTTGTCAAGATAGTGATGAACATGGGTCTTGCATGAGCCGGTGGTCTTTGGTTTCGCTCATGGCATGAAGAATGGTTTATCATGAAGAAGCTTGCCAAGGGTTCAAACTTGACAAGATAGATTTAATTTCTTGCAATGCATGTGCTTGTCATATAGAATGAATCCATGTTTAATTTCTCGCTTTGCATTGGCATTGCATCACGTTAGTAGCATCACAAGGGAGCAAATCACACTTTGAGAAAGATATTCATGCTAAATATGATATATCAACTCTACAAAGGTGATAAGATCAATGTTACGCTTTCATACCTATTGAGCCATGTCTTATCGAACTTAAAGTTTCAATCTCTAAGTTCATAGGCAAAGTGGCTCATACATTTGGTTTTTGTGTTTGAACCTCACTTAGATCTTAATTTGCCTATGTTTATGTAAAAGCTTGCAGCACTAAGTATGAGTGTTTGAGGGGTGAGGTTGTCTCTCGAAAATGGTCCAAATCGATCGTTTATGGCCTTGGTTTTGGATATTTGGATCAAAAGTAGAGTCAATAGTTCAGCAAATTTTCTTAACCACCAGTTAAACCGATGCCCTGCTTTCCCAGCATTGGTTCAACCGGTGCTTAAGTCTTCGTGGCTTGGTTTCTGCATTGTCTCTGGAACAACCTCCGACGGATACACCGACGGCCACCGGTGCATCCGATGGTTAACGGAGGAATAGATACTGTTTCAGCGGTTCTTCCGGTGCTACTGTGTGGGAATCTTGGCCCAGCAGTGTCTCTGGACAATCCTCCGGCCAACGCACCGACGACCGTCGGTTATTCTGGTGCCCCCATAGTGGTTCTTCCGGTGCCCTCCTCTTGACCGTTGTTCAAACCCGCACAGATCTGGTCAAACTTACACCGACGCATACACCGGTGCTCAAATCTTTGCACCATCGGTTCTTCCGATGTTATCTAGGTTTTGCGGGCCCGCTCGTTAAGTTTCACTTATTCCTTCGCGGGCCCCACTCGTCAGCGGTACGTCTCTTCTCCCTTCTCTAAATCGAAACCGCCGCTGCGCCCCGCGCCCGCGCTCCTCGCCGCCGCCCCACGCCATCACCGCGCGCCGCCTATGCTCTGCACCGCCGCCCGCTTGTCGCTGCCTCTGCTGAACCTCTGCTCCGCCGTGCGCGCACGCACGCACGCCGTCCTCTGCGCCGCGCCCACGCGCCCGCGCAGCCCTGCAGCTCGAGCGCCGCCGCTGTCTTCTGCGCCGCTACTCGCCGTCGCCGCCAGCACGCCTCCTCCTCTCCACACGCGCGCAACCTCCCCTGTTTCTCTCTCTTACGTGAGTGGACTCGTGCTCGGGCCCCTACCCTCTCCACCTCAAATTTGTGTGCCCTCGAGGTGTTCGACAAATTGTCCCAAGAACGATTTTTGTTGATTTCGACTCGGAATCGTCTCTGACCTGCTAGGGTATAATCCTGAACTTTCACTGCATGTGATGCACCTTCTTTTTCACATCTTTTACACACCTTTTCATATATGATATCCTTGCTCTTACACATGTTCACATATGACTCCTGCCTTGCCCACACACTCACGCACACTTGCCTTCTCGTGTTAATCAAAATCAGTGTGCTTCATCCACTAGAGTTCATATCTTAGGCTCATATTGCTCCACTCTTTGCTTAAGAATATTCTTATCTCTAGTGTACATCTCGTATATCCATAATTCCCTGTCTTAATTCTATTATCTTCTATCGATTCTCTATGACAGATGGCTGGAGATAAGAAGGGTAAGGGCAAGCAGGTGGTACAACAGAGGAAGAAGCGCACTCATGAGGATTGTGAGAGAGAGCGAGCTCAAGCAGTCGCTGATGCTGCGGATAGGCAGAGTTCGCTATGGATTAGGGATCCTCAGGCTCAGAGGGAGTAACAATAGTTGTTACGTCGCTCAGGGCGTACTCGTCAGCCAGAGACAGCTCAGACCACACCTGAGTCCCGCTCTCGTCCACGGACTCGAGGTGGTGGTACTCACAAGGCAGCAGGCTGTGATAGTGACAGAAAGGCAGCTGGTTAGGACAGTGATGCAGAGGAGGAGCCTCCACAGGTTGAGCTGCTTGATCTTCGGGGCATTCCAGGACCTAGGGTCAAGAGGTTGAGATATGTCACCCCGGAGACATGGTTTCCCGAACAGAGGGACGTTGGAGTTGACTGTCGTTTTCACATCCTGCTCCATGAGTCTTTTTACCACGCTTACTGCCAGATGGACATCAAGATCAGTGAGCACAAGATGCTTCACTGGGTTGCTTTGCGTGTGGCAGCTGGTGGAATTCCAGTACTCCCATTCTTTGAGCACTACGATAGGCTGCCAGTACTACTCAGTGAGAGGTCCAGATATATCTGAGAGTGGGTCCGTGTCTTCTACGCTACCCTATTTGTTAAGGAGGACCGGTAGTTTATTGACTTCATGTTCCAGCAGAGACACTATCTGTTGACTCGAGCACGTTTGGCTACCCTGCTTGGAGTTCGGATTGCCGAGGAGCCCCACTACTTGCACTATCAGGCTTATGGCAACACGGTACCTCCTTGTCGTCCTCACGAGACTCACTTCCCGTCTGACGAGGAGGTCAGTGTCCTCTTTCAGCAGCCCTTCCTGCCAGGCACTCCGAGAATCCCGGATAACCTGACTCCAGTGGCTCACACCATACATCTCGCTTTGAGGAAGAGTCTGTTGTTCAGGATCGGGTACAATAAGGGGATCACAGCTCTGCAGCAATGGCTACTACTGCATATCATGATAGGTCGAGACTTTGACCTTGTCGACTTCTTCATCTGCGAGCTAGAGGACGTGATCATGGATGGGATGACAGTTCACCATCGCCACCCCTTTGCTCATTGGATCTGCTGGATACTCGCTCAGCTCAGTCAAAATGCTCACATGGATGAGCTGGCGCAGTCGAGGACGTACTTCAGCTTTTATTCACCTACTACTCCTCGTGATGGTCGTCGTGGCCCGAGAGACCAGCGCAGGTCACAACGGATTCTGGATGAGCGTGCTTTGGCTGAGGGCAGAGTTGTGGATGATCAGACAGCAGCCGAGGATGCCTCACTCGCAGCTGCAGAGGCCCAACTCCCGCACTACTTGGTCACTGACTCTGAGGACTCTGAGGATGATGAGGACTACATTCCCACTGTTACCGTCCCCCGAGGTGCTCATGATGATGAGGCAGGATCTTTCGGTGCAGCCAGAGCCCCTGCTCCTCCAGTTACCGCTGCTCAGGTCACTCACCCTGATTCACTTGCTGCTATTCTTCAGAGGCTCTCTGACCAGCAGGACAGATTTGCTACAGCTCAGCTGAGCATGCAAGCAGAGCAGGCTCGCCAGCGAGAGGCCCAGACACTTGTGCTTGAGGGGATACGACAGCAGCAGGAGGCCATGAGGGTACAACTTCAGCAGCAGTCCCAAATTCAGCAGCAGATGTTCACATTCTTCTCGGAATGCTTCAGTCAGCTCTATCGTCACACTGGTCTGCCTGAGCCACAGCTTCCCACTCCTCAGCAGCTCCAGTTCAACCCTACTGCTCCTGCTCCACCTGCTATAGGCTTTGTGCAGACACCCTTGGCGTCCTTCCTGATGTCACCTCTTCTTCAGACCGGGGTGTTTGCCAGCCCTGCTCCTACTTCTACTCCTGCTCCGGCTCCTGCTCCACAGCCTAGTGTTTTGACTGCCGAGCAGCGTGCTGAGTTTCTTAGGCAGCAGCAGGTCCTGCATCAGCTTTAGCACCAGTCAGCTCAGTCGCTCACTTTCGAGTCACCCTCACAGCCTGAGGTGCTTCGTCCGTCCGCTGTTCACCCCACTCAGCCAGACTCGACTCCCGTCATGTCTGCCCCTCCGACGGACTCCACGGTCGTCCTCTCCGAGCCAGCTGCTACCTCTACTCCGGCTACTTCTGCTGCTCCGACAACTCCGGTCCCGCAGAAGTCCTCTTTAGCTGACGAAGACTGGATGGACGACGACGCCGATGACTCAGCCACACAGTTCTCCACCGGACCCAGCATGAAAACTCCGCCTTCTCCAGCTCAGGACTAGATCGCCTTTCTTTTTTGTGCTTTGTTACCAAAAAGGGAGATAGATAGGGGGAGTAGAGATAGAGGGAGTTTGGTGGTTTGTGGCGTGATTGGATCTTCATGGATTTTGTGTATGGACATACCTTTTGGATATTGTGTTTGCTCTGTGTTGACATGTCCCTACATGTGTTTTATTTTCAGTAATGCATGCTTGTTTATCGCGTTTCTTTTCATATCTTTGTATCTCTACTTTGTGTTGTCATCAATCACCAAAAAGAGGGAGATTGAAGGGCATCTAGGCCGATAGATGCTAATGATAAGTTTTGGTGATTAATGACAACCACATGCGACTAACTTGTGTTTTGAAGGAAAAATCAATAATTAGATTAGTCTCATATGAAATATGAAATGAGACTCCTCAATTTGAAACAATCATGCGTGCCAAGGACTCAATTTCAAAGATTAAGGACATTTCTAGTCTCAAGTGTCACAAGGAGATGAAGGACACTTGATTTAGCTAGGTTTTATAGTTTCTAGTTCTTGACCGTACTATTAAGAGGGGTTCGTGAGTTAGTAGCTTGACCAAAATTGAGTTGGCCTTAGAAATCTTGCACACTCGCTCAAAAACAGCCTAAGATAGTCAAAAAAGTCAACACAACACTTGGAAGAAGAAACAATCGAAGTTACATTCAACTCCAAGTCAATTCAGCTGAAAATTAAGAAAAACTGCAACACCGGTTTAACCGATGCCATAGCATCGGTGCATCCGACGCTTGGCGGAAGTTCCGACGCCCCTATCAGTCTATCTTCTCTGGATGCAAGCAGAAATCAAGTCAACAGTCTCTATAGCACCGGTTGAACCGATGGTCAAAAAGATAAGCACCGGTACAATAGACGTACTTTGTCCCAGAGAGCATGTTTGGGTGGTTGTGATTCGCCTTCAGCACCGGTAGATCCGACGCTTCAGAAACTAACATCGGTGCATTGGATGTACTATGTTCCAGAGAGCTTGTTTGAGTAGATCAGTGAACCTCTTCAGCACCGGTTGAACCGATGCCACTTCGGAGCATGCACCGGTGCAATGACGTAAACCTGGATACTGTGTCAGAACCCCCAACGGCTACTATTTGGACACAGAGAGACCGGTTGAACTGACGCCTTCACTTTCTAACCCGTCGGTTCTTCCGATGGTCACGATTTTTCTGCAGTGGACTTCCAGGGTATGTGACCCTCTCCACTCTATATAAGGGCACCCCTGGCTCATTTACGCTGCCTTTGATGCATTGAATACCTGGGGCCACCCTTGAGAAGAAGAGAGAGTGTATTGAGCAAAAGAGTGAAGATCTAGTGCATTGATTGTGCTTCAACCTTGAAGAATTCAACCTTTGCAAGTGTAGCAAGTGTGCTTGAGCTAGGGCCAACTGAATGTAGGTTAAGTGAATGTTTAGGAGCTTGTTACTCTTGGTGTTTGACGGCACCTAGACGGTCTTGGTGATCGGGAGGTTCTTGGTGAGCTCTTGGAGTTTAAGGGAGCCCCAAGACAAAAAGCTTGTACACGGTGTGAAGCTCGCCATTCCGGAGATGGAGAAGGAGCATTCTTAATGATTACTTACTTCTTGGTGAAGCAAGGGAGCGATACCTTTGTGTGGGTGCTCCAACGTGGATTAGGGGAGAGCGTCAACTCCTCGATACCACGGGGAAAAAATCCGATTGTCTCGTGTCTCTTGCATTTATATTCAAGCAATTAATCTCTTTCGTTGTGATCTTTACTTTCTTTTGCTTTTTTGTTTGACTAGGACAATCGCGTGTTAGTTTGATCTCTTGACTAGAATTTGTACTTGTTAGTGTGTTTCTCCCTTGGCAAGATGATCCTGTTAGTGTGTTTTTCTACCTAAGGATTCTTTGTTAGTGTGCTCTAGTGAATATGTTTTAAATTTATAGATTAGACAATATTAGTCTAGGTAAAGAACAAGTTTAAAATTTGAAAAAAATCCCAATTCAACCTCCTTCCTTGCGCCTCGATCCTTTCAGTGGCCGAGGGTGTACGTCGCGGTGTACTCAGCCAGCAGGTACATGAGCCAGATGACGATCCTCAGAGCGCGGGAGATGCTGCGCCGACGCATCCACGCGAAGCTGAGCAGGAACACCTGCAGCGCGAAACTGACAAGGACCAGGATTTGGATCTCCCATTCGTTCCAGAGGTGCAACACTCCGGCCATGGCCATCACTTACTTGGAAGCTTATTTGTAGTGATGAATTACCCAATCAATCAGTCACTGAAACAAAGACAAGGACCATCGTCATGAGCAATTGATCAATTATACTAGCTACACATGCAACAACAGAAATAAAATACTCCAATCAATGGCAGTAGATTGCAGATCGATTAGGTGCACCAAAAAACTGGACCAAGCTTTTCTTTGAAAATATATTTTGGGCCAAGTAAATGGGACTTGGACTTATCAGGGATAGGGGTCATCAGCAAGGCACTTGCCTATTCCATGTTGCATGAAGTTTTCACACACTCGGGGTGTAACTGCATCATATATAGGCTCATAATTTTTGCAATTCTGCCACTATAATCCATGACAACAGCAGGAACACAGGAGCAGAACCATTGCCGAAACTCACAAGGGATCAAATTTTTATACCGTTTTATTCCTTGCATAAATGTCATGGTATCTTGGCATTCACTAATAATTAAGATCATTTGTAAATGTTGTGCATTTTCCATTGTACAAGATTCACTGAAACTTTTAAATTTACAACAGAAATGTAGTGTACATGTAACGTAAAATAGGCAAGACCACCAATTTGACTCAAAGACTTTGAAACTGCCCTTCTTTGAATTTTGCTCAAATTTAAACCTCTTCTCTAAGAATAGAAAGCAATTCCAAAATACAAAACCCTATCTGGCCCTTTCTTTTGGGGTAAATTAGTTCTATACCGTTCAAAGTTGGTAAAGACGGTCACGCTCTGCTTTCAAGCCCACACAGATAGTCCTTAAGGAATAAAGCTAGACTTATTTTTCTTTACACATATTGCCTCGCATTCAAGCAATGTACTAATAAGGAATCACATCCCAATCAAAAGCTAAAAATAAAGCCGCGCGCAGATTCCAGTGGAGAGGAGCTACTACAGTGTTTCGACGACTAGCTAATTTGTCATATTCGAATTACAACTGTTTCAACTATTAACTAATTTAACTGAACCCTCTCTTTTTATTGTTCTTTCTATAAATGTTGTTTTTACCTTCTCTATTAATACACACACATACAGTTAAAACCAGCCGGCTCCTCATAAAAAACCATATTGATTTTTATTTTAGTAATAATAGAAGAACATCAGGCTTCATCCCACAAGTGAGGAGTGAGACCAATATTTTACAGGACATAGATGTTTAAAACAAAAACAGTCTCATACACCAAATAAAATTTAATCGACCAAAGAAAACATATTTGTATGAACAGTCATCATGTGTTGTCCACATTTGTGTGAACCAGCGGAGCAAGCAAGAAGAAGTTACCTTAAAACCAGGAGATGCAAAGTGAATACTCTTCGGAAGTGCGGAATGTTGGTGATATGACCAAGAGGCAATCATAACAATATAGATTAAAGGCCCACATGGATATTGATCCATAAGCGATTAGGGTTATTAATGGGCCTACATGGTCGATGTCCCATTAGCGCGCTCTATATATATATATGAGGGAGGGGGCTAGGGGCGCCACACCTTTTGCTGCGCCTAAACCCTAGCCGCCTGTTCGACAATGTTTTGAACTGAACATGTTTCTCAAAGTAAACAAGCTAAGATATGCATACGTATGAGATAAGAGAAGCAAGCTAACATGCAAGGAAGTCCACACATGCTAGCTGCACCGTGGCCGCAGTTAATGGGCTGGAGTTGCTAAGCTTCAAGCATTATTGGGCTGATCAGTAAAGAATTAGCACTAATTAATCTGGTGCATATGGGTTCTTACGTGACCCATGCATGGCCCATGCATCAGCCCATGCAAACAAGCCTCGTATGGTGCATACGAGTGGGCCGTCTCCATAGATTATCTTCTGGAAGCTTTCGGCATGCACAACCACGGGCGCCAGCCGCCTGTGGATGAGATCGAGCTTTCAAATTTTGAATTAGCAGCCGCACGGCGTGGAACTGATCCGAGCGCTTCGCTCGGGCGCCGGCTTGCTCAGCAACGGATTAGAGGCGGCGCACGGCTCGACGCTCCTCTCCTGGCCCCTGCCTCCAGCCCATAAAAGAGACCCCTCAGTCTCTCACGAGAAGAGGAGACACCCACATCCATCTACACCATCGTCACCACGCTCTGCACTGCGCCAGTCCGCCGGCCGGAGTTCGTGATCAACGACGACGACTGCCGTGCGGCCATCTCCATCTCCATCTCCATCACGCACACGATGCCGGTGAGCGAGTCCGCGGCCTGCGGCGGAGTTCCGGCCTCGGCTTCACGACGCCACGCAACTGACGTCGTCGCTGTCGAACACTTCGGCGTCGACTCCATGGCTCCCATCCTTCTCGCCGGTAACTCTGGTTGAGATCGATCTATCTTATTTGTTTTATTCTTGTTCTTGCATGTTTCCTTTCAGCACGCATGCATGAAGGAGTTCTGCACATCATCGTGGGCATCTCATGGTCTCCATGAAGGAGATTGTCGCTCCTCGCGGTGAGAAGCCTGCCACGTCGCCGACCGCCACCGAGATCGTCGTCGCCGTATCGCCGCCGCGGCTCGATGCCGTCCGGCTCGCCGTTGTGCAGTTCGCCGCCGGAGCTCGTCCATGAACAGCCCTCCTCATCGCCGGCCGCCGAGATCATCACCGTCTCGCCGCCACGGATCGCTGCTGTCCAACTCGCCGCCATGCAGCCGGTCATTGGAGCTCGTCGTCTCTGAACAGCCCATGTCACCGAGATGCATCTGTCCAGGAAAGGCCACGATGCCCTACATGCATCAAGTCAAGAGTTGTTCCTGTACAAGTTTAGAAGCCACCCAGATTGGATCAACGTGAACATGTGCTGTCCCCTCATCCTCGACGTTCACGGAGAGAGGAGTGATGCCGATGTGTTCTGTCTTCGACCGGGCTTCAATCGCCTAGACCCCGTGTCTGTGTCGCGGGTTGCGTTCCGGCCGGATCTGCGCCTGTCAAGTTCCTACGATGATTATTGGAGACACTTCTATTTTGCTACGCCATCTGACGTCCAACTGATCGAACTGAGCGCCACCATGCACTACATCAACAACTCTATTGCTGTACTTGCTGTTCGTAACCGACGAGGCCGAACGGCACGGGCGGACGCCATCGACGTTTCGACTGCGTTACCATCGGCCCATGGACCGACGAGGCCATGATAATGCCGACGCCTGCATTCATCCATCATCATCATCATGCATGGAGGACGCAAAGTGAAGATCGAAGAAGACGACCATTGCAGCTTAATCGGAGGTATTCTGCGACTATCTCGCAGATGTAATTAACTAGAAGACTTCCGAGGCCCTAGGAAGTAGGAACCAGAAGGCCACATCGCCCATGTTCGATCTGCCCCACGGCAGGCTATGGAGCACCCATATATATAAGGAACCTGTATTTGTATTTGTTGGAAAATATAAATAAAATATGTGTTCCTTATTTGTTCTTTGTCTATTTATTTTTTGTATACTTAGTACACTGGCACGCCCGCAATTTATTTTCCCCCGCGTGTAGAGGAAACCCCCTTTGGGTATTTTTCTCCCCAAACACTGCCCTTCCTCCTGGCCACCGTTCTCCTACAGCCTTGTGTGTGGTGCTAGCACATCGGCGCACGGTGTTCCTTCTCCCACATGTGTGGACTCCGTGGAGGCGCTGCTGTTGTTGCGGTGCTGATCGGCAAGGAGGAGACGATCCGTTCGTGACGTGATCGACTACTTCCTCTTCATCGACGTGTGCCTACGTTGGACAAGTCTACTCCAACGTATCTTCCGCTGCACTGCGCATCGAGGGGTAACGCTCCATGATCATCTGCTTACATGAGATCCTTATCGCTAGCGTAGCGTTTACTTACAGCGGTACCAAAGCGATCGAAATATAGATCGTCGATCGACACAGCACAGTAAAACTGAATGCTTGGGTTGATCTTTCGACTCAAGGACGACCGAGATAGCCTCTATCACTTGCCTCCTCCGATCCGCTGACAATGAAGAGCCTGTACAGCAGGGAAGGCCAATGAAAGGGCCGAGCCTGTACAGCAGAGCAGAGCAGAAACAGGCAAGAAAGGGCCGGCAGCTCACCACGTTGCATGGCAGAAGCAGAGGCGAGCAGCGAGCTATGTTCCCGTAACTAGCAGATCCGCAGATATAATGGTCCGTCCTTCCAAGTTCAAACACAACCGACGCAGGAACTCGGCATGTTTTGGATACTTTTGGTTGCTTCATTCTGTTTCAAAGTTAAGCGCCAATTGGGTATGATGATCGATCACTCCATAAAAATCAAGACACCCCGGCCCATCGAGGAATCAGATTCATTGCCCAGGTCTTATACTATGCTATATACCCGCTTTTAAGGAAATAAAAGGCACTAGATTCAACTTAATCTACCTACATAGTTGCGTTGCATCCAAGCAAAGTACAGTTCATGGATCACACGTCCCAATATAGCTCACACAACCCATCTTACAGAGGGAGGAGACCTACCATACTACAAAAGCAGACAAGAAATTTAAATTTAGAGGTGGCTCTCCATACTACAAAAAGCAAATAGTAAACAAGACGTTTAGACATTTCGATGTCGTTTGGTGTTGCTTTGGCTCCATACCTCGTGCCGCCACCTTCTTCCTCCTCACCGACATCTTCTTCGTCCCTAGTGCCCTCGCCCCCGCTGCTGCCCCCTCTCAGAGCTCCTCCGCTCCGACTTGGCCCGACCGCTGTCAAGGCCCCTAACCACCCTCCAACCATCCCCACCGCCTTATACACTAAATTTCCCACACAATCCAAAAGATTCGACACTTCTTTTTTTGGACACAAGACTCGACATTTCAGTAATACACTGATCGATGTGCTCGTTTATTAACTGCTGATTGTCTAAAGAAAGACTACTGACTGACTGATGGATGCACCTCCATCCGCTCAGGAAATAAATACGCCCTAACTGAGGAGTAGACGGGGGAAAGAAAGAGAGATGAATGGTTAGGGTTGGGGTCACGATGCAGACCTGGTGCTGACAGTGCCGTCCTCCAGCGGCGAGGATTCAACGCCCTTCTGCGACGACCGCGCTCCTTGGCGGCGGCAGCGGCGGCTTCCGGCCATTGAGGTCGCGTGGAAGCGTTGCTGGTGGTGGCTCGAACTGTCGAACTCGTGCTCGTTGGAAGCGCTGTTGCGAAATGTTGTGTCATTTTTTTGACGAACTGGCAGTGATATTTTTAGAGTATTTTTTGGTAAATAGTAGTGGGGCAGTTCACAGTTGGTCCTTTGAATTTTTTCACAAAAAGACGAATCTATGCATGGAATACTAAACGAAATTTATTTGTGAAACCTTCGTAGATAGGTGTAACTTTGTGAGCTGAATCTAATGATCTTAATTAATCCATAATTTGCAACAGTAATGCAACAGTAACCATGCTCTAATCATCATGTCACCGTACGGTCAAATGCTTCATTAGCTACAGCAACTGCTACAGTACAATAGCTGTGGATGTGATTTTGTAATTAGACTTCATTTAATATATCTAATTAGTGGTCAAAGCTGCCCCTAACCAAACATGGCATTGGTGCACTGGCTTCCTTTAATTTGGGTGTCTCCACCCCTGTTTGGATGCACTTCAATCCACCCACTTCAATCCACCCTGATTAGAGATGGTAAAGGGCTCAAGATTTTGAACTAAAAAAATTTAAGGACCAGTCCCTAAAAGAGTCGGGCTCTAATCTTATATAATTTTGAGCTAAATAATTTAAAGACCTTGTTGGGCTGTGAAGATGCCACTAGTGCTGTCACACCCGGTTTTAAGGACAAAACCGAATGCATAGCTATATGTATGCCAGGATCAAGTTTCATACATATAGAGATATTATAAGTGTATAATCAGTAACAGTATCACGTAAAAGAGAATTACAACAAATAGAAGATTATCAGAGTTATACAGCTTATCCTGGAAACGAATGCTCCAAACTTCACAGGCAATCGACTGCAGGTTGCGTATGCCTAGAACTCAGCATAATCTTCAAAATCTTTATACACCTTCTCCTTCTGAGCAGCAGTAAGTAAGGGTGAGTACACTTATGGTTGGTACTCAGCAAGACCACAAGAAATAACCAGAATGTGATTTATATCCATCTTTAAGTTTATTAATCATGTGAGGGTCCAAGCCGCTCTTGACCGTGAGCACGGCTGATATATCAGTTTTACACTCTGCAGAGGTTGTACACTTTCACCACAATTCGCGTAAAAGTTCCGAAGAACTTTGAACCCAACCACGCAATGTGCTAGCTAGGCACAGTATCACACTTCCAAGGTGTGATTGCATAGGGACGCTACGAGGCCTTTACAAAGATTCCCTAACATATGACAATCCGCTAAGGTTTCAAGTCAAAGTGGTCATAACACTGTCCTAATGAGGTGGTACCTTGCCAAAGGACCATTAAACAATACCAATTACCCCAAGAGGACTGAGCTATACCCCATCGATGCATCCCCTCTTGCTCTTTCAGTAAGACTGTCACAACCTAGAGTCTCTAATTAATCAGCCAAGACCAGAGCCATATAGTATTGTGGTTGTACGGTTTTCTTGGGTGGTTCTCCATGTTCCAATTAAATCATCATAATACTCTTGTAAATAAGCATAGACAGAAAGATGGTTAGGGTCACTTGCCTTTTTAAAACGATAAACTACTCATACTGCTCTTCAGCTTTTGCTCATCTGGAATTCTTGATCTTCAATCTTCAAACAGCGATCATTCTACTCGGAGCAATCATGGAGCAAACATACAAAGCAAACAAGAAGATACAACTAAGAACATTACACCATAACAAAAGAAAGGCTTTAAAAGAACGTACTAAAGGATAGGGCTCGCTGCTATGGTTACGAGAGCGCAAGAAACGCGGAAAACGGAACTAGAGTTGAAAAGAAACAGCTATCAGAAGATTTGTATTATTATTGAACAAAAAGAACTATTAGCTTTATTTATTTTAATTAGAAACCACATGTAAAAGATATTTTGAAAAGAAATATCTTTGGTTGTAAGTAACTCATATTATGTTTTTATTTGCAAAGTCAAAGTTGAACATAATCAAGTTTTATTTATAAAGTTTCAGTACAAATTAAACCAATTAACTATTTAACTAGCAAATAAAAGACATGTGAGAACAACTAGCGTCGAATTTTATATACCGTGGTTGAACTAAACAAATTATTTAGAAACATATTTAAATTGAGGTTTAATAAAATTAGTATTATTTTTGAAAACCGGTGTAGAGCTCTACTTTACTTTTAATTAGAAAAGCTAGTTTCACTAGTTATTAATCAGATTAATTCCAAGTTTATTTTAAGAACATGAACTACGATACAACATCGTTGCAACACGATAGCTTACGCTAAAACAAGTCTAGCGCAACAAGAACGGGTCGAAACGGAGCTAAAACGCGTAAACTACGGAAGAAACAAGGTTGAAGGGACCTATACGTAATTAACTATAGACTTTAGGGGGCTAGCTGCAGATTTTTGCAAGACACAGCAAATAGTGCTCGCAAATTTAGCAAAGGCTAGGGTTAGATCTGAAAAAGATCAAGGCTAGGGACTTGGTTCTATTTTACAAAAGAACAGGGGCTAAAACGAAAGAAAAAGGACTGTTTTGTAAATACCTTTGAACTGCAGCGGATTGCGGCTTGATTTCCACAAAACTGAGGGCTTTTCTGCAAAAATTCCTAGGGTTGACTGGTATCTGATCTAATTGACTTGGGTTAGATTCGATCTGGATCGTTGGATCGCGATCGAGCGGCTTAGGTCGATCGGGGCAGAGCGACGACGCTGTGGTGGCCGACAGCGAGGCGTGCGCGGCAGCGGCTCGCCGGCGTTGGCCAAAATCGGCCATCTGGGCTCGGATTTGGGCGCGGCTAGGTCGGGGAGCTTGAGCACGATACGGGGAACGCGAGGGTGGGGTCTGCGCGAAGCCTAGACGTGGCGGAGAGCACGCTCGACGGCGAGGTTGCTCGGCAGGGCGATGGCGAACGAACAGGCATGCACGGGAGCGAGAGGGAGAGGGGAAGGTGACCAGTGAAGATTCTCACCACAACACGGAGCTCCGGAGGCGGCTTGTGGAGGCGAGCGAGCGGCGGAGCGGCGAGATTTGCGGCAGAACCGAGCTCGAGCGGAGCTCCAATGGCGGCGGCGATTTAGGGCTAGGGTTTGCGAGGCGGCGGCTGTGACTAGGGGAGGCTAAGGGGGTCGTGCGGGCGCTATTTATAGGGCCCGTAGGGGATCCTTGGCGTGCGGACCAAGGCGCGGCGTGGGGAGGCGTGCGGCTGCCGGACTCCCTGAGTCCGCGTCGCCCACAGGGAGGAAGACGACCCCGACAGGCGGGGCCCGCCTGTCGGCGGCAGAAAGGAGGGGTGCCTTATCTGGGCCGAGAGAGGAAAGTGGGCCGGCGGGAGGGGGAGTTTGGGCCGCGGGAGAAGAAAAAGAAAGGGAGAGGGAGGTGGGTTGGGCCGGCTGGGCTGAAAATCAAGGGGAGGAAAAAGAAGAAGCTTTGCATTTTTGAAACTAATTCAAACAATTCAATTCAAACTCAAATTCAGAGAATTCAAATTTGAACCGAACAACAAACAATAAAACAATGCATTGCAGCATGAATGCAACACTAAAAAAACAACTTTATTTAATTTAAAAGACAAACAATTATTTTCTTTATACTAAATTCCCTGTGAAGAAAAATAAATATTGGCAAAAAAAATTTAGAATTATGAGAAAATTGTTGTTTTATTATTTTCTTTTAGTCACATCATGAAATTTGAAAATTTCAGGGTGTGACAAGGGCCACGACCCATTACCACCCCTAACCCCGATCCACATGGTCCCCAATTCCTCTGAACCCATGTGGATTAGGGTGGAGTGGAGTGCATCCAAAAAAGACTTTTATAAGAGCATTTCTAATAGGTTATGTAAATCATCGTGGATAGATAGAGAGAGAGAAAGGACGCTAAAACTCGTTTCCAACGGAGCAGCTAAAGTCGTGGACTTGCTTTCTCCTACGACATCTCGGGAAATCCGGTAAGCATATGTGCCAATGCTCCACTACTTGTCATCGCTCCTCCCATGTGGTCCCACCCTCTCTTCAACAATGGCACCGGTGCAATTGGAAGTTCAATGCTGAGCCAAGTGAAGAAAACTCAGTAACACCAGTTTAACCGATGGCAGCGTCGGAGTAACCATCAGAGCATTGTCCAGAGAACATGTCAGGGCGCAAGAGAAAAAGTCTTCAACACCGAATGAACTGATAGTCATCGGTGCAATGTACTGGTTTAATCGGTGGTTGCTACGTCAGCAGCAGGCGGGTGTTAGAAGACTCAACGGTTATGTTCTGGAATGGGGAGATCGGTTTAACCGATGCTCCCAGGCATAGGTGGAATCTAATGCATTAGGGACAGAATCCCAATACGCATCGGTTAAACTGATGCTATGCTGATTTTTGCTAGCCGTTAGAGCAACGACTCTATGGATTTGGTGGTCTATATTATATATACGCTTCACCCTGGCCATTTTGGACCTGCTGGAGACTTAAAACTATAGATGTCTAGAAAGCCCGAGGCCTGACAGCCCGACACGAGGCATGATTTTTTAGCCCGGCCCAAACACGGCATGGCCCGATGTTCCACGTGCCCGGGCCGGCACGGCCCAATACTCTGTGCCGTGCTTGGGCCGTCACATTTGCCCAGCGGGCGGCACGGCCCGGCACAAATTTTAGACGTTGGCCCGAGATGGCCCGTTAACTTCACCTCCAATCCGGCCCGTATAGGAGGCACCTCGGTCTGCAGAGGTCCCTTCTCGATTCCTCCACACAAATCTTATCCAATCGGCTGGCTTCCACGTTCATCCTCCGCCTCCTCCCGCACGGCCACACGCACAAGATGCAACATGTGGCGCTCTCCTCCATTAGCCTCCCTGTTTCCCATCCCTCTCGGCTGCCATAGGAGTGGCGCTCTCCTCCCATCAGCTGGCAGGCGGCGGCCACAGCAACATGTGGCGGCGCACAGGGGCGGCACGGCGAGCAGGGCGATTGTGGCGTCTGGCGTGCAGGCGACCGGCACGCTCGGCGACGGCAGGCGTGCGTGGCCGGAGAGCAGCGCAGGGTGCAGCGGATGGTGCCAGCGGGCGCGTCAGCAGGCGAGGGGCGCGCCGGCGGGTGCGGCGGCCGGCAGTGGCGGCGCACGGGCTTCTGCAGACACGAGCACTACAAAATTCCCGTGCCGAACCGGGCCAGCACGGCACGAATGGGCCCGTGGGCTCGTGCTTGGGCTCGAGACGCGGCATGATGAGCGGCACGGCACGGCACGGCCCGTTAGCATGTTCGTGCCGTGCTTGGCCCGGTCAGTTCGTGCTCGGGCCAACCCGGACTCGGCCGGGCCGGACCGCCCGAATGACTATCTATAGCTGAGGGCTCCCAGACTTTTTTTCATAAGTCCTTATCACATTAAAAAGAATCTTACTATTTTATAGTATTAAATAAAATCTGTTTATTAATGTTTTTTGACAGCTGAGTGCTAATTCGTGAGACGAATCTAATGAGCCTAATTAATTCATAAATTGCTACAGTGATGCTACAGTACCCATTTGCTAATCATAAATTAATATACCTCATTAGATTCGTGCCCCAGGGTTCTGCAGTTAGTTTTATAATTAATATTTATTTAATACTTCTAAATACTAAAAAGTTTCAGAGACTTAAAAAAAGTCCCTGGAACCAAACAGGGCCTGAGACACCCCACACACAGTGAAGAACATCTTCAATCCTTTTAAGTGTTTAGGGATCAAATTCTTAGTCCTTTGAGAGTGTTTAGGTTAGCTCTTGAGTGAGTGTGAGAGCAAGATGTTATGTCTTGTGTGTTGGTTCTAGTGAATCACAAGTGTATTTTGATGTCCCGGCCATTATTGGAGTCTTGGTGGCTTGCCAGCAAGTTTACGCCCCTCCGGCTTGGTGTAGAGCGGTGTGGATGACTTTGTGCGGGGGACGTGAAGACCCCTGTCCTTTGTAGAGAAACTACTTTATGTTTAGATCCATATAATTTATATCAAAAAACATTCCATCGAATGTTTGGACATATACATGGAGTATTAAATAAAATTTAATTACAAAACTCTTTTGCACGGATGAGTTGTAAATCACGAGACAAATCTAATGAGCCTAACTAATTTATAATTAGTGGCTAATTATGGATTAATTAGGCTCATTAGTGCTTCGAAATTACAAGATTCCGTTTTGAAATTTTTACCCCTAAATATCAAACACGGCTTTAGTGCAAAACGAGATCAAGGTAATCATGGTGATTTGGTGTCCTCGGAAGCAATTTGATTGTCGAGAAATAATACACTTTGTGAGTGCTTCAACAACATGGAGTAGAATTGACTTTGTGTCTAATTTAACTGAACCACGAGATAAATCTCGCGTTATGAGTTTACTTCCTCTCATCTCTTCTTTAAATTTCCACATTTATTCTTGTAACTTGTGTGCTTTTACTTTTTTTAGAATAGTTTTGTTTATAGGATTGGCTATAAGTTGCATATTTTTTTGGAACGAATGTTTCACACAGTTGAACCGTACTTTTTTAGACAAGTTTTAATTTATTTTTTTTTACAAATTAGTTGGAGGTATAAATTAAGATTTTAGATTGCTTAATTCATCCTATTTCCCTCTTATACATACTACGAGCACCTGATCAGTTTCACTTTCATACATGAAAATTGTCTGGATACGAAGAGGACTATGTCGCTGCGATGATGCCAATTCGTATTTATTTTGAGGATATTGTGCAAATTACCCCCTCTGCCATGATTTGAAAATATACAATTATACTGCCGTTGGCACACCAAAAATCATTCTAGTTTCCGTCCCTAACGAGACCGGCATTAAGTCCAGCGGCGGAACCAGAAAATTTTTGAAGGGGGGGCCAAGAGGCTAAGCCAACATATGGCCATGGCGGCGGCCGGTGGCGTTACTGCGACGTATGTACGTCTTCAGTTCGGCTGAGGCGTCCGTTAGTTTGTTATACCATTGCAAAAACGATTCAGAGTCTATGTGCCATGTCTGCGGCTAGGGGCGAAGCTACCTCTAAAATTATCATGGTGCAACCGTTAAAGACCATAAAAAAATTAACAATACATGGTAAATGCAAGTCTAGCTAGTGCTAAATTTTTCATTACCCTAGTGCATCGGTACCAGGCAAACTGTACGTAGCGTTAACCCTGGCTGCGCCGCTGCGGCTCCTCCTAAAATAGCTCTGGTACAGTTTTTTGATGAAGTAGAAACTGAAGTTGTGTTAAAAAATTGTTTCCTAAAACGGCTTCAGTCGCCTAGGATCATGGTAGCCGCGAGAAGCCACAATTTTTTGCTCGCAGGCAAAGCCGTTTTATGGCTTTATTCACGGCTCCCATGATAAAATCATTTTGAAAATGATATTTTGATAGAGCTTTCATCAAAAGTCGGTGAGGAAGCTATGCAAAACAGACTACTTTTTGCTTGTAGTTATTGCCTCTTAGACTATGTACTTGATTTTAATTGAAAATACAACGTGAGCTACTAGATATTAAATTTGTTGTAGAATCACTTATCTAATTATTTGTTATATACTGCAAAAAAGAGGGAGGTTCAAATTTTTTTTTCAGGCTTAGGGGGGGCCGTGGCCCCTGCTAGCCCCCCCTGGTTCCGCCGTTGATTAAGTCACCGTCAAAATGCACAGAGCAGTTAGCTTAGCCTAACCACAGGACCAGCATTGATCCCTGACCTGGAAAGGCCACTACCACTAGTAACAAAACAAACGTGGCAGCTCGGCCCCACCCGAGATATACTCCACCTGTCCGGTGCCAGATCCTTGTCAGCTCTCCTCACACGTTTGACTCCGGCCGGCGGCCGGCGAGGGCCCGTCTCGTCCCGGGAGCGAGCCGATGACCCGCCGGGCTGCCGGCCTGCCGCGGAACGGGCCCCGGATCGATCTCCCCCGTTCCCGGGAGCCCCGGGCGAGGAGACGAGACGAGACGAGACGACCGGGTCAAACCCCGACCGGCCTAATCCCGGCCTGCCCGGGGAGCGCAACGCGCGGCGCGGGTGGGCGCGGACGGGGGAGGGGAGGGGTGAGAGCTGGTGTGGGCCCGCCGCGGTGGGGTTTCGGGGTTTGGCGGTTGATGCGGTCGCTCTTCCCGCGCTAAGCGCGAAACGAAAAAGCAAATCAAAGCGGGCGGCAATTAGCTGGTGCGTTCGCGGCACGATGGCTTTTGGGGGTGGACTCGGCGTGCCACGTCGGCAGCGCCGTCTCGCGGATGACGTGTGGGGTATACAGGCTTCGTGTTTGGTGGCCCCGGTTGCCGATGGCTTCGCAGAGGAAAAGGTCCATGACACGGCTGACCTGGCAGGCCGCCCCCGTGCGCCACCCAAAAATAATTGGTTTGGGTCCCAAATAATTTCGCAGCCGGTGATGATCAGATGCGCGGGCGAAATGAAATGAGACCCGCGCGAGCCATATGATTTGTGACAGCGACCACACCGCATCGCAAGGCCAGCCGAGCCCGGCTCAACGCGAGTCCACACACACGCCCCCACCCACCCACGCACACCACTCCTCCCTCCCCCTTCGCCGCCGCCCGCCCGATCCGGCCGCGGAGGACGCCGCGGGTCGCCCCGCCATGGACCAGGTGAGCGCTCCCCCCGCCTCCCCTCTCCGATCGCTCTACCGCCGCCGCCTCCCTCCTCAGTCCGCCCCGGAGCGGCGGCGATGGCGCGGGGCCGGGTGTATATAATGCGGCGGAATGGTGTGGCGTGGGCGCAGTACGAGAAGGTGGAGAAGATCGGGGAGGGCACGTACGGGGTGGTTTACAAGGGCAAGGACCTCCACACCAACGAGACGATCGCGCTCAAGAAGATCCGCCTCGAGCAGGAGGACGAGGGCGTCCCCTCCACCGCCATCCGCGAGATCTCCCTCCTCAAGGAGATGCACCACCGCAACATCGTCAGGTCACTGCTCCTCCTCTTCTTCTTCTTCTTCTGCTGCTGCTGCTGCTGCTTCGCCCCGTCTCGAGCCGGCCGCTCGACCCACGCGCGATTGGTTGTGTGCGGCGGATGTGTTTCGACGGGCGATAAATTGAACCGGCTGCTTGCTGATCCTGTCGCGCCGCGTGTGCAGGCTGCACGACGTCGTGCACAACGACAAGTGCATATACCTCGTCTTCGAGTACCTCGACCTCGACCTCAAGAAGCACATGGACTCCTCCCCGGACTTCAAGAACCACTGCATAGTCAAGGTCACATTCTCCAGCTAATTGTACTGTCGCACTTGTAATTGAACTGGCGCACTAGTAGTGAGTTACTCCCACCAGGCAGCAGTAGCCCCGTTGAGGAGGCTGTGGGTCATGATCGCGAGATACGAAATGGTAATGCTGGGCTATGCTCTCTCTCTCTCTCTCTCTCTCTCTCTCTCTCTCTCTCTGTGTGTGTGTGTGTGTGTGTGTGTGTGCAGTCCTTCCTCTACCAGATTCTTCGGGGCATCGCGTACTGCCACTCGCACCGCGTGCTCCACCGCGACTTGAAGCCACAGAACCTGCTGATAGATCGCCGTACCAACCTGTTGAAGCTCGCTGACTTTGGATTGGCAAGGGCGTTCGGCATTCCTGTTCGGACTTTTACTCATGAGGTGCGCTTTGCTGTTAACGAAATGCTGTCGGTCTTGCATGCTGATTTAAGTTGTCTGCTTGAGTCAAGCCGCGGTTGACGGGAAATTGGCATTCCATGTTTGCATCTAGGCAAAGGAATGCGGTTACTTTTAACGACAAAATGCAACAATTGTCGCCTTTGTTGCACTACATTACACATTTCTTCATGGTTTACCAGTAAAACTGTCTGACTTGCTATGGACGATTTCGTAATTGCCAGTAATGCCGTTTGCTTTTGATCTGCTGTATCATGTCTTAAGTTTGTTTATTTTGTCCTGTGCAAATGGCAGAGCAAGTATCGAATCTAAAAAACAGAAACAGAAAAATAACACATGCTTTCTTGGTTCATTTTAGTATCCTCTTTGACTTGAGGCAAACATCATTGGGACTGGCATTTATATGAATGAACTGTTACCATGATGTTCTGCATCTGCTCCTTTCCTTTTGAGCTTGTTTTCATTTAATTGGAACTGAACTTTTCATTAGGTGGTCACACTTTGGTATAGAGCACCTGAAATTCTTCTTGGTGCGAGGCATTATTCTACCCCAGTTGATGTGTGGTCAGTTGGTTGCATTTTTGCTGAAATGGTGAACCAGAAGCCTCTTTTCCCTGGGGATTCTGAGATTGATGAACTGTTTAAGATTTTCAGGTCTCATTTACAAAGTCTTGGTCAATTTTTCTTTAGTTTGTTGTGTGTTTTTGGAGAAATTCCTTACCTGGGTTGCACGTTCTCTTCTGTTAATGCAGAATATTGGGCACTCCAGATGAAGAAACTTGGCCTGGAGTTGCTTCGTTACCGGATTACAAATCAACTTTCCCGAAGTGGCCATCTGTGGTTAGTCATAAACGAGTTCTTTTTATTATTGCTAATGGTGGGATTGTGGGTGGGCATGAAAAGTTATATTGTGTTCTGCTCCATAGATAAGTCTGGGATCTCCTTTTAGATAATTAAACATTTCAGTTATTGGCACACTTTTGGTTCTAACACGAGGCTCATGCTGTAGGATCTTGCAACAGTGGTCCCAACACTTGAACCTGCGGGAATTGATCTTCTATCCGTAAGTCACAGTCACACTCCGAATTCTTTGAATTCCGTATACTTGGATTTGCTTATGTTCTCCACTTCTCCTAGTGACACTGCTTTTCATTAGTTCACTAGATCATCTGCCTTTTGCCAATGCCATTAGTTTAGTGAATAGCTGACATGGCCTTCTTTCTGTGGTTTATTCAAGGGCCGAAAAAATTGATTGCATTGGAATAGCTAGGTTCCATCCACTAGAATAGCTATAAGTGTACCCCCTTTTCTGTGGTCACGTCTCTATGAACTTAACATTTTCTTGTTTGCATTCTTGAAGCTGCAAGTATTGAAAGCAGGCTAGCAGCATTGTAATGATGTTCCCACATGATGTGCAACCTAATCTGAGCATTACAACAGCTAGTTGTAGGGTTCAATATCAAACCTTATTCCCACTATGTACAGTACAGCCTGTATTACACTGCATCCTGAGTTGCAATAGATCAACGTTACAGAACATTTGCTTAAAAGAATTACGAAATATTAACCGAACTAGATTAATATGCCCTCGGGACTGTTATCTTCTCGTGCTAGTTTATGTTGCCTTGTCCTAAATTCTGTGATTATGTTTTGGGTCTACATTCAAGTTGCTGACTCCTCCCCACCAATTTGCAGAAAATGCTACGTCTAGACCCGAGCAAGAGGATCAATGCCCGGGCAGCCCTCGAGCACGAGTACTTCAAGGACCTCGAAATAGCATAGTAGATCAGTCATGCCCGCCCCCACCCCCTCTGTACATTAAGATTGCATTGCTTAGCCCGGCCGAGTCCCTCCTTTTTGGCTGCTGCGTTAATCTAAGATGGTGTCTGGTCCTATTGACTTGTGGTTGTGTAGAGAAATGAGAACAGAAGGCTATCTATCCTGGTATCCCTCAATGTAAGTCTTGACCCAAATTGAGAGATCCTTGTGCCATTGGAGAGCCCCATGTCTGCTATTTTGCTCGCTTATGTGTCGGGCGCTGTGGACTTTTCTCGTGCCCTGAATCCTGATGCTGCTGATGCCCACTTCTGTGCGTTAGCTGGTGCTATACTTGGCTGTCTTTTGTCACAGTTTGTTAACCAATGTGATGGTGCCCTGTACTTGGTAAGCAACGTTGTTGTCATCAAGGGAATCTGCTGCGCCGTTGACATATCGCCCTGAGTGACTGAGTTCACTTAGTGATCAGATGGCATCCTTTTCAAACTGAAAGGCACGATCGCATCTGATCCAGACGTCGAATGGACAGTTGAAAAAAAATGCAATAGGGCATGGCATCTCTGATTCTCTTCTGCCTGCTGGGCAGTGTGCGCGCGTGCTCACGCGCAGCTCTGTACTGGACTACTGGCCTCTCAGTCTCATGTGATGTAGCGGTGGACTGGGGGTGGACACAGTGACAAGTCTGCAGAGGCGACGTGCAATTGAATTGATTGGTAGAAAGATACTCATGCAGTAGTGCGGTACATCCGTGCCAAAAGAGAGAAAATTAGTCCATGTTTTTTAACAAAAGGATAGAGATGTTCATGTGGTAGTAAGATTCCAGCGCATGGAAACGGAAAGAACAGGATGAAGCTTTGGTCCATTTCTGTTGGCAGAGGGGGCGGATGGCGAGTTAAAATTGTTAAGAGGCAATCCGTTTCCCAGGAGATGAGCCAATAGGATTGCAGGGATCACATCCCCTTGGATTAGCAACGTAGATTAATATTGGGTTTTTTTGATCCATACCACTGTTATTTTTCGAGTTTTGAAATATGCCATTACTATTCGCGTTATTGGAACCATGCCATTACTATTCTGAAAATCTTTGATCCATGCCATTACGCACCTATTCGGTGGCTTTCCAAGGTACCGTATTTTAGTATGGACAGAAATGCCCCCAGCTCTATACTTTATACTTTGCTCTGCTCCGAGCCTCGTCCATCCCCGGCGCGCGGCCGCACACCGCCGCTCACCCCTCGCGCGCCATTCCCATGATTCTCGTGCAGGAACGACAGTCTCTTCAGGAAGAAGCCAGCCAGGTCCTCGAGCGCTCGCTCAGCTTCAAGAACTGGGAGGCGTAGGTGGCACCTCAGAGTCAGGACC
The DNA here is from genome assembly GCF_016808335.1 of Panicum virgatum. Classification (NCBI taxonomy): domain Eukaryota; kingdom Viridiplantae; phylum Streptophyta; class Magnoliopsida; order Poales; family Poaceae; genus Panicum; species Panicum virgatum. Next base: position 2,083,581 of record NC_053136.1, read on the forward strand.
CGGAGCCGGCAGGTGCCGTCACCGGCAGGAGCGGCGGCGGCGGCATCAATGGCGCGCGCCAGGGGACCCTGGCGCTGCAGCCGCCGCAGCCACGTCGCCGCAGCAGAGCACGAGGCTGTGCAAGCACTCTCCGCTGACCGTCTTCCCGCACCTCCGAGCTCGAATCGACCATCCTCGCCGTTGAATCGACCTTCCCCGCCGCCGAATCAATCATCATCACCACCTTTTGGACCTTCCCCGTCGCGAACCCACCGTCGAAGGCTCCGCGGCGGGCGGAGGAGCTCTGCGGCGGCCCGCTGTGTTGAGGGTGGAGGCGAGGTGCAGGCGTGGCACGGAGGCACGGCCTCGCGGGTGGTGCGGAGGCGCTCGCGTGGAGCAGGGGCGGTGGCGCGGGCATGGAATGGGGGCACGACGGTGGAGGGGGGAGCAGGGGCATGGCAGCGCGGGCGGTGAGCAGGGGCGGCGGCGCGGGCCGGGGAGAGGAGCCGAGGAGCACGACGGTGGCGGGGAGCAGGGGGCACGGCGGCGCGGGCGGGGAGCAGGGGCGGCGATGAGTGCCGGGGAGAGGAGCCGAGGAGCACGACGGTGGCGGGGAGCAGGGGCACGGCGGTGCGGGCCGGGGAGAGGAGCCGAGGAGCACAACGGTGGCGGGGAGCAGGGAGTCGTCGGCGTCCATGGCGCATGCCGCTGACCGGCTGCTCCAGGGGCAAGACCGGAAACGGTGGTCTGCATGTGGGTCCAAACGCTCGAGGAGCGTACATAATGGCATGGATCAAAGTTTTTGAAAATAGCAATGGCATGGTTCCAATATCGTGAATAGTAATGGTATATTTCAAAACTCGGAAAATAACGGTGGCATGGATCCAAAAAACCCAATATTATTAGCTATTAGATGTAATCCTACAATCACGATATAACCTCCCTGTAAAGTTCCGTACAAACTACGCTACCTTCTCGAGAACCGACATCGCCGGAAGCGCAGTCCGTTGGGCGACCGCGTATCCGTGTCCCCGAATGGGCATCTCGCGACTCCCGTGACGACGGTTCACTATATATAAATCTCCGAGATTATTCAATGAAAAACTTGCAGTTGATTTATTCTTCTCACGATTACACCCACGCTCAAACAAAACTCGGGGAGGACGAGTGATGAGAGCGACGCGGCATTCATATCGTTAGTACGGAGAGTGACACTTCTAATAAAACAAGAGAATCTATTGGATGCTCACGCGGATGCTAACGCGCAAAAAGATAAACATTCTTTTTCCGTGCTTGAAAAAATTAGGGATGGTCATGGTCGTAAGCTCAGTTAGTTAGGTTGGTCAGGGTTTTTTATCCTGACCGGGACCGTCCGGAAACCACGGTTACTGGTGTAACTGGTCCGGATCGGTTCCGGTACCGGTCGGTTGGAAACCGATCCAAATTTAAAATTCAAATTTGAATTTAAAAAAATAAAAAAAAATTTAAAAAAATTTCAAGTTGAGACGAATCTAATGGTGTCAAATTTTTTTAAATATTCATTCATTTAGTATACTTTGCGGGCATTTGAAATTAAATAAAAAAAAGCGTGCATACAATTTTTACATTGTATTAATGTAAAAGTAGTATAAAAGAGGGTTGGATGGTTCATTTAGGCTAAAACATGTTATACAAACATTCAAATTTTGAACTAAAGTGGGTTTTCTGTCGTTTTTTTTGTTCAACTCCCCGGTTCCCACTCAAATCGGACCGATTTACCGGCCTAACCGGTCGGCTAACCGGTGGAAACCGGTTGAACTATAATTTTTTATTTGGAATTTGAATTTGACCGGTTTTTCCCGGTTACCGGTCAAACCGGTCCGGTTTACCGGAACCGGATGGCGCCGGTTTCATACTACCGGTCGGTAAAAAAACCCTGAGATTGGTTCGAGTTTTCTGACTGAAAGCAACGCTCGTTTTTTTAGCTTTTTGTCTTCAATCCAGCTAGGTAAATCATGTGGTGACTTTCACTTTGTTCGGCTGGTTGTGGCAGATAGGCGGTGCTAATTTATTGTGAGAGAAAAATACTGTTGGCTGACTGTGACTAGTTTGGTGTGAGAAAAAAATACTGTTGGATGGTTGCAGCCGAACAGAATGTTGATCAATCTTAAGCTGCCAATCTAGCTATTTATTTAGTTTTCTCACATTTAGCGTTTGTGTTATGTCCTAGTAGAAAGAAAAGGAATAAAGAGAAATGAAAACGGTCCTCGAAAATCCATTCCGGCAAGGAGGCGGCCCCACCAGTCAGGCTAGCGAGTGCTCGGCGGACGCCGGGATCGTCACCACCAGGCCGGCTCCAGCCGGAGGACCAATCCTCCTCATCCCGACCGACCGCGGTAGCAAAGCAGCAATTGACGCCGCCCCGCCTCCTCCGCGGCCGCCTCGCCCCGCCGCCGCCGCGCCCGATCGCAAGCCTCCACCTCGCCCTCCGCTTGCTGCCGGTCTTCCATCCACCTTCTGCGCGAGGAATCGGCGGCGGCGTCGCCGTCGCTGCCCGCCATGGAGGCGTACAAGCTCTGGGTACGCAGGAACCGGGACCTCGTCCACTCCCTCGAGTCCCTCGCCAACGTAAGCCCCCCGATCCCCGCTGCCTGCTCCTGCTTCGCTCTCGTTGGGGTTTGGCGCCGAGAAACCTTGCCGCGCTCCTCCGCTGGTCCCGTGAGCTTAATCCGCGTGTGCCCCGTCGATTCGGGCGCTGCTCTTCGTACTAGGAGTGCGCATCTCGCTTGGGGTTGGCTGAATCGCGCGGTCTCGTGGTTGCTGGGGGGCTGCTCGGCTGGGATCGTGTGCTTCGGCTGGTCCCTCGGAGCTTCATGCCCCCTTCTTAGCCACAGAAGCGAGTAATGATATGTTGTCTTGGCGATGCTCTGTGGTCGCGGGACTTAGTTGGGATCGCAAGACTTTTGTCAGGATTTCCTACCTTGGCCTCTTAATTTGAAGGGTTACGAGTTACCACTTTGCTTATGCTGCTCGAACTCTTTTCAGGGGCTCACTTGGATACTACCTGAGCGCTTTGCCAACTCAGAGATCGCGCCAGAAGCAGGTTCTGTCAATGATCCCTCCTTCAATTGGAGCAACGTTTAGTTCCACTTTGTGATTTTTGTTGTCTGAATCTATCATTGGTCATACGAATGTGTACCATCTCACCGATTCAGACTTTGAGCTGTAACAATTTTTTACATTCGCAAAGGCGAGCCTTGAACTTGAAGTGTCAAACTGTGTGAACTGTTAATGAGATGGAAAATAGGAGCTGCAAATTACTCTCCACAAATATATTGTGAACTTTTAGAGGTAGAACAGGCTGGAACGATTATGATTTAAGAGGTATAGGTTGTACTTTTAAGATGTATGGATGCCCAAATGTCAAATTCTGGGTGGGTGAAGTTGGCGTGTCCTGCCCTGGGCCTGTTACCTCATGTTGCATGTGATTCATGTGTCCAAGCCCCTTAATTTTTCAGCATTATTAATAAGTCACATATTATAGGTAACATATGTCGACACAAAATTTGGCAGCTGTGTTTCCTATTTGGTCATGTTTTCTGTTTGGGTGCTACGGTAAATGCTCTCCTAGGTTTCTGAGATCTCATGTCTGCATGCACGAAGGAATACATGATCTATTGTGCTTCAGGTCAAGATGCGATCAATATTATCATGGCAAAATAATCTGTTTCTTACAAGACCAACAAACTACAATCCATCTTTTCCTGTTTGTAAATGCTAATAAAATCACCTAGGTACCAGAAGTCCACTGTGGTCTCTGTTTGAGTTATTTCATAAAGAACATAAAAGTTATTCATTACTATCAGTCCCTTTATTTTTATGGAATTCATATCTTTGGTGGCCTTAGCACTAGAGTGATTAAGCTTAGTTCAGAATCTGTTATCACATTTTTATCCTGGATTCTTCCATTGTTAGCTAAAAGGAGGTACTAATGTCATATGCTCATTTTGAACTATTCAATGTTAGAGACCATAGAAAGTTTTCTCATCCTGTCTGAAGATGTATTACGGTTTGCATATAATATTCTGTATTGAACATGTTTTACTTCAGGGTATTGTATGTCTTGGAAAATCAAATCCTCTGCTATAACTAAATTATAGGATTGCATACTGTTTGCCCAACTATTTTTTGTTACTAATCCGAGATAAGACATCACAGAGCTTAGCTCTTGAATTTTACTATAATCTTGCCTAGGAAACTCAATCCTGTACGAAGTAATTCAACACTTGTTCAGTTCGTAAACATATGCATACTGGCATGACAATGTTTTCAGGACATATTTGCTCTTCTATTTGATAGAAGTCTATTTTGAGTGGTACATGCTTTGATTTCTTCATATTAATATGTGCTTCATTGTCTGAACAGTATATTCGCTATTGGGTATTGTGAGTTCTGTCAACCAGCACATAATTGATGCGCCCACCGAAAACCACTCATTTGCCTCAAAGGAGCAATCTATCCCATGGGGTCTTGTTGTCTCTGTACTAAAGGATGTAGAGGCAGTTGTTGAGGTTGCTGCTCAGCACTTTGTTGGTGATGATCGCAAGTGGAGCTTCCTTGCTGTTACAGAAGCAGTGAAGTAAGACAGTTGTTGCTTTGTTGGTTGCGTATTCAGACCAACGATAACAATTTTGCAATATTTCAGAGCAGGTGTCAGGTTAGCCGCTTTCCGGGAGAGTGGATACAAGATGCTCTTACAAGGAGGGGAGGTGGCAAATGAAGAAGAGGTGACCGTTCTTGAAGATAATTATGGAGTAAATGGTAATGGAGTTCCAGTCATCTATCCAATGAATGGGCATTCCCAAAATGGTCACAAAGCTGTGACCAATGGTCTCGATGGAAAAAATGAATTTGTATCTAAGAGTCTTGAGAGAAGAGCAGTAGCTGCTTTGAACAAGTTTGGTGAGAATGCAAAGATGATGTCTGATCCTATGTGGCTGAGGAGGCTCCAACCTGCGCCCGAGCCAACTGGTAAATTATTTTAAACTAAATCAAGCATCCATCTATTTAAGTATCATGGTATTTCCATTGGACACTTCTGGGACTATTTTTTTTCTTCCTTATAGCGAGTTAAATCTTCTGTTCTGTGCAGTCTCAGTTGTTGAGAAGCCAACTTTGGCAAGTATTTGGTCTGCTAAAGGGGGTACTGGGTGCTTATTTGTCTTAGGGGAGGTTGTTCACATATTCAGGCCACTTGTTTATGTACTTCTGATCAGAAAGTTTGGAATCAGATCATGGACCCCCTGGTTAGTGTCGCTAGCTGTGGAACTGACAAGTCTTGGCCTCCATTCACATGCAACTGATCTAAATCATAGAGGAGGGAAAGTGCATCATCTCTCCACAGCTGAGAGGGATGAGGCAAGTTGATTTCAGCTCTCTCAACTAGTTCAGTTTTCTTTACCATATGCTTACTGTTGCTGAACTAGCTATTCTTTGGTTTGATTCCATCAGTTGAAAAGGAGAAAGATGATGTGGGCCCTTTATGTGATGAGGGATCCTTTCTTTGCTGGTTATACCAAGTAATGAACACCCGGCCCAAAGATGCTCATTGCTTGACTGAATCTGAACCTTTTATGCTCATGTCTACATTGTGTCCTGACAGGCGTCATCTCCAGAAGGCTGAACAGGTGCTGAATCCGGTGCCATTGATTGGTTTCCTTACAGGTATGTATGTCTTTGATGTATTTGTATTCCGTAAAAACATGCTACAACAAGCTTTTCTTGCTTGATTCATCGCAGGTAAACTTGTAGAGCTACTGGAAGGGGTTCAGACAAGATATACATACACGTCAGGTTCATAGAGATGGCTTAGTTCATGGTTTGGAGGACCTTCATGCTACACGAGTTGGTTGATGGGTTATGTTATACTGGCCGAGAACTTGTGCCCAGACCTGTAGTACCGCTTCCTTGGCAGATGTGGCATTGTTGTCTTACGACTTATGAGGCTGTTAAGCTGCGGCCTAAACTTTCATCCATGGTGGGAGATGAGAACTAAGTATCTGAGTATAGAATTCTAATGCGAATGTAATGCTAAGAACCGGCACGTGCCTCTGCAACGCATCATGCACGATTTACTGGAAAAGAATCTTGATTATAATTATATGTTTCTTCTTTAATTATGAAATTACGAAATTCGTGCTGCATGGCGCTAACAGTAAGTGATTTGTGCTTGGATCGGAAGAGGACCTCATCTCGAATGTTTATCCGTATCGCTCGTTGTTTAAATGGTACCAGCTAGATCAAGAACCAGTCCAGATGGCATTTAACAGGTGAAACTGAGGTCTGTTTGAATTATCACTGCGACATGGATTCCGAACCCAGAGCGCAGAAACACACAGCCTCCTTGAAACCTTGCATGTTCTTTTCCCGATTGCAACATGCATCTAATTTACTCAATTTTGCACGCGCAACATGCATCCAATATACTGCATGATGTACTGATTTTACAAGCGGCAGGTAATATCACAGGCGTGCCATAGTTCTGTTCAGGGTCAGCTCATCGCTTGCTACAGATGAAGCATTCGTGGCCTTGCTATGAGACTCGCTACGACTCGACTGTGAGCTGATGTAGGAGAGGGACTGCAGCCATGACACAAGTATCGGCTTCCGAGTGACATCATCAGACTCCGCGACATGGGAGTGCATGTCATCTAGGAGCACATCCTGCCCTTCCTTCGGTAGCAGAGTCACGAATTCTGCCAGCTCCTTCAGCAGGTATGGGAATGACTGCAAAGATAAGGACATCCGAGTTACAATAAAACATAGAACATCTTGGTTTGCTGAGCGTCCTCACGAAACAAAGACAAGATAGCCTCCATCTTCACAAACATGCAGCCAGCACATGAGAAATATCTGACAGTTCTAGCTACTTCAGTCTGAAATATTGTCTGGGAAAAATTGCTTGTATTTCTACTAAAATTCTGCACACTGACAAACCAATACCTGAATGCAACAATTGAGATAACTACCAGACTTACGGAAACTATTGCTCTACAAACCATGAGGGGGAAGAAATGGCCATATAATCTAACCTGAATATCCACAAGGAAGATTAGTCTCAGCAACAGATCCAATGTTTTCTTACAAGGTTCGGTGCTTTCTTCCCATGATCTCCATAAGGGTTTGTCCTGAACGTTTGCAGTATCACAAAGATCCTTAGCCTTGACAACAAGGCTGTGGATACAAAAAAGAATGGCAGGGCTCCCTGCAGGAATATGCCGAGCAATTGCTGCGACTCCTGATGCTAATCCATCGAATGGGGTTACCCCAGGATAAGCCTGTCAAGGAAAAACATCAGAAAAATAAGTCATCTTCCAGTCAGAAATCAAATAGAGAAAAAGATGCTGAGTGAACTACCTCCAAAGATCTTTTGATGTAGTAAAAGCTAAGTTGCTCTTTCAAAGCTGTTCGGTCATCCTGATCAGCATCATTGCCAGATGACAGGAAAGATACCATCACAGAATGTGAAGCACTTGTAACTTTCTCATTTGAATGTTGAAGGTATCTTGTTTGTGCTAAGGAGCACAATTATCAGTGCTGAAAATCTTGAAAAAATAATGTAAAAAATAACAAATAAGAAGACAAAACAATACACAAAGGATACAAGAACATGATTGAAGCCACTTTATCCCGAATCATATGAGCTGGTATGAGGTCAATACAAGTTGGCACAACCCGCAGGTAAAACAGTAAGCGTGATGTCTGAACCTCATCTCTGTGCCAAATATATCTTGTTCCAGCCAAGCTTGGTAAATCTATAACAAACCAAACACAAATTAAAATTAACAATCGCAAGCACATCCTAGCAATCAAAACATAACCGAAAGATAGGTGCCATTGAAATAACCTGGTTGACTTATCAATTCAGCATATGAAGGCATAGACTCAATAAACAAAGTAATTGCTGCTGCATTTTCTTGATTGACGAGTACAGCACGCCGGACTGCCTCAGTGTACTCAGGAAGACGCAGGCGCCTCAAATGCTCCACACATGAGAACGCCACCAAGATTTTAGCAGCAACCTCGGGTTGGAACCCCTCTGAGGACTTAGCACTTAGCCTGTGTTTAGTGACCTCAGCTGCAAAGACTACAACCATAAGAAATGAGGCCTCAGCAAGCTTGTCAATCACAGTAATCAATTCATCATGCTTTCCCCGGTGCAGCAGCACTGCTGCACGAAGATGGCAATAAATCTCATGTGCATACTCCCACACACAACTTTCGACAAACTTTTTAGCCTTGTCGCCAGCATTGGAGTACTGATTGCAAAGAATCCCAGTCACCGGGCCAGCCTCTTTGAAAAGGATACTATCCAGGTGTTGGTTGACCTTAGCCTTGACAACCTCAGCTGCGTTCCCTTCAGCACTTTCAACTGACAATCTGAGCATATCCGGCAGACGGAGGAGCTCCTTCAGTAATCCCATACAGACACACTGTAACACCGGTTCATGGAACATGACCTGCCCACACTGTGTCAAACCCAATGCAGCACACTGAACAAGGATACGCTGATCATCAGCAGGCCTCCCTTCCAAAACAACCCTCTCAGCTGCAAACCGAATAGTCCGCTCAGGCGCCTCTTTCAACCGCGGATCAAAGTCCAGCCGGTACCTCGCCGAAGCAACCCTCAGTGCTCGCAATCCACCGCATGCCGCCACGACCACTGGAAACAGCACATAATCCTCGGCCTCGCACTTCTCCGGCGAAATCATCTCAAAGAGCACCTGAACCTTCCGCATCCTCCTCGACTCGACAAACCCCATTACCAGCCACTCTACCAGCTTAAGCACCCGAACACCGACAGCTAGGTTCCCAATCCTCCCACAAATCCTAAGCAAGGACACAAGAATCCTTCTGAATTGCACCTCATCAGCAGACGCCAGCGCGTAACCAATCCCGGCGAGTGCAAGGTGATCAAGATCATCGATGCTCTGCCCCCCTGGCTCCACATCCTCAAGCATGCGACCCACAGCCACAACAGGATCATCATCATCGTGGCCACCGGCAGACTCACCACTGCCGAGATTCTTTGCGTGGGAGCTCCCAAAGCTCGCATTGCTTGGGGGATCCTTGGCGCTCTTAGCGAAGGCGCGAGCGCCGAGGAGGAGGAGACGAGGGGAGATCGGGAGGGAGTCCGGGAGGGAGGCGGGGAGGAGGTGCGGGGACGCGGCGAGCAGCGGGGCGACGAGGCGCGGGTGGAGCGGGAGGAGAGGGAGGAGGAGCGCTACGTGCGCGGAGGAGAGGCGGAGCGCGCCGCGGTGGAGGTGGAGGGTCTCGAGTGCGGCGAGGGCGTCGGCGGGGGAAGAGGAGGAGGTGTCGCGGAGGCGCGACCACGCGGAGAGTATGGTAGCGGGGGTGGGCGGCGGCGGGGGCGGAGGGGGCGGCGCGAAGGTCGCGGACTCGAGGCGGTCGGCGAGGGGGGACGCGAAGGCGGAGGCGGCCGGAGCCGCCGGGCCCGGTCGGGGCGGCGGTGTCGCCATGGCAACTGGCAAGTGGGACCGGTCGGGGAGGAAGGGAAGCGGTTGAAGATAACGTGCAGAAAACAGTAAAAGGCACGCTGAGATCATACTCCCGTCAAATCACCATGGAATTCGAATGAATTTCGGCATGTTTCAAATCTCGTTGAAAGAAAATTTGAGTATTAAATAAAATTTACAAAAACTTTTTGCACACATGAGTTATAAATCGCGAGATGGATCTAGCGAGTCTAATTAATTCATAATTAGTGAATATCTACCGTACAAGTCTAATTAATTCATAATTAGCGAATATCTACGATAGCATCAGAGTTTTTAGGTAATTTTTTTTATATAAACACGGTGACCCCTGTCCCACGAATTCCTGCGCATCACAAGCATTTTCTACCAAACAAAGGAGCCATGTGGGCCCACTGCGCACTAATCAAGCCTGCTCAGCAACCTGCAACTGCAGTGTGAGTGCGAGTCGAGAGCTTGAGGCCGGAGCTATCCCTTTCTTTCCCCGTCCGGGACGGCAGAGACGAGAGCGAGCGCCCAGGAGAGGAGACGGAGCCGAGGAAGAGTGTCAGCTATGGGGGATGGGGGGAGGAGCTCCATACTGGTGCACATTCTGGTGATCGCCCTCTGCCTGGCCGCCTTTGGCTTCGCCATCGCCGCCGAGCGCCGCCGCAGCACGGTACTGTACACACTCCCGCAAGCTGCTTCCTTTTTTCCCTTTGCCTCCTGCATCCATGACCAGCAAGCATCCTGCAAGCACCTGGCGCTGCTAGGGCTCGCGGAGATCTGGGGTTGGATTTTAGCGCTTGTATTGAAGATTCCTGCTATTTGGTTTAGCGCAAGGGTTTTGCGACTAGCTTTTTTTAATATTTAATAATGAAATCAGCAAGCGCCTATCCTTCCTGCTATCCCAGCCCTAACAGATCCAACCGTAACAGTACGACTAATCACTCGATTGCCGTCGCTACGTTTTGTGTATCTTGTCTGCAGCAGTTATTATTTTTAGTTAATCTTTTTAGTTTTTTTAGGGCAGTCCATTTGAACTCGGTCATGCTACTGCGTTGTCATGTGCAGATAGGTCTTACTGAATTTTGCGTTCGAAACCCTTACTTTTATCAAGATGATATTTTAAACATTGTTTTGGTAACAACCGCTGAGCTCATGTTATGTTGAATGCTAATAGTCTTTGAGCATAAATTCTTCCTATGTTGAAACAGAGTGGAGCCAGACAGCCAGCCAATGTCTTGGGCAATACTTATCCTTGTTCATTCTTAAAGAAGCAATACATATCGAGCTTCTTAACAATCTTGAACCAACCAAATCATAGATATTACAGTAAAAAATATATATCTTATTGCCAATGAATTAATAATCTCAGTTATGCCATCCATGGTCTTAAGTTCGGAGTTCCCATCTGGGCTCTGGCTCATCCACTCATGCCATTGCCAGTTGCCTGAGATTTCTTCTTTGCTCCAATGGGGGCCAATTCGGAGGTTGATATTGAAAAGGTTGGATTTAGGCTTGAATAGGGAAAGACAGATTTGTGATTTCACTGTAGGTATTTGAGCTTTGGGAAACAAGCTGGGATATTTATTGCCCCCTTAATAGTTAATACTCTGCTAGTTAACATCTTTTTGATCAAGCACAATCTCCACAGCTTGCTTACTACTAGAATCAACAAGGATCCAATTTAGTTTTTTTTCAATAAGCTGTATGATTTAAGATAGAGTAATTATGGTTCAGTTACTGGAACCAAACCTTGAGGCCACATACAATGTTCCAGCCTTCCAGGATAATATTCGGTTTTGGGACTATTTTGAGCTATCAGATTTAACTGAGGATTTCCCGACTGTATTTTTTTCTTAGATGATGGAATAAGCAAATTATTAAAAGGGCAGTCTGCACAGTCCTAACATATCCAGGACAACAGTTGGACTAACCACTCAATTATGATTGCTGAGTCTAGTTTGCATCACATGTTTGTTGTGCTTCATGTTTTAGGAAGAACTTAGACTGAGTTTTGTAATGGCATAGAATACCTGAAATTTTATTTTTAAGTTCATCTGTAACCTTGACACTTAAAGGGCACTTTGCAGTTCATTCATACTCTGTTGTGCTAACGTCATTGTGTTATCATGTGTAGTAATATGTCTAACTGGATTATTTGTTTGGAACCCTCACTTATAAGACCTTGTTTGTACCAATCTTTTTGATCATGCTATGTTGAGAAAAATATTTTTGAGTGATTCCTTCTATGTTCAAATAGAGTGGAGTGAGTCATTCTCTTGGGGAAGGTTTATTCTTTATTGATTATTAATGAAGCAATATATCGGTTGTCTAACAAGCTTTAACAATCCAAATCTAGATCTTATTGATAATGAGTCAATAAGCTCAGCTAATGCTTTATTTGGCCCAACGTTTGGTGTGCCCATCTGGCTCATAATATATAAGGCAATTTAATCTTTATGTCTGTTGTCAAAAACCATTGAGCATATGCTGTTGATTATGGTAAATGAGAATTAGGGCCTTTTTGGGACTGCTTTCCTCCAGTTTTTTAGTTCCATGGATTGGACTTCCTCCCAAACACCCCAACTCCACCGAACTCTATATCAACCAACTCCACAGAGCTGGAGGTCTCCCTAGTTCATTTTGGTGGATTCAGTGAGCAGGCAAAGGTGTGCTCTAGAGTTTGGTGGAGCCGCTCCACCGTTAAGTTTTGGAGTAGGCTGAAAATTGTCGAGTTGAAAGCTACCAAAAAGGCCCTTAGTTTTTTAGAACCTGTTTTACAAAGCTGCATGAGAGCCTTTTTCTGATCAATTGTTACCTTTTCATTTTTATAACAGGGTTCAATAGTCACGGACAGCTCCAATACCACATTTTGTGTTTATGACTCCGATATTGCTACTGGCTATGGTGTTGGTGCTTTCCTGTTTCTTCTCTCAGGACACTCACTGCTTATGGGTCTTACGAGGTGCATGTGCTTCGGCGCACCACTCGCGCCAGGTGGAAGCAGAGCCTGGTCCATTATATACTTCGCATCGTCATGGTTATTTCTGAGCTCTTACATGTGATCCCAAGAAAAAAAAAGACTTTTGTACTTGCCAAGTTTTGTAGCCCAACCATATAAATTTTCTTGGCATATTTGTAGGGTCACATTTGCAATTGCGGAGGCATGCCTAATTGCTGGAGCAACAAAGAACGCATACCACACAAAGTATAGGGATATGGTATACGCTAGTAACTGGACCTGTCAATCTCTGCGCAAAGGAGTGTTCATTGCCGGAGCAGTCTTCGTGGTGTTCACCATGATTCTGGACGTGTACTTCTACATGTACTATGCAAAGGCCACGAGCCAAGCTGCCAAAAAGATCAGTAAGACAACCCCGAGCGTTGGCATGACTGGATATGCATAAGCAACCTAATAAAACTCTCGGCTGATAGAAAAATAGACTTTCTATTTGTGGTATTTTCTGTAGCACTGCAGTGAGTGATTTTAGGATATGACTTAGTTTTGCGTAAATGTTGCTTACTATATATGTGTATTGTTTAATCCTTGCGAAACCATAGTACTCTTGTGATGCTATCTTGTCTGCTAGAACATAACAAATGTCAAACCGTCGGTTGTGCGGGATTTTCGATGCGGATGTATGGACCAGTCGAACCAATGTAAGGGCGCGTTTAGTTCCATTTTCCAAAAATTTTGGAAACAGAATCTTGGCATTTAGAAGTACTAAATGAAATCTATTTATAAAATTTTTTACACAGATGAGTTCTAAATCGCGAGACGAATTTAACGAGTCTAATTAATCCATCATTAGAGATTATTTACTGTAGCACGATATTGCTCAATCATGGCCTAATTAGGCTTAAAAGATTTGTCTCGAAATTACACTCGGGGGATATGTAATGGGTTTTGTCAGTTATTCACACTTAAGACTTATAATTAGTGGTCAAACATTCGAAATTACTGTAGTGTTGGAAATTTTTTAGAATTTTAAGGGGAACTAAACACGGGCTAAGCAAAATGTCTGCAACAAACAAAATGACCTTATGTGTTTTGGCTTCTCCACATTACTGCTGCATTTCAGACAAGTGGCCCTGTTACTGACCTCCAGCTGAACCTCTTTCCACTCGGTAACACTCCCCTCTGAGATTCAGGATTTCAGGAGGATGGTAGCGCAGCTGATTGGTCGTTTTGATTCAGGTAGATGAGCAGCCGGCTCTCTCGGATGAAACTTGCATCGTCGGCGGCCGCGGAGACGCCGCCCCACGCGGGCATCCCCCGGCCTGAAGCCGGCCGCCTGGCCGTAGCCGTCTCCTTCGATTCCTGCGAGCTCCCTCTAGTCTGGAACGCTGATGCGGCGAGCCGTCCTGCGTCCTCGACCAACGGCGAGCTCCGGGACCGGCAACGCCGTGCGTCGCGCCGCGCCCGCCTGTGACCTGGATGACCGCGTCGCTGACTGCAGCCCCCGCCCGATCTGTCAGCAAGCAAGAAACAAAGTCCAGGCCAGGCCGCCGTTCAGCAGCGGCGCGCCGACTCGCCTAGCCGGACGGAGCCCCGGGAGGCGAGGCGGCCGAGGCAGGCGCTCGGCACCACGCCCCGGCCGCGCACGCAGGGTTAGACGAGCGCCGCGACTTGCTGTGGCGGCCGCCACGGGAGGCGGTGGCGGCGCTGAAGACGGCGACACGGCACACGGCACGCGAGCTTGCGGCGGCACGCACCTCTCGAAGTCCAAGCAGCTTGCCGGACGCCGGGCCGTCGTCTCCTCAGGCCAGCAAACGCTTTCGCCCATAACGGATCGCGAGAGCTTCGGCAAGGTTCCCGGGGTCCTCCACGGCCGCCCGCTGCTCGCCGACGAGCCCGAGCGACGCCGCGCTGCGCTCCCTCGCCAGCCTGACGGGGACGACCCAGCCGCTGACCGCGTTCCACCCCCTGGTCGTTGTTCCGCTCGCCGTCCGCCCCTCATCGTCACGCCGGAGCTCCGCGGTGCCCCCAGGACCGCCGCCCCTTCCTTCCAGGTCCCCCTCCTCCTGTGACCGCGTGACGACACCTGCTCGGATCGCATCGGCGGCCATGGACACGGGCGGCAGGCAAGGATCAAGGAGTGGAGCTCATGCCGGCGTTCAGCAGCGCGGCGCCAGACGGAGCGGCCCAGGAAGGAGGCAGCGGCCGCGGCAGGCGCTCAGCACCGTGCACGGCGGCGCAGAGCAGGGAGAAATTAAACGCGCTCCGCCGCGACAGGCGAGCACGGCGACGAGATCGAGCCTCCGGGCCGGGACGTGGTCGATGGCCACCAACTTCCTCTGGTGCTGCATCTCATCTAATTAGTCGGTCACTTTCAGGTTTCTTGTTCGTGGTACACTGACAAGAGTGTTTTGGGAATGACCATTGGATTGTGTCTGGAACAGTCTGTGTTTCCCGTCATGTTTTGCTTTGGCCATTGTGTGGCCTTGTTTGTAGGCTCTGGTGCTGGCAGTTCTGTTGACTGCTGCGGTGAAGTGTCACTGACTGTCTCCTATATATCAATCCTTTAGCAGCAAAATGAGTACGATACAATTCAGGTCACAAACACAATGGATACGACAACCTCAACATTGAGATCTTAACTGCAGCATTGGGTGTTCTCTTGCTGAGATTTCTGCGATCAAACAATATACCACTTGCTGAGATTTCTGTGCTCTATCCATGCAGGCAGGTCTCAGACCTCAACCGCAGGCAAAAAAGGAAAGAAAAAAGTTACTAGTCTCCAAGATAGATCAGGGTTGCTGCAAACGATCCCGTTAAGCAGCCAATCTAAAGTCTGCACTTGCAAATTGCAAAACAATGTATTGTCTGGTTTTCAGAGAAGGAACGCATGATGCTGCAACTGCACTGACACAATCTGAAATCTGAACATGCGGAAAACTCTGCAGTTAGCGCTGCCTGATCTGATCCATCGGTCCTGCCTCCTACGTTGCAAATTCGCACCAGCTCCGACGAGGCGACGACCTGCCTCCACGACGCGAGCTACCTCGTCGCGGGCATGGAGTCCGCGCAGCTGTTCCCGCCGCCGGACGGCCGTCGACACGCGCAGCCCGCCAGGCGCCAGCGTGTGTGCGCCGTGACCAGGCCCGCCTTAGTCTTGGCCGCGCTGCCGCCGTCTTGCACGGGCCCGACGAACTCAGGTGCTGCTGCGTCGCGCTCTGGCCTCATCGCCAGCGCCGGAGCGCTGCCGCATCCCGGGAACCCTTGGTCGCCGTTTAGCAGCGGCGCGCCGACTCGCCTCGCCGGATGGAACCCCAACCCGAGAGGAGAGGAGACGGCCGCGGCAGGCGCTCGACACCTCGCCGGACGGATTTCGAGAGCTCCGTCAAGGTTTTCGGGGTCCTCGACGGCCGGCGGGCGCTCGCCGACGAGCCCGAGCGACGCCGCGCCGCGCTCCCGTACCCACCCGACGAGGAGGACCAAGCCGCTGACCAAAGTCTACGCCAGATCTAGACCGCTCGTGCTTGATCTAATGGACGGAAGGGCCCCAGGGGTGGACGGTGTTTCAAATACCGTCCACCCCTGGACGTTGTTTCGCTCGCTGTCCACCCCTGGTCGTCGCGCCGGAGCTCCGGAGCGCCCCCAGGACCGCCGCCCCTTCCGTCCAGCCGTCCAGGTCCCCTCCTCCCGTGACCGCTTGACGACACCAGCTCGGATCGCACCGGCGGCCATGGCCACGGGCAGCAAGCAAGGAGCAAGGGACGGAGTTCATGCCGGCCTTCAGCAGCGGCGCCCGCGGCAGGCGCGTGGCGGCGGCCTTCACTGCTCGATAACGATGATGAGCCGGCAAGGTCTCCGGGGTGGGTCGTCGACGGCCGGCGGGGCCCGAGCAACGCCGCGTCGAGCTCCCGCGCCTGCTTGACGAGGGACGGGGACAAACCGAGTCGCTGACCAAAGTTCACGGCGCATCTGGGTCGTCCGTGTTCGATCTAACGGACGGCAGCGACCCCAGGGGCGGACGGTAATTGAAATACCGTCCACCCCTGGTTGGTTTTCCTTCGCCGTCCACCCTGATCACTGGTAACCTAAATGCAGATGGAGTAAGATTGCAGCGCAGTTCACAAAATTCGAATTGATTCTATAAGTATGTGTGCTGCTGGGTGCAGGGCTCCTGAGAGAAAAGACCCGCATGATCTTTGGGCCAATCCAAAAGTTCAGCTTGTGCAGGCCAAGAGGTTTGCGACTGGTGTCTTGGAGCATTATAACAGAAACAAGAAGGTGTGTGCTATACAATTTATTCACTTGATCGAGGCACAAGAAAAGAGAATGTTATCTATGTTGGATTGGTGATTTGCATTGGTACGACCTTTGTTAATTTCTTGTGCCCTGGTCAAATTTGAGCTCCTGGATGCCAAGCCTGTGATCAGCATACCCGAGCCACGATGCTGTTAGCCTGTTACACACACATCAACTTCACCGCAAGGTTCAGCAAGGAGGATTCGCAGGAACAGCTTTTCTTCGCTGAGATTTACCACTGTGGCAAAAGGAGGGCTCCGAGTGGCTTCATCGTCACTTGCTGTGAGCCATTGGGCTCTGATTCTGCAGGTGATCAGTTCTCTTATCAGTTGAATATATTGACAGTTTCTCTGTAGAAGAATGTATACAGGTATAGAAGTACTACTAAATTTAAAATGAACATGGATGAACATGGGTTTCAGCGGTTAGTGTGTTCGCATCTTTTAGATGGATTGTTTATGATTCCAGTAATAGGTTTTGGAGGCTGGCTACTCTAGGTCTTATTGTAGGTGATCTTGAGAAAACAGGATATTTAATTGACAATGTTGTTTTGCTGAATTATTGGAAATCTTGTCTTTGACTGCTATTAGGAGGCCTTCATATCTTTTTTTTTGGTGGGGGCTGACAATGACATCGATGCATTCATACCTACCTACAGTTGCATGTGTTGTTTTTGAGGAATGCGTCGCTTTGTACGAACTTACTCGTCATTCTTTTTTTTTCTCGTGTTAGAAGAATGGAATAAGCTGGTCCGTTACTGGCTTGATCTGTCATGAACTCAGTAATGCCTCCTTTTCTGTTGAGTAATCATTGAGACTAATGCATCGTGTGCTATAGTATCCCCTGAGTCATTTTTCTGAAGCTGCTTCTGTTTGTTTGCTGCAGCGGGACAGAAGTTTTGCAAGCCTGATGGTAGCTCGGTGGTGAGCAACAATGCTGATTTTACTTACTGCTTCGCCTGCACCGAGAGGATGTTGCATCCGAGGGGCGAAAACTATGTCGCTGGCCACTGCAGCATCCCGCGTGTTTACGACTATGTGCGTTAGCAGTGCAGTGAAGAAGCAGGTGGAACTCTGTGTACTTGTGCCATTTTTGCACTTGCTGCTGGAGACTACTGACGGAGTTACCAGATCCGGGGCTTAACCTCACCTTTCCACTCTTCAAAGTGCTCGGTTGGTGATTGCCCATTATTCTGGATGTTCTTGGTTTTCTGAAATCAATTATCTGAATGAAATAATTGATTTCGCTGTAGTTGTCTGAACACTAGCAAACCCTACAATGACTGTAGGGGAAAAATAAACACATTTGTCACAATTCCAATTCTCTCATTTGATCAGAGGAGTACTGCATTCTGAGCTAAACATCGTCGCACTATTCAATTAGCTTGCCCATTAACCTACTTGGTCAGGTCCCTTTTGCAATCATCATGTCCTCATTTAAGTGTCCTTGTCTGAACCTTAACATACTGTACAATGACTGTTTGTAGGAATAACGATGTATTTGATGCAACTTGCCAAGCTCTATCTTAGGGATATTTGTTTCAAAAAATGTTTCATAAAGATATTGAACATCATCGCAAATTCATATCTTGCGTAGTCACATATGTAGTACATGGCCAGGTCTTGTGCGATCAGAGTGTAGCATTCTGCAGTTCCACAAGGCTGAAGACGCTTTACTCTGAAAAGAGCAGCCACCTGCCCTTCTGATGCATGCTTATACAAATTAAAAAAAACAAAAGATTCAAAATTTCCAAGCTCGCATTCACTGGCGGAGCCAAGTGTGGGCCAAAGTGGGCCATGGCCCCCTTGCGATGCAAAAATTCCATTAGATGAATAGTAATTTTGACACTATTTATTGGTTTAGCACCTCAATTACAAAGGCCGGCCCCCCCTAATTCTTTGATCTGGCTCCGCCACTGCTCGCATTGTTGCTTTGGAGTAACATATCAAACACTAGCAAAGACTGGAAATTTGGTAAAGCTGCTGCTATTGTTCAATTCTATCTTCCAGCACACTAACAAAGATTGCTCGGTTATTTTTCGATCTGTACTGGGTTGTGCCATATTGTTGCTTTCCCAATCTGTCCTGCTCACATGCTATTGAATGATATCACTTTGGGATGAAAAAGGGCCCAATCTCTTGGATGATACTCCAAATAACAGTCTAACACTTGGCCTAGCTCTGCATATGGTATAAGCAATACTTTGCACACACAAGTAGTACTCAATACTCTTTGCTGTCGACCTGAATTTCATTTGGTGAGTGTCGGTCACAAAAAGAGAAAAAGGTTGTGTGTTCTCTGCATTGTTATGGTTTCCACCTGGCACCAACATGTAAAGCCCCCCAGTTCTTGCAGACGTGTACAACTGACATTGCCTTTTCTCTTGAGTTCTTTTCTCTCTTTCCAATTTGCCATGTTTTCCTAGTCCAATACAAAGGAATCCGTTGGACAAATGGTCATGAGAATTGGCGTCCCAGTTTGTGTAAGCTAGTTAATCTCCATAATTCTTAATTGCAAAAAATCTCCATAATTCTTAATTTTGGGTAAGAAAACTGACAGGCATAATCATCATGATTAGTTTACGATAATTGCTGCCATGTTCGAGAAAAACTTAAGTGATAGGATAATAGTAAAAAAATGTTTTTTTCCACTCAATCTAACAAGGTCATGCGACATGCTCTGACCAATATGATTCTCTTGGCTGGAATGAATCCTAATTCCCAGAAACGCCAGCAAGTATCCCCAAGATGTATGCGCAATTGGCAATACAAAAATGAAACGAGCATGTGAGCTTGGCTTTTTTGTATGCTCATATTAACTACTCACTTTAACCTGAATGGCTGAACCACTTCCAAATTCGATCTCCCAGCCAGAAAAGCACAGGAGCGAGAGGGAGAAGACCCTCTAGTTCCGGATACTCGTTGGTACCAGTGCGTATAGAGAAAATTTAGGTTGTTCATGACTTCACGTGCTTAAAGCATCTCCATCAGGTCCCCAATAAACATCTCCCAATAAGATGGTTTTGGGATGTTCCAATATCACTTTCATAGATTATTGGGAGAGACGCTTTTACAGACCCCCAATAACTTCATCCCAATACAACAACATATTGGGAGAGCCAAATTTCTCCCTTTATTTGGGGGTGGGGGGGGGGGGGGGGGGGGGTGAGTTGGGGTGAAATATTGGGACATCCCAATACTTTTTGGAGAAAGGGAGAGGTTTTGGAGAACTGCTGGAGTATATCTTCTTCCCAATATTGTCAATTTATTGGGAAAAGGGAGACTAGCAAGGTAGTCGAGCCTGTGTAAACACCTGTTCGCATTGGAGATTTTTTTTATAAGGAGCACTGGAGAGGTTAATATTAATTTCTGTTACACATCTACAACATTTTTCCTACAAGCGACATAAGCGCAAATGGAGTGTGAACTACTATTAACTTGGCCCCCAAAGATAAATCAGAGATGCCAATGAATTGAAAAGAGTGTTTAATCAGCTACTATATGCTTTTCAAATTCATAACAACATGAGATACAATACAACAATCCCCGTCAGATGTTATGACCATTTTCAATGATCGATGGGAATAGGGTGACAGCGGGTGAATAGCATCGAGCTCCCATGCAGGAATAAAACACATTATTGATTTTGTTCCAGCCAGTAGATGGTGGTTGGAGCAAGTTTTCAGAAAGGTACACACGGCAGCTGAGATTGTGAGCAAGAAATGCTAAGAGTAGACGTCGATGCCCCAGAACTTGGCAGGCTGGTTGCTGCGCTGGTTCTTGTCGATGGCCTTGATCTCCTCCATGTCCTCGTCCGAGATGTCGAAGTCAAAGAGCTCAAGGTTCTCCTGCAGCCTCTCCACCTTGGAGGTCTTGGGGATCACCACCGCGTTCTTCTGGAGGCCCCACCGGAGGACCAGCTGTGCAGGCGTCTTGCCGTACTTCTCGGCCAACTCCTGCCATGGATTTGCAGCGAGCAAGTTGATCATAAGAAAGGCAGGCTTGCACAATGCAAGGTACTCAAATGGAATGTTCCTCAAACTTAGCATAAAAGTTGGGGGGGGGGGGGGGGGAGGCGACAATACAGTTTACTAGTGATGATTTGGGATAACAACCACCTTGATGACAGGGTCGTCAAGGCATGAGAGTGAACCGAACAGCTTGGCATTGGCAGTAGAGCCACCCAAGGGGGTGTGGGCGGTGACACAGATGCCATGCTTCTGGCAGAATTTGACAAGAGAATCACGCTGGAAGTAGGGGTGCATCTCAATTTGGTTAACAGCAGGCTTTATCTTGGCATAGGCCAAGCAGTCTCTGGTGAGGAAGACTCCATAGTTGCTGCAAAAATAGTTGTAATTGTTAGATTTGTGAAGCTGACTTCCTGTGCCATGACAAACGTGGAAGTAACAGATTGAGAAGGTGCAAGATTTAACACAGCTCTTCTTGTTGTTCTGAACCTGAATCTTCAGTCTCAGTAACTTGTATTAATGAAAGTACTAGGTCAAATAATCTCCACTATAACTCTATAAGTAAAGACAATCCTAGCTTCACCAAAAGATAACAAAAAGACTATACTGAGCCATCGACCAATTTTTAACATTAATGAATCACATGATACAAGACAGCTAAAACATATAAAGCTCAAATATCTCCAACCTTCCAGTCAACAAACCATAGAAACAGGGAAAAATACTAACACTGGTCCACTTCTTACCTGATTCCAATGCTGCGAACCAGTCCCATATTAACAAGATCTTCCATTGCATGCCATGTTGCCTCCAGTGAGACAGTGGTATCAATGTCTAGCACACCATCTTCACCAATAACACTAGCAACTGTGCCAATTTCTGTAGATAAAGCAAAAAAGAAAAAGGACCGAGTCAGCCAATGAGAAAATGTACTTGCTCCATATCATTTAAATAAGGGTAAAAGGAGTACCAGTGTGCCTAGAAGCCACTGGGAAGTGAATAAGATAGAGATCGAGGTAATCTAACTTCAACTTCTTCAAGCTATCCTTACAGGCTTCAATCACATGGCCATGATCTGAGTTCCACAGCTACAGCCACAACAAATGCAGATCCTTCAGAAGAAAAAAAAAAGAGGGGGGAAAACAGGAAATAAAGGCTGCAGTAGAATGGAGAGTGCATAGCATTGAGGTTCAGGTGCCAAGGTGAAAGTCTATCAGGGTCCCATTCGCATCTCGCGTGCATCATTATAATCCCAAAAGGTTTGAAATGCAGTTGCACACTGGAATTTAAGAGGACACAACTCTAGAGACTAATCATGGCTGGGTACAAACCAGTATTGGTATTTGTATGTCACTCTAGAGACTGGTGATAGATTTTAACTTTTTAAAGCTTTTCAGTTTCAGCTTAGAACACTGGCAATATATGATGTATACTGACTCTGGAGTAAAATTCAGTGCCAGAATCCAGGATGTTTCTCAGGAGATTGTATATATTTATTCGTTGCTACGATTTTAACCGGTTTTAGGGACATATAATTTTCAGTGTCGGAGACCCTTTTCCAAAACAAGACCGAGAAAAGTAGCATTGATTTTGTGATCTGATCAACCTTGGTTGTGATGAAAAGGTCCTCTCTCTTGACAAGCCCACATTCGAATGCCTCTGCAAGCGCATCACCAACTTCAGCTTCATTTTGGTATTTTGCTGCACACCACGAGACAAAACATAGTCACCATATACCCTGATAAACATTTTGGTAGCTAGCAACGGGGTACCAACACGCCATTCGTCACATTACCCGTGCACACAGTATATATAAGCCGAAGTTAAGGGCAATGAGCGTTCATCAACGAGCGAGAGGAGAAAGAAAAACTTGCACTTTTCCAGTCAGTCAAAATCCCAGATGGAAGCCCGATTGGTCCAACAGCTCGTGGGGGGTTCGGGAATGCAGGACGGCGGCGTGCGGACCAGTGGCGGAGGCGCTCTGCCTGCGTTCGCCGCTCGTGGGGGCGCAGGCCGGCGAGGCCACAGATCTGCCCACGGCTGCCTTGACGCCGCCGCGGCCGCTAGCGCTTTGTCGGTGAAGACTGGTATCGACTTTTTTTTTTTAGAGAGAGGAAGACTGTATCGACTGGCGGAGGCCCGGTAAGCGTGCGTGGGTCCTGGACTAGGCCCATTTTAGCAGGTATAGTTCACGGGCTGCTTTTCTAGGAAGACATGGGCTACTAGGTGCCGTCCTGTGGGCCCGCTCGCCAAACTTTTTTCGGTGTTACTAATTAATAACTCTATTTTTTATATTAGACTAGTCAATTATGTGTGCGTGCCTTGTGAGTGTCTGAGTTATACTGTGTAATCTCAAAAAAAAAGTCCGAGTGTTGCCATCGACAAAATTGGTATAAGTATCAGATACATATTGGTGCTCGTGGGTTAATTTGTATAGATCTACGTGATCGAGTCGTGGACAGAGGGATTGGTCCGACTTGTATATGAGATGGACTAATGCCCACATGTCAATAACACAAGCGGACCAAACAAACATACCAAACCAAAAATTTGGGTGAAAACCTTAGATATTAAGTTATATCCGTGCGTTCCTACGAATAAAGTTGGTATAATTATCGGATATGTATTGGTGCTCGTGCATTAATTTGTAGGATCTACGCGATCGATTCATGGACGGATGGAATTAGTCCGACTTACATAGGCCCACCTGTTACGGACTAAACCAAAAATTTAATTAGAAGAATCTTATTTATTTGTTTTAATAATAGATATTCATTAGAATTTGTCCTAAATGTGATGGTGTGCTAACCTCCGTTTTAATACTTGAAACCTGTAGCCACTTGAATTTGTTCCGAAGTTGCGTTTTCGCCCATGTAAAAGTACTGTCAGAATGTGTACGAAACACTTTGAGACATATTATACTTTGTGGTTTTTATATGTTTTTCCCGGAGCAACGTATCATCGTGAAGAAAAAATATTGTTGTGCGTTACGGAAATGACGATCGACTTGGTGCTGAGGCAATGCGCTTGAACTACCTAGAACCGTAGACACGACCATGCTAGCTAACTAGCTAGATCGATCAGTGTGGCCTGCTCATCGCGTCAATCAATAAGCTAATAATACATACGCTTCCGACGATACAGCAGCAGGGCATTGCATACCGGCGCAGTCAAAGTGGCGGTAGCCCTGGCGGATGGCGGCGTGGATGAGGCCCCGGACGTCCGCCTTGTCCATCCGCCACACGCCCAGCCCCACCGCCGGCATCCGGTGCCCGCTGCTCAGCGTCACCGCCGGCGGCATTATCGACGACCTGCTGCGGTGCCCGTTGCCCGCCGCCGCCGCCGGCATCATGCTGTGCCCGTTGCTCATCAGCAGCACCGCCGGCGCCACGTCCTTGGCCGCCATCCTATCTAGTATCTAGTACTAGCTTAGCTAGCTATCTAGTCCGGCCTCGATCGCCAGCTCTTATTACTGGCTACTGCATGCTGCTTTCTTAGCTTGCTGGGGCTTGGAGCCAGCTGATGAGCACCGGCCCTTTTATAGCTCTCTTTCTCGACATCACCAGCACTGTGGGAGACTCTGGTTTGCTGCTACCAAATGAGACTGTGGCTTGCTACCAATAAACGAGTACTACCGGCGACCTACCCCCATATCATATTGGGCAATACTACGTAGGAATGAATCTACCACAGAATTTTTTCCATAGGGAACCAATAAAACAGATTTGTTTAATTTCTTTTCTACACCGTTGACACTCGATTCATAGTATTTGGTAATTAGTTTGCGAGCACTCATTTTTACTGGACCTGGAAGAGAAAATAGCAAACGGACTATTTAACATTCATGCTGTCTGGGGCCTGCAGCAGAGGGAACGAACGTCCACGCAAATAAGGTTCAGCTGGACCACAGGATGCATGCTTCTTTCATAATTATAGAAGAGGGGACACCATTGTGATGCAACTTTCTGTTTGGAAAGGAGACATATATGAAACAATAATATATAGGTAAAACAAGACCATAGATGACAAATGCGGGGATCACAAAACAAATCCTAACATCAATTTCGCACGTCATGGAAAAGCAGAGATCCTCATTATTGATGCCGTATGGAGGGACAGGGGATGGAACAATTATTCAGAAACGTCCACACACATGAAAGCACAGGCGCAATGCAAGTGAACTAAGCATACAGATCGATGCCCCAGAACTTGGCAGGCTGGTTGGTTCGGTACTTCCTGTCGATGGCCTTCATCTTCTCCATGTCCTCGCCCGAGATCTCGAAATCAAAGACCTCAAAGTTCTCCTTCAGCCTCTCAGCCTTGGAGGTCTTGGGGATCACCACCGTGTTCCTTTGGAGGCCCCAGCGGAGGACAAGCTGCGCAGGCGTCTTGCCGTACTTCTCAGCCAAGCTCTGTAAATTGTAGCAACAAGTTGGCAGATTGCATTGCAAGGTATCAAAATGCTATGTATTTATTACAAATGGATGATAATTCACTGCCGTATTGGAGATTTGGAAGAACGAACAACCACCTTAATGACAGGATCGTCGAGGCATGAGACTGACCCGAACCACTCGGTATTGGCAGTGGAACCACCCAAGGGGGTGTGCGCTGTAACGCAGATCCCATGCTTCTGGCAGAACTTGACAAGCGAATCACGCTGGAAGTAGGGGTGCGTCTCAATTTGGTTCACTGCAGGCTTTATCTTAGCATAGGCCAAGCAGTCTCTGGTGAGGAAGATGTCATAGTTGCTGCATGAATAACTCTACAATTAGATTTGTGAATGTGACTTCCTCTCACCAAAAGCAGACCCTGAGAATCTCCAAGCATAGCAAAAGTGGGAATAACAAAATGGAAGTGCATGATTTATTATAATTCAATGGTTATTCCAAAGCTGAAATACTCTTCAGGACGATAGATGATAGCCGACACCCATTTTGCAGTTCCTTTGAAGAAAGAGCTGCCAGCCAGTCACACTTCCACAAGGTTCAACACCATAGCAGATTCACTCCGAAAGGGAAAGCATTGGGGACCAATGAAAGAACACAAGCAAATGCGATAACAGAAAGTAGGAATTTGTAATGAAGGAAACTAAACTTTAGTTTAACATGATTAATACCTTCATAAATTAAAATTAGAATGCCAAACTAAATAAATGCGAGGCAAAGTTTAAGCAGAGATAGAAAATTTTCACAGAAAAATAACTGTGCCCTTTTAACTTCAAATGGACGATGATAACCTGAGGGCAACAGGAAGTAGGAATGAATTTGAACACAAACATATTCAATGCAACAGTAAAATTGGAAAGATTTGGAAGAACCATACCATGTTAGAGATGCTGCATATAAAAGGCATATGATCAAGCAAGCTTTTGAAATGGGTGAACAAAGGGATCAAATGAACTACATAATTCCTATGTAGACAAAACTACAACTGCAACTAGAAACAGCGAAACTATATGTGCCACGTAATTTGCAAAAGTAAATAATCATAACGACAAGGTAGGAAAAGAAAAATGTCATTTCAATTCACCTGATCCCAATGCTGCGGACCAGTCCCATAGAAACAAGTTCTTCCATCGCATGCCATGTTGTTTCTAATGAGATAGTGGTATCAATGTCAAGCACACCATCATCACCAAGAGCACTCGAAGTTGTACCAACTCCTGAAGGAAATCAAAATGCTCTATTCAGTGAGACACATATTAAATCTTCCTAAATACTATGCAAAATCAAGAGTCAGAATTTACCAGTATGTCTAGTAGCTACTGGGAAGTGAACAAGATAGAGATCAAGATAATCTAGCTGCAGCTTCTTCAAGCTATCCTTACAGGCTTCAATCACATGACCGTGATCTGAATTCCATAGCTACAGTCATAACAAACACAGATGTTTGAGTAGAATGAAAAAAGAAAAAAGAAACATTAGTTGTCATCATGCGCAATTCTGAAGTGGTGGTTTCCCAGAATACAGAGAGTAGGGCTTTGCAATTGAGATAACCTTGGTTGTGATGAACAGATCCTCCCTCTTGACAAGTCCAGTTTGGAATGCCTCTGCAAGTGCCTCACCAACTTCAGCTTCATTCTGGTAGTCAGCTGCAGACACAGGAACCAAGGACAGAGGCGGTAAATCACCAAGTAAAGCAGGAAAATTCCTGAGCTGGCACTAGAACTTCAAATCGTATTCGGATATTCCATCGTACCAAAGAAATCTCAGTCAGGTACAGTACAGTGCGGTGTCTACGCATGCCGGTATCAATCATACTAACCAGAGAAACATACAAATCTAGTGTTCATCAAGACAAGAACCAAACAGTGACAGCCTGGTTGGCAGAAAAAAACTCATATGCCATGTGGCATTGAAAGAAACACTCAATGATTTGATTAGCACAGTGCAACAGACCAAGATTGTGAAAGAAATCCCACTAGTCACATCAGCAGCACAGCACCCTATCGAGCACGCCTGCATCATTCAGACAAGCAATACAAACATAGTGTTTGTCAAGATGAAAAGGAACAGTAATCGACACGCATACATTCACTGTGTTCGGCAGCTCCACCAGCCTCCAGCTCAACAGTGTTTTCCTCTCACACCGCTCCAGCACCAGCCACCAGCCAGCCAATAGTGTTTTTCTCTCACACCACTCCAGCACCAGCCACCAGCTCCAGCCCAGCGAACAGAGTGATTCATGAGGCATCGAAAGGAAAGTTTTAAGGATCCAATTAGTTTATAGTGGAATGGACCGAGAATTGTGAAAGAAATATCAAATACTCACTCATGCACAACACAACGCAGTGTCCGGGCATGCCTGTATCATTGACAGTACCAGAAATCTCTAGAAATATAGTAGCAAAGGTCTGGACAGTAGAACCTTTTGGTCCGCATTCGAATACTCCATGCTAGTTAGACTGATTGCCAAACAAATCCCAGTCCTGTACGTCGTAGCGCATCGTTTAAGCATTCACACAAGCATACGAACCGAGTGGTGTTCAGTACAAAAAAAAAACGAGCTGTGACTGCCTAGTTGACAATCAAACACTCAATGTGGCACTGAAAGGAACATTCAATAACTCGATCGGTACATTGCAACAGCAGACATTCAATAATTCGTAGTATCTCATCAGCAACACAGCGCACTTTTAATTACGCCCGTACCAATTATCATCCATAGCCTCCAGACAAACGTGCACAATCATTTAGCATTCGTGAGGACAAAAGCGCGCTACGACTGACAGACGCACACTCGTGTGGCCTCCAACGGAACTCGAGGGATCCTTTTTTTTTTTGCGAAAGGAATTCGATCCAATTATTACTATTTATTTATTGGATCCGGTATTCTGTATACAGACAAGGCCGGCGATCGCGGTGGGTGGGCGGTCGGGTTCGCGGGGGCCGGGGGGTGGGGGAGTTGGAGGCTTACCGGCGCAGTCGAGGTGGCGGTAGCCGATGCGGAGCGCGGAGTGGACGAGGCTGCGGATGGCGGGCTTCTCCATCCGCCAGACGCCCAGCCCCACCGCGGGCATCCGGTGGCCGCTGCTCAGCGCCACCGCCGGCGCGGCGCCCTTGGCCGCCATGCCCCGCTTGATTCAGCTGCTGCTGCTGCTCTGCTACCGGGCTTCAGCGCGGCGCTTCGCCTCGCTCTCTTGTCTCTTCCCCCTTGCTGCCTGCGCTGCAACCTGGACTGACTGGAAGATGCGGAGATGCCGCCGGCCTGACGTGGCATCCTCTCCTTCTCAAAACCAGAGCCGAATGTTTTTTCTAATTTAGGGCCCTAGTTGGGCCGTCCGCGGAATCCGCGGCCCGCATATATGGATGGGCCCTCTCCGGACACCTGCTTCCTTGGGCCGGCCGGCAAGCCGAGCAATGGGCATCACCACCACGGTGGGCCTCGGTATATCGGGCCGCGCGCGCTCGCGACTCGTGAGTTCATCTTCTTCCATGTCTCATCTGCTCTCCATGACTGGTGAAGTGGTGAGCACCTTCCTTCCTCGGATCCCGCGCCCGTGAGTTGAGCCCCAGGAGCAAGCCGCCGTGATTAACGACGACCGCATGCGGAACGGCGGCGGATTAATTAGCGCTAAAGCAAGCAAAGCAGGCCGCAAATAGAGCCACCAGCTGCGATACGATCCAGCAGCTAGCTAGTATCGATCATCTGGACTGCACCGCACCTGCGCCGCCGGCCGGCAGCCGCCGCTAATTCCGCGCCTGATGAGCAACGGACGCGCGCGGGGCTGGATTCGCCGTGTCGCCGCCAGCAACTGCGCCGGAATCAATCACCTGCCTCTGACTGACCAGCGTGCAGCGACAGGGGCGGGTAGGATAAAGCCCCTGTCAATCTGCCGTGAGCTGCTGACAATGCAGTAATCCTGCTGGGATAATACAGTAGTGAGTGTATACAGAGCCAGAAATGCTTGCGCGCATCTGCAACAAGCAAGCACAAGTTTACATCAGGGACAAGAATTTCAGGACAGAGACGCTGCCATGCGTTTTTGTCAATTGCATCGACCTGCACTCCATTCTCCGACGCCGACAGTACGCTACTCTGCTCGAGACGAGTCAAACTCCGATTGTTAAGGATGAGGAGACAGACGCCCTGGAAGAAGGAGCAACCAGACAAATGTCAGTAATCTTAACGAGGCTGGATTTATTCTCACTTCCTTTCTTTTCTTTTCTTTTTTTGCGAAATCCTGGATTTATCCATTTATCAGCAACTAGTACTGAACAGGGAATCAACCTTTTCTGGGATCAATGTGCTACCACATGTCTGCTGAGTGCTGAAGAACAACGCCACCTGAATTTCAGCAAATGCAGAAACTGAAGAGTAGTGACGTGTCATCTCAAGCTGCAGACAAAACCTGAATGGCAAACTCATCACCTGCTCCAAAATCCAAATGCTAACGAGATACACGCCAAGACGAGATGAAATGGTTACTCGTGAGCTGTCGGGGTCCTTTTTGCATTGGATCGATTCACAAGGCACAGCACGTCCTGGCGTGGTCCATGGCTGCTGCTACTCCCCGTCTCCGCCGCAAGCCCCGCCGCGCAACGATCGGAGCTGCCCCGTGACCCGGCCTGACCCATGCCAAAAGCTACTACACTACACGCAGCAGCAGCAGCAGCAGTTTGACCACCACACGACGTCGCGACATGCATGTACTGCGCTGCACTCAACTGCCCCGTAACAGACGCCACCTTTTCGGTTGCTTCCAACGAACAACTACCATACCTGTCGTCGCCTAGCTCCGCTTGGTCTCATCCTGAATTCCTGATTGGCCTCCTCGACTCGGCTATATAAATTCCACCCGGTTGACACTTGACAGCATGCACTCATCGTACACACGTCGAGCTGGTGGTGGCACACGCACACTTGCTCTTTGTACTAGCTGGTCAACCAATGGCGGCTGTGAGGGCCTCCGACAAGGCCGCGGCGTCCCTCGCCGTCGTTGTCGTCTGCCTCATGGCCGGCGGCAGCGCGGCGGCGGCGTTCAACTACGCGGACGCCCTCGACAAGGCGCTGCTCTTCTTCGAGGCGCAGCGCTCGGGCAAGCTCCCGCCGGGGCAGCGCGCCGCGTGGCGCGGCGACTCGGGCCTGTCCGACGGCGCCGCGGAGGGGGCGGACCTGGTCGGCGGCTACTACGACGCCGGGGACAACGTCAAGTTCGGCCTGCCCATGGCGTTCACGGTCACCATGCTGTCGTGGAGCGTCGCCGAGTTCGGGGACGCCATGGCGCGCGCCGGCGGCGGCCACCTGGAGAGCGCCAAGGCCGCCGTGCGCTGGGGCGCCGACTACCTGGTCAAGGCGGCCGCGGCGGTGCCCGGCGCGCTCTACGTGCAGGTGGGCGACCCGTACCAGGACCACCGGTGCTGGGAGCGGCCCGAGGACATGGACACCCCGCGCGGCGTCTACAAGGTGACCCCCGACAGGCCCGGCTCCGACGTCGCCGGCGAGACCGCCGCCGCGCTCGCCGCCGCGTCCATCGTGTTCCGGGCCTGCGACCCCGCCTACTCCTCCAAGCTGCTCCAGACAGCTCGAAAGGTAACACTAATCGATCGATCACCCGGTCGATCAACGATGAACTCAGCTCACATGATGCCTGCTAGGTTTTAGCTCGATCGCCGCCGGCGTCGCCCGTGGCATGACGTGCTCGGCGTGCAGGTGTTCGATTTCGCTGACAGGTACAGGGGCTCGTACAGCGACTCGCTCAGCTCCGTGGCGTGCCCATTCTACTGCTCCTACTCCGGCTACAATGTAAGCAACACAACAAGCTCTTTATCCGTCTGTATCCTTGTCTCGGTCGATTTCAGAATTTTTTTTCGCTGTTATGAGCGTCAGAATTCAGACGTACACGCGTTGCATGCGACACGGCACGGGGCCGGTACATCCAAAACTTGTTGTCTCCGTGTACCAGAGGCGGCACATGTCCCTTGCATTCTCTCTGAACCCTTTTCAGAGTTCTTGGCAACCAATGGTGTTGCAGATTCAGTTCAGCTCAGGACATTCTTTTTTTTCTTTGTCATGGTTATAAGCCAAAGCTAGATTCATTTGGTCCTATGACGATATGAATTATTGTTTTGTCGGGTTTGATCGCAGCTGAAAATGAAATTTACTGTTTATCAACAAAAACCATGCAGGACGAGCTGCTGTGGGCGGCGGCGTGGCTGCACCGGGCGACGGCGGCGGGGAAGGGCGGCGGCGGCTGCGGCTGCGGCAACAACTCGTCGGCGGACGCGTACCTGTCGTACATCTACTCGAACGGGCACACGCTGGGCGCGGAGCAGGACGACTTCACTTTCAGCTGGGACGACAAGCGCTCGGGCACCAAGGTCCTCCTCGCCAACTGGTTCCTGCAGCTGCATGGCGGCGGCGCCGGCGGCAAGACCTCCCCGGCGGCGGCCGCGCTGCAGCTCTACAAGGCGCACGCCGACAGCTACGTGTGCTCGCTGGTGCCGGGCGCCGCCGGGTTCCAGTCGTCCCAGTACACGCCGGGGGGGCTCCTGTTCAAGGAAGGCGACAGCAACATGCAGTACGTGACCTCGGCCGCGTTCCTGCTCCTCGCCTACGCCAAGCACCTCGCCGGGGCTGGGGCCGTCCGCATCCTGCGGCCGCGCGGCGGTGCCGCCGGCGGCGCTGGCGGCCGTGGCGCGGCGGCAGGTGGACTACATCCTGGGCGCGAACCCGGCGGGGATGTCGTACATGGTGGGGTTCGGCGGCGGGCGGTTCCCGCGGCGCGTGCACCACCGCGGCGCGTCCATGCCGGCGGTGCGCGACCACCCGGCACGCATCGGCTGCGACGAGGGGTTCCGGTACCTGCACTCGCCGGAGCCCGACGCGAACGTGCTGGTCGGCGCCGTCGTGGGCGGGCCCGACGGGGGCGACGGGTACACCGACAGCCGCGACAACTACGCGCAGGCGGAGCCGTCCACCTACACCAACGCGCCGCTCGTCGGCGCGCTCGCGTTCCTCGCCGGCGGCCCGGGACACTGAAGCTAGTAGCAGATTATATTATTGCACGTGTAAACTAGCTAGAGCCTTGAGATCGATCGGTTGGTGGCATTGCAGGTCGTATCATCCGGGCCGGGGTTTGTGCGTGTCAAGCGTGCATCGGCGTGATTCGTGAAGGTGGTGTATGCAGCATAAGTGGTGTGGATGTGTTGGTAAAATTTGCGCGAAAGAAATGACTCGCGCTGGAAATCCATCATGGTCAAAGTGTTCTGAGAGCAACTCCACCCCTAAGTCTCCCATTTTTTAGGAGTTTTGGGCTAAAACACAACTCCAGTGGAGGCTCTATTTGGACTCCCTTTTTGCATGTGCCTCCAAATTGAAACCCCAAGCCTATGGAAATACAGGACTCCCATTTCCTTTTGCTGGCGCCCGCTGCCAGCACAGGAGCCGGCCCCAACACGAGGTGCCGCCCGCCGCGCCCAGCACCGCGCCATCTCCGCCCGCCGCCGTCTCCCACCGCGCCGTCGCCGTCGCCGTCGCCCCTCCTTCTTCTCCATGGACAGATCCACGCAGGCGTCCTGCTCCATCTCCGGCGGCGGGCGGCCTCCCCGTCCGACGACGGCTCCCCCGGAGAAGATGCGACGTGGTCCGTTCGTTGCAACGCATCCCCGTCGTATCGCAAATCCTCCCGCTGTCGGCCTTCCTCGTCGGCAAGATCTGCCATCTCCCCCGGCGGCCTACCTTGTCAGCTCCCCAACGATGTGCTCGTTCCTCCACGCGATCGTCAGACGTCCACCTTCACGGAGCCTCAAGGTGCTTCACCACCATTCTCCACCGCCGCCACCTTTGACGCCCGCAGCACGACATCATCGCCAGTACTCATGTACGAGGAGGCCGCGGACGATGACTTCCCAGAATGTCCCTTGGCACGTTGTGGCGACCCGGCAATGATCCACGGAAACTTTTTCTTCTGCTTGTTTCTCTTCGAGCCCTCAAGAAGACCGGCAATGATCAATAGATCGTCAACATCAGATTCATCCTTGTCATCCCACCGCCGAAGAGCTCGACTACCAAACCTTGACATCTGCCATAGCAACAAAAGAACATATAAGGATATGCCAGAAATTTTGATTTCCACATAACAAACACTTCTTGCTTCCGTCCCAAACAGAATATCTTGCTAATTTTTCTCTAATGAAATAGTAGTCTTAATAATTGTATAATTAACTATTCATAGAGCTAACTGGACTGCTATTTGATTTGTAGGAGCATACTTTGAGATATATAGTTTTAATGGTTCTACTATAGTTTTAATGTTGAAAGCCATTTTAACTTACAAAATGAAGAGATCCATGTAACTGGTTATATTAAAACTCAATCAGACCACTGAGAGTGTCTAGCTAAGTTGCATATTGTTCTGGTTAGTATCATATAAAAATAACTGTATATATCATGTGACATAGGCAGATTCAAATTAAGCCCAAGAACTGGTTGGGAAGATGTTATTCAGGTATGGTACTCTGATCTACATTAGTACAGATTATAACCAAACCAAAAGCACAGGCCAACCAAATCGATCAAGGATGTGTAGCCAAAACTTGTCAGTTTAATTCTTCTACACTTGAATTCTATGAGCCATCCTAAATTTGGTGCTTTTCTTCATGAGACCAAGCACCTCTCTGGTTCTTTGTACTTTCAGCAGCCATGGCAAAAGAGGATTCACCTTCTTGCTGCACGAGCGGATGACGAGGAGGAGGGGTGGTGGCACCTCCAGCTGAGTGGATGACTAGACCTCCCGGCTCAGAAGCCGAACGCCGAAAGAGCAACGCCGCCGCCGAGAGCCAGTGCCAGGACGGACGCCATGGTCGCCAGGAGATCCACCTCGTGTGCGGGGAGGGTGTCGTCAAGGAGGTCGGGCATGGATTCGAAGGTGAAGCTGAGCTCCGGGAGGAGCGCCCAGACTCGGCACCAGTGGCGGTAGAGGACGCTGGTCCGCGCGGCGGCCGCTGTGTCCGCTCCGGCTCCCTTCCCGTCGCCCTCGCCGGGCTCGGGGAGCGTGCTGAGGCAGTCCTCGCCGACAGCTTCGGAGGAGGAAGTAGGGGCCTCGCGCGCTTGCCGTCGATCTCGCCTACGTCTGCAGCGGTGGTGGCGGCACGAAGAAGCGGTCGGCGGCGTGGACGGAGCAGGCGGCGGAGTTGGATGGCGACGCGGTAGGCGGAGCTGGCGGCGGACAACTGCACGAACTCGAGCTAATCTTGAGAGGAGCTAGGCTGGGTGAGGCATTTGCAGGCCGGCCCGCTGGAGTTGGGCTCAAATTTGAGCCATCAAAATTTGCAACCCACCTCCCAAATGGAGAAATAGGGGTTAGGGGTTTCATTTGAGGACCTGGGCTGGAGATGCTCTTACATCTTTTTTTTTAGAGGAAGTGTTTTGAATCTGTAGAGAATGTCTGACACAACTGCGATCTTGCGAGGACTGAGGCCTTGTTTTGTTTAAATCCAAACTTCAAAATTCCAAAAGATTTGTAAAACGTCTGCATTGTGTACTAAATGTAGTTGAAAAAAATCGTATTACACAAATGGATTGTAAATCGCAAGACGAATCTAATGAACCTAATTAAAGTCGTGACTAGACACTAAATTGCTACAGTAAAACTACAGTAGTGATTAGCAACGTTGTGACTTCCTTTTTTGTTAAAAAAAGGAGTGGTGACTCCCAATTTACATGTGATTTATCGTACTCGCCAGACCACATCGTGATCGGACAGTGCGCACGCAGGCACGCGGCTAGGACAAGACAATTGCAGGGGATCGATGAAATCGAGCAACTAACCAACCCCTTTGGATTGGGTTTATGCGCGCGGCGATGCGGTTCTCTTACGATCTCAGCGATGTTGGATCGACAGTTCCGATGCTCTTTCAACGACCCGGCAAGACGAGACAGAGCTTGCACTCTTGGTTCGGTGAAACCAACCAATGCAACACTGGCTGCACGCGCCGGCCGGCCCTTCTATAAGTACGACGAGGGCTGGGTCTCCATCACGACGAGCAGCGTATCCATCCAGATTCGAGTCCTCGACTACCGTCTGTTGTCGGAAGTAGTGGCACCATCATATTAATCCATACCAATCTTTGGAAGTCCGGAGGAACGCACGCGCATCGTCGTACAATGGACGCGTCGTCGTGGTCATTGCGGAAGTCGGGTCCGGCGAGCCACCACCCGAAGACGTCGTGGCCGGAGGTGGTGGGCATGGCGGCGACGGCGGCGGTGGCGAAGATCATGCAGGACAGGCCGGACGTGGCCGTGGAGGTGCTGCCGTCGGGCACCCACCTGCTCCCCGGCGCCAACCCCAAGCGCGTCCGCGTCTTCATCGACGCCCACGGCGCCGTCGCCAAGACACCCCGCGTCGGCTAGCCGCCGCCGCTCCGCATGATGCTACCGCCGGCCAGCGTAGTCAATCGCGTCCATCCGTGTCATGTCGTGTCGTGTGTAATAAATTATACAGGCATTTCGATCTGCTAGTGGTCGGATCCGGATTCGATTCGGCCGCGGGCCGGAATGCTTGACGCATTCATCCATCACCAGCAGGCTGCTGAATTGCTAGCTGATGGTGACCGTACCCTCTCTCTGCAACAAATGAAGATGTTCTTTGTCACCTCTTTCAAGATCAAAGTTGTGTGGTGGGCAAAAGCTTTAATTATATTTGTAGCACTAGCCCCACCAGCACGATCGACGTATGTACTAGTAGTAGCTTCTTCCGAATGTAATTCGTGAAGTTTGGGCAGTAATTCTGGCCTAGAAGTAAAAACTGCATCTTGATTAGGTGATCAGACCAGCACTCCAGCAGTAAAAACTACAAAAATGTGGCTACCGGTCGGTATTACAGCGACAGTGCATCCCCACGCTGTTTTTCCTGGTATATAACGAGATCTACAGAGACGCTGAAAATGATCTCTGGTCTTTCTTTACTTGCCATATCGACGCATCAGTTTTCATATGAACCGTGATGTGAAGCTGAAAGATTCTTATCACTGAATCCAAGGGTTAAAAAAAATTCTAAGCGAAACAGTAAACAGTGACCAAAAGAGAAGGAAGCAAAGTGTCCAGTATGTAATTGTCATTATTTCTGCCTCAAGAATGCGATCACCCAGCCTTCTAACCAGCAGCCTTGTTCCATTGCAAAGCCCCTGAGCCTGATTAATATTCCGCAG
Source organism: Panicum virgatum (assembly GCF_016808335.1). Classification (NCBI taxonomy): domain Eukaryota; kingdom Viridiplantae; phylum Streptophyta; class Magnoliopsida; order Poales; family Poaceae; genus Panicum; species Panicum virgatum. The sequence goes on from NC_053136.1 coordinate 2,119,953, forward strand.
GAGTACCACAGGAACACTAACCTTGAGCACAAGGCAGTGCTGGGGATAGTTGTTAGGGCTATAGAATTGAGCACTTCGGGTGGGTACAACATTTCATAGTCAGAAGACATTTCTATGGAATTTGCAATCTGATCGAAGCTGCGATATTCTTTAGAGTCACCGGGCACCCTACCCACCATAATTTCATTCAACTCATCAACAACTGTGTTGACAGGACACACTATGCACCTCTGTGCTAGATAGGGCACAGAGGAGAAAGAGCTTTCAAAGTCGCTGTAAACAGCATCAATAATTGTGGAAGGTTTGTCACCCTTGGTAAGCCTAACTATGTCATCAGGTATGTTGATCCATGTATTTTCAGTCTCCCCATCCTTCCGATATGCAGGAACCTTCCCCTCACCTACATCTAACACCCACTGCGCGAATCTGGACATCCGTGTTCTTTCTATAGGGCTCAGGGCTGGATTGGAAAGACGCATGTTAACTGTTAGGCCAAGCACGCGGACATGTTTCCACAAAGGTGATCTGATAAGTGAAGCATTTAGTATCTGACAACGGTCTGCCCCCTGGATGACAGGGAGGACCTATCTGAAATCGCCACCCAATAATACAGGCATACCGCCAAAGGGTTTCGCTGCATTGGAAGGCTCATCAGCAGAGAGCAGGTCTCTAAGAGTTCGGTCAAGCGCTTCAAAGCAGAACCTATGCGTCATCGGTGCTTCGTCCCAAATAATAAGGGATGTCTTCTGTATAAGGCCAGCCAATATAGTGCCCCGACCTATATTGCACATTTCTATCGTGTATATCCAGCGGTATTATGAACCTTGAATGTGTTGTTCGCCCTCCAGGCATCAGCAGAGCAGCAACTCCTGAAGACGCAACTGCCAAAACTATATGATCCTGAGATCGTAATTTTGCAAGAATCGCCCTCCATAGAAATGTCTTGCCCGTGCCACCATGGCCAGCGATGAAGTATACAAATGATTGACTTGGCACACACTGCTTAGCACAATATCATAGATAAGGCGCTGCTCGCTGTTAAGCACCAAAGCCATGGCTGCAGCTGCTAATGTAGGTCTGTCATATGACAATTCTTCTAGAATCAGCCTATTAGAACCTTCATTGTGGGCAAGGTCTGAAAGGGGAGGCAGATCATAGGACGATATAGAGTCCGTTGTTGGAGAACATGGCAGCTAGTTCTCTCAGAACACCCAACAACAGCACGCTATCTGGAATAGCATATTTAGGATTACCAATATTTCTGCGCATCTTGTATTTGATATCATCAGCCATATATCTCCAGTAGGCATCAAAAAGCGCTCTTACATTGCCAACGTCGCAGTACACTAAAACCGTCATAAATATGCTTCTAAGCTGGAATGCGCTCGCCCACCGTATAGCCTCATCAAATAGGAATGCCCATTCACTATCATCGCCAATGAGGCCGCGTGCCTGGCAGGCCTCTCGGAATGTGTTGTACACAATACCTTCATAGGTTCTTACATCCTCATAACTAAGCGTGCCTCTAACAACCATAAGCAGCATCCTAAGGTAGAATGCATCACCCACACCCGGATGGATATAACGCAACCTACCGATTTTGGTCCCACGCCTACGCCCCTCCCATGCCTTCTGCTTGCTATTCCAAGTGTAATAGTTTGGGAATTCACAATAGGTGTATTTGCGGGCTGCTGGGAACTGTTGGTTTGCAACAAACCATTCTGTCAATGTACTCTTGGCTGAATCAGGGTCCTCTAGAACCCTCTCCAGATCATCCTCTTCAGATACAGCAACAATATTCATACCTGGCAGATGTACCTGCAGTCTCTCAACTGCAGGAGATTTCTCGTGTATTTCAAAACCAAGCAACCGCCATACAGCCTCACACCAGGAAAGGTATCTTGACTTAATGTACTCAGCAATCTCATCTACGCCGCCACTATTCCCTTCCTGCGTATCCACATTCATAGAAGAGGCAGGAGCAACACCTAGCCTAGCAGCATCCACACCTTTGTGACAGTACTTGAAAAGATACTTTATAAGGTAGGACTGATTGCAGGTTTCTACATTGATGTGTGCTTGGAATTTCTTAAGGATCTCAAGGTTGTGGGGCACAACCCATCTATTGTCAAGGTCCACACCACTTTTACGGGCCTTGATACCGGTATCTCGTCGTCGATAAATAGGAAACCCATCCTCATCGAATGTGGTTGTGTCTTGGAAACTCTTTGGAAACCTTTTCGAGCACTTCCCGTCTTTCATACATGGACATTTTGGATCCAGGTCACCACAAGGCCCATGCATCATGAATTCCTGTACTAACACAAAACCCAGTGGGTCTTCCTTTGGATCAGGCAACTCTGCGGATATGAACTGATCCACAAAGGCAGCAGAGGGTTCGCTGCTGCAGCCAGTTTGCCAAATAAGGATATGAGCATGAGGAAGGCCCCGCTTTTGGAACTCGATAGTATCAGCAACTAAGGACAAAGAAAGCAAGGGGAATGTGAAAGTGATCTAACATGCAAAAAAACGGGGTAAAAAATAAGGGAAGGTTAATTCTCACATGCTGTGACAGGACCGTAGGCCTCCCCACTCCTAATATCCTCTATATATTCCTGGAGTTTCATGTGGAATACACGACTTGTGATATCGGCACGATCAGAGGGCTTTTGGCTAGGCTCAGATCTCAATGCCTCCTCTATCTCTGGCCAGTTAGCATTGCAAGTGAAAGTTGTGAACAAAGTAGGAGAACCATATGTCCTAGAAATGGCCATACAATCATGGTAGTTCTGATTTAGATTGCGTTTGCTGCCTGGGTAAGAAAGAGGCAGAATTGTTTTGACCCCTACATCATTACCGGAAGATACGCCCCTACCAAGCGCATCAGAGATTCCCTGGTATGTTTCACTGCGGAGGAGTTTCTGATTAAAAAAGTGGAAAGAAAGTCTGTTGGCTTCTACACAAGAATAGGCATTAACACCATACTGCTGTGAAAGGCGACCTGAACAAAGTACTGGATTTGGCTCGCCTCTACGGCAATGCTGATAGTAGCAATGAAACTCCATCATGCTCACGTCGCTTCGATTACCCCGTGATCCTCCAGAGACATCTTTAAACTTGATGCCTAATTGGTAACCCTTATCACCATACGGAAACAGAATTGGGTACTGTAGGGCCATAAGAGCGGGATGAATAGGAGGGACACGCTTGAACCCTCCCTGCTGCAGCTCAAGAATTATATCAAAAGGCTGTGTAGAAGAGGACATATCCCCGACGAGAAGCGCGGCCAACTCATTGGCTGCTGGTAGACAATATCTATCCGCACTTGTATCGGATGAGCCAAAAAGTTTAATACGAACATCAGGAGTGGTGGGAGAAAGAAGTCTATCTCGAAGCCATGCGGAATTGCTTCACCAAAGGATTGCATTGATCAAACATGGAAATCAAAGATTCAACAATGCGAGCGTTCAGGGTAGAGTCGCCACCGTGTTCAGAAGAATGGATACGAAGCCTATTTTGCAATTCATTATCAGTGTCATAGATGTACAACTGTGCATACTGGGGTTTACTCCCTTCCTCTGGGAGCAAAGAACCAATACGGTGATGAACCACTCCATTGATTCGGAATATGTAAGGTCCCCGACCAGTATTTATGGATCTGTTAATATCTACTCCTAAAGAGGTAAAGGCAAACATAGAATTGTATTGTTTGATGAGCTTCATGAAATTCTTGGATTCATGACCTCCATTGAACTTTATCAAATCACACAATGGAGACGGAAATGGCCTGTGCTTTGGAAGAGACAAACGTCCACCACGGCAGCATGAATTGTAGACAATACGTTTCTGGGCATATGAGCTTAAACTAACCACACGTTCCTGGTACCAGAAAACAGCATTGCAATGCTCACAGACGTAATCTGGCCCCCCGTAGTAGGAGCGACTAGAATACGTTTCTACAGGACATAAATGAAGTGGTAAGGTGTTTGGACTGAGAAGGGCATACGTGTTTGCGGGCAAACAACAACCCAAACAATCTTGAAATGTACCTTTTAACAGAGCGCAATATTCTTTAGGGAACGCGACTACAGTCTCAGACAAAGGCTCAGAAGACGCCGAGGCTGCATATTTGTGGAATTAGTGCGCTAACTTAAGGTCAAAGAACAGTCCAGAATCACCAAAAAAAAAGGCACAGGGGGGACCATCCGGAGAAAAGGCAACCTTTTCTCAACAGGGACCTGCTTCTATTCCTGGACATTCTTCTGGCTCTATTCTCTCGAGCGGTGCTTATAGACACAAGGGGGCAGAAATGGTCCCCTGAGCATAATGTTCATTTGAATCATAGACAAGCAGGAGCGCAGCTACAAAAAAGTAAGATCATGGAACTGAACTCACTGGGGACCATGTAACGCCGTGGTTCAATAGGAACATAGTCCGAAGCTGAAGCAGCAATCACTGTCCCAGTCAAAGGAGCGGGGAGCACATACTGTCGCGGGCGTACATTCCTACCAACAACAGCACCGATACGAGCAGCAAGAGTGGCCGCAGCAGCCGATACGAGCAGCAAGAGTGGCCGCAGCAGCCTCGTCACGACGACGGCGCCGTGAAGCCACCAAATCAGGTATAGAACACCTACGCCGCACATTTCGTTCGCTGGAAGGTAGAACCTCCCTACAACGGCGCCGGGAACATGCAGGAACATCCATCTAAATCTTCAGGCCAAAATTACATGTCACACAACAGGGGAACAAACAGGAATGAACAAATAGTGGGTACACTATGACGCCAGGCCAAAGATATAAGGCCAAGTAGCGCACACAAGGCCAAAATCAGAACATTTAAACTGCTATTGATCGCCGCCAGCAGCAGGCAGGCATAATGCCCAAAAGCACAAAAAAAAACAAGCAACAACTACACTGTACTTCAGGCCTAAAATCCCTAAACGATCCACGGTAGCAGCAAACAGGTATAACGGCCAAAAGAACAAACACCAAAAATCTCCTACCGCACTGTACTGCAGGCATTGAATTCTCATACCATGAAACCGAACAACATGGATAGAGCAGAAAGGCACATAATGAAATCTCGGCATGGCAGAAGGAAACACACACCTGACGAACTGGAGGAAGAGCTGGCGAACTCTAGAAGCAGCCGACGAACTGGCCCCTTAGATCCGCGAGGACGCTGCGACCCACAGCACTAACCCACTTCAGCGACCGGACGAGAGAGCAGCACCAACCCACTTCAGCGACCGGACGAGGGAGCACCTGCAAAAACAAACAGGCACAGACACAGCACGTGAAATAGGAATGGAAGCATCAACAGTCAATGAAGAAGCAGCACGCTCCCTCAACGATTCGAAGCGGATAAAATCGCGCAGATCTGGAGCCTACCTTAATTTCTGGGAGAATGGAGACAACAATGCAGGTGAAGCAGGAAGGGACTGCAGTTGGAGGAGAGCGACGGCGGTCCTGACGGATGGGCCGCGCACCGGCAGCCGGGTCGTCGGCGGCGAGCTGCACCAACGAAGCGGCCCTCAAAGAACGGTCCGCAAGCCACGGCAACAGAGAAGCAATGGAGTGGAAGGTCTGCGTATCACGGAAAGCGCACCTGGAGAAGAGCGGCGCTGGTGGTCGCCGGCAGCCAGCACACCGCCCAAGGCGTCGCCGCCGGCGATGCGCACCAGCGAATCTTCCCCCCGAAGACAGCAGTAGTCCCCGCTCCCCAAACCCTACCCTGCCTCCGCCAGAGGGAGACGAAAGCGGAAAGGGGTGCAGCGATAAGGAGAGGGCCCGTGATCGACAGCCCGTGTCCACCGCCTCTCTCCTGCTGGGGCCCCCGGCGACGCGAGGCGGTCCAGCAGCCCGTTCCACTGACACCGCGGGCTCCACTACAGCGCCGAGGCGGTGCTCGCAGGTCCTGCGAGGGCGAGGAATCGACGGCCCGTGTCGAGCTGCTCCCTCCAGCGGCGGTGGTGGGCCCCAAACAACCACGTGTCGTCACGTGGACAACTGTTTCTTCTCAGCCGCCGCTGTCCAGGGTGAATAGAAGTTAAAGTATTTCACAGCGTGCTGCTCCAGCTCGGCTACACGGTGTTTTTTTAGATCACATAGTACAACTCCAACACTCACAACACACGCACACTCACACCCCTATGAACACAAAACGTAAATCCAACACACGTACGTAAACCCTACATGGTGTTTGAAAAGCTCAAGCTCAATAAACTGGGTAAACTCGTGAGGTTTTGATGACATCACAGCTCACATGCCCTTAGAGGTTTTTAATAAATCACATGAGCTCAACTGCTCAAGGGACAAATTTTTTTATATACCTCGCCATTGAGTTGGCACAGTGCGTGGCGGAACTAGAAAGATTCTCCAACCTGTGCTAGCTAAACCAGTAGATAAGCATCATATTGACTAAGTTTACACTAAATGTCACTACTTTGGGTCTAAATAGTAAATAGATTTACAGGGGATAACCATCCCATCCCGCTTGATCCCCAAACCAATAAAAATAAACACAGTTAATGATTCAACCAAAGGGTCATTTGGGAGCTACTGCAATCTAAACAGGCACAACGTTTTGGACGAAATTAACTTGGTGGGCTCTATCAGCTGCAATGCAGACTCTGGGCCTCAGCAGTGGGCTGGTCTACTTACTGCGCCAACCCAAGACCATACCGACTTTTTTTTTTCCAATTTCGGCCTTATGGGCCCACTACGCCCCAGTTAACGGCCAGTTGACGTTGTTAGATACGACTACTGCCACTATCTTCCTTCCACTCTTGCCTGAACTGTGTCTCGTAAGCTTGTTAGCGTGTGCGAGCTTAGGGCAGTCTCAGTGGGAGTGTCATCAGGGCCGGCTCTATAATTTCTAAGGCCCTTGGGCAAGCAAAAAGATAAGGGCCCATTAAATTATTTTTTATATTAAAATTACAGTATATTGTATGAATTCTAAAAATATTTTGCAATATATGTATAGCTCATAAAATATAACAATAGTGTAACAAAAAATAAAAACAATAACCATTATAATTTACCTCAAATAAAAAATATAATACTTACTGTGGTCGCGTGCATGTCTGTTGCTCTCGTCCTTGCCGTTGCCAGTCGCCTAGCGTGAGCGCGTTGGCAGGGTGCCAGAGTTGCGGCGGCGGCAGGAAACGAAAATGAAACCTTGAAACGTGTTCGTGCTCCACCGATGGTTAGGTTACAAGCTCGCAGACTTCTCTACGGCTGTACGTCAGGCCTCAACTTTAGTCTAGATAATCTAAGAGGCCAGTCCGTAAAAAAGCTGGCCTCTTATCATATTCAATTTTGAGCTAAAAATATATAAGAATCAAGTTGAATTGTGAAGGGAGCACTAGAGTCATGATTCATTACTACCCCTAACTCATGGTCTCATGAGCTGATTTATGATAGTTATTATGTCAAATACAAAGTTGGTATTCAAAAGTTTTTCATTTGACCTCTGGAACAGTAGGAAAATCACAACTGACATCATTTTCCGTGGAAAATCACCGAATTTCGGTCGAAATCACCGAAATTTCGGTCGAAATCACCGAAATTTCGTTTTTTGAATTTGAATTCTCTTTTCGTTCGGAATTAGCGAAATTTGACGAAATTTCGGCCGAAATTTCGTTTCCGGCAGTTGGCGGGATTCGATAAAAAAACGAAAAGGTGAACCTTGTGAGGGAGCCATGCATGGATCCTCCATCGGCCCATGGAGAAACCCTATAAACACCGCCAAGATCCGAGCTGACTCTACCGACCGACACCATATAAGCTAGCTAGCGGGAGGAAAAATATAATGGACAAATGTCGCAATGCAGACTATTGGGTTGTAGCAGTATGGCCGGTAGAGTACGTGGTTCGGGATTGAGGTCGGAATGGTTATCCAATGCATCATCACTATTCTCTGCTAGGCCCGGCCGGCAGCCTCCCCAGTCCCTCGCCGCGCCATGGATGGATTATTCAAGCGTTCAATCTCATCAAGCTCTAACGTAATGATGGATCGGATGACGGGCTGCCACCACGCTCTCCTAGCCCTACTATTTTGAATGTCAAATGCGAGTAATATTTGTGGTGTTTTTTTCTCTATAAATCTGATTAAATAAATTTAGACTATTTTGACTTAGCATAAAATAAAATATCTTACATTTTAAGACAGAGGGAGTAGGCCGGCCTGATGATTATATGATCAGCGCGGATATATCTAGTATATAGCCCGCCCGGCACAGATTTTAGTCAATTAATTTTTCCTCTCACATGCAGTCGGTCGCTCTCACGAATCCCAGTGTATCATCGTGTAGGCCTGTATGATGAAGGTATCTATGCCAAATTGCCAACATACATGCAATGCTCATTGGAATGCACGGGTGCCATTGCCATGCCATGGAGAGTATCGGCGGACAAAAGATCACCTGACCAAAACGAGGCAGCCTCAGTCTGCGTGTGGCGTCCAAAGGCGAAAGGCCCTAGCTAATCACTCCAACGTCAGTTAATTTCGAGGCAGCAAAACCTGCTGGCGTCGTCGTGCAGCTAGTAGCTCGAGGCCTGGCCTTTATAAGCGATGTGGATGCTGCAAGTATCTCTCTCACACAGCAGGGCTTGAGTGAGTGACAGGCTACCTAGTAGTAGATCATCAGCTGCTGGTAGCTAATAATAAGCAAGCTAGGGCAAGATGAGCGTTCCGGTCCCGGGGAAGTCGTCGTGGCCGGAGCTGGTGGGCGTGCAGGCGACGCTGGCGGCGACGGCCATCGCCCACGACAGGCCCGACGTGGCCGTGGAGGTGCTGCCGCCGGGCGCGCCCATCATCCCGGACTACAACCCAAAGCGCGTCCGCGTCTTCATCGACAACAACTCCATCGTCACCAAGACACCCGTCATCGGCTAGCAGCAGCCCAGCAGCTATGCTGGTCTCAAGCTCAAGCGCCTCATTCAGCTGTCTCGTCTGGAGTCTCTACCGTGTGATGCCACACCACATCACCAGCTCATGTCTCTCTGTGTGTGGCTTATAATCGAATAAAAATACCTACTGGGTACTTCTGCTAAAAGTTGTAGTATTTTGTATGTCCTCGCTCTCATCAGCTGGGACATGCATGATGCATGTATGGTCACCGGCAGCTCAAGTACTGTATACCCTACTTACTCCTACATACGGAGTATGCGCTTTTCTCTTTTTGGATTCAAGTTGTGCCGGTTATTTAATTGAGTAAAGTGCATGGTCGGTCTTTAAACTTAATTGGTTGTGTCATTTGGGTCCATATACTTTGAAATTGCAGATTTGGATTGAAGAACCGAATAGACGACCAGAGGGGGGTTGAATGGGAGCCGCAAATTCGATTTTGAAAATCGAAGGGCTTATATCCCAATAACACCCGACACACATCAAAATAGCGAGTATCAACACCGCGTAGCTCAGAACGGCTACCGGCGCTAGGAATACTCCCACAGAGAATCTGAATACACACGCGGAAGCACTACACAGAATACCGCAAACACACGCGCACACGATCGACTGAAATTGGAAGAAACATCGTCGCAGATTCAAGAAACTCGAGGCAAAGTGTTAGTGCACGGGTAAAATAAAAGCTAGAAAGAACTGGACTTAAAACTAGCTAACACATGCACGACTAAGCTAAACTATTTTTTATTTTGCTTTTCTTGTTTTATAAAAAAGGAAATTAACCCAGAACAAGAAAATAAATCTAGAGAGAAAACAAACTAACTAAGACTAGAAAACAACCCTGCAACATGATGCACTACTTACACGGAGCCTAAAATTAATTCTAGCAAAATCAACGGGAAAAGAAAAACCACGTATGACATTTCATCCAACAGGATGTGAGCGAGTAACAGCTTGCTGAAAATTAGCCTCGTATTCACCTTGACTTTCCCACACAAAGCACACACTTGATGCTTGACGTTGGCACCTGCACAGATAAATCAATTGGCTCGATGGCCAAGCAGAGAAAGGAAAAATCTTTGACCTTGCTGAAGAAATTGTAGAGCTTGCTGAAGCCCCGGCCGTGGATCAAACGTGCGCCTGCACGCGATGCTGGTGCCGCGCCCTGGTGCCGTGTGCTCTGCTGCTGCAGCTTGCTAGCGGCCTGCTGGACGGGCCCACCTGCCCCACGCACAAGGCGCAGCTCGCCCGCGATGCTGAATCTGTGGGTGACCGTGAGTTGCAAAACTCACGGTCAACTCCACTCCCTGACTCACTCTCTCTCCTCCTTTCGCGTATTCATTTCTTCCTTCCTTTTCTTTTCCTCTTTCTCCCCTCTCCTTCTAGATCCAGCGGGCCTGATTCGGCGCGGTGGGGCGAAGCCCGCTCGCCGGTGGCGAGGTGGTGCGGCGCGGCGGCCGCGGCGCCAGGGTGGCGCGGCGCGGAGGCCCGGAGATGGCGGGGAGGCTCGGAAGCGACGGAGGAGGCGCAATGCTAGCAGGGAGGCTCGCCGGCGGAGAGGCTCCACGCAGCGGGGAGGCGCGGCGGTCTGGGCGGAGGCGGCGCGGCGGGGCGGCGCGACTGCGCCGGCGGCGGGGAGGCGTGGCGGGCCGGTGCGGCGGGGAGGCGAGGCGGCGCGGCGGGGCCGGCGCCGAGGAGGCGTGGTACGGCGGGCCACCGTCGGGGGAGGGCGGCGCTCGGCCCCGGCGAGCTCCATGTAGTTTTTTTTCTTTTTTTTATTCAAAAAATTTAACAATTTTTTTTACTCGAGATTTTTGTTCGTACAATTTCTTTTCGATTTTTTCTCTTGAAGGTTCTCTGTTTTCTATTTTTTTTCAAAAATTTTCTGGTCTCCAATTTTTTCCTTTGATTTTCCATCTTAATTTTTTTTTCTCAAATTTTTTTCTCTAAATTTTTTCTCGTCAAAATTTTCTGTCTTTTTTTTCTCAAAAATTTTTTCTTGATTTTTTTGAAATCAGAAAACGACAAAAAAAACTTACTAAAATAGGAAAAAATGAACGGTCGGAAAATCGACCATACGGAACTCTTCCTTACGGTTGACGTAAACTAGCGGTTCCCCAGCTCGCCGCTGCTGACTGGGCCGTGCGCCCTGGTGCACGCGCCAAGCTGTGCGCGCCGGCGCTGCAGGCCTCCGCGCGCTGCCTGCGCTAGGCGAGGCCAGCAGCCGCACGAGCACTGCGGTCCCAGCGCCCCTACCCTGGGCTGCTTCTTGCGTCCCGCTGTGACTACACGAACAGAAACAAAAACGAGACAAGGAACCAACAAATTCCAACGAAAATTAAGAGAAGGAAGACATGAATCGAATCAATTCAAACGCCCAGAGGGCACAAGGAGGAGGAGGCCTCCTTTCTCATCGAATTCCAGTACAAAATCTCAAGGATCCATGGAAGAAAACCTAAACCTAGAGAGGGGAGGAAGGGGAAGAACCAAGAACAGAAAGAGAGTGGGATTTTTTTTTAGAGAAAAGGTTTCTCCACTTTATTCCAAGGGAACAAAGCATTCAAGGTGTTCAGTGTTTTACAAGTTCAAGAGGTTTAAGCGTATTTTAAGCGCGCCCGCTACAAATCAGATACAAGAATTTGCGACAGAGCGTTCCAGAAATGAGAATGATTCAGCCATGGTGCTCGAGGCAGCTCCCGACGCTCCCAATTCTGATAATGTTGGATCCGATGTTGATGGAGAAACGTCCCGCTCTCCAAGTTTCCTGCTGTCAGCATCAAAGGCTTCAAGCTCTTCTCCAGCATCATGTTGATCACCCAGTTGTACTTGTCTTCGCTTCCCACCTTGCACAGCGATCTCCAGTTCTTCAGTGCCTGTACTATCTTGTTCAAAACTACTTGCTCGTCTTTCCATCTCTTCCCATGAAAACAAATTTCATTCCTTAGTTTCCATAAACTCCACAACAAAGCAGCACCGACAGTGTTTAAGACACTATTTCTGTTATTGCTCACCCACCAACGGGCTACCGATTCAAAATTAGAGCCAATTTGTATTTCAAAAATATCAGATACATGTTTCCATAAGACACCAGCGATACAACAGTCAAAAAACAGATGATGTGTTGTCTCAAGAGAGATCCTCAAGAGTTCTTCTCTTGGCTAGGCTGGCTCTCGTTAGAACTTTATTATTAGAGATCAGCCAGAGGAAAATGTGTACTCTAGGAGGCACATATAAGTTCCAGATTACTGGTGTGTAGACGGGTTGGATTCCCCTAAATGTCACTGTATTATACATGGATTGAACCGAGAATTTACTGCTATTGTCAAAGCACCAAATGATAGCATCACAGTCATCTGAGTAGAAAGAGAGTGGGATGGGGCGACGGGAAGAAAAAAAAACCACGGCCCAGGACAGGTTTTCCGACCGTTCGTTTTTTTCTATTTTAGTAAGTTTTTTGTCGTTTTCTAATTTCAAGAAATTTTTCCAGAGAAAAAATTTTTGAGAAAAAAAGACAGAAATTTTTGACGAGAAAAATTTTAGAGAGAAAAATTTGAGGAAAAAAATTTAAGATGGAAAATCAAAGAAAAAAATTGGAGAGCAGAAATTTTTTTGAAAAAAAATTAGGAAACAGGGAACCTTCAAGAGAAAAAAATCAAAAAAAATTGTACGAACAAATTAAAAAAATTTCAATAAAAAAATTTTACATAAAAATGTTTTGAATAAAAAAAATTAAAAAAAAGAAAAACGAAAAAAAACAAAACCCTACCGCCGCCCCGCCGCCGCGCCACCCGGCCGCTCCACCACCGGGGGAGAGTGCCTGGGTTGCCGCCGCCGGCGAGGCCTAGGGAGCGTGCTGCGCCGCGCGCTGCGTCTGCCCAACCGCGCCGCTCAGCTCCGCACCACCTCACCGTGCCGCCCCGCCCCCGGCCGCGAGCTCGAGTAAGAAAGGTCGTCGCCGCTCCGCCGGGGGAGGGGTCGCTACCGCTCTGCGCCCTCCGCCGCCTGCCGCGCTCAGAGAGAGAAAAGAGATAGAGAGAGAAGAGAGGAGACCGAGTGGATCTCGGAAGTGATAAGGTTCCAGGCTCAGAGAGTAGAGAAAAGAGCGGGTCCCACCATGTGCGGGAGTGGATCTCGGAAGTGATAAGGTTCCAGGCTTGAGAGTAGAGAAAAAGAATGGGTCCCACCATGTGCGGGAGGTCGGACGGATTGACCGTAATTTTTCTTCTGTCCGGCCAACCATAAAGGCAACATCGCGGTGTGCCACCCTTCTCTTCTACTCCAAGTCTCTATCCAAATGACTAAATTACCCCTACAATAATAGCTACACTTATTACACACCCAGGGGCATTTTGGTCCAACTTTCTCTCGGAGCATCGAACGGACCCGGCGACTTCACGACTTTGCTTTGCCTTGACGCAAGCTTCGCGATCCCGCCACCTGTCCTTCGATCTCCTCGGGCACTCCGCCCCGATTCCCGCCAGAATCCTTCCTCGGGTTTTGCGGCCCAAACCCGAAAACCGTCCATTGATCTTCCGATCCTCGACGTGTGTCACCGCCGTCCTCGACCGCCCGGCGCCAAGTCTTCTCGAGCCTCCGCTCGACTTGCGCGACCGCCGTCTTGACTCGATCAACACAGTCAACCCGTGTATTCTTGCGCTCGTCGATGTCCCTAGACGTCAATCACCGCAGCTCATCGCCCGGCCTCCTGGTCCCTCGGTCCAAGCCCAGCATCCGTCCTTCACCGCTCCCGGTCCATCGGCACGAACCCGCATGACCTTCACCTTCGCCGCCGACCACCGCCTCCGACTTCCACGCTTGCGCACCACAAGCCAAGAAACACATTGCACGACACGACTCACGCCACGGTTAGTCCTCAAACTCAACCCGAAGTGCTCAATCGTTGACAATCACTCATCATCAAACTCGAATCACAAGGGCACATATCCACCTTGTGTTCGCATGGATTCCCAAACTTTGCTTTGGGTGTCTTAGGTCCATTTACTCTCAAAATATAAATCTAACTCTTTAAACTTAGCTTTGGGTGTCATTTAGGTCCATGTATTATCTAAATGCGTTGACAACTTGACATCCTAGCTAAATTGATAAAAAAGTATTTTATAGATATAATTTAATTATAGTAAAATAAATAACTTTTAGCACAATGCATATAAATTATAAAAGAATATTGATGAATATGAGTCCAGGAAGCTTAACTTGATGATGTATTATTTTTTTTGGAGGCAATATCTTAGCTTGTTAGGTCCGCATGATAACTGTGCTTTATTCTTGGAAGATTATTCAAACTTAAATAACTTGTAGCTGCATGTGCCAATTTATAAAAAGAAATAGAATCTTTTGGGGGCAGTTAGAAAAGAAGGCAAAGAAAGTAATGACGTACCGAAAGCATAATATTTGATCCTATTATGCTTTATTAGTAGGATGTAACTGCATTTTAAGAGTATATAGACCTAAATGACACCCGAAGCCAAGTTGGGTTCAAATCTGTATTTTGAGAGTATATTGAACTAAATGACACCCGAGGCTAAGTTTAAGGAGGAAGATCTGCAATTTAAGAGTGTATCTAAATGACACGTCCGAACAGGTTTAAGAACCCATCATGCAATTTACTCTATTTAATTTGCATTGATGGACTAAAATATAACATAACAACAAATTGGAAAACTTAATTGACATCTGGCTGGTCTGTGATTCCAGCAATGACAGTGCCGGCAGCTCTTATAAGCAACAATCAAATGTTGAGTAAGTGAGTCCAACACCTGAGCATTTTTGGCGCGGCCCAAGACTAGAGGGACTATTGGAAGTAACGCGCATGATCACTGTTCATCAAGTCGCCCAAGAGGAATTAGTGGGCTGGGCATGCGCCCCAAGATAAGGGGAAATCCATGTACAAACATTAAAAAGCCATATTTTTCAATAATATGCAAATGAAAATCTGATTGTACAATTGTATGATAAGGTCTTTGAAATAAGATCAAATTTAAATATTTTTAAATAATTTTCTTGCTAGAATATTTTTATATGAATGTAGAACAATTTTATTATGAACCTGGATTAAATGTTCCAACCTAATAAAGCCATTGTTCCACTTCAAAAGCATGTTCCAAATTTTTTTTATCGAAATATGGTCAAGTGTGATCTTATTTTTAATATCTCATTGTAAACAAAGATAACGGTGCACTTGGATTTTAATTTGGACATCTCATTTTGAAACTACAGATTTTTTAACTTTAAATAATGTTCATTTGCACATAATCCTATACAACATTATTTCATTTCATTTTAACTTTGAATGTTCGTTTTTAAACTACAGATTTTTTTTAACTTTGTAAAAGAATCATGTTGGGCTAGGTTCATCCCAAAAGTTTATTTCATTTTCTTTTCCTATTGGAAAAGAACGGATGGGCACGAATTTTCATCATCAGTCCGAAACAAGCCAAACTTTTTTTAGGCATCCATCATGGCGGGACTGCATTGGTTGCGATTTTTTTTCACGCATACGGTTATTAGTTATTGTTGAACTGCGGTATATATGCATCGGCAAATTAACTAAGCAAACATATCTAGTGTGAACCATAATTTCGTGAAAACTCGTGCAAACTACAGTAAAAAAGTCATCTAAATTCACAAAAAAAAATCACACATTTAGATAATATGATGATACACAATTTTGTAAAATATCTTGTCCAAACTCGACTTCGTCTATGAGATATAAAAATAACAAATTTCTAACAAATCATCTGGACAACTTCCTGGCTTGTAATTTGTTCTTTTTATATCTCATAGACGAAGTCGAGTTTGGACAAAATATTTTACAAGGTTGTGTATCATCATATCATCTAGATGTGTGATTTTTTTGTGAATTTAGACGAATTTTTTGTCGTGGTTTGCACGAGTTTTCATGAAGTTGTGGTTTGCACTAGATATATTCTCATTAACTAAATAGGAGCGGTATTTCTTCTTATGCATTAGAATACAAAAGATTACCAGACCAAACGAGGCAAAGACACACGCATGATGCAAACTCCGTCTGTGCCTGCCAAAGGATTACTTCCAACGTTAATTCCTAGCAAATCCTGGCGTCGGTAGTGCTGCTGCATGCTATGGCAGCTAGCTGACGCATGCATGTTTAGCAGCTGCGCTAGTGCTGATCGAAGTGCTGACAGATCACTAATTCTTCAATGTCTTGTTGGAGAACTTGTTTTTTAACCTCAAAGAAAACATCGATACAGTTGCACTGTTACAAAAGCGAGAATTTTTTTTAAAAAGGACCTGAACGACAACACATTATGCAAAAACTAGCAAACGTGCATGCATGCACATGCAAAGTTGTTGCATGCGTTGCACGCATGCATCATGAGCACCGACGTCGGCCATGCACACCAAGGCCGCCACAAAGTTAACACGACGCACACAAAATTAACTACCGAATCCCAGCCCGTAATTAATTAAATTCCTTGTCGAGCACTATTACGTGGGCCGCTCCACGCCTCCACCGATGGAGTTTAACCGACGACGGGGGTGTAGAGGACGGGCCCGGTGGCGTCGCCGGCGTCGAAGAAGACGCGGACGCGGTTGGCTTTGTACCCCGGCGCCACGGTTGTTCCGGCCGGGACCACCTCGATCGACACGTCGGGCCTGTCGCTGTTGATCTGCGTCACCGCCGCCGACGCCGGCCACCCCACCACCTCCGGCCACGACGTCTTCTCGCTGCTCATTCTCAAAGCTGATCTCTCCGATCTCCTTCGGCCGATGGGTCTGCAAATCAAATCAGTCTGCATTAGAAAAGGGAGTTCACAAACACATTCATTAGTACGTTGTGCCCAACATGTTCAGTGATTACATTTGCAGTGGGAATGATAAGAAGTTTACCCTACTGATTCAGATCAGAACAGTGTGAGTGAGGAGGAAATGAAGCTGCTGGATGCAGATGCATCACATCTGGATGGAATTTATAGGGGTTTGCCGAAGCTAAACATGCATGAATTGGGCACAAACAAGAGCCTCGGTTTTGTCACCCCTTCTATTGGCGTTTGCTTAATTTTTTAAATTTGCTTACAATTATGTGACGACACACGGCCGGACAGACTACTGTCCTTTTGCAACATCTAACGTTCGAAAACTGTCATCATAAGAGTGCCAAGTACTGACTGATCGAAGCTAGTAGGGCGCAAGCCCGTTGCTCTCTGAATCGTGTGCAGAAAGTAAGATCGATCACACATGCACACACACACAACTGTGCGCTGATTGGCACAACGTAAAGGCAGAGTTTCGATCCGCCATGTGGCTCTTCGATCATGAGGCTTTTAATAACTATTATAATCGTCGTCTGAAAACAATGACTAGCTTTGAACTGCTCGTCTTCCTGCTGGCCAGCGTGCAGAGAACTGAAAATAATTAAGGTGCTAATCCGTTGAATATACTCCCTCGATTTTGAGTTATGAGCTGTATTTCGTTTGGTTACTAGGATAAGGTTTTGATCGACAATGACTCAGTTATAATGTCAGTTAAAGTTATGTGATAGGAAAATTGAAATTAATAATTATATTCATACGAAGTATTAAAAAACTCACTTATGATGTTATCATTTTGTTTGATGAAATCACAAGTTAAGCAACATGGAACAATCTCATAAATTCATTACACTCTGTAAATATATTCTTTGTAAACACGTCCACCAGTTTTTATAAACCCTTTAGTCGTTGTTTAGTTCTATAGGATTTAATCCGGCCGGAAAATAATAGTGTCGGTACCCCAGGACTGGGGTACCCCTCTTGCTGTGTCTAGGCAAGAGCCTTAGTAGTCATCCTTGACTACAACCAAACAGCCGGACCCCTGCGGTCCGGCGTCCTGTCCTCCCGACAATGGTCCGGACCCGTTCCACGGCTGGGGAAGGTCCAGGGACACCACGTGTCCCAGGAGAAACAGGCGCTCAAGCGCAAGCAGCCGAGGCTCCGGACCTCCCGAGGAGTCCGGATCCCCGCGGGGTCCCGGACCCCTCATAGGGTCCCGGACCCCCCGCATAGCAATCGGACCCCTCTCCAAGGGAAGATTTCGACGCCCCGCCTCAGGATGGTCCGGGGCCGACACGTGTATGAAGCCCTTGGCCTCCATATTGAGGTTCACCTACCTTCGCATTCATTGCGGTAGGTGGACGTCCGCATTAATATAGCAGAAGCCGAGGCGTTTGACTAGTCAGGGACACTATTGATCGCGTATTACCAAGGTAGTGGGGGGACTGGCGCCGCCCACGCCGCGTCTGCCAGTCTGCCGTAACAGATGGATACGACGGCTCGGCTTCGCCCTTTATGACGCTACATAATAGCCTCAGCAGGCCACGCCGCAAGCTACGCTACTCCAACGGACACCTAGCTGACGGGACAAGAAAAGACCCCCCTGTGTCAGAGGAGCAGCACTACGCATATCGGAGGGAAGATTCGCTACCGCTGTAGCCACAGTCACGTTGGGCCCACCTGTCGGGGCATCAACGTTCTATGTATCCGCTCCCCCTTGATCTATAAAAGGGGGGGCGCCGCTAGAAATCCCCGGGCTGAGCAAGAGCCAAGGCCAGCAGAGGATAGGTTCATACACACTACCAAGAACAATACATCTCCCAGTGGACGTAGGGTATTACGCTCCGGCGGCCCGAACCACTCTAAATCGTGTGTTCTTGAGTCCCCTTGTCCCAGTGTAGATCCAGCCCCATCGCCTAGTACTTCCCCGAGTACTCCCTCACTGGGAATAGGCGGGTGCGTTCCGCCACCCGGCTGTGGGTACCCCTAGAATCCCCACGACAAATAGGTATAACAAGAGACTTATTATAGATACAACAAGAGATCATGATTTATCTAGGGTGGTAACTAATTGCAACAAAATAGACTCATGATAGATACGAGATAGCGGAAATCAGTGCATGAGTCGAGGGGTATGGAATCAATCCATGTCTATTGTTGTACCTATTATGAGTATATTTTGGTGCAATTAGTTCCCAATCCGGAATAAATATCGGTCTCTTGTTGTACTCATCATGAGTCTCTTGTTATAAATATTATTCCTGGCCCGGGGTAAATCCCGTGTAACTGAACAAGGTCTTATTAGTTGTTGATAAATTAGAACTGGTGGCATCTAAGAGAGGATATATACAGTTGATCCGGTTAGCATGTGTAACGCCTGCGTTTTCAATCCATAACAAGTCACCCTCTAAACCACTCGTCGATTTGCAAAACCTTTTTCCGCCGAGTAAAAAAAAACCCTGTACCCGTTTTCCCGCCGACCGTACCCCTCCCTCCTTTTTTTCCTCACCGCCGTCCCATCCCGCGCCGCTCGGCTGCCTCTCTCTCTCCTTTACCCTCCCTGCCTAGCACGCGCACGCCCCCTGGCCCGTGCACCCAGCCGCGCCAAGCAACCCCCTGAGCCGTGCGCACGCGCGCGCGCACGTACCGCCGCTGCCTCCCTCTGCTCGCGCCGCGCGAGCTGCTGCTGCGCACGCACGCGCTCGCCGCGCTCGGCACACCGAGCCGCGCACACCGCGACACCAGCTCGCCCGCGCGCGTTAGTGCCACGCCACGGCCGCTTCGTGCACGCGCCACGCCGCCCGCCGCTGCGCGCCCGCGCCGCGCGTTGCTGTGTCACGTGCGCCCGTGCACGCTACCGAGCCGCGACGCCCGCACCGCGCCAAGGCCGCCGGCCCCACCACTTTCCCCTTGCCGGGATGGCCGCCGATGCGCCTCGCCGCTCGTGCCGCCGCACCCCTCCTCCACCGCCTCGGACGCCTATACAAGAGGCCGAGGAGCACCCCCGGCGCCCCCACAACCCGCAGCTCCGCCCAGCCCAGCGCCTCCCTGCCTCCAGCACCGCCGCCACGCACGCCTTCACCGCCCCCCGCCACTGCCCCGCCTCCTCACCGCGTCCTAGTCCAAGGTGAGCGGGGGAATCAAATCCCCTCGCCTCCCTCCTCCTTTTTCCCCCCTCCATAACCGTCGCCGGGGCTCAGGCCGGCCGGATTGGCCGCCGCCGGCGCCCAGGCGCCCCTCCTCTGCTCTGTGGTGAGAGGAAGGGGAAAGAGGGCACACTTGCCCGAAGTCCCCTGCCCCTTTTCCTTTTTCCAGAAATCCCCTCCTCTCTTTATTCTTTTACAAAACAGACCCCACCATGCCCCTTTATATATATATATATATATATATATATATATATATATATATATATATATATATCTGTGTGTGTGTGTGTATGTGTGTGTGTGTGTGTGTAGACATTTATTAAATCCCTACCCTTCTCGGTGTAACCAAATAATTTACAGAAATTACACCTAAACCCTCCCCATTTTAGAAATAATTATAAATAGGCCCCGGACCCTGTTTTATCCCATAAACCTTCAGTTGGCGCGTCATTTCATGCGCCAAACATCCTCTGATTCCTCCCAAACTTCACCACTCCGTTTCTAACAATATTCCGGCCATGCCAATATGAAATCTCTCAAAAATATTACTTCTACCCCCACATTTTAATATTCTTCTGATTCGAACTCGGTGACAAAGATTCTGTTTCTTTTCTTGATTGGTGGATGGATTGTGTGTGTGTCATAGATCCTTGTGTGACTGAAGGAGAGCCCGAAGAAGTGCAGTACTGCGAGCCAGAGCCCGAAGACCCATTCCCCGAGCAGGAGTTTCAGGAAGGCCTTGAAGACGGCAAGTTCAATCTCACCCTTTGATGCATACTAAACCCAGTTTTTATAAACACAACCCATTGGCCTGTTTATAAAATTGCATATGTTTTTATTGCTGAAAACATGGTAGGATAGCCACCATTGTTTGATATGACCATTCCTTGGTATGCTCTACTTGATGATATGCGCCGCTAGAAACGCTTAGGACCTTATGACTCAAGTATGAACATCATCTGTTTTTATAAAAGGAAATGCGTGAGTATTTTAAAAGGGGATTTTGGGAAATAAAAGAAAATAGAGTTAAGATGAGATGGATGGCATTTCTGTGTGAATTGCCAAAGGTGGGCTCGTACCTTTGTGGTTGAGCTAGGTTGGAGGAGATATCCATCTTGTCTGGGTTAAGGACCGAGTTGATGTGTCATCTCACCTAACTCATCGTTCGTACAACCACCCGACCATTGTATGTGGCAACGGCTTAGCATTAATCCCACTAGCTAGTCTGCTAGCCATCAGGAGTGCTGGGAGCAATGGGAGATCAAGGAGACGGGATAAGATCTGTGTGACTTATGCCCTGGCTATACCACTGGTAGGTCAATGGCCCCTTGGTGCGTCCCGTGTTGGCTATGCAGGTCTAGCTAAGGTGGGTAATAGCTTCGATGGGATTCGTACGGACACTACGGTGATCGTGCTGCGGTACCCCATTTGTGGTGAAAGTGTACAACCTCTGCAGAGTTAAAATCTATTCGAATAGTCGTGCCCATGGTATTGGGCGTGTTACGGTGTGGTCACATAACTAGACTTTGGGGGTATGGGTGGTTTTATGGCGTGAGTTGTTTTGGAATGTGTCGGGCAGTTGTGCTGTGAGCTATGGCGGACGGGGAGTCCGGTAGCATTAAAACTTGGGTCCTGTGTGGATCAACCCCACTTAAAAATCGTTTGCTAAACAAATGCTTTGCAAAAACTTTTTCGAAAATAAACCCCTGCATGTGCTAAAAACCGACTTTACTTAAATAAACCATAGCCTTCCATTTGATCAAATCCTGTGCATGCTCTGTTGTTAACCCTCCGAGGGTGGGTTTGGACTTGCTGAGTACTTTTGTACTCACCCCGATTTATATGTTGTTTTTACAGAAGAAGATCCCGACTTCGTGCCTGAGAACGTTGAGTAGGTGGTCGCTCCTGCACCCAACTTGTCTGTGGATAGGGCCACCCACAGGAAGCTCCGTATGGCGCAAGACTCTGATGACCTCTTCGTAGTTAATATCATTGTGTGGGTTTTAGTTGTTATCCTCGCGATAGTGGCGCTTCACTGCCCATTACCGCGTAGAGTTTTACGGTGATGTATCATCTGATGTAATAAATGTGTTATCAGCCTCCTGGGACTGATATTAATTCACATTTAAGTCTTCTCTTTTGAGGGGACGCTTCAGGTGGTATCAAAACCATTCTGTGGGCAGCAGAATTTGGAGATTTAATGTCAAGGCCAGTGATCATGGTAACATTTAGTAGAGTAGGGGTCATGGGTCCATGACCGAAGAGAAAGCAGTTCAGAGCATCGGACCAAAAATAGCCGATGGTCTTCAGAAGGTTTTCATCTTTGTCAAGAGGAGACAAGGATAAACTAAGTGCATCAGCTATGTTTAGTTCCTGCCACAAGGGCATATGAGCTTTTGCTACTCTGTTATACCATGTAATCCAGCTTTCAGGTGGATTGGGCCAGGCTCTTAAGCAGTCGGCCCAGGAGTTCAAATTGATGTTTTGACTCACGAAAGGGATCCTATTTGCTTCGCAGGAGATTAAATCTGTGGGATTTTCATAGACTCATGGGTCAAGACAAAAAGATTTGGGATTGGAAGGATGTGGCAGAAGGATGTCTGACTCCTGAAGTGCAGAAATTCAGAAATTTACATATGGTGTCATATTTCAGAGTTTAATTTGTTCAGAGGCTTAATAAGCTGAGGGAGGTTAAAAGGATAGGCTGAATATTACCTTCAGGCTGCAAATTGCCGCATCGTCGATTGCAGAGTTCGTTGTCTGAGCTGCACAGTCTGCCATGGTTCAGATCTGCTGACATAGGGTTTGGTCGTTCTGCAGGCTCTGGTTCGAATTTTGGATGCCTTGCGAGTTTTTGCTCAAATTTATGGAGCGGGATTCTCGAATTACGCTCGGATTTGGAGTGTCTATCGAGTCGGATTCAGAGTGGAAGCAGTGTTCTGTTCTTATGCGGGTTGCTTCCAATTTTGAATTCCGTCGGCTCTTGGACATTAGTAAAGCCTGATGCGATGCCATCGGCTTTTTTGGGTGAGATCAGAGCAAACAAGTTAAAAGATAATAGATTTCATTAAAAGTTGGATTTTTATAGCAGAGTCGATTTGACAAAGGAAAAATCCTTCGGCTTTACAATACTACTTCTACACTACTACCTACATCTACCGCTCGTAGGTACGTAGTACCTACGGCGCTTGGGGCTTTGAGCCGGCGCATCTCCGCCGTCGCTGTTGTCATCATCGTCGTCACTGGCGCCATCAAAGGCGCTGCTGCCGCCGTCGGTCCCAGCGTCACTGCTCCAGCCGCCGCTGCCTTCTTCCTCGCTGTCTTCCTCGGAGGACCCGAGGAATCGGAAGGGGTTTCCTCCCATCGGGTCGTCGCTGCTGGAGGAGTAGCCGATCTCCTCTTCAGAGGAGGAATCGGCTCCATCCCAGGAGAAGCCTTCCTCGCTGCTACTCTCCAACTCCTCTTGGAACAAGAGTTGGAGGTCTTCGCCTTCAGTTTGGGGCTCGTCGTCTTCGGAGGCGATCACGAAGTTGAACTCCTCTGCATCCCAATGCAGAGGAGCGAGCGCCTCGTACGCCGCCGTCGGGTCATACTCCGGCGTCGGTTCCCGACTCTTAGGAATAGAGTCGAGGGAGGAGGCGGAGGAGCTTGCAGAAGAAGGGAGAGGGGAAGAAGGATAGTCGATGAAGTTGGAGCCGGAGGAGGAGGAAATCGCCATGGCTACTAAAGGTTGGGGTTTTCTGTGCTACTTGGCTTTGGGAGGAAGATGAGTTTGCAGTGGAAGGAGCCGATTTGGAGTGAGATTAAATAGTAAAAAAATAGAAGACGGATCGGCAGTTTCACATTCTACGAGGAGCCAGTTGCAGAGACGTTGTGTCTTCCGTGGCGGTTGTTGTGCGTTTTAATGAAGCATCAATGGGAAGGTGAAGCGGCGAAGTGGTTTTGGAATTATCATTGCCAAAACCAGGGGGCATGTGTTATCGCCATAAATTAATAGGTTAATTTATGGGCCGCGAGTGAGTTGGGCTTAATGAAGAAATTGAAGGAGGCTTACGATTCGGCTCCTGCGTGAGCATTTGGGCCATGTGGGCCATGTATCTTTAGATTTAGTCCAGTTTGATTAGAGATAGAGTCCGCTATGGACACGTTAGTTTAAGATTGTTTCCCAAGTCTCCGGACTATAAATATGTACTCTATGGTATTTGTAAAAGGAGAACGTCATCACGTTTCACAAACAACAACTCTCGGCGCACCGCCACCCCTAATTCTAGGGTTTCATCCAAGTAAGCGTCATGCTGCCCTGATCGCTTCAGCGTTGTTCTTGCTTTTTCCTTGGTATTACTCGTACTGAAGCGTTTTTTATGGAGAGTAGTACTAGTTATCCTGATGTTCGTAGCATAGCTTTAGTAGATCCATTGTGCTTTTGTTGCTTATCATCTACGAATATCATGTCATCTCTGCACAATCATATTTTAATCTTATACTAATTCTTGTTGCATGGAATTAGTTGCGTAGAGGTGACACCCTACTTCTTTTCTATCTAGTAGATCCAATCTGTTATGGTTTGTTCTTATCCTTAAGAATTGGCGTAATATCTGCTAGGTTAGGCCTTGCAAACGGGTTGGATGACCCGGTGACGTATTAGATGCTTTGCTTTAGTCTTAATAGGGATTGATCCGGGAATCGGCTTTTGCTTGTTCTTAGGCCTCTATTCTGGTTAAGGTTTGGTTATTTATTGCGTTCATTAGGCCCAATTACGTGTAGGATGTTCCGATCTAGCAGTGAAGCCTTTACCGTCGTGGATTAGATCAGCTAGATTTAATTGAAGCAGCTTTACAGTTATTTGCTTTATTTATCAATATCCGGATATACACAGATCCAATCTGACACCGGGACTTGATCGGCTCTTTAAAGCCGATGCAAGAGTCGTCCTGGGGAGCCGACCACGGCTCGGACTTATATTTGCACGTGTTTGTGTATGCAGGCAAACCATCGCAAGCACGTTCGCACCCTCCTGATCGGGTATAGGTCAGGTGGCACGCCCTGCGTCTTCAGAAGCCGCGGCGTGTGCTGGAATTGTGGGCCGTTGACGAGGGAGCAGTGCCTGCCAGTGCCCCGGCGACCTCCCGGCTCTTCGTGTTGCCTGTCGCTACTCGCCGGTGGGTTTTGACCGACAACAGTATCCCAGCTAAGGAGATGTTTGAGGGTACCTGAGAAAGAGCATGTGCCAGAAGAAGAAATAGATCTACATACAGATCTTCGGTACCAGGAAGTACCCATCAAAATTTGGGACGCTGTCACTAGAAGGACCAGGAATTACGAGGTACGGATTTGCAGAGTCCAGTGGAGCAGTCACGGAGTCGAAGAAACTACATGGGAACGCGAAGAAGCACTGAAGAAAAAGTTTCCCCATTTCTTTAGGTGCCAGTCGAATCTCGAGCATGAGATTCCTTTTAAGTGGGGTAGGTTTGTAATGCCCGCGTTTTCAATCCATAACAAGTCACCCTCTAAACCACTCGTCGATTTGCAAAACCTTTTTTTGCCGAGTAAAAAAAAACCATGTACCCATTTTCCCGTCGACCGTACCCCTCCCTCCTTTTTTTCCTCGCCGCCGTCCCATCCCGCGCCGCTCGGCTGCCTGTCGCCCGCGCGCGACCGCCGACCGCGCGCGACCGCCGACCGCGAATCCCGCCGGCGTGCTCCCTCTCTCCCTCTCTCTCTCTCTCCTTTACACTCCCTGCCTAGCACGCGCACGCCCCCTGGCCCGTGCACCCAGCCGCAGCGAGCACCCCCCTGGGCCATGCGCACGCGCGTGTGCATGCACCGCCGCTGCCTCCCTCTGCTCACACCGCGCAAGCCGCTACTATGTACGCACGCGCTCGCCGTGCTCGGCACACCGAGCCGCGCACGCCGCAACACTCGCTCGCCTGCGCGCGTCTGTGCCACGCCACGACCGCTTCGCGCACGCGCCGCACCGCGCGCAGCTGTTTGTGCACGCGCGCCGTGCCGAGCGCCGCTCCGCGCGCTGTCGCCCGCACACGCTTGCCGCGCCGCCGCCGCTGCGCGCCCGCGCCGCGCGTTGCTGTGTCACGCGCGCCCGTGCACACTACCGAGCCGCGATGCCCGCACCGCACCAAGGCCGCCGGCCCCGCCACTTTCCCCTCACCGGGACGGCCACCGACGCGCCTCGGCACTCGTGCCGCCGCGTCCCTCCTCCACCGCCTCGGACGCCTATAAAAGGGGCCGAGGCGCACCCCCGGCGCCCCCACAACCCGCAGCTCCGCCCAGCCCAGCGCCTCCCTGCCTCTAGCGCCGCCGCCACGCACGCCTTCACCGGCCGCCGCCCCCCGCCGCTGCCCCACCTCCTCGCCGCGTCCCAGTCCAAGGTGAGCGGGGGAATCAAATCCCCACGCCTCCCTCCTCCTTTTCCCCCCTCCATGACCGTCGCCGGGGCTCAGGCCAGCCAGATTGGCCGCCGCCGGCGCCCAGGCGCCCCTCCTCTGCTCTGTGGTGAGAGGAAGGGGAAAGAGGGCACATTTGCCCAAAGCCCCCTGCCCCTTTTCCTTTTTCCAGAAATCCCCTCCTCACTTTATTCTTTTACAAAACAGACCCCACCATGCCCCCTTATATATATAAATACATATATATATACTTATATATATATGTGTGTGTGTAGACATTTATTAAATCCCTACCCTTCTCGGTGTAACCAAATAATTTACAGAAATTACACCTAACCCCTCCTCCTTTTAGAAATAATTATAAATAGGCCGCCAGACCCTGTTTTAACCCATAAACCTTCAGTTGGCGCGTCATTTCATGCACCAAACATCCTCTGATTCCTCCCAAACTTCACCACTCCGTTTCTATCAATATTCCGGCCATGCCAATATGAAATCTCTCAAAAATATTACTTCTACCCCCACGTTTTAATATTCTTCTGATTCGAACTCGGCGACAAAGATTCTGTTTCTTTTCTTGATTGGTGGATTGATTGTGTGTGTGTCGTAGATCCTTGTGTGACTGAAGGAGAGCCCGAAGAAGAGCAGTACCGCGAGCCGGAGCCCGAAGACCCATACCCCGAGCAGGAGTTTCAGGAATGCCTTGAAGACGGCAAGTTCAATCTCACCCTTTGATGCATACTAAACCCAGTTTTTATAAACACAACCCATTGGCCTGTTTATAAAATTGCATATGTTTTTATTGCTGAAAACATGGTAGGATAGCCACCATTGTTTGATATGACCATTCCTTGGTATGCTCTACTTGATGATATGCGCCGCTAGAAACGCTTAGGACCTTATGACTCAAGTATGAACATCATCTGTTTTTATAAATGGAAATGCGTGAGTATTTTAAAAGGGGATTTTGGGAAATAAAAGAAAATAGAGTTAAGATGAGATGGATGGCATTTCTGTGTGAATTGCCAAAGGTGGGCTCGTACCTTTGTGGTTGAGCTAGGTTGGAGGAGATATCCATCTTGTCTGGGTTAAGGACCGAGTTGATGTGTCATCTCACCTAACTCATCGTTCGTACAACCACCCGACCGTTGTATGTGGCAACGGCTTAGCATAAATCCCACTAGCTAGTCTGCTAGCCATCAGGAGTGCTGGGAGCAACGGGAGATCAAGGAGACGGGATAAGATCTGTGTGACTTATGCCCTGGCTATACCACTGGTAGGTCAATGGCCCCTTGGTGCGTCCCGTGTTGGCTATGCAGGTCTAGCTAAGGTGGGTAATAGCTTCGATGGGATCCGTACCGACACTACGGTGATCGTGCTGCGGTACCCCATTTGTGGTGAAAGTGTACAACCTCTGCAGAGTTAAAATGTGTGGTTTTGTGGCGTGAGTTGTTTTGGAATGTGTCGGGCAGTTGTGCCGTGAGCTACGGCGGACGGGGAGTCCGGTAGCATTAAAACTTGGGTCCTGTGTGGATCAACCCCACTTAAAAATCATTTGCTAAACAAATGCTTTGCAAAAACTTTTTCGAAAATAAACCCCTGCATGTTCTAAAAACTGACTTTACTTAAATAAACCATAGCCTTCCATTTGATCAAATCTTGTGCATGCTCTGTTGTTAACCCTCCGAGGGTGGGTTTGGACTTGCTGAGTACTTTTGTACTCACCCCAATTTATATGTTGTTTTTACAGAAGAAGATCCCGACTTCGTGCCTGAGAACGTTGAGTAGGTGGTCGCTCCTGCACCCAACTTGCTTGTGGATAGGGTCACCCGCAGGAAGCTCCGTATGGCGCAAGACTCTGATGACCTCTTCGTAGTTAATATCGTTGTGTGGGTTTTAGTTGTTATCCTCGCGATAGTGGCGCTTCACTGCCCATTACCGCGTAGAGTTGTACGGTGATGTACCATCTGATGTAATAAATGTGTTATCAGCCTCCTGAGACTGATATTGTACCACATTTAAGTTTTCTCTTATGAGGGGACGCTTCAGCATGTCATGCTATCATTATTCGTAACACTTTCAAAAATCGTAATTTCAGATTTTATGAACATTAGGGAGAGACTTGGTGCGTGAATTACACTCTTAATTATCCTATCATCCAAAAGTTGATGAATAGGTCAAAAAGAAAAATGCAAACAAAAATGTTGAATCGTTTTTCTTTAACAGTTTGAATGAGTCTGCCTTCACCAGCCTGCAGGAAACTAATTAAACGAGGTGTTTATTATCCAATAAAATTTAAATGTTTTTCACCATATCCTAATTCTTGATCAATCACACTTTTGATGTTTGTGAGAACATGAACAGACCACGTACAGACGTTGGATGTACACTGCAGCAGAGGCAGAGCAGGCATGAACCCAGCGACGACACAGCAGCTGGCAAGGGGTGACACAACCAATGAATTCCGGCCAAGGGCGGCATTGCCGGCTGATGCCAGCCAGGGTTAACCATTTCGTTTTCCGGTCAAATTCCGGTGTTTACCGGAAACGAAATTTCGTTCCGAAATTTCGGTAAATTTCGGTGAATTTCGGTCGAAATTTGTTTAATTTTGAATTTGAAAACGAAATTTTCCGAAAAATACCGAAATTTCGAATCCCGGTAACTAGCGGAAACGGAAAAATTTTCGAAATTTCGGCGAAATTTCGCCGAAATTGTTAACCCTGATGCCAGCACAGAAGCACACATTGTTCTGAACGTTGATAGCCATATAAATAAACACCGTACAAATTAAACGGAATCAGACATCGCATATCCAGTATCGAGTGC
The DNA here is from genome assembly GCF_016808335.1 of Panicum virgatum. Lineage (NCBI taxonomy): Eukaryota > Viridiplantae > Streptophyta > Magnoliopsida > Poales > Poaceae > Panicum > Panicum virgatum. Next base: position 2,149,050 of record NC_053136.1, read on the forward strand.
ATCTCAGGCAGTTCCGAGGAGAAGTTTTCAGAAATGGCCGGCGCCGATCCGAAGAGGACGTCGTGGCCGGAGCTGGTGGGCATCCCGGCGACGCCGGCGGCGATGAGGATCAACCACGACCGGCCGGAACTGGTGGTGGAGGTGCTCCCGCTCGGCATCAAGCTGGACAAGGGGTTCGACCCCAAGCGCGTCCGCGTCTTCTACAACCCGCGCGACTCCGCCGGCCTCGTCGCCAAGGTCCCCGTCGTCGGCTAGTAGCCAGTAGCTGGAGGACCCTGCTCTGCGGTCGTCCTCATCATCAAGTCATGATTTGTGGTTGCTTTTGCCTGCATTTTGTTTGTTAACATGTGCTTTGATAGGTAGCACTGGTTCATCTCTTCGTTGCTACTGATACAATAAAACGGATCATGTATTTCATCCTCGGATTTATGATCACTATATACGAGGCATAATTGGTATTTACTTTTTTTTAGACGAAGATCACCCCATTTCCATTGCAACACGGAAATAAAAGTCGATACACAGGTATTCCAGGAGAGAGTTAACAGGGCGACACTAGAAATTTAAAGAGGCTCGAGAGAATGACATTCATTCCCTCACAGGAGCGCAGTACAGGAATTAGACCAAACGTCCTAAGAAGTGTTACCCACATCACAGATAACGACCAACAGCCAGACACAGAGAGAAACGGAAAGCCAAGTTTTTCTCCAGAAGTAGCCACACGCCTAGTTGTCTTCATCCAACGCATCATCAACAGAAGCTTGAGGCTGAGAGGGCCCGTCTAGCAGGAGACGAGGCGAGGAGCTTCCCTGCTGCGCCATCACCTTGTGAACACATGAGATGAGGATCTTCACACCATCCAGGATCTTTCCTTACATGTTTGACCCGTACAACCCTGCCCAATATGTCATAAGAGCACGAGCGTATAAAATGATATCAGTTGGGTGCTTTAGTGATTTATTTTCGAAGCAAACTTCATTTCATTTTTTCTAGATAGCCCAGCAAACTGCACCCAAGCAGAAAGTATAGACTGGGTGACCAAGAGGTAACCAGTGTGTAATCCAGATCTTATACTGAAAAATATTCTCGGGAATGTTATTAGCACCCAGGCATAGGGCCACTACCCACCAGATAACTTTAGCCACAGGACACAAGAAGAACAAGTGATCAATATTCTCATTGGAGGTGCAGAAATAGCAAGAGGGGCCCCCTTGCCAGTTTCTTTTAAGCAAATTATCCTTAGTGAGGACTACCTGATTTTCAAGTAGCCAGAGAAAGAGTTTGATCCTGTGTGGGATCTTTGCTTTCCAAATAGACTTGAAAGAGAGACCAGTTTCACCAGAAGTAAGCATGTCATAAACAGACTTTGTAGAGAATTTGCCATTCTTTCCCCCCTTTCCAAGAGATTTCATCAGCACTATTTGCAAAAGGATAGGCATAGATCTCATCTATCAGAGATACCCAAGAATCAAATAGAATAGGAGGCAGCCACCTTGAAAAGGACAGCTGTGCCTGCTTTAGGATAAAGGTATGCACTGAAATGTTCTTGTCTTAGCAAATATCATACAACACTGGGTGTAGGATGCACAAGGGTTTCTCGTGTAGCCAAGGATCTGTTGGAAATATGCCTTAGAGACAATCATATTTCCTTGTATTCATGGTTAATAAAGTGTTCCTTGAATATCCATGGATGACAACTTGTATTGATTAATGCTTATGTGAAGTATTTGTGAAACTCTTTACTTGTATGGATATTCTAAAATGTTCCTAGTCGGAGTTCATGTGAGGACACACATGAATATTAGACTGGCACATGTATTAGTTGATTGACTACGTTTCACAAGTCATGGACATGGGGATGTCAAACTAATAATGTGGTCTCATGTGAGACATGAGACTAAACTGACCCAACACGAGATGATGACTTCTCATTACACAATATGTACGCTGTGTCCTAAGACCTGAGAACGTCATATGTACTTAAGATGTGAACCGATTTACTTAGGAGTCATCAAACACTACACCGTAACTGGGTAGTTATAAAGGTGGCTTTCGGGTCTGTCAAGATGCATGCTGTGAGACATGGTCAGTCAAGATGGGATTTGCCTCTCTCTGCAAGAGAGAGATATCTCTGGGCCCCTCGAGTGATTCGGATCAGGAAATGCATGTCCATCCTGGGGTTAAGAGTTAACCAAGGATTCCGAATCACAGGATCGAGAAAGAGCGGTTGGCTTGGAGCTAGACCAAATATCGTGAGGCAAAAGGAACAACATGTATATGACATTGTGACGGCTCGTCTGATATGATCTTTGCGTGTGTATATGAGTTGACATGTCTTGCTAGAGGCCGCTGTCTACTATTGGGCCGAGTAAGAGTACTCGAGCCATGTCTATTCACATGTGAGCCCATAGGGTCCCACACTTAAGGGAAAGAAGTCTGATAAGGATGAGATCCAAATTAGACTGGGCTTAGGTGCACTAATGGGCCTCTCAGGCCCAAAAGGGGCACCCAAGGTGGGTACCAAGAGGAGCCCACCTAAGGGAGCGCCTAGGGGCTATAAAAGCAAGGGGAAGGGGGGCACCCAAGCTAACCCTAGCCTTTTCTCGTGCGTGAACGGTACCCTGCTACAGTACCCACGCGTGAACAGTTGCGCTGCTGCAGTACCGTCCCCTCCCTCCTGTGCGCCAAGCCCTAGGTCGCCCTCGTGGACCTAGCAGTCCGGATCGCGACGCTTCTTCCCGTACGTGTGGACTTTGTGGAGGTGCTGCGCTTGCTGCACAAGGACGAGCCGTTCGTGTGGTGGTTCACGCAACTGCACTGCCGGCTTCCATCTGCACTACACCGACGCGCTACAGAAGTTCCGCAACCGCGCGTCTAGTGGTAATCCCGTGATCTATAACTGCAGTAATCCTGGTTTATGTGGTAAATTTTTTGTTTTTGCTACCCCATATTCCTACAGGATCCTTCCAGAAAAGAGTGGATTGGCCATTCTTGGTGGTTACAGACCTCCCTTTAAGGTAGAATTGTCTGATTTTGAGAAGATCAGACCATATGGGTGAATCATCAGCTTTATGTTTAATGGTAGCAATCAAATTATTGCCTTGCATATATTTAGCCTTAACAATTGACTGCCACAACCCATCCTCTGTCTCCAGCTTCCACCACCACTTGGATAGTAGACTAATGTTCATTTTTCTAATATCTTTAATGCCCAAACCTCCTTTATGTTTACTTTTGCAGATAACCTTCCATTGGATAAGATGATATTTCTTTTTAGATCCATTGCCTTGCCAGAAGAAGGTCCTTCTATGTTTATCTAGGATCTCAGTTGTTGTTTTGGGAAGGAGATACATGGACATATGGTATATAAAAGTGCTCGAGAGACTAGAATTAATAAGTGTTAGTCTGCCAGCCATGGATAAGGAGCTGCCTTTCAATGTGGACAGCTTTTTCAAATTTTTTTCTTGTAAAGGTACCCAGTCCTTGATATGCAACCTTCCAGGCCCAACAGGGACTCCTAGGTTTTTAATTGGGAACAAACCAGCTTGACAATTGAACAAATCTGCATATAGAATCTATGTATCATGGTCCCCATTGACCAAAATGACTTCACTCTTACCAAAGTTAATTTTCAACCCAGACATCACTTCATAGAGGTATAACAATAATTTCATGTTTCTAGCTTTTTCCACATCATTCTTAAGGCAAATAATCGTAACATCAGCATATTGTAAAATGGCCACACCCTTAGGGATCAGATTCTCAGCTAAACCACAAAGCAATCCATTATGTTGTGCCATTTTAACCATTCTTGCCAGGCAGTGAGACACAAAATTGAATAAGTTTGGTGAAAGAGGGCCTCCCTGCCTAACCCCTTTGTGGCTGACAAAATAAGGACCCTCAATGTTATTTAATTTGACACAGACAGTACCTCCAGTTACAACAGTTTTGAACCAATTGATCCAAGTGTCACAGAAGCCCCAAAGATGTAGGCAATCAAACAAGAAATTCCAATTTACTTTGTCATATGCTTTTTCAAAATCAAGCTTCAGAACTACTCCCAATTCTTTATTCCTTTTTGTCTCATGTAGAATCTCATGTAGAGCCATGACACTATTCATGATGTTTTTCCCTTTGAGAAAAGCAGATTGTGTCATGAGAATCAGCTTGTCAGCCAGTTTTTCTAATCTCAGAGTTAAAGTTTTAGTGATCCACTTGTAAAGGCAATTCAAAAGACAAATTGGTCTAAACTGTTGGATTTTGACAGCATCTTGGACTTTAGGGAGGAGGGTGATAACACCATAGTTCAACCTGCTGACAGGTAAGTTGCCTGTGTGGAAGTCTTCAAAAAGTTCAATGATGTCAGATTTAATGATATCCCAACAAGTCTGATAGAACTCAATTGGAATTTTGTCTGGTCCTGCTGCTTTGTTTTTTCCATTTGAAATAAAGCAAATTTAATTTCTTCTTCAGAGAAAGGTTGACATAACAAAGCATTCTCAGTTTCATTCACTTTGTCTTCTTCATCCCATAGAGCAGGATCCAGTGGGAAATAGTTGCCTAGCTCAGGACCAAACAATTTTTTTGTAATATTCAGTTGCATGAGCAAGTAAATCAGAATCTCCTTCTATGGATCTATCACCATCTTCCAATCTCAGGATAAGGTTTCTTCTTTTTCTACCATTTGCTATTCTGTGGAAGTACTCAGTATTGATGTCTCCTTCATGTAGCAATCTATCATGAGATCTTTGTTTCCAATACAGTTCTTCTTCTTCACTTATTTTGAATAATTCAGATATTAGCCAAGACTTTCTTAGCATCTGATCCTAAAGCAGAGGTGCTTCTTCTTCAAACTGTTCCAGCACCAACAACTTTTCTTGCATGTCTCTTTTTTTTTTGTTCACCTTGCCTGTTGAAGCCCCAGCCTTTAAAGTATTGCTTAAAGCATTTCAATTTCTTTTGAATTCTTTCAAGAGCTGAGGTAGCATAACAAGGTTTATTCCTAATTTCAGCAACTAGAGGTTTGAATTCCTGATCTTTCAGCCACGAGTTCTCAAACTTAAAATAGATTTTTCTATTAGGTATCCCATATTGGTTAGAAAGAATTAAAGGGTTGTGATCAGAGATCTCCCTAGGGAGTTTGCAAAGAAAGGCAGTAGGAAATAAATTCTCCCATTATTTAGAGATTAGAATTATGTCCAACCTCTCTAAGGTAGGGTTCTCCTGGTTATTTGACCAGGTATATTTATCACCAACCAAATGCATGTTCAACAATTCATATGTGGAAATGATGTTGTTAAAGAGATCAGTATCTTTGTGTACTCCTGAAAGTTTATTCTTGTCAGAGGAGAACCTGATAATGTTAAAATCCCCACCAATCAGATGAGGTTGATTGTTTTTACAACAGAAACGAGCCAACTCAGCCAAGAACTCATTCTTATGCTCAAGTTGAGCAGCACCATAAACATTCAAGAAATTCCACTTTTGTTTCAAGTGTTTGTCCCACACATCCAACTGAAGAATGTATTTTCCTTCACAAAAACCACCCACATCCAGAAATCCAGTGTTTATGCCACTGAGCAACCCTCCTGACTTCCCTCTGGATGGAATCCATTTCCAGAGGTAATTACTATTAGGATCAAAGCCTTTTAGGGTTATATCATCAATGTTTTCTACCATTGTTTCTTGGATGCCAATGAAGTGAAAGTTGTGTTCAGAAATGAGGTTTTTAAGGAAGGAGGAGACACCTTTCTTTTTGATGCCCTTACAATTCCAAATCAAACCTTTCATGATTTTTTATTTCTTGATTTCTTGTTTTTTGTAGCACCACAAGGACTTTCCTTGTTCATGGTACCTTGAACAGAAGAAGAGCAAGGAATTTCCTTGCCCTTGATCTTAGGAGGTTTCCTCCCAGATAGACTGAATCTTTTGGTGGGTTTTCTATTTCTTTTAGAAGTAACTAAGATAAAGTTCTCAAACTCAGACATTCCATCAGGATCAAGATTTTCCCCATCAGAAGTAATAGGAGAAGGACAATTATCCTTTGGGAGAACATTCTTTTGATTAGTTTTATTAGCCAGAGCTATTCTAGCATTTTCCAATTCTTTTAGCATATCAATAGAAGCAAAGGTACAAGAATCAATATTTACTCCCATAGATAAAGATCTAGCAACAATTTCTTCATTATTCAAAATAGAAAAGGAGTTGGCAGAAGCAATGTTACCTTCCAAAGTCTTTTTGTTAGAAAGCTTCTCCATGGATGTGTTGGAGTTCACATTCATATTTTGCAGCACCCTCTCAGAGCATTTTCTTTCTTGTCTAAGTGCTTTCATCTCCTTACTTGGATTACAGAGATTCTCCATGTTTAGGATAGTTTCAGAGTGTGTATCTTCCTTCATGGGATCCAAAGCAACACTTTGAGAATCCAGACCAAGAGGATCAGAGAGATCCTTGATGGAGGATTTGGTCTTGAGCAGACTTGCAACTGAGTTAAGATGATCACATCTAGCCATAAAGAGGTCCTCATTTCTCCTGGAGGAATTAGTCTCATGACCTAGGATTTTGTGAACTTCATTGACATGACCACAACTTTCATCACTATCTGCACCAGACTTGTCACCATCATTTGTTTCTCCACTAGGTTCATATGTAGCAGCAGGAATAGTTTCTTCAAGAGACATATTCTCATTCTCCTTTTGGTTTAATCCACTATGTGCCTGTTTCCAACTGGGTTGCAACAAATCAGATGCCACAGTATATTTGCTACTAAAAAACTTGCTGGGGGCAGAACTGGATAGCTTCCCTTCTCCAGCCAGACAAGCCTTTCCACTGTATTTTCCTCCCTGACTAGTATTGCTTTTATCGTATTCCTTTGTAGCTTCCTTTTCTTGTGTACCACCAAAAGGTTCTGTTCTGGGTTTCTTGGGGCTAGGTTGTGGGTCCTGCTCTTCAACAAAGATCTTGGTGTTGAGTTTGTCCATTCTTTCCTCTTGGGACAACTCTCTTTCAAAGAAGAAGTCATAAAGAAACAGTCCTAGAGTGCTCTCAGCAGAAGAGGGTACCAGATCAATATTCCTACAAGCAATTTTCACCCTTATAAAGTCTTTACTGAATCTGGTCCCTTCATCAATAGCCATTGTCTTTCCAACTAACCCTCCAATTTTAGCAATGGTACGTAGACCCCTCTGATCTACAGGAATGACTCTCACCCTGAACCAGGCCTATTGAAGTTGGCCTTTGGAGCTTATTGCAGATGTCCATGGTTCAACTGTAAACTGAGCATCCACATTTTTAATGCCAAGAGTAAAATTGCTGTAATCCATGACCATTTTAGGAGTAGGGAATCTCATAGTATATTTATCAGCTGCAATTTGCCTGGCTGTCCATTTCCAGTGAGCACTACTGACAAGTCTGGTGAATTCATTTTCAATCATTTTTGCAGTAAGATTGCCCCTAACCACAGTAATAATGGTAGTACTGGCTTTATCTTTGGATGCCTTGGGATCAATGGATTCATCTATGAAGAAGAAGCCTTGTTTATGAACTTGAGCAGCACACAACTCAGGACCTACATTCCAGAAAGGTTCTCTATTGCAATCCAAGGTAGTGTGGTTGGCAAAACCACATAACTCACAGAAAAGCTTCCTCCTACATTCCTTTGTAGTATGGTTCTTCAGACCACAAACATCACAAACTGATTTACTAGTCATAGGTTTGACTGTTTCCTTATGGATAGGCTTGGGAGCATTTGTATCATGATTCTTAGCAGAATAATAGCCCTCATGCCCCTGCGGAACTTCATCCCTAGGCGTATCCCCTTTGTCTCTATCCATATTACACTTCCACTTGGATGATTCCCCCCATAATCTGAGCGATCAGAAAGAGGTTTTTTACCTGCAGCATGTTCCCAGGCGCTAGAGGCCGAACCATCACCACTTTGATTTCCTCTGGAATCTCCAAATCCCGTTTCTCTGCGCTCACCATCTTCCTTTTCGAAGCTGGAATTACCATGGCCAGATCTGGTTTCTTGCTGAGGATCAAGATCTTGATTGTTCCTTTGCTGGTTTCTTGCGTCAATCCTTTGCCAGACGTTGGTGCGGGCATTGGTGCGTCCCACACCGCATCTGGCCCGACCCGCTCCGAAACCGTCACGCCTCCCACCACCTCTATCCATCAGTGGGGAAGGTGACGCCCTCACCACCTGAGCGAATGTTTTCGGTTGAGATGGGAGGAAGAAGCTCACGAAGTCATCAATGGCAGCGAAATGCGAGGGGGCTTCAGAGGGGAGAGGGAGGGGTAACCCTAGACCGGGATGGTTTCCATCACCGATAGGGGCCGAGTCAGCCAAAGCAACCCGAGCAGGATGGATTCCATCACCGCATGAGGTGCTGTCACCACCAACCCCAATCTCGCCGCGTGTCCCCAACCTCAGATTGACGCCCAAGATTCCATCCCAAAGCCGGCATGGGGGATGAATGCCTGCGCAGCGACACCGCCTGGGATCCGAACCCTAGCCTGTGGGGATTAATCGGCAGAGACACACCCGTCTCAACAGCTTCTGCCCTCGGCGCTTGACCCCGCGACAACGGCTCCTCAACCGACCTCCAACGCAGCGCGATCGGAGCATGCTTGAGTTGAACGGAGGAGAGGTCGAGCTGCTCGAATGGAAGAGTCTCTGATCTAGCCCTGCGGAAAGCACGAGAGGAGGTGTCCACCGGGAAGGAGAAGCTCTTCCCTAGAGCACGACCAAGCGGAACCGCCCAGAACATTCTGGACTGTATGATACAGCCGCCCCGGTGTCATAATTGGTATTTACTAACTAATTAATCTTTTTTTGAGCAAAATTTACTAACTAATTAATCACCCATCGCCTCCAGGTAATGGGCCTCTTTCTTTAGACATGTTGGGCTGCGCAGTCCGAAACAGATAATGGGCCTCCCACTCTCCCGGGGCGTATGTATTTCACATAATACAGAGGGACCGACCGGGGAAGTCGTTGTGGCCTGAGTGTTTTTTTTTCTTCCTAAATCCGGAGCTTAGTTGGAAGGGCAAAGATCTGTTTGGCCTTTCTTGGCCGCTATTAGCGCTATAGCGGCGCTATGGCCGCGCTATAGCGGCAGCTAAACGGAGTAGCGTTAACTGATTGTTGCCGCTATAGCGCGCTATTTGTTTACAAGTGACAGGAAAAAATAAAAATATATGATAAGTTGATAACATAATAACAACCAACATAATCCATGAATTTTCGACATAATCCATGATTTTTCCAACATAATAACAGCCAACATAATTGATAATAACGTGCCGCACATGCTATTTTAGGCCTGGTAGCAATAGCGGGAAAATAGCAACGCTATGGCGCTATTCGCGTTTAGCGGCGCAATAACACCGATAGCGTAAAAATTAGCAATAGCGTCGCGGCACTTGCTTCGTCCCGCTATAGCGCGAAAATAGCATGCTATTTTTTTTCATGCGTACTACAGATCTTTTTTTCTTCCTAAATCCGGAGTATATTGGATGGTACAATTCAGTAGGGAAGAGTAGCATTATGTTTTCCTTTTTTTTCTCATAGAAAAACTTCCTATGATAGTATCGTATGAACATTCAACTGATGTCCTGTTTGCTCCAGCACATCATTTAGTTTTTTCCTTTTTTTTGTCTTTGGTGCTGTTCACTTGTTCTGTTCACACTGAAACGTGTCTGTTCATGTTTTGGAAGTCACGACGAGATGTGGTGGATGCTCAGCTGGGATTTCGACCTTAAATAAATTGAGCTCGCATTTGTTCTTCTGGATACGCTGGAAGAGGAGAGGAGAAGAAACAAAAAGTATAAAGGCGTGGTCGTGGGCATGATGGATCTTGGATTGTCCTCCGGCCTCGGTCTCCCCGCGCGAGGGCGGGCAGGGGCAGACCGCAGAGGAGGTCAGTGATGGAGTGCGGCGGCACGCCGAGGGAAGGGGAAGCACTCCGCGCGGCGCCCGATGGCGATCGAGTGCGGCAGCTGGCCGCGGCGTCGGGGTCCGGGTCCGGGCCCGTCGAGGAGGGAGGCGAGACCGAGGCCGAGGCCGAGGCCGAGCGGCATGATGCCGCTCCGCCGCCTGACAGCACGTGGAGTACAATCCGGGCGAAGCAATCCCGCATGTCCGGTGGTCCACCGCCACCTACGGCGTAGCCCGGTTCGGTTCCGCTCCCGCAGCCGGCATCGATGGCCCCCGGGGGCACGCGCCGCGGCGGGGCCCGGCCAGCGGCGGCCACGCCGCCACGGCAACGGCAACAGCCCGATGCGGATACGACGCCGCGCGCGCGCGCGCGCACCCCTTGGGGAGGCTTGAGCTTCACCCACCCAAATCCTCTCGGCTCCCCCACGCGCGCCTCATAATGGGATGGCCTTGGCCCTCGCGTGCCTGCGATGGATTGCTCTGCCACGATGCCCACCTCCACTGAGAACAGGAGGAGGAGGAGGAGGAGGAGGAGGAGCACGGGCACGGGCACGGGCACGGGCGGCACGGCCAGGAGGCCATCAGGCCACGGTGGGAAGCGGCACGCGCACCCATCGAGTGCGCACGCCACCTCATTCATTCGGCTCCCGCCACTCCCCATCCATCCACTCCCTCAAAAGGAGTGCCTCCTCCCTCCCTCGCGCAACAGGACCGACCGGCAATCCGAGGGGAGGGAGGGAGGGAGCATCCGCCCAATCCGGCACCGGCCGGCCTGTTCCTCCGCCCGCTGTATAAAACCGGACCCTGTGCCCCTCTCCTGCCCTCCTCCTCTCATCCTCATCCATCTCGCTCCAGTCCGTCCGTTCCATCGCTCTCTTCCCAGCCCAAGCTGCTCTGCTCCATCGGAGCTGTCGCTTCGATTCAGATTGTCCAGCCTTGATTTGATTGCTATGTATGTCTGGCCCTGATCACCTACCGCATGCTGCCATGCTGCTGCTCTTTCTTCTGTTCCATGCTGGTTTATCCCATCCGAGCTGATCGAGCGTTTGATTGGTTTCAGAATTCCAGGCGGACGCCCAAGGAAGCAGGGCAGCATGGTCGCGCGGCTGCTGCTGGCGACGGTGTTCTTCCCTGTTGTGATCTCGCGCCTGCAAGTGCAAGTTTGACGCAAGACTACTTTGCCAGGTCAGTGGCGCCCTCTCCCTTAGCCAACACAAACGAACGCGTCGGCAATTCAGGTTTCCTCCCGTCCGTCACATTGCTCAGCTAGCATGTCATCTGATAATACTAAAAGAATCGTATCGTCGCCTGTCCATTTGCACTAGGAAATGATAAGCAGGCGGGCAGCCAACTTGTGTTCTTGGTGCTGTCCGTTACGATTACGACTAGTGTATGTAGGGGGGAGATACAGTAGGATCGATGAAAGCGGTCGCGGCCTCGCGGGTCCACTAGTGGACAGCGTGTTGACAATGCTTTGGGCAGTCAAAGAGACGGCGCGTTCCTAACTTTTCAAGAAACTCGTCAACTTTTTGTCAAAAGTTGCAGCAGTAATACTAATCTGCCTCGGCAAGGGAAGCAGTCTCTCGATTGCTGCTAATACAATTTGAAAATGATAAAAAAATTGCTTCATTCTGAAAATGTAGTGGAAGGGTAGTTCCTGCTGCTCTGTTTTTTTGCACATAGTACTCTGTTCTTTCATCGTCTACGAGAAAAACTCTGTTCTGCTACTTTCTCGCACTTCCTGATGGAACTGCTGCCTAGGATAAGCTAATTTACATGTGTCGGCCAGTTATCCAGCATAGGAGTAGCCTGCAAAGTTATGAATCATACATTATCACTACCATCAATAGGCAGGTCCTGTTGTTGTTGGCAAATTGCTACTACGTGCTACAGTAATTACTAGTGCTAATGCACTCATGGTTTCTTTAGCTTTCGCTCTCACGCCTTCCCGCACTAGCCTACGCCCCTTGCCAAATTGCTGTAGCACTCTTCTCACCTGGTAAGGTGATCCTATTATAAGTCTGTAACACGCTTTATTAGAACGAAAAAAAGAAGAAGATTGTAACCAATGTTCTGTTCGAAAAGGTATCATTTGCGTTTTCTTTCTTGCAAATATATCACTCTAATTTGTTTTCCAATGTTAACTTTGTTGCAGGCCAAATACTTCCCTCCAGCTTTCTGAAGCTCGTGGCATCGATTCAGCAACAATCCAGTCCCCACCTCACTCCCCTTCAAACACAATTTTGAATTCAACCACTAGATAAAGCCAGCTCCCAACTCCATCCAACAAAATTCCCTCGAATTCTTGTTCGACCCCATTCCAATCAGAAGCTCTTCCTAGCACGGGCAGAAGCAGCACTTCACCGGCCGATGCAGGGAGACCCCGGGTACGGCCACGGTGGCTACGGCCACGGTGGCTACGGCCACGGCGCCGGCGGCTACGGCAGCGACATGGCCGGGTACGGCGCGTACTACGCGGCGAGCGACCTGTACCCCGCGGCGCCGGCTGCCTACGAGGACCCGCTCGCCGGGCGGCAGCAGCACGACTTCCCGGCGCCGCTGACGGGGCTGGAGTTCCAGCCGTCGGACACCTGCCCGAGGAACTACGTCATCTTCGACCAGACGTACGACCGCAGCCGCGTCATGTTCCACCCCTCCCTGGCCAGCAATTTCGGCGGGTACGGCTACGACCAGGCCTGCGCCGGCAACAGCGGCGGCGGCGGCGGCGGCGCGTCGGTTCGGCAGAAGGAGGACACGGACGAGATCGACGCGCTGATGAGCACGGAGGACGGCGAGGACGAGGACGACGTGGTGAGCACGGGGCGCACCCCGGGGTGCCGCGGCGGGGGCTCCTCCCCGGACTCGACGTGCTCGTCCGGGTGCGGCGGCGGGCGCAAGCAGGAGGCCGGCGGCGGCGAGAAAAAGAAGAAGGAGCGGATGAAGAAGATGGTGCGGACGCTCAAGGGGATCATCCCCGGCAGCGAGCGGATGGACACGCCGGCCGTGCTGGACGAGGCCGTCCGGTACCTCAAGTCCCTCAAGGTGGAGGTCAAGAAGCTCGGCGCATGCGGGTCGAGCAGCTAGCTTCGCTACCCAGCTGCACGGCCACTTCTGCAGACAGGCTTCTTTCGTTGTTGTTCCGATGCCGGCTTTCTGTACTGTACCTACCCACTCTGCATGCTTCAGACTGCATTACGCGAGAACGAGAATTCAGATAGAACGAGTACTACTTAGTACGCAATTAGATGCATGTTCCCGATGCAAACTTGAGTAGTGTCAACAATCTTCTTATAAGAAACAAACATGGGGTAATGCAGTCTGAAGCAACACCTTGTAACTGCACCTTGTTTGCTCAGTCAGATCTTTCACCAACAAGAAAACTCGAAGAAATCTTTTCTGCCAACTTGGGAGTGACGAGGATGGGCAATGTCTTAAGTGATGAACAAACAAGTACAGGTCCATCTGTCTGCAAAAGATCAGGCGTCTCTCTCTCTCTCTTTTTGAAATAAAAAAGACCAGGCAACGACTACTGAGTTGAGGAACTTGAGGTTGAGGCTATCGCGGACTGTGCGCGCGCGAGCGGAACGCTGGTTCGTGCTGGACCGGGCCAGCAGGCCCGTTGCTACCGTGTACGGCCCTAGACGGACTGGACGGGCCCAACAACAGGCACTTTGTTGACCGGTGCTGGAGTTCGATCTTTTCCATCTTCTGAAAGATTTTAGCTTCCACACATTTCAATATTTAAGATTATCTGCATATAATCGCAATTTTTAGATTCATCCAAATCTTAGCTTCCTCTCTCCCACCTCGCCGATCGCTTGCGGTCGCCCCCACATCGCCGCCGCTGCCCGCACCGCTGCCTGCGCCTGGCCCCCACCTCGCCCAAAAGAATATGCTTGGTCGTTTTTCACATTTTGTGCTACTAATTTCAACATTTCATCTGCAAAATTTTAAAATTTTGATCGTCAAACGTTAAACCTGTTTAATAAAAATATTGAGTCAATCATATTAAAATGCTGAACATGGATAATTGAAATAAAGTAAGCTTTAAAGATGGATAATTTATCTATAAAGTTCTGTTCTCAAGGCGTCGCCTAGGCGTCCATGCGCGTCCACCGATTTGCACCTTACTCGTCTAGTCACCCGCCTTGCTCGCCTAGGCGTCCAGCTGCCCCACCTTGCTAGGCGTCCGTCTTACCGCCTTGAGAACAGAGCTATAAAGATAGTCTTTGATTAGGACCCTCTCAAAAAAAAAAAACTCACGTCTCTAGGAGGATCATAATCGATTCATCGGAGACGGCCTCGAGCGCGCAGAGAAGAATCCAAGGTGTACTCGTACGTACATGCCGGCAGAGATGTCGTGCCCGTCGACGGCCCCGGCCGGGTCAACAGCGGCCATGATGGGCCGCCCGTGCGTGCTTGCTATCCATGGTTTCCAAGGTCGTATCATGATCTTGGAGAGACCCAACGTGCAGCCTCCTCTCCTACTACTCCTTTCCAAAAATTTAAAACGAAACTAGGAGCGATACGCGCAGCGAACGACGCGCGTATCCAACGCAGCAACCGGCTGGGTGCCTAGGCTGTGATCATGGTAGCATCATGGGCATCCGTTTGGTGGCGCCCGAAGAAGATCGATCCCGCCGGTCTGCTGCCCTGCCCGGCCGGAAGTGAACTGTACTGTGCCGCGCGCGCCGGGTGGATTACATTACTCTGATCCGGCCATCATCACCGCGCCCACCCACCCCTACGCACGCGCGCCACTCGACTGGTAGGCAGCAGACGCGCCGCGCGCGCCGGCGTGCCGGACCGCCGGTCGCCCGCGGGCAAGCATGCCTAGTGCTCCATCGAGCTGGTAGAGAGAGTAGCAACAGCCAGCGCAAGCGCAATGCACCCCGCCAGAGCAGAGAGCATGCTCGCCCGCCGCGATGCGTGCCGGCCCCGGGCGGCATTGCATTGCCTCGGCGCGAGGTCGCCATGATGGCGGCGAGGCGATCATGGCCCGGCCGGCCGGCGTGCCCCTGCGTGCCCTCGGCTCGAGGGGTGCCGTGGCCGCCGCCGCGGCCAGCCTAGTGCTGTGCATGCGCGCGCCCTCGCCGTCGCCCCCCCAAGATGATGGCCTCCTCCACCGCACCGCGCCGCGCCGGGCAGCGTTCGTCTAATCAGATGCTCCAGATGGATTAATTTGGATTCTCATGAAGCCAGCCAGCCGGGGGCATGCGGCTGATGATGGCCCGCGGACTGTCATGCGCCCCACTAAGCAGAGATGGGCGCCATCATGTCCCCGATGACCCGGCATGTGGGCCCAACGTGCCCCCCATGTTCTTGCTAGTACTAAGTTCACTGTCACTCAAAAAGTTAGTACTACCATCAGTAGTAGGCTGGCTCTTTGATCAACAAAGCACTAGAATCTCGGAGTACATTCAAAATTGGATACGGAATCAACCGAACATTCCGTTTGGATACTACGTAGAATACGTCGTTGAGTGAAGGGAAAGGTAGGCTAGGGCGCTAGGCTACGACCCTCCCGCGCCTAAACTACTGCTCCCCTCGTCCCAGCAGTTCTGGGTTGGTTAAAATCAAATTTATTCAATTTTAACAATAATTAGTAAATAATTCTAATAATTTATAAAGATCTATAAAATATTACTAGAATCGTTGTGAAAGCTATTATCATAATATATAAGTGTTTATATTAAAAGTAATCCATTCATAAAAATATTGATGATCAAAGTTAAACAAATTTAATTTTAACTAAATGTAAAATTACTTATATTTTGGAATAGAGTGAGTACTACTGCGGAGTAGGACTATGCTTGCTAGGGAGTAGGAATACTAGTACAACCGAGTACACTATGTTGGTGTCGCTGACGGCCATGATCAGGGCTGCTGGGTAGGAGAGGATCGATATGGAAGTACACCTCCGAGAGCAGCCTAGCGGGGACCCCACCGGCAGCGGCATCACGCGGCCAAATTTAATTTATTATTGCTGCCCTAGGGGGCTGCCGGCGGCGGCGGCTGTGGTCATGCTCCGGCCTTCGGCCAGCAGGCGCCCACGGCAGAGGGTTGGCTAGCCTAGGGGGGGCGCGGCGCAGGGGACTGTGCGGCGGCGACGAGGCTGATCCGTTCCGACGACGGCCGCGGCGCACACACACGGCACGGCACGGCACGGCCTTTGAGGCTGTGTTTAGATGGGGTGAAAAGTGGGGAGAAAAAGTCACATCGGTCACTGTAGCACACTGTAGTATATTTCGTTTGTTTGTGGTAAATATTGTCCTACCATGACCTAACTAGGCTCAAAAGATTCGTCTCGCAACGTACATCAAAACTATGCAATTAGTTTTTTTATTTAACTACATTTAGTACTCTATATATGGGTCATTTGCTATATTTAATGTTTCGATGTGATAGGGGATGTGACGAAAAGTTTGGAAAGTTTGAAAATTTTGTGGGAACTAAACACACCCGGAGCTGAGCCTGCCGAGGCCTTTAAGCAAGGGGGATGGGTGGGTGGTGTGGAGCCCTTTTGGGCTTTCCACCACCGGACCGGCGCGGCGTCTGCCGGATTTGGCTCTTGTGCAGCCGCCGCCGCCGCATCGTCGCCCAGGCAGTGACATGTCAGGCGGGCCTGATTCGATTCGAGGGCGGTCAGAGGTTCGGATCAATGGCACGCAGGCAGGCATGCCCATTGTGCTCATGAGACCATCCCTGCGGCTGCGCTGGCAGGCTGTGGTGCGCAGGGCAGGCTGACTCGAGTACATGAGCCTCGCGTGCACTGGCACACCACAGAATCTCTCTCTGGCTGTGTTTGGTTAAACGTCTTGTCAAGTTTACACAAAAAGACAAACACCTGTATGGAGTACTAAATGAAGTCTATTTGCAAAATCTTTTCAAGGATGTGTGTAATTTTTCGAGACGAATCTAGTGGCGGTAATTAATTGATGATTTGGTACAGTGATGCTACAGTAACCATCCTCTACTCGCGCGGTCAAAGGCCTCATTAAATTCGTCTCGCGATTTACACGGGGGGTTGTGGAGGTGGTTTTGTAATTAGACTTCATTTGATACTCTAAATTAGCGGTCAAAGCGTGCTACAGTATTTCCATGAAAAAAACCAGCTAGCTAGGGCCCGGGACCTCCGGACACCCGCATCAGTCATCAGCCTGGTCGTGGCTGCCGATTAGCTAGCTAGCTAGGGCCCGGGAGCTTTTGATGCCTGGAGCAACACAAGACAAGGATGGTGGAGGGAGTGGATGCCTTGTTGCTGGCCCGGCCGGCCAGTCCACTGAGCTCGCGGTGGTCTGCCCAGCTCAGGTAAAGTCTAGTCAGCCATCAGAGGATCGATCGGATTCCCCACTTGTCCTATTTGCCCCGTTGGTGGCAGCGCCTCCTGCGGCTCAGCGGCGGTAGTGCTGTGGCCTGTGGCTGACCCGTTGGTGCACGGCGGCACGCCCGCACGCCGCGCAGAAGGCCACCCATGCATGACCCACCTCCACCTCCATCTGCAGGATGGGCCGACACGTGGCCGCCGCCGCGCCGAGGGGGGGTGAGCTGAGCTGGGGTGCCGAGCCTTTGCGCAGCAGCCGGCCGGGGACACGACGACTGCACGGGGCACGCGCGCCCACTACCCCCAATCGAGTGCCCACGCACGGGCACGGCCTCTCTTCCCCTTCCTCATCGATCACCTTCGATCCCCGCGCCCCTGTATCTACTCGAGACCAGCGAAAGCCGCCGGCCCGGCCGGGGAGGTAAAAAAAAATCGAAGTCGCGGTGAAGCCGGCGAAAAAAGAAGAAGGCCCGTGGGTGGGGAAGAAAAAAAAGAACCACCACCGCGGCCCATTTATAAACCGGGTGCATGCTCCTCCTCCCTCAGCTCAGCTCGCCATTTGCGCTCGCACAGCTGCTGCTCAAGCTCCCCTCGCCTCAGCAACGGCCTTGTTCCAGTCCAACCCCTTCTCCGTGCGCCGCCGGCACGGTGAGGAGAGGGGCTTGGCTTGCCGGGGGTTCGATCATCGCATGTAACGCCTCCTCCTCCTCCTCCTGTTCTATTCTGCTCTGCTCTGCTTTTTTTTTTTTGAAGTGCAATTCTGCTCTGCTTGTTCGGGGCTAATGCTTGTACCATCTCTGCCGCTAGGCCAGCCAGTCAGCCACATCCTGTTGCGCTGTTGCCACTTGAAAAGGTCGCCTTGGCTAGGCTTGGCTTCGCATCGTGCGCACTGAATTCGCACTTAGACTTGCACAAGAATGGCACGGCACTGAGTTCGCACTTGGGGTTTGGTTGCGTTGCATCGCCATTGCCTGCTCTGATTAGTGTCTCTCTCTCTCTTTTTTTTTGTGCGTGTGTCTGAGGCTGCTCTGATTACTGATCAGTGTTGTTGCGCGTCGCCTCGCTTTCTGCTTGCAATTCGTTCCACTCCTATAGTCCTAGCATTATCTGGATGCTCGCGTTTTGATGCACGTTTCATTTGGTTCAGACGGCTTCAGAGCTGAAACGGAGGCGTCAACGCGATGCAGGGAGGCCACGGCTACGGCGCCTACGGTTACGGCGCCGTGGGCGGGTACGTCTACGACGCCGGCGCGTACGCCCCCGCGGGCGGGTACTACCCCGACGGCGGGTACCCGTCGGCGCCGGCCTACGACGAAGCGCTCGCCGCGCCCGGCCGTTGGGCGCACGACATCCCGGCGCCGCCCGGCGGGCTCGAGCTGGAGCCGTCGGAGGCGTGCCCCAAGAACTACGTCGTCTTCGACCAGACGAGCGCCCACAGCCGGGTCATGTTCCACCCCTCCCTGGCGCGCAAGCTCGGGGCGCCGCCGGAGTCGTCGTACGGCGGCGCCGGCGCGTGCACCGCGGACGCAGACGACGACGGATGCTCGCGGGTGCGGCCGGAGGAGGACCCGGAGGAGATTGACGCGCTGCTGAGCCTGAGCTCGGAGGACGACGCGGCGAGCACGGCGCGCTCCGCGGGCAGCGGACGGGACGACGGGAGCTCCGCGGACTCGGCGTGCTCGTCCGGCGCCGGCGGCAAGAAGAAGGCGCGGATCAAGAAGATGATGCGGGCGCTCAAGGGCATCGTCCCCGGCGCCAAGCAGAAGGACGCGCCGGCCGCGCTGGACGAGGCCGTCTGGTACCTCAGGTCGCTCAAGGTGGAGGCGGCGAAGAAGCTGGGTGCGCGCGGCTCCGGCAGCTAGCCGGGCCGGTGCGCCGATCGCCGACAGGCACCAGTCGATGGCGTCGGCACGGGCACGAGGCGGCGGCAGCCATGATCTTGCCCAACTCCTTTTGCTCGATCGCAGCGGCAGGCCGCAGCGGAGGTGTTGATGATTGCGTCGTGTGCTGCTCATGATGGCGATGGCGACGATGATGGTGGCGCGTCCCCTGTTCCTTCGCTGTGATCATCGTGTTCGTTCGTGTCCGGTGTTGTCGGGGTCGGCACGGCACAAAGCTACCGGGCTGGCTGCCTTTTGCCTCCGCCGTGCCGATCGAGTATTCTGCCCCTTTTGTCTCGTGCTAGCGCGCAATAGTAGCAACCTGATGATGCATGCTTTCTCTCTAAATGACAGCACTCTAAACAAACGCTGTACTTCCGAATGCATGCCTCCCTCTTAAATCTTGACTGCAACCTTGATTAGGGCGTCGATGGTTGTTTATCTATACGAGCTTTGTTTTGACATAATTACTGACCAATGATTGGCTTCAGCTGCTATGTATAGTACTAGTATTAGTGTAATGGTTCGTCGTTCGTGCTCTGATGGGTAGTGTCACAATCCTTGACCTCCCAAAGCCTTCTCACTTGCTCTGGGCATGGCAGCTGACTACTTCAGTGTCGCCATCCATAAAAGACAGGCCAATAAAGTATTGGGGGTCTTCAAATTTCTCTCTCTTCTGTATGTATAACAGACAGAGTCTAAAGCTCGATGCTGCCATTTTTTTTCTTCAAATTATTAGTTTTTCTTTCAGGGCTTTTCAAATTATCATTTCAACGAGGCCGAACTGGCAGTCATATCGGGCCATCGCACTGGACAAAAACATGAGCCCAGTTAAATGGATTTTTTTTTTATTTTTTTTGATTTATCAAAAATATATTCCAATTTTTTTTCCAAATTTATCACCCTGCCGCCAGTTCATCCGGCGGTAGCGAGTTATCGCCAGATGGACCGGCGGTAGGGGCTGTGGGCCACGGCCTGACAACCTTTCGCCGGTTCAATTGGCGGTAGGAGGCCAGACCGATGGGCCGTGGTGGGTCGGGAACCTACCGCCAGTTGAAAACGGCGGTAGCAGCCACTTACCACCAGCTCATCCGGCGGTAAGTACCCACCGCCGAACCAACCGGCGGTAAGCACCCGCTCTTAATGCCCGGCCGGCTCCTCCAGTGCTGCCGCCCGCCCGCTCCCCCGCACCGCCGCCCGCGTCACGCCTGGTCAGGGCCGCCCCCCGGCCGCAGCGCGGCGGCGTGCGCCCGGCCCCCGCGCGCCGGGGTTTGGCAGGCCGGCGCATGCCACCTTGGGTCGCACGCACGACCGTGCGCGCCTACTCGTCTGAGGTAAATTTTAAAATCTAGTTTTATTAATAATAGTTGGAAGATTAGCACTAGGAATATTAGTGATTTGGATATAGTTTTAGATTTAGAAAAAGTTTTAATAAATATTAGTGATTTGGATATAATTGTTTTTAATATAAAATTGTAGAATATGAAATTGAAAATATTAGTTTTCATACGAATATTATTTTACATATAAATATTAATGGGTTCAAATAGACATATTAGTCTCATAGAAATATTATTAATTGATATTATATTACATAGAAAACCTACGAATATATGTCAGTAATAGAAATTCTAGAGAAACAATTAAGATAGATTTTAAAATAGCAGAAACATTTATTAGCGTTGATTAAATTCTAAGGACGAGTAATTATTGTCGTAAATGTTGGCAGGCATGTCAGATGATTTGTATTTTCAAATGTTCTATGGGTCAAGAGAAGTTAGATATGGTTCTGGAGGGGTAGATTTGTCAGAGTTTAGCTCAATCACAAAAAATGTACCCCGAGCTAGAGAGAGGACTTGGATTTCAATATCCAATTGGCTATTTAAAGCTTTCGGCCTTAATCGAAATGAACATGAGATCTCTGTCATGGCAGTGGTTAGTCGAAGGAAACTAGTGTTTGGGAGTTATTGCCACTTGAAGGGACGCAAAATTGGAGGAACTATGTCAATATAAGTAGTAGCCGAGGCTTACCGCTTGTGTTGTTTGTTCAAGCGTTCGAGAAGATTAGTTTTAGTACTGAAGCGAGTGGGGATCATGAAGGGCAGGGAGATATAGTATCGGAAGATACCGAGACAATACATGATCCGGGCGATGGGATGTGTTGGGCAGTGCAATAATCACGAGTAGGTCGATGCAGTGGCAGTACGACTATTAGATCCATGCGATAGTACGCTCGATGGGATACGACATTGCACTGACAGTACGACGACCAGGCTGCATGCAATACAACTATGACCGGTACCCGTTGAGCTGAGGCCGCGGTGTCATGACCGCCTATATATATCTGCAGTGGCAGACGCATTGCTACTCGCTTCGGTAGCAGCGTCTTGCTTAGGTAGTTATGTCTGGGGGGGGTCGTCTAGTGGTAAGGGTTTCGGTGATGGGAGAGGAAAGGGGTTACGAAAGGGACCGTCTATTGTGTGGGAGGGTCATGTTGGTCCTGAGATTCATCCAGAACCAGTGTTTGAGTTTCCGATACAGAGCAAAAGTGAGTTCACTACCACAAAACCTCTGAGAGGATACGATAATCGCAAAGAGGATTTGGCCAAAATGCATGCATGGTGAGGATTGTGTAGTGCAGATGATGACCGAGGGAGAGGATGGAGGCCGTCGTTTCTTCAAATGTCCGCGAGCATGGGTAACTCTAACTAACCTTCGTTTGTAACATGTGTCGCATCTCGTTCGTATTACTTACCCCAGGTTACATGTTTCAGTCTTCCGCAGATGAGGATGGTTGCGGGTTCGTTAGGTGGGTGGATCCAGCTCCTATTCATCTACATCAAGAATACATTGAGTACCTGCAGAATCGTATCTTCGATCTAGAAATGAATATTGGTGACAACGGCACGGAAGATGATGACAACAATGTTGCCGTGTCACAGGAGACAATCTGCAGTGATCCATACTGCAATTGTCCGTGTCACAAGAAAGATGGGGATCTGCCACCGCCGCCAACACCGCCGCCGCCACCAACAACGGACGCTTACTATGTCGAAGGAGCCACACAATATGCAAGGTGGCCGCACTACTAGGTGTAACTTTTGTTATATTCGAATAAGAGCTGACTATCTAAAAAACCTACGCCATGCTAGGTTTATGATAGTGTGCTGTCTTTATGCCGCTCGATTTATCCTAGAGGTAGAACGTTCAGTACGTCTGTGTATTGTCTTCACTTGATCAATGATGTTTGCATGCCGGGGAACCATTTCTGACTGATGTGACGCGTCCAGGCCAAAGGACACAGCTGTGTGAAGTGTGCAGTGCTTTTATCACGAATAGACCGGTGCAGTGCTATGCATAGGACGAGATGCTCGCTGCATGTACATCCGTGAACCAGTGACAAGACACCTCACTGCATTCTTTTCGGAACATCCGTGAACATAGCCCATGGACCTTCCAAGTTCCTCCATAAATAAGGCCACTAGGCAGACCATGGAACCATACAACAACACACTGCAAGCACCAAACAACTCAAAAATATGTCTTCCTCAGGATCCACCTATATTCCTTGGAGTAAGCGTGGAGCAAATGTACCACAAGGAATCCAGGTGCCTATGTGCTTTTGCGGTTCGTTGTGCAAGCTCATGCAGTCGACAGTCTTGGGAGACGACTTTCGGCATGAGGTTCTTCATGTGTGACAACTATGAGTATGATCCACCCAAGCGTTACGGCAACGACCGAGCTAAGGTACTAAAATAAACTACCAGATCTTTGCAATTGTTGACTAGTTACTGATTACTAACATGATTTGGGGAAAGTCTCCACCGCCTCTATGTGATTTCATGTAGTGGTTAGACACCGAGCAATCTCAGGAGGCTAAGGATCACGTTGAACGCGAAGCAAGGTGGGCTGCAGAAAGGTGGCAACGAATGCTGCACGAGCAAAAGATGGAGGAGAAGCGCAAGAAAGACCAGAAAGATATCCGGAAGAGGATTGCAGAAGTCGAACGTCAGGAGGCGGAGGCACGTGAAGCTGACAGGGAGAAGAAGCGAGAGAGGGCCCGCCGTGCTAAGGAAGCAGGGCCCGAGGCTATTAGGAAGGGGAAATATCCCCGGTGCACTCAGTAAAGCACCACCATGTAATCTACGCAATTTAAATTCTCTAAGGCATGGTTACCGTGTTGCACGTGCCACTATAGTTCGTTGTTTTAGTTCCAAGTTCAGAGCAAATGTATCATGCGTCATTTATCATAGTAGTGCAGACGTAATGATCCGTTGCTATGTTATCGTTATCTTAATGAAATCAATCACTTTATGGCTCCTGCCTAATTTTATTGTGCATTGGATTCGAGTATAAAGTAAACTGCTATGAGTTGACGTTGAAAGGACGCTAATTGAATGCCTTGTCTGTCCTGCGCAGTGAATGGTGCTCGCTTTTGCTGGCAGCGGTGTGGAGCAGTGAGTGGCCCCTTCCGACGTTAAAGTTGTAAGGGCAGCAGTGTGGCGCATGAGGGCATCTCATGACTCCGTCGCTGTTTCAAAGGACAATGCTAGCAGTCCTTCCTGTTGTCCTGTGTGAGGTCAGCAGGGTGCAGCAGGGACTGGTCATTTCCGTGTTTAATGACAGGGCAGCAGTGTTGAGCTGTGAGTGGTCACGTCAGTCTTTAAAGTGCAAAGAGCAGTAGTCTCATTTAATCGTGCATTGGATTCGACTACACAGTGAACTGACATAACTTGACGTTGAAACGACGCTAATTGATTGCTTTGCCTGTCATGGCGTGAGAGTGCAATAGTGTGCCACAGTTAATGGCGATCGTTTTTACTGCCATGCGATTGCAAAAGTCAGGAGCAGTGAGAGGTCGTGTCCGTGTTTAAAGTGCGATCAGTGAGCGGTGTGGAGCGTGCGAGTGCAGAATTGTGGAGCACTGTGGAGCAGTGAGAGGTAATGTCTGTGCTTAAAGAGCTTCAACTGTTGACATGAAAGGTCACTGTGAATGCAAAATGATACACTCCGTGACTCCCTCGCTGTTGGAAAGGACGATGCAGGCAGTCTAGCGTGTATAAAAGGCGAGCATGTGGTGCACGAGAGCACATGTTTGCAAATTTGCTTCCATATATTTTCAGTTAGCCCAAACAAACTGCTATGAGCTCCTCATTCTCCAGGGCAGCTTTCCGTCGAGAAATGGAGGCTAATTTAGGACCCTCTCCTAACGATCCCAATAGATGTATTACATATTGCAAGGTATGGCCGAAAGGTGTAGAGCCACCCGATTGCTATTAGCAGACGCGTTGTGTTCCGAACATATCTTGTGATTACAAGACTTTTGGCTAGAGGTATTGGTGTTGCAAGAATACCGAGGAAGTCCAAAAAAAAAGGTACAACAATACAGGTATAAATTAATTTGTACATTTGTTTGTCTAGTGGTTTTGTTATTTTTAATAATTTTGAATCGTTTCTTGTTTACGAAAGTACGCTGGTGATGACACGCATACTCATTGGTGTCATTTCCATGAGTGGATTGACACCTGGATCACTCATCGTGATCAGCAATATATGGAGTGGTTGAAAAAGATGGATGAAGATATGCGCAACCGCGAGCGCGCGAAAGCAAACAGGGCGGGACGCGATAAGGGTACTGGCCGTGAATGATGGATGTTGTAGTGCTCCGTCTCATTAGGATGAATCGTGCTGTCTGAATAAGTAATGTAACTGTCCGGCCAATATGTTGAGTGTTTATTTTGGATGCCTCTTTTCGCTTCCTATGTATTGTTTTCCCTACCGTGCTTTTCATATGTACTCGTGGTGTTATGGAGTTTGTTCTCCTTTCTAATAAAATCGTGTATCATCCGATATTGGAAAAACATCGTACTACTACTCTGTACAAATAGAAAATCGGGCAACTACTAGCAAAATCGGTCACCTTCTTTCAATATTTTTGAACGTTCGAACGGCTATTATTTTCGGAAGAGCGCTAAGAAAAAAGAAAAAAGATGTAATTAAACTAGAAAAAACACAAAAATAATAGATCCACCAAACACAAAAATAATATAGACTCAAAGGGCACTAAAACCTATCGCCAATTCAATTGGCGGAAGGTTACTCGGCCTGCACAGCGGTACAGGACGGCTATCGCTGTGCTAAACCCGGCGGTACCTCCTACCGCCAGTTCATTCGGCGGTAAGGAGCTACCGGCAGTATGTCTGCTGGGCCGTGCTACCACCGGTTCATCCGGCGGTAGCTCCTACTGCCGGTAGCTCCTTACCGCCAAACGAACTGGCGGCAGGATGACAAATTTGCAAAAAAAAATTCAGTATATATTTTTGATAAATTGAAAAAAAATAATAAAAAATAAAAAATTCCGTGAAATGGAACGAGCTCCGCATCAGCAGACGGAGAGTCGTCCTTCCTTCCTAAAAAAAATAGAGGGGAATCACAGCCATGAACCAAGTTTTCCTGTTTACTCCTCCAATTTAGGAAGCACTCCTAATTAATTAAAAGTAGTATTATTTTTAAAAATAAATTAATAGTATTTTTTTGAAAAGTTTGCGGGAGCTCCACTTTGTCAATTAAGATGGAACTACTATTTCTATAGCAAGTAATGTTTTCTTGATCTGTCAATCGGAACCCTAATCGAAATCAGGACAAATCAATCGGAATCCCAATCGAAAAACAAACAATCAATGTCTCACATAATTACGACACAGACTGTACATGAAGTGAACCGATACAAAGTTAAGATAGTACTACGTAGGTCTCTACTATATTACCCGAAGGAATGCACGAGCACCATGCTAGTTACATAAATAAAAGTCTTCTTGACCTCTAGAAAAACTAGACTAAATATAGATAACTCAGGTCTTCCGCAGGCCATCATGTTCCTGCACTACACCTCGGCTTTGATCTGCTGCAAGACCTCCGCGCTGGTGCTGCAGGAATCTCTCTCTCTCTCTCTCTCTCTCTCTCTCTCTCTCTCTCTCTCTCTCTCTCTCTCTCTCTCTCTACGATATATGACACAAACACTCGTGAGTGAAAACAAATAAAACTTTGCCAGGATTTATAAAAGAAAAACACAACTATTTTTTGATCGTTTATTGGTTGTACCGCCATGATGTCTTAATAATTAACCGCCGGCCAGCAGCGATATAATCATGCATTGATTCTCGTTTGCTAGCTAGCACCGTGCTGACTAGGTCCAGTGATAGCACACTTTTTATCACCTGCTGGAGCTATATATACAATTGATCGATCCATGAATCCAATGTAAATGGTTCAACGTCTAGTTGCATTGCATTGCATCCACCACAACGCAGGCCGGGCTAGTGAGTAAGCCACTCGGCGTCCAATCCAGAACTCTCCCTCCTTAATTATATTACTAACTAACTAAAAAAACTAACAACAAGAAGCAAGTGGTCTCATTCGTTCGGCACCTGGCTGAAAATAAATAAAAATTCCTTTCAAATAAATAAATACTAACTAAAAACATGGTCGTCATATCAAGCAAGGCCGGCGGAGCCAATGGCCAAGAGCATCGTGTCCAGCTGAATACAATGCATGCATGCGACCAAGCCCCGGCGGTGTACGCGATGCAGCATGCATGCTGCTCACGTTTGTAACACGTACGATAGAGGCTCATCTCGATCATCATCTTGCTCCAGTCTGACCGAGTACACTAGTAGAGTAGTAGCTAGTAGCAGGTTAGTTAGTTGCCACCAATCCCTGCAGTGTATAAATAGGACGGACCAGATCGATCGATCAGCTTTCAGCAGGGAATTATTAAAGCTAAGCTAGCCAGCTCTTGCAGCCACAAGCAGAGCACAGGCAAGCTAGAGAAGAAGAAGAAGATAATCATGGGCAGGGCGGCGCCGGCGGCAGCGACCGACGAGCTGAAGACGTCGTGGCCGGAGCTGGTGGGGTTCGAGATGCTGAACGCGGCGGACAGGATCAACATCGACAGGCCCGACGTGTCCGTCGCCTTCTACATGATCCCCACCCCGCTGCCCACCGACTACAACCCCAACCGCGTCGTCCTCGTCGGCGACGATCGCCGCGTCGTCGTCAGGACCCCGGTCATCGGCTAGCCGGCGGCCAATAATGCTTTTGCCTTTGCTTGTTATCATTATGCCCCGATCTGTTTGCATCATGTTTGTTTCCCCACCAAGAGCAAGTACTTAGTTCTCAAAAAGAACAAGTACTTATTGTTATGTGCCGGTAGTTTTTGTATTTTATACACTTCCATCCGATCTACCACTTATTATGGAAGAAGAATATTGCTGTTCATCGGTCCACATATAAATGATCTTGTGTTAAGGCTTTCACTTGAGATAAGTATAATAAGGACGACCAGCTGATCATCAAGCACATCCATTGGGTTGGGCCGAACGATAATGACGAGAAGGATGCATTGCATGCGACCACAGGCACATGCATTGCCTTTGCCATGGTAGATCGCTGCACTAATTAAGGGCATCTCCAATGTATAGGACCGGCATTATTGACTCTGAGATGTATATAGAACCCATTCAAGGATCAATGTTGCTCAGAATGTCAAGATGTATAGTAGTTACTTCTAAGTAACAAAGAGGCGAGAACAAATTTCCTTTTCAAACAATACTACTTTAGTTAAAAAAAATGTTGGCAAATTCTAGTGAATATATTGCCAGTTTTTTATGAATAGCCTTTTTCTCTCTCAAAAAAGGCTTTTGAATAATGGGCTATCGGCTTTGGATCAGTTGACTGGGCCCATTTGGTGGCCTGTGTGGCCTTTCATGGGCTGAAAGCCCACCTCATCAAAGCTCGAAAAACCTTTCGGTCATTATGGGGTGGACCGTGGACCAAAGGTCTTGTGCTTGTCAAAGCCCAACGATCGACATGAGGTCAGAGGGCCTGCCGCCTGCATGCGTTGCTCTTCGCGCACATTCGGCGCCAGATACTTGACAAATGTTATTAGGAGCCACATATGATTGATAGTTAAATTATTATAATTTTTTTGTTGCTAGAACAATAATAATTGTTCTAACAATAAAAAAAATTATTCTGGCTACAAATCCAACAAGATCACACATGTGGGCCGGTTTGAAACCCAAAATACAGAATTCCGAAGGCGGTCCTTCCTGGGCTCCGCTGCTTGGAGTCACATGCATGACCTCTGAACAACGCAAATATTAGGAGTCGCTCGGGCGACTGACAGTCAAACTATCACACAAGGTTTCATAACTATTTTTTTGTTCAGGAACAATTTTTTTTATTCCCAAACAAATTTTTTGTATTACTAGAACAATTAAAAAATTATTTCAAATTTTTTTGTTCTGAAATAAATTTAACTGGATTACATATGTGAGCCGGTTTGTTGGGTTAGTTTATGCCCAAAATATAAAATCTGGAGTAGGAGGGCGTCTGCTGGGACCCAGGAGCGGCGCTCCCGAACAGCGCCCAGATTCTGGCGATCCCCTAGGCATCCTTGGACCTTGGGGTTCAGGTTCTGAGGTTCTTGAACCACCCCTGGCACCACCAGTTCTGAACTGCAATGCCAGAGCGGGGAAGAACAACATCGATGACAACAGCGATAGATTCAGCGCCACTGCTGATTCGGCAAAACGACGATTGACCGAGGGTTTTTTTTTTTGCATATTCTCGAAGAGTACTGCATGCAGTTGAGTCCCGGCGGCAAGTGAAGTTGATGGACAGATCGAGGTCGTACGTGGTGCATATATTTGTTGGCGTATATATACATATGGAGATGAGCATTGTTATTGCTCCAAACAAGCAAATGTATTCTCCATAACTTTATTATATGACCAATAATACTAGCTCGTCAAACTGTACTGGAGGACAACAGGACCTAGTAGTCTTCATGACCTTTTTGGGAACACCTGCGGCTAAACGGTGGACGACGGTCGGTGGACGCACGGATAGGAGTTGGAGTTTCTTGAGAACACTATGCTCTTGCGTTGAGAGTTAGCAGTGCGGAGACGAAGGGTAACTTAGTGTTAACCCCAGCGATGGCGATTCCCGCGATGCGTGTATGTGCGGCGCTGTAACGCTAGCTGTTAATCCCGTCGGCACGTGCGTGGCACCAGGCTATGCTGGACACGTCAGCGCGCGCGCGCGTATATATACTCCACCTCTTCGGAGGAGCTAGTACATACACACTAGCAGCCAGCTGCAGCTAGGAGAGATTCGGATCGATATCGATAATGTCCGGCGGCGGTGGTTACGGCGAGCAGCAGAAGACGTCGTGGCCGGAGCTGGTGGGGTCGCCCGGGCACTACGCGCACGACATGATCCACAAGGACCGGCCGGACGTGCAGATCCCGGTGCTGGTGGTCGGCACCAAGGTGCCGCCGGGCTTCGACGACAAGCGCGTCCGCCTCTTCGTGCACCAGGACTACAACCTCAAGGTCGCCCTCACGCCCGTCGTCGGCTAGCCGCCTTGCTTCGCATGCCCGGCCCCGCCGGCCGTCGCTGCTGGCTCTAGCTAGCCTACTAGCTACTACTTTATTATTATCTCTCTTCATCATCGTGTGTACTGTACCGATGAATAATGGGGTCGTCGAATGGGTGTAACATCGATCGTTCGGTATCGGTAGCCATGCATGCATTCGAGCAATCTATCTAGTGGAAGCGGAACTAGAGTTTATGCTTGTTGCATGCTTGTGTTGCGTCATGTATGTACGGATGGTAGTTGTCGTGTGTGGGTGACTACTCAATTGTTTACTTCGATTACAGTACCTAAAATCAATATATGCGCTAATTAATCGCGTGTGTTCTCAATGTTTTTGTTAAAGTAGCGGATATGTTAAAATATGTGGTGTTATTGTGGAGGTCGCATGAGAAGTCATAGAAAAATAGTAGTATAATATTATATTTTAAATAAAATAATATGTTATGTTGAACAAATTATGAAATTGATTTGAATTTCAAAAAACTTTGATATATAGTAAAGTCATAAATTTTTAAATTCAAGCCGACTTTTGTGTTGACCATTTTTTGATTTTAAGACGTTTTAGTGTCCAAGTTGTAGGTAGACTGGTCGCATGTAAGCATTTGTACAAACGAATTGCAACATTCTATCATGTTTTGGTGTTCAAATTATACGTATGATGCTCGTGTTGAAGTAATGGATGGAACAGGTTATGGTTTGAAAAGTTCAAGGGTTTTTCTAGAAAAATCTGAGAGAGGACCAGAAACAGCAGGTTGATTTTATGAAAACTTAAGATTTTTTTTGCAATTTTTTCTGAACCTGGACAGTTGGACTATGGGTAGTTTTTGAGAAAAGCTGAGAGTTTTTTCGCAAAATTTTGTAAGAGAGGAGGCCAGATGTAACATCCCGAAAACTCACCAAAGTAAATCGTGCGCTAAAATTGTTTTTCGTCGTTGAGCTCGACCCCTCCTAAAACCCTGAACCCTAGTCCCAGAATTTCTTCTGAACAACCCGACACCCGAATTCAATCCGCATCCCATCTTTCCCCATCCAACGCGACGTGTCGCGACCGGCCGCACATTGTCCCTCGAGGCTCCAGTCAAGTGCTGAACGTCCAATCCACTCTGGAAGAAAGAATCAGAAAAGCCCAAAGATCGGACAAAGGACTGATGGAAATCCGGAGGCAGACCGGAGAAAATAAGGCACCAGACTTTAGAGTGGATAATAGGAGAACATTATGGTATAAAGATAGAATTTGTGTGCCCCAGAAAGGAGACTTCAAGCAAATAATCATGGATGAAGCCCACAACTCAGCCTACTCCATTCACCCAGGATCCACCAAGATGTATATGGATTTAAGACAGAAATATTGGTGGAATGGGATGAAGGCAGACATTGCACGATTTGTCGCCCGTTGTGATACTTGCCAAAGAATCAAAGCTGAGCACCAGAAGCCGGCAGGATTGTTGCAACCCCTACCCATTCCGGTTTGGAAATGGGATGAAATAGGAATGGATTTTGTGGTAGGTTTGCCCAGAACCCAGAAAGGACATGATTCCATATGGGTAATAGTGGACCGACTCACTAAAGCAGCTCACTTCATACCCGTACGGACCAACTATGGCGGAGAAAAGCTAGCCAAGCTCTATGTGGAAAATATAGTAAAGTTGCATGGTGTGCCCAGTCGAATTGTTTCAGATAGAGGGACCCAGTTCACCTCTAGATTTTGGAAAAGTTTGCATAAAGCCATGGGCACCAAGCTAGACTTTAGCTCCGCTTATCACCCACAGACAGATGGTCAGACAGAAAGGGTGAATCAGATTATGGAAGATATGTTGAGAGCATGTGTTCTCACCTACGGCAAAGATTGGGAACAGAGTTTACCCTATGCCGAGTTCTCGTACAATAATGGGTATCAAGCAAGCTTGGGCATGTCGCCGTTCGAAGCCCTTTATGGAAGAAAATGCAGGACCCCTCTGATGTGGTCAGAAGTTGGAGAACGTGAGCTAGTAGGGCCCGCCCTCATAAAGGAAGCAGAAGAAAGAGTTGCCGAGATTAGAGAAAAGCTGAAAGCGGCCCAGTCCCGACAGAAGAGCTATGCCGACAAGAAAAGACGGGAAATAAGTTTCAGCCCAGGAGATTTCGCGTATCTCAAGGTATCACCCATTCGAGGAACCCGAAGATTTCAGGTACAAGGAAAATTGGCCCCTCGGTACATTGGACCATACCGAGTTCTGAAGAAAGTTGGAGCAGTAGCATACCGTCTGGAGCTACCAGAAGAAATGTCAGATATACATCCAGTATTCCACGTCTCGCAGCTAAGAAGATGTTTGAGGGTACCCGAAGCAGAACATGTGCTAGTAGAAACGATAGATCTACAGCCAGACCTGCGATATCAGGAAGTACCGGTCAAGATTCTAGACACTGTCACTAGGAGAACCAGAAACTCCGAAGTACGGATATGCAGAGTTCAGTGGAGCAGACACGGAGTAGAAGAAGCAACGTGGGAACGCGAAGACGCTCTGAAGAAGGAATTCCCCCACCTGTTTAGGAACCAGCCGAATCTCGAGGACGAGATTCATTTTAAGTGGGGTAGGTTTGTAACATCCCGAAAACTCACCAAAGTAAATCGTGCGCTAAAATTGTTTTTCATCGTTGAGCTCGACCCCTCCTAAAACCCTGAACCCTAGTCCCAGAATTTCTTCGGACCAACCCGACACCCGAATTCAATCCGCGTCCCATCTTTCCCTATCCAACGCGACGTGTCGCGACCGGCCGCCGCGAATCTCGCCCCCTCTTTTTCCCTCTCTCCTTTTTCCTCCATCCCCTCCTGGCCGCGTGCCCCACCTCCTGTGGCCCGCGCGCGTGACGGCGCCACGCGTGGCCGACCGCGGCCGCAGTCGCCGCTGGCACGCACCGCCCCCCTCCTTTTTCTCTTCCCTCCCATTTTTCTTTTCTTTTCCTCTATTTCTTTTTCCTCTATTCTCTTTTCTTTTTCTCCTTCCTTCTCTTTTCCCTCTCTCTTCTTCCTCCCCGAGTGCGCACGGCTCGGCCGGCCCACTGCTCCCGCGCGCGCCTCCTGTCCTGCACGCCACGCCGCCCCTCCGCGCTCGGCCGCTCCCCACGCCCTGCTCCGCTGCGCACCCGCAGCAGCTCGCCACCGCGCGCGCGCCGCTCCTCCTGCACGCGCACGCACGCGTGCCCCGCACCGCGGCACACCGAACCGTGCCACCACGACGCCGGTCCGCGCGCGCCGTCCACCACCTAAACCCGCTTGCGCGTGCACCGCGTGTCCGCACCCCCCGCCGCTGCCACCTCCGCGTGGCCCCGCTGCGCGCCGAGCCGCAGCGACGCGAGCACCGCCGAGCCACGTGCGCCGCCCGCCGCGACACCGCTCGCCGCTGCCGCAGCTCACGCCGCATTGACGCGCGCGCGCACGAGCACCGCGTGGCCGCGACGCGCGCTGACCCCGCTCGCCCTGATTCCAGGCCCGCCCGCGCGCACGCATTCCGCCCCCGCCTGTGCCCTGCCAGCGCACCGCACGCGCGGCCCTGTGCGCGGCCCCAGCCAACGCCGCGCCGCCCGTCGTCCCGAACAGCACCCCGCCCCGGAACGCCGCCTCGGCGCGAGAGCCGCCCCGCGACGGCTGCTAGCGGCCAGGACGCCATTAATGGCCGCCCGCGGACCTCGCTGAGCCGGCCACCCACCTCCACCGCTCCACCGACCTACGCGAGCTATAAAGTATACCCTTGACCCTTCCAGTTTAGTCCAAATGTTTCTAGAAATTACAAGTAGGCCCCTGCCTTCTCGAGAAATAGTTACAACTAGGCCCCTGACCCCTTATCCGATCCCTGAACCTTTACTAAACCTATTATTTCATGCACCAAACGAACTCTGACCGACCCGAAACTTTACCACGCCTCTTATAACTTAGTTTCGGCCATGCCATTAGAAAACCACTTGAAAATATTACTCCATACTCCATATTTTATGTGTTCCCGATTCGAGCTCAACGATAAAACTTTTATTTCTATGTCTTGATTGTGTGCTTGTTTGTTTGCGTCGTAGACCACGGTGTGAACGAAGGAGAGCCCGCTAACGAGCAGTACTGCGAGCAAGGGAACGAGGATCAGTTCCACGACCCCGAGCCCGAAGGACAGGACTTCCCCGAAGGCTACGAAGACGGCAAGTTCAATCCCATCCTTTGATGCATGTTTCTGTCCTAGTTTTTATAAACACAACCCAATGACCTGTTTTGTAAAATTACATATGTTTTGCTTGCATGAAAACACGGTTGGATAGCCACCCCTTGATTTGTGATGACCATTCCTTGACCACCTAGATTAATGTCTGATTTTGCTTGGACGTTAATCGATATTAGAACGCTTAGGACTTTACTCATAATACAATTTATTTTATAAAGAAAATGTGTGCGTGTGGGATGTGATAAATGTGGTGTTTTTGTAAAGAAAGTTTAGACGGGATGGATGGCATTTCTACGGATTTGCCATTTGGTGTGCTCGTGCCGATGTGGCAGGGCAAAGAAGGGAGATATCCATCTTGTCGTGTCTAAGGACCGAGTTGGTGTGTCATCTCACCTAACTCCACTATCGTGCAAACCACTCGACCGTTGTATGGGCAACGGCGTAGCATAAATCCCACTAGTTGGTGTGATAGCCATCAGGAGGGCTGAGAGCAACGGGTGACCAAGGAGAAGGGATATGCTCAGTGTGACTTATACCCCGGTTATACCTCAGAGTTAGATCGATGACCCCTTGGTGAATCCCGTGATGGCTAGTCAGGCTTAGCTAAGGTGGGTAATGGCTATGTTGGGATCTACACCGACACGACGGTGTTCGAGATGTGGTATCCTACTTGTGGGTAAAGTTGCACACCTCTGCAGAGTTAAGAATCTATTCGAATAGTCCGTGCCCACAGTATTGGGCGAGTTACGGTGTGGTCACATAACTAGTGTTTCATTGGGATGGGCTGGTGTGAGTTGTTTTGGAATTATGTCCGGCAATTGTGCCGTGTGCTACGGCGGACGGGGAGTCCGGTAGCAGTTTAAAACTTGAACTCCGTGTTACTACAAAAATTGATTTCAAAAAGGTTTTCTGTTAAATAGACCCCTGCATAAAATATCGTTTTTCTGCAAATTAAGCCGCAACCTTATCCTTGATTTACCCATGCATGTTATTCTGATATAATCCCCTCCGTGGGTGTGGTTGGACTTGCTGAGTATGTTTGTACTCACCCCATTCTTACTTTTTACAGAAGAAGACCCAGACTTCATACCAGACGACGCCGAGTAGGGTTATCGTTCTGCACCCAACCTTGCCTGTGGAACCGGCCCTGTTCGAGATGCCTCCGCTGTCGCAATACTCTGAGCCCATGCTAGACCCCATGTGGTTTGCGGTCTGGTGTTATGTTGTAGACTGGTTACTTATTATCATTATCTGTATCGAGTGTCCTCCAAGGTTTGTACGGTTTTGAACCATCTGATGTAATAAATGTGGCATCAGCCTCCTGGGACTGATGTTTTGTATCACATTTAAGTCTTCTCTTATGAGGGGACGCTTCAGGTGGTATCAGAGCCGTAGGTTGGCCGCAGGACGTGACCCAAGGAGCGAAACCCGTTTTCAGCCCCTTTACCTTAGGACTTTGCTATCTATAACCCTTTTCTTGACACAAACACTTACCCTTGGTTCTTGCCCCGTTCCAGATGGCTGACAATGGATGGATCGGCGGAATCTGTTTTGCAGAGCCCGGCCTTTCTAAGTTGTTGATACTCAGCCTGGAACGCATCGGAGTTGTGGACCCACCAGAGTTTCTCTATCGAGAGTATGACTCCAATGGCACTCTTCGGTGTGACCTGATGATCTTCATGGCAAGAAGCACCCGCTACCCTGATGTGGACCCTTGGTTCATCTCCACCACTGGATTCCGTTTCCCGGATACCTATCGGAAAGCCGCCCATAAAGCTCTGCGACGACTCCGAATGATCTACAAGCATCACCTTCAGCGGACTCCTATGGGGTTCTTTCCGCCAACTGAAGGAAGAGGACGCACCTGGATCGCCCGGATGAGAGGACTCGGAAGGGAAGAAGAAGATCTGGAAGACACAGTATCCCACCTATCCATCTATCTCACCAGCCTGGATGAGCTCTACCGCGAGCAAGCAGCACAACTAAAGCAACAAGTCCACAGAGCAGAGAAGGCAACCCATGAGCTGGATGAACAACGGACAAGGACCGCACATGCCGAGTATTCCCTAGCCGCCCTCCAAGTCCAAATGGAAGAAAAAGAGGCAGAACTGAAAGAGCAACAGGCAAGAGCCACACGCGCCGAGAATTCCCTAGCCGCTCTCCAAGCTCGGATGCGGAGGTACGAGGCTTGTTTGGGAATAGGTGGATGGATAGAGGAAGACGAAGAAGAAGAACCCGAAGAGGCTCAATGGGATGTAGGCATCCAGACTGAGGAGGAAGAGCCCATGGAGACCCATTGGGATGTTGGTACTCAAACTTAAGAAGAAGAACCCGAAGAAACTCACTGGGATAAAGGAACTCAGACCGAGGATGACATGACGGATCAGTATCTTCCACTAAAGAAGCGCTCCCTTAGGATTGAGGAAGAATCCCCATGATAGGAGTAGTCTCTAAGCTAGAACCTTTGCTCTAATAATCATGTACCCATGAAGTTTGTACCCCACCATGATGCCATAAATAAAAATCATCTACCCATTTTGTGTACTTCAAATAATCGTGCAAGATCTTCACCCTATCTTTGTTTTCAGATGGCTGAGGAAGGATGGACCCAGGGCGACTGCCAAGCTACGCCTGGCTTCCCCAGCCTGTTGATCAACGCCCTGGAGAGCCTTGGCGTCACGGAACGCCCAAGGTACTACAGCAGAGAGTACGAGCACCATGGTACCCTCCGCTGCAGGGTGATCCTAGTCATCGCCAGAAGTGATCGCTACCCCGACATCCAGTCATGGCGAGTGACCGCTACGGGATTTAGGCACCAAGACACCTATCCCTTGGCCATCAGAAAGACACTCCGCTACCTGTGCCGGATTTTCGAAGAACGCCTAGCACCCACACCGATGAGGTTTTTCCCGCCGGCCATCAGAACCCCTGTTTGGGAAGCTCGCATGAGGAGTCTGGAACGACGCCGCCATGAAGAGGACCCTCTGTACCAAGTGGCTAACTACCTAGCTGCTTTGGATCAGCTCTTCGATGAACAAGCCCACCTGCTGAGGGAGCAGACCCATCGTGCTGAGCAAGCCGAACTCGCGGTGAGGCTCCAACAGGTCCGATCAGCCCAAGCCGAGGCAAGAGCCGCAGCCGCGATCAGTAGTGAAGCAGTTGCACAGGAGAGTCTCAGACAAGCCCGAGACCGGCGCATGCAAGAATGGACCAGAAGTGGGACACCAGTTCCGGCCATCGGAGAAGACCGTGTTCTATTCGGGACGCCCGTCATAGGATGGGGAACGCTCTTTGAAAGCCCTCAAGCCCCAACCGAGAACCCTGGAAGGTCTAACACCGCCACCACAAGAGAAGCCACTACGCAGCCTCTGGAGAACGGGGACCCGGAGGACGGCGAGCCGTTTGTTTCCCCGGAAGCACGTACCGCCCCAGAAGAAGACTCACCCCGCGAGTAGAATGTCCAACCCTACCCTGTTGTTGTACCCTTCTAGCCCTTTCGGGTTAAGTTGTATCCCTAGTTTGAACCTGTACCCGGACGTGTAGTACGCGTTCTAATCGTGTCCCCGTGTTGTACCCTGCCTCGCTTTAGTAAAAATTGCTTGTTTGCTTTGTTGTGTGCTTGTTGTGTGTGTGCCTTTCGGCAGAAGTTAATTCTGCCTTTTCAAAAATACGAATTAAACAACTTAAACATCACCTAATCCCAATCTCACAAAAACCCAACCCAATCTGCAGATGGTTTCTCGAAGCGTCACGAGGGCCTCCCGTGTCAGGGACCCTGCAGCTGCTGATGCAGGAGTGCGACCTAACGGGCAAAACCATCCTCAAGAAGAACAAGAAGTGAGTCAGGGCAGAGGAGAAAATCATGATGCACAGCTGCCACCACCACCACCACCCTTCGTGGACATGGCACAAATAATCCATAACCAAACTCTCATACTAGAGACACTAGCCAATGCTCTAGTGAACAGGCAGCCACGAGAGCAGACCTTCAATGACAAGCTGACAGCTTTTCTGAGGGCCAAGCCACCTACTTTTGCCGGATCCAGCAACCCCTTGGATGCAGATGATTGGCTCCGCGTGATCCAGAGGAAGCTCAAGCCGTTTGGGTGCCAGGATCGAGATAAAGTCCTCCTGGCAGCACATCAACTCACCGGGACTGCCTTAGCCTGGTGGGAAAATTACTGCGCTGCTGCCAGAGATGCCACCACCATCACCTGGAATGAATTCGTGAGGGAGTTCCGCCGTTATCACATCCCCTCGGCCACCATGAAGCGCAAGGCAGATGAATTCCGCGCACTTCAGCAGGGGAGTATGTCGGTGGAAGAGTATACCCACCAGTTTATGGAGCTGGCTCGCTATGCACCCGAAGAAGTGAACAACGACGAGAAAAAGCAGGATATGTTCAAAAAGGGACTAAACCCAGAACTCAGGACCCTGCTCACCCCTCAGATCTATCCTGACTTCGACGCCTTGATGAATAAGGCAATCCTTACAGAGAAGGCCAAGATTGATGAAAGAAAGGATAACAAGCGCACGTTCCTGGAGAGCAAGTCACGCGAGCAGGATCGTTTCCAGAAGCCCAGAAGCTTCAGCTACAACGCACAAAGGTCCCAAGCCCCAATGCAGTACAGAACTCAGTCTCAAGTGACAGGACCACGGGCCCCTAACACCCAGCTCAGAAGCCAGAACACCATGAGGGCCCCTCAGAGTAATGCAAGCCAGGTCACCACCAACAACAACAGCAATGTGAGGGCCTGCTTCAACTGTCGTGAGACGGGTCATTTCATCGCCGACTGCCCCTATGCCAAGAACAAGCCGGCTACTTCAGCTTTCTCCAACACAGTGAACGGACCCAAGCCAGTGCTGACCGGTGCCAACCGAGTGCCCCTCCGTGGTAACAGCAACAACAACAACAACCAGCAGAGGCAACCCCAGCAATCTTTTAGACGAGCCCGCGTCAACCACATCGACGCGCAGGAAGCTCAAGGAGCTCAGGGCGTAGTACTCGGTGAGTACCTAGTCAGCTCAACCCTTGCAACAGTACTGTTTGATTCTGGAGCATCACACTCATTCATATCCTCGAGCTTTGTGGAGAAACATAAAATACCTACAGTACTACTAAAAACACCCCTATTAACCCGGACGCCCGGAGGAGACATCAGGTGTCAACTGGGTTGTCTACGGGTGAGGATTAATTTAAGTGGGGTAGAGTTTCTAGCGGATCTAGTAGTACTTAAGTCAGAAGGGATAGATGTGATCCTTGGAATGGATTGGCTGAGCAAACACAATGGCCTCATAGGTTGTACGGACAAGGTAGTTCATCTAACAAACCCAGAGGGAGTCCGAGTGACCTGTCACACCCGGGAAAGTGGAGCAAACCCGATGGTATTCAGCATGGAAACCAAGACCTTGGAAGAAGTCCCAGTAGTGAATGAGTACCCCGATGTCTTTCCCGAAGAACTTCCCGGTATGCCACCAGATCGGGACGTAGAATTTGTCATTGATCTTGTTCCTGGAACTGCCCCCATAGCCAAGAGACTTTATAGGATGGCAGCCTCTGAGTTGGCGGAGTTAAAGAAACAACTAGAGGAGTTACAACGGATTGGCTTCATCAGGCCAAGTTCGTCGCCTTGGGGAGCCCCGGTTCTATTTGTCAAAAAGAAGGATGGAAGTATGAGGTTGTGCGTTGATTACCGGGCACTGAACGAAGTCACTATCAAGAACAAGTACCCCCCTCCCCAGGATCGATGATCTTTTTGACCAGTTAAAAGGAGCCAAGTACTTTTCCAAGATTGACCTGAGGTCTGGCTATTTTCAGCTCAAGATCAGGGAGAGCGACATTCCGAAGACAGCTTTTGTCACCCGGTATGGGCAGTTTGAGTTTACGGTGATGTCTTTTGGACTGACAAATGCATCTGCCTATTTCATGAACCTCATGAACAAAGTGTTTATGGACGAGTTAGATAAGTTTGTCGTAGTCTTCATTGACGACATACTTATTTACTCGAAGAGTATTCAGGAGCACGAGCAGCACCTGAGGGTAGTTTTGGAAAAGCTAAGAATGCATAGGCTATACGCCAAGTTCAGCAAGTGTGAGTTCTGGCTGTAGAAAGTAGCCTTCCTTGGTCATATTTTGACCGCCGAAGGAGTAGCCGTGGACCCCGAAAAGGTCGAGGCAGTATCCAACTGGCAGCAACCAACCAATGTCAGTGAGATCAGGAGTTTCCTCGGATTAGCTGGGTACTATCGAAGATTCATTGAGGGATTTTCTAAGATAGCCCGGCCCATGACAGAGCTGCTCAAGAAAGAAAAGAAGTTCACCTGGACGGAGTCGTGTGAAAGGAGCTTCCAGGAGTTGAAGCGAAAATTGACGACAGCCCCAGTGCTAACCCTGCCGGATATTCATCGGGATTTTGTCATCTATTGTGATGCGTCCCGACAAGGATTGGGTTGTGTACTAATGCAAGATGGGAAATTCATTGCATATGCTTCCCGTCAGCTCAGGACCCATGAGCAAAACTACCCGACTCATGATTTGGAGCTTGCAGCCGTAGTGCACGCACTTAAGATTTGGAGGCATTATTTGATCGGAAATAAGTGCGAAATTTTTACCGACCATAAAAGTCTGAAGTATATCTTCACCCAGCCACACTTGAACATGAGACAGAGAAGATGGCTGGAATTAGTCAAAGATTATAATTTGGAAATCCATTACCACCCGGGAAAGGCAAACGTAGTGGCCGACGCCCTTAGTCGGAAATCCTATGGGCCCAAGAATGACCATTTACGAGAGGAAATGGCATGATTAAATGTGCACATTGTCCCTCTAGGCTCCAGTCAAGTGCTGAACGTCCAATCCACTCTGGAAGAAAGAATCGGAAAAGCCCAAAGATCGGACAAAGGACTGATGGAAATCCGGAGGCAGACCGGAGAAAATAAGGCACCAGACTTTAGAGTGGATAATAGGGGAACATTATGGTATAAAGATAGAATTTGTGTGCCCCAGAAAGGAGACTTCAAGCAAATCATCATGGATGAAGCCCACAACTCAGCCTACTCCATTCACCCAGGATCCACCAAGATGTATATGGATTTAAGATAGAAATATTGGTGGAATGGGATGAAGAAAGACATTGCACGATTTGTCGCCCGTTGTGATACTTGCCAAAGAATCAAAGCTAAGCACCAGAAGCCGGCAGGATTGTTGCAACCCCTACCCATTCCGGTTTGGAAATGGGATGAAATAGGAATGGATTTTGTGGTAGGTTTGTCCAGAACCCAGAAAGGACATGATTCCATATGGGTAATAGTGGACCGACTCACTAAAGCAGCTCACTTCATACCCGTACGGACCAACTATGGCGGAGAAAAGCTAGCCAAGCTCTATGTGGAAAATATAGTGAAGTTGCATGGTGTGCCCAGTCGAATTGTTTCAGATAGAGGGACCCAGTTCACCTCTAGATTTTGGAAAAGTTTGCATAAAGCCATGGGCACCAAGCTAGACTTTAGCTCCGCTTATCACCCCCAGACAGATGGTCAGACAGAAAGGGTGAATCAGATTATGGAAGATATGTTGAGAGCATGTGTTCTCACCTACGGCAAAGATTGGGAACAGAGTTTACCCTATGCCGAGTTCTCATACAATAATAGGTATCAAGCAAGCTTGGGCATGTCGCCGTTCGAAGCCCTTTATGGAAGAAAATGCAGGACCCCTATGATGTGGTCAGAAGTTGGAGAACGTGCGCTAGTAGGGCCCGCCCTCATAAAGGAAGCAGAAGAAAGAGTTGCCGAGATTAGAGAAAAGCTGAAAGCGGCCCAGTCCCGACAGAAGAGCTACGCCGACAAGAAAAGACGGGAAATAAGTTTCAGCCCAGGAGATTTCGCGTATCTCAAGGTATCACCCATTCGAGGAACCCGAAGATTTCAGGTACAAGGAAAATTGGCCCCTCGGTACATTGGACCATACCAAGTTCTGAAGAAAGTTGGAGCAGTAGCATACCGTCTGGAGCTACCAGAAGAAATGTCAGATATACATCTAGTATTCCACGTCTCGCAGCTAAGAAGATGTTTGAGGGTACCCGAAGTGGAACATGTGCCAGTAGAAACGATAGATCTACAGCCAGACCTGCGATATCAGGAAGTACCGGTCAAGATTCTAGACACTGTCACTAGGAGAACCAGAAACTCCGAAGTACGGATATGCAGAGTTCAGTGGAGCAGACACGGAGTAGAAGAAGCAACGTGGGAACGCGAAGACGCTCTGAAGAAGGAATTCCCCCACCTGTTTAGGAACCAGCCGAATCTCGAGGACGAGATTCATTTTAAGTGGGGTAGGTTTGTAACATCCCGAAAACTCACCAAAGTAAATCGTGCGCTAAAATTGTTTTTCGTCGTTGAGCTCGACCCCTCCTAAAACCCTGAACCCTAGTCCCAGAATTTCTTCTGACCAACCCGACACCCGAATTCAATCCGTGTCCCATCTTTCTCCATCCAACGCGACGCGTCGCGACCGGCCGCCGCGAATCTCGCCCCCTCTTTTTCCCTCTCTCCTTTTTCCTCCATCTCCTCCTGGCCGCGTGCCCCACCTCCCGTGGCCCGCGCGCGTGACGACGCCACGCGTGGCCGACCGCGGCCGCAGTCGCCGCTGGCGCGCACCGCCCCCCCTCCTTTTTCTCTTCCCTCCCATTTTTCTTTTCTTTTCCTCTATTTCTTTTTCCTCTTTTCTCTTTTCTTTTTCTCCTTCCTTCTCTTTTCCCTCTCTCTTCTTCCTCCCCGAGCGCGCACGGCTCGGCCGGCCCACTGCTCCCGCACGCGCCTCCTGTCCTGCACGCCACGCCGCCCCTCCGCGCTCGGCCGCTCCCCGCGCCCTGCTCCGCTGTGCACCCGCAGCAGCTCGCCACCGCGCGCGCGCCGCTCCTCACGCACGCGCACGCACGCGTGCCCCGCACCGCGGCACACCGAACCGTGCCACCACGACGCCGGTCCGCGCGCGCCGTCCACCGCCTAAACCCGCTGCGCGTGCACCGCGTGCCCGCACCCCCCGCCGCTGCCACCTCCGCGTGGCCACGCTGCGCGCCGAGCCGCAGCGACGCGAGCACCGCCGAGCCACGTGCGCCGCCCGCCGCGACACCACTCGCCGATGCCGCAGCTCACGCCGCATTGACGCGCGCGCACACGAGCACCGCGTGGCCGCGACGCGCGCTGACCCCGCTCGCCCTGATTCCAGGCCCGCCCGCGCGCACGCATTCCGCCCCCACCTGTGCCCTGCTAGCGCACCGCACGCGCGGCCCTGTGCGCGGCCCCAGCCAACGCCGCGCCGCCCGTCGTCCCGAACAGCACCCCGCCCCGGAACGCCGCCTCGGCGCGAGAGCCGCCCCGCAACGGCCGCTAGCGGCCGGGACGCCATTAATGGCCGCCCGCGGACCTCGCTGAGCCGGCCACCCACCTCCACCGCTCCACTGACCTA
The DNA here is from genome assembly GCF_016808335.1 of Panicum virgatum. Classification (NCBI taxonomy): domain Eukaryota; kingdom Viridiplantae; phylum Streptophyta; class Magnoliopsida; order Poales; family Poaceae; genus Panicum; species Panicum virgatum. The sequence continues at coordinate 2,192,282 of NC_053136.1, forward strand.
CGCGAGCTATAAAATCCCCCCCCCGGCGCCGCCATCGCCCCACAACACCGTCCTCCACCACCAGCGCCCTTCCTTGCTCCCCTAGCGCCGCCGCCACCACTGTCCCTCAACCGTCGCCGCCCTCTCTCGCCGAGCCGCCTCTGCGCGCCACCCTAGCTCAAGGTGAGGCCGGGGATCGGTCCCCCGTACCCCCCTCTCCCTTTTCCCCCGGTCCACGGCCACCCCCGGAGCCCGGAGCGGCCGGATTGGCCGCCGCCGGCGAACCGGCGCCCCTCCCCTGTTCTGCGATGGGAGGAAGGGGATGAGTGGCCGTTTTACCGTTAGGCCCCCCCTCTCCGCCCATTTTAGTAAAGAAACCCTTTCCCCTTTTTGCCATATTACAAAAAGAACCCTGCCCTTTGTTCTAATTTCAAGTGAACCCTTCCACATAAAAACATAATTCTAAGTATACCCTTGACCCTTCCAGTTTAGTCCAAATGTTTCTAGAAATTACAAGTAGGCCCCTGCCTTCTCGGGAAATAGTTACAACTAGGCCCTGACCCCTTATCCGATCCCTGAACCTTTACTAAACCTATTATTTCATGCACCAAACGAACTCTGACCGACCCGAAACTTTACCACGCCTCTTATAACTTAGTTTCGGCCATGCCATTAGAAAACCACTCGAAAATATTACTCCATACTCCATATTTTATGTGTTCCCGATTCGAGCTCAACGATAAAACTTTTATTTCTATGTCTTGATTGTGTGCTTGTTTGTTTGCGTCGTAGACCACGGTGTGAACGAAGGAGAGCCCGCTAACGAGCAGTACTGCGAGCAAGGGAACGAGGATCAGTTCCACGACCCCGAGCCCGAAGGACAGGACTTCCCCGAAGGCTACGAAGACGGCAAGTTCAATCCCCGAAAATGTGTGCGTGTGGGATGTGATAAATGTGGTGTTTTTGTAAAGAAAGTTTAGACGGGATGGATGGCATTTCTACGGATTTGCCATTTGGTGTGCTCGTGCCGATGTGGCAGGGCAAAGAAGGGAGATATCCATCTTGTCGTGTCTAAGGACCGAGTTGGTGTGTCATCTCACCTAACTCCACTATCGTGCAAACCACTCGACCGTTGTATGGGCAACGGCGTAGCATAAATCCCACTAGTTGGTGTGATAGCCATCAGGAGGGCTGAGAGCAACGGGTGACCAAGGAGAAGGGATATGCTCAGTGTGACTTATACCCCGGTTATACCTCAGAGTTAGATCGATGACCCCTTGGTGAATCCCGTGATGGCTAGTCAGGCTTAGCTAAGGTGGGTAATGGCTATGTTGGGATCTACACCGACACGACGGTGTTCGAGATGTGGTATCCTACTTGTGGGTAAAGTTGCACACCTCTGCAGAGTTAAGAATCTATTCGAATAGTCCGTGCCCACAGTATTGGGCGAGTTACGGTGTGGTCACATAACTAGTGTTTCATTGGGATGGGCTGGTGTGAGTTGTTTTGGAATTATGTCCGGCAATTGTGCCGTGTGCTACGGCGGACGGGGAGTCCGGTAGCAGTTTAAAACTTGAACTCCGTGTTACTACAAAAATTGATTTCAAAAAGGTTTTCTGTTAAATAGACCCCTGCATAAAATATCGTTTTTCTGCAAATTAAGCCGCAACCTTATCCTTGATTTACCCATGCATGTTATTCTGATATAATTCCCCTCCGTGGGTGTGGTTGGACTTGCTGAGTACGTTTGTACTCACCCCATTCTTACTTTTTACAGGATAAGACCCAGACTTCATACCAGACGACGCCGAGTAGGGTTATCGTTCTGCACCCAACCTTGCCTGTGGAACCGGCCCTGTTCGAGATGCCTCCGCTGTCGCAATACTCTGAGCCCGTGCTAGACCCCATGTGGTTTGCGGTCTGGTGTTATGTTGTAGCCTGGTTACTTATTATCATTATCTGTATCGAGTGTCCTGCAAGGTTTGTACGGTTTTGAACCATCTGATGTAATAAATGTGGCATCAGCCTCCTGGGACTGATATTTTGTATCACATTTAAGTCTTCTCTTATGAGGGAACGCTTCACCAGACCACATGTTGATTTCTCTGAAGTCCAAGGAATTTTATGCAAAATGATTGGAAAAGGCACGATCTGGATAGTCCGCTCGGCCGATCCGACAACCAGAAATCGTCCAGTGATGTGGCCATGTTGGGAGGTTTTTTTTGGTGCAGCTTTCGTATATAGAGACGACCTGGCCATGTTGGGACTTGGGATGTCTTCTTTTGGTGCAGCTTTCGTATACGGAGATTTTTTTTAGGGTATTTGTATACGGAGATTAGACTGGTGTGGAAAGAAAAAAAAGTATTACCATACCATACCTTGACAGGCTGCTCCGCCGCCACTGTAAGAGGCCCATGCATGCCGTTTTCGGCCCGTCTAGTGAAACTCATGGACTAATGTTAGTGGGCTTATGTAACAATCTGCTTGTTTGCGATTTTTGAATGATTGTAAATCTCGCATCTAATTAACGTCTGTACAATAATTGTGTTTCTTATAATAAGAGAGATGAATGTACCTCGAACACCCCCCCCCCCCGGCGCACAAGCCACATTGTGTCGCGGCCTCGATTGTCGTCACACAAAAACTTCCAAATGAAACTACCAAAGCACATGATCCGAAACGAAGATTCACCTCGATTGTATACAAAAAAAGATCCATGGTGAGCGAGGCGACGCTCCGAGATCGAGGATGGGACCAAGCAAACGAAGGCTTTGCCAATCAAGACTGATATCTTTCATTCATTCATCCAGCAAGCTACTAGCTATTTTTTTTTCATTATTTTCTTGCCTGTTTCCGGAGCACCCGATGAAGCGCACACACACACACACATCATCTGAGGATGAATGCGGCAAGACCGAAGCTCAAGCGAAAGGGCAGACGCAAGCCGCCACATCATCTGCGAACCAATGATCAATTTTGAACAAAAACGCATGCATTGTTCTCATCGCCACGAGGCGAGCTATGTCACGCAAGCTAGCACGCATGTATGTATGTGCAGGCCACAGTCCCCACACGTCTCTATATATCATCAGAGCCATATATAACCCACAACGAGCGCAACCAGCTAGACCTTAATTGGAGGGACGACGGCAATGGCGGACGACCCCGGCCCGGAAGATGGTGTGGCCGGAGGCGGTGACCGGGCTGGTGTGTCTACCCGGCGATGCTCAGGATCCGGCAAAACCGATCGGCCGGAGCTGTGGACGACGACGATCAACGTCCACCGGGTCGATCGGCGAGAGCGCGCCTGACCGCATCTTCATCAACCTGCAGGACGATAACCACGCGCCGTCGCCTAGAAGATGGCCGTCGTCGGCCTGGCTGCCTGGCTGGACTGTATCTGATTGTTTGCAATATTGATATCTTTGAGGATAGCAACCGACCGAACAGTGCGAGAGGTTGTGATACCGACCAGCATGTATGCATGCATGCAATCCGATGATGCATGCATGGCGGTCGATATCACACTCTCTCGCATTATTCGGTTACTTGCTAGCCCCAAATATATCAATAAACATTTATTTAGAGATATGATGTAAATATGGATATCCCGTCTTGTCGTATCAACACATGTTGAATTAAAATAATAAATCGTGCACTCTCATATCATTGTTATATATATATATATATATATATATATATATATATATATATATATATATATATATATATATATATATATATCAAGATATATTCTCAAGTTGTGAATTCAAGTGGTCTGTATGGCGTGTTGGAAAATATGAACTCATTTGTAAGATTACTCCATTTGTAATGATAATGCTATGGCTTATGTTTCATGATTAATATGGCATGCTGGTGGTGAAGAAAATCTGGTCTTTAATTATGTAATGACAAAATAATGGCTTATGTCTCACGATTAATATATGTGAGCCTCTTAAAAATATGTGACTTCTTTCATCTTGTCTATCAATTTTATATGAGTTACGATCATCAATTTTATTGTGAAATAAACCTGGAATGTCATGTAACACCCAAGTGTTAATCCTCGGTAATTAAGTTAATCATGGTCATTAGTTCCAACTCACACGACAAATCACCAAACTAAAACCTTGCTGGTCAGCCTGGACTTGAACTGGTTTCAACCATTTTGAGGGGCCCCACGGCATTTAAACCACTCCCTCTCTCTCCTTCACCAACTTACTCCTCAGCGCCAGCTCTCTCCCACCCCGAGCTGCCCCTCCTCAAACCCTCACCCCCCCCCCCACAAATCTCTACTCCAAACTGCATTTCAAGGCTTGGGGAGCTTCAAATCGGGGTCGGGGATCATCTTCTCCACGATTCCTCCCCCAGGGTGCAGTGGATCCAAGTTCTTCGCGGGGAAAGGACTCATCCAAGGTACTCTAGCTTGGGATGGCTCGATCTCTCTTTATAGGATGTTTTGGTCGGATTCCTCGGGTCAAGGATCATCTATATGCACCCCTGAACTAGTGCCTAGAAGGGATTTGGATTTGGTGGGCTAGTTTAGCCGCGACAAAGATTCCAGTTTTTGGTTTGGGTAGGACCGGTCTGACCGGTCGGAGGGACCGGTCTGACCGGTAGCGTGTTGGGTTAATTGGGACTGGTCTGACCGGTATGGCAATGACTGAGAGGGGATTATAAGGGGTAGTTAGTGCAAATAGATAGAAATTATTTTGGTTGTTGGTTACTTGTAATTTTTATAAATCATACATGCATTCTCATGTCATATGCATATGCATACGTGTAGCAGCCGCGGCGGAGGAGGTTGTATACGAGGTGGTTGCAGAGCCACAGGAGCCGCAGGGGCAAGCCCCGCAGCAGGAGGTTCGTGGGGAGTTGGCCCAATGCCCAGCTGATCCTAGTACTGAGCAGCAGACTCAAGGCAAGCCCTGGTGGATGTCCTACTATTTCAAATTTATGAATCACTATATGTATTTATTACTTGTGCATTACGTTTAGGAGTTGTTTGAAACCTTAGTTGCATGATCCCTAGGTTTTCCCGGGCCTTACACTAGTATGGATAGGTCGGTAGCGCTGCTATGCTTAATAGGGCTCGATAGAAATCGAGTGAATTTTTGTCACTCGCGAGATATAGGATGTCTTTATATTACATTATATGGTTTACTATATTCAAGATGGAATGAATAGAAATTGGAGACCGGACGGGGAATGATGAGGATGTATAGGTATGGTAGCAGGACAGGGTTCCTGGGTGCCTTAGCCCCGTCTGTGTCGATTAAGGACCGGTCGTTGTTGGCAGTGCTGATCGGGGATTGAATTGTACTAACCGCATGCCGGGAGTAGGAGTTAGTCGAAACCGGTAAGCCTAGTACTACCTTACTTCGAAAGTACAAGACTCCATCTCACCTCCTGGGGTAGTCGAGTAGTCGAGTAGTCGCGGAGAAATGGGGTTGCATGTATTATTTTTGGCAGTCTCACGTTGAGCTCGGCTGACCATATGATGGTGGGGCGGTCCCGTAGTTCGAGGCGGGGAGGGGAAGGGTTGGTGCGTGTGGTCCGACGGGGCTTATGCGTGCCGTGTTGGTTAGGTTCACCTTGCAAGGTTAAATCGAATCGATTCGCCGTGTCTCGCGGTTATGAGAGCCTTGATCTCTTTGCTGCATCGTAGTAAGATGATGGAACGAGAATTAAATATGATGGTGATTACATTAAATTATTGTTGATTGCTTCACCATGTTTGGTTAGAATTAGATAATGCAAATATTAGATTATGGTTAATCTACATAGAACTTGGATCTAAAATAATGGAAATAAGGAGTTACTTAGTCGCTTTTTCTGCAAAATTAACCACCAGCCAAATGTCGTGCATATTTAGATACGTGGGCTAAGTATACCCACCGGCGGGTAAGTCTTACTGAGTATTAGTTGCTCAGGGTTTGTTGCCACCACATTTTTATTTCAGGACACCCGGACGTTGACTTCTGTCCCTGTTGCGTCAAGTTCATCCACCGGGACGCAGAGGGATGGGAGGTCATGGGACCAGATAGTTAGTCTAGGAGGCCGCGGGGTTTCGTGTGTATGGGCTGAGGTGCACGCTGTCTGTTTTTGTTGGACCGGTCTGAGCGGTGGCCATGTGGGGTGCCCCATGCAGACCGGTCTGACTGGTTGGATGAACCGGTCTGACCGGTGGAGTAGAGGCTGAGCCAGTTGAGGTAGTGTAGTTGTAGGTTCTCTCTGGGCTGTCTCTTATGTAAAATTTAAGGTTATGTCAGTTATGTGTACACATTTGAACTTGGTTGTAAAACTATTGTGTTTGAACTCGGTTTGTAAAAACTCTTGTATATCAGTTTGTCACCCCTTTATATTTTTTAAGTATTTGTCGTGCTTGTACCATCTGCGCCCGGCTTCGCGTGGGACTACCGGTGTTGTTTCGATCGGGCCGTGGGTTAAGAAAGCACTGTCAAATTAAACAATTAAGCTAATGCGCCCGATGTGTTCCGTCACGTGGCATAGGAGGGAAAAGAGTGAAGTTATATATACTCAGTTCTTTTATAGGGGCAAATGAGACTTTTCCATGGCTATTTAACTGCACTCTAACGGATGTGGCACTGAGAGGATAATTTCTAAATTCGATGCACTAAGAGAAATTCTAAAATTTTGATGGCACTGAAGAAAGCCATCAAAATTTTTATGGCACTGAGGGAATTTATTCAGAAAAAAAGAGAGGAACAAGTCCAAGAGCCAGAGAACGCCGCTCTACCAAAGAAGCAACAGCCAGAGCCATTTCAGCCAAAGTCTGATCCCTGCCAAACGGGCTCATAGTTCTTTTTTTTTCTTTCCTGCAATCGTTGATACAGCTTGTCCACGTGTACATAAAAAAGAGTCCTACGTCAATCGAACAAGCATCACACTCAGTGCTCCGTTTCTCGAACGCATGCTCATATATATACGAGCCAGACGTACCGACGGACAGCGTGCTGATCAACGATGCCGCCGACGAGCAAGGTTCTGAATTCTGATCACCAATAATGCCGAGACGAAAACCTGACGACGTACGTCATGGGCAGAGGCCGTGGGCATGGCGTGGTGGGTCGGATCCGGCCTGCACAAGTAAGCTCGGTTGCGGCCAAGGGTGTGCTTATCTGTGCGGAAGAAATTAAAGCATCCGTCAGGGAAACCAAACATGCACGTACAATCAACTCTAGCTTTAATTTATACAAGTTTAAAACTGACGCGAAAAGTTACACAAATAAACTGCAACATGTTAGGCACTGCACGAACCTATATATATAAATTCGGTCAGCATCCCCTAGCAAACTAGTAATTGAATCGTAGCTGAATTTATAGCAGGTACCTTTGATTTACATGTTGAAGGTAATTAATAAAGTGAATAACGAACAGAGCTCTCCTTGCATCATTTTTCCCCTAAAAAACACTGCACTTAGTTAGCTTATTAATTAGCTATAGCTAGCTTGCTAGCTACAAATTATATCTTCGTGCAAAGCTCGATCGATCTTGTAGACATGGCGAAACCGAAGTCGTCGGAGCAAGAAATTTCGTTGGACTTAGCTTGCAGGATGGTAGCGGTAGTATACGCACGCAGGTACATATGCATATGCATGGTAGATAGACCTCCGGCGGGCACGGCTGCATTGCATTGGGCTCGTTTATTGTTTTGTCGGCGAACAAGAAGCAGCAGAATCGACAAGGCAGAGACGACGAGGTCCGTTAATACCAGTGAGGGGCGATTTGCACAATGCATGGTCGACACAATGCATCTGATGTGCGCTTTCGTTCTGTATATATAGATCGCATGCAATGATCGATCGACATGCACGATATTATTAATTACCTGCAACTGTCTGACATTATTTGAGCAAGCAGGATCGTCGTCGTCGGATCTAGTACGTACCGGCCGGAGAAGAGAGCGAGCGAGCTGAGATCGATCGACATGATCATACCGACGAGCAGGATGGCGATGATGAGCGGCGGCGAGAGCCTCAAGACGTCGTGGCCAGAGGTGGTGGGCATGGGGCTCCTGCTGGCGGCGCGGAAGATCCGCGGCGACCGGGCGGACGTGCGGCTGGAGGTCTACAGGGTCGGCACCGCCGTCGAGCCCGGCCACGACGACCACCGCGTCCGCATCTTCGTCAACATCGACGCCACCTACACCGTCGCCCTCACGCCCTTCGTCGGCTAGACGGACGACCTGCAGCCGCGCAGGCCGGCTCTCGCATCAGCTCGCTCTATACATGTTTAAGCTGCCGCGTGTGTGATCTAGCTAGCTAAGCGAGCGGCTACTGAATAATGCGAGCTAGTGTGTGTGATGTGTGTGATCGATCGCCATGCATGTCCTCCCTCAGGCGTGGCATCGAGCATGCATGCATGTATGCAAGCTAGTGTGTCTCTGGCTGCTGGCTGCCATGCATGCATGCATCATGCTTGACTCTCTAATATTTACACGTGCGAGTGATCAATAAATATACCACATATATATGGTAACTTTCCCTGAAAATGATATACTACTAGTACTGTAATTAAGGCTGCTAATGGTATCCAAATTAAAAGTGCTATGGTTTAGTCTATCCAAACAAGCGTGCTCATTAGGTGGACTAAACTTTAATTTAGTTAAGATCCAAAAACTTTAGTAAAGATATGAGTGCTAATATATATGTGGTAAAATTTAACATCCAACTTTATTTATTTAGACCATCCAAACATATTCTTTATATAGTCAGCTTCAGCCCATAAAGTTGTTCGGAAATTGGGTGACGAAAGAAAGCTCAACGAACGCTCCATGCGTATGCGCGGCGCGCCTTGACAGTCAACTAGTCAAGACGACGTCCTGTAAGAAAACAGTACCAATGCAAAAATCTTAGACTTTTAGGGATGAAGCCCACGTCAAAAATCGAACGGTAAATATCATTTTCCATTTTATCTTTCTCATACTTGTCATTTTTACTATTGGAACAATGCAAATTGCAATGGGGAAATTTTGATTTCCATCATCATATTTTATGTTTCTAACTGTTTATGCCCCTATCGTTATATTAGGCCTCATTTGGTTTTTTAAGTTGTTGTCACATCGAATATTTATATTTTAATTGGAATGTTCAGATGCCAACTTAATATAACACTAATTGCATAAGTTGCAATTATGGCTCTAGACGAATCTATTAAATATAATTAATGCATAATTAGCGAATAATTAATGCACAATTAGCAAATAATTAATGCAGCAATTAGTGGTCAAATTATAAAATAATTAGACTCTACTTCTAATTGGTGTGTAAACATGCGACGTGATGGGACTTATGACTTGCATTGAAAGGCCTTAGTGTCAAACCGCCAACTAACCCAAAGAGGAAAGTGAAGGGAGATGCTGTATTATTACAGGAATATGCATCCCGTTCGTCTTCAATTCGTCCTTTGCTCCATGAAGTACAGTTTCCTTGAGCAGTATGCATGTAGGCTGCACTCTGCAGTAGGCACTCCCAAAGCCCATTCCACCGTCGCCGGTACGGTCATTGCTGATGACGCTATCCTACGTCGTCCCCCTCTCCCCCACCTTCAGTTCCTGCAGGCTTCCACTTCCTCCCAATAACATGCACGCTAATTAAGTCTTGCAAGGGCCCAATATTCCCCCATTCGGCCATCCCTAACTTAACCTTTGGCTGATGATGTGACATGGAAATTAATTCATCGTGTTCTTCGCACTTTATTTTGTAATTTAGATCACCTGAAATTTCACCAATTTCAAGCTAAGCGTCCCAACTATATACATAGGAGAGGGTGTGGAAACTTAAATGCTAGTAAGTTTTTTTTTTTCTCCTCCTTTTTCCTGAAGATCCCTGTTTTGGTGGCGGCTCATCAGACAGTTGAATACAGCTGCATGCATGCTTAGTGCTTCCGCCGGTAAACAAAGAAATGGAGTATAGTATCACAAGGAGTTACGACCAAAGCTTACTTGATTATTATGAGTTCATTTCGATCCGGCAAGGGCGTCACGACCAATGAACATGCATGCCTAATTGTTCACGCGGCGACCCTTATAAATCTGCCACATCATCCAGTCGAGAAGAAGCATGCAAGCATCACTACTATATCCAAAATCCAATCCAGTAGCAACAGTGCAGAAGCACTACGAAAATGAGATTGATCTCGATTCGCGATCATCGAAGAAGAATACATAATGAGCACTCCGAAGACGTCGTGGCCGCAGGTGGTGGGGTGGCCGGCGACGGCGGCGGTTAGCCCTGCTAGTGGGTCGGGTTGTTTTGGGTTTTTTGTGATCCCGGATGACAGAGTCAATCTTTAACAGATCACAACTTATATACGAAGTATATAGAAACTATATGGCTTATCTTATAGAAACTATACGGCTTAACTTAGAGACTGTCACTTATAAGAACAAGACTTTATTGCAACACAATACTACACGAGCATATAACATCCTCTTCTTTAGTGGCTAGCCTAGTACTCCTCTCTCCTAGCACTACCATCTCTCATCTACCGTGCTCATGAATGGATGCCATAGCAACAAAGGGGTCTCCATTTATTGGCCAATGGGGAGATGCTATTTAGACAAGTGTCCCCTTCTAGAAAATTTCTGAACAAATGTCCCCTTCTAGAGTGCTCCATAGAAAATATTTCATTCTTGCATTGTGAAGAGGGAAAAATCTAAATTACTCCCTGAACTATAGCCAAAGTCTGCCTAACCCCCTAAATTATAACTTGGTTCAATTTACCCCCCTAAACTATACAATTTAGTCTATTTTACCCCATAATATAATTTGTCTTTTTTGTTTCTCCATACACAAGTTGAATTTTAATTTTAAATTTTGCAGAGTAGTAGTAGACATCACAATGTATATTAAAGAAATATAATTTTTCATTGTTATTTTTCATATAATTTTCAACTTCAATGATTAATTTATTATTAAATATCCCAACCTATCAAAATAATAATAATAAATTATTATATATTTTTCTAAGATGTGATAATAATAAATTATTATATATCTTCTAAAATTTTAGCTTAAGACTCCATCTATACATGGAGAAATGAAAAGGACAAATTATATTAGGGGGTAATTTGAACCAAAGTGCATAGTTTGAGGGGTAAAATGTGAACCAAACAATAGTTTAAGGTGTTACCCAGACCTTGGCTATATTTTAGGGGAGTCATTTATACTTTTTCCTTGTGAAGAGTACTATAGAAGTTTGCCTTGCATTGGGGTCCTTGAAAACCATGAGCCTTCCCTGATTGTAGACATCTTAAGTTGGTATATAACAAGCTCTATAACAGCTAATAGTTCTTCTCAATAACTATATTTATAGTTCCAATGCCGGTGTTTATGAGGAAGAAGCGGATCGACTCTACAGGTCGATCTACAACTACAGATATTTTAGCTTGGTGCTATTTATTCAGCCCTTTTATAACCTGATGCTCTCAGCTTCTATGAACTCTCCTTTGGATACCTTGTGACTGCAAATTATGTTATCTCTTACCCCCTCTTTGTATCTTTGATACTCCACTCTTATTTGTATCAATATTATTTTGCTGCACATGCCACAGTCAGCAATACAAATATTGTTAAAATTTTTAGTTCAGATGTTGTTACAAATTTGTCATTCGAATCATTTTTAGATTTTCATAGGGCGCTTTCGCGCGCGTTATGTTCGGTGTACGTACAATGCAAGAGCGGACCTATCCTATCTTCTTAAACAAAACAAAAAAAAAAGAGCGGACCTATCCTCCTATCCTGGCTCCAACGATCCCGCGATCGGCGTGACGAAGTTCAGCCGCGACCGGCCGGACGTCGCCGTCGAGGTGTCGTGTTCTTTGTCAAGTACAGGCAGGCAGGGGTGACGGGTCGCGTCCGCGTCTGCTTCATTCAGGTTTTCAATACTGTCACTTCCTTTGTGCTGTGTTTAGTTCCGCGAAAAATTTCTAAAATTTTTCATTGACGCACATCACATCGAATCTTACGATACATATATGAAGTATTAAATGTAGTTAAAAATATAACTAATTACACAATTTGGTTGTAAATGACGAGACGAATCTTTTGAAACTAATTACTCCATGATTGAACAATAATTGTCAAATAAAACTGAAATGTGCTACAACAACTTTTTCGCGAACTTTTCGCGAACTAAACACACCCAAGGGGCAGCAGGAGCGCGTGCACCTTCCTATATGCACCAGCATACAACGACACAATGCCAATTCATCACTAGCTATAAGAAAACGCATTATCTATACATATCAACTCCATTTTCATGTCAGCAAAATAAAAATTGATAGACTAATAATCTTTTTTTAAAAAAAAGAAAACAGGAGGGGTTGCCTGTAAACCAAACAGTGTAGGACAGAGTAGATACACTTGAGAAATCTGAAATCTCGCTTGCATGCACACTTAACCGTTAACGAACACTCTGCCAGGTGCCAAATTTGCCGCGTCAGCAGCCTCTGCCGGCCGTGCGCCCGTGCCTCGTCGCTCGCTAGTCGTCGTCGTCGTCACGGCGGCACACCCTGGCCTCCTTGTACACCCTCCCCGGCCGGCAGAAGTACCCCTCGCTTGGCGCGCAGTGCGAGTCCTGCGCGCACACGCACAGCCCCTCCAACGCGCACCCGTCCCTCACCACGCTCACGCCGCCGCCGATCCCGAGCACCGCGTCGCTCCACTCGCTGGAGAAGAGCCCGTCGGGGTCGAACGCGCGCTTCACCGCCACGAACGCCGCCACCCGCGCCGCGCCGTACCTCCCGGCGGCGCCGCCTTCGAACGCCGCGTTCTGGTTCTTGCCCCAGTGCGGGAGGCCGCCGTACCTGCGCAGCGCCATCTGCTCCACCTCCGCCACGGCGCCCCCGTGCAGCCGCGGCGCCGCCGGGTCGCGGCTCCGGTAGTAGGTCAGGTCGAAGTCCACGCTGTCCTCCGCCTTGCCGAGGAGCGCCGACGAGGCCCGGACGTAGCGCAGCAGGATGCCGTTGTACACCTCGACGCCGCAGAGCGCGTCCGGATCGAGGTCGCGGAGCCGCTGCACGTCGCGGATGAAGGCCGCGGCGCGGGCCAGCGGCACGCTGATGCCGGACTGGAAGTAGAAGGTGCCGTGGGACACGCGCGGGTCCCAGGGGCACGCCGTGAGCAGGGCGTCGTCGGGGCCCGCCAGGCAGCGCCCCGAGGACTGGATGCGGTTCTGGAACCCCACCACCGGCCGCCCCGGCAGCGGCGGCAGCAGCAGTCCGCCGCTCTTCATCAGGCCGTAGTTGCCGGCGGAGAGGACGGCCCTCGTCGCCAGCGCGGCGACGCACCTGCCGCCGGAGTTCTTCATGGCTTCAAAACCCTCCTCTGCACCGGCGAGAGAGTTCATGCATTGATGAGTTGCATGGTGAATAATAATTGCTGCGTACCGGCGAGCCTGTCGGCCTTGATGGCGAGCGTGGGCGTCGGACGGAAGCCGATGAAGTCGTAGACGCCGTCGCCGGAGGTGTTGAGGGGCACGCGGTCGTCGACGCGGTAGACGGCCTTGCGGTGGGCGGGGTACCAGAGGATGTCGGCGAACTCGTGCTCGCGGGCGAAGGCCACGACGCGGTTGGCCAGGTCGTCGTCGTCGCACCTCTCGAACCGCACCGACCGCTTGAACATGGGCTGCAGCGCCAGGGTGACCTGGGAGATGACCCCCAGCACCCCGAGCGACACCTTGGCCGCGTCCAGCTCCGGGTCGCCAGCGCGCAGCGCCCGCACCCTTGCGTACCCCTCGGCCGCCGGCGCCGGCGTGACGATCCTCATCCCGACGACGTACTCGTGCACGGCGGAGCCCTTCCCCCACAAGGAGCTCCCGTGCGCGCCCGTGGAGAGCAGCCCGCCGACGGTGAGCCCCAGCCAGTAGGGCGTGTGCGGCACCGCGAGCCCGGCGTTCGCCGCGGCGTCGATGAGCTGCCCCAGCGTGACGCCGCTCTCCACGGTGAGCTGCCCCCGGGCGGCGTCGACGGCGACGACGTGGGTGAGCGCGTTGGTGCCGATGATGAGGCCCCGGTCCCCCGCGGGGCAGGCCAGCTTGGGCACGCTGTGGGAGTAGCGCGTGGCCACCTTCATCCTGGTCCTGGCCGCCGTTGCGTTGGCCACCACGGCCAGCAGCTCCCGCTCCGACGCCGGGAACGCCGCCGCCGCGGCGCGGCACGCCGAGCGATCCGGGAACACGCCGTACGCGTTGGTCACGGTGCAGCCCGCCGCGCCGCCGCACCGGACCACCGGCGGCGGCGCGCTGGCCCCGGCGAGCCGCGCGAGGCACATGCAGGCGACGACGGCCCGGAGGAGGCCGTGGAGGAGCATGGCCGCCATCGCCGCCGGCGCCTCTCTGCTGGCCGCGCGGCGTGTGCTTGACTACCTAGCAGGAATGTTCCAAGTGATCGAGAGGTGTTAGCTACTGTTGGCCGGGGTGTGTGGCCTGGCACTGGCTTTTACTGCCGTGCATGCAGGCACCGCGTCCGTTGACCGTTGAACCGCCGTTGATTGGAATAATCGAGTAAAATATTAATATTTTCCCCGTTGATTTCATGGGCATGCATGCATGTGGTGATGGCGCGCCACGACTCACGAGCAGCACAGTGACCGTGTGTGGTGGTTCGGTTCGGTACGATGAGCTGCTGCGGGGTGGAAACTGGAAAGGCCTTGTTCCCTTGGTTGGTTGGGCGCCGACGGACGCGGCATCTTGCACATCCTGCCCCGCATCGTACGCTGGGGAACGTGCCGAGGGAGAAGGTGGGAAAAGGTTGTTGCTGCTGGATTATTGTACTGGGCAGGCAACATGCTTGTTCCTCCTCTTTAGTTGCAATTTTCCCCCCCATTTTGCGGCGTGTTTACCCATCCAAAGTTAATTCTCGCAAATGGATTAACATCTTGATTTAGGAGTTAAATGCCCGTATGTTAGGGGAAGGAGAAGGAAAACCTGCAGCATTCGGTCGTGCGTGGTTCCACACAGCTACATCTCGGCTGATCCGACCCGAATCGCACCTAAATGAGTTTGCAGTACTACAAGTGCTATGCAATTACTCCACGAAATTGCGCTAACCTAAATGACTTTGCGCTACGTATACAAACTGCAATGCAATGATGCATTGGCCCGTGCTTGCATTGATTGTGCGGAATATATAATATATAGTTAAAGTGATGACATGATAAGCTACAAGGGCAGGTCGAGTTAGTGTAGTACGTTGTCCGGTGTGGTTTTCTCTCTGTGTGCGTTGGGCAGCATAATGGCGTCACCTACTTTTATGCGACTGTCTTTTTGCATCTATTGGATTTTTTTTTGAGAAACTTCTATTGGAATATATATGGGAGGGAAATGGTGCTGCGTGTGTCGTCCATCCCGCCTTTTAATTTGATGGGTAGTTATTATACAATGATTTTTTTTGAAGGAGGTATTGGTATACAATAAACTTTCGGTGCGCGAATGATTAGCCGATCACGGGTGCAGCGTCTAGTTTTGTCGGCGTCCGTGCTGCTGGTAGGCCGGCCTAGCTATTTCTGAAACGTTTGCTTGCGTCAGGAAATATGCCTAGCCTGTGTGTACACTTGCATTCATACGCCATGGAATACCTAAAATTGGTTATATATGGTTGCGCGTGACTATATATATATATATATATATATATATACGCCTCTGCTTGTGTTTTTTTGTACGCAAGTTGTGTGAGTACAGTATTACATCGATCGGATTGCAACAATTTGAGACGAGAAGCTACTTGTTTGTTTCTGCTTATGACGTTGTAATGAGCTGCAATCCATGATATGATCCCAAGTTTTTTAAAAAAAACACGCATGGTCCGCATGCCAATGTAACCGAATAAAAATGATTAATTAAGATCGGCTATGTATGAACATAATCTGTTTAGAACGACTAATTTTTAAGGACGGGTTTCAAGGTATCTGTACACACTATCACTATTTCACTTCTTTACAGCTCTATGTAACACAAGGAAATGGAGGTAGACTCCTCGAAAAAAGAGAGGGGGATTTTTTTTTTGAGTGTGGGAGAGGGAAATGGACTTGCAAACTAGAGACTGATAAGGCCATCAGACCGACGTCAACTATAGAATGGGCCTCAGCCCAATTTGTACTTACTGTGACACAGTCCGTCAGCAAACTAACTGGCAGAGTCCCAAGTTTTTTTAAAAAAACACGCATGTCCGCATGCCAATGTAACCGAATAAAAATGATTAATTAAGATCGGCTATGTATGAACATAATCTGTTTAGAACGACTAATTTTAAGGACGGGTTTCAAGGTATCTGTACACACTATCACTATTTCACTTCTTTACAGCTCTATGTAACACAAGGAAATGGAGGTAGACTCCTCGAAAAAAAGAGAGGGGGATTTTTTTTTTTTGAGTGTGGGAGAGGGAAATGGACTTGCAAACTAGAGACTGATAAGGCCCATCAGACCGACGTCAACTATAGAATGGGCCTCAGCCCAATTTGTACTTACTGTGACACAGTCCGTCAGCAAACTAACTGGCAGAGTTGGCGAAATTTTGCAGCGCAGAAAAACCTTCGACGAGAAGGCGGTCTCCCCCATGCCGTCGGCGTCGTCGCCGGCGATGGCGTCGCAGCATCCGCCGCCGCGGCAGGAGGGTTTAGGGCAGGAGCTCGACCTCGACGCGTTCCTCCCCTCCTCTCCGACCTCGTCCGCGGCCTCCGACGCCGACGCCGACCACCGCCGCGCCGTCGACGACCTCCTGCTGCTCCTCTCCTCGTCGGACTCCGACTCCGAGGAGTCCACCCCCACCCCCAGCCCCAGCACCAGCAGCCGAGCCCTAGCCCGCGTAGAAGCCCCGGCGCCGCCCGCTGAGCCCTCGCCGCTGCGTTCCCCGTCCGCGTCCTCGTCCCCGAGGAGATCCACATCCGCCTCGCCGTCGGAGACCCTCTCCTCCCTCGTCGCGAGAACCTTCTCCAGCAACGGCGCCTTCTCTTCCTCCTCGAAGCCGCTGCCCTCGCTCTTCCGCGGCGTCCGACCCAGCCCCAAGCCTGGCGCCGCGCTAGCCGCCGCTGCCGCGGCATCCCGCGCGGTCCTTACCCCGCACGCGGCCGCAATCAAGTCCCGCCGATCAGTCTCAGCGCCCGTCGAGAAGCTCCTGGAGGAGGGCAGTGGCTCCGAGGCCTCCGAGGACCTCCCTTCCACCGGAAGCTTGGAAGCAGAGGTGGAAGAAAAGGGGAACACGGAAGTGGTTCCTCAACCCACAGAGCAAACTGTCAGTGGGAATGGGACTGATGAATTTGAAGAGGAGAAACATGGAGAAGTGGAAATTGAAGAGAGCTCTGAGTTTATGAAGCTGGTGGAGGCGAGTATCCTTGATTCTGTAGTCGCTGACGATTTCAGTGAGCATGAGCAAACAGCTGAAAATGGTGATTTGGTGGAAACTGACAAAATTGAGGATCAAAATGCGATTGTCTATGAGGAAAATGCAAATGACCAAACTGGAGATGATGATTGTATGCAATCAGCTCAGGGTATGGATCCAGATGGATCTGTTTCTGAGGAAAGTTTTGATGATGACCAGGAAGCTGACAAGTCCGGCAGCATTATCGAAGACCAAGTGGAATCTGAGAGTTTAATTGATAAGGTGATCGAGGAGAGGACGGAGCAGCTGGAGATCAGCAGGAAGGCTGAGAAGAATGCAGAGAAGAAACAGAAGGTGTCAATGAAACCGTTGGAGTGGGCAGAGGAGCTTGAGAAGAGGCAGGCATCGTTTGGTCAACATTGGGAAGAAGGAGCAGCTGCGCAACCCATGCAACTAGAGGGGATTGGAAAGGGCCCACCAGCTATTGGTTACATGCAAATTGAGATGGACAACCCAGTAACTCGTGCCATGTCCTCACCATCGTTTAGGCTGGACCATGGTTCTCCCCAGGTGCTGGCAGTTCATAGGAACTATATAGCGATGGGTACGTCTAAAGGTGCTGTCATTGTCATTCCAAGCAAATACTCCATTCATCAAGCTGATGATACAGATGCAAAGGTTAGTCACTGGTGCTGGTGTGAATAAGGCATGTGTCGTTAATACTATGGTATAGTTGCATATTTTGACTTAAAAGATGATGTAATATTATGTGGTATTTGTAATGAACTTTGAGATGATTATTTCAAAACATTGTGCTCTATATATCACTATATCAGTCCGTGTTAATTTATCGGCAATTTTAGCTTTCTTGTCTTAAGGATAACAGGAAGGCACAGAGAAGTATGGTATATTTTTGTTTCTATAACTACTCTATGTTGTATACGTGCATCATCTTGTGATCAGAATAGCACTTGAAATCTAGCTGGATCTGAATTTAGTTTGCTGGCAAACATATGGAGTCAGTCATTACATGAAAATCTAGTACAAAGACAACATTTAGGTAGATGTTGTAGAAGTACCTCAGATTCTAGATCTGGATCAGAAAATGCAGCAAGTCCTTGTGAGGAAACTCCCTTGTTTGATGTACCCTTTTTAACATCAAAGGATTGTTAACTCATGCCATGCATCGGTGAATCATTGGAACATTGATCATTGTTTTCTCTTTCGTTCTAGCTGATTGAAATGCTATTGTACCCCCCCCTCCCAACCCCAAAAAAAAAAGAAAAAAAAGAAAAGAAAAAGAATCACGTTGCTTGATTAGCTGCTATATTCGCACGTGTTGCTCCTGCCATGTTCTTAGTCATAATATGTTTGCTTGCAGTACTTCAATTGCTATTTCATAATTGGGCCAATGGCTGCACATATATATCTTAGGAACCAGTATGCAAAATGTTGTTGGATACTTGGATGAACCTGGACAACATTCTAGTTTGGTCGTTTTGAAGTTCTATTAATTATGTGTATTGGCCTTTCAGGCTCTAACCATTGTTTTTTTTCCTTCAAAAAATCAGATGCTGTTCTTTTGGAACCAAGGTGAGAAGACTCAATCACCAGTGACTGCCATGTGCTTTAACCAGCAAGGGGATCTTCTACTAGTAGGACATGGTGATGGTCATATGACAATTTGGGACGTACAAAAAGCTACAGCAGCAAAAGTCATATATGGTGAGCATATGGCACCAGTAGTGCATGTTTGTTTTATCCGCCAATCTAAGGCCATCACTGGGGATTCAAAAGGGGTAGTTCTATTGCACACATTTTCCATTATCCCAGTAATTAACCGTTTGACTGTAAAGGGAACCCAGGTATGGAGAAACACCATTTTCCCCTCTATGTTGCACGTATTATCTCACTAGCTTTTATGCTGAACATGTGGTCTGACAAAAGCTAGCTACAATTTGCCAGCGACTTTTTGATGGAAATACTGGAATTGTTCTCTCAGCCTGTCCTCTTCTAGTGGATGAATCATTTGGTTTTAGCAACTCATCTTCCCAGGCAAACCAAACAACTTCCTCCAGTGGTAGTGGTCTTGGCAGCATGATGGGTGGTGTTGTTGGAGGTGTAGTTGGAGTAGATTCTGGATGGAAGTTTTTCAACGAAAGCTCCTCTACAGTGGAGGATGGTGTTGTGGTCATGTTTATTATGCATCATCATGCTCTTGTGGTACGCACCAGTTATATTCTGGAAACGTTTTCTTCGATTTTGGTAGCAATCAGATATGTTATGAATTCTTGGACTGAGCATAATGTTCTACCGTTTGCCTGTTAGGTTAGACTCCGCACCAATATCGACCATGTTGACCATATTGAGACCTTCTCTAGACCAGATGGAGCACGAGAGGGCTCCATCGCGTATGCTGCATGGAAGTACACATCATCCTTCAGTGATTCATCATCATTAGGTAAAACTAGGCCTCTTTCGCGAGCTCTTATTGGTGCTTTCTTTTTCGTGCCTTTTGAATTTTCATGGACTAAACGGATGATACTACAGATGAAGAACGAGTATCATGGCTTGCACTTGCATGGGACCGTCAAGTGCAAGTGGCAAAGTTTGTTAAATCAAAGATAGTTAAACACAAGGAATGGAAGCTTGATAGTGCATCTATTGGTGTTGCCTGGTTAGATGACCAGGTATGCAATAGGTTTCATTTCTGTAGTTCATTTAGTATCTGTTTATAAAATTAAATTACATTTTTTCCTCTTCAGATGTTAGTTGTCCTTAATTTGAGAGGACAGCTCTGTTTGTTCTCTAAAGATGGCAGTGAGCTTCGCAGAACTACCTTTGTTCCGGATGGCCTTCTTTTTGATGACACTATATTGCACCATGCACATTTTTCTAACAAGTTTGGTAACCCAGAGAGGCATTTTAACAGTTCAGTAGCAGTAAGAGGTGCTACAGTGTATATTCTTGGCCCAACCTTTCTCACAGTTTCACGACTTCTTCCATGGAAAGAACGAATTGAAGCACTAAAGAGAGCTGGAGATTGGATGGGTGCACTGGACATGGCAATGAGGCTTTATGATGGCCAGACACAGGGTGTTGTTGATCTCCCGAGAACAGTTGATTCAATTAGAGAAGCCATAATGCCTTACTTAGTAGAGTTGCTTCTATCATATATAAGCTATGTCTTTGAATATATCTCGATTGCATTGTCAAGTCATACTGGAAAAGGGGGAGAGACAGATGTTCTAATTGAGGCTGATAGATCCCTGCTGACACAAAGAGAGGAACAATATGCTCGTGTAGGAGGGGTTGCAGTTGAGTATTGTGTCCACATTGGGCGTAACGACATCCTTTTTGATACAGTCTTCTCTAAGTTTGTTGCTGCACAAAGTGGAGGTAGGCTTATAATTCTTTCATAATAAACAGCATTTTTTTTGTCTTAATTATGAACTTTATTTTGGTTGATGCAAGCCCCACCATTCTGCATTGGTTAGATCCTATTAGATCATTCTTTAGTGTATCATATTATTTTCCTTGAATTTTATCAATAAAACTAGAGAGCCATGCAAAGATCTTTCATGCCTCTGATCTAAGCTATCGACTTCATTTGGATCCCTTTTTGATTTTTTTAACCTTCCACAAAAGCTTTTCAATAGCCTATCCTGTGCTCTTATGTTTTTGTGGTCCAATAATCTTCCTTTTTTTGGTCTTTGTAATATTTTGGCCTGTGTGTTGAGATTCCATAGGCTTATGTGTAACTGTGGCTGTGGAATCTATTTTCGATACAGATTGCATATGCCATGCTGGCTATGGGATGTTGCATGTACACATATCATATCATTGTATCTGTTGTTAAACTGTTGCTATTTGCTAACTTGAAAAGTTTGAAATGACATGATAAAAGGCATGTTTCTGGAGGTACTAGAGCCCTATATATTGAAGGATATGCTTGGTTCTCTCCCCCCTGAGGTGAGCAGCATCAGGATCTACCAGTATTAGCACACCAATCTATACATGAATATGTATATATTTTATTTGCAGATTATGCAATCACTAGTGGAGCACTATAGCGGCAAAGGATGGTTGCAACGAGTTGAACAATGCATTCTACACATGGATATTTCTTCATTGGATTTTAATCAGGTATAGGCAATATTTGTTCCTGTAATCTTCTGTATCGTCTTGTCGGTTATATTCTGTTGCCTAGATTGACCGAGACCATAACTTTTTAATTTGTTATTGAATTTCTTCCGGTCCCATTTCTGTAGCTTGAATTACAGTACTGTTTGAGGTTGCCAACACATTTTGTTATGCTTGTGTTGTATGCAGGTAGTCAGACTGTGTCGTGAACACGGGCTATATGGTGCACTAATTTATTTATTTAACCAAGGTCTGAATGATTTCCGTACACCTCTAGAGGAACTTTTAACAGTCATTCAGAATAGCAACAGAAAAGATGCTGCTTCTACTGGGTATGATTCTGGCTCATAACAGTTCTATGAAACTTTTCCAGATAATAAGCTAAACACCCCCTAAGCTGCTTATATATAACCAGATCGTGGTTTCAGTATTCTAAAGTTCCTGACAAAATATTTCTTCTGGCAAACGAACTAATCTGAATCCTCTGATTTAGCAAACACCATCCCCATATATAAGATGATACAATATTTTGTCCATAAGCTGTGGGCTGTGATTTGGTTATGATTTCGTTGTTTTGAAATTCTGGATCGAAGTATGTGTTTTGGTAATTTTTCATTAAACGCTGGCCGATCTTCAACTGTGGGAGAATTACATAGGAAATGTAGTCCCTTAATGTGACGCCTTTCTCTCCCTTCCACCCTCCTTTCCAAAATTCATGTATGCAACAACTTGGCATCAATAAAATGTTCAGGCCGGCTCCTTGCCTGCCGTAGTTCCCATAAAAAAATTGTTAAACAGACTTTAATTAATTCTTAGCAAACACCATTGTTATTCCTTGCCTGACTATCATTTTTATTTGAAAAATAGACCAAATGAATCTTGAATTTCCCCTCATTCTTGAGTGTCCACACATGGAGGATGCTTAAGATATTTTTGCTAGGTTTTAGTCTAATACTAGCATCATATAGATATCTTACCCTCTAGCGCTTTGTGTGAAACAGATACAGGATGCTTGTTTATCTGAAATATTGCTTTCAGGGTCTGGCATTTCCCCCAGGTTAGTGCTTTCGCCATTTGTGGCAGACTTTGTTTACCATTTTCCATTAAATCAATGGCAGTTAAGTATGTAGTTGGACCCCAAACCTTGTTTTCCATGTGGTATGGCTTTGTTAGAAAACACTGTAGTGGAAGCATACTTTATTTCATAAAATTGGAGACATTGAATTTACCACATGATTGATGCATTGTCAGTCAATATAGTTAGAGCGCCCCACCTAGCCAACCCGACCATAAAACCCAGGTGTTATAGTGGGAGGGGTGGGGGCCTTTATCCTTGGTCCAACATTCCCCCTACGGCGTGCGAGCCCGGCGTAGCCCGCAGCAGGTTCTAGTGCCCGGCGTAGCCCGCAGCAGGTCTCAGCACACGAGAGACGCAGGGGAAATCGCGCAGCGGAAATGCGTGGCCGGGAGGGATCGAACCCAGGACCTCGGCTCTGGTACCAAGTTAGAGCGCCCCACCTAGCCAACCCGACCATAAAACCCAGGTGTTATAGTGGGAGGGGTGGGGGCCTTTATCCTTGGTCCAACAAATATGACTATCGGCAGGTTCTTTTGTATAACCAGAAACAGTATATATTTAAACTCAGAGATGTTCTGACATGATTTCTTTTTCAGGGCATGGGATAATTCCCCGATCCCGCCTTCATTCAGTGAGGGAAGAACTTCTGCAATTTCTGCTTGAAGAATCTAAGTCACTTACTTCTGAAGTATTTAAGAGTTTTAGTGCTTCTTGTGGGAAGTGCCCAAACATATGCTATCTTCTATGGATGGATACTGAAGCTACCTTGGAAGTTCTCAAATGTGCTTTTGCACAGGACAGTTTTGAACCTAGAGATGAACTTTCTGGTACTGTCAATGCACCTTCCTCAGAGGATGAAGATGGCATTATTGCTGGAAACCCAGGGAGTCAAAATAATATGGTACAAAATGTATTGGATGCTATCATTGACATTGTTGGTTTGGAAAATGAGATGATTCAGTCCGTTGTTATGGGTA
The DNA here is from genome assembly GCF_016808335.1 of Panicum virgatum. Taxonomy (NCBI): domain Eukaryota; kingdom Viridiplantae; phylum Streptophyta; class Magnoliopsida; order Poales; family Poaceae; genus Panicum; species Panicum virgatum. The sequence continues at coordinate 2,215,805 of NC_053136.1, forward strand.
CAGCTGACTCAGAATTTTGGCCTTCAGAGAAGGAATTTGGCTATTTAATCGAGTTTGTGTCCTTTTTTGTTTCCCACAAAAGGGCTATTGCATCTAAAAGAGTTGTTATGCACATTCTCACTTATCTCACTTCGTCTTATGATGACACAAGAGCAAGGACTCAGAAGGAAAAAGAAGTTCTTCAACTCTTCAATGCAGTCCCCCGAAATGACTGGAATTCTGATTTTGTCTTGAACCTCTGTTCAGATGCTCATTTCCATCAGGTCTTCTACCACTGTCCTGTTAGAGTCATTCCTGTGAAATTTTTGTAGCACTGCTGCTTTTAAATACCATCTGAAATTTGTGTAGTAACATTCTTGTTACTGTGTAGGCCTGTGGCTTGATATTTACGACTAGGAATCAGAATTTAGCTGCTCTAGATAGTTACATGAAGGATAAAGAGGAACCATTCCATGCTTTTATCTTCATTGATAAAAGGTTATTCAAATTAGCTGATGATGAAGCTTTGTCATTTCGTACCACGGTAATATCTCGTTTTCCTGAGTTAGTCAAGCTAAGCAGGTAAAGTTCTTTTATCTTGTACCATATTAATTATTTATTAACCAGATCATATTCTTCTCTTTCGTTCTTCCTATCATGTTTATCTTTCAACTGAATCATTATCTCTTACGCCTGAATGCTGATAATCTTCATGTCTATCTTTCAACTTTATCAGGGAATATGCATTTGTCTTAGTCTTTGATCATTTCTGTGATAAGGTCCAGCAAATATTAGCAGAGCTTCGGTCTGATCGACACAGCCTCTTTCTTTTCTTGAAAACTGCTATTGAAGTGCACTTGTCAGGAAAACTCGACTTCAGTGAGCTTAGTGTAAGAAACAATCAAACTGTTGAACTTCAGTACTCTTCCACTGACCTTGAAGATTATCAGCAGAGGTTATCAAATGTCAAGTTAGACCACAATCCTGTTTCTATTGACGACGAGTTAGTTGAACTATATCTGGAGGTAAGTGTGGTGACAGATTATTTAACTCTGATTCCTTTTAAACGGTATGGGCATTTGATAATGACTGTACATTTAAGTGCTAGCTGCTATACTGTACATTGAATGTTATAAGAAAATCAGGCAGCTTAAATTGCCAGAAATAGTAAGGTACTCCTTTTGCATAGTGTAAAATTATGGGCTATCTACAGTTTTTTGTAACTGTTGCCTTTCTGAAAAATACATAAATAGGAAATAAAAATTATCACAGCATATTTCTCATGATCTCCCCCCTCTTTGTTAATCCAACACATCTTCTTTCACAGCTTTTGTGTCAGTATGAGAGAAGGTCGGTTCTGAAGTTTCTGGAGACTTTTGACAGTTACAGATTAGAACGGTGCTTGCATCTTTGCCTAGATTACGGAGTTACAGATGCTGCTGCATTTTTGCAAGAGAGGGTTGGTGATGTTGGGAGTGCCCTTGCACTTATCCTGGCTGGACTTGATGAGAAAATCAGTGTATTCATCTCTTCTGTGGAAAATACTTCCTCTGGTGTTGCATCAAAAAGTACCTCTGAGACTAAGCAACCAGACATTGCTCTAGAAATGAATGAGGTATACTTCCCATACCCATTTGAATTCTCTAGGTTTGTAACCTCTGCTGTATGGGTATTAACATTTCCAACATTTTTTTTAAGGCTCATCCAGTGCTTGATGCATTACATGCCTCCATTGGGTTGTGCCAAAGAAATTCACAACGCTTGGACCCAGAGGAATCTCAGTCTCTTTGGTTCCAACTGCTTGACTCGTAAGTTATGCTAATACATAATACTTGACTCTTAAGTCTTAAGTTAGCATTATAGTGTTACAAAAGTATTTTGTATGATGAATCTATTGACATTGTCATCTGGTTAGTCACATTCAGTCTTGCTACTTATGATCATAGTTAGAAAACATCAATGGCCCTGTTCTAAAAAATGATAGTATTTATGAAAAAGCAGAGTGCTCACGTATAATACCTATAGTTAATCCTTAATTATGGCTGAAACTTGTAATTAAGAAGCAAGAAATGGCAGAAATATTTTCCAGGAAATTATCTGTTAGATTCAATAGCATATTTGGAAAGACAATATGAACCTCTTGCTGTATGATAATTTGTGAAAGTTTTTTCCAAGCACTTCTCAACTTTGTCGTGCTCTTAGTTTGGTGAAGTCATATTTTTTAATTAATCCTGTGTACTGATAATACCATTTACTTCTTCCAACATTGGATTGTTATTGATTCAGCTTTTCAGAGCCATTGAAAAAATTGTATGGAAGCAACGATGTAAATGAGAAAAGTGCCAGGTCCAAGGGGAGTGAAGCACCAAGTGAACATCTAAAGGGAAAAGCACTACCACAACGAATGAGGATTTCAGCTAAACAAAGGTGCCTAAATGTTCTGCGGAAAATATTTTCACAATTTGTTGGAGAAATAATAGAGGCAATGGCTGGGTATATACCCCTACCAGCAATCATGGCAAAACTTTTATCCGATAATGGGAATCAAGAGTTTGGTGATTTCAAACTTGTGATACACAGAATGTTATCTATGTATCTTTACGAAAAAAGAATACTGGTATGGCTCTCATTTGTCTTTTACTTGTAGGCTGCAATTACTGGCTCCATTTAATGCTTTGTGTGTTGGTGTATATGTGAACCCATGTATAGAGGCTCATTTAGAGGCCCATGTATAGGAATTATATATCCCACCCTTCTAGGGTTTGGAGGAATAGACACAATTATTCTCTCCAATATGGTATCATTAGCCTAGGTTTTCCTTTCTTCCTCCCTCCACCCTCTGCTGCAGCCGCCGCCGCCGGCGAGATGGCCGGCCGCCGGCCCCACCCTCCCCGGTGCCGCCCTCCCTCTCCCCTTCCTCCTTCCCTTCCCTTCCTCTCTCCCCTGCTGCTGGCTCTTCGGCCGCCCAAGGCTGGCGCGCCCCTGCTGCCGCCGCCGCCCCGACCTGGCTGGGCACGTGGCTTCACACCGCCGCCGCCGCCTCCCTACGCCGCCGTGATGGTCGCCGCCCCGGGCGGCCAACCCTCTGGCGCGCCTCCCGCCCCGCAGGGGCCGCCGCCGCCGCCGCCGGCGCTGCTACAGAGGGGGACGCCGTAGGGCCCCCGCCGGGGCAGGGGACGCAGCCCAAGGGGCCGCCGCCGGAGCAGGGGACGCAGCCCCAGGGGCCCTCGCCGCCGCCGCTGCCGACGCCGAGACCGCCGCCGGACTCAGGATGTCCCCCGCGGACGCACCATGCACCGCCGCCGCCCGCCGTGGGCAGCAGGCCGATGCCGGTCTCGCCGCGGCCCTCCTCGCCGCCAAATCGGAGGCTTCGGCGGACTAGGAGTGGGTCCGCGTAACTGCCCTCGCTTGGGAGCGCGAGCGCGCCACGGCCGATGCCCTCGCCCTCCTGGTCGCCGAGGCAGAGCACTACCTTCGTGTCTCCTCCGGCCTGCTGCCCGTCGACCCCGAGCACGGCGCCTCTTCCTCCCACCAGGCCCCGTCTGCTGGATCTGGACCCCGGCACGACCCGACCGACCCCATGGTCGCCTAGCTCCACCTCCAGGCCGTCGGCGTCCAAAACATCAGGGCCCTGGTCACCGTCCTTCTCGACCCCACGTCCTCCTACGGACGCTGGCGGGACCAGGTTCTGCTCGCCCTCCGCCGATACGCCCTCGACGACCACGTCCTCCTCGACACGCCGATCGAGGCGCGGGACGTGGTGTGGCTGCGCCTCAACAGTGTCGCCATGTCCTGGATCTTCGGGACCATCTCCCTAGATCTTCAGGACCTTGTCAGGACCCACGGCGGCACCGCGCGACAGGCCTGGGTGGCGCTCGAGGGGCAGTTCCTCGGCAACGTAGCTGCCGAGTTCCGCGCCCTTCAGCTCGACGCCACCTTCCGCACATTTGAGCAGGGGGACCTCTCCGTGGGTGAGTTCTGCCGGAGGATGAAGGGCAGGGCCGATACTCTTCACGACCTCGGGTGTCCGGTGTCTGATCGGGTCTTGGTGCTCAATGCCCTGCGGGGTCTGAGCAGCACCTATGACCACCTGAAGACCTAGATCACCCGCCAGAGGCCCTTCCCCTTCTTTCTGCAGGTCCGGGACGACCTCGCCCTCGAGGGGATCACCAGGGGTCTCGCGCCCGGATCGTCCTCGCCCACCCCCACCGTGCTCGTCGCTGCTCCACCGGCCTCCTCCGCCGCTCCTGCCACCTCGCTCCTTGGTGCTGCTCCCGCCGGGCAGACCGGAAGTGGGGGGGGACGGGGTGGTGGTGGCACTGGTGGCCCTGCTTCTGGGGTTTCCGGTGCCGGTGGGGGCCGACGGGGCGCGCCGACTCCGGCTCCGGCCCCTGCCCCTGCCCCTGGAGGTACGCTCTGGCCATCCTTCAGCAACCCATGGTCAGGGCGCATCTCGATGTGGCCGTTCCAGGGTCCGGGGGGGGGGGGGCTCGTCCTCAGCTCCAGCCGGCGGCCATGTTCACCGGTGTTGCTCCCCTCGTCGCGTCGTCCTGGACCCCGCCCGCTCAGCCCAGCCAGCAGCTGATCTGGCCTGGGGGTGGGACCAGGCCGCTCTGGCGCAGTCCTTCAGCATCTTGGGACTGACGCCGCGGTCAGCACCGAGTGGATCGCCGACTCGGGTGCCTCCTTCCACACCACCTCTGATGCCGGTATGCTCTCTTCTGTCCGACCCCCACACCCCTCTTGTCCTTCCATCATGGTTGGTGATGGGCCTTGCCTTCCTGTCATCGCCGTGGGTTCTGCTCCAGGTTCTTTTCGACTTCCTAATGTCCTTCAGATAGTTCACAACCTTCTTTCCATTCGCCAGTTTACTGCTGATAACTCTTGTTCCATTGAATTTGACTCTTCTGTTCTTACTGTGAATTATTCGGCTTTCCGGCGTCCGCTCCTCCGATGTGACAGCCCGGGGCCCCTTTACACCCTTCAGCTTCCTGCTTCTGCTGCTCCGTCTTCGGCTTCTTCTTCTTCGTCTGCTGCTTTTGCCGTGACACCTTCTTCCACCACCTGGCACCGCCGGCTTGGACACCCCGGCCGCGACGTTTTGGCTGAGCTCAGTCATAGTACCGATGTTCCATGTACTAGGGCTCTTGCTGAGCACCTCTGTCATGCGTGCCAGTTTGGTCGTCATGTTAGACTTCTTTTTTCTTCTTCCTCTTCGCATGCTGCGCATGCTTTTGATCTTGTTCACTGTTACCTGTGGACATCTCCTGTATCCAGCATGTCTAGCTATAAACATTATCTGGTCGTGGTGGATGATTTCTCTCATTACTCTTGGACTTTTCCTTTGCGCGCCAAGTCTGAGACCTTCCCCACCCTCCTTCACTTCTTTGACTGGGTGTCCACTCAGTTCGGCCTCACCACTAAGGCCGTCCAGTGCGACAACGGGTGTGAGTTCGATAACTCCACCTCCCGTTCCTTCTTCCTCTCTCGGGGTGTTCAGCTGCGTATGTCTTGTCCGTATACCTCTCCTCAGAACGGCAAGGCTGAGCGGATGATTCGCACGACGAACGACGTCATGCGCACCCTTCTGATCTAGGCCTCTCTGCCCCCGCGTTTCTGGGCTGAGAGCCTCCACACCGCCACCTACTTGCATAATCGTCTTCCGTCCACTGCTTCTCCTGCTCCCACTCCACACCACGCTCTTTTCGGTACCCCTCCTCGCTACGACCACCTTCGTGTGTGCGTGTTACTCTAACACCTCCGCCACCGCTTCTCACAAGCTGGCGCCCCGTTCGACTCGTTGTGTGTTTCTTGATTACTCCCTTGACCACAAGGGGTACCGATGCTTTGACCACACCTCTCGCCGCGTCCTGATCTCCCGACACGTCGTCTTTGACGAGTCGGATTTCCCCTACTCCACCTCCTCCACAGCTCCTGATCCCGAGCTGGAGTCTCTATTTCCGTCTGACCCGGTGGTTCAGCCACTTTTTCCTGTCTGTCCTTTCCCTGCAGATTTTTCCGGCACACCGGCGCCGCTTCCGGTGATCCCTGCTGCGCCACGCGCGGCCCCGGTGCCCGCGGTCGCGCCACGCGAGGCCCCCGGACCTCCGGTCGTGCCGCGCGCGGACTTGGTGTCTCCTGCGGCGCCACGTGCGGCCCCGGTGCTTTCCCCTGCACCTGTGCGGTACGCTCAGCTGGTGCAGGTGTATCAGCGTCGTTCGGCGCCGATACCGGCGCCGCCGCGGTACGCTTAGCCAGTACAGGTGTACTGACGTCATTCGGCGCCGACACCGGCGACGCCTCCGTGTCCGGAGGCTCCTGTGACGCCTAAACCGCCGCCGTCGCCGCGGCCGCCTCCTCCGGCTCCATCTCGAACTGAGCCGGCGGTGTACCACCCGCCAGTCATCCATCGGGATCCTCGGCATATCCATCCCATGGTGACTCGGCGGATGGCGTCTCAGGCCGCGACTCTCTCTGCCACCGAGGGAGAGCCGCGGGTCTCTCCGATACCCTCCTCTGTCCGCGACGCCTTGGCGGATCCTCACTGGCGTCGCGCGATGGAGGAGTACGCGGCTCTTCTTGACAACCAGACGTGGGACCTTGTGCCGCGTCCATCTGGTTGCAATGTGGTCACCGGCAAGTGGATCTGGACGCATAAGCGTCGGGCTGATGGTACACTGGAACGCTACAAGGCTCGCTGGGTTCTCCGGGGATTCACTCAGTGGCCTGGTGTGGACTATGATGAGACCTTCAGTCCAGTGGTGAAACCTGCTATTGTGCGCACGGTCCTATCGCTTGCGCTCTCTCGCTCTTGGTCTGTGCACCTGCTGGATGTGAAGAATGTGTTTCTTCACGGCACTCTGTCATAGACTATCTACTGTTCTCAGCCAGCGGGATTTGTGGACTCGAGTCGTCCAGATATGGTCTGCCGGCTCAACAAGTCTCTCTATGGTCTGAAGCAGGCTCCACGGGCTTGGTACTCTCGATTCGCCACGTTCTTGCTGACTCTGACTTTGGGATTCACCGAGGCCAAGGCTGACACTTCTCTGTTCATCTACCGCCGTGGGGATGAGACTACCTACCTGCTGTTCTATGTCAATGACATTGTGCTCACCGCCTCCGGTCAGCAGTTGCTTGAGCGCGTCATCTCCTCTCTGTAGCAGGAGTTTGCTATGAAGGATCTTGGTCAGCTCTACCACTTCTTGGGCGTTACTGTTGATACTCGCTCGTCTGGCATGTTCCTTCACCAGCGGCAGTATGCACTCGACATTCTGGAGCGGGCTGGGATGACTGATTGCAAGCCATGCTCCACTCCTGTCGATACTCAGGCGAAGCTGTCTGTTGATCTGGGTGATCCCGTGGCTGATCCTACTGCCTACCGGAGCCTTGCCGGTGCCTTGCAGTACCTGACCTTCACTCGGTCGGATCTCACCTATGCCGTTCAGCAGATCTGTCTTCACATGCATGATCCCCGGGAGTCTCACCTTGCTGCACTGAAGCGTCTCCTCTGCTACGTCCGTGGCACTGTTAGCTTCGGCTTGGTCCTTCACCGCTCTCCCACCTCTGAGCTGGTGGTCTACACCGACGCTGACTGGGCTGGCTGCCCGGACACTCGCCGCTCCACTTCCGGCTACGCCGTCTTCCTGGGCGGAGTACCGGGCTGTCGCTAACGGCGTAGCGGAGGCGTCTTGGCTCCGACAGCTCTTAGCGGAGCTCCACAACCCGCTCGCCAAGAGCACGCTCGTCTACTGCGACAACGTCAGCGCCGTGTATCTCTCCACCAACCCCGTGCAGCATCAGCGGACGAAGCACGTGGAGATCGACTTACACTTCGTGCGTGACAGGGTCGCCGTCGGCGATGTTCGGGTACTCTATGTCCCGACCACCTCCCAGTTTGCCGACATTTTCACCAAGGGACTACCCTCCTCGTCCTTCTCGGAGTTTCGCTCCAGCCTTAACGTAGCCGGTGGCTAGTTGTGGCTGCGGGGGGTATTTGCCCTTTGTACTTTCTTCTTGTCCAGTCTTGAATACCGCTGCGACGGTAGTTCAGACTGCCGGGGGGTGGGGGGGTGTTGTTGGCTTTCTTGTTGTCCAGTCTTGAACACCGCTGCGCCGGTAGTTCAGACTGCCGGGGGGTGTTGGTGTATATGTGAGCCCATGTATAGGAATTATATATCCCACCCTTCTAGGGTTTGGAGGAACAGACACAATTATTCTCTCCAATGGGTGTTGGTTTATATGTGAGCCCATGTATAGAGGCCCATTTAGAGGCCCATGTATAGGAATTATATATCCCACCCTTCTAGGGTTTGGAGGAATAGACACAATTATTCTCTCCAATATTGTGGAACATTGTAGATGATCATTTGTAATTTTTGAATGGCATGATTACATATTGCAATGGAGAAAGGTTTGAAAAAATTGCACTGTATGCTGGTTGTGTTGACTTGTATTCTCATTCTAAATGGTATATTGTTACTCTGTTAGTAACTGGCCTTGATGAATTGTCATTTCTTAATGCTGCTGCCTCATGATGTCTTAAATTAGATATATTCATTCATGATCTGATTAATGTTCCCACGCTGACATCTTGAACCAATTGTTTGTTTTGCTCCAGTAAATCTAAAGTTGTTCCTTAAGTGTTGAGCTCTCTACCTACTATATTCCTTATTACATGTGAAATATCAAACAACTTGAAGGCCTAATGCAACACATCACTGCTTTTATCTGGTGATCTTCCATAATTTGTCTTGATAAGAAAGAAGGCTTAGCTCGCTGCGCTGATACCTTATGTACCTGTCTACAGGAAACAGCTAAGTCAGTAATTGAGGATGACTCATTTTATACCTTGAGCTTATTGAAGAGAGGAGTTTGCCATGGATTTGCTCCACAGACTTTTGTGTGCTGCATATGCAACTGCTCACTTTCTAAAGAAGGTGCTATTTCAGCCATACGGTTGTTCAGTTGTGGGCATGCAACACATCTTCAGTGTGAGTCTGAGCAGAGCAGGTCATCCAGTCGGGAATCTAAAGATGGATGCCCTGTCTGTCTCTCAACGAGTAATACACAAGCCCAAAATAGATCGCCTATGGTTGATAATGGGCTAGTCAAGTTTTCTGGCGCTGAACATGAAGTGTCACATGGCATCCATCAGACTCATGAAGTCGATCATGCTGAGAGATCTCGTGGGCTTCAACATATGTCACGGGTATAACTATCTCAGATAATCTCTTTTTTTTTGGCTGCATCAATAAATCTCTCGACTTAAACTTAAAACCTGAACGCCTTTCTGGCAATTGAGAAGTGAAACTGTACCTAGTTATAACCTTCTATTGTGTCTCTTCTTATCAATATGTAATATGGGGATAATATTTCTTTTTGCAGTATGAAATACTGAGTAATCTTCAGAAAGGGCAGAAGTCCTTTCATATAGAAACTGTACCTCCATTGAAACTTGCACCACCAGCTATATATCATGAAAAGATACAGAAGAGCACCACTTCGGTGGGGGAACCTAGTAAACATTTAGTTAGAAGTCAAAAACCCCGGAAAATATGGCAAATGAAGGAGCAAAAGTCAAGCGTATTCCGTGAGTTACTCCTGTCACTGACATCATAGGCATCAATTTCATTGTGCTGATTCAATTATGGAATTTTGTTTGCCTGCTTACTTTCATTGATCCTCTGCAGGTTAATATAAGCATCAAGTGCTCTACTGTTTGTATGGTATGTAGTTCAAGCTATACACCTTCAGTAATCCTGTCTGTATAGTGTTTTCCTTGTTTTAACATCTGTGACATCTACTGAGAATGTTCTGTAAGATCTGTACTACATTAGGTTTTGAAAAATGTTGAATCTACTCTTTCAAAATGTTGTTGTAGATTTTGATTAACAATGAATGAATTTAATACTTTTCAAAATGTTGAATCTATGTAAATGTTAAATCTAGTTTTTCCAACAGTTGAATAAAAAAACACAGATCCATAGCATAAGATCATTTATTTAATGCACGGAACAGGTGTATGGCAGGGACAGAGATACTAAACAATGTCTGACACTCATTGGAATTTTGTCTATTAATCCTCTAGCCTAAATATGATTGAATGCACGATGAGACTGAACTTATCACTCCAGTAGCTGTTCAGAAGTGGCACCAAACCTCTGCCATTTGAATCTTAGCAGAACACCTGACGTCATTGCACAGTTATTCCTTGTCTCCTGACTTGGCATTGTATCCATTTCCAAAACTATCCTTTGACTTATGATTTCTTTTATACTACAGTATTTGTAGCAACAAAATCATACCTGTAGGGAAGTACTTTTTCAATCTTATTCCAATGATATTATTTTTGCAAAGTGGACTTAAAAATAACGTGAGGCTAATTTTTGGTAAAGATCACAAGATTTGAATCTCGAAATGCATGTACACCTTATATTTTGGGAAAGAGGGAGTCCTGTTTCAACTGAACTTTTGAGATGCTTTTGATAACTTGCTGGGACCAAAGGATTTGCATATGCTCATGATCAAGATAAAATCTGGTAGGATGAAAAGGGAAGCATGTATACTCGAATAAACTTTAGAACTTTTACTGAATTTTTTTTCTATGATTGATTGGTGGATAGTGCTTCAAATTTAGCATCTAGTTTTGTTTGCATTCTCTATTGATAATGAAACTAACTTGAATGATTTTTCTCCTTTGCTGGCTAGTTGCCTGCCTGGTATGCTTGCTCATTAATAGTAAGGCTACCAACATTTCTTCTTGTTTGGCGCAGGAACCAATTCAAACTGATTGTTAATTTGCTTCATGACATCACCGCAATTGAATCTTCAAAGACTTAATTTGCGTGCTGCTCATCAGTACATAATTTTCATCTTTGGGATGCATCTTGTCCTTTCTGAGTCGTGATTCTCCCACCCTATACCTTGATCGAAGGTACCAAGTTTGATTCTTTCAGTCTGGGACTCTTATCTTTGTTGCCTAAAAGTGTCTCGTCTTTCGGTTATTTCAGGTTTTGCAGAATTTGGAGTTTGGTTGCTTTGAGCTAGGGAGGGATCCTTAACACCGACGAGAGCATAGAATTTAGATCCTAAAGTGATCCCTTGAGGCTGTAACTTGGAAGTAGATTTTTTTTTTTGAAAGGTGAAGTTGACATGATCCTTGTATAGTCTGTAAAATAGTTTAGACTCTAAAGTAATACAGGAGCGCTGGCATGTGTATACAGCACGGGGATAAATGCTTGTACGCCGACGTGGCCTCCAACCAGCTGAGCTGCTATACTATCGGTTCTGATGTAAAGTCACATAATTATTTTTTTAAAAAAATATCAATGCACACAATTGCCTTTTTCTTCTTTCTTACAAGGGGATACATATCTGAATCTCTGTTGCATCTTGTGATTATACATCTAATATGAAACCAGAAGAAGTGCCTGAAGTCTGAACCGACTATCGGATCTGCTAGAGACTCAAAAACCTGAAAACCAGCTTCGAATTTGGTAGTAATCCCAAGCGAACAAAGCCTTCGGTGTTATGTTTGCATTACATCGGTCTGTTCAGCTCAGCCAGCAACATGATGCTGCTCTGCTAATCACGATCACTAACCCTAAGCCGTAGATCTGAGCTGCTTTTCTGATGTGAAGTCACATAATTATTTTTTTAAAAAAATACCAATGCACATAATTGCCCTTTTCTTCTTTCTTACAAGGGGATACAGAACTGAATCTCTGTTGCATCTTGTGACTATACATCTGCGAGTGCGAGCAAACTGAAACCAGAACTCTGAAGTCTCAACTTCGGATCTGCTACAGACTCAAGATCCTGAAAACAAGCTTCGAGTTTGGTAGTAATCCAAAGCGAACAAAGCCTTTGGTGTTAGGGTTTACATTGCATAGGTCTGTTCAGCCAGCAACATGCTGCTACTCTGCTAATCACGATCACTAGCCCTACGCCGTAGATGATGACACCACCAAGATCAGCGAGCAATGGTCGATCTCGTCGAGCTGCCCGCCGGCCCTCAGAACACGTCGGGGCCGCGGAAAACCTGAAAGCGGCAGCTGTCGACGCCGCGCGCCTGGACGCCGAGCGCGTAGTTGGCCGCCGCCAGCTCCGCCACCTTCTTCTTGAGCTCCTCCGCCGCGCGCTCCACCTCCTCGTGCCGCTGGTGCAGCGTCGCCACGCCGCGCTTGAGCACCCCGTTGTCGCGCTCCAGCTCCTCCTGCCGCCTGTGCTGCGCCGCCACGCCGCGCCGCAGCACGCCGTTGTCGCGCTCCAGCTCCTCCGCCCGCGCCTTGAGCGCCGCGTTCTCCTCCCGCAGCGCCGCCACTCGCGCCTCCGCCGCCGCCGCCGCGCGGTTGGCCACGGCGCCCTCGATCAGCTTCAGGATCAGCGACGCGCGGCCCCTGGCGTCCGCGACGTCGGCTGCCGCGGACATCTGCTCCACCAGGACGCCCGCGCACTCCTCCATGCCGCCGCCGTCGTCCCGCGCCGCGGCGCTCGCGACCCGGGCGGCCGCCGCCTCCCGCTCCCTCGCCTGACGCTGCCGGGCGCGGCAGGCCTCCACGGTCGCGTGCAAGTCGTGGCCGGACGCGGCGAAGCAGGCCTCGAGCTCGCCCGGGCCGGCGTCCGGGAAGACGCGGCGGAGGGCGTCGAGCGGGTCGAAGGCCAGGCACGGCGGCCGCTGCGCCGCCGCGGCGCCCGGGAACGGCGAGAAGCGGCCGCGCTTGGCGAGGTGGGGCGGCGCCGGGAGCACCTCGTCGAGGAACGGGGTCGCGGAGCGCTTCCGGCAAGCTACGGCGGCGGCCATCGCGTCGGGATCGCGGCGCGGAGAGGGGGGGAGCTGCTCGTGTGTTGCTGGTTGCCGCGGTATCGGGTGGCCAATATTTATGGTGGGGCGCGTCCGAGTTCGAACCGAGATCGAGTTCGTGTCCGATCATGCCCGGACGGCGTAGTCGGAGCTCCAGTCCCAGGTGCCCCGTGAACGGAAAAAAATCAACCAGGTGGAGGGCTGCAAACCGAGTGCTGTGCAGCCCGTCCCTGATGACTGACGCGTGGCGATCCGATAGAATCAACGCTTCTAACGAGAAGGGCGTCTGCACAGGCTCCGCACACAGGCTTGGCTCAAAGCTGCAGCGACAAGTCCAGGCCCGTCAACCCAACGACCTCATCCCCAGGACCCTCTCGAAGCCTCTCTCTTTCTCTCGGCGACTACGGAGGCGGCGAGAGGAACTTGTGCTCCAGCCGGCGAGACCTCCGTTCTTCCTCGTCTCCGGTGGCCTGGTTGGCCTCACGCGCTGTCCGCTGGGCTGCCGGCCGCTCCCTACCCGGCGCGATGCACTGCGCCGGCATCGGCCGGCGGTGAGCCCCGGCGCCGCCCAGGAAGAAGAGGATTCCACGCCTGCAGTTCGTCCGTGCTAGCACCGCGGCGGCCGGCGAGGTGCGGGAGCTCGGAGAGCAGTTGAGGGAAGGAGCAAGGATGCAGGCCGCCGCCGCTGTCCAGAACGCAGCCTAGCTCATCCCTGGCCACCGTGCAAGCCTGGAGCACAAGCTGCTTCTGTCGCGCGCCCGTCAAGCGCCCATGGGAAGCTTCGCGGGCTCACGGCCGGGCAGCAGTTGCGGCGGAGGTCAGGATTGCTTATGCTTCAGGAGGAGAAAGAAGCCTGCGATCGATGCTGCTGCTCACGCCTGGCACGCCGGCCGGTCGCTGAGCGCGCAGAACGCCGTGCTGCGCGCCCTTCCGGCAAGGGCTCCCGCAGTTTCGCGGCCGGAAGGCCATGGATGGTTCTCTCCGACGATCCCCGGTGTGGACGTCCGACTCCTGGGGTGGACGTCATTCCATCTACCGTCCGGGGGTGGACGGTAAACGAAATACCGTCCACCCCCTAAGCCTACCGGAACCGTGGGATCGGTATCGTACGGTCGGGAACGGCTTCAAGGAAGCGAGCCCCTCCCGCTGGCTCGCGGCGCGCTGGGCCGCTGCAGCGCTGGCCAACCTCGTCGGGGAAGATGATCGACGGCGCCGCACGCCAGGCAAGCGGGCGGTTCTCCGGCTGTGGAAGCTCGCAGGACTGAAGGACGCCGCCGAGGGCGCTGGACGGGTGTGAGAGCTCGCTGTTGAGGTCACGACGGCATGGTCAGGCAGCTCGAGCTCACGGGGTCGTCGGACGCTCTACCGCGCCGCCGCGGCTCCCCGCCACGATCCGCGGCGCGGAGCTCCGGCGAGCCGACTGGCGCCGGCAGTGAGGCTTTGGTGCGGATGAACGCCGTCTAGAACTCCAGAACATGGTCTTGCACGCTAGTGCCCGGCAGGCCTCGCTCTCGCTGGCAGCAGCTCGACACCGGGCATCTCCATGACGGCGCAAGCCGGCGAGCCTAGGTTGTGCCAGCACTCAGCAGGATGCTGCTCTTTGCCCAGAGCGTCGCACCCTCCAATGTCAGCGTCGGCAATGGCGTGGCGCGGCGCTCGGCTTAGTTCTCGGCGTCCGCCGCAAGGGAGCAGCAGTCGCTGAGGTAAGTGTCAAGACCAGTGTCCACAGGGCATCAAAGTTCAACCAGAGCATAATTTGTTTCACGATTTACAAGCATATATATGCTCAACAGAATAAGGCACAAAACACTTTTAATTAGACCTGCGTAGTCATCTCTAGTTTGGTCTTGAGATAGAAGGTTACATGAAACGAATTTATACATATATAGTTGGAATTCCTTCCCCAAATGTAAAGTGCAATGATTTTTTACCCTACTCCCTCTTATATTCGTTATCTGACAGCCGGCAGCAGATATATACATCAAAATGCTCTGCATCTGCTCTCTTCAGTCTCGATGGCATTTGCCCCAATTAACCAGGCATTGAATCACCTCTTCCCTCCAATCCACGACAGTGAATCAGGGCGAGCCCAATAACCACATTGGCCAAGGCGGAGGACACCGAGAAAAAAATAAACAGCAACTCTACAATGTCTTCCTCTGCCCCACAAATTTCCGCGCAATGCCAAAGATGACAGCCTTCGTCAGGAGCCCTTGATCGAGGGTGCACGCCAGAGCGACTGCCCCGCCAAGCACAAGGAACCTCGACACATTGCTTCTCGCAGGTTTTTCTTCTGCTTCCACAATTTCTGATTCGTCGCTGTTGGTCTCCAGTGACCGAACAAAGTTGTCGCCAAACTTAGTATTGATCCGGGCCATCAAGGCACTCTTTGATGCTGGCTCCCCAGCAGCCCTGGCCTCCTGATAGGCCCGGAGTCCAGGCTCAATTTTCTTTACACATCCCCACATTCCCTGCCGAATCCCAAGCTTTGCAATCTCGTATGGTATACCCATGTCCTCATGGTGAAACAGGATAATCTCACAGGCTGTCAACCCTCCATTCCCTCTCTTTGATTCCACTGTTCCAATACAAGTCAAAAGAAAATTCTGAATTAGATAAGAGCCCACAGAAACAGAAAGAAAAGGGAATTCGTATTTTTCTGTTATGCAACTTCTATTGTTTCCCAGTCTCAAGCATAATAAGCAAGGAAAATGACTACCTGCACGGATGCACCAGCTTGAATAATACAAGTCAACTCTTCTAGGTTTGTTACGCCGTGGGATGGATGAGCATGGTATACCCTGCATCAAGTTACCAGAACATCAATGGCTGGGCATGAAAGCATGACGTGATGCGAGTAAATCCACTAATCTCTTTGGTCACATTCACATTTTAGTGATCTGACCAATGCAAGCGGAACTAGCCTCAAGACTACCAATCACTAACAAGATTATAAACAAACTTTTTACCTGGCACCGATGTAAAAAAAAAAAATCTAGGTTTAGAGAAGCATCCTATTAACCACTGCGTACAAGGTAAATGCTCAAAACAGAAATGTTGATACATACTCACGGAGCTTCCACTACAATTTAGACCTAAACGATTTTCTCTATTGAGCATCTAACAAGAACCTGAGGGGCAACCATCACCCATATTGACTGATAGAAGAAAATAATAGTGTCTCGTTCATATCAATTAACAGAAATTTGATGAAGAAAAATAGCAAAATCATTGATATGAACTGAGTGAAGAATGATAGGTTCGCAAGGAGCAAAATAAGGCAACAGAGAAGTATACAGGCAGTCAAGAAAAAATAGTAATGGCTTCTTTATCGAGACTACAAAGAATGGGAGAACACACCCATGAAAGAAAGTTAAGAGTCCATCCAACTCTAGAAGCCAGAGACAACTGAACAAAGGCTGGCGTAAGCACAAGGGCAAGCTAAAGAAAGCTTTTGAAGAAATTGGTTGACGTCGAAGATTAGCTAGCTAGGACTGACTATAGCCAGAACTGACATATTTCTAAGTTTGACATTGATATATCTGTTACTTCCTAACCTCTTGTTACTGTAACGGACAGCTACTATTAAATGAAGATTCCTTCCATAGTTTGCTTTCGAAGGGATAATGATGAAAAGGAAGAGTTGGAGACTTCCCTGTCAAAGCCTCAATATTAACATCAAAACTTTAATGATTTTAAAAGCCTGTCAAAGTGCGCTCCAATGGTGGACAAGTGGCCTCAGGTCAGTATCATTAGATACATGTAGCCATCATGAAATATCAAGACTGAGAAATAACCGCTGAACTTAAGTGACCGCTGACCAGCAGGTAACATGCAAAACTGTGATTGCCTAGCCAAGAAATAAATCTGTACAGCTGTATGTCTGTGCCTATCCCTGAATTAGTTGAAAGGCAACAACACAAATTCTGTCAACATTACAGTCTAGACGTTGCCAAAGCTATATGAACCAAATTCATCCAAGAAAAAAATATTTTTGGGATCAAGCGTAAGTCCCCATACCTCCTGGAATCAACCCCAAAATAATGAAGTATTATCAAAGAACAACATGTATTAGTTCTTCAAGGCTGCTTTACCTTTGTGACACAATAGTAGGCGCCCCCCAATTTCCATATCCGACGAGCAATTATGTACTCTCTGTCACTGCAGAAGAAGGGGAACTGCAACAACACAAGATCAAAGCATAAGCTGATAACCATAAAATCAGGAAAAATTATAGCAAATATACCATCTGAAGACCCCACTTACCTTCCGGACCCAATGCACCTTCATTGTCCCGGCTGTGTGGCACTCCTCCAGCGTCTTATGATAGATAAGCATATCATCCCACTTGTTGGACATCCGGAACTCATCGTCCCCAAAAAAGTCCCTCACTTCCTCTGGAGTTGCATTCTCAAAGATAGTACTACTCTGATATTGTGGAGGTCCAGTCTAATTTCATCCAAACACAAAATTCAATCATTACACGAACATGAAATTAAGTAAGCAAATAAGCACATCAACTTCAAATTCTGCAAAAGAAAAGCTCGTGAAGATTCGTTCACCTGGGCATCCCTCCTCCACGCCTGATAGGTCATGGTGGGCAGCGACTTCTCCATCATCTTGATCCAGGCCGGCCCGCCGTCCCTGCCCTCCACCAACCTCCAGAGGTTCACCAGGTCGTCCTTCCCCACAGCCAGCTCCTCGTTCGCCATCTCCGACGACCTGCCAAGCATCACCATTCCGTCAAAGGCGGGCTCCCTTTCACACGCCAAATCCGCCAAAGAACATGGCTTTGACCACAACCCAGACCAAGAACCATAACGCATTTCTCCAAACAGTTCGCGAGCATACATACCCATGCGCGGCGCCCACGTCCTCCTGCTGCTGCACGGCGGTCTCGGAGTAGCCAAGCGGCGCCCGGAGGCGGGCGGGGAGCTGGGCCTTCCAGAAGTCGAGCGTGGCGAAGGGCGGTTGCGCCGGCGCCGCTGCAGCGGCGTTGCCGTCAGCAGTGGCGACCAGGCCGGCGGCCCAGCGCGGGCGCCAGGCCCAGCCGAGCAGGAGGCCGAGGAGGGCCGCCGCCCAGAGGGGCGCCGCGAGGCGCGCCATTTCCCAGACCGCCCCCCACGCTGTGGGCTGCTCCAGCACCCTCGCCACCGCCGACAGCACGTACCCCATCGGAGCCGACCGGGCGGGCGGCGACGGCGTGGGGGGGCGGACGCGGCGGTGCGGGTGAGGTGGGGGGTGGAGAAGAAGAGAAGGAAGGAATGGGGCTTTGCGGCCTATCTATGGAGAGGATTAAAGGTTCGATTTTTTTTTTGGATTTTTCTCTGTCTTTGGGTGAGGGAAAAGGCGTGGTGCACGAGTAGAGATGGGGTCATTGGAGTGTGGACATGGTGCATGCATTATCTCACTCCCTGCATATTTTTGTTCGATTTTGGGCTTTGGAGGTTTTGGGGGATTCGAGTAAACCGGTCTCAGCGGGAGTTTCATGGACACAGATATCTAGACTGAGATCTAGTTAACCGTGTCAGATGAGTTTTATGATGATGAAACTCTTTTCACATCCCATGAAACTACATTCTTCTCTCTCCTTGCCACGTCAGCAAAATTGATGATATTTAATGTCAAGAAATTCTCCATGAAACTCCCACTGAGACTGGCCTTAGACCTTGTTTAATTGCATTTGTAAATCTTTTGAAATGGAATATTTTCACATTTAAAGTATTAAATATAAACTAATCAAAAAAATAATTACATAACTCGTCTGTAAACTACGAGATGAATTTATTAAGACTAATTAATCCATCATTAGCACATGGTTACTGTAGCAATTTAGTGTCTAATTAAGCTCATTAGATTCGTCTCATAATTTATAAACAAACTATGCAATTAGTTTTTTTATTTCGTCTAGATTTAATACTCCATACATGTAAGATTCTCATTCGATGTGATAGTTTTGGAATGTTGAATTTTGCAACTAAACAAGAGTTTATTTTGGATTTTGAAGAGTTTTGGAAGCTGAGCAGTCCCCTCTCTCTCTTGTTTATTTGGACTTTGGAGAGTTTTTGGGATGAGTTTTTGTTCTTCTGTGAGAAAGTGAGGTGATGTACTGATGTGGTAAAAATAAGCAAGGAGAGCGATTTGTTCATTGGTTAGGAGTGATAGCATTTAAGTAAAGGTGTCGGTTGTTCTAACTTGGGTCTTTGGTACTGTTGTTGTGTGCATATCACATCATCTGATTAGTTGTTGGCTGGGAAGTTGTTTTCTCAAAGAGTTTCCTTAAAGGTACAAAAGGTGCTCTGAAGGAATCTAAACGTGAATAGAACTAAAGGCTTGCACTCTAGGCCTGCCTAACTACAATCCATGTGTAAATTATCAAAAAAGGAGCGGCACATGAATCATGAATGTAAGCCCATTCCTTTGTAGAGTAAGAAAATTAAGGTTTACATCAAATCCTACCAAGTCCACACACATTGAAGCAATTAATGCATCAAGCTCGTTGGACTTGGAGAGTGTTATACAAGCATGCTAGAACTGTTGACTGGTCAACTTGGTTAAAGTAAAGCATCGCTAGTTTTTTTTTTCGCGAGGACATCGCTAGTTGACTGTTAATTCACATATCAATGAACTCTTCTAGCTAGTGGAGGCGTGGAGCGCGGCTTTCTTATTTTCCTTCTATCCCCAATAGTAGTCAGTATTGTTCACAAAACAGAAAAAAAACAATCAAAGAAAAACACAGTTGGCCATGGGGCCCATGTGAGGGCGGCTCTGAGTATGTGCCTGTGGACCGGGCGCAGCGACGTGGGTGGCCGCGCCCCAAGCGATAAGGGGATTTGGGGACTGAGGCTGCCGGTGGCGCGTATCGATTCCGGTGGGGGCCCAAATCTCCTCTCCGGCCGAACGGCGGAGAGCGTCTTTTTTATTTAACATTTTACAGTTCTATACCCCTACCGTCCGGCAGGGGGCGGCAGGGGGCCTAACGCCCGGCAGGGGGCGATAGAGATCTCTATGTAAATAAATATAAATTTTATTTGCGCAGAGGTCTTTGGCGGGGGCCTGCCGCCCCGCAGGGGGCGGCAGGCTCCCGCCAAAGATATAAAAGTTTCGCCCTTTCCCTCGCGTCCTCATTTTCTGCCCACGAGATCCAGAGAGGGGAGAGGGAGAGAGGAGGGGTAAGGAAGGTAATTCCACCGGCGAAACCCTATCGGATTTTGGATCCGAACCGCAGGTAACCAATATTTCTGACGTATTATAGAATTGTTTCTAAAATAATTACGAATTAGAATAGATTGAGTTTTTTGCTAGTGAAATATAAAATAGTAAATTTGGAATGACAATACTTTATTGTTATTGCAGCATAAGGCAATGGTTGCTTCTAATTCTATTGGATTTTCATGGACCGAAAAAAAATCTAGTATATTTCTTGAGATCATGACACATCTTGTAATCAGTAAGAAATTGGATCCATTAGCGGATGGTACGATAGAGATGGTGTTGTCCAAATTAGTATAGTTTAAAGATTTCACATTGTTTCGAGGTATTACAACGCAAGATGTAAAGGGACACCTGCTAGAATGCCGTAAGATGTATATGAGGCTATGTGAACTAGCTAATCATCCTAATGTTATTGGTTTCGTACAAAGTACTTCTACGATATGGATGCGGTCAGAGGTGTATGAAATGCACATTAAGGTAACTATCATTCGGATCTAATATATATAGTCATTGTTAATCCATATTCTGTAAATTTTAAAGTTGTTGTGTAATTATATGCAAGGATTACCCCGAGGACACGGAGTTGATTAACAAATCAATACCAAATTTTCGTAAATTGGTATATATCTTCGGTGAACTCATGCCGCAAATAAGACGAAGGAGGCGTGGAAGATCTTTGGGTGATAGTACTTGGCAATCACATAGAACCGGAGGTTCGTCAAGTCAAACTGCACCACCTCCAGCACCAAGTTCTGTTAACTCGGATGACGACTTAGATGACTTCATGCCCCCAAAACCATTGCCTCCAAGACCTGATGTTCCTCCCCCTGTACATGAAAGTAGAACCATAAAAGAGAGAAAGGAAAAGTCAAGAGGTTCGTCAAGTCAAACTGCGCCACCTCCAGCACTAAGTTCTGTTAACTTGGATGACGACTTAGATGACTTCATGCCCCCCAAACCATGGCCTCCAAGAGATGATGTTCCTCCCCCTGTGCGTGACTACCTAGATGATTTCATGAAATAATGTGTAACATATGGTGTTCATCGGTCTAGATTGTGAAGTAAATTGTACTGAAATAATTTAGATTCTTCAGTATCATGGATGTGTACTCATTTAGCTTTCTTCTATGTGTCACATTATGTGGTGGCTTGTGCTATAGGTGGCCACAAACCATGTGTCCAAGCATTTAGTGCTAACCAATTTGATACAATGAATGAAATATAAATAGAACGTTAAACAAGATACCACATAAGATATTACATTGAAGGTTACGTTCATTACAACCAAATTCTATAAAAATACGCACTTCCAACTAATTAAACAAGACATTTAGGCATAGTACATACACAATATACTTAATTTTCTACACACAAATAAATGCACAACTAGATGCAGAGAATTCTTGTAGGTGGAGCCGATTCATCCGTCGGATTTCCGGAAGATCCAGCCTCGGCAGCAGCATTGGGTACTGAAAGTTGTGGGCACTTCTTGTAAGTGTGATCGTCCGCTCCACACAAGTTGCAATATTTTTTTTCTTTTCAGCCTCGGACTCGTCCATTCCGTTCCGGATACGACGTGTCTGCCGTTGGCCTATGCCCCGCTTCGCAGCTGCATCAGGGATGAGAATTGGATGGGGATTTTTTTTGAGTGAATGGGCCTAGAATACCGATGCCGTATATCTCATGACACCAAGTCTGTGCTGCGGCTTTTTTTGTGAAATATTGAGAAACATATGACGCAGCATTTAACCCAGATACAGAACAAACCGCGATGACATGGGAGCATGGTAAGTGATGCACCTTTGGCTTCTGACATCGGCAGAACACCCTCCCGTCAATGGTTATCAAGACTTCTTGAATTACCCTTTGCCTGCGGACACCCTGGTCGGTCCTATCCCTGCATGATACCTCAAATCTTTGCTCCTTTGTGCCCATCAATATGACTGAGTGAAATCGAGACTTTTCAATTTTTTTCTCCATGTACTCATTTACCCTTCTGCAAAAATGCACTCCTGGATCATTAAGTAAGGGAGCGGCTGATGCGTATCGCTCCCTAAAATACCTTATACATCCATACATGATGAACTCAACAATGCCAACAAGAGGAAATCCACGAACACGACGCATTACCATATTGTAACACTCAGCATGGCTGGTCGTCTCGATCCCATAACGTCTCCCATCTGTGTCATACAGAAGTGACCACTTCTCTTTAGGCGCACCATCAATCCACTGTGAAAATGGCTTAGCATGTCCCACTAATGAATCTTTAGAACGTCTCCTGCTGGATGATGAGGCATGGCTCCTAAGCAATTCGGCGCTCATATCATCAATTATACCCCACAAAGCATCGAACTTCCTCTGCTGATTCTGAGTGCACAATCGCTTGAACAAATTCATGAGATCCTTGTTCTTGAACCGCTCATAAAAATTAGCAGCCATATGTCTGACACACCACCTACTGACAACATCTGGCCATATAGGAGGTGAAAATGTACTACCTTCTTGTAGCTGTCTTATAGCTGCAAGGAGAAATGTATGTCTATCACTGATAAGACAAACATTAGGCCTTCCAGCAACAACGTGATTCTTCAGACGTTCAAAAAACCAGTACCAGCTTTCTGTATTCTCATTCTCAACAAAGGCAAAGGCGATTGAAACTATTTGCTTGTTGCAATTAATTCCGATTGCCGTCAATATTGTTCCCTTATATTTCCCTGTCAGGAAAGTGCCGTCAATACACAGAACAGGAAGGCAGTAAATGAATGCCCTGACACATGCTCCAATGCAGAAGAAAGCTCGCAGCAGAATGGTTGGCCCCCCGGACAAGCTCGGTACACTGTATGTATCAAAAGCACTTCACCTAAATCACCGGTCTTCTGGTGAATCTGAATTACCATTGCGAGAGGCCACCCACTTTCAAGAGCTATGTGCATGTAATGTTGCCATTCTTCCGTAATACTTATATGCGTCAACTCCCAGAAATCCCCATTAGTTTGCCAGGAAGTCAAGGTATGAACCGTAACCAAATGTGTCTTTGGATTCACATTGAACATACTGTGAATATATTTCCGAATGGACTCAAAACTCCTCTCTAGGGGTTTATCTAGACTGCACTGTCTTCTTTCCAATGCTGATAGATTTACTCCATAGGAATCATGAGTAATTCTATAGAAGTCACCGTAATGAACTTGAAACGCCACTTTGCTCGACATATCTGGCCATCTAAAGACTTCATTTTAATTAATCTAATATCTAGAAATATGCTATGACTTCAATTATAACCACTAATCCGAACCCTAAGTGCTTACAATAATAAAAAATACTAATCATAAAATTAAACATACAAAAATTTTGGAATGAAAAAGTTGAGAAATATTAGTTACCTGCGTTTCGGATCCAAAATCCGGCAGGGCTTCGCCGGTGGAATTACCTCCCTCACCCCTCCTCTCTCCCTCTCCCCTTTCTGGATCTCGTGGGCAGAAAATGAGGACGCAAGGGAAGAGGCGGAGCTTTTATATCCTTGGCGGGAGCCTGCCGCCCCACTACTTGGCGGCAGGGGGCCTGCCGCCCGGCAGCGGGGCGGCAGGCCCCCGCCAAGGACCTCTGGGCAAATAAAATTTATATTTATTTACATAGAGGTCCCTACCGCCCCTCTGCCGGACGGTAGAACTGTAAAATGTGAAATGAAAAATATATTTCTGTAATTTTTTTTGAAAAATATACAAATAAAAAAGACGCCGGCGGCGAGCCACGTCGGCCCACGCCCCGGCCGAAACCCACCGGCGACCGCTTGGCCGCCCCTATTGGCTCGCCGCTCGTGGGCTCGGCTGGCTCCTCTCCGGCGGCGTCACATCACCACCACGAACCAGAACCACTAGCTGCCGGTTCAGGTCGGCATCTGGTCAGGTCAGCTCGCCGGAACGGCAGGCAGGTCGGCAGCCGTGGTTTTTTTTTTTTGCGTGCTTGTGGGGCTCTTTTCGAATTTCTTTTTTTTTTTTGAAAAAAGGGGGTCTTTTTTTTCGAATTTCTCTGATCTCCTTTTGTGTGCTTGCCCCCGTTGATGATACTCCTCCTAACATGCAAATTTTTTTTTCGGTTGGGATAAGCTAAGCTGCTGCACGAGTTGACACTTGGCCGGAACTAATCCTAGCATAATCTTGCTTGGCCAATGGCCATGGGTCACTTGTAATGTCAAACAGGGTGGTGTTTGACCGGACCCCATTTCTGCGCAGCTTAGCTGTACCTGTCAGTAACAGTTAACCAGGCACACACTTTAAACACTTGTCACTGCTGGGTTAGCAAAAATATTTACCATTTATTCATTTATTTACGCACAAATAATACAAAATAAAGAAATATTATCTTGACCGCACGTTTGGCTTGGGGATATTCTGTAGCTAAGCTGCTTGCCTTCCTCTCCACTCGAACGACGACGAGCATACCGCGACACATTGAACATTGGATGGTCGCGGCCTCTGCATCTGCCAAAGGACAAGCAGACGGGTGCCCATATTTTCTTTCCCTCTCTTCTTTTTTTTTTTACTTTTTTGCCAATGTACACCCGTCTGTTAAACGTATGTTAAAACAAAAAATAATGTTTAGCGTTGATGTACGAGGGACCATTTTTATTTTTTAGGCATCGAAAGAAAAACGTCTGTTAAACAAAATTGTTGTCAGCAAAGTTGTTGCATGCTTAACGAAGAAAAAAGAAACAAAATCATTGTAATCAGAGTTTTTTTAAGGTTATTGTAACCAAAGTTAGTTGGTGAGACGCGCATATCAGCTCGATGGATGGATGCATGTCTGAGGTGAAGGGGACAGCTGCTGAGCTTCGCTAGCTGGCTGGCCGTGAGAGCTTCGTCCTCGTGTACTTGCATTGCTTGCTCGTCAGCCCGTGTGTTAAACGCTTGCTTTGACACACACGAGACCGACGGCCACTAATGCTAAGCTAGCAGGACCACGCCATCCACTAATGTAATGACAGTGCTTGCTGCCTTTTCACCGAAAGCATATAATATGACATGATCTAGCTAGCACTAGCAGTCAACCAAAGCGACCATGTGCTTCTCTCCGTTTCCTCCGCTCAAAAAAATCAAACCACATGTGCTAGATAGCTGCTCTCACACTAATGTAAGGTTAACATCAATTTGAGTCGCTTGTTTTTGCTTCTCCTCCTTTTTTAACTAGTGCTACCCAAGTATAATTACATGTTATTACACCAAAGCTACCTTTTTTATCAAAACATTGTCGATCATGCATGTATACCTCTTACCATCTTCCTCCGATCCAAGAACCAATACTTCGAGACATACTCACTACAACAGAAATCTTAACCAGTTAACCTAGACGGTCAAAAAGCATTAACCGAGGCGGTTTTTGCAACCGCCTTGGAGCCAAGGCCACGGTTAATCGTGGCATTAACCGAAACGGTTGTTAAAACCTCCTCGGTTTTAACCGATGCCGTTTTTTATAATGCAACTGCCTCAATTAATCGAATAAAAAATTGAAAAAAATAGGAAGCCCGTGGACAGGCCCGCCAAGCCCATCCAGAGGCCTGCTGAGCCCATCCACGGGGAGGCCACCGCCGGGGGAGGCCGAATCCGGCCCCAGCCGTCGCTGGGGGAGGCCGGTCCGGCCCTGGTCGCCGCCGCCGAGCTCGGCCTGATCCGGTCCCTGCTCGCCAAATCCGGCCCCTGGTCTCTCAATTTAAAGGTATAAAGCTTATTCGTTTCTTCATTATGATAATTTTTAACTAAACACTATGAACATATTAACCTTTTATTTAATATGAATATAATAATATTAAATTTGTATGTCATAAAATTTATGTAATAGTTGTAAAGGTTTATATCCTAATAAAACAAAATACTTGTTTATACTTTAGACAGAAATTTGTTGCGAGCACACAGCTAACCTCACTTCATTGGTTCCCTTTTTCCTTTTCTCTCTTGAGGGGAACAACATGATTTGTTGGGAGACAGGCCTATAAACAAACAAGTGAAGCTAATAATCTCTATGCATAAGTTCAGTGGTGACAACTAATACATGTACTTTCTTTCTCGAAAGGAAATCACACACTATATCTTATACCGTACCTATAAAGCACACGTACACCTTTCAATCGTAACCACTTATGATTAACTACACAAATGTGTACATTGGAGGTGTCGTCTTCTATCTGCTTCCCAAAAAAAAAACACAACAAAATAAAAGATCAACCAGTAGTCCGTCGTCCTGCCGATCGATCTGAAAGCATGCATACACCAATCGATCTTATCCTCTACGGCCACCCATTATCATTAGAGCAAAGAACTCAGATTTGCAAGCTTAATTTATACTATTCCATAATACAATAATAACGCAACATTGTTTAATTCAAACAACTTTATAACTATTTTCATCAACAACTAACTAACATCAACGACAGGTCGAGTCCCACTATTTGCCTTAAGAAAATGTTGAAATCTAGAACATGCCCATCACTTTGGGTGGAAATAGGAAACAATTTTTTCACACCTGTGATTATGCATGTTAATTTTAATCACCTATCATGAATCTAATGCATTATTTACCCTTGTTCATAGATACTCCCTCCGTCCTGAAATAATTTACCCCTTGTTCATAGAGAATAAGTTATTCAGACAGACTCTTCCTTAAAAAAAAGTGCTCCGGACAGATGATGCATGACCTTTTAAAATTTCAGCATGAGATAATGCATGCTTCAGGAAAGCAGTGGTGGAGCTACGCTAATGCCACATGAAGCAATTGGGCTCAATTTTACCGGCGCAAATACGCATGCATCAAAGCCTCGGGCCCACACCACCTCACATGGGCTAGCCCGACTCTTCTCTCCGGCCCAGCCCCCGAAGTTGTCGGATAAGCCGCGCGCGGCCGCGCCGTCGCCGCCGCAGAAGCAGAACGCCGTCGCCGTCGCCGTCGCCATGGCGTCTCCCTCCACCGCGTTCTTCCCCCGCGCCGGCCTTCCCCTTCTCCGCGCAACGCCGCTATTCCGCGTCATCGCCTCTACCTCGGGCGCCGGGAGCAAGAAGAAGGGCAAGAAGCCCACCAAGAGCGGCAGCAAGAGAGCCAGCCAGGACAAGGATAGCAAGGCGCTGGAGCCTCCGGCCCCCGTGGTCCGCCGCGCCCCGGCGGGCAGCGCGTCGATCTTCCAGCAGCAGCAGGAGGCGGCGTCCAAGGCCGGGGGCGCCGGCGGGAAGGGGCCCACGGAGGAGGAGCTGCGGCAGCGGCAGGCCAACGAGAACGCCTTCCTCCTCGCATGGCTGGGGCTCGGCATCATCATCCTCGTCGAGGGCATCGCGCTCGCCGCATCCGGTAAGATATACAGCAGCAGTTTGGTCTCAAACTTGCAATGCTGCAATAGCTTTGCTTATTGGTGGATGGTGATGGTAATTCAGTTTAGCACTCTGCTTGCACCTGCTGCCAGGGCGTATAACCTGAATGTAGTATTGAACATCCCCAAATAAGGAACTGTAGTGTTGGGCTTTGTGAGTACATAACTATATTAATAGATGATTAAAGATTTCATTGTGGCAATTGTTGATGAATTGAAGAAAAACTTCCATAATGGTGGCATTTTGGTTGCTTTCCACGCCATCATTCTGTGCGCTGTCACGTGGCCAAACTTTCTAACCCATCTTAGAGTAGATGACACGCGTTCAAATGGGGAAACACCTAAGTGAAATCACAATATGAGGAAGTGTAGTGTGAAGAACAAAGGTACCAAAGAAACCATTTAGCTTTGCTCATCTAAATGAGAGAATGTCCAGTGACAGAAGCAATAATTTAGTTACGTTCAGGTCACCTAACTAGTAACTACTAGTTGAGTTGTGGGTTTGACTCAGCCAGTAATTATATGCCAAGGATTTTGATACTGCAGAACTGTTGAGCCAAGTTAGTCATGTCTTAAACTTGTATATGTTATATGCAGGCTTTCTGCCGGAGGAGTATGACAACTTTTTTGTCAAGTACCTTTATCCATCGTTCACTCCAACAGTTGTTCTATTTTTGGTGGGTACGGTTGGATATGGTGTCCTCAAATACTTTGAAAGTGAGAAAAGCAAAAGCTAGGTAACAACACAAAGGTGGGAACTAGACATAATCATCTTGTGAATTTCTGTGATTTACTTATCCTAATTTTCTTCATGCTTTAATCTACATTTTGTGATATGCTATGTACTTCCTTGCCGCAAAAAAGCTATTTTGCCCTATAACTTGTTTCATGCATGGAATACATAAATTTTCTAAATTAGATAGGATGTTGAGGTATCAAGCAATTATAAATCCTGCACTTGATGAAGACTGAAATAAAGAAGCGATAAACGAGTACCATCGCACACTAAAGTCCTTTAGAGTTAGTTTCTGGATGGTACACTAGGAGCTAACTTCTTTAAGCAAAAGGAGGTTCTGAGGTTTATAATTGAGTACATATACTAAAGCTCCAAGATTTGGAGCGCTGCCGTGAGTCGCGGCCCCACGTGGGCCGGCGGCACTGTTCATGCGGGCCGGGGGTACTGTTCATGTGGGCCCGGGGGGCACTGTTCATGCTAAATAATAATATTAAAGTACAGTACAAATCTTTGCATAAACCAGGGTTTAAAAAACCGGTGGTACTGTTCAGAACCGGAACAGTAGCACAAAAAATTTACTTTTGTATTTTTGGATTTAGAAGCCTAAAATATAAAAAACCGGACCCGGTTTACTGTCTCGGACCGGACCGGTAACGGGAAAAAATCCCGGAAACCGGCGGTTCCCGGACGGTTTCTGAAACCCTGGCATAAACTATCCGTAGCCATAAGGAATGAACCTAAACCCTAATCAACCAACATTGAAGAGAGGCATCTCCATCAGTGTGTAAAATATTTTGATAGCACATAGGACGCTACGTCTCCGAATTTAGTTTGATCTTTACACAAGAGGATGGATACAAAATCCCCAACCAAAAGTATATAAGTAGCTTACAATGAAATCAATGTGCATGGGCTCTGTGCATGGGACAGATGTCACATGTCGTCAGGGAAATGTTGATATGTAGAGTAGTATTTACAATAATTCAACATCCACGAATCTTTAGAATCCAAACCAAGAAGTAATAAATAGCCTACAATACAATACAATACAATTAAATTAAATTGTTTTTGGATGTCATTGACCAGTGGATATATATTTACAAACATCCATGAAATTAGCATAGTCTGGCGGCAGCAGCATATTGACAGCCTTCTCTTTTAGTACCTTCGTCTCCCTCAGCTCGACCACCTTCCTGTGGCGGTTCGAGTGCTTGTCACTCCGGAAGCTCGGGCTCGTCGACGGCCGCTACTCGGGCAGCAGCTTGTTCATCGTGTAGCGGATGCCGCAGGCGTTGCACAGGGTGCCCGGCCCGTCCGGCCCCGCGCGCCATTGCGGCGTCTCCGTGCTGTCGCAGTGCCTGCACGCCCTCTGGGTCTGCCTATTCCTCGGCCGCGCCGCCCCGAGCAGGCGCTGGCGGACGCCGCCGCCGCTGACGCCGACGCGGCGGCCGTCGTGGTCCCCGTCACCGCCGCTAGCGCTGTCGCGAGACGCGGGGACGCTCGGCATATCCAGCGACCACATCCGCTTGCCGCGCTTGACGGACATGTCCCGTTTCTTCCTCGGCACAACGAGCGGCGCCGAGACAGGCGGCGGCGGCGATGGCGGCGAGGCGGTCTCCAAACTGGACGTTGTCGTCCATGAGCTGTCCGACAGCGCAGCGCGCACCGCCGGCGGCAACCGTGGCGCGCCGTCGGAGCAAGCGCCGCCCCCGTCCTGGCAACAAGCGTCTTTGTCGGCAGCGTCCACGTCGAAGACGTCTTTGCCGCCCCCCGGTGGGCAGCACTCCCCGGTGCGGCGGCGGCTGCGAAAAGGTCCTCCAGCAGGTCGGCGTTGAACAAGTCGGGGTTGGTCATGATGGTGTCCAGCGGGTCGTTGGGGCAGCAGAGCCCGGCGTGGAGGAGGCACGGGCCGCCGCCGCACGAGCCGTCGAAGTACTCCGCGGCATCGGGGAAGTCGTGACGGGAGAGAGAGAGGGAGAATCCCGAGTTCAGTCATGTTACGGAGGATGGCCGGTCATGATGCTACCTAGTTATTATTGTATTAGGGTTTATGGATGGAGATCGGAGGAGATAGCGACCGTCAGAGTTCAATATGGAACGGATCGAGTTCAGATATGTGCAAAGTACAATGCATGTTACAACTTTACTAATTGCTAAGGGAGAGGCCGTCTCGATCTGCCTACTCGAGCCAATCAGGATTCAGGACTCTTTCTATAGATAGTAAGTTTATAATAATAAGCTGCTAACAAATAAGCTCTGCGCAGACTCTACTTGATCATGAGTGCTGATGTGGACAATGACAATCATGCATACTGATTTGAGCCTAACAATTGCTAATGTGGACAGTATGAACCATGCAGTGCATAATAATTTTTGAACTAAACAATCGAGAGAATTCTCGTGACGGTGATTGTTGTCCTTCCACTTTAGCACATAAGTAGTGTTTTTGAACTTGTTTCTAGAGGGTAGCACTGCACATAGGGGAGAAAAAGCTGCTGCAGGTATGTAGATGAATGCATTTTCCTTGTGAACAATCATGTTTGTTCTTGATAGTACACTCTGTAATAATGCAAAACCATGTATCCCAACCTCACGATTTGCAGTCGTTATCAAGGAAAAACTGCTTATTTCTCATCCAGAGACACGTCTAAACTAAGGTTCAACACGGAAAAAAAAACAGTAACACAGGCATTCTATTACATCATGAACTCTGTGGTTTCAAGGTCGTTACATGAGGAAGTCCCTGGGGTCTGTGACGTAGCCCGTCAGGGCCGAGGCAGCCGCCGTGTACGGGGATGCCAGATAGATCTGCCCCTCCTTGTGTCCCATCCTGCCCGGGAAGTTCCTGTTAGTCGTGGACACACAGACCAGCATCCAGATCATATAAGTTGTTAAAATCTAATTCATCATAACTGTCAATGTGGACAAAATAGAATTTTGAGCTTGATGTGTGCCTTCACAGACTAAGGACCAAGGGAACATTTTTGTTTAGTGTTTCCAGCTATAATTATTGGGTAACAACATTAGAACAGCAACTTAACACGTAACTGAGACTGGTAGCAATTCTGTATCCACGTAAGCATAAGTGGAACATCAGGTAGCTAGTCAATGGTGTGAGATTCGTATGGGCAGAAGATAGATTATTTTATCTTTAAAGAATTAAGGTATCATACTAATTTATGGACATAAAACCATAGTAGCCTTGCCCCAAGTATACATTAAGTACCAAGCCTATTTTACACAAATTCTTCAAGATGTGCATAGGATTCTTACCATCGGTTCATTCATGCGTGCATATGTATCGCGAGGGCCACCTAAACAAGCACCACAACTAGGGCTAGCTGGTGTGTCGCATCCAGCCTCCTCAAATATCTGGGAGCAAGTTTTCCCACCAGATCCTGGTACAGGGAGGCTATATAAGTCCATCCACACCTGCGGAGATTTCACTTTTTTGTCAATAAATATGAACAAGTCTATAGGATGTTACAGTGTTACTTCCAAATTTTTTTTTACTCTAGATAAGTAAATTTACCTTTTGTGTCGCAGGGACAAGGAATGTGGGGACTTTAACCTTCTTGCCCTAGATTAGGACAAAAGTTTGCAGTTAGTCAAGTCATCATGGGATAAAATGATTTTAAAAGATAGTAAGTACAAGTTTCAAGTACACAACGGGTGTCATCAGAATACACCATGGTAGGGTTCAAGATTCTTACCGAAGCTAAGAACACCTTTGCAGCAGCAAGGAAGTCCTCCGTCTTACCACCAGTGCAAGAACCAATATAAACTCGGTCAATCTTGACATCTTTGCATTCTCTTGCTAGAACACGGTTGTCAGGTGAATGTGGCTGCAGTTCATGAAGATTATCACTTTTTTATAGGAAAACCAACAAATCCAAGATAACGATTTCCAATAGACTACATTACAAACCTTGGCAACTACTGGCTCCAGTTTGGATACATCAAACCGATAGTCACTAAAAAATCTGAGGAAGAAAAAAAAAGTCGATCAAATTAAAGAACCAAGAGATCAATAGCTTATGCACATGCCATATCAAAAAAAAAACACACACACACAGAGAATAGAAACTCAAAAGTTGCAACAGGAAAACTGTCTAGCTGAATGTTTGGTGCTGCGACTGGTGGGCAGTGGTTTAGCTGAATGTGAGATAGGAAAATCAATGTTTTTTAAAGTTAGGCAGTGCCTTGGCTGAATGTTTGGTGGTGCTATCGTAAGCTGATGTCCCCAGCAAAAATGTTATGAAGGAAAACACTAGGCAACAATCTATTTCTTGTATATATGCATAACATAATCAACTTTTCAGAACACCATCTGAACGAAAGGACAAACTTGTTGAATAAGTACCATTCATCCATTTAATCTTGAATTTCAATGCTGTCTGACAAGCAGTCATGTCTATGTACGAGAAAATATTTTTTGAAACTCTAATATGCAAATCAATGCATAGCATGAACTAAAGAACAAGAAAAGCAAGGGCGGTTTATAATCACCTGGCCTGAGCATCACTGTAGACAGGTTCATAATCAACGGATGTCTTGCCCTGCAGTATAACAGTAATCAAGCTATGATGTCAGAACTATCACGAAAAATCTTTTGCAGAATGTTTTGAGCACTCTCTATCTCATATGTTATTGTAATGTTATGGAAGAAAAGCACATTGCCTCAGTTTCATCAATAGTATTTCGGAGGTTAGTTCTGTACCTCAAGGTACTTAAATGTAGTTTCATCAGCAGGCACAACACCATTCTTTCCACCAGCTTCAATAACCATGTTGCACAATGTCATTCGCTCTTCCATCTAGCACGTGTGTGAAAAGAATTAGTTCAATGTTACATAGTGTATTAGTGTGGGTATTAATTAAGCTAATTTTGAGCAGGTAATGCACATTTAGACTTTCCACAGTTGATCCAACAAACTCCATGGACTTGTAGGTTGCACCAGATACAGAAATCTCACCAATAATCTGTAAGTAGTAATTAACAAGAATAAGAAGTCGCAGCTAAGTAGATCCGAAGAGATGAACAAAATTAACATAGCTTGTAGGCTTACTTGCAAAATCAGATCCTTTGCGAGTAAATAAGGTGGCATTTCTCCATCTAGTACAAACCTTATAGTTGGTGGCACCTGAAAAATAAGATTAAAATATCAAAACATTGTGTGTGTGTGTGTGTGTGTGTGTTTCTGGAAGTGGCTCAAGCATATCGACAATATATGAAAAACTGATACGAGGGCGTACAATACAAAAATGACGCATAACTGCTACATAAATAGGGCTAACTGGATACTGCACTCGATTTTTCTATTACTGTTGTGTTTTGAGGAAATGCAAGTCAGTGCAAATGATAATAACATTTTAATGATTCAAGGAATTTATCTTTAATTTTGATTTATGTGAAACAAAGTTTTTTGGCTGATGAAGTCTCATTTTCCTGAAGATAAATTTATGCAATGTCCGGACGCATCAATGAACTATAGAATAGAACGACGTTTCAGCAAGCAACTGGACCTATATGGCTATACCACACGAATAAATGTCTTTATTTTTATTTTATTTGTTCTGTAAGACTGGTTCTCAAATTTATCTGGAGGTACTGAAAACATTGGGCATACCTTGAGAAGAGCCTTTCCAGTGCCCAATACAAAACCTGCATCAGTGTTTCCAATTCCCGTTGCAAATTGACCGAAGGCTCCAGCATTGCATGTATGAGAATCAGTACCAAGGAGAACCTAGACAGCAATTGGAGTCAATCCTTCCTGTATGGCAAAATCACAGATTAGCCGAACTTGGTACAGCCAGCAAGGTACCTCGCCCGGTCGGCAGTGGCCTTCTTGAGCAAGTGCAACGTGGCAGACGCCTTTGTAGTCTGGATTAGCCTGCAAACAACTCGAAAATTTAACTTGTGCAGGAAGAAAAACTTCAACAGGAACTTTAATTTGATACGAGGCTGAGGCAAGCTAAGCTATGAATCGAATGAAACGACAAGCAAATGGGCAGCCATACCTTGAAATTGCTGAGGTCCTTGATGTCATAGAAGTAATTGATGTTCTGCTCCATACAGAAGTCCCTGAGGATATCAACATTGCGGTTGGCCCGCTCGTCGCTGGTGAAGATGTAGTGGTCCGGGATGATGACGACCTTCTCGCGGTCCCAGACCTTGGCGTCCTCCCCGAACTCCTTCTTGAAGATGCCGATGGTGCCGGGGCCGCAGACGTCGTGCGTCATGAGCACGTCGACGTCCACCCAGACGTTCTCCCCGGGCTCCAGGCCCGCGCGCTCCGACGCCCGCGCCAGGATCTTCTCCGTCATCGTCATCGCGGACTTCACCTGAGGCGAGATTAAGCAGAGGCGGCGCGTAGGTGCATCAAGCGCGAGATCGGGAGCAGCAACATTCAGAAGAGGCGCGTTAACAGTAGGGGGGAGGGGATTCAGCGGGGGCGTACCGAGCCGGTGGACGCCGGGGCGCGGGGCGCGCGCGCGGGCGAAGCGACGGCGCGCACGCGGCATGGATTGCTCCGGCGGCCCGAGCCCGCGCGGTGCTGCGCCGGCGCCGGCGCCGCCGCGGCGAGCTCCTTCTACGGCAGGGGAGGGGAGCCGGTCAGTGACGGGACGCGAGCTGGGAGGTAGAGGGAGGGGGCGGAAGAGGGAGGAGAAGGGGACAGACCTTGTGGGCGAAGGCGGCGGAGGCCTTGGCGGCAGCGGAGACGGAGGCGGCCATGGCGTGGCTGCGCGCGGGCGGGGCGAAGCGTCGAACAGCCTGCGGGCAGTCGGGTCAAGGGGGATCGGGGATTGGGGGTGGTGCGGCGCGTGTGTCGGGCGTGTGTGGCCGCCGTGGCGTGTGGGCCCGGGTGAGGTAGGGAGGAGGTGGTCGAGCACACAAAGGCAAAGGCGGGGCGCGGCGGCAGCGGCTAGTGGGGACCCATTTATACTGGGAGACAGAGAGGTGAGGAGTGTGACGTGGAGCCTTGGATTGAGATCGGGCGGCGATGGATGGGTCGGTACGATCTACTGGAAGTTTAAGCTTTCTTGCAGAAAAAAACTGTTTAAGCTTATACTTTGACTGAGGGGGGAAAATGACACATTTACTAAGGATTTTCTGGCATCTAAAAGTGAACCTTTATAAGAAAGTCTTTATAAGTAGCTGCTTCTCCAGCCAACCAAGAGTATTTTTCTCTCACATGAAACCAGCACCAGCCACCAGCTAGTCAGCAATAATTTTCTCTCACAATAAACCAGCACCAGCCACCAGCCGCAGCCAGCAGAACAGAGTGATAATTTGTTCTTGTATTTCTTTTGTCCATAGCTAGAGGAGCTCTACATGCAAATCTATCAATTTTATTCACTAAATAAATTTGTGTATAATTTGATCATTGTTGGTAAAACATTGCAACATTTTTTTCATCATTTTAATCAGCAGTACTTTTTACAACAATGAACGCCACTACACAAGTAGTAGCTCATTGTTAAATGCTATTTAAATTCTTAGAACTAGACGTTTGAATCAATGCCGGGTGTTATGGTTTGCCGCAATTTGTTTTAGATGGCTTTGGTTTAAAATTTCACCAAAAACACTATGCAAACAAACTTTACTCAGCTATATTGGTAGATGGTAAGAATGCTACTCCTTGGTAACGACCTGAATCATTTTTGGAGCGCATGGTTGCTTGGGCGCTACTCTCGAGTAGTCGAGCCTCTGATTGTTTATGTGCCCAAGCAAAAGCATGTTGATTTTTCTTGGGTTTTCTTAGGCCTGGAAGAACGAGACAAGCGTGAATGCCACTTGGCCAGCTCTAGATAGAACCTTTTTCCAACACAAACACAACTTGGCCCCTACGTTTTCTCATTTGTCAGCCCGTGAATACGCTCACGTGATCCATCATCGTCCATCCCCATCCATCCATCCATCTTTGCTTGCGTTCTCCGTACGCATACCAACTTGCCAGCCCACGGACGACCGGCCCAAATAAAGTGCAATGACGGTTTCGATGGCCGCTTTAGAACACAAGCCCAAAATGAAGCCAGGACTTGTGTTGCTTCCAAGGGCCTCCTCCTCCTTGTACCGAAAGCAAGAATTCCGCTGGAATTCCACGAGAATATATAATAACAAGAAAACAATGCGATTTCATTTCGAAGTTGTGGATTTTCCGTGTTCTAAAAAGATTCTAAACCATACTATTATAAATTATATTCTTATTTACTATGAACTTTGGACTTTTCACCGCCACCGGCGATTATCTTATCTTATCCTACGAATCACATTTGTGAGCTCTAGAGACAAAACCGTCAAAACCAGAACAAAAAAAAAGAAATATTTGAAATTTTATCATTCCATAGGGATAACCAAATGAAATAAAATATCTATTCTCCCAATACATTAAAAAAACAGCTATTTTATATGGAGAAAAGAATTGCAAAAAGATAAGGCCGTTCGGTAGGACTTATCTGGTACATGCATGGGGTGTAAACTAATGGACAAACAGGAACACGTCATGTGGTTGTGATTTAAAAACCCTTTTGGCAGTGAGAGGGGGGACAATAACACGCCAATCGACATCATTTCCTTTGGAAAATAATGTAATATACTATTACCACGTCACACTAACTAAAGTTATATCGAAAAAAACAATACAATTTGCACCACCTAGATCATCCAAATCCATAATTCGCGTAAAATAATATACTGTAATCTTGTCCTATGCATCATATCAAATCGGTCAAAATTTGTCCCCCACTATAATATAATTCAGTCAAATTAAGCCTGCATATCTTAGCAATTTTTTATGATGTGCTGGTACATATAAGTTGGCTGCGAGAAATTGGGCCCAGATGCATGTGAATACTTTGGAAATCGTAATTAACTAAGCGCTTCTACACCCTTCCCGAATATACATAAAGAACTAAACAATATACAATAAACATATGCATTTTAATATTTATTCAAAAATATTAAAAATCACAACATGATAAGGAAGACGATGCGTGTGTTGTGGTTGGAAATAAAGTGCTTACGTTTTGCCCTGATTGTTCACTGTTCTTGCTGAATTACTTTTTCTTATAGCCGAGAGTTGAGATGCCCTCTGGCTTGTACAGATGTACGTACTATGTTTTCCCACTGCAATGAATTTAGCTATTTAGTGTGCAGGTCAAAATGTTTTGTCTAGGAAAGCACTTGACATACTTGTGGAAGTTAACTAGCTAGTTAGTGTGCAGTTTTAATTAAAAGATTAGAACACTTATTAACTGGTCTCTCCTTTAATTTTTCTTTAACCAAAAGATTCAACTTTTCTTTGTGGGAATGAACCAAACTAGTAGTTAACTATTGTAAAACACTTGAAATCGATGTGCTATTGAAATATGGCCATCGAATAGGATAATCTAATCGTTGCCACTTGCGCTAAAGCTAGATTGGCATGAACTGACTTTCCTTTGTGCAAAGATGATTTCTATATTTATCGGAAGGTGTTATCATCGATTCAAGTGTAACATAACAATAATATCGTCATATCCAACTGCCTCAATGATATATATATCTTGTAGTCATAACCAAGTAATTATTAAGTCCATTTGGTCAATAATACATCGATATTGGATAGGGAAACAAGATGATATTTTACCATATGATTATTGTCATGCAAAGCAATGATGATTTGTGACTAGGAATAATCTTTTTATGGATGTTTTCTTTTGCAAATTACATCGATGTTATCTTTTACATAGATCATCTAGAGTGTGAACCTCTCAAAAATTTAAGAAGGGTAAGCGAGCACGGTGAGCCAAGATACATGAGGGTTTATGATAATTAATTACGTCTAGCCTTCTTGATTGCCATCATTTTACATACATAAGCATGTGTGGTGCCAGCAAAAAGTTACCTATTACCTGTATTATTTTTGTTTAGATAATTAATTTAATAGCTATCAAGTCAGATAAGTGGTGGGCAAGAGGCTCTTTTCCACCAAAGAAACTTCACATAAATTATTCGTATAAATTTATTTGGTTAATAAAGTCATACTTTTGCTTTCCACATATATGCCCTTTGCATAAATATTTTAATGTTTCCATCGCAAGCTAGGCTATAAATTAGAGCTTTAACAAAAGAAACATCAATATAAAAGGCTATTTTGTGGAAACACACCTGTGTTTGTGCAATTTTAGGGAAACGTCAATATAAAGGCTGTTTTGCTGTTTTGCGGAAACAGACTTGTCTTTGTGCAAGTTTAGGCCATGAAGCAATAGCTTAACTTTCGTCTTTCTTTCGAAGACTGGAATTAATTGCAACTGATCTGTGAATCACTGAATTGGGAGCCATGTATCTGATAGGGTCAATATGGTCGAAAGAAGTAGTGACTAATACATATAAATTAATTAATACTCTTCAAAACACCATGGAGTAAACAAATTTGCTGTGAAATTTTAACCCGAAGCCTATGAATGTGAAATCCGAAAGGGTTCAAACACCACCAACTCCTTCTCTGATCTGCAATTTATTACATCATTAAGGACCCAGACAGAAAGACACACCAAAAACATAAATTAATTCAGCGTCACACCGCATATTTCGAAATTGGCACCACGGGGATTAAAAATTGGCCCTCTAGACGATACAAAACAAGGAAACAATTAAACAATAAACCCCACCAATATTTTTCCCAATAAAAAACCCCCACTAATTTAACCCCAATCACCAAACCGAACAAACTTAAATTTTTTAAAAACTCCGTCCATTTGCAAAATATTTTTAAATACTTTCTGTCCTTGTTTAAATTAAAACCAATCGATCCCTTTTATTTCCTCGCTGCATTTCCCATCTCTTCGTCTCCTTCCGAACCTCCCTCCCCTTGTCGCCTCTGTTCTTGAATTTCTCGCCGGAACACGGCCGGCGACGCGAAGCTCGCCGGAGAACCGCACCGGTTGTTCGGCGGCTAGCTTGTAGAGTCCGTCCTCCGAGTCTGGGCTCTGAATTCAGGGTCGGGAGTCTGAATTCCAGGTGAGTTCAGGCCTTCAGCTTCGTGATCGGCGCTTGCGAGAAGAAGAGGAACAGAGCGGAGGACTCTGATGGTCACGACCCGACCAGGCGCGAGGTAGTGTTCATAGAAGAGCCCACGATGGCGACAACGGAGGCTTCGCCGGCCGCGGCTGATGCCGAGCAGCCGGCGCCGGCGCCGGAGACGGCGACGACACCGACACCGGCGAGCTCTCAGCCTGCGCCGGCTGCTCCTACGGCCGCGTCAGTTGCGGTGCCGGCGGGTGTTGCTGGGAGAGGAGAGGGGAAGAGGAAGCGGGGGAGGCCGCGGAAATACGGGCCGGACGGGAGCCTGCTGCGGCCGCTGAATGCGACGCCGATCTCGGCGTCGGTGCCGGACGACGCGGGCGGGGCGCAGTACACGCCGGCTTCTGCCGTCGGGTCCATCATGAAGAGGGGCAGGGGCCGCCCGGTGGGGTTCGTCAGCCGCGCGACGCCAATATCCGTGGCAGTGACGGCCGCCGCGCCCACGGCTGCGGTGGTCGTGTCAGCGCCGGCGCCGCAGCCACAGCTCGGGCCACTCGGTACGTCGTCGCCCTCCTCGGCTTCCTCGCATCTCTAGGACGCCTTATTACTCGTTTGATTTTGAGAAATTTTCACATAGTTTCGTTCAATTTCGAATTGGAATTTGGGGTCAAATCTGAAAGGTCGCAACTTATTTTAGTCAAAGAAACTCTGCTTTGTCGGAGCATAGTTGCTGAGAGGCTGAGAGCTCTGCTATTCCAGGTAGGTGAACTGAAACTCTGGCCGTGTTTGGTTGCCCCGTGAAAAAGTTGTGATGAAAACTTTTTGGTACTTTGACCACCAATTAAGGGTATTAAATAAAGTCTAATTACAAAATTACTTTCACAACTATGGTACTGTAGCAGTTACTCTAACTAATGAGACCTTTGACCGTAGGATTAGTGAATAATTGAGCGTGGTCACTGTATCATCACTGTAGCTAATCAAGACGGAACTTGAGTCATTAGATTCGTCTTGAAAAGTTATACTCATCTCTGAAAATGTTTTGCAAATAGACTTCATTTAGTACTCCATGCGGACATTCGTCTTTTTGTGAAATTGTGATGTGATGGGTAACCAAACATGGCCTCTGAAAGAAACATGCATCCTAGTTTCAGCTCAGGTACCAGTACCAGATATATTTCAGTAGTGCTCATGTTCTCTGAAGACGTGGCGCTGGTTGGGTATCCATGTCGTTTTTTACTTGTGGTTTGCTAGTGGCTTCGGACTTGCACGCTTTCTCATCCTTCATGCTGTGGCACGCTGGCAACCTACTTCTGCAACATCTATCGAATTGATCAAGGGATTATTACAATTTTCAAGACTTGTTCTTGTGCAGCTGTTCTAACACCTTATTCCAGAAAGACAGAAACACAAATGAAAGTGGAACTGCCATGCCTGTTCAGGGATCCTGCCTGATTGATGCAGATTGGCAAATGCAGTTGGAAGTTTGTAACCTCACTAGCGTAAACGCTCATATTATATATGTGATTGATGTGTTGTCATAGATGATGCAATTGAGTGGCTCGGAAGCCTATTTATCTACTTGTAGATGGACAGAAAATATGGCTGATAGCGATGTTAAATAAGTTGATGTCTCTTGGAAGCATATTCTTTTGGTGGAAAACAGATATATCATTTGGTTGCTTGGGTGGATGGGCATGGGTTCCGTGTGAAATATATATCCGTGTTTTGGAAATTATTTGCAATGTTGTCTTTTTGATGAAACTCTTAGGTTATTAACTGTTTGGCATGGGCAGACAGATAATTGATAGGATAACTCATAGATTTCTCTACAAAGACCAGGGAGATTACTGTAATAGGGTTCTGCTACACCACATTGTCGGTTCTGCTACAGTCACTGTTTGTTGCTGTCCCTTCTTGTTTTTCCTTTGGTGTTAGAACACTACGTATACAGATTGGCAGGAACTTATGATGCATTAGTTGAATAGCATTGTTGCTTCTATAATAGGGCAGCCAGGTGTACTTCTTGTACCCCCTCCATGATTGATAAAATGAAGGCACGGAATAATTCAAAGTGAATATTTTCCTGATAATTCTGTCTCCATTTCAGAAACATCATATTCTTTGGTTGGCTGGCAGGTGAATTGGTAGCTTGTGCTTCTGGTGCAAATTTTACGCCTCATATTATTAATGTTGCTGCTGGTGAGGTAAGTATCATGTATTTCATCTACTTGATAAAATATTCCTACTTAGTAGCATGATGAACTATACTGTATATTTGATTCTATATTGGCACCCATTGGTCTTGAATTAGCATTCTGTGGAATTCAGACATCTTTTTTTCCCCAGAGAGTTCATAACCTTGTTTATTTATTTACCAGGATGTCAATATGAAGGTCATATCTTTCTCCCAACAAGGTCCAAGGGCAATTTGCATTCTATCTGCCAATGGTGTGATTGCAAATGTTACACTGCGTCAACAGGATTCCTTAGGTGGTACAGTTACTTATGAGGTCTGTCCATATTGCCTTCTGAAGTTATATACATGTCAGTAGTTGAAGCTAATAGATGAAGTTTAGTTCTTACTTGCAATGTTACTTCCATGTTAGCTATCATATTGATGGGTCATTGTTTTATTTTAATTTTGCATTTGTTCCTTGAAGAGAGTTCTTGTAGTTTATTTCATTTAAAGGGGAGGGAGCTATTTCCATCAATTGGCATCCAGAAGTAAATCAATATTCTTCACAGCCTTATATGGTGATTTTGTTGTTTGCCTGTGCCTCCATGAAAATGGTTAGAAAAAACACTGATAGGTATTCAAGTATTCAACATATAAATTGTGCATGGCCTGCGTAAATGAATAAGCAAACTTTTATGGCTTTCCCTTTTAAAATAATGCCATATAGTCCTCTGCAGCTAATATGTGCTGAAGCGTATTTGCAGATTTAAATTATTTAATTGGTCATCTGTAGTATCAGTTCAAAAGTTTAGTAATAGCTTTGCTAGTAGGAGAAATGCTGTAGAGGCCGGAACTTGTTTCCATTATCTAAAAAAAAAAGTAGGCGAAATGCTGATGGAAGAAGAATTCTACAAGGTACTGGGTTACAATGTGTTGTACCCCACTAAATCTCAAATTGCATATCGTAAAACTAAATTTAGCAAGCAATTAGTCCTTGTATCAGTGACTATAGCAGCCCAGTAGAAATGCTACTGCGAATTGAGAGAAGGTACAAATTGAAAACCAAGGTGGTCAAAAAGTCACACCACATATGTGTTGTTGTAGAATATTCATATGGTTTGACTTTGAGTGAATAGGGCTAAATCATGATCAGGACCTTTCCACTCTTTGTAAATGCATGGAAATTAAATAAAGTTGATGGAAACTAGTAGCACATCCAGCACGAAGAAACTGCAGAGAAACTATACCCATGTTGAATTATACATATGCTTTAGTCATGAGTCGTTACTTGTTAGAGTATTAAATAGTCGTGGGAAAATAATGTGCCTAGCTGGCCCATTGTTTGATAGTGCTTGTATATATGTGTGTTACATGCTATTCGAATAGTGGTAACATGTTGGAGTTGGACTCATCATGTGACCTTACTCTTTTCTACTAGAAAATGGGTGCTATTTAGACAGAAACCAGTCTCTGAAAAAACAATTATTCTATATTCTCTAATGATATTTAGCTGACACTGCACCATGTTAAATCAGGGCCGGTTTGAGCTCCTCTCCTTGTCTGGATCTTTCACTCCCACCGATAGCGGTGGCACCAGAAGCCGCTCCGGTGGGATGAGCGTCTCCTTAGCGGCCGCCGACGGCCGTGTAATTGGAGGCGGAGTTGCCGGCCTGCTCGTGGCCGCTAGCCCTGTCCAGGTACGTGAATGCATCGAACTATAAATGCACGTGAATGAATTATATTATGGTTAATTACATGATTAACGATATAGTCACTGGTCCATGACGACTAATCGATGCATGTTTGTTAATTTGCAACCTGATGGCGTTGTGCGTGCCAGGTCGTGGTAGGAAGTTTCCTCCCGAGTTACCAGCTGGACCAGAACGCCAACAAGAAGCCGGTCATCGAAATCACGACAGTGCCGCCGGCGCCGGAGACGATTGGGTTCACGATCTCCAGCGGCGACATGATGGAGGACTCGTACAGCGGCAGCCAGCATCCGCGGTCCGGGACGGCGAAAGGGAGCTCGGCGGCGGCGGTGTTCAAGGTGGAGAACTGGACGGCGCCTGCGCAGCAGCAGCAGCCGCCGGCGCCTGAGCAGGCGAGGAAGAAGACGCCGCCGCCGCCGGCGTCAGAGGCCAAAGTTCCCGTCCCCGGTGGGTGAGGCTTGCAGATCGATCGTGCCGCTCGTCGATCGGCTTGGCTGCTCATCAGTCCCCATCGCATGAATGCTGGCCGGTTGGATCGGATCACTTGCACCATGCAGCCCGTTAGGGCCAGCTAGCTCTCTCTCTGATGATAAAATCAGTCGCTGCAGTTTATAAGGAATACAGTATAATTCAGTAATTTAGCAACCCTGGATGATGCCAATTTAGTACAAAATGGATTGATTTACTTGCACGCGTGAAGATGCTATATATAGCTCTTAGTGTTAATTAGATGTTGACATTTTCG
Organism: Panicum virgatum; assembly: GCF_016808335.1. NCBI lineage: Eukaryota > Viridiplantae > Streptophyta > Magnoliopsida > Poales > Poaceae > Panicum > Panicum virgatum. Next base: position 2,259,531 of record NC_053136.1, read on the forward strand.
GCCCATTTATTTGCATGACGCTTCATTAATCATTATACATCCATCCTAGTATCAAGTTTGTGTGTCAAAGCTTCTTCACCTTTTTTCCTACTGCTGCCGGTTCCAGGGCGGTCGTCACCTCACATACATAGCAGACTTGTACTTCCATCCCATCTGCGATTTCCGAGAAGTTCAAGGGCTTAAAGTGATCGGATGCTCTAGCCTAAGAAAGAGAGGGGATGAATTAGACAATTTAAAAACTTTAACTTATGGCTTCAACTAGTTTGCACAAAAACTTAATCTAAAAAGCTATCTAGATGTGCAACTACGGTTCTTCTAGTGTGAAACTCTCATCTTAAAAGAGTTTAGCAATCTATAGCCAATCCTATCAAGATATTACTCTATGACACAAAAATTGCAATATGAAATGCGGAAGCTTAAAGGAGGGATGAGAGGAAGCAAACTCTCGACATAAAGATTTATTCCGTGGTTCGGATTGCCATAAAGGCGCCCCTACATCCATGTTGTTGAAGCACTCACGAAGAGTATTGCTTCCGGCAACCAAGTCTTATTCGTGAACACAATCACGGTCATCTTGATCCCGTTTTCCACTAAGGAGCTTGCCCACAAAGGAGAGGGAGTCTCCACGCCCCCCCGTACAAGGTTGTCGTCACCGCTCCACACCAAGCCGGAGGGTCGATGACGTGCCGGCAGCCACCAAATGCTCCAAGGGGCCGGCGCACCGAAATACTTGTTCAGTCTAGAACCAGCCACAAGGCACAACACTTTGCTCTCACACTCTCTAAAGAGCTAATCCTATCACTAACACTCACAAAGCTTGTGCTAAGCCTAAGGATTTGATCTATTTGCATATGGATGGCTTGGATGTGTTCTTGGATGTGTACGAGACTTATAGAACTCCAGTGAGCATCAAATGGCCGGGGGGAACTCATATATATAGCCCTCAAACTTGAACTAGCCGTTTAGAGCCGTTGGCCACTTTTCTGCGTAGGTGTCGGTTCATCTGGTGATAGAGCGTCGGTTCAACCGGTCACACACAGGCTGATTCTAGTCGTTGGCTTCTCTGGCACGATCGCAACAACCCCTAGGACCATCAGTTAAACCGATGCTAGGGCGTCGGTTAAACCGGTGATACTTGATCTTCATGTAGCCATTGCACTTGATCATTTCTTGTAGACGTCATTGCACCGACACTTGCTCCGATGGGCAGCGGTTAAACCGGTGCTGAAAGCTTGGCTACTGCGCACTTGACATCGTCTCTGGACAATAGTACGTTGATTGCACCGATGCTTGTCTTTGACCCGTCGGTTAAACCGGTGCCTAAGTGTTGTCTTCACTTGATCCCTTCTAGCCCCAAAACTTGCACCGATGCTTGAGCGTCAGTTTATCCGGGGACCATGGGATGCACCGATGGTGTGGCTTTGGTTTAACCGGTACAACCAACTATCTGTAACCTTTCGTCCAATTCATCGCGGCGATCATTTGGATACTTGACGGTGAATTGGAATTATCATCTTGACGTTGGATTTGACATGGTGTCTCGACAATGGATTGGACATTGCGTCTCGACAGTGAATTGGACATGTTGAATTATATCCGATCCATTGAACCTAAAAACTCCTACAAGTGTGATCTCACAAACTCGTTAGTACCATTGATTATGTTGTCACTCAATCACCAAAATCACAAACAATGGCCTAAATGGGGCCATGTTCCTTACAAGGGCACAACGTACTTTATAACTGCATGTACATGTACACGGGGTCCGATCCGATCGAGTCTGATCGCTGCCTGGATTGGGTCTGACTCTACCTATATACAGATCGATCGGATTCCAACTGCCGACGACTCTGATCAGGCAGTCTCAAATTGCCCTGTATATATATAGTCGGTGCACAGATTAAAGGGAGTAATTGCTTGGCTGCTCCCCCTCCGGTGCGGCGATCCGCCATCTCCTTCCCCTCCAGCGATCCTTTATCTCTGTCTACTCCCTTGCTTCATCTATCTCTACTCCGACGAGAGGAGAATTGATGGAAGACATGCAAGCCCAATCGTACCTGGGTCCTGACAGCATCGTCTTCGTCAGCGCCGGCAGCCCCATGGCATCGCCACCTCGCCACGACGACGACGGCATGCCCCCCAAATCGCTGTTGGATGCGATTTTCCTCCGCACGCTGGCAACCTGGCAAGCGACCCTAGACTTCAGAACTTTTTGTCGCAAGAAATTGCAGATCACTATAGTCTTGATAATACAACAGTTTGCAATGAACAAGGGTCATGAGGTCATAGCTCAGTTTATGGACCATGGCGATGAAAATGATACATTTTTATTAGGAGAAACATGGATGACTGGGAACATAATAGGAATTGGCATTTTAAACTTGTTGCCCAAAGCCAGCGAGGGAAAGAGAATATGATTTTCACTGTGTTGACAAAGAGAATATGATTTTCCACGATCATGAATTTCAGGCTTTAAACGAATTAAAGATTATAAACGAGCTAGCCAAGGCTCTCTTGGTTATTTCAAAAGAAGCAACAAGAGCTCTCATTTTTAATCTCTAGTTACTTAGTGTATTAGGCCATTTTGACGAGAGTCGCCTTCTCACTTTCGGGTGGCAGAGCCTACCAGCCGACTGACAGAGCTAACCTTCAATGAAATATAGAACTTTTATGACCCTAGACGGCAGAGACAACCTACGATGGATCACAACTTATACACTAAGTATTAGAAACTATATGGCTTAAACGGGGGACTAACACATATAAGAACAAGATTTTATCGCAACACAAAATACAAGAACACAACACTATCTTGTTTGGTGGCTAGCATAGCACTCAGTCTTCTCTCTTACTCTTTCCTATCTAACACTACCACCTCTCATCTACTACCATGCTCGTGGATGAATATCATGACAAGGGAGGGGGGTCTCTATTTATAGGCCAATGGAGACTATGTTATTAAGACAAGTGTCCCATTTTTACAGAATTCCTAGTTATTTTAATATTTTATAATTTTATCTATTACTAATTCTAGAGTGCTCCATAAGAAATATCTTCTTCTTGCATGGTGGAGATTATTCTAGAAGATTGCCTTGCCTTCTTCTTAACACTCCCCCTTGAGGCAAATTTCTTTCTAGAGATGTCTTGCAAACCATACCGAGCGCCTTTCAAAACTTCTCAAACTTTACCTTATGAAGACCCTTGGTGAGGATACCAGCAATCTGCTCTTCTATCTTAGTAGACACCATCTCAATCTCTCTATCAAGTACCTTATGTGCTTGGTCATTGCATGGAAGACTGAATTTTCAGCCAAAAGAATAGAAGATAGATTATGATAAAAAAAATTCTTACTTGGTATTCTGTCGGCTGGTGGAGATCCTCCATTAACTGCTTGAGCTAGGTGTTGTCTTGTGCTGCCATCGCTGTCAATCGATACTCTGGATCAGTAGTAGATAATGCCATAGTTGGTTGTATCTTGTTGCACCATGATATGGCTCCTAATCCTAGACTAAAGAAGTATCCTGTGATTGATCATCGTATGCCACTATCTCTAGCATAGTTAGCATGCATCACAATATCTCATCACTTGTAGTTTTTTGTTTTCTTGTATACAATACAAAAATTGATTGTGCCCTTGACATACCCGAGGATTCGCCTGACTGTATCAAGATGAGGCTTCTTTAGATTACTCTTGTATTGACTACTCCAACTGGATAAGAAATAACTAGTCAGGTTAGAGTATGATAGATTAGACTCCCAACCAATCGGTGCATAGTCATGTCCTCCAATCATTTCTTTCATCTCCTTGTGGCATCATATTAGGATATGGAACAGTGGCGGAGCTAGACCTGAGAATTAGGGGGGGTCCAACCTTGGTAATTGAGGTGCTAAGCTAATAAAAAGTATCAAAATTACTATTCATCTAATGGAGTTTTTGCATGGCAAGAGGGGGCCATGGCCCACTTTTGTCTACACTTAGCTCCGCCAGTGATATGGAGTAGAGACAGGCTTGCAGTGAAGCATTCCATAGACCCTTGGTAGATTTCTATTGACCTAGAAATAACCCTTCCTGATGATGATTTTATCCATTGATCGGTCCATCCATCTGAACCTTCTCTCTGATAAGATCTATGTCCCATTGGTGTGCTTCTAGTGCGGGGATGACCCCTACGCCGGGGTGATGATGAAGCTAATGCTTGGTCGCTCCAGTTCCTACCGCCCCGCATCACCTAGTCTCTGAAGCTCTTGACCGTCAAATGCTACAGAGGAGGAGTCGGGGAGATCGCTCTCATCTGCCGAGTGCTCGCTCGGGTGAAACTTCACCCGCACCGCACGGTGCCACGGGGGTCTGCGGCTGTCCCTTTCGGCGGATGCCCCGTCGCCTCCAAGGAGTGTAAACTACTAGTGCCGCATGGAAACTTGTACTAGATAACTGTCTCTGCTTCTGCCTGCTACTTTTGCCTGTATTGCTATTTTTTGCTAATACAAAACATTCATAAATCTCTCTCTCTCTAACTTGTTGTGCTGTCGATGTTACATTGTGGCCAACAGAGTGTTTAGTAACAAGAACACACCTTTTTCCTTTTACTGTAATAAGAAAGGAGCTCACTCATGTTTCCAAAGCCGACGAAGAAGCTGCAGCTTGCAACTGCCTCCTGGTGCTAGCTGCAGCGCAAAAATTAGGGGTCGGATTGGTTTCTTGGCCGAGCGACATCCTGACTCGTACCACTCAACCAGTCCCACCTCGGCCAGGCTCGTGAGATGCAAAGATATGTTGATTGGTTTAGTTAGGATATTGAGAGAAAGTGATTGGTTGCCTGTTTTAACATGTCTATCCTGCACCATCCCTTTCTCATTCATGTAGCTCATGAGCTCACCCCAGCCACCAGGCCCGGTAGAAACGAGCAAAATTTGTGTATCCGTGGAGCCAGGCTGAGGGAATCTTGCATCCCGCTAGACAAGCCCGATCATTGTTGCAGCTAACAAAATCAAGCGACACTCGCAAGCGGGGAGCCCAGGCTCAGCAGAAAACCAGACAACCAATTGCACCCTAGGAGTTGCTTGCATTACTTGAGGACCAAAGAATGGCTTACAACAGTAGTCACTAGGCCAGAACGATTTGGCGTGGCGGCCAAATCGTATCTGCTGGCGAGTGGGACGCCCGCCAGCACTCGTGTGCCAGCACAAATGGCAATTTGTGCCGGTGGGCAGCACACCCGCCAGCACAGGTAGCATATGTACTGGCGGGCTCCTTAACACACCCGCCAGCACAGATTGCCATCTGTGCTGGCGGCTGACATAAGTACCCGCCAGAACAAACTGAATCTGTGCTGGCGCGTATCTTAACTAATCCGTCAGCACAAAGATTTTGTGCATTGCTATAATTTTATTTTCTGTCAATTTGAATTTAAACTTATTTCCCATTAATTTAAAGTTAATATTTCTTGCAAGATATCACTGTACGTTGCATCAATAGTTTAACGTGGTTCTTCAATTAAAATGACTAATGTTTCCAAGCAACTAATATTTACTAACAAGAGCATCCATCATGTTTACAATAATATTTACACAAATTATTCAAAGATAAACAACCATTAATTGTCCTTTGTCCAATTGCTAAGGTTGTTGTTCTCATCTAAAGCCAGCATCCCACCGTGGTCAAAGTATTCGCCCGCCACATGACAAATCTCACATTGGATGAACCTTGCCAAGTCAGCGCAAATGTTGTCGATGTCTCTGTCGTCCAATCTACTGCTGGTCGTAGGGATGGTAGGCATCTGAAAAAAAGTAAGATGTCGTATGTTCATGTGTCATGTTAAATCATGTTATTAGTATATAGTAGAATATATATGACTTACGTCTTCAGGGTTTGTTCGGTACCTCCCACTGTTTCTAATAAGGAACACGTAGTAACCACATAGCACCGAGTCAGGAGGTTGCTTGTGGCACTTCATAAAAAAATTATATATTAGGAGTGCGTAATTACATAACCAATAAAGATGAAGTGTTATGTTCTTACATGGAAATGATATCGTATGTTCATAATTTCCTTCCTGTCCGATGGATGTGGCCTGCCTTTCATGACGTAGAGGCGGTACGCGCTGTAAGGTTAGAATGACATATAGTAATAATTAATAAGGTAATTTAGGAACACATAAATTATTGTCAAAATAAATATGCATGGAATTGGAATATCAAGAAATATCTTACTTTTGTAAAATGCCTATGAACTCCCTGTATCGTTTTTGGTCATAGTCGGCAGAGTCTAGGACCACTGCTCTTCCGATCTTGGGCTTAGTCATTATAGCAATGCAATGGTTGCTGCATAATAACATCATTTATTATATGCCACATTAACATTAATTACCACATAATATATGGCAATTAAAGCAAACTTACTCAAATCCATATGGAGCCATGAGCCAATCCTTATCAACCCTCTTCAGCATCACTTTTGCAATGTAGACGGGTACCTTGTGCCTTTCTTTTTTGTGCGCCTCTTCTTTGAGCTCATCTTTTGCCTTCTTGGTCTTCACATCTTTTAGTTGTTCTTTTATCTTTTCTGTCAATTTGAAGCTGTGCTCGGTCTTGTGAATTCGCGCCGGGTCAAGGTACGCGACCTTGTGCCTTTGTGTCTTCTCTTCCTCCTGCCATTGCATCCTACAAAGATAGACGTCGGATGTACATGTCAGGCAGTATGCATTAATCTAAATTCACACACACACACACACACACACACACACACACACAGATAGATGTCAGACTTACAGGCAAAACACAGTAATGAGATTGACGTCCATATGTCCCCGACGGTAAAGTCTATGTAAGTCCTCAAAATCAATGACTATTTGATGCGAGATTGGATTGTTGAAAACAAAAGGTGGGATAATCGCGGTGATTTCCTTGATCCCATGTGTCATCGCCTTCATGATCCAGGCATGAAACTTTACCAATTCCCATGGGCTCAAATGTAAATCCACGTGAGGCAAGAATGGCTTGCCATGCTGATAATTTTCCAGGCATATTTCAACTTCATGTGAAAAAAGATCCCTAATATCAAGTTCTTGGTGTAGAGGCTCCTTTTCCTTATTTTTGGAAGATGAAGGCATCTTATTCATTGTTCTTAGAAACTTATCAACATTTGCAAATGGTTCCTTTCCATATGTAGTGATCATACGAGGTATTTCCGGCATCTTTGGTGGGACTTGCGGTGATGGGATTTTTGTGATCTTGGCTGGTGACTTCGATGATGGCAAGACGGGGTGCTCGGTCTCAATGTTAGCTTCTGGTGGTGTCAGATCATGAGGTGGAAAATCATCTACTCTGTCATTGCCTGCAAGTGTTGTTTGATCCTGCTCGTGATTGTTTTCTTCCGAGACAGGGGATAGTGCTGCGTGCTCCATGTTCCCCTCTGGTCGGGGTTGATTGATCGCATCTCCAAGAACCACAATCCCGTCATTAGTAGCGATGTCTAACTCACATGTAGAGTCCATCACCTTAACGACTTGTACCCAGGCGTATTCTGGAGCAGGTGGACTTGGAAACACGTGACCCATTACCGCCATGGCAGTTGCGACTTCTCGGAACTTATTTAGTTTCCTTCCGTATGGCACAACCAGTGTGCAAGGTGTATCCACTTGTATGTCATCAACCGGATACTTATGTTGTGTCATGGACCCGACACTGCTCGGAGCAATCAATCCAGATTGGGCAACCATCACGTCTTGGTTAGCTTGTGCCGTATTTGGCACTAAGGACCCCTGCTGGCTGGCCAATAATTGAGAGAATTCTTCTTTTGCGATTGCTCTCATCTTTTCTTCAAGGTCTTTCTTGTAACAGTCACGCTTCCTATAGCCGGGGTCATTGGGAAATACTTGTTTCCAGGACAACAATGATGAAACCCCTCGAACACGTCTAGAGTGCTCTGGAGTGCCAATCGCAGCGGTTAGTTGATCTTTCTCCCTGTTAGGATGGAAAAGACCTTGTTTTTCCGCATCAACGATCTGTGCCAATCTTTCATAAATTTCCGCAGTGGTCGGGTTCTCGAATACAACCTTGCCCTCTCTGTACCTTGGTCGTCGAGCTGGGCACCAATACTTACCACATTTAGGAATGCCTTCAAACAAATCTGGTAAACCTGATTTCCTTCGTTCTTCTTCCTCTCTCCTCCAGTGAGGGATCTTGCCATCGTAGCCACTAGCACCCAAGTGATGGGGATTCTCGGTGGCCTTTTGAGCCTTCTCGGTCATCTTTTCACTCAAAGCTTTTGCCTCTAGCGTCTCCTTCATCAGTTTGAACTCTTCCCACATTGCATCAGGAATCTTCCCGAATTTGATTTTAGGACTCGACCCTTTCTTGGCATAATCTTTATGGAGAGTATGCCGGAAGTTCCTGAAAGCTGTCCCTAGGGTGATCATCACAAATTTCTTTGCATCTTCCTTCGGTTTACCTTCTAGGAACCTAAAGCATGCTTGCAGTGCAACCCACGTAGACTCCTTAATCGAATCAGGCACCATCTTCCAATCATTAGCGGTGATTCAAGTGTGTAGTTGGTCCCTTGAAATGGCTCCACACACATTCCGAAATCTAGCCCATATCCCTTCTGGTAATATTGGCTTGCCTCTGGGACTAACCTCTTCCACTACAAGACACACTGTAGAGGGATTTGATTCTCGCTTCGCTGCCCACGTTTACGTTTCGTCTTACTAGTCGAAGTTGTAGTACTCGAAGGTTGTGGGGCAAAGATAACGACGTCCTGTACAACTTGGAGGATAACTCTGCGTTGTCGCCCTTGGGATTGCGCTGGGGATTCGACGTCGTGCTATAGAGCAAATAATAGATGCATTTGTTATCTTCATATATGATCAAATGATGCATATAACAAAAACATTATGAAACTAGTAATACTTCCGCGGAAGGATCGTATTCAAGGTCTTCTTGCTCTAAGCGTCGACGATGCCTTGGTGGGCTTGGTTGATATTCATCTGGGGTTAAAAAACCACTGTAAGGATCGATGGACCAAGAGGGGGGTGAATTGGGCCTTTTTCAATTTCTAAAACAAAGTAAAGCAACCTTAACCTATGCAATGCTAGTAAGGCACCAATTCACCAACCGGATAACTAAGCTACCTACACAAGCTAAGAGAGATAAAAAGAGAAGTAAAGCCTAGCAAGGTAGAGCTAAGTTATGATCTCTAAGTCAAGCTCATGAATAAATTTGCATGAAAGAAAATGCTTGAATATAGAGAGTGGACAAGAGACAACCGGATTTTTTCCCGTGGTATCGATGTGTTGGCACACACCCCTAATCCACGTTGTGACACTCACAAAGAGTCTTGTCACCTCCCAAGTCACCAAGACGAGGGCGCTCACTAAGAGTCTCCGTTCACCATCCCGGCGTGGTGGAGATCAAGCCACGTACAATCTTCTTCTCCGGGCTCCCACAATCCTTGGCAAGCTCCGCGAGAAACACCTCGATCACCAAGATCGCCTAGGTGATGCCAATCACCAAGAGTAACAAGGTAAGGCCTTCACTTGAGCAAGAACCGATCACCAAGAACGGATGCATACAAGCTTCTCTCTACTCAAGTCCTTAATCTTGCTTCTTGATTGATTGAATGAACAAGTATGTGAAAGATGAAGCTCAAGGTGGCTCTTGACTATAGTATTGAGTGTATGGATGTTGCCTGGTGTCAAGAGTGGCAAAATGACCCATTGGAGGGGTATATATAGGCAGCTCACACGAATAGAGCCGTTGGAGAAAAGCTGCCAGAAAACTGCGTAGCGCCGGTTAATCCGACGTACCTACAATAGTCATCGTCGGTTTAACCGATGAATGTAAACTGCCCCTTCTGAAAACTAGCCGTTACAACTTGGGCAGATTAACCGACGTATCATCGGTTTAACCGGTGAGTGCAGTTGTCCACTGATCAACTGAAAAACCAAGTCTCTGGACAACTGCACCGACGTTAACTCAAACCTATCGTCGGTTTAACCGGTGAGTACAACTTCTGAATTCCTTTGAAAAAACCATCTCACTGGTCAATTGCACCGACGTCCCATTTTAAACATCGTCGGTTTAACCGGTGTATAGATTGAAATACCCTGGAAAAACCAACTCTGGACTAATGCACCGACGTTAATTTCAAACACGTCGGTTTAACCGGTGTATTGAATTTGTCCAGACTCTGCTGACTTTGTTTAACCGACGTATAGAAAATTGAGATCGTCGGTTAAACCGGTGTATAGACTTTTTCTGATTTTGTCTTTTCTGATTTGAGTCTTGAATGAAATCCAAATATTCTTGAGATATAGTTTGAGAACCACTTATTTGAACTTCTAGAAACCTGAGTGACCATTGTGTGCATCCATTTTCAAATGACCATGTCCATGCTCAAGTTACTTAGTCTTAACCCCTCTTAATAGTGCGATCACTACAAAACTATAAAACCTATACTAACCTAAGTGTCCTTCTCAACCTTATGACACTTAGGACTAGAAAGATCCTTAGTCTTGACATATATAAGAGTTGAATACCGAGATCGCCTTTTTGAATAATGAAATTGAGGGGCCTCTTTTGACATATGACCAAATGAGCGATAATGATCTATTAAGCTGCACAAACTCATTAGTCACAATAATGGTTGTCATTAATCACCGAAACATACCTTGAGGGCCTAGATGCTTACAACCACCAGATGAGTATCCATCATCGTCCAATGATTCCTCGGCCTCTTGCATCAGGGCTTCATTTGTAGGCTTCAATTGTAAACCGATATATTTGCATTTATGAGAATGTGATAGCAAAACAATTAGGAAAAAAACTTATCTCAGTTTTGATTGTTTTAGCTCCGGAGAAAATTGGAGACAAGTGAAAACGAAATGTTATAAGGGCTATTTACTATCAAGAAAACATATTGCAGTTCATAGGCCCTACAAGCCATGGTATTCCTTTGGCAATTGGACTAGAAGCTGATGGGAATCGCTAAGCTGAATGGCAACTTATTCCTAGGTGGGGATAACGGAGCCTAACAATGTCTTGGCCAAGATTACTTCCAGGAACTAAAAGATATTATTGGCAGGGAATGATAACTGATCATGGAGTTCAAACCTGCACTGCAGATTTTAATGTCAACTTAGCCTTTTAATCTTGCATGATTTTACCAAAGAGCATACCATTAGATATGGTAATGGGACACCATACTACAGCTAAAATTGCATCCTAACCCTAGTAATTTTTCCATTAGTAGATGATAAATACTATGCTCCATTTTGTTACCAAATCATTCATCGTAGGAAGAACATAACCATAGCAAGCAAAGCTTGGTTACAGAGCAGTAGAATAGCTTGTGCCATCTGTACCTCTAAATAATTCAAGTTGCAATTCATTTTTCTTTTCCTGGACATCCCATTCTTACATTTCAAATGACTAAGAAACAGCATCAATCCCCAAAATATAGCCTCAATTCAAATGCACTCGTAAATTTTCACCTTATCACAACAAATTGGACCAACTGTGCAAATTTTAGAGTCACCTTATTACAACAAATCCCTGACTTTCACTAAATGAACAACTGCACAAATTTTTGTTTTCACTCAAATAAAAAAAAGAGCAAACTATTACCATGGGAAGGGGAGGGGACGTCGAGGCAGGGGCCGGCGTGGTCGTCGGGGTAGGTGCTGCCGCGTCATCGGGGCAGGGGCCGGCGTGGTTGTCGGGGCAGGTTCCGGCGGCGTCAACATTGCGGCGTGACCAGGCGACGGCGCTCGGGGCCGAGGGCATGGGCGTGGGCACCGGCAGCGCTTGCGGTCGGGGCCCTAGGGCGGGGCGGCGCTTGAGGCTGGAGGCGGAGGCGGATCCTGGTGCGACGCTCGGGGCCGGGGGCGTAGCCGCGCCGGCGTGTGGCCATTGGCCAAGGGCGGCGGCGGCGCTCGGGGTCGGGCTCGGGGTCGTAGGGCGGTGGCGCTCACCATTGGGGCGAGGTCCGACGACGGCGACGCTTGTGGCGGGAAAATTTGGCAGAATGGCAGCGTCGTTTTGGTTTCGCGCCAGGACTTTGAAAAATTTCTGGGCCGGCCCAGCGTTATATACAAAGGGAGGATGTGTGCTGGCGGGCGTCTTTACTGGTGGTTGACTTAATCCAACCGCCACCACAGATCTCTGCTGGCGGTTGACTAATGACGCTCACCAGCATAAATCTCTCCCAGCGGCTTTTTTAAGTGGCCCACCAGCTATATAGCAATGACAATAATGCAATAGATGGATTCCCTCCATATATATAAATATAATGACAATGACCACACTTATTTTTTTCTTAGTATTAAAGAAAATCATTTAATTTTTCTTAGCTCTTAGTTACATACTTATTTTTTTCTATTTCTTTCTCCTTCACACTTATTTTTTTCTTAGCTCTTAGTATTAAAGAAAATCATTTAATTTTTCTTAGCTCTTAGTTACACTTAGTCTTAACACATCAAACACAATTAAGTAATAGTCTTACAAGATAATTAATAATAGTACACTAAATTCACACATCAAACGCAATTAAGTAATAGTCTTACAAGATAATTAATAATAGTACACTAAATTCACACATCGAATGCAATTAAGTAATAGTCTTACAAGATAATTAATAATAGTATACTAAATTCACACATCACACACAATTAAGTAATAGTCTTACAAGACAATTAATAATAGTACACTAAATTCACACATCACACACAATTAAGTAATAGTCTTACAAGACAATTAATAATAGTACACTAAATTCACACATCACACATAATTTATCCTTTAACAAATCTTCCTTCACAGTCTTTGCACACCCAGGGATTCTCGGATTTATCTATGCTTCCTTCTACCTTCTTAATTCTTTTTTCTAGCTCTTTGAAAACTTCCAATTCTTCGTACTGATTGTATTCCTCAATGTCCTCTACACCATCAACTCCAAGAATCCTTTGTTTTCCAGAGATAGAAATGTGTTTCTTTGCATTTGCGGGGTCGGATATATAGAATACTTGTGCGACACGATCGGCGAGCACCCAAGGGTCATCTTTATAACCGACGTTGGCTAGATCCACAAGTGTCAATCCATAGTTGTCCATTGCAATGCCTTGCGGGCATTTGATCCATTGGCACCGAAAGACGGGAATCTGAATATTCGCTCCATAGTCAAGTTCCCATATTTACTCTATGAAACCGTAGTAAGTTACGGTTTGTCTAAATGTGTCAATAGCTCTATGCGAACACTACTATTTTGGTACGCCATGCTCTTGTTGTCCTTTTCAATGGTATAAAATGTGTACCCATTTATTTCATATGCTTGCCATGATGTGACATTGCTTGACGGTCCAGAAGCCAACCTTGTTAATGTTACTTCATTTGTGGAATCTCCTTGAAATTGGTGTTCATGGTCCCTAAACCATGATGAGAAATGACGCTTGTGCTCTTTGATGATCCAATCCTGCGAGCGACCATTACTTTCTGACTCAATCTCAATTAAGTGTTGCTGGATGTAGGGCTCCACTAATGTGAGTTGTTGTAGAACACTGGAATGAGCTTTCTCCAACTGTTTGTTGTCACTATCGACAAATCTTTTCTTTCCAATGGTTCCTCTTCCGAACAACCTCCCCTCATGTCGAGATACCGGCAAACCAACAACTCTCCTATCTTTTATGTAATCTATGCAGCAATCAATACTCTTTTCTATATGGCAGCTCTCCATCATCGAACCCACTGGGAATGCGCTGTTTCTCATATATCCATTGAGAGTTGACATGAACTGTTCATATGTCCACATCTGATGGAAGTACATAGGCCCTAGTTCAGTTATCTGGTTGTCCATGTGGATCATGAGATGTTCCATGATATCAAAAAAGGATGGAGGGAAGCACATCTCAAGTTGGGCCTGAGTTTCGGCCACAAATAGCTAGAGTCTAGCCAATTCTACGCAATTGATCACTTTCTTTGAAATCGTATTGAAGAAGTAACACATCCGTGTGATAACCATCTTGACGAATACTGATTTGATAGCCCGGATCGCAATAGTAAGAAAAACTGTGATCATCACATGACAGTCATGGGAGTTATAGCCGGTAATTGTGAGGTCTTTCATCGACACTAGTGACCTGATGTTTGATGAGAAACTAGTCGGCACTTTCAACCCGCGCAAGCACTTGCACACTGCGGTTCTCTCATCTTGTGTTAGGTTGTAGCTAGCCGGGGAAGGTATTGTTTTCCATTAGGATGTGGTACGGGGTGGAGATCTTTTCTGATGCCGAGTGCAACCATATCCTTCCGTGATTTCAATCCATTCTTTACCTTCCCTGATATCCCCAAAAAATCGGCGGGGCTGTCAAACACATTCTTCTGTAGATGAATACCATCAATGGCATGGCGTACGGCCAACTCCTTCCAGTATGGCAAATACTTAAAGAAGATAGACATCTTCTTGAATGGCACATCTTCGACGACTTCTGTAGTATCATCCTGCGTATGCCTCTTTCTCTTTTTCTTTTCGGCACCAGGGGCTGACTTCTTTCCAGGCTTGAACATGACTTTCTGGCACATTTCACACACTTCTTGTCCAGTAATCGGATGAGGTGCCTCATCTTTCTCATTGGTGCCATCAAAATGTTCCTTCATCTTTTGGTATTTGTGCGTACTCATTAAGAAGTGGCTGTGGCGCATGTACACTGTCTTTATGGATCCCGTAAGATACACAGATGTTGTTTTATCCACACAAACAACACATGTTGTCATTCCTTTTATTTGTCCAAGTAAGGCAAATAGGGTGGGATAATCAATGATGGTAACAAAAATAATTGCCCTTAGTGTGAAGTGCTCTTGCCGGTACTCATCCCACATCCTAACCCCCTCGTTCCACATCATCAGTTTAGCGTTGTTCGGATTTGAGAACAAACGCTTCAGGCGGTCGATCACTGGTAGGTACCACATCACCAAGGCAGGAATTTTGCGTTGACCCGTTTCAATACCGATACAAGTATCATCCTCTGCTTCACAAACTGCACTTTTCTTTGATGCCCTCTTCCTCTTCCCGACAGTGGATCCACACCATCCTCACTAAAATTGGCATTACTTTTGTAACGACTAGCTTCACAATTTGGGCACTTAGCCAATGCCGCATAGTCACCACGATATTGTATGTAGTGGTTTGGACATGCGTGTATTCTTTGCACATGCATTTTCATAGGATTGATAAGCTTCTTCGCTTCATATGTGTTTTTGGGAACAAAGTTTGGCTTTGGAAGCAATCGACCAAGAAGAATAAGCAGATCATTGAAACTATTATCTGACCAGCCGAACATAGCCTTAAGAATTGGAAGATGAAGCACAAAATGCAAGACTATCCACTCCTTCCCACAACCATCATACATACGGTCCTTTGCGGCCTTCTTCAATGTCTCGAAGCACTCTAACCCTTTAGCACTGCCTAGCAACACTTCCGGTTCAATATGGCGCAACATTTTCTCCATATCAATATCATGTTCCTCATCTTCTTGAGCACGCAAATCATCATTGACACTTGTGTGGTCACCATTATTATTTTCAAGATCACCATCATGCATCATACCATGATCACTGGGATCCTCATCATCATCTTCATCAGCATCATGCACTTCATCATCGACATTGTTGATGCATGTGTTGCCAGTTAATTGTGCCTCACCATGGTGTATCCAAACCTTATAATCAACTATAAAACCGCGTTGGATCAAATGTGTCTTGATTACATCAGTATTCTCTCATACTATATTATTCTTGCAGTCAAAGCACGGATGTAAGGATCACCGGGGTGTCCGACCCTAGAGGGGGAGGGGGTGAATAGGGTCGCTAATCGCTTTTCTATCCTAGGGCTCAATCTAATTGCATAAGATAAACCTAACACGTCCTACACATGCTAGTTATGACTAAGGTTTATCTATGCTACCCTCTACTTACCCCAAAAGACTTGCAACCTAGCCAATCCTAATCAAACTAACTAGGAAAGTAAAGGTAAGCAAGAAAGAGTAAATGCGGAAACGTAATGCGGTAAGTAAAGCGGTAAGGGAGAGGATATGCAAACTCCCGTGAAGACACCAAGACACACGATTTAACGTGGTTCGGTTAGGACACCAAAGTCCCTCCCTACGTCCACGGCCACTTGCTCACAAAGAACAAGTGGGATGCCGAGTCTCTTCGCTTGATCACCGTCTTGCCACGCCTCCAAGGCTCCCGACAAGCAAAGGCTAAGTGACGCCAAGTCACAAAGACGAGGTCACCGCCACCGTCTATCTCGAAGCGTCACCACGGCACCGTCTTCACTATCTTGGAGCTTTAACACCAAGTAGGGGCCTCCTTCCCCGCACAAAGTGTCGTTGCCACTCCACACCAAGTCGGAGGGTCACACGACGAGTACACAAGTTGCTTGCCGCAGCAAGACTTTCTCTCAAGCTAGTTCTCTCAAGAACTAAGCCTAAACAAGCACTAAGCACTCTCACAAGTGTGCTTAAGCCTATATGATGTACAATGAAGCTCTATGGTGGTTGGAGATGATCTTTAGCTCTAGTATACTTCTTTGAACTCCAGCACATTCAAATGACCCGGTCTTGGGGGTATATATAGGCAGCACAAGCAAATATAGCCGTTGGAGAAAAGCTGCCAGAAAAACGCTTAACGCCGGTTAATCCGATGCTCCCCAAATCGCCATCGTCGGTTTAACCGGTGATACTAAACTGCCCACTGAAAACTAGCCGTTACGTGTACGGGCAATCAACCGACGCAATCGACCGGTGTATGTAATGTTAGCGTCGGTTTAACCGGTGAGTGCAACTGTCCTCTGATCCTTGAAAAACAAACTCTCTGGACAACTGCACCGACGTTATTAACCGGTGCATCATCGGTTCATCCGATGTATGCATTTTCCTTGGTCTGCTTCTGCCATTGCACCGACGTATTCAAACTTCCTATCGTCGGTTCATCCGGTGCCAAACCCTAGCCCGCAGGCCATCTCTGTCATTGCACCGATGAGTACATTTTGCCTTACGTCGGTTTAACCGGTGATACTAAAACTCCCAGACGTGCTCAAGTCAATGCACCGACGTGTGTAATTTGCTTGGCGTCGGTTCAACCGGTGACTTGATTTCTTTTAGGTTTCAGGGCGCTGCCCTGAGACCCGCGAGGGGCGGCTCCCCCTCGACCCCCGTCCGCTAACCGGGTAGCGGAACCCCCGTAGGGGCGGCCCTTCGGGCCTAGCTTCGCCTCTCTTCTCTTTGTCATCACTTGAACCTAAAAGCCTGAGTATATCATCTAAGCAAACACATTAGTTCAAGTGTTGCGTGTGTCATCAATCGCCAAAACATTATATTGAAATATGGCATGAGGCCATTTTCGCTACAACGGACAACGGATTTGCTTTGTCCTCTTACTGTGAGCATGCTCTTTCGCGGCCTCAACAAACTTTGATACTCCCGACATGAAAGAATCTGAATGTCTCTTTATGCCATACATCCATGCACTATCCATCTTGAAGCTCTTTATGACAATAAATGTAATATTAAACAAAACTCAATTAATCGCTAATGTAATTTATTTTGAAAACAATTATATTATAATATGTAAAAATTTCTAAAACTCAATTATATTATAGTATGTAAAATTTTATAAATCTTATTATTAACAATGAAAATCAAGCTCTTAGTGCTAGATCAATTGACTCTTGAAGCTCGTAGTTCTAAATCCTACGGTAATAAATGTAATATTAAAAAACTCAATTAATTTATTTTGATAACATTTAAAGTAGAAAAATATTATCTAAATTTTATTAAGAGTAAAAGACAAGCAAAGTATTATTACAAAAACCAAGCTCATACCCTTTCTCTCTCCTATTTTTCCTAGACCTAGACCTAGATCTAGATCTAAATGATTTCCAAGCTCATAATGGAGGAAAAACATATTAAAACTTATAAGCAATGGTTCAATCATGCCTAATCATTCAAGAAAGAATGGAAACAAATTAACTTCTAGCTCAATTGCCTCTAGAATAAGGAAGAACACCATGGATGCCCTCCTCCAAAGACAACACAATTTAAGCTCTAAACTATGGATTAAACTTGAAAAAAAGCTAGATATGGCACAAACTTACCTTTTAGAGTCACCTCCTCCAAGAAATTCAAGAACAAAACCTTCCCCCTTGTATTTGGTGATTTTGGAGCTGTACCCGAGCTCCTCTCGGGCACAGTACAAAGAGAGGGCGGTCCGGAGAAGGCATAGTGTGCGATATTTTAGTGAGGCTTTGTGCTGGCGGCCACAAAAGCGGCCGCCAGCACAGATGGTATTTGTGCTGGCGGGCAACATAACAGCCCGTCAGCACAAATGTGCCCGTCTTTACTGGCGGGCGATTAAGAGGCCCGTCAGCACAGATACCCTATGTGCTGGCGGGCCCTAGCCAAATGGGCCATGATGGTTTTATGCTGGCGGGTTCCAACTACGCCCGCCAGCATGTTAAATAGGCCCTGTCAGCAGAAATCGTTTCTGGCCTAGTGAGTTGAGTGTCAGAGTTAGAAATGCAACGCTCGTTCAATAGACGGAAGGCTTCACGAGTTTTTTTCTTGACAGCACTCTCCACTAGCTCGTAGCTTTATTCACGTACCAGGTTAGTAAAATCACGACCCCCAAGACCAGATACAAAGCTTGGGAGGGGATCATCCTAAATGCATGGATGATCCGGGTCCCTTTGTAAGCCTGAGCGAGTGGGTTCTCTCGGATTCAGAGAAGGATCCAGCAAAATGGTCACCAGGCATCTTGTTCGGTGTACCACCTGCTCTGTGGCAAGCATCACTTCTGCTACATTCATTTTGTTTCTGACATCCCACCATATCCATAGAAAACTGATCACAGTCAGCTTATTATCTTCTTTTATCTGCAAAATATGATTGACTACTTCTCTCGCCGATCTCATAGATAACAGTACGTCTTAAGCGAGATTCTTCAAGCATTATAGCCTACTACCAGCATCGTCGAACATGTTTGCATTTCAGGAAACAATATCCCCCATAATCATCTCGTCAGTGACAGACTGGACAAATGGTATCAATCTCCACCCCCCTTCTTCTTATGCTCATACAAAAGTGGTAGACTGCTATCACGTGCTAAAGGCCACATGAACTGCTTCACAAGTTATACCTAACAGGAACCAAGACACCAAGTCCATTGACACCAACCCTACTCTGACTACACTTGAAGCCCAGGAACCCATGGGCCCCTATATGCGGATGGGCTTTTGGAGAATGCACACCAACTCCTTTTCTTTTAAAAATAGGGGATGTGGTTGAAACTGGGCCCCTATATGGGATGGGCCTTTGGCCTAGTGGCAATGCTGTTTCTGCGGCTCAGTTCAAATATTTTTGCACCATCCGTCCTCCCATCGCTAGACATACGCCCACCACTCCACCTTGTTCCTACTGCCGGAGCAGGCGAGGAGTTTACATGCGCATGGTCAACTCATCGTCACCTCTACATATACATCGCGATCGATCAATAGACTTGACTATACGATGATGTTCGGAGAAGTTCCCAGCAGCTAGCTAGGCCAGAAAAAGCCTCTGAATGTATCAATACTATTTATTAATTAATTGCAGACGATCGACTGCTGCTGCATCGACCATCGGTAGATACTATATATATGCAGCGATTTTTCTCACTGAAGCCACTTGTTGCGATTATGATGCATGCATGTAACTTTCGTTCGAGGGTACCTATAGCTGCTGCTAGCTAGTTAGGGCTTAACAAGTCGAGGCCATCACTTGTGGAAAAAGAGGAGAAACTGAACTGCTGGTAGCTAGCATCGAATTAACTGAAGAATTATTGAATAGACCAGAGATGCAGGTATAGCACGGATGAGACATCCACGAACGACACTCCATCTTTCAACTTTCTGCTGATGAGGAGCAACCCCACCCGTGGAAAACTTCCGCGCGAGCTGAGCGAACAAGTCTGCTAGCAGCTAGGGGCATCGATCTCCAAGCACGCAAGTTCCTGAAAATTTCCTGTGCAGAGGATGAAGTGGCGAGCTTGTTCCTTTTAATTAAGAAAAGGCAAGGTAGATGAGAGTCTCTCTCTAGGTACCATATATGCAGTTCGTTCCGATTGCAAAGGCGAGCCAGCCAGCGTAAAAGCTGTAAAAAAAAGGTAGAAGAACATGACATGCGTATACACGACAAAAAAAAAAAAACAAAGCGACAGAATAAGATCAAGAAAGAAGAAAGCAATAACTAACAGTGATGTGGATAAGCTGCATATTCGATTATATCGCCAGATAGCTACATGTAGGGATGGCAACGGGTCGGGTAAGGTGCGGGTAGAGCAAATATCCGCCCGCGACAATACCCGAAACTATAAGACATACCTGTATCCGCGAAGTCTAGCGGGTAAAATTTTATACCCGTACCCATACCCACCGGGTACGGGTCGGGTTTCGGATACCCATCGGGTATTTTAATAATAGCATAAAAAACATATCATTTGGTCATATTGACTAGCATATTTTGAATCTATCATTCATATAAGCGAATGCAAAGCATTAGTAGAACTAAACGGATCATCTTGCGTCATTTTTTTTTATTTTCAACATCTATTTTGTAGTTGTATGTAAGTACATGCGTTCAATTCTAGTTATGTATTTCATCTAAAAAATGTAACAATGGTCATACGCTTCACTACAAATAATAAGCAAAATATCAATATCATTTTCACATCTATTAGTTCACACAATCTCACTATCTGTCTATTTAGTTCATGCAATCACAAGAAAATGAGACATAAAATGTGTGAATGATATGAGTTCTATTTTTTATATTTTGGTACCCGTCGGGTACCCGCGGGTAAAATTTTTTACCCACGCTCTACCCGCGGGTGAAATTTTATATCCATACCCATACGCGGGTACCCGCACCCACAGGTAAAATTGCCATCCCTGGCTACATGTGCATACCCATGCACGCATGGTGATTTCTGGTCTGGAAGTTGACGTGTAAACAAAAAAAATAATAGATTTCTTAAAAAAAACAAAAAATAATAGAGCTCTAGAACAGCTAGCTCAAGAGTAAAAATAATAGAGCTCTAGAGCCGTGGTGCCTGCCCGAAACTAGGCTGGGACTAAACGTATGGGCTGAAATAATGACCATCGATCACTCCATCAGTACGCAAGCTAGACGGTAACATGCACATCAGAGATTAGACCGTACCGCCGATGACGATGATATGCATGATATCGATCGATGCTCTGCGTCCGCGGTGAAAGTAGGATCGAAATCCATGGAGGCTTCCTGGACTTCACCTGCAGGCTGCAGCAGCGGCTAGTAGCTAGCTAGCCTGAAAATGAAATCCAATTGCACGGCCGGCATCGTCCATGACTTGTCGTCCTGCATTTTTCTACCGTGCTATCGACGTCCGACCTGTCCGATTATTATCAGATACTATTAGCTAGCCACCACTACTACTATACTGCCGCGTTTATATATATTCCTCTTTCAGATTTGTTTCCTCCGATCCATCGAGGGGACATCGATCGATCAGTCACTTGGCACGCAGTAACAATGCGTAGTAATTTCTGCCGGGTTTAATTTACCAGACTAGCTACTACCTATACCTGTAAAACCTGGTGGTGATAATGAACGACGAAACTTCCTGCATGCAAGATAGTCGAGACTCGAGAGAGCAGCGACAAATAATTTGACAACTGGAGTGATGCCAAATCTCCGACGGCTCATCTCAGGTGCATGCGGCGCCGCCTGCCGGATTATTTATTATATTTGTATTTGCATGTATATACTCCATTCGTTCCAAATTATAAGACATTCCAATAATCTTGGAGAGTCAAATTTTTTTATGTCTGACCAAATTTAAATAATAGAACAATAATATTTATTATATAAACTAAGTATCATTAGATTTTTTATTAGTTATATTTTTATAGTACATCAATTTGATATTATAATTTTTTATATTTTTCTCTATAATTTTGGTCAAACTTGAGATTGGTTTGACTCTCCAAGATTCTTTGAGTATAAAAAAATATATAAAAAGGGTGCGGCTGCCCTCAGCTGGCCGGCTGCATGCTGCGACGATATAAAGCTGGCTGGACTAGCCGGAGACGATCCCGGAGGATACGATAGCTACAGGAATGCACTGCATGGTCAACATGTTGGATTTGTTAATTTGACCTCGGTCAATCTATAACCAATGCAATCAGAGGGGTTATCCATTCCCCAGATCTCGGACTCGGGAAACAAATCCCGAGTCCGGTTTTATCGTGATCGGGAGGCAAAACCCTAAGTCCATTGGGCTCGGCCCCGGGTCTACAGCGTGACTATAAGTAGAGGGTCAACCCCATAGGGTTTCCCTATTCCAAACTCTTGTGATTCTCACGTAGTCCACCCTAACCGATCGCTAAGCACGCTGGAAGGCTCGGAAGCACGAGCACCACGTCCGGGGCAGTGCCGGTGGCGCCCTGAAGGATGCCGCTACCCTGAGAGGTCCCTCAAGGAACGACTATGCTACGTCCCCGACTCCGCTCTTGTCGTCAACGACATCACTACTGCACCGACGACCATGGACGCCACGGCCACCGGTACAAGACCGAATCTTTATGTTAATCCGCATTAGTGAAGTCAATGTGATCTACTGTGTAGACTAAATGATCCTATTAGAATTTTCTAAGTTAATGTTTGACTAACATTTGGTATCAGTTAGCCTAGATCTAGTCTACTTACATCCATTTCATGGTTCGGTCAGTTATGCAAAGGTGATGTCTAGATCTAGTGTTTCATGTTATAGTTGATTTTCATTAAGTCGGTACGGTTAAGCACGCTAGATCTATCAATTTTAAGTCAGTTAGTAAGTCTGGAATGCTTAGATCTACGAGTTCATTAAGTTTTTCTAAGTATTCATCATGTTTTACAATTCGATCCACTAAGCTAGGGTTACGAGTAAGTTCAGAAAAGAGAAAGGATTGCAAGAAACCCCGAATCACTCTCTCTCTCTCTCTCTCACACACACACGCAAATCATCCAAACCCTAACCCTAAGATCAAAACCGTACCTGAGAGTCAGCCGTCAGTGGGCTGGCACGGGCCGCACGCGCAGATCTGGCCATTAGTTTGGCCGGCCTCGCGCGCGACCCATCAGATCTGGTCGTCGTCCGTCATGAGCATCAGGGGACCGCCGTGGAGGTCCTCGACGGCCGCGCGCTCACCGCGAGGGGAGCGCGCGCGCCGGCGATAGCCTCCGCGACAGTCCCGTCGCCTGGGCCGCCGTGTCGCCTTGCGCGTCGGCGAGCGAGCTCGAGCCGCGGCCGTGCCGTGCGCTCGGCTCGTCTCTCTCCCTCACTCAGATAAGCACGGGGGGATGGCCGGCCGGAGCTGTGAAGCACGGCGGCGCATGCGGGCGTGCACGACACTGGCCGCCATCGCCGGTTGCTGTCCGCGGCCGGGTGAGAGCGCATCGGCTGCGGGAAGGGGAGAGAATTATTAGGGTTTCGGAACCCCCCCCCCCCCCCGCCGTTTTCGGTATTTAAGAGTCGCAGCGACGAATTTCAGCCGTCGATCAAGGTCAACGGCTAGCAGCACTTCGCCCCGCGTGCGCGTCCGCTTGGGCCATTTTGGCGGCCCGTTCATTGGCCCCTGGGCCGACTTTCGACTGGGCCGCCGCCTCTGCGTCGCTGCGTGCGCGCGCGCTGGGCCGCTGCCGCTACTGGGCTGAGCTGACACTGCTGGGCTGAGCCGCCACCGCTGTTTCGCTGCCGCGCGCGCTGCGGGCCGTGCTGAGTTGGGCTGGCGCAAGTGTTCTGGGCTTCACGTTTTAAGTTTTAGTCCAGCACGCGAATTAAATTTTCATTTAAGTTTCCAGTTTAGCTTTGCTCTATTTTATGCACAGTTTTAATTAAGTTTTACGATTAAGTTGTAGGTTCCTGTTTTAAGTAAGTTTATTAGTATTTTCAGTACATTTATTTTCAGATGATGGTGTTGTATTTAAATCCACCACTATACTTTGAGATTTCTCTAAATAAATGGAACCAATGAGAAGTTTGTTTAGAGTAAATGTGACATCCCAAAAATTCACCTAAAGAAATTACTCGAAATCATTTCAAAATTTTGGTTCTTCGTTGAGCTCCCCTAATTCCCCGGAACATTGTCCATCAAATCCCTCTTCTGACATCTGAATCCAATCGCTGTCCCGTCTCCCTGTTCTCTCTCGTTCCGCGTGTCACGCCCGACCGGCGCGCATGCGCGTCCAGCCGCGGTCGCCGCCGCGATTTCTGTCGCGCCTCTCTCTATTTTTTTTCTTTTTTCCCATTTTCTCCTTTTCCCTTTCATTTTTCTTTTTCCTCTCACTCTCTCTCTCCCCCTTCCTCCCTCTCCTCTGCCGCGCTCTCGCACACGAGTGCTGCCCGAGCAGAGCAGCTCGACGCCGCCGAACCCCTTGCGCCGGCCGGGCCCTACCTCGGCCGCGCCATCACTTCTCCACTGCTACGCGCCACCCTCTCTCCCTGGTCGTCTCGTCGCTCGTGACGCCCCGGTGAGCCGCCCGCCCGTAGAGCCGCGTACAACGCCCGCCATTGTCGCCGGCCGCTCGTGTGCACGCCCACGCGCAGCACGCGCGGCACTGCTCCAAACGCTCTACACGCCCCGGATGCCCGCCGCGCCGCTCGCGCCTGCCCGAGCCGTCCCATCACCCGGATGCCGGCTTCGCCGCCCGCGCCACCGTGTCGCGACACCGAGCGCCATTAAGGCTCGCTGCGCCTCTCGCCGGCCTCCACCGCACGCCGACCACTCCACCGCCTTTCCTCGCCTATAAAGAGGCCTTCCACGTCGCCCTCGAGCTCCACAAGCTGCCCAGCCCCCACGCGCCCCCTCCTGAGCCGTGCATCGCCGCCGCCGCTAGCGCCTCCGCCTGCCACCGCCGGCCTTCGTGGCCAAGCCGCCTCGCTTCATGCCAACCCAAGGTGAGTAGGGGGATAGTATCCTCTCGCCCTGCGGCCCCTTTTCCCCTAGCCCCAGCCGCCGCCAGACCCTGCAGCGCCGCCGCCGCACCGACCTGAGCCGCCCGCTGCCATGGCTCCCCTCCCTGCGGGCCTCCTTCCCTGAAATCGAAGGGGGGAATCGAACCCCCGCACCTCCTTCCCCTTTTCCCCCTCCTCCCAGCCGCCACCGTGGCCCAGGGCCGCCGGCCAGGCGCCGCCAATGACCGCCCCTCCCTTCCTCTATTTCCCGTGGAGGGAGGAGGAAGAAGGTGGCTTTTTGCCACAAAACCCGCTGCCTTTTTCTCTATTCTAGTAAGAACCCTCCCATCTCTCTAGTACTTTTACAAAAGAAACCTTCCTATTTTCCCTATTCATAATAAACCCTCCATCGTATAAACATAATTCTTATTATACCCCTGCCCCTTTTCAGAGTAACTCGTGTATTTCTAGAAATTACAATCAAGTCCTTCCCTTTCCAAAACTATTTATGAAGAAGTCCCCTGAACCTGGTTTAACCCCTGAACCCCTCTTTAACTCGTCATTTGATGCGCCAAAAATCCTCCGATCGACCTGAAATTTTACCACACCATTTCTAACATAATTTAAGATGTACCATTAGAAAACTGCTCAAAAATATTGCTCCTATTCCCATATATTAATTGTTTTCGATTCGAGCTCAGCGATAAAACCTTTACTTCTTTTTCTTGATTGTGTGCTTGCTTGTGTGCGTCGTAGATCACAGTGTGAACGAAGGAGAACCTGTCGATGAGCAGTACCACGAGCAAGTGAACGAGGACCAGTTCCGCGACCCCGAACCCGAAGGACAGTACCTCGATCAGGACTTCCCGGAAGGCTTCGAAGACGGCAAGTTCAATCCCGCCCTTTGATGCATGTTTTGTCCCAGTTTTTATAAACACAACCTATTGGCCTGTTTTAAAAAACTGCATATGTTTTGCTGAAAATATGGTTGGATAGGCACCCCTTGATTTGTGATAACCATTCCTTGACCGCCTAGATTAATGTCTAAATATGATTTATTCTATTTGGATGTTAATCGCTGCTAGAACGCTTAGGACCTTGAACATGGTACGACTTGTTTTATAAAAGGAAAATGTGTGAGTGTGTGGGGAGGGGAAAAATGTGGAATGTGTGGAAACTAAAAGAAAGATGAGTTCAGATGATATGGATGACACTTCTGTGTGTGAGCAAGGTTGGGAGATATCCATCTTGTCACAATTAAGGACCGAGTTGATGTGTCATCTTGCCTAACTCCACTATCGTGCAAACCACTCGACCGTTGTATGTGGCAATGACTTAGCATAAACCCCACTAGATAGTCTGATAGCCATCAGGAGAGCTGAGAGCAACGGGTGATCAAGGAGAAGGGATAAGCTCTGTGTGACTTATGCCCCGGTTAAACCTCGGAGTTAGGTCAATGGCCTCTTGGTGGATCCCGTGGTGGATAGTCAGGTCTAGCTAAGGTGGGTAATGGCTTTGTTGGGATCTGCACCGACACTAAGGTGATCGTGCTGTGGTACCCCCCTTGTGGGTAAAGTTTCACACCTCTGCAGAGTTAAAATCTATTCGAATAGCTGTGCCCACGGTACTGGGCGAGTTATGGTTTGGTCACACAACTAGTGTTTCTTCTGGGAATGGATGGGTTGGCGTTAGTTGTTTTGGAAAAGTGTCCGGCGGATGTGCTGTGTGCTACGGCGGACGAGGAGTCCGGTAGCAACATAAAATGGGGATCCTATGTAGATCAACCCTACGGTTTACTCAGTGCAAGATAATTGCTTTTGAAAAGCCATTTCTTTCAAATAAACCCCTGCATAAAAATTAGCTTTCCGCAAATTAAACCCTAACCTTATCCTTGATTTACCCGGTGCATTATAATTCTGTTTATACCCCCTCCGTGGGTGTGGTTGGACTTGCTGAGTACGTTTGTACTCACCCCATTCTTAATTTTTACAGAGGAAGATCCAGACTTCGTTCCCAACGACGTTGAGTAGGGGTTCCATCCTGCACCCAACCTTGCCTGTGGATAGGGTCACCCGCAGGAAGCTCCGTATGGCGCAAGACTCTGATGACCTCTTCATAGTTAATGTCGTTGTGTGGGTTTTAGTTGTTATCCTCGCGATAGTGGCGCTTCACTGGCCATTACCGCGTAGAGTGGTACGGTGATGTATCATCTGATGTAATAAATGTGTTGTCAGCCTCCTGGGACTGATATTGTATCACATTTAAGTTTTCTCTCATGAGGTGACGCTTCAGGTGGTATCAGAGCCGTAGGTTGGCCGTAGGACGTGACCCTAAGATCGAGACCCCTTTTTCAAGTCTTCCCACATTAGAACTTTCCTTGCTTAATCCTTTTTCCACTCATACACTCACCATTGACTCTTGCCATGTTCCAGATGGTTGACAATGGATGGAGTGGCAGAATCTACCACGCAGAGCCCGACCTTCCTAAGTTATTGCTACTCAGCCTGGAATGCGTCGGAGTTGTGGACCCACCAGAGTATGTCTACCGGGAGTACGACTCCAGGGGCACTCTTCGATGCGACATGATGATCTTTGTGGGAAAAAGCACCCGCTACCCTGACTTGGACCCCTGGTTCTTCTCCACCACTGGCTTTCGCTTCCCTGACATCTACCGAAAAGCCCTGCGACGTCTGCGTGTGGTCTACAAGCATCATCTTCAGCGGACTCCTATGGGATTTTTCCCGCCTACTGGAGAAAGAGGACGCTCATGGATTGCCCGAATGAGAGGACTCGGGAGAGAAGAAGAAGACCTATAAGATACAGTCTCCCACCTATCCATCTACCTCACCGGCCTGGATGAACTCTACCGCGAACAGGCGGAACAACTGAAGCACCAAATCCGCAGAGCAGAAAAGGCAATCCAAGAAATGGAGGAACAACGGACCAGAGCCGTACGAGCCGAGTATTCCCTAGCCACTCTCCAAGCCCAATGGCAAGAACACGAGGCTCACAGAGGAGTAGGTGGGTGGATAGAAGAAGAACCCGAAGAAACCCATTGGGATAGGGGTACTCAGACCGAAGATGATGTGATGGAGCAGTGTCTTCCACCAAAGAAGCGCCCTATCCAGATCGAGGAAGAGTCACCATGATAGGAGTAACACTCCAAGCTAGAACCCCTATCCTAATAATCGTGTATCCATAGAAACTGTACCCCACCATGCCGTAATAATAAGTACCATGTATCCCCTTTGTACCTAAATATTTGTGCAAACTTGTTCACCCGATCTTTGTTTTCAGATGGCTGAGGAAGGATGGACCCAGGGCAATTGCCAAGATGCACCTGGCTTCCCCAGCCTCTTGATCAATGCCCTGGAAAGCCTTGGCGTTACGAAATGCCCAACGTACTACAACAGAGAGTACGAGCACCATGGTACCCTCCGCTGTAGGGTGATCCTGGTCATCGCCAGAAGTGACCGCTACCCCGACATCCAGCCATGGCGAGTGACCGCCACAGGGTTTAGGCATCAAGACACCTATCCCTTGGCCGTCAGGAAGGCGCTCCATTATCTATGCCGGATTTTTGAAGGACACCTCGCCCCCACACCAATCAGGTTCTTTCCTCCAGCCATCAGACCCCAATTTGGGAAGCTCGTATGAGAAGCCTGGAATGGCACCGCCATGAAAAAGACCCCCTGTACCAGTGGCTACCTACCTAGCCTCCTTGGATCAGCTCTTTGACGAGCAAGTCAGCATCCTGAGGGAGCAGACCCATCGAGCCGAGCAAGCAAAGCTTGCGGTAAGACTGCAGCAGATCCGGGCAGCCCAAGCCGAGGCAAGAGCCACAGCCGCGGTCAGCAGTGAAGCAGTTGCCCAGGAGAGCCTCAAGCAGGCCCGGGAGCGGCATATGCAAGAATGGACCAGAAGTGGAATGCCAGTCCTGGCAATTAGAGAAGATCATGTTCTGCTTGGAACGCCTGTCATAGGATGGGGACCACTCTTGAGAACCCCACAAGCCCCACCCGAGAACCCTGAAGGGTCTACTGGCGCCATTGAAAGAGAAGCTGCTGTGTAACCCCGAGAAAACGGAAACCTAGAGAACAGCGAGCAAGGACTACTCGTTCCCCTGGAAGCACACTCCGAAGAAGGCTCGCCCCGCGAGTAGCATGCCCCGAAGCCACCCCAGCCCCTTCGGCTTAAGTTGTACCCTTAAGTGTGACCCTGTACCCGGCGTGTACCACGCATTTGGCCTTGTCCCAG
Organism: Panicum virgatum; assembly: GCF_016808335.1. NCBI lineage: Eukaryota > Viridiplantae > Streptophyta > Magnoliopsida > Poales > Poaceae > Panicum > Panicum virgatum. The sequence continues at coordinate 2,288,787 of NC_053136.1, forward strand.
TGTGTACCCCCTCTTGCTGTAATAAAGTTGTGTGTGCTTGTTGTTTGCTAGTTTGTGTGCTTGTTGTTAGTCTGTGTGCTTTTCGGCGGAAGGTAGATTCTGCCTTTTCAAAAATACAAATTAAACAACTTAAACATCACTTAATCTTAATCCCGATCTCACAAAAACTCTACCCAATCTACAGATGGCAACCCGAAGTGGAACGAGGGCCTCCCGCAACCGGACCCCTGCAGCCGCTGGCGCGGGAGGACAGCCTAATGGACAGAACCCTCTTCAGGAATAACAGGAAGTGAGCCAGAATGGAGGAGGAAATCAAGAAGAAGTGCCACTGCCACCACCACCACCCCTCGAGGACTTGGCACAGATAATACATAATCAGACACTCATACTGGAAACCCTGGCCAATGCTCTCGTCAACAAGCGGCCACGAGAGCATACCATGAATGACAAGCTGACAGCTTTTCTGAGGACCAAGCCACCCACCTTTGCCGCATCCAGCAACCCCTTGGATACAGACGACTGGCTGCGTGTGATCCAGAGGAAGCTCGAGCCGTTCGAATGCCAAGATCGAGACAAAGTTCTACTGGCAGCCCACCAACTCATCGGGACTGCCTTTGCCTGGTGGGAGAATTACTGCGCCGCTGCCGAAGATGCCTCCACCATCACTTGGAAGGAATTTGTGAAGGAGTTCCGCCGCTATCATATTCCCTTGGCCACCATGAAGCGCAAGGCGGATGAGTTCCACGCACTGCAGCAATGAAGCATGTCAGTAGAAGAGTACACCTACCGGTTCATGGAGCTGGCCCGATATGCACCAGAGGAAGTGGACGATGATGTAAAGAAGCAGGACATGTTCAAGAAGGGATTGAACCTAGAACTCCGGACCTTACTTACCCCTCAGATCTACCCGGACTTCAACACTCTGATGAACAAGGCCATTCTCACAGAAAGGGCCAAAACTGAAGAAAGGGAGGATAACAAGCGCAAGTTTCTGGAAAGCAAGGCCCGCCAGTAGGACCGCTTTCAGAAACCAAGAAGCTTCAGCTACACTGCACCATGATCTCAGGCCCCAATGCAGTATAGGACCCAGTCTCAGGTGACAGTCCCACAGGCCCCTAACACACAGTTCAGAAGCTAGAACACCATGAAGGCCCCGCAGAGCAATGAAAGCCAAGTCACCACCAACAACAACAATGCTAGGGTCTGTTTCAACTATCGTGAGACAGGGCATTACATTGCCAACTGCCCGTATGCCAAAAACAAGCATGCTGCATCGGTCTTCTCCAACTCGGTGAATGGGCCTAGGCCACCTGTATCCGGAGCCAACCGTGTCCCCATCGGCAGCAACAACAAGGGTAACAACAACAGCAGCCAGCAGACTTATGGACGAGCCCGCGTCAACCACATCAACGCGCAAGAGGCTCAAGGTGCACAAGGAGTGGTACTAGGTGAGTTTCTAGTCAGCTCAACTCTGGCAATAGTATTATTTGATTCTGGAGCATCACACTCATTCATATCGTCAAGCTTTGTGGATAAGTATAAAATACCTACAGTACTACTAAAAACACTAATATTAACCCGGACGCCTGGAGGTGACATCAAGTGTCAACTAGATTATCTACGGGTAAGGATCAATTTAAGTGGCGTAGAATTTCTAGCAGACCTAGTAGTACTTAAGTCTAAGGGAATAGACGTGATCCTTGAAATGGACTGGTTAAGCCTGCACAATGCTCTCATAGGTTGTACCGACAAGATGGTACACCTAACGAACCCAGAAGGAGTACGAGTGACCTGCCATACCCGGAGAAGTGGACCAGACCCAATGGTGTTTAGAATGGAAGCCAAATCCTTGGAAGAAGTCTCGGTAGTAAACGAATACCCAGATGTTTTCCCTGAAGAACTTCCCGGAATGCCACCAGACAGGGATATAGAGTTTGTCATCGACCTTGTCCCTGGAACCTCTCCTATAGCCAAGAGACCCTATAGGATGGCAGCCTCTGAATTGGCAGAATTAAAGAAGCAACTGGAAGAACTACAACGAATTGGCTTCATCAGACCAAGCTCGTCGCCTTGGGGAGCCCCAGTCCTATTTGTCAAAAAGAAGGATGGGAGTATGAGGTTGTGTGTAGATTACCGGGCACTGAACGAAGTTACCATCAAGAATAAGTACCCCCCTCCCCAGGATTGATGACCTTTTCGATCAACTAAAAGGAGTCAAGTACTTCTCCAAGATTGATCTGAGGTCAGGGTATTTTCAGCTCAAGATTAGAGAAAGCGACATCCCAAAGACAGCTTTTGTCACCCGTTACGGGCAGTTTGAGTTTACGGTGATGTCTTTTGGACTCACCAATGCACCTGCTTATTTCATGAATCTCGTGAATAAGATGTTTATGGACGAGTTAGATAAGTTTGTCGTAGTCTTTATCGATGACATACTTATTTACTCCAAGAGTGTCCAGGAACACGAGCAACATCTGCGGGTAGTATTGGAAAAGCTGAGAGTACATAAACTCTATGCCAAATTCAGCAAGTGTGAATTCTGGCTTGAGAAAGTAGCTTTCCTTGGTCATATACTGACCGTAGAAGGAGTAGCAGTGGACCCTGAGATGGTCGAAGCAGTCTCCAACTAGCAGCAACCGACCAATGTTAGTGAAATCAGAAGCTTTCTTGGATTAGCTGGGTATTATCATAGGTTCATTGGAGGATTTTCCAAGATAGCCCGGCCCATGACAGAGCTGCTCAAGAAGGATAAGAAATTCACCTGGACAGAGTCAGGCGAAAAAAGTTTTTGAGAATTGAAGAATAAGTTGACAACCGCCCCAGTGCTGACCCTACCGAATATTCATCGGGATTTTGTCATCTATTGTGATGCATCCCGACAAGGATTAGGATCTGTCCTCATGCAAGACGGGAAGGTAGTAGCTTATGCTTCCCGACAGCTCAGGCCTCACGAGCAGAATTACCCAACACATGATCTGGAGTTTGCAGCCATTGTGCATGCCCTTAAGATTTGGAGATATTATCTAATTGAAAATAAGTGTGAGATCTACACCGACCATAAGAGTTTGAAGTATATTTTCACCCAGTCAGATTTGAACTTAAGGCAAAGGAGGTGGTTAGAACTGGTTAAGGATTATAATGTAGAAATTCATTACCACCCTGGCAAAGCTAATGTGGCAGCCGATGCCTTAAGCCGGAAATCTTATGGACCCAAGGATGCCCATCTGCAGGAAGAAATGGCACTATTGAATGTGCACATTGTCCCTCAAGGTTCCAATCGCAAGATGAGCATCCAACCCACTCTGGAGGATAAAATCAGAAAAGCCCAAAGTTCAGACAAGGACTTGATGGAAATCCGAATGCAGACTGGAGAAAATAAGGCACCGGATTTTAGAGTGGATAATTAGGGAACTTTATGGTATAAAAATAGAATTTGTGTGCCCCAGGAGGGAGACTTCCGGCAAAAAATCATGGATGAAGCCCATAACTCGGCCTACTCCATCCACCCAGGATCCACCAAGATGTATATGGATTTAAAACAAAAAAAATGGTGGAAGGGAATGAAGACGGATATTGCACGGTTTGTCGCCCATTGTGGTACGTGTCAAAGGATCAAGGCCGAACATCAGAAACCAGCAGAATTGCTGCAACCCCTACCCATCCCGATTTGGAAATGGGATGATATAGGAATGAACTTTGTAGTGGGATTGCCCGGAACACAGAAAGGACATGACTCCATATGGGTAATAGTGGACCGACTCACTAAAGCGGCTCATTTCATACCCGTGCGGACAAATTACGGTGGAGAAAAGCTAGCCAAGCTTTGTGTGAAAAAGATAGTAAAGTTGCCTGGTGTGCCTATCATAATTGTTTCAGAAAGAGGGACCCAGTTCACCTCTAGGTTTTGGAAAAGTTTGCATAAAGCCATGGGCACCAAATTGGATTTCAGCTCCGCCTATCACCCACAAACGGATGGCCAAACAGAAAGGGTGAATCAGATTATGGAGGATATGTTGGGAGCATGAGTTCTTACTGTAAGGATCGATGGACCAAGAGGGGGGGTGAATTGGGCCTTTTTCAAAGTTCTAAAATAATTAAAACAACCTTAGCCTATGCAATGCTAGAAAGGCTCAATTCACCAACCGGCTAACAAAGCAAACTACACAAGCTAGCAAAGATACAACAAGATAAGAAACTAAGCAAGGTAAAGCTAAGTTATGATCTCTAAGGTCAAGCACATGAATAATTGCATGAAAGTAAGTGCTTGAAATGAAAGAGTGGGCAAGAGACAACCGGATTTTTTCCCGTGGTGTCGATGTGTTGGCACACACCCCTAATCCACGTTGTGACACTCACTAAGAGTCTTGTCACCTCCCATGTCACCGAGACTTGGGCGCTCACTAAGAGTCTCCGTTCACCATCCCGGCGTGGTGGAGCTCAAGCCACGTACAACCTTCTTCGGGCTCCCACAATCCTTGGCAAGCTCCGGAAGAAACACCTTCAATCACCAAGATCGCCTAGGTGCTGCCAATCACCAAGAGTAACAAGCTAGGGTCTTCACTTGAGCAAGAACCGATCACCAAGAACGGATGCAAACAAGCTTCTCTCTACTCAAGTCCTTAGTCTTGCTTCTTGAATGATTGAATGAACAGATGTGTGAATGATGAAGCTCAAGGTGGCTCTCAACAATATATGAGTGTATGAAATGTTGCCTGGTGTCAAGAGGGTGCAAAATGACCCATTGCAGGGGTATATATAGGCAGCTCACACGAATAGAGCCGTTGCAGAAAAGCTGCCAGAAAACTGCTTAGCGTCGGTTAATCCAACATACCTCCAATAGTCAGCGTCGGTTTAACCGATGAATGTAAACTGCCCATTCTGAAAACTAGCCGTTACAACTTGGGCAGATTAACCGACGTATCATCGGTTTAACCGGTGAGTACAACTTCTGAAATCCCTGGAAAAACCATCTCACTGGTAAATTGCACCGACGTTTCATTTCAAACACCGTCGGTTTAACCGGTGTATAGAACTTGAAATACCCTGGAAAAACCAACTCTGGACTAATGCACCGACGTTAATTCAAACATCATCAGTTTAACCGGTGTGTAGAACCTGTCCAGACTCTGCTGACTGCGTTTAACCGACGTATAGAAAAATGGAAGCGTCGGTTAGACCGGTGTATAGACTTTTTCTGATTTTGCCTTTTCTGATTTGAGTCTTGAGTGAAATCCAAATATTCTTGAGATATAAGTTGAAAACCACTTATTTGAACTTCTAGGAACCTGAGTGACCATAGTGTGCATCCATTTTCAAATGACCATGTCCATGCTCAAGTTACTTGACCTTAACCCCTCTTAATAGTGCGATCACTACAAAATTATAAAACCTATACTAACCTAAGTGTCCTTCTCAGCCTTATGACACTTATGACTAGAAAGATCCTTAGTCTTGACATATATTTGAGTTGAATACCGAGATGACCTTTTTGAATAACGAAATTGAGGGGCCTCTTTTGACATATGACCAAATGAGCGGTAATGATTCATTAAGCTGCACAAACTCATTAGTCACAATAATTGTTGTCATTAATCACCGAAACAAACTTAGAGGGCCTAACTCCAACTCCCCCTGACTCTCTCAAACGAAATCCATAGATATGTCTCAAAACACAGCATACTCAAGCGTCAAATGTACATATCCATGAACTAACATCAAATGAGATAAAATATCAAAGTCCTGTAGATACGAGCTCTCTCTAACTCTACCCTCCCCCTGACTCCAACTCCCCCTGACTCTCTCCCCCTTTGGCAACAAAGCACCAAAAAGGCGAGCTACTGGTCCGGCTGTCGCGGTCAGGGTTAACCAAACCGTCGGTAACCGGTCCGGTTTGACCGGTTACCGGTCAAACCGGTCCGGACCGGTTCCGGTTTGGTCCGGTATGAAACCGGTCCATATTCAAAATTTAAATTTGAATTCAAAAAAATGAAAAATTCCCAAAAAATTCCTAAAAATATTTCAAGGTGCGATGAATCTAATGGTGTCAAATTTTCTCAAAAATTCGTTTATTTAGTATAGTTTGCGGGGATTTGAAGTTAAACAAAAAAAAAACGTGCATACAAAAGTATACAAATACAATATAAAAGTAGTACAAAAGAGGGTTGGAGGGTTCATTTAGACTAAAATATATTATACAAACATTTATTTAGTATACTTTGCGGGCATTTGAATTTAAACCAAAAAAGAAAAAAAATTAAATTTGACCGGTTACCAGTCAAACCGGCCGGTATACCGGTACGAACCGGTTGAACTGGGAAGTTTGAATTCAAATTTGGATTTGACCGGTTCCGACCGGTAACCGGCCAAACCGGACCGGTATACCGGAACCGGAGGCCGGCGGTTACTGGTCACCGGTCGGATAATTAAACCCTGGTGGCGGTACGGCGAGGAAGCGGTCCGGGTCGTCGTCGTCGTCGTCGGACGGCGAACCCTCGGTGACGGACGGGAGCTGCTGGTCGGAGCTGACTGGGGGTGTAACTGTCGTGGAGGCTCTCGTGCTAGCACTGCCTGGAAGAGGGTCTGTAGATGTGGTAACTGGCTCAGCAGAAGAAGTGTCCGCATATGAAGTAGTGAGTGCTGAAGCTGCCGGCTGTGTCGACTGTGGAACTATAGACTCCTTTTCTCCTCCCCCTGAAGGTAGTGTCTGAGGTATAACGGGGAGGGCGACTGACTGAACTGCCGACAGAGAGTCCTGGAAGAGTGTAGTCGCTGGCAGTGGTGAGAAGAGCGGACGACCGGCAGACCCAAGGAGTGCTGACATCGAGAACGTGGTCTCCGGTGTCGCCGTAGTAGCTGGAGCTGCAGTAGGGGCTGGAGCTGGAGTGACTGCAAGCTGAGGTGCTCCAACACCCTGAAGGCCTGGCTGTCCTGGCTGCTGCGGGGTGAGTCCGGTGTGAGTGTAAAGCTGTGTAATCATCCCGAACATCCCCATCATGCCCTGCTGCATCTGCTGGAACTGAGCGTCTATCCTCTATGATACTTGGTCAATGAGCCCGACAAAACGCTCCTCTGCTGCAGCATGCTCTCGAGCGGCCTCCCTCTGTATCGCTGCAAGCTGAGCCTCATGGGCTCTCCTGGCCTCCTCCTGTGCTATCCGATCCTCTCTCTGCTGAGTGACAAGCTGCTGTAGGAGAGAGGTAAGCTCGGACGGCTGAGTCACCTGAGACTCTGTAACAGTAGCAGCTGCTGGTGACTCTGGAGCTAGCTCTCGGGACCCTCCTGCCTCGTGGTCATGACTAGTTGGGACTGCAGGAAAGTACTCGACGTCCTCGGAGGAGTCTGACTCAAGCTCAGACCAGTGTATCTCATCATCTCCTCCGGGAAGCTGTGCCTCTGCTGCCAGAAGTGCCTCGTCCTCCTGTGCTACTCGGGCCTGTGCCTCTGGTGATAGCTGTGCCATAGAAGCTCTCTCGGCCTGTCTGCCCCTCCTCCGTTCCTGGGGAGCTGTCGAATGGTAAACTGGAAACCGGGGAGCCTCATCCTGACGGTATACTGCACTGACGGGTGACTCAGCTGGCACAATCATCGAGCATATATAACTGATCCAGTGAGCATAAGGAAACTGACGTACGACACCCATCCCATCAGTGATCACATCCTCGATCTCAGCCAAAATGAAGTCAACTATATCAAACGGCTCGTGAGTGAGGATGTGAAGTAGTAACAGCTGCTGCAAGCCAGTGAACCCCTCTGGGTAGCCACTCCTCGGTAACAGAGTCCTCCGGAGGGCCATGTGAACTGTATACGCCTCTGGGGTTAGCAGGCTGGGGACTCCGGCATACGACGCTGGAAACGGCTGGCGGAAGCACTGAGAGATCGCCTCGTGAGAAGGTGCAATCCCGCCAATCATGGCTCTGCGCGGTGGATCTGCGTCTCTGTATACCATCTCGTGCAGGGAGACATCGACCAGATCGACTCCGAGAATCCCTGCAATCGTCGCCCTCGACAGACCAAAGACCTGGCCTCCAAACACGAAGTGTACGGCTCTGCGCTCGGGAGCGATCCAGGCTGTGGCATAAAACACTCTGACCCAATCCTTGATATACCTGTTCTGCTCTATCTGAAGTAACCTGGGCAAGCCTCTGAAGTGAGCAAAATGCTCTCTGACATCTGCTCCCCCTGCAGCTGTCCTCAGTGAGACCCAATCTAGCACCCTGTGCGGAAAGATCCTGTGCCCTCGCCTCTGGTAGGTCTCGTAGAAGCTGGCCTGAAGAAGTGTCCAGAATCTACGGTAGACCCTACTGTCATGGGTCACGGGGAACCAGTCCTCCTCTCCAACACTCCACCTGAGCCTCTTGACCTTCGCCGCATTGGCCTTGGTCAAGTTCTGGAGCAGCACACCTGGCTCCAGACGCACAACAGTGTCCATACGGAACACTGCGCGCTCGGCCTCTAGGCCTCGGCTCTACGAGCTCCTGCTGCTGCTGTGGACCTGCGAGGCTCCTGTGGATGGTGACCTCCTCGCGTCCTCGGTCCAATCCGATGCTCGGTCGCAGGCGAAGACTCTCCTGCTGGGGACGTCTGCCGAGTGCGGCCAGAACGTCGTAGAGTCGGTGCCCCTGTGTGCTCTGCCCCTGAGACTGCTCAGACTACTCTGCCTCTGAATCTGCATCTGAATCTGCAGCTGTATCTGAGTGATCTGACCCTGCTGCTGCCTCAATCGTGGCTCTGGTGGCCCAGGCACCTCAGACTCTGCCCATACCTCGACCTCTGCCACTGCCCCTGGCTGGCTGCTCCCTGATCGCGAACGGACGAGCACGGCCTGACGCCTGTTCCTCGGCGGCCTTGGCCACCATCTCGGCCCTCTCGGCCTCTCTCTCTGCGCGAGTCCACTTGCGGACAGGCTTCTCGACAACAACCTCCTTCCCCTTCCTCTTCTCGCGACCCATCTCAACTGGCGGTGGCTAGATCATGGCGCGAGAGTGCGGGAACGCGAACGCGGCGTGAAAGCAGTGCAAAAAGCGGCTCGGGCAAAAACTCGAACACCCTGTGAGCACTGGGTGTGAGGGCAGCGCGGGCGAGTGCAGGTGGGCGGCGTAGGCTGCGCTGCGGCGTGGGCGTGCGTGGGTGGCGCGCGGTGGCGTGGAGTTAGACGGCGGCGCGTGGCGGCAGCGATGTCGGCGTCGAGGGATGCGGGCGCAAGCTGCGTGGGCGGCGGTGCGGGCCGGCTGTGATGTGGTCCCGACGTGGAGCGTGGAAGTGCGGGCGCTGGCGGCATGGATCGGTGACGGCGGCGTGCGGACGCGGTGGTGGTGGCTCGGGTGCGATTCGGCGGCGGTTGCGAGTCGGGAGGAATCGCTCGAAACAGAGAAGGAAGAGAGGGCGGCGGCACGAGCAAGACACATATATGACAGGTGGGCCCACGATTTTCCTTAACGCCAGTTAAACCGATGCCTAGGTTTAGAACGTCGGTCGATTGCATCGGTTCAGTTCACCCGAGACTACAGCAAGAACTCATCTGAACGCCGGTTGAACCGACGATACACATTTTTAACTCACCGGTTGAACGCTGCTTACATCGGTGGATTGTTGGGTCAGATCTGAGTTACGTTCACCGGTTGATCTGATGCTCCGAAAATTGTATACGCCGGTTGAACGTCTGGTTTGTCTGAGCTGAGACATAAACTTAGTAACGCCGGTTAAACCGATGGGTATAGATCCATTAGGCGTCGGTTTAACCGGTGAACCCAAAAACCCCTCACTCAGCTCACTCTTCTATACTAAGTCCAATAAACTTATAAAATTCAACTAAACTCAAGTTAATGGACTTGCATAGGCGACTTTACCCCTCAAAATATTTAGGATAGCACACTTGCTTAATAATTTTTCTTTTCGAATACAAGGAAAAGCCGCAAAGCGAGACAAAGCGCCAAATAAAATGTATGAGCCTTGTCATAGGAATATTGAAGATAGCATCAAACTCATCATGATATGACTCACTAGGCAATAACGTACCTAACACTTTGCTCTTTTCACTTTTCATGAATTAAGGTCTTGTATATGAAACAAGTCTCATTTTCATCAAGTGATCTCCTTTGTGACCCTTACGCATGCAATGATAATGTAAACTACAACCACATGTGAAAAGAAGAGTAAACATGAAGTGCACATCTATATGACAAGAAATGCATAACAAGAAATTAAGATCTACTTGTCAAGTTTGAACCCACAGGAAGCTTCTTCATGATGAGACTTTCTACAAGCCTAGAGGAAAACAAGTAGACCACCACCTCTAGCTAAACCCTTGCTCATCACTATCTTACCATGGTTAGACAAGTGTCCTATATGTATGCATTTTTCTATATGACATGACAACTTACATGATGTTTGCCGCATCTAACACATTAAGCTCATTCCTTAGCCTTACAAAAGTACTCTCGTCTAAAGGTTTTGTGAAAATATCCGCCAATTGCTCCTCGGATCTCACACCTTGAAGAGATATGTCTCCCTTAGCTTCGTGATCACGCAAGAAGTGATGGCGAATATCAATTTGCTTTGTGCGAGAGTGTTGAACCGGATTTTTGGCAATTTTTACGGCACTTTCATTGTCACAAAGGAGTGGGATCCTATCTAGTTTCACACCAAAGTCCAAAAGGGTTTGCTTCATATATAGGATTTGGGCACAACATGCACCAGCCGCTATATATTCCGCTTCCGCGGTGGACAAAGCCACGGAATTTTGCTTCTTACTCGACCAAGAAACTAGAGAACGCCCAAGCAAGTGGCAACCCCCGGAGCTACTCTTGCGATCCACACGGCTTCCGGGAAAATCCGAATCCGAGTATCCCAAGAGATCTAAGCTAGCGCCTTTGGGGTACCACAAGCCTATGCTAGGGGTGTGCTTGAGATACCGAAGGATCCTGTTCACAGCCGAGAGGTGTGATTCCTTTGGGTTTGCTTGAAAGCGGGCACACAAGCACACACTAAACATTATATCGGGCCTAGATGCGGTAAGGTAAAGCAAAGACCCTATCATAGAACGATAGAGGGATTGATCAAACGGTTTACCGTCCACATCCAAGTCGAGATGCCCATTGGTTGCCATGGGTGTCTTGATCGGCTTGCACTCATCCATCTTGAACTTCTTCAAGATATCTTTAGTATACTTTTCTTGATGGATGAATGTTCCTTCAATTGTTTGACTTGAAAACTAAGGAAGAAGGTCAACTCGCCGATCATGGACATCTCGAATTCCCTAGACATCATGGTAGCAAACTCATGGCTTAGTGAATCATTAGTTGAGCCAAAGATAATATCGTCAACATAAATTTGACAAATGAAAAGATCCTCGTTGACGTCTTTTGTGAACAAAGTGGTGTCCACCCTCCCGATCTTGAAGCCTTGCATGATTAGGAAGTCACGAAGCCTCTCATACCAAGCCCTTGGAGCTTGTTTAAGCCCATAGAGTGCCTTGTGCAACCTATAAACATGGTTAGGATTCCTCGGATCTTCAAACCCGGGAGGTTGCTCAACATAAATAAGTTTGTTAATTACGCCATTTAAGAATGCACTTTTCACATCCATTTGATATAACTTGATATTGTGATGTGAAGAGTAAGCAAGAAGGATGCAGATAGCTTCAAGTCTTGCGACCGGAGCAAAAGTTTCACCAAAATCCAAACCTTCGACTTGAGAAAACCCTTTTGCCACAAGTCTTGCTTTGTTGCGTATCACCACTGCATGTTCATCTTTCTTGTTTCGAAAGACCCACTTAGTGCCGATGATGTTCTTGTCTTTCGGAGGAGCTTCGAGGACTCAAACTTCATTGCGGGTGAAGTTGTTCAATTCTTTTTGCATGGCCATCACCCAATCCGAGTCCTCAAGTGCTTCCTCTATGCTAGTGGGTTCAATACAAGAAACAAACGAGTAATATTCGCAAAATGAAGCATGCTTAGAGCGAGTTCTTACTCCCTTGGAAGGACTACCAATTATTTGACCAATTGGATGATCCTTGGAGATGCGACCATGCTTCACTAGCGGTACATGCGTGGATGCTTGTTGGGGTGGATCATGAGTGACTTGTGCTTGTGGTGGAACATTTTGCTCTTCTTGTTCTTGGACTTGGGGTGTTGGCGTTGGCACATTTTCTTGAGGTTGTGGATCATCTTTTTCTTGATCTTCATCCACTTGGGGTGCCGTAGAGGTGATTGGTGTAGATGAGGAAGGTCCTCCCCCTTGATCATTGCCTTCTTGCACCTCATCCGGCTTGATATCCCCAATGGACATCTTCTTCAAAGCTTCATCAATCTCCTCATCACCTACATTGTCATAGCCAACAACCTCCTCTTGGGAGCCATTAGATTCATCAAACTCCACATCACATGTTTCTTCAACTAACCCGGAGGTTTGACTGAATACTCTATAAGCTTTGGAGTTTGATGCATAACCAAGAAAGAAACCCTTATCACATCTACTTTCAAACTTACCGAGCCTTTTCTTCTTATAGATGAAGCATTTGCAACCAAAGACTTGAAAGTAGGATATATTTGGTTTCTTCCCGGTAATGAGCTCATATGAAGTTTTCTTGAGGAGTCGGTGAGGATACACTCGGTTGGATGCATGACACGCCGTATTGATTGCTTCCGTCCAAAACTTTTCGGACGTGCCATAATCATCCAACATTGCTCTTGCTAGAGTGATGAGTGTCTTGTTCTTTCTTTCCACCACTCCATTTTGTTGAGGCGTGTAGGTGGCGGAGAACTCATGCTTGATGCCCTCTTCATCGCACCATTCTTCAATCTTCATATTTTTGAACTCGATGTCGTTGTCACTCCGGATCTTCACAATTGGGGAGTTGTACTCCCTTTGAGCTCTCCTTGCAAATGTCTTGAAGACTTCCAGAGTTTCACCCTTATCGCCTAGAAACATGACCCAAGTATAACGTGAAAAATCATCAACGATTACTAGGCAATAGAGGTTACCACCAATGCTCTTGTATGTAGTTGGACCAAAGAGATCCATGTGTAGTAGCTCGAGCGGCTTGGAGGTAGATAACATCGTCTTGATGGGATGATGTGTTGCAACTTGCTTCCCGGCTTGACATGCTTTATATAGCTTGTTCTTGTCAAATGTGACGTCCTTCAAGCCGGTGATCATCCCTCTCTTGTGGGCTTTCTTGAGGTTGCTCATGCCAATATGATCAATTCTTCTATGCCAAAGCCACCCAAGAGACGACTTGGTGAAGAGGCATGTCATGGTGCTTGTTTGCTTTGAAGAGAAATCCACCAAGTGAATATTGCCATGCCTAAACCCCGTGAACACCAATGACTTGTCTTCTTCAAGAGTTACTACAACACCATTCTTGGGAGCTATGTGACCTTTTTCTCCGCAATTGTAGCATATTTTGTGCTTGATATCTTCCCTTGGCCGGAACATTCTTCTTTTTGGGTCAAAGTTGTAACCCTTCTTATTTATCTTGTCGCTCAAGCGTGTGAACTTTCTCATCATGAGAGCAAGTTCTCCATCTTCATCATCGGATGAGCTTTCATGATGATCTTCTTCTTCATTGCTTGAGCTTGATTCTTGCTTGACCATCTTGAGCTTGCAGGGCTTGTTTGCCTTGGTTTTGAGAGCAATTGACTTGCTTGTAGTTGGCTCTTCGGACATACCAAGGATACCCATTTCATGAGCGCGAATTTCGCCCACAAGCTCTCCCACTTCCATTGTATCAAGATTCTCCTTTTGAAGCATATCATTGATGATGTTGTACTTGGGCTTCGGAAGGAGCATGCGAATCTTGCGGTTGATGGAGCCACTGTTAATTTTAGAAACTTCAAGAGCATTAATGTCCTTGACAATGACATTCAAGCGAGAATACATATCATTGCAATTTTCATGAGCTAGCATCTTAAAGGAATCATACTTAGCTCTAAACAAGTGATATTTTTTTTTCACGGACTTTTGTAGAGCCTTCATGAATTTCAATTAGCTCTTTCCATATATCACTTGCTAAGTCCATGCCATTTACTCTAGCAAAGACTTCCTCACTAATGGCTTCGAAAATTGCATTTCTAGCTTTAGCATTCCATTTTAATTACTCCGAGGTGGGAGTTCCGGTGAACCCGGTCTGTGTTGCCAACCACACTTCGGGGGCAATCGCATCAAGGTATGCGGCCATACGAACTTTCCAATAGGCAAAGTTCTTGCCCTCGAAGTGAGGCGGCGAACCTCCCATCTTGGCCATAGCTCTAGGCGGTGAAGCCTAATGATCCAAATGAGCAACGAGGCTCTGATACCAATTGTAAGGATCGATGGACCAAGAGGGGGGGTGAATTGGGCCTTTTTCAAAGTTATAAAACAATTAAAACAACCTTAGCCTATGCAATGCTAGAAAGGCTCAATTCACCAACCGACTAACAAAGCAAACTACACAAGCTAGCAAAGATACAACAAGATAAGAAACTAAGCAAGGTAGAGCTAAGTTATGATCCCTAAGGTCAAGCACTTGAATAATTACATGAAAGTAAGTGCTTGAAATGAAAGAGTGGGCAAGAGACAACCGGATTTTTTCCCGTGGTGTCGATGTGTTGGCACACACCCCTAATCCACGTTGTGACACTCACTAAGAGTCTCCGTTCACCATCCCGGCGTGGTGGAGCTCAAGCCACGTACAACCTTCTTCGGGCTCCCACAATCCTTGGCAAGCTCCGGAAGAAACACCTTCAATCACCAAGATCGCCTAGGTGCTGCCAATCACCAAGAGTAACAAGCTAGGGTCTTCACTTGAGCAAGAACCGATCACCAAGAACGGATGCACACAAGCTTCTCTCTACTCAAGTCCTTAGTCTTGCTTCTTAAATGATTGAATGAACAGATGTGTGAATGATGAAGCTCAAGGTGGCTCTCAACAATATATGAGTGTATGAAATGTTGCCTGGTGTCAAGAGGGTGCAAAATGACCCATTGAAGGTGTATATATAGGCAGCTCACACGAATAGAGCCGTTGGAGAAAAGCTGACAGAAAACTGCTTAGCGTCGGTTAATCCGACGTACCTCCAATAGTCAGCGTCGGTTTAACCGATGAATGTAAATTGCCCATTCTTAAAACTAGCCGTTACAACTTGGACAGATTAACCGACGTATCATCAGTTTAACCGGTGAGTGTAGTTGTCCACTGATCAACTGAAAAACCAAGTCTCTGGACAACTGCACCGACGTTAACTCAAATCCATCGTCGGTTTAACCGGTGAGTACAACTTCTGAAATCCCTAGAAAAACCATCTCACTGGTAAATTGCACCGACATTTCATTTCAAACACCGTCGGTTTAACCGGTGTATAGAATTTGAAATACCCTAAAAAAACCAACTCTGGACTAATGCACCGACGTTAATTCAAACATCATCAGTTTAACCGGTGTATAGAACCTGTCCAGACTCTGCTGACTGCGTTTAACCGACGTATAGAAAAATGGAAGCGTCGGTTAAACCGGTGTATAGACTTTTTTCTGATTTTGCCTTTTCTGATTTGAGTCTTGAGTGAAATCCAAATATTCTTGAGATATAAGTTGAAAACCAATTATTTGAACTTCTAGGAACCTGAGTGACCATAGTGTGCATCCATTTTCAAATGACCATGCCCATGCTCAAGTTACTTGACCTTAACCCCTCTTAATACTGCGATCACTACAAAACTATAAAAGCTATACTAACCTAAGTGTCCTTCTCAGCCTTATGACACTTAGGACTAGAAAGATCCTTAGTCTTGACATATATTTGAGTTGAATACCGAGATCGCCTTTTTGAATAACGAAATTGAGGGGCCTCTTTTGACATATGACAAAATGAGTGGTAATGATTCATTAAGCTGCACAAACTCATTAGTCACAATAATGGTTGTCATTAATCACCGAAACAAACCTAGAGGGCCTAGATGCTTACACTTACCTATGGCAAGGATTGGGAGCAGAGTTTGCCATATGCGGAATTTTCATATACCAACAGTTATCAAGCAAGTCTGGGCATGTCACCATTCGAGGCTCTTTATGGACGAAAATGCAGAACTCCCCTGATGTGGTTAGAAGTTGGAGAACATGCCCTAGTTGGACCCGCACTCATAAAGGAAGCAGAAGAAAGAGTGGCCGAGATTAGAGAAAAGCTGAAAGCCGCCCAGTCTCGACAGAAGAGCTACGCAGACAAAAAGAGACGAGAAATAAGCTTCAACCCGGGAGAGTTCGTCTACCTTAAGGTTTCACCTATTCGGGGAACTCAAAGATTTCAAGTACAAGGAAAGTTGGCCCTTCGGTACATTGGACCGTACCAAGTTCTGAAGAAAGTTGGAGTCGTAGCATACCGTTTGGAGCTACCAGAAGAATTGTCAGATATACACCCAGTGTTTCATGTCTCGCAACTAAGAAGGTGTTTGAGGGTACCCGAGACAGAACACGTGCCAGTAGAAGCGATAGATCTGTAGCCAGACCTACGATACCAGGAAATACCAATCAAGATCATGGACACTGTCACTAGGAGGATAAGAAATTCCGAAGTACGGATTTGCAGAGTTCAATGGAGCAGACACGGAGTAGGAGAAGCTACATGGGAGCGTGAAGATGCTCTGAAGAAAGAATTTCCCCATCAGTTTAGGAGCCAGCCGAATCTCGAGGACGAGATTCATTTTAAGTGGGATAGATTTGTAGCATCCCAAAATTTCACCTAAAGAAATTAATCGAAATCATTTCAAAATTTTGGTTCGTCGTTGAGCTCCCCAAATTCCCCGGAACCTTGTCCATCAAATCCCTGTTCCGACATCCGAATCCAATCGCTGTCCTATCTCCCTGTTCTCCCTCGTTCTGTGCATCACGCCCGACCGGCACGCGTGCGCGTCCAGCCGCGGTCGCCACCGCGATTTCTGCCGCCACTCTCTCCCTTTTTCTTTTTTTATTTTTCCCTTTTTCTCCTTCTCCCTTTTCTTTTTCTTTTTCCTCTCTCTCCTTCCTCCCTCTCCTCTGCCGCGTTCTCGTGGACGCGCGCTGCCCGAGCAGAGCAGCTCGATGCCGCCGTGCCCCTTTCGCCGGCCGGGCCCTACCTCGGCCGCGCCATCACTTCGCCACTGCTACGCGCCACCATCCCTCCCTGCTTGTCTCGTCACTCGTGCCGCCCCGAGCCGTCCCGTCACCCGGATGCCGGCCTCGCCGCCCGCGCCGCCGTGCCGCGACATCGAGCGCCATTAAGGCTCGCCGCGCTGCTCGCCGGCCTCCACTGCACGCCGACCACTCCACCGCCTTTCCTCGCCTATAAAGAGGCCCTCCGCGTCGCCCTTGAGCTCCACAAGCCGCCCAGCCCCCACGCGCTCCCTCCTGAGCCGTGCATCACCGCCGCCGCTAGCGCCTCTGTCCGCCGCCGCCGGCCTTTGAGGACAAGCCGCCTCGCTTCATCCCAACCCAAGGTGAGTAGGGGGATAGGATCCTCTTGCCCTGCGGCCCCTTTTCCCCTAGCCCCGGCCACCGCCAGACCCTGCAGCGCCGCCGCCGCACCGGCCAGAGCCGGCCGCCGCCCGCCGCCATGGCTCCCCTCCCTGCGGGCCTCCTTCCCTGAAATCGAAGGGGCAAATCGAACCCCCACACCTCCCTACCCCTTTTCCCCCTCCTCCCAGCCGCCACCGTGGCCCAGGGCCGCCTGCCAGGCGCCGCCGGCAACCACCCCTCCCTTCCTCTGTTTCCTGTGGAGGGAGGAGGAAGAAGGTAGCTTTTTGCCACAAAACCCCCTGCCTTTTTCTCTATTCTATTAAGAACCCTCCCACCTCTCTAGTACTTTTACAAAAGAGACCTTCCTATTTTACCTATTCACAAATAAACCCTCCACCGTATAAACATAATTCTTATTATACACCTGCCCCTTTTCAAAGTGACCCGTGTATTTCTAGAAATTACAATCAAGTCCTTCCCTTTCCAAAACTATTTACAAAGAAGTCCCCTGAACCCGGTTTAACCCCTGAACCCCTCTTTAGCTCGTCATTTCATGCGCCAAAAATCCTCCGATCGACCTGAAATTTTACCACATCATTACTCCTATTCCCATATCTTAATTGTTTCCGACTTGAGCTCGGCAATAAAATCTTTACTTCTTTTTCTTGATTGTGTGCTTGCTTGTGTGCGTCGTAGATCGCGGTGTGTACGAAGGAGAACCCGTCGACGAGCAGTACCGCGAGCAAGTGAACGAGGACCAGTTCTGTGACCCCGAATCCGAAGGACAATACCTCGATCAGGACTTCCCGGAAGGCTTTGAAGACGTAAAGTTCAATCCCGCCCTTTGATGCATGTTTTGTCCCAGTTTTTATAAACACAACCTATTGGCCTGTTTTACAAAACTGCATATGTTTTGCTGAAAATATGGTTGAATAGCCACCCCTTGATTTGTGATAACCATTCATTGACCACCTAGATTAATGTCTAAATACGATTTATTCTATTTGGATGTTAATCGCTGCTAGAACGCTTAGGACCTTGAACATGGTACGACTTGTTTTATAAAAGGAAAATGTGTGAGTGTGTGGGGAGGGGAAAAATGTGGAATTTTTGGAAACTAAAAGAACGATGAGTTCAGATGAGATGGATGGCACTTATGTGTGAATTGCCAAAAGGTGTGCTCGTACTTGTGTGGTTGAGCAAGGTTGGGAGATATCCATCTTGTCACAATTAAGGACCGAGTTGATGTGTCATCTTGCCTAACTCCACTATCGTGCAAACCACTCGACCGTTGTATGTGGCAACGGCTTAGCATAAACCCCACTAGATAGTCTGACAACCATCAGGAGAGCTGAGAGCAACGGGTGATCAAGGAGAAGGGATAAGCTCTGTGTGACTTATGCCCCGGTTAAACCCCGGAGTTAGGTCAATGGCCCCTTGGTGGATCCCGTGGTGGCTAGTCAGGTCTAGCTAAGGTGGGTAATGACTTTGTTGGGATCTGCACCGACACTAAGGTGATCGTGTTGTGGTACCCCGCTTGTGGGTAAAGTTACACACCTCTTCAGTGTTAAAATCTATTCGAATAGCCATGCCCACGGTACTAGGCGAGTTATGGTTTGGTCACACAACTAGTGTTTCTTCTGGGAATAGATGGGTTGGCGTGAGTTGTTTTGGAAAAGTGTCTGGCGGATGTGCCGTGTGCTACAATGGACGAGAAGTCCGGTAGAAACTTAAAATGGGGATCCTGTGTGGATCAACCCTACGGTTTACTCAGTGCAAGATAATTGCTTTAGAAAACCCCTTTCTTTCAAATAAACCCTGCATAAAAATTAGCTTTCCGCAAATTAAACCCTGGCCTTATTCTTGATTTACCCGGTGCATTATAATTCTGTTTATACCCCCTCTGTGGGTGTGGTTGGACTTGCTGAGTACGTTTGTACTCACCCCATTCTTAATTTTTACAGAGGAAGATCCAGACTTCGTTCCCGATGACGTTGAGTAGGGGTTCTGTCCTGCACCCAACCTTGCCTGTGGATAGGGTCACCCGCAGGAAGCTCCGTATGGCGCAAGACTCTGATGACCTCTTCGTAGTTAATGTCATTGTGTGGGTTTTAGTTGTTATCCTCGCGATAGTGGCGCTTCACTACCCATTACCGCGTAGAGTTGTACGATGTTGTACCATCTGATGTAATAAATGTGTTATCAGCCTCCTGGGACTGATATTATATCACATTTAAGTCTTCTCTCATGAGGGGACACTTCAGTAAACTTGTGATTATTTCTGACCAATGTTGTTTTAATCATGAGTATTAAGATGAATTTCGATTGCTTTCCCCAACGGTGATGCACTTTGAAATTTAATTGCATGCTTTTAATCAGACCAGCGCAGGGTTATTATCATGCTTTTAATTTGCATTTCATTGTATATGCTTACTAAGTTAAGTTTAATTGATCTTATTTTCAGCTACTAATGTCAATGTTGTGGCCTCCTATCTGAACAACATTGAACCGCTCAATGGTGCAAACTTTCATGAGTGGAAGGGCAAGGTCATCACATGCTTGGCTTGGAATGATATTGATATTGCTCTGAGGGAGGATAAGCCTGCTGCGCCTGCTGCTGGAGCTAGTACATCTCCAAATGAGAAGTGGGACAGATCTGATCTCATGGCTCTCATGGTTATGATGCAGACCATCAGTGCTGGCATCAAGGGCGCCATCCCCACTAAGAATGCTCAGGGGGTTGATCTGAATGCTAAGGAGTATCTGGCCAAGATTGAGGAGAACTTTAAGAGCTCATCTAAGACTTATGCTAGTACACTCATCATGAAGTTGGTGGGTTCTCAGTACAATGGTCAGTCTGGCATAAGGGAGCACATCCTCAATATGTGTGATATGGCTAACAGGCTTAAGAAAATGCAGATGGAGATCTCTGAGGCTTTTCTTGTGCATTTCATCATGACATCACTGCCTCCACAGTATGCTGCTTTTAAGATTAATTACAACACCAAGACTGTTTGGTCTATCAGTGAGTTGATCAGCTACTGTGTTGAAGAAGAAGAAAGGCGTAAGACTGAAAAGATGAAGGATGTTGTGAACATGATTGGCAACCTCAGCATTTCAGGCACTCCTAAGAATCAGCATGAGTCAGGTAGCAGCAAGCAAGGCCAAAAGAAGTATAAGAAGACTGGGAACAAGAACTTTGGGTCCAAGAACAACAACAACAAGTTCAAGCGCCATCAGACTAAGGGCAGCAAGATGTTGTGCTCTTTCTGTGACTCGCCCAAGCATCTTCAGAAAGCCTGTCCTGGCTTCAAGGAATGGCTGAAAGAACAAGGTAAGTGTGATGTTGTTTCGTTCATTGATGAGGTATTCTTAGCGGATTTTTCTCCTAATACTTGGTGGATTGACTCAGGTGCCACTGTGCACATCTCTAATTCATTACAGGTATTTCGTACGATCCGAACTATAAGAAGGTGGGAGCGAAGCCTAAGAGTGGTTGATGGGACTTCAATTGAAGTTAAAGGCGTTGGGAGCTTCCACTTAGAGTTGTCGGGCGGCTTCCAGCTTAATTTAGATGATGTCCTTTATGCTCCTAGTTTAAAGAGAAACTTAATTTCTGTTTCAGCATTAGATGATTCGGGTCATATTTGTGAGTTTGGTAACAATCAGTGTGTGATAAAGTTTAATTCAATAAATGTGGGTCTTGCTGTCAGGCAAGGCAAACTTTATATGCTCTCTCTTGAGGATGATTCTGTAATGAATGTTAGTAATATTTCGAATAAGCGTAAGCGATTTAATGAGACATCTTCGAAATTGTGGCATTGTCGTTTAGGCCACATTTCGAGGGGGGAATGGAACGTCTCATTAAAGATGAAATACTTGATAAGTTAGACTTCTCCGATTCAGACCGCTGCATTGACTGCATTAAGGGAAAATACGCTAATACTATTAAGAAAGGTGCTACTAGAAGTTTGGGCGTGTTAGAATTAATTCACACAGATATCTGTGGTCCGCTCTCAGTGACATCAATAGATGGCTATGATTCTTTTATAACGTTTACTGATGATTATTCTCGCTATGGACATATCTACCCCATTCGTAAGCGTTCAGATGCGCTAGAAAATTTTAAAGTCTATAAACAAGAAGTTGAGAAATAGCACAGCACTTCCATTAAAATTGTAAGACCAGATAGGGGTGGATAATATTATGGTAAACTTGGACAATATGGTCAGATTAAGGGACCATTCGCCAAGTACTTAGAAGAAAATGGCATAAAAGCACAATACTCCATGCCGGGAGAACCACAGGAAAATGGAGTTGCTGAATGTCGCAACCGTACGCTAATGGATATGGTACGGAGCATGATCAGTTATTCTAGCTTGCCTGTGGAGTTGTGGATGGAAGCATTAAAAACAGCAGCTCATATACTTAATCGGGTTCCATCTAAGTCAGTTCCCAAGACGCCATTTGAATTATGGACTGGGAGGAAACCGTCTCTGAATTATCTAAAAGTATGGGGCTGTCCTGCTGAGGCTAAGTTATTTGATCCACATCACAAGAAATTAGATTCTAAGACTGTGAACTATCACTTTATTGGTTATCCTGATAAGTCTAAAGGGTACCAATTCTACTGTCCTGGTCGCTCCACTAAGTTCATTGAGACCAGACAGGCTGAATTCTTAGAAGATTTGGGAATTAATGAAGAGTTTCCAAAGAGGGATATCAGTCTCGAAGGACTGCGGGTTGAGCTTCCCGATCCAGTAGTTCCAGAGCCTATAATGGTATATCAGTTTGTACCACCAGTTATTCCTCAGATGAGCAGCACCATGGCAGCTGCGGGGGAGCAGGCGCCACCTCCAGAGGCTCAGGCGCCACCCCCAGAGGTGCAGGAGCCAATCGCGCCAGTGGTGCAGCCTCATCCCGCTCCTCAGCCAGTTGAACAACAACCATTAAGAAGGTCAACTCGGCCGAGGAAACCAGCTCTTCCTGACTGCTATGAGACATACTTAAGCGAAGATTTGTATGATGTTGGGAAGATTAATGACCCTGCCACATTCAGAGAGGCAGTTGAAAGTGAGAATTCCACTAAATGGATTGAAGCCATGGAAGAGGAACTAAAGTCTATGAGTTCTAATCAGGTCTGGGATTTAATAGAAATTCCTGATGGAGTCAAAACAGTAGGCTGTGAGTGGGTCTACAAAACCAAATGTGATTCCAAAGGGAAGATCGAAAGATTCAAGGCAAGGCTCGTAGCTAAAGGGTTTACACAGAAAGAAGGGATCGATTATAACGAAACCTTCTCTCCTGTGTCCACCAAAGATTCATTCAGAGTTGTCATGGCACTTGTAGCTCATTTTGATATGGAGTTACATCAGATGGATGTTAAGACTGTGTTCCTAAATGGAGACTTAGATGAGACAATTTATATGGCGCAACCGGAAGGTTTTGCCATTAAAGATAAAGAACACATGGGATGCAGATTAAAAAAATCCATTTATGGATTTAAGCAAGCGTCCAGACAGTGGAACCTCAAATTTGATGAAGTTATTAAGAAATTCGGATTTGTGGAAAATGATGCAGATAGATGCATCTGCATTAAAGCCAAGGGTGAAAAACTAATCATTCTAGTACTGTATGTGGATGACATACTATTAGCCTGCAATGATAAGAACATGTCGCATGAGACTAAGAATTTCCTCTCATCTCATTTTGATATGAAGGATTTTGGTGAAGCCTCGTATGTACTTGGCATTGAGATACACCGAGACAGAGCCCAAGGCGTACTAGGATTATTTCAGAAAGCTTATATTGAGAAAATGCTTAAGAGATATAATCTTGATAAGTGCAATATGTCACATGTTCCGTTGCAGAAGGGCGATAAGCTAAATGGAAGTCAATGCCCTAAGAATGATTTTGAAAGAAGTAAGATGAGTAATATTCCATATGCATCAGCTGTTGGAAGCTTGATGTATGCGCAGGTCTGTACACGTCCAGACTTAGCATTTACAGCCGGAGTACTTAGCAGATATCAGTCTAATCCAGGATGGGCTCACTAGGTAGGCGTTAAGAAGGCATTAAGATATTGTCAAGGCACAAAACATCATATGTTAATATATAAGAGATCAGATAACCTTGAGGTTGAATGTTACACCGACGCTGACTTTGCTGGTGATGAAGATGACAGGAAGTCTACTTCCGGTTATATTTATACACTAGCAGGGGGAGCGATATCATGGAGAAGTTGTAAGCAAGGTGAAATGGCTGCATCTACAATGCAAGCTAAATTTGTGTCATGTTATAATGCCACGGGACAGGCAGTGTGGCTTAAGAACTTTATACCGGCATTAAGACTTGTTGATAGCATCTCGAGACCTATCACAATGTACTGCGACAATCAGTCTGCAGTTTTCTTTTGCGCAAATGATAAACTAAGTGGTGCTTCTAAGCACATAGATCTTAAATATCGTGTCGTGAAAAACAGAAATCGGGACAATACACTTACGATTAAGTATATAAGTACTAAAGAAAATATTGCGGATCCTCTCACAAAAGGCCTACCACCAATCCTCTTTCAGAAGCATGTCCTAGGCATGGGTCTGGTGGCCGGGTAGCCTGGATCAAGTCCTGGTTCAGGGCCACTAAATTTCCCCAATTAAGAATAAGAGTTCTGACAAGGTTTCTCAGTGAGACTTTGGGTAATGTTGTCCCAGTATGCCGTTGTGCTGCTGATGACGCATTGGTCTGGTACTTACTGATTTACTGAGGAGGGACGTTAGTTTAGTTTAGATTAAGTCAGTGACCGAATAGTCGTTAGTTTAAGTTTAAGTTGTTGACCTTCGGTCAAGAA
The DNA here is from genome assembly GCF_016808335.1 of Panicum virgatum. NCBI lineage: Eukaryota > Viridiplantae > Streptophyta > Magnoliopsida > Poales > Poaceae > Panicum > Panicum virgatum. Next base: position 2,313,094 of record NC_053136.1, read on the forward strand.
GGAGAATGTTGGATTTGTTAATTTGACCTCGGTCAACCTATAACCAACGCAATCAGAGGGGTTATCCATTCCCCAGATCTCAGACTCGGGAAACAAATCCCGAGTCCGGTTTTGCCGTGATCGGGAGGCAAAACCCTAAGCCCATTGAGCTCGGCCCCGGGCCTACAGCGTGACTATAAGTAGAGGGTCAACCCCATAGGGTTTCCCTATTCCAAACTCTTGTGATTCTCACATAGTCCACCCTAACCGATCGCTAAGCACGCTGGAAGGCTCGGAAGCACGAGCACCACGTCCGGGGCAGTGCCGGTGGCGCCCTGAAGGACGCTGCTATCCGAGAGATCCCTCAAGGAACGACTACGCTACGTCCCCGACTCCGCTCTCGTCGTCAACGACATCACTACTGCACCGACGACCACAGCCGCCGGTACAAGACCGAATCATTATGTTAATCCGCATTAGTGAAGTCAATGTGATCTATTGTGTAGACTAAATGATGCTGTTAGAATGTTCTAAGTTAATGTTTGACTAACACAACGTACTCACCAGCGCCACGCAACTAGCAATCTAGCATCTGCCCAAATTCCCTTGCCACTTCATTGGCGTCGGATGCATGTGTATCAAGATATGTGCATGCATGCAGATGCCTCGCTAGCTTATTGGTAGCTTTTTTCTTTCCCATGCATGCATGTAAAGATATAATATGTGGCGTGCCTGCGTGCTGGTCAAACATTTGTTCTAGGTCCGCCCTGGCATTAATTGTACAATTTTTCGTAGTGGCCAAATGGCCATGAACGATATAAAGAAAGAGAGATCGATAATGTTCCGAGAAGTTCCTAGCTATCTAGGTCTGTGCGAAGATTTTCTGCTTCAGCTGCTATGCTATGCAGGTGCCTTTCGTCTCTGACATCGACGTTGGAGTCCATTAACGGGTTGTACAAAAAGGAGAAGAAACTGATCGAACACTTGAAATTATAAGTGTGTGAAGAAATTGAAGTAACCACCTCTTTTTATTTGGACTAGCACACACGCGTATCAATGGAGCTCGCTGTCACTGGTCCAGACTAGAGACGACAAGACAGGGACGGGACACCACTACTCAGTACTCACCAATGCAAATTCGACATACTTTCTTTGTTGCCGGAATATTTCCACTTGGAGAAAAAGCCAATGCATGCAAGTCGTTGCATGCATATCTTTTCCTGCGCACAATTCTGGAAAACTTTCGCGCCCATCTCCGCTAGACGCTAGTAGGTTTTTCCCAGGACGCAAGCAAGTTCCTGGTAGTTTCTGCCGGCGCATATTTGCATGCATCACGATTTGGACATGATGTTCGGTGTTCGCACCAGACGGCTATATAATACTCCTTCCATTCTAAATTATAAGTCATTTCAAAAATCTCGGAGAGTCAAAAATTTTTAAGTTAGACCAAATTTATATGACAAGATAATAATATTTATGATACCAATTAAGTATCATTAGATTTTTTGTTAGCTATATTTTCATAGTGCACATATTTGATGTCATAAATCTTTATATTTCTCTCTATAATTTTGGTCAAACTTTGAGATAGTTTGACTCTCCAAAATTCTTGGAATGACTTATAATTTGGAACGGAGGGAGTATGTCCTAATAATAACAAAGTCCAAATTCTATTTTTTTCGATGAAAATGGAAGATTTAGACATATCTTAATAAAGATGAAAGAATTTTAAATTATAGGTCGTTTCGACAAATCTAGACACATAATTTTTAATATGCATCTAGAGAAATATTATCAAAATGGTCTACAATTTAGAACAGAGGGAGTAGACCACTGTCGCTGGCATACATACGTGAATTCCATGTACTCCTATGCAGGCCCGGCCCTGAGGGGGGTCGAGCTGTGCAGCCGCCCCGGGCCCCCAAAACCAAGGGCCCCTCCCCACGTATAGAGAATGGCAGACTGTAGGTGTGTAGTATAGGCTCAAGCTGTAGTTTGGAGTTTGGGCTAGCACAGCAGCATCCGGATAGCACGGGGCAGCAGGCCTACACGTTCATCCACAACACAAGTGCGTGACTGGGTGAACTCCTTTAATCCCTTAGATTTATTGCCGTATCAAATCTAATCTCCTGACTCCCTCGTGACTCATCACATCCAATCCAAACAAACGACGGCAACTCCATTTTCTCCTTGTCTCCGAGAGCTCGACGACGATCGACTGCCGAACAAGTAAAGGCAATGGAAATTGCCTCTATGTCTGATATGTGAAATTCAAAATTCATCAGTATGTCTTATTGCTTGATGCGCTATTTTCCATCTGTACAATCTTCAGAGTTTAGACTTGAGAATCCATTGTCCATATCTCTATCAGGGGCATTAATTTAACCAAGCGGTTTTGACTTGATAATTTACTAGTTTTGTGGAGTTGATCATGTATGGCATTTACGTTTAGTAAATTACTAATTGTATTTTCAAAAATTTTAGAACTGTCATGTTGATAGAATGTATGTGTTAGAGCGTGCAAAAAGGAAAAAGTTGAAATAAGCACTACTATTATTAATCTCTATCTCTACTATTTCTAAGATAAGCAATGATTTATTAGCCCGTCAATTGTTATCTCTTCTATTTCTAAAACAAACAACAAATAATAATGTATGTATTAATCTTCAGCCGTAGCAACACATAGATATATTTGCTACTTAGTAATATTATTGTTACAGGGCCTCTTATTTTAATTTCGCCCCGGGCCACAAAAGTCTCAGGACCGGGCCTGCTCCTATGTGCAGGCCAGTCAGATATCCATGACAAATGACCAGAAACTAATCAAAGCCTTGCTCGCTGCACACTACAATCCCTAGCTTTGCTTATTTTCTCAGAAGCAAGGCGAGAAGTAGCATACTCTCTCTGTTCCCAATCGTAGGTCAATTTAGCAAATCTAATTATATATAGTTTTTGCTATATATCTAGACATAGCGTTCATCTTGATACACTACGTGTTTAAACATTTCTGTCTTAAAACTGCATTCAAACATAGTACTAGTAGCATATCCGTGTTCCCGTAACTAAAAGGAAAATTGAAAGCTTGATAATGTCTCCTCTCTCACGCTCAACAAATATTATACAGAGATTAATAATAAAGCTTCCGCTACTCCAAATGATAGATCCGCTCCTTCGTTCCAAGTTCCAATCTGGCCCGATCGATGCACGCTGCTCGATCTCCTGAATTATGCTTGGAGAAAAAGTTCAAACTTATTTCACACGCACATACGTTTTCCTTATTACGCGTACTAGTAACACGTCTTTAGCGCGGGGGGAGGAGGGATTTCAGGGCCAAAAAAAAATCGCGTCGGGCCGGCTGACACGGGAAAATTCCAAACGGGTGGAGACGACAGCGACAGGACACTCGTGGAAACGTCGTGGACCGTCGGCGCACGAAAAGCGCATGGAAATGGATAAACCCCCGGCCCGGCCCACGGGCTGCTGGTGGGACCGGCTCGTTTCTGGAAGGCGAGGCAGCGCGCGCGAAAGTTCATGGGGCCCGCTTGCCAGCACAGCAGCAGCAGCCACCCCGCAGAGAGAGACTGAGAGAGTGGAGGGCTCTCCTTGGATGGCAACGGGTTTAAATCCTTCGGGTTTTGCCGTCTCGAACCTAAATTCATAAAAAATATTTAAATTTATTAAAAAAATCTATACCCGTGACGGGTTTAGAATTTTGTCTAAACCCAAATTCATCGGGTTAGCGGGTACCCACGTGGGTCTACAATTTACTATACAATTTTTTTATGATCAATAAATTTAACATAGTAAGCATCATTTGTAGCGTATTATGAGAAAAATATATATTCACTAACAAACTAAACATCATTTGTCGCGTATTATGAGTAAGAAATCTATGTTCACTACCACTTAAGGGTTCACTAAAATATGAATCGAGAGAAAAGGGATGTTAAATTTGTTATAAACTCACGAAATAAAATGACATTGCTCTATGTTGGATCGGGTTTAAAAACCCATGGTTCACGGTTTCGGGTATTATAGGAACAAATCCATGCCTATAAACTCAACGGGTAGAATTTTGTGCCCATTAATAAATCCACGAGTCTAAAAGTTGATTCAAATCCGTATTCTAATGGAGCAAAATCCATCGAATTTCGAGTTTCGGGTACCCATAGCCATTCGTAGCTCTCCCTCAGCCTCGCGAAGCTTCTCCCGCTCCCGCTCTGCTCCACCCCGTGCCCGGCCGCTGCGGCTCCGCCACGTGGAGGGGCGGCATTGGTCGCGTCCCAACAGTTTGCGTCATCGCCTCATCACGGATGCTGGATGAAGCTAGGCCGGGCCGGAGGCACGTTTGCGATGAGGCGTGCGGCGCGCGAGCGCAAGCGTCAGTTTTGCTTTTTTTTTTCTTTTTGCGAGGAGGTCTCCTTTCTTAACGCCAAAGAAATACGAATCCGACGGGCGATGGCTCTAATCAACTGCTACGTTTATCACCGTGTAGGATTGAGGATTCGAAATGGATACATCTCAATAGGTCAAATCTCAATGTGGATCATCGTAATAACTGAACCTATTTGATAAACTAGCCACGCGAAAATAATGATGCTTTTCGTTTCAAAAAAAATTAATGATGTTCTCTAACGACCAACCAGAAACCAAAAACGTTACTACTACTGTACTGGACGACCTTCTTATCATGCCTTTTTTTTTGACAAATTCTTACCATGCCTTAATTAAAACATGTCTGTGCTGCACGTACTCCGTAACTGCATTTGAAAAATGAAGCGACCAAACTACCAAAGGGAAGCCGTAATTAAGCCTACGCCGACACACCGTACAACTAGCAAGAGGATCCACGCGAGACAAGCACGAATGAATGGGAACACGTTGGCGCCGCGTGGTGGTGGTAGGGGTGCCGTGAACGCCAGCGTGGCGCGGCGGGACGTGCGTGGCGAAAGCTTCTGGGACGGTCGCGGCGTACGAGAGGCGCCCGTGCCGTGCGCCTTCCCGAAAACTACCCGCGCGGTGCCGCGGCATTTCCTTCGCCACCACACGAACCCGTGGCCGCCTCACCAGAGCACCAACCCCTATATATATTGGGAAAATTCGATTCATGCCACCACAACTCTATAAAATTGGGTTTCACGTTGAAAATCATGCCACTCAATGACATGGATTTCAACATGAAATCCAACTTCATAAAATTGTAATGGTATGAATCCAACTGACCCTATATATATAAACACGCCCCCGCGGCCTTACCCCTCCGCATCATTCCGAAACCCACGAACACCTCGTGACCCGACCCGACACGACGCGACTCGAACCGACCAAAAAAGGCAGCGGCCGGGCTGCACGGGTCAGGCAGAGGCTTTGCGTGCGAGGCGAGGCGAGGCGAGGCGAGGCCCCGATCCGATTCGTTTCGCGTGAAGAGAGGGGGAGCATCGGCGGAGCAAGAAGGGCTCGAGATGGACGCCTTCTACTCGACCTCGTCGGTGGCGTACGGCGCGGCGCCCGGCGCCGGCTGGGGCTACGAATCGCTCAAGAACTTCCGCCAGATCACCCCCGCCGTCCAGACCCACCTCAAGCTCGTACGTCTCCCGGACTCCGCCCTCCTTCTCTCCCGATCCTCTGAAATTTTTCCCTCCCCGGATTTCTGCTTGTTTCTCTCTTCGTGCCAAGGGCTGCGTGCTGGGTTTGTTAGTTTGTACCACCGGGTGATCTCTAGGGCTGTGCGGGGTGGAATGCGGCTACGGATTCGGGCGCTCTCGTGGTTTCGGGGCGTTAATCTGACGGTTATTTTGGGAGATTTGGGGGAATTTGGTTCTGATTGGGCTCGCTTCTTCGTAAGCGCCAAGTTTGCTCTTCTGTTCCAGGCTGGCTCGCGCCCCCTGGATCGATTTCTGCGCCCGATGGTTTAGACGATCCGGTCTCTACCGCTGCCGGTTCGATTTGTCCAGATGAATTAAATTTGTCGGGTTCCATTATTTTAACGCCGCACTTGCAGGGATTCACCCACGGAATGCGAATGCGATGCGCACTGATTCTCGCTTTTATTCGTTGGATTATTGAGAACTGCGAATCCCACCGCTTGATTCGTTCGTCATTATAATCATTAAGAATATATATAATTCGATTAGAATATTTTAGCGAGTTGGTTCCATTCTTGGCATTTCGGTAAACATGCCTTTGCGCGCCTCAGGTTTTACGCGATCGTGCCACCGCTGCGTGATGTCAGCTAGCTGCTTGAGTAATCTGAATTTAATTCTCACAGTTGGTTGTTTGGTCGCCCACAGGTTTACCTCACCCTCTGCGTGGCGCTGGCCTCGTCGGCGGTGGGCGCTTACCTGCACGTCGTCTGGAACATTGGCGGGATGCTGACCATGCTCGGCTGCGTCGGCAGCATCGCCTGGCTCTTCTCGGTGCCTGTCTACGAGGAGGTTCGTCTCTCCTTCGTCAAGTTGACCTTGATAACCTGATTGCTTGATCGCGCTGTTTCGCGAGAAATTTTACATCGGAAAATGTCAATCTTGCTGACTTTTGTGGTGTTGTGCCCTGTGTGTGCGTGTGTGCAGAGGAAGAGGTATGGACTGCTGATGGCGGCTGCCCTACTGGAAGGGGCGTCGGTTGGACCTCTGATAAAGCTCGCCGTAGACTTTGACCCAAGGTAATAAGGAACTTACCTAGCAGTTGTCTCGGAAACTGCCTGATGCTATGGGTTACCGCTTAATCAAATACGTACAAGTTCACTTTGTTTGATCACGCACGAGTGGATTAGTAGGAGCTACTAGTCGGCATAGTTGTAGTAACTACGTAGTAAATGTGATATACTTGAACAATTGGGTGATGGTGATTGGCAATATGTCAGTACTGATTAGGACATAGTGGATGCCTATGGTTTACGTGTCTCTCTGTCAATCACTGTCTGGTTATGTTCTGCCTTCGTGCGGGCATTTATTCATTTAATCCATGTTGACGTCACAGTAGCAGAATTTTGCATGGCAAGCATTTCCTCATGATAATCCTTTTCTTTGTGGGAGAGAATTTTAAATTGCTTGCTGACAGTTCCAGTTTTCAGTGCGTCATGCATGATGTTTTCACTAGTTATTACAGTTTACATTCCCTTGCTATGAGGGCCAGGTGCAAGATTTTTTCACCTTGGTGCAGAATTGATTTTGCCCTTGATGTGCCTTTTTCTATGCATGTTCCACCCTGTTTGTCAAAAGATGCTCAAGAAAAAGCAACCGAATTATTCGTTTGGGACTTGGCATGTACTAGATTGAATAATAAGCACCAAACAATTTTCTGATGATATATTGGGCTCTAACTGTTTAGAAAAAATGCTACTACTGCATAGGCTGGCATTCCATTAGCATTTGTGTGCATCTTTCCTTAATTATTATCGCTAGCCACCTGTAACATGCTGAAATGGCTTTGAACGGTGTCCTATGTTGGGCTAGGGCCTTTTTTGTTTATGTTAGAGTGCAGTTCTCCTACTTTATTTCAACTATGTTAGCATGATGAACTGAACTTTCTTATGCTTTATTCTGTACTAAATTCGTGCATACTCAGAGCCATGAATTTGTTCTCTGGAACCTTAATGTTACTCCTGGTGACCATCATAAACAAAGTAGATTTTAAAAATCTGTTTACTGACGTTTGCTTCTGTTGTGTTTGACAGCATCCTGGTGACAGCATTTGTTGGGACTGCTATTGCCTTCGCGTGCTTCTCCTGCGCAGCCATCGTGGCCAAGCGCCGGGAGTACCTCTACCTTGGTGGGCTGCTCTCTTCTGGCCTCTCCATTCTGCTCTGGCTGCAATTCGCCGCCTCCATCTTTGGCCACTCCACTGGCAGCTTCATGTTTGAGGTCAGTGAGACATGCAAGCTTGTGCTGTTTGAGCGAACCCATAGGCAGGTGTTTTAATTTGATGGCTAGAAGAGGAGTAAAGTAATTAACCTTTGATGATGTTGCTTTGTCAACCTGCAGGTTTACTTTGGGCTGCTGATCTTCCTGGGCTACATGGTGTACGACACGCAGGAGATCATCGAGCGGGCGCACCATGGTGACATGGACTACATCAAGCACGCCCTGACCCTCTTCACCGACTTCGTCGCTGTCCTCGTCCGCATCCTCGTCATCATGGTGAGACTGGGGTTGCCTGATTATTGCCACCTCGATTTGTTAGTGGCCGGATTGCTGCAGTGTGTGAAAACTGTGTTTGCTGACGATGAGCGCTTCAATTTGTTCGTGCAGCTAAAGAACGCAGCTGACAAGTCGGAGGACAAGAAGAGGAAGAAGAGGTCGTGAGCGCTAGCTGGCTCCCCGTGTGCTTGGCCTGACAAGCCACTGCTACCTGCTTACTAGTATCACTTCTACTACTACTAGTAGTCTACTACATGGGCGTTGAGGATGGAACGGAGCTGCCACACAACTGGGTGCTGTGGTGGTGGAAACACAGTGTTCATTGTTTGCTCTCTTAGTTTGTTAGTTCTTTTGTGAATTTCGTGCGGAGTTTGCTGAAGCTTTTGCATATATGGGTGCGCTGCAAACGGCTCGGATGTTGTCTTTGTCTGAACCTTCAAACAAACTCTTAAGAAACTGCAATGTAAATGTTGACGTTGCACATACAGTTCCGCCGATCCGTACTGCCCATATTCTGTGTCTTGTTCAGTCGTTTTGTATGCTTAGAATCGAGTCGTACCTAGATGTCGCGCTTAACTTGGATCCATTTCTGGTGGGTGTCGGTTGCCTTACCACCTGTCACGTAGCACAACAAGCGTGCCGCTGCCGTAACGATGGGGGCGTTTATTTATCACCTTCTGCGATTTGAAGGCGTTCAATCGCAGAATCGAGCGCCGTCCCCGGCTCCACCGGCCTCCGCCGCCGCCCTCCACCGCCGCCACGCTAACCGAGCCCGCCACCGCGCCGCCTAGCCACCGCCGTGTCGTCTTCTCTTCGCCCCCCGCCGCCGGCACCGCCTACCGGAGGTCCGGCCCCGCCCGGCCGGCGGCGCTCCCGCGCTGCCGAGCCCTCTGCCAGCCGAATCGCCTCTGCTGCCGGGCCGCCGCCACCTCCGGCCTCTCCTCTAGGTCCGGTGGCCATTGGAGCCCCGGCAACCCAGAATCTAAAGGCCGCCGCCGCCCTCCACCACCCCTCCCCGGCCAACCTTCTCTCTTCCCTAGCTTGCAACTCCGCCGGCGGCCGTCCCCCAACCCCCTGCTCGAGGAAGAAGATGAACAGAGGGCGCCGGCGCCTTCTGCGACGTGACGGCTCCCACCGCGCCCGCGATAAACAGACACGGCGGTAACTATGGCCCGGAGCAGGGGAGCCGGGAACTGAAAACGCGCGTCTGGTGTCACGGTCTCCCGGGGGTGGCTGGCTCATCACACCGCGCGCTGCTGTTGACGGCAACGCAAACCTGCCCCGGATAATTACAGGTTGGTTGGTTCTCTCTTCTGTTCTTAATCCGGAGGACGCACGCCGAAGCTGTACCGCTCCGGATCGGACCGGCGGTTTCCACACAAAGGCCCAGGGAGGCGGGCCAAGAAATAAGACGACGCCGTGTCGCCGCCCCGTGCGTGTCTCATACGTACGGGTACGGCTTCTTTCTCATGTGCCGAGTTGGACCGACAGGCTCGCCATCGCGCGTCTTGCTCGCTCGGATCGCTTTCCGAATCCGAAGCGTTTGCCGAGGCATCACGTTTGCAGGAGTGCAGGCGCGCTCTTTTTTTTTTTGTACATAAAGGCTCCACCGATCCGTCGTCCACCAGCAGTAGCAGCCTTTCTTTCCACTCGTCGGTGGCGGTCGGTCCTCTCCTCCCTCACCGAACCAAAGGCGCCTTCCCCAAGTTTACGCCACTGCGAGTACGCAAGCGGCACACCCAGGCCCGTCCCGAGGCATGTGCGGCCTGTGCGACTGCACAGGGCCCCCACGTGCCAGGGGCCCCCAAATTAGCATTACTTTGATATGGATTTACAGGCCTAAACTACATCCGTTAGCAGACAATTCACCGCCTCATATTTCGATTCCAATCAAAACTCCCTACGGCGCGGCGGCCGCGATGCACCCTGCCTTACGGGCTTGCGGCCCTGCCCTTCCAGTGCTGCTCAGCTCTGGACTGAAAAAGCTCTGGACTGCTCCCAAATCCAAACTCCCAGTGCGCATATGAGCTCCTGCTACTCTGTTCGGCCCTCTTGGCTCTTGCCATCTCGCTGGTCCAAGCCATCCCATGAATTTTGTTTTCTTTAATGCTTTTTCTTTAGTTATTGAATATTGATTATTGCATTGATCATTTGCTTCTGTAATCTTGTGCTCAAATTTCAAGGGGTACTTAAAGAGTATGATGTTTTTTTCAAGTGAAAACTTTGCACGCATTCAAGCAATATGTACAATTATTATTATTATTGTTATTATATATATATATCATATTATTATGTTGGTCTAAACATAGTATGAGTGGTTACTATTTCATTTTAACACATAAATTTAGTTTAGGTCTCAATTAGAATTTCGCACAGGGCCCCACTATTCTCCGGGACGGCCCTGGGCACACCAAGAGCGGCGGGTCGCTCTGCCAGCGCGCCACCAGTCGCCCAGGGTTTTTTTACCAACCGGTCGGACCAAACCGCCGCCCATCGGTTCCGGTAAATTGGACCGGTTTAACCGGAAATCGGTTAAAATCAGACAAATTCAAATTTCAAATTCAAACGCCAGTTCAAACGATTTCAATCGGTAAGCCGACCGGTTAGCTCGGTTTGACCGGTAACCGGTCTGTTGAACAAAAAAACCGACATTAGTTCAAAATTTGAATATTTGTATAACATGTTTTAGCCTAAATGAACCCTCCAACCCTCTTTTGTACTATTTTTACATTAATACAATATATAACATGGTTTACATTGTATTTGTATATTTTTGTATGTATGTTTTTTTTATTTAACTTCAAATACCCGCAAGTATACTAAATAAACAAATATTTGAAAAAAATTGACACCATTATATTCGTCGCAACTTGAAGTATTTTTAGAAATTTTTTGAGATTTTTTT